>NC_140422.1:17936666-19295833 GCF_965140295.1 Lepidochelys olivacea
GTGAAACCAAACCCTCAGTTCTCATTTCTTAAACATTCTTCCTTCCTATCCCCAAAGTAGTAGACAAACAAATTGGTTGTTAAAAAAACCCAACATAGTAATGTTATTGCAGGGAGAGCAAGAGTCCTAGTAATGAAGAAGCTAAAGGGAGAGGAGTAAGTTTACAAGGGGGGGTGAGTTTAAGATCACCAGTGATTCATGGAGGAATTTCCAGACAGATTGTGGAACATGAATGAAGGAGTGGATCTTCTACCACACAGACATGAAAATGTGGAGATGTCATGGAAGGTGTGGGATCTGAATGGTGGAAGGTACCCACAGCCCTAGCTCCAGTGCACCTCCAAAGTGGACAGCCCTAGCCAGTGAGCAGGAAGTGATAGGGCATCCAAAATGTGCTGATTCAGCATATCCTTTATATATCATCCCTGGTGACCCTCCTGTACAGTTGTGCACAAGCTTCTCTCATCTGCATGAAGCCTGATGAGGGCAAAGATGTAAACATAAATTGAGAGGATAAGAATGAACCCCACCCCAAAGGCATAGCAGCCACTGCTAGTGCATAGGGTTCAGTTTGGTCCTCCCCCTCCCTGTACTAGAGGGGGTGAATTTACTGTAGTGTTTGCAGTGTACTTTGAAGATGAAAAATAATAAGTAAGTATTCCACTTTTAATCCCAGTGTAATAATATCAGAGAGAACAGAACTGTCGTGGCCACAGAAAATATAGACTCAACAGTTACGTGTTTATTTTGAATCTCCAGATACCTATACTGCATACAGTGGTATATCCTCATTTGCAAGTTTCAGTGCACTGATCATTTTTGATGGATGCAGCTTTAGTAAAAAGAAGGGAGAGTTTTCCATACTGAATACATTATCTCCATATAGTCATTTTACATAATTCATAGTTTGGTTTGGTTTTTCAAGTCAGGTCTTAAAGTATTTCTTTTATTTGTCATGCAGTGCAAATTACATTTATCAGAAAAATTATAAACTCCTAACTTAGTATAATGAGATCTGAAGTCTGGATTTAAGATATGCTACCAGTATGACTTGTAACTTGAGGATAAAAATTAGTATCTTATTCAAGTCTCCAGGTGTAGGAGGACTAGCTGGGTAAGAAAAGAAACTTATTTGGTTAAAATGAACTTATGGCTGACCTTTATTAAAGATGTTGAATACTTGGACGGGATAATCATTGTTTAATAAGGTGGCCTAAATGTGGTGGTTTTCTTCTGGTAGGCATGTAATTCTTATGAACAGATGGAAAGTTTTATTTGTCAGTAATGTAAGTTACACTAGTTTAGTAACTGAATTGTGGTTTGAATTAAAGTAAACAATAGTGTGTGTTTCTCTGTCCATGCTCTGTATACATGAAGGCTGAAAGGAATGTTTCTGGTCTTTTTATTGATATTGAACTATTGTGTTGTGGTGCAGGCAGGAGGCAAAGAGCACAGAGGGGGCTGGTCTACACTACAAAGTTAGGTCGAATTTAGCCGTGTTAGGTCGATTTTTATAAGCAATGCGGCTACACAACCAACCCCATTCTGTCGACCTAAAGGGCTCTTAAAATCGACTGCTGTACTCCTCCCCGACGAGGTGAGTAGCGCTAAAATCAACCTTATTTGGGTCGAATTTGGGGCAGTGCAGATGCAGCGTTGTGCAATTCGATGGTATTGGCCTCAGGAGCTATCCCAGAGTGCTCCAATGTGACCGCTCTGGATAGTACTTTCAATTCCAATGCACTAGCCAGGTACACAGGAAAAGCCCCGGGAAATTTTGAATTTCATTTCCTGTTTGGTCAGCATGGCGAGCTCAGCAGCACAGGTGACCATGCAGTCCCAGAATTGCAAATGAGCCCCAGCATGGAGCGAACGGGAGACACTGGATCTGATTGCTGTATGGGGAGAAGAATCTGTGCAGGCAGAACTCTGATCAAAAAGAAGAAATGCTAATGTATATGCCAAACTCACATAGGGAATGGTGGAGAGAGGCTACACCAGGGACACACAGCAGTGCTGCCTGCAAGCTAAGGAGCTCAGGCAAGCCTACTACAAGACGAAGGAGGCAAATGGTCACTCTGGGTCAGAGCCCTATACATGTCTCTTCTATGATCAGCTGCATGCCATTCTAAGGGGGGAACCCTACCAGTACCTCACTACTGTTCATGGACACCTGCAAGGGGGGAGTCTGATGCAACACAGAGGAGGATTTTGTGGAGGAGGAGGAGGAGGAGAATGCACAGCAGGCAAGCGGAGAATCCATTCTTCCTGGCAGCCAGGACATTTTATCACCCTGGAGCCAATACTTCCCAAGGCAGGTTCCCGGACCATGAAGGCAGAGAAGGCACCTCTGGTGAGTGCACATTTGTAGCTACAGTACAAGGGGTTAAAAGCAATTGTGTTTAATGTTTGATTTGCCCTGAAGAATTGGGTTGCATTTGCAGCCAGTACAGCTGCTGGAAAAGTCTGTTCACATGTCTGGAGATGGAACGGGAACCTCTGTAGGAAAGATTGAAGGCGATCCACATAACAATATTTTATTGCATAGTGCCTAGTGATTAGGCCATTTAGCTAAAAGGTGGCAGATCCCTGTTCAAATCCCTTCTCCTTGTAAGGCAGATGGGGGACTTGAACTTATTATTATAAGGGAATCCTCTAGGGACATCTCCATGAAGCTCTACTGGAGGTACTCTGAAAGCCTTTGCAGGCTGCCTTATTTTGTCCTCCACAGTAGGACACTTTACCACACCAAGCCAGTAGCAAGTAGTCTGGAATCATTGCAGCACAAAGCATGGCAGCAAATGGTCCTGGGTTTTGTTCGCATTCATGCAACATTCGGTCTTTACCTTTCTATGTCAGCCTGAGGAGAGTGATACCATTCATGGTCACCTGGTTGAAATAGGGGAATTTTTGTAAGGGAACAGTAAAAGGACCCCGTTCATGCTGGGCTGTTTGCGCTTGGCTAAAAGGGATCATCCTGGAGAAGAGCCATGCGGTGGGGGGAGGAATGTGCTGCACATCCACTCCAAAATCGCAACCTCTCCTTTTAAACGGCAACCCCAACCGGCATTGCTTGCTATGGGAAAGGGGGGCGCTGCAGTTTGAAACCATTCCCACATATTATGAAGATGGAAGAAGCTAAGCCCGTGTACCCTTTGGCTTACCATGGCTGCTTGGAAACCAAATTCTGTTGCCCAGCCGTGTGTGATGTGTCACCGTACCGGGAGGCGCTCAATATAAAAGGCAAAATGCGACCTTGTACCTAAAGTACATGTGCTGTCTGCTGTGAATTGCTTGATTCGCTGTGAAAGAGTCTCCCTTTTGTTTTCAGAAATGTATCTTCTTAAATTTTATTCTCCCTTTTTATCACTCCTGCAGGTGCAAATGTTTCTATGCTCCCTGTATCAACTCCGTCCCTGAGGTTATCGCAGATTAGAAAGCAAAAAAAACCCAACGCACTTGCGATGACATGTTTTCCGAACTCATGCAGTCCTCCCACACTGATAGGGTAGAACTAAATGCATGGAGACATTCAGTGGCAGAGGCCAGGAAAGCATTCAGTGAGCACTCAGAAGGAGATGCTGAAGCTAATGGGGGAGCAAACGGACATGATCAGACATCTGGTGGAGCTGCAGGAAAGGCAACAAGAGCACAGACCTCCACTGAATCCTTTGTATAACCGCCTGCCCTCCTCCCCAAGTTCCATATCCTCCTCACCCAGACACCCAAGAACGCGGGAGGGGAGGGTCCGGGCACACAGCTACTCCACTCCAGAGGATGGCCCAAGCAACAGAAGGCTGTCATTCAAACAGCTTTGATTTGTAGTGTGGCAACAATAAGCAAAGTGGCCTTGTCCTTCCCTCCTCCCCCATGCCACCCAGGCTACCTTGTCAGTGATCTCCCTTTTTTTTTAAATAAATAATGCATGGATTCAAAACAATAGCTACTTTATTTCCTTTGCCAGCTGTGGTCGAAGGGGGAAGGGGATTGGCTTACAGGGAAGTAAATTCAAGAAAGGGAGCGGTTTTGCATCAAGAAGAAACACACACAACTGTCACACTGTAGCCTGGCCAGTCATAAAACTGTTTTTCAAAGCCTCTCTGATGCGCAGCACGCCTAGCTGTGCTATTCTAATCGCCCTGGTGTCTGGCTGTTCAAAATTGGCCACCAAGCAATTTGCATCAACCTCCCACCCCACCATAAACATCTCCACCTTACTCTCACAGATATAATGAAGTACACAGCAAGCAGCAATAACAAAGTGAATATTGGTTGTGCTGAGGTCTAACCTAGTCAGCAAACAGCACCAGTGGGCTTTCAAACGTCCAAAGGCACATTCTACCACCATTCTGTACTTGCGCAGCCTGTAGTTGAACTGCTCCTTACTACTGTCCAGGCTGCCTGTGTACGGCTTCATGAGCCATGAGAGCAAGGGGTAGACTGGGTCCCCAAGGATAACTATTGGCATTTCAACATCCCCAACAGTAATTTTCTGGTCTGGGAAGAAAGTCCCTTCTTTTAGCTGCTCGAACAGCCCGGAGTTCCTAAAGATGCAAGTGTCAGGCACCTTTCCCGACTATCCCACGTTGATGTCAGTGAAATGTCCCTTGTGATCCACCAGTGCTTGCAGCACCATTTAGAAGTACCCCTTGCGGTTTACGTACTGGTTGGCAAGGTGGTCTGGTGCCAAGATAGGGATATGCGTTCCATCTATCAACCCACCACAGTTAGGGAACCCCATTGCAGCAAAGCCATCCACTATGACCTGCACATTTCCCAGAGTCACTACCCTTGCTAGCAGAAGGTGACTGATTGCCTTGGCTACTTGGATCACAGCAGCCCCCACGGTAGATTTGCCCACTCCAAATTGATTCCTGACTAACCGGTAGCAGTCAGGCATTGCAAGCTTCCACAGGGTTATCGCCACTCGCTTCTCAGCTGTCAGTGCAGGTCTCATCTTGGTATTCCTACACTTCAGGGTGGGGGAAAACAACTCAAAGTTCAAGGAAAGTGGCCTTTCGCATGTGAAAGTTTCGCAGCCACTGGGAATCATCCCATACCTGCAACACCATGCAGTCTCACCAGTCTGTGCTTGTTTGCTGGGCCCAGAATTGGCGTTCCACTGTATCAACCAGCCCCACTGCCGCCATGATGTCCCAATTGCCACAGCCCGTGCTTTCAGGAACGTCTGTGTCCATGTCCTCCTCACAATCGTCCTCGTACTGGCGTCTTCTTTCCAAGTTCTGCACATACTGCAGGATAATGCGTGAGGTGTTTACAAAGCTCACAACAGCAGCGCTGAGCTGAGCAGGCTCCATGCTTGCCGTGCTATGGCGTCTGCATGGGTAACCCAGGAAAAAAGGTGTGAAATGATTGTTTGCCGTTGCTTTCAATGAGGGAAGGAGAGAGTGGAGACTGAAGACATGTACCCAAAACCACCCATGACAATGTTTTTGCCCCATCAGGCATTGCGAGCTTAACCCAGAATTCCAGTGGGCAGCGGGGACTGTCGGATAGCTACCCACAGTGCACCACTCCATAAGTCAATGCTATTCACGGTATTGAGGCTGCATTCCACGAACCTACTGCACTTAGTGGGGACATACATGATAGACTGTATAAAATCACTTTCTAAAGATCGACTTCTATAAAATCAACCTAATTTCGTAGTGTAGACATACCCAGAGGCACATTTGGTAGGAACATAGGTGTGCACTTTACTAGGAATAACCCAGACGCATAGTCAAAGTGAGACCCAGGGTAAATTAATGCACTTATGTACTATATTTCACATGTAATCAAACTAAGCTTTATCTTGAAATTTCATGATACTTTATTGGACTGAAATTGTTTAAAAAAACCCAAAACCTTAAAGTCAGAGGTTCTGTAGTACACTCCTAAAAATTCTGATCTTAGCTGACCCTCTTGGATATGCTAAACCAGCTGGCAGTATGGGGAGAAAAATCTTGTTTCTGAACTGTCTGGTGCCTCCTATTTCTGTTTAGGCTGAAAATGTTTCACAAGAACTGCCAGAACTTTCTAATGGAACCAGGAAGTGCAAAAGTGTGTGAAACTGAAAAATTATCAGAAGAAAAATGTTAATCTCAAATTATTTTGATTCATGTGAGTTTGGAGCAAAGTTTCGGATACATTCTTATTGTATCTGAACTAATCCACCCATCCTTAATTTATATACAATATTTTATATGACATGTCAGTATTTTATATGACATCATTACTTGGAAGGTACAGATGTGTATTCACCTCTGACTAGGTACATGTTTAACTTGCCTTAGTACTCATGAGAGTTACACGTGTCTATTGAGAGAAGACACCTAAATGGCAGCAGACACTGTACATTCAGGACAAGGTACCCATTTTACATTCTTTTTAAGGTGTTAATAGATGATAAGGGAGTGCCTTATTGCTTTTCCTAACTGGTGTGTAGAATATAGGGGTGATTGGAGGGTGTGTTAGGATTACTGTAAATTTCTAGACATAATTGAGGACTAGTATTGTAACAACTGAATGCACTTGTGTTGATTCTATTCAATGCACACTTTTGGATTGTGGTATATTTGTTAGCAACTGGAGGGACCAACTAACATTTCTTATTCTAATGAACTGTGGCTGCCATATGGTACAGAGATCACAGGAGTCATCAAGGAGTGAAACAGAGAACTTCAGCATCAAAAGCCTGTGACAGGGGCCACTCACCTCTTGTAAGTGCCTTCTGTCAGTCAGGTGTGTACTTGCACTCTCTACTCCTGGCAACCTCTGTCGGCTGTTAACCTTATCAGGTGGGTCTTCAGTGGCTCAGTCCTCTGGCTAAGTCATGCGTAGCTTAACACATGAACGAACATGGACCAGGGTAAAAGGTCCAACAAGGCCTATCCCTGTGCTCTTGTTGGTGTCTGCAGCTCTGTCTCTGGGCTCAATTCACAGCCCCTTCTAGGCTCGCTTTAAGTCTCTGCCCTGATATAGAGCATCGCCCCCAGAGCTTTCTCCCTGTAGACTTAAGTCCTGCCCTTTACTTGCTCTCTGAACAAGCCTTATCCCTTTCTCAGGGTTCATGCCACTTCTCCAGTGATGGGTGGGGAGACCCAGCCCTGCCTAGTATTCCAGGTCATGACCCAGGGACCCTATACATAGCAGCCATGTGTTACTTCCTATAATAGTTGCAGCTGCTATTCCCTGGGCCACTTCCTACATAGCGCCTTACTTTTCACCCTTACCTCATGGTTCTCCATCTGTTCCCTGCTTGAGCAGGGTCTCTCCCAGGCCTTCTGACCTGGAGAGTCTAACAGCCTTCCAGTCCTTCCTCACTCTTCTGGTCCGAGCAAGCAACTGGTCTGCTCAGTCCATGCAGCTCCTTTTAACTGAGCCTGCTGCGCTCTGATTGGCTGCTTCCCTGCAGCCTCTGTAAGTAGGCTTGGAGGACCCACCTTTACTGCTCCTTTTCTGGGGCGGGGTGTAGTGGGATTTCAAAGTCTCCAGCAGGAGGCCTTAAAAGGCCTGGTACACCCTGTCACATCATATAAGCTAAAGGAATCACTGTTGTCTACCACTAAATAATAGTCTTGTATCCTGACTGGTATCTACCACTAGCAAGAAACGTGCTCACATGGACTGAGTACATTCCCTACTTTGTCAATGTCTCTGTTCCATAGGTAGCAGAGCATTTGAAATTCATGGCAAAAAAAATCATCTTTGCCTTATTTTGCCAGTCATGTTAGTATTAGCTACCTCTTCTAAGGAGCCTTATCAGACCCTGCCAAGAATCCATTCCTTCCTTTGTTTCACAACAGTGAGAACCCCAGCTTAGTACACAAAGGCTATTTTAGCTTCCTTCTGTCCTAATGAAGAAGGAAAATTTAATAGACCTGGGTAAAACTTTCAGAAGCATGTATGTCACTTAGAAATTTATGTGTAATTGAAACTCATAAGAACATACCTAATGGGTCAGACCAAAGGTTCATCTTGCCCAGTATCCTGTCTTCCGACACTGACCAATGCCAGGTGCACCAGAAGGAATGAACAGAACAGGTAATCATCAAGTGATCCATCCCCAGTCACCCATTCCCAGCTTCTGGCAAACAGAGGCTTATAGCCATTGATGGACCTATTCTCCACAAAGTTACCTAGTTCTTTTTCGAACCCTGTTATCGTCTTGGCTTTCACAACATCCTCTGGCAAGGAGTTCCACAGGTTGACTGTGTGTTGTGTGAAAAAATACTTCCTTTTCTTTGTTTTAAACCTGCTGCCTATTACACCTCTAGACCAATATAACGCAGTCCTCGGGAGCCAAAAAAATCTTACCACTTTATAGGTGAAAACGCGTCATATCCACCTTGCTTTGGCCTCGAGCATTTCTGTTATTAACAGTCACTTCCTGTCCCCTGACTGACCCCTCAGAACCCCCGACCCATCTAACACCCCTTCCCGCTCCCTGTCCCCTGGCCACACCCCTGCCCCCTGACAGGCCCCCCGGGACTCCCACGCCCTATCCAACACCCCCATTCCCCCTCCCCTGACTGCACCACCCACAGAACCTCCAAACCATCCAACCCCCCCCGCTCCCTGACTGCCCCCCAAGACCCTCTGCCCCTTATCCAACCCCTCGGCCCAGGCCCGGTACCCTTAACATGCCGCTCAGAGCAGCATGTCGGAGCCAGACACGCTGATCCGCTGGAGCGCGCAGCCCTGCCCCCAGAGCACTGCTTTACCGCGTTATATCTGAATTCGTGTTATATCAGGTCATGTTATATCGGGGTAGAAGTGTAATTTCATTTGGTGACCCCTAGTTCTTCTGTTATGAGGAGGAGTAAATTACACTCCCTTATTTACTTTCTCCATACCAGTTATGATTTTATAGACCTCTATCATATCCCCCCTTAGTCGTCTCTTTTCCAAGCTGAAAAGTCCCAGTCTTATTAATCTCTCCTCATACGGAAGCTGTTCCATACCCATCATCATTTTTGTTGCCCTTTTCTGAACCTTTTCCCATTCCAATATATCTTTTTTTGAGATTGGGTGACCACATCGCATGCAGCATTCAAGATGTGGGCATACCGTGGATTTATACAGAAGCAATATGATATTTTCTGACTTATTATCTATCCCTTTCTGAATGATTCCCAACATATTGTTCGTTTTTTTGACTGCCACTGTACATTGAGTGGATGTTTTCAGAGAACTATCCACAAAGACTCCAAGATCTCTTTCTTGAGTGGTTACAGCTAATTTAGACCCCATCATTTCATATTTCAAGTTCGGATTATGTCTTCCAATGTGCATTACTTTTGCATTTATCAACACTGAATATCATCTGCCATTTTGTTGCTCAGTCACCCAGTTTTGTGAGATCCTTTTGTAGCTCTTTGCGGTGTGCTTGGGACTTAACTCTCTTGAGAAGTTTTGTATCATCTGCAAATTTTGCCACTTCACTGCTTACCCCTTTTTCCAGATCATTTATGAATATGCTGAAGAGGACTGGTCCCAGTACAGACCTGCTGGGAGGCATCACTATTTATCTTTCTCCATTCTGAAAACTGACCATTTATTCATACCCTTTGTTTCCTATCTTTTAACCAGTTACCAATCCATGAGACCACCTTCCCTCTTATCTCATGACAGCTTACTTTGCTTAAGAGCCTTTGGTGAGGGACCTCGTTAAATCTGAAAATCTAAGTACACTAAATCCACTGGATCCCTCTTGTCCATATGCTTGTTGACCCCTCAAAGAATTATAGTAGATTGGTAAGGCATGATTTCCCTTTACAACAACCATGTTGACGCTTCCCCAACAAATTACGTTCATCTGTGTATCTGACAATTTTGTTCTTTACCAAAGTTTCAACCAGTTTGCCCAGTACTAAAGTCAGGCTTACTGGCCTGTAATTGCCAGGATCACCTCTGGAGTCCTTTTTAAAAATTGGCATCATATTAGCTATCCTCCAGTCATTTGATACAGAAGCTGATTTAAATGATAGGTTACAAACTACAGTTAGTAGTTCTGCAATTTCACATTTGAGTTCCTTCAGAACTCTTGGGTGAATACCATCTGGTCCTGGTGACTTATTACTCTTTAGTTGATCAGTTTGTTCCAAAGCCTCCTCTAATTACACCTCAATCTTTGACAGTTCCTCAAATTTGTCACCTAAAAAGATGGCTCAGGTTTGGGAATCTCCCTCACGTCCTTAGCTGTGAAGACCGATGCAAAGAATTAATTTAGTTTCTCCACAATTGCCTTATCCTCCTTGAGTGCTCCTTTAGCATCTCGATCGTCCAGTGGCCCCACTGGTTGTTTAGCAGGCTTCCTGCTTCTGATGTACTGAAAAAAAATTCCTTTTTGAGTCTTCAAATTCTTTTTTGGCCTTCCTAATTATATTTTTTCACTTCATTTGCCAGAGTATATGTTCCTTTCTTTTTTCCTCACTAGGATTTAACTTCCACTTTTTAAAGGATGCCTTTTTGTCTCTCACTGCTTCTTTTACTTTGTTGTTTAGCCATGGTGGCACTTTTTTTGTTCTTTTACTATGTTTTTAAATTTGTGTATACATTTAAGTTTAGCCTCTATTACGGTTGTCTTTAAAAAGTTTTCATGCAGCTTTCAGGGATTTCACTTTTGGCACTGTACCTTTTAATTTCTGTTTAATTAACATCCTCATTTTTGTGTAGTCTCCCTTTCTGAAATTAAATGCTACAGTGTTGGGCTGCTGTGGTGTTTTCCCCACCACAGGGATGTTAAATTTAATTATGTTATGGTCAGTATTACCAAGTGGTCCAGCTATATTCACCGCTTGGACCAGATCCTGTGCTCCACTTAGGACTAAATCAAGAATAGCCTCTCCTCTTGTGGGTTCCAGGACTAGCTGCTCCAAGAAGCAGTCATTTAAGGTGTCAAGAAACTTTATCTCTGCCTCCTGTTCTGAGGTAACATGTATCCAGTCAAGATAGTTGAAATCCCCCATTATTATTGAGTTTTTTATTTTTGTAGCCTCTTTAATCTCCCTGAGCATTTCACAGTCACTATCACCATCCTGGTCAGGTGGTCAGTAATATATCCCTACTGCTATATTCTTATTATTAGAACATGGAATTACTATCCACAGAGATTCTATGGTACAGTTTGGTTCCTTTAAGATTTTTACCTCATTTGATTCTATGCTTTCTTTCACATATAGTGACACTCCCCCCCAGGATGACCTGTTCTGTCCTTCAGATATATTTTGTACCCTGATTTTACTGTGTCTCATTGATTATCCTCATTCCATCAAGTTTCTGGGATGCCTATTGTATCAATATCCTCATTTAATACGAGACACTCTAGTTTATCATCTTATTATATAGATTTCTAGCATTTGTATATAAGCATTTTAAAAACTTGTCACTCAGTTGGAGTTAGGTTCTTAAGTCACTTTTGAAAATTGGATTTAGGCTCCTAAATAAGTCTGGCACTTTTGAAAATTTTTCCTTATGTCACCATGACTGCCACTCCAATGTGTAAAAATAAGGAAGTGATCAGCATCAGACTATGTCTACACTGCAAAGTTTGATTGATGTAAATTATGTCAGTGTATGGCTGCCAACTTTTTTATGTTGCTCAGATACACACACACTTGGCTGCTTATGTTGGCGCTGCCTGTGCTCACCACAAGCAGTTGTGTCAATGAAAAGGTAGGTGTCCTAATGTGCCCTAGACCATCATGCGGCACAGTCCCTTATGGGACATTTTTGCAGTGCTCTTGGGGATACCAGCAATTTGAACTTGGGTGAAGTTCCCGTAATTCCACTTTCTCAATCTCATAATTGTTCCAGCCATAATTTTTGTGCCTTTTTAAAAACTTCCACAGTCCTGAGCACAGCTTTTCAATCTCTGCCCATCTTTCTGGCAGAAGCACAGACCTTGCAGAGTCAGCGCAATTGTCATCACAACTTTTGCTAATATGGGATATGCAGTTAGTATGATTGCAACTGAGTGGGTGAGGAGGAGATGATGTTCAACCACAATGATGGGCTGCAAAAAAAAATTGCCAAATTGCTGCTAGCATTCATGGAACAGTTGTACATGATGGATCGCTGCTTCTGGGCTGAGAAATGAGCACTGATTGGTGGGATTGCATCATACTGGTGGTTTGGGATGAGAAGCAGTGGCTACAGAATTTCTGAATGTGAAGGGCCACATTCCTGAATTTGTGTTCTGAGCTTGCCCCAGCGCTCAAGGACATCAGAATGAGAGCTTCATTGGCAGGGGAGAAGTGAGTGGCGATAATGGTCTGGAAGCTTGCAACATTGGATTGCCATTGGTAATTGGGCAATCATTTTGGAGTTGGAATATCCACAGTGGAGCAGTTTTCATCTAAGTGTGCATAAAATGCACCCTGCTGCACAGGACTGTGACTCTCTGCTATGTCAGGAAATGGTGGATGGATTTGCAGCAATGGGGTTCCCAAACTGTGGTGGGCTGATAGATGGCATGCATATCCTATTCTGGCATCTTTCAACCTTGCAAGAGAGTACATAGACAGAAAGGGACACTTATCCATCATTATGCAAGTGCTATTGGATCACTGAGGACACTTCACTAATATCAGTGTGGACTTGTGAGGGAACGTGCATGATGCTCACATCTTTAAGATTATATGACTTTTCCAAAAGCTCCAAGTACGCACATTCTTCTCTGATTGGCAATGTTGAAATGCCAGTAGTGATTCTGCAGGATCCAGCCTACCCCTTTCTCTTCTGGCTCATAAAGCTGTGGACTGGCTATATGGACAGCACCAAAGAGAGAGTCAGCTACTCACTCTGCAAGGTCAGGATGACTATTGAACGTGTATTTGATAGATTAAAGGGTCATTGGCTGACTAGATTGGATCTCAGTGAGGCAAATATACCCACTGTTATAGCTACATGTTGTGTACTGCATAATATCTGTGAGGTGACGCGGGAAAGGTTACTGCCAGAGTGGAAGGGTGAGGTGGACCAGCTATCTGCTGAATTGAACAGCCAGACTCAAGCTATTAGAAGAGCCAACCATGAAGCTATATGACTGAGGGAGGCGTTAAAAGATTGTATTAACTGTCAGCCACAGTAATGTTATGTGATGCTTTTATGAATAGTGAACTTTTGTGTGTATGGAGCTTAAATATTTTATGTTAAATAATTCCTGTTATAAATTATGTAATGCGACAGTTATGCTTGGTGTAAACTAATAAATAAACTCTGAGTTTCCAAAAATAAAACTTTATTGTATACAAAGAAACAGGAAACAAAGTTAAAGTGCAAATACACAAGGTAAAAATATTTTTGCAGCACTAAAAACCAAATAAAATGCAAGTACATATGCTCCCTGGGTTATGCAAGACCCGATTTACGCAAATTTGCACTTACAGAAAAAGTTGCGTAAGCTAGAAATAGGAGGTTTTTAGGGTTTTTATTTTTTGTTTTTACATAACGTTTGTTTATATGTTTCCAACTTACGCAAAATTTGAGTTATGCAAGGCTTTCCAGAACGGAATGATTGCGTAAGTCGGGGAGCATCTGTAAACAAGGAATATTTAGTTTATGTATTAAACATATTACAATGTTTCAGTCATGTTACAAAGCACATTGTGCATTGTGGCTAATCCTGTGATTTTCACAAGTCAGGGTGTGTGTAGTTATAGTTCCCATTTTCCCCTGGCATGGAGTGGTAGGAGTAAGAGTTCAACCTATGCTGCCCCTGATAAATTGGGGGATTACAGGGAGGAGCAACCAGGGAGCTTTCCACGGATTAGAAAGGCTGCATCTGGGGTCTTTGGGCATTTAGTTTGGTAACGCTCTGCAATATCTGAATGTGTTGCCTGAGCAAACCCAGGATGCCCTGGTTCACTTCCCACTGTATCTTTCAGTCCATTTCCCTCTCCTGCAGCAACTACTCTCTCCAAACTTGGTCCTCTGTCATCACAGACATGGCTCCTACAAGTCCTATATTCTCTATCAGCATCAAGAGAGGGCGGGTAGGTCACACAGAACATATTCTTCCTGGTCCACTTCTTTCTCCACTTGATCAGAGTCAGATGTTTGGCAGGGGTGGCGGGGGCTCCTCTCAAGGGCACTATGCCAGACACAGCTGATTAAAACACAGAGATATACCATTAGATTTATAGTAACAATGGAAAGGGAAAGATAAATCTCAAAACTCCCTTATGTTATTCCCATAAATACCTTTAATAAGAAAAGTTAATTTCACTTTAGCTTTGGAGCACATTGCTACAGTACCTCTCTGCAGCTGAAGCCATCAGATGGATGGGCAGTGGCAATTTGCAAGGTTTAGATGGTGGTCTCCTTGGGTAAAAGTATAAGGAATTTGCAGTGAATATTGCTAATATTTTCAGAGGTAGTGGTGATTTTTGCTGATATTTCACTCCTGACAGACTGCAGAGAACCAGCTGCTAAAAGCATCCTGAAGCTGCCTGGGCCTGTGTGCTACCAACCTGACTATTGCACTGGCGCAAGCGGAACTCATTGCAGAGTTTCATCAGAAAGTCTCCTCTTTCAGAGGAAGAAACAAGGCTACCATCCCTATAAATGTTCAGCAGAGGATTTCAGAGGATCTCCATGAAAGTTTCAAGGAGATCTCTCAAGAGGATAAAAAGGACATCCCTACTCAGGTAAACAAAGTACTCCATGTGGTCCTCCATGTTTAGCTCAACAAGCTGAAGAATGGAAAAGCAGATGTGCCTCAAACTTTTTTTTTTCCTACCTAGCATAGGACACTGATTTGATGTGAAATGTGTAATTCATACTACCATTCTAAATTTTTTTGAATTTATTTTCTAACATTTTAAATGAAAAGCAAGGAATCAAAAAATTAGTGTCTTTATACTCTAAATGCACAGATGGAATAGGCACTATTTTTAAATGGGAAAGAAGGGCAGAGGGAGGGAGGAAGGGGAGATGACGCAATTAAAATGTAAAAAATGAAGGAATAATGCTGTGACATTCTGCTTGGGGTACCCAGAATTGTGAGCCCTTGTGTTCTCTCTCTAGAACAGAGATTTAATGTGATACTAAGAAGTACGAATAGAACACAGGTATGGTTACAAACAAAACAAAATACTCTTTGTAGTGACTAAAACTTAATTTCAACAAGTTACAATCTTTGTGTAAGCAGGTTTCTCACTTACATTAAGTCTCCAGCAACTCTTGCCTTCCAGTCCAAGAAGATTCAGCTTTTATAGGCTAAAAGGGTACTGTATGCTATCATCCCCTAAGTGAAGGATAACTGAAATGTCTCTTCGCCCCTCTTATATTACCCAAAGTCTATTGTCTCTATTTCAAGAATACAGATTCTATCCCCAGGTGTGATCGTTAAGCAGTCTTCTCCCCTGCTTGTTAGCTTGATGGCTTTGTTCACTTTATGTGTAAATTCGTTTTCATTGTCCTCTGCTAGTGATCAAGCTGGTCAGACAAGTAAATAGACATTCCTTTATGTATGTCAAGGTTTCTTCCCCACTCTGAACTCTAGGGTACAAATGTGGGGACATGCATGAAAACCTCCTAAGCTTACTTTCACCAGCTTAGGTTAAAACTTCCCCAAGGTACAAATTAATTTTATCCTTTGCCCCTGGATCCACTGCCACCACCAAACTTTAACTGGGTTTACTGGGAAACGTAGTTTGGACACGTCTTTCCCCCCAAAATCCTCCCAACCCTTACACCCCACTTCCTGGGGAAGGTTTGGTAAAAATCCTCACCAATTTGCATAGGTGACCACAGACCCAAACCCTTGGATCTTAGAACAATGAAAAAACATTCAGTTTTCTTACAAGAAGACTTTTAATAGAAGTAAAGGAATCACCTCTATAAAATCAGGATGGTAGATACCTTACAGGGTAATTAGATTCAAAACATAGAGAATCCCTCTAGGCAAAACCTTAAGTTACAAAAAAGACACACAGACAGGAATAATCATTCTATTCAGCACAGTTCTTTTCTCAGCCATTTAAAGAAATCATAATCTAACACATACCTAGCTAGATTACTTACTAAAGTTCTAAGATTCCATTCCTGTTCTATCCCCAGCAAAAGCAGCATACAGACAGCCACAGGCCCTTTGTTTCTCTCCCTCCTCCCAGCTTTTGAAAGTATCTTGTCTCCTCATTGGTCATTTTGGTCAGGTGCCAGCAAGGTTACCTTTAGCTTCTTAACCCTTTACAGGTGAGAGGATTTTTCCTCTGGCCAGGAGAGATTTTAAAAGGGGTTTACCCTTCCCTTTATATTTATGACAATGTAGGGCAAGCTGGAGCTTATGTGCTTCCAAACACAGTTCAAGGACATATTTCCAGCACACTCCTATAACTCTTTGTACACATCCATACATACATCATGCAATGATTTTTGGGACCAGTGTGTCATCAGTTTACATTAGATACCGTACATCAGAGGTTCTTCTTCGAATGGTGTCCCTGTGGGTGATCCACTTTAGGCGTCGTTGCACCCCTGCACTCATAGCTGGAGATTTATGGTAGCAGTGCCCCATTTGGACTGCACATGTGCAGTCCCCATCTTGCGCCGCTTCAGGCAGTTAACTGGCGCTGTGCGACCAACCCCTCCCCCGCCCCAGTTCCTTCTCTCCCGCCATTGGCTTGAGTCAGAGCACTCAGCAGTGCCTCGCAGTGAGAAATAATCCCCTTTCCTTTAGCTAGCAGTGCATGTAGGCCAGTACACTCTGGTAGGCCATACCAGCAAGCTATTTATAACCGGTACAGCATACCTAAAGACACAGCAGCAGCCCCACCGGAGGAGAGGGCTGGGGGTTCTGCTCCTTTTCCCACCGGGAGGGGCAGCAGCAGGGAAAGGAGCAATTTTTTATCCTCATAGGACCGTAAGTTTCCGTTCTCCCCGATCGCAGCAGCACTATAGTCTTCTTCCTCTCCACATCACTGAGAGAATATGCTGCCTCAGGGGCATGCCTGGCTCCCCAGGCTTCAAACATTGCACTATCTGACGGCCTTCAGTACCCCTCTCAGACAGACACTCTCAGTGTGTCCAGTGTCTCAGTGAGGGACAGATACTGCAGAAGTGCTCGCACTGTCACAACTTGAAAGCCTGCATGAGAAAGGCCAGAGATTTACAGATAAAGCTTCTCCTCATGGAGAAATCTCTTTGCCCGGCATCTGAGCCTGAAGTACAAACCCCTCCCGGCCAGAAATTGCCAACTGCCTCCTCGGACAAAGGCCCCTCTTTCAGGGAAAAAGATCCTGAACAACCTGCCAAGAAGGCAGCAAAGAAACGGGGCACTACATCCCTGATTCCCGAGTTGGCCAAGAAAAGATGCTTCGATAGTGGACAAACGCTCCCACTACCGACTGCACCGGCTGACAGACCAGGTCCCTCCAGTACCTACGGTACTAAGAAACCCAGAGCTCCGAAGCAGTCAAGCTCTGCCACCGGTGTTAAGGAGAAAGTGAAACCCTATGCCATGGCACCAGCAACAGCAAGCAAGCCATCTGTACTGAGCATCCCAGTGCTAATGCTGCGACCTACTGCTGGTATTATGCATTCTAGCCACACACCTGTGCCAATAAATACACTCCAGCACATGGTACCGAGCTCCATCATCCCACTGGTACCAAGACTGTGCACGTCACAGCAGTTCCTGTGTCACACAGAATTATCTGTCTCATCGGTACTGCAGTCTCCTTTTCTCGGTACAGACGATACACGTGGTACTTAACCAACCCTGCTCTCCACAGCTTTCAACGCAATTCTCTAATGGGGAGGATGATGGGGAGGAGGATATAGGACACTTGCCACAGCTTTCTTCTCCTGTGGCTATTCCTGCCACACAGGCCCCACCAAGCTTGGGCTTCCCTGCAAACTTTACAAACCAATCCTGGTGCAGCCAACCCTGGATGCCCACAATGCCCTTCCAACCCCAATGGCCATTCTGGCAGCCATGGGCTCCATATCCACAACAGCAACAACAGGGAGTACCGACCACTCTGCCTGCAACTGATGCACCTCAACCACCCATATTGCCATCAAAGGCACCTTCTGCCGGCTCTGAACAAGGGGCTGAAGAACAGGAGCAATTCTCGGACCCAGACAAACCAGCTGACATTCAATTTTCATCTTCCTCACTGGATAACATAATTATGCCTCCACCTCCCACCACAGTGGACAATTTCAGACAGTTTCAGGATCTCTACAAGAGAGTGACCACTTCCCTAGGCATCTTCTGAAAGAGGTCCAGGAATCTCGCCACAAGCTAATAGACATACTACACACATCCACTTAATCCAAAGTCGCCCCTCCCATGAATGATGCAATTATGGACCCCGTGAAGTTGCTTTGGCAAACCCCAGCAACAATTCCACCTACCTGTAAAAGGTCTGGTAAGAAGTATTACGTGCCAGCCAAGGGCACTGAATTCCTTTTCTCACATCCAATGCCAAATTCAGTAGTTATCAACGTGATGAACGAACGGGATAAGCAACAATACTATAGAAATGCCCCGTATGATAAAGACTGGAAACAGATCAATGTATTCGACTGCAAAGCATACTCAGCTGCGACCTTACAATTGAGAATTGCCAACTTTGAGGCCCTACTGACAAAGTACGATCACAATAATTACGCAAGTCTCTCGGAATTTATAAACTTTATTCCAGATGACAAAAAGGATCAGTACAAAGCACTCATCACAGAGTGCCAGCTTATCACCAGAAGAGCACTACAAACTGCCCTTGACGCCACTGATTCCACAGCGAGATCCATAGCAACAGCGATCGTTATCCGGTTTCCCAAAGCCAGTGCAGTCCACTGTAGAAGACTTACTGTTCGAAGACGCCAAACTCTTCATGGACAAAATGGACAAGTCATTGCATACCCTGAAGGACTCAAGGATCACCTTGCGGTCTCTGGGCATTCATGCACCTAGGAACAAGAGACGGCAGACCAATTACCATACTCAACAGTTCCAACCCCCTCCGTATACTCAACGAAATAGGTATTACGACCAACCAGGGCGGAAACAGAAAACATTGAGGAGAAGGCAGTCTGCTTCCTCAACTACTATCTCTCAGCCATCAACCTCTAGACAACAGATTTGAAGCTTGGTCAAGGACTCGAGAATCCCATCTCTCTCAATGCTGGCACCATCTGCCACTGGCAACATGTTTGGAGATCGCCTACTTCCGTTCCTACCCCATCTGTCAGTCCATCATTACAGACACATGGGTATTAGAAATAATCAAAACCTGTTTACTCCATCCCCCTTACCTGCAAACCCCCTTCCCACACCCTCTCCCTGTCCCTCTTCAGGGACTCCTCTCACAAACATCCGCTGCGGGAAAAGGTGAATCATCTCATATCCCTTGGAGCAGTAGAACTTGTACCAATCGAGTACAGAGGGAAGGCGTTCTAATCCCACTACTTTCTCATGCAGAAAAAAACAGTAGGTTGGAGACCTATTCTCGATCAATGGCAACTCAACAGGTTTGTAAAAATACAAAGATTCAAAATGATCACACTAGGCACCATCATATCAGCACTGGGGGGGGGGGGGAGCTGGTTTTCAACCCTCGACCTACAAGACGCATATTTTCATGTCTCTTCATTGTCCAACATGCAAGGCTACACATGCGGTGCCTTCAAGTCTGATTATGGACAAATTATGCTCCCCACAGGCACAGAATAAACAAAGTCCTCACCATGCCCAATGCAGTCAAGGATTTCCTGCTTTGGTGGACCAATTCAGACAACATTTGCAGGGGTGTGCCATTTCTGCAGAATCCACCAGAGCTCACCAGCACCACGGATGCATTCCTCCTAGACTGGGTGGCACATCTACCGGCATATTCCATACAGGCCCGCTGGTCTCCAGCGGAGTCCCAGTTTCATATCAATCTGTTGGAATTACAAGCGGTTCAAAATGCCTGTTCTCATTTCCTACCGCTAATCCAAAACAAAACAGAACAGATCTTCATGGACAATGTAGCCACTATGTTCTACATAAACAGGCAGAGGGAAGTGTGGTCACACTCGCTATGGGTGGAAGCCATGCATCTTTGGCAATGGTGCATCAAACACAATGTCCATGTTATAGCTTCATACCTACCTGGCAGCCAGAACAACACAGCAGATGCCCTGAGCAGGAAGTTTTATCAAGACCGCGAATGGGAGATGAACACATGGGTCATCCAAGATATTTTCCAGATGTGGGGATTCCCAACGATAGACCTCTTCGCAACCACACAAAACTCCAAATGCCCCCAGTTCTGCTCCAGAGCAGGACTCGGTCAACAGTCTCTGGGCAGTGCCTACCTCATCCAGTGGAGCGATCCTGTCCTGTACGTCTTCCCCCCCTTTAGCCCATGTACTCCACAAGATAATTGGATACTCCAGAGTGATCCTAATAGCCCCCACATGGATGCGACAAACGTGGTACCCTTACCTTTTCCACATGTCAGTTTGTCCCCCACGCACGCTCCCACTTCTGCCTTGGCTTCTATCGCAGGATGCAGGTCTCATCATTCATCCAGACCCCCGAAAACTTCATCTCAAAGCCTGGTTATTACATGGCTCTTGGAATCTGAAATGACATGTTCCACAGAAGTTCAGAACATATTATTAAACAGCCATAGAGCAACTACCCAACTCACATACAGACATAACTGAAAACTGTTCAAATCATGGTGTCAGCACCTGGCACCTCTGTCAGCCTCCTTACCTCAGACTATTTACTGGAACTTAAACGAGACTTTCCATGAGTTCCATCCGTGTACACCTGTCTGTCATCACAACATTTCATCATAAAGTTGATGGATTCTCTATTTTCACGCATCCCATTACTAAACACTTCTTAAAGGGTCTCTCCAACTCCTATCTGGAAGTGAGAAAACCCGCCCCACCATGGGACTTTGACCTAGTCCTCTGCGCCCTCACCGGGCCCCCTTTAAAGCCCATAGCTACAAGCTTGTTACTACATTTCCTCTATGAAGGTTGTGTTTTTAGTGGCCATTACATCTGCCAGGCGGGTGGGAGCTGCTCTTATGACTGACCCACCCTGTACAATCTTTTTTAAAGATAAAGTATCTCTTAGACCCCATCCTAAGTTTTTGCCTAATGTGGCTTCATCCTTTCACCTTAACCAACCTATATACTTACCACCATTTTTTCCGAAACCACATACAGACTATACAATACAGACTACACTCCTTGGACATCTGCAGGGCTCTCGCCTTTTATATCGATAGAACAAAATCTTTTTCTTTTCATAAGTCTCCAAAATTATTCGTATACATCACCGAACTATCCAAAGGGCATGCCATTTCCAAACAACGCCTATCCAAATGAATATTAGATGGTATCAAATACTGTTATCACCAGATTTTGATGGTTGTGTCACGGACTGTTGTTCCGGAGGGGTCCCAAGTAATATACCCTCTAAACTTTGATAGGCCGTGTGCGCAAAAAAATTCTTCTGTGCAAATTTTTGAAACAGAGTTCAAATTTGTGCACCATGAGGCAAATGCACCCAAGCGAGTAAAATGCTGATACATTTAAAAAGTTTTAATTTGCAATTTGCGATGATAATAGTTTTACACCATGTTATTTTATAAATGTCGTTTTTAAATACTTAAAAAAAGGAAATGTAATCATTCTTCAAGAAGCAGAAGTTAGTTTTAAGCATTACACTTTATGATCTTTTTTATAGACAATCACAAGCATATATCAAGCACATATTAATCATGATCATTATCAGTCCATAGGCTTCTGCCCGTTGGTGTCCACTTTCACCTTTCATTCTATACACATGTCTGAAAAGATTTTCATAAACATATAATAAAGACAATTTAATAAGTATGTCATTATGTCAATTTATATTGGTTTTCAGATAGAGATATCATAAGTAAAAAAGAGAAAAACAAGAGTTTGTGTTTTAAATTTAAAATTTTCCTCAAATATATCAATAAATGTTTATCAGCCAAGAATAATCCAAGCCAATGATTAACAGCCAAGAAAGGTAAGCAGCAGGATACGGACCCTGGACTTCAGGAAAGCAGACTTCGACTCCCTCAGGGAACGGATGGATAGGATCCCCTGAGGGGACTAACATGAAGGGGAAAGGAGTCCAGGAGAGCTGGCTGTATTTCAAGGAATCCCTGTTGAGATTACAGGGACAAACCATCCCGATGTGTCGAAAGAATAGTAAATATGGCAGGCGACCAGCTTGGCTTAATGGTGAAATCCTAGCGGATCTTAAACATAAAAAAGAAGCTTACAAGAAGTGGAAGGTTGGACATATGACCAGGGAAGAGTATAAAAATGTTGCTCGGGCATGTAGGAATTAAATCAGGAGGGCCAAATCACACCTGGAGCTGCAGCTAGCAAGAAATGTTAAGAGTAACAAGAAGGGTTTCTAAAGGTATGTTGGCAACAAGAAGAAAGCCAAGGAAAGTGTGGGCTCCTTACTGAATGAGGGAGGCAACCTAGTGACAAAGGATGTGGAAAAAGCTAATGTACTCAAATCTTTTTTTGCCTCTGTCTTCACGAACAAGGTCAGCTCCCAGAGTACTGCACTGGGCAGCACAGCATGGGGAGGAGGTGACCAGCCCTCTGTGGAGAAAGAAGTGGTTCTGGACTATTTAGAAATGCTGGATGTGCACAAGTCCATGGAGCCGGACGAGTTGCATCCGAGAGTGCTAAAGGAATTGGCGGCTTTGATTGCAGAGCTATTGGCCATTATCTTTGAAAACTCGTGGCGAACGGGGGAAGTCCCAGATGACTGGAAAAAGGCTAATGTAGTGCCAATCTTTAAAAAAGGGAAGAAGGAGGATCCTGGGAACTACAGGCCATTCAGCCTCACCTCAGTCCCCGGAAAAATCATGGAGCAGGTCCCCAAGGAATCAATCCTGAAGCACTTACATGGGAGGAAAGTGATCAGGAACAGTCAGCATGGATTCACCAAGAGAAGGTCATGCCTGACTAATCTAATCGCCTTCTATGATGAGATTACTGGTTCTGTGGATGAAGGGAAAGCAGTGGATGTATTGTTTCTTGACTTTAGCAAAGCTTTAGACACGGTCTCCCACAGTATTCTTGTCAGCAAGATAAAGAAGTATGGGCTGGATGAATGGACTATAAGGTGGGTAGAAAGTTGGCTAGATTGTCGGGCTCAACGGTTAGTGATCAATGGCTCTATGTCTAGTTGGCAGCCGGTGTCAAGTGGAGTGCCCCAGTGGTCGGTCCTGGGGCCAGTTTTGTTCAATATCTTCATAAATGATCTGGAGGATGGTGTGGATTGCACTCTCAGCAAATTTGAAGATGATACGAAACTAGGAGGCGTGGTAGATACGCTGCAGGGCAGGCATAGGATACAGAGGGACCTAAACAAATTGGAGGATTGGGCCAAAAGAAATCTGATGAGGTTCAATAAGGATAAGTGCAGAGTCCTGCACTTAGGACAGAAGAACCCAATGCACAGCTACAGACTAGGGACCGAATGGCTAGGCAGCAGTTCTGCGGAAAAGGACCTAGGGGTGACAGTGGACGAGAAGCTGGATATGAGTCAGCAGTGTGCCCTTGTTGCCAAGAAGGCCAATGGCATTTTGGGATGTATAAGTTGGGGCATAGCGAGCAGATCGAGGGACGTGATCGTCCCCCTCTATTGGACATTGGTGAGGCCTCATCTGGAGTACTGTGTCCATTTTTGGGCCCCGCACTACAAGAAGGATGAGGATAAATTGGAGAGAGTCCAGCGAAGGGCTAGAAAAATGATTAGGGGTCTGGAACACATGACTTATGAGGAGAGGCTGAGGGAACTGGGATTGTTTAGTCTGCAGAAGAGAAGAATGAGGGGGGATTTGATAGCTGCTTTCAACTACCTGAGAGGTGGTTCCAGAGAGGATGGTTCTTGACTATTCTCAGTGGTAGAAGAGGACAGAACAAGGAGTAATGGTCTCAAGTTGCAGTGGGGGAGGTTTAGGTTGGATATTAGGAAAAATTTTTTCACTAGGAGGGTGGTGAAACACTGGAATGCGTTACCTAGGGAGGTGGTAGAATCTCCTTCCTTAGAAGTTTTTAAGGTCAGGCTTGACAAAGCCCTGGCTGGGATGATTTAATTGGGGATTGGTCCTGCTTTGAGCAGGGGGTTGGACTAGATGACCTCCTGAGGTCCCTTCCAACCCTGATATTCTATGATTCTAAGAATAAGATATGTAATTACAAATGCATTTTAATTTCCTTATTGGTCAAAATGTCAAAGACTGCTAAAGTAACCTTACTGTTTTTCCCTGCGATCTTTTTCCTTTGCCCATTCAATATAAACTCTGTCCAGATCGATCAGTCCTCCATCCAGCTGGTAATGCTTAGTTAGTTTTAAGCATTACGCTTTATGACCTTTTTTATAGACAATCACAAGCATATATCAAGCACATAATAAACATGATCATTATCAGTCCATAGGCTTCTGCCCATTGGTGTCCACTTTCACCTTTCATTCTATACACATGTCCGAAAAGATTTTGATAAACATATAATAAAGACAATTTAATAAGTATGCCATTATGTCAATTTATATGGGTTTTCAGATAGAGATATCATAAGTAAAAAAAAAGAAAAACAAGAGTTTGTGTTTTAAATTTAATATTTTCCTAAAAAAATCAATAAATGATTATCAGCCAAGAATAAGATATGTAATTACAAATGCATTTTAATTTCCTTATTGGTCAAAATGTCAAAGACTGCTAATGTAACCTTACTGTTTTTCCCTGCGATCTTTTTCCTTTGCCCATTCAATATAAACTCTGTCCAGATCTATCAGTCCTCCATCCAGCTGGTAACGCTTAATACACGACAGCATGTCCAAATGATCTATTTGTAAACGATTCCATAGTTTGTTTTTTAGAGTGTTCATTAAGCCAAAGCCATGCTCCCAGTTTGCAGTTGGTGCTAGGAATGTTCCTCCAATATCCATCAACTTTGCAAGATCCTGAAACTGTTCGTTCTAGTGAGCAAATGTCACCATATCCGGGAAACTTAAAACCAATTGGCTTTTGATTCTTTCGGCAACTGCAAACTTTAAGTCATTGTACTGACTGACTATAACAATCTCTTCAGCAAGAAAGTCTTTGTATTTTGAACATAGGGATTTGACCTCTTGAATTCCAAAATTGAAGTCACACTTAACTATTGCTGCACAATCAAAAGCGGACCACTCCTGGACTTCATCCTCTGGAAACCTGTCTGCCAAATGTGCACACAAGTTGTTTATGAAAGTTATTATGGAACTGGTATCAATTTCATTATTTTCTTGAGAGCTCATGTCTAAGAGAGCCTTAACTTTGTCACTCCATAAGACTGAATCTCCAAGATACTGTCTTCTGATCTTGTTCAGTTTACCTTGGGCAAGGTGAAATGCTTCAAGAGGTGTAAGGCCCTGTTTCTGGAGCAGCGTGGATAGTGAAGCCAGCTCTGAGAAAACATCATTCAAAATGTCTAATGTTATTTGGTATTCCATGGTATTCAGCTTTTTGTGGCAGTATTTAGAAACTGGATCAGTATCTTTGTCTTGCTCAAAATATTCCAGAACAGGATTATAGCTGTGAATAATTGCTTGAAGTGAAAAGTGTCTAGATAACCAGCACACTTCACTGAGTGCCTTGAAAGCCACTGACTCACATTCAGAAGCATCCACTATTTCCTGAAATTTGCATTTTCTCCTGGATGACCGACAGAACACCATGTAGACAGTTCTCATTAAGGTTTCGATATCTCTTATCAGCTTGACCTCTTTCCATGCATCGGAAATCCCCAAGTCTTCCCGATGTGCAACACAATGTTGCTGGACTAAGTGTGGAATATCACGTTTTAGCTGAGCCGCCACGCCACTGAGTTTGCCCAACATCACGGAGGCACCATCAGATGTGAACATCACCATTTTCATTAGATCAAGTTGGTGTTCTTTATAAAACTCTTTGATTGCAGACACTATTGAAACAGCATCACATTCTTGCAATCGTAATAGTCCACCAAACAAAGTTTTATAGTCCGCAAAATTTATGGATCTATATTTAAAGTAGAATATCAAGTATCTGTTAATGGATATATCAGTGCTTTCCTCAACTAGAGTATGACACATTGCCGATGCTTTTTCATGCATGAGGTCATTTTGGACAATGCACTTGTTAATTTCAAGAAATTCAAAAGCATAATTTTTACTTCTCCAGCTCGCTGGCATGCGCACATACTTTTCCATATCATCATTCATATCCTGAACAGAAAGCATTGAGCTGTTCATTTTAATGGCCAACAACACACTGTCAATAAGTTCCTTGATTTCTTCTGGGTTTGAGCGCTTGCGTTCAAAATGAATTTGCCTCCTCTGCTTTTCAGCTGGACTTTCAAGAATCATGCTAAGCAATCTGCTTGGTAAGGAAGGGTTTTTGTTTCTAAGTCTTGTTACACCATCTATATAGGGCAAACGGGAGATAATTCAGATCAGGATACCAGAAGTTTGTGCATAGCTCCGATCATATCCATCCATCTGCAGCAAAAAAACGCGGAAAAGTGATAAAACATCACGAGTAAATGTATGTAGTCCAATGCCTTTGAAAGATTTCAATCACAAAAACACTTACCTTTGTCCATTTCTGGGAAATCTTTGCAACTACGGGAAGTTCCTTAGGAACTACGGCCAGGTATTTTGACTTATTCGCACGTACTTGAGTTTGTACACAGCCAAATAAATAGACTACAAGGAGATGTGTGGGTGCCGACCGTCCTGACATGATCAATGTTCCATGTTCGAAATGCTGGCGGAAAGGAATACAATTCATTGCCCTCCTTTCCCTTTCCCCCCCTTGCCAGTTAGTAGAATCTGGCTGTGTTGATAGATGGCGGGCGAACAACGTCAAAAGTCACCCGTAAATGATGTTTCAGCCTGGCTCCAATATAGTATTTCATTTTTTGTGTGCACGGTGTTTCACCATGTGTACGGGGTTTAGGATCTGTGTGCGCGTGCACACGCACACAATTTAGAGAGAACAGTGGTCCCAAGCTGGAGTCTGATCTAAGTGAACTTTCCATCATGAGGAGTCTGAGCTTCAATTCAGTTTTTTCTTGCCCTTGATTTTAATTTCAGGTAGAAAGTACACTTCTTTAGTACGTGAGACCCGCCAAGACAGTGAATGCAGCATGAATGGCTGTCTCTGACCAGAATAGCTTCTCTGCAGGAGAGACAACATTTAAACCCAGGGGAGCTGGGCATTCCACTTTTTGAGTTTTGCTTCCCAAAGGGAAAGAGATGACGAAAATCAACTAAGGACAAGGAGATAAGTTTTCGAACACCGCCTCTCCCCCCCTTTTTTTTTTTAAGGAAAAAGAAGGAAAAGGGGATAGTATTAATTTAACTAAAAGAAACTCTACTAGCTATACTATCAACCGGAAATAATGTTCAGAAATAAATTGTCACTCGAACTCTGGTAATGTGCCATCGCAGGGTTGAGAAGGAACTGAGGGTGGTTCACCCACACAGTGGTAGACAGCCTCAAGGCGGAGCACAAGACAGAGAGAGTGCGTGTGCCAGCCAAATGGACAGTGCTACCTAAAATCTCCAATCTAAGGCGCAGGGATGCAACTACACCTACAGTGGAGCACCCATAGGGACACTACTTAAATAAGTTGGCTTTTGAATATCAGCTGCCTCTTTTAATCACTTATGAAATATTACCACTAATTATTATTTGTATTACACTAGCACCAAGAGGACACAAACAGACTTGTACAACTATTTGTTAGGCACTGTACAGACGCATATTAAGAGACAACATCTACTCCAAAAACTCTGCAATCTAATTTGACATAAGGTGCAACAAATTAGAATGACAAGTAAAAGGAGGAAAGGTGGAAGGGAAGACAAGTGTAACAATAACAACCTTACATGGTTACATAACATAGCTATGGTTCATGACTGCAAATGACTTTAGATGTATTTTTAAATAAATCAATCAGTTATCCCCCAAATCATCCCCAACCAAACCATCACTGGTTGGCTAATAGAAAAATAAGAGCAATTTGAAAATGTTTGGGGCTATATTTTCATTGGCCTCAGCCTGACCTCTAATTTTATTCACTTAAAAATTGATCTGCAGATTTTTAGCATGCCCAAAACAGTTCTCTAACTACTCCATGTCTGTGCAAAAATCTGAGATTTTGGGTCCCTAAAATTTTGCATGTGTATTTTGTACATACAAACAAATAGATCACTTTTGAAAGTTTGTCTTGTTCAATCACATTGTTTCACTTAATCTTCATGACATAATATATAACAGTGTTTAGCCTTTCCTAAACATAAACTACAAAGGAAGGTTAACTAAGGCCCTGATTCTGTGAGGAGCTCCCCATCAGCAGATTCCTGTGCCCCATAGTGCCCTACTGTTTTATGTTATATACTGCAGTGTTATACTATTTGACTTAAATGGGGTGCTGTTTGGCTACAGGGGTACCAATGCAGAGCTCCTTGTAGGATCAGGTCCTAAGTGTTTTAAGAGTTGAATTTATTTTTAAACATTTAAATATGCAACTCTCTGATTGTCACTGGGTGCACGGGTATAAACCATATTTTAAATTCAGTTGACCAATGTCAACTAAAACTATTTATTTGAAAAACCCCCAAAAACCTCATTATGCCTACTGTACAGAAAACCCAAAACTCAATCTATTAATAGTCAGGAGAAATTGAATTTTAAAAACTTTCCAGCTTGGTTTATTCAGAGCATTGCCTCCAATGCCACAGTTTGTTAATATTTATTTCAAAGTTCACAAATGCCTTGCAAGATGAGCTGGAACTTAATTTTTTAATATTAATTCAAAAGAACATAAGAACATAAAAATGGCCATACTGGGTCAGACCAAAGGTCCATCCAGCCCAGTATCCTGTCTACCAACAGTGGCCAATGCCAGGTGCCCCAGGGGGAGTGAACCTAATAGGTAATGATCAAGTGATCTCTCTTCTGCCATCCATCTCCACCCTCTGACAAACAGAGGTTAGAGACACTATTCCTTACATTTAGCCTTTTACTTTAAAGATAACATTTTAGTCTGAATAGAGAACAATAGGTTCATTGGGGTCTATTTATTCTCATTATTGCAACACTGCTGCCATGCTAGTGCTTTTATAAACAACTTAGAATGTGTTGACAGGAGATCAATCTGGGAATGGCAGGCTCAGAAAGAGAAAATATCTCCTCTGTGCAATCTATGAAATCCTTGGCTTTTGACTGTATAAATAAGCAATTCATGTTATTTATAAAACAAGACATATACTGCACATACTGTAGGACCCAATCCTATAGTGCTTATAGAGGCAAAACTTGAATCTCAGGTCTTGATCCTGCAATGAGTTCTTTGCAGGCAGATTCCTGTCCCAACACAGAGTCCCACTGAAACTTATGGGGCTCTGCATGAGGCACAGATCCGCCCATGAGGAAGTCCTTGCAGGACTGAGGCCTTAATTTGTTTGCCCTTTAAGATACTGAATCATAGAATCATAGAATATCAGGGTTGGAAGGGACCTCAGGAGGTCATCTAGTCCAACCCCCTGCTCAAAGCAGGACCAATCCCCAATTAAATCATCCCAGCCAGGGCTTTGTCAAGCCTGACCTTAAAAACTTCTAAGGAAGGAGATTCTACCACCTCCCTAGGTAACGCATTCCAGTGTTTCACCACCCTCCTCATAAGTCATTTGTTCCAGACCCCTAATCATTTTTGTTGCCCTTCGCTGGACTCTTTCCAATTTATCCACATCCTTCTTGTTGTGTGGGGCCCAAAAATGGACACAGTACTCCAGATGAGGCCTCACCAATGTCGAATACAGGGGGACGATCACATCCCTTGATCTGCTCGCTATGCCCCAACTTATACATCCCAAAATGCCATTGGCCTTCTTGGCAACAAGGGCACACTGCTGACTCATATCCAGCTTCTCGTCCACTGTCACCCCTAGGTCCTTTTCCGCAGAACTGCTGCCTAGCCATTCGGTCCCTAGTCTGTAGCTGTGCATTGGGTTCTTCTGTCCTAAGTGCAGAACCCTGCACTTATCCTTATTGAACCTCATCAGATTTCTTTTGGCCCAATCCTCCAATTTGTCTAGGTCCCTCTGTATCCTATCCCTGCCCTGCAGCGTATCTACCACTCCTCCCAGTTTCGTATCATCTGCAAATTTGCTGAGAGTGCAATCCACACCATCCTCCAGATCATTTATGAAGATATTGAACAAAACCGGCCCCAGGACCGACCTTTGGGGCACTCCACTTGACACCGGCTGCCAACTAGACATGGAGCCATTGATCACTACCTGTTGAGCCCGACAATCTAGCCAACTTTCTACCCACCTTATAGTCCATTCATCCAGCCCATACTTCTTTAACTTGCTGACAAGAATACTGTGGGAGACCGTGTCAAAAGCTTTGCTAAAGTCAAGAAACAATACATCCACTGCTTTCCCTTCATCCACAGAACCAGTAATCTCATCATAGAAGGCGATTAGACTAGTCAGGCATGACCTTCCCTTGGTGAATCCATGCTGATTGTTCCTGATCACTTTCCTCTCATGTAAGTGCTTCAGGATTGATTCTTTGAGGACCTGCTCCATGATTTTTCCGGGAACTGAGGTAAGGCTGAATGGCCTGTAGTTCCCAGGATCCTCCTTCTTCCCTTTTTTAAAGATTGGCACTACATTAGCCTTTTTCCAGTCATCCGGGACTTTCCCCGTTCGCCACGAGTTTTCAAAGATAATGGCCAATGGCTCTGCAATCACAGCCACCAATTCCTTTAGCACTCTCGGATGCAACTCGTCTGGCCCCATGGACTTGTGCACGTCCAGCTTTTCTAAATAGTCCCTAACCACCTCTTTCTCCACAGAGGGCTGGCCATCTATTCCCCATGTTGTGATGCCCAGCGCAGCAGTCTGGGAGCTGACCTTGTTAGTGAAGACAGAGGCAAAAAAAGCATTGAGTACATTAGCTTTTTCCACATCCTCTGTCACTAGGTTGCCTCCCTCATTCATTAAGGGGCCCACACTTTCCTTGGCTTTCTTCTTGTTGCCAACATATCTGAAGAAACCCTTCTTGTTACTCTTAACATCTCTCGCTAGCTGCAGCTCCAGGTGCGATTTGGCCCTCCTGATTTCATTCCTACATGCCCGAGCAATATTTTTATACTCTTCCCTGGTCATATGTCCAACCTTCCACTTCCTGTAAGCTTCATTTTTATGTTTAAGATCCGCTAGGATTTCACCATTAAGCCAAGCTGGTCGCCTGTCATATTTACTATTCTTTCGACACATCGGGATGGTTTGTCCCTGTAACCTCAACAGGGATTCCTTGAAATACAGCCAGCTCTCCTGGACTCCTTTCCCCTTTATGTTAGTCCCCCCAGGGGATCCTACCCATTCATTCCCTGAGGGAGTCAAAGTCTGCTTTCCTGAAGTCCAGGGTCCGTATCCTGCTGCTTACCTTTCTTCCCTGTGTCAGGATCCTGAACTCAACCAACTCATGGTCACTGCCTCCCAGATTCCCATCCACTTTTGCTTCCCCTACTAATTCTTCCCGGTTTGTGAGCAGCAGGTCAAGAAAAGCTCCCCCCCTAGTTGGCTCCTCTAGCACTTGCACCAGGAAATTGCCCCCTACGCTTTCCAAAAACTTCCTGGATTGTCTATGCACCGCTGTATTGCTCTCCCAGCAGATATCAGGAAAATTAAAGTCACCCATGAGAACCAGGGCGTGCGATCTAGTAGCTTCTGCGAGCTGCGGGAAGAAAGCCTCATCCACCTCATCCCCCTGGTCCGGTGGTCTATAGCAGACTCCCACCACTACATCACTCTTGTTGCTCACACTTCTAAACTTAATCCAGAGACACTCAGGTCTATCTATAGGAAAGAATAAATGTATGTGTAAGAGATTAACAATGCCTAAGAATAATTCCTGAATCTGTTCTTCAATTTCTGCTTCATTTTTTGAAAAATGCCTGCAATCAATCGACTGGCAACTCTTGGTGTGTTTCATTTGTATCTCATATACAGATCTTTAAAGGCAATTAGATTGTAATATTCAGAACTATCCCTTACTAAAAAAATGTTTAAAGCAATTTTATTTTGCAGAAGAGTAGATTCTCAGATAAAGACAACTCCTTATATAAACAGCCTCATCACTGATGAGGAGAGGTTATTCACCTTGTGCAAAAAGAAAAGGAGTACTTGTGGCACCTTAGAGACTAACCAATTTATTTGAGCATAAGCTTTTGTGAGCTACACGAAAGCTTATGCTCAAATAAATGTGTTAGTCTCTAAGGTGCCACGAGTACTCCTTTTCTTTTTGCGAATACAGACTAACACGGCTGTTACTCTGAAACCTGTCACCTTGTGCAGTAACTGGATTTTTCTGAGATGTCCCCCCCATGGATGCTCCATTTCAGGTGCATATGCACCCTGCTCCTTTGATCGGAAACTTTTGGTAGCAGTGCCTCTTCAGCCTGCGCATGTGCCCTACATATCCTTGTGTCTCATACCAAGGCTATATAGGGCTGCATGGGTAAATTGCGCTCAGTTCCTTCTCTACTGCAAAGTCACACAGAGAAAACTCTGTAGTGCAGGGGAGGAGGACGGGTAGTGGAGCACCCAAAGGGGGACACATCTTGAAGAACTCCAGTTATTTGCTCAAGGAAAAAGTGACATATCCTTTTTCTTTCAGTTGTGTCCCTGTGGGTGCTCCACTTCAGGAGACTCCCTAGTAGTAATCCCTTAAAGAGGTGGGAGTTTCAGAAGAAAGAACTGTGTTGCTTACTGCAGCATCTGATCTTGCAGAGAAAACCAAAGCATAAAGGGTGTAAAATGTGTGCACCAAGGACCATGTTGCAGCCTTGCAGATTTCCATAACTAGCAGTTCTTCACTAGGGCTACAGACTTAGTGATGTAGAAGAGTGTGCAGTCACTCACAGGGGAGGTGGAACCTCAGTGGAACCATAACGGGAAATAATATATCCAGAGATCCATTTAAAAAGGTTCTGAGTGGAGATAGAGGCTCCCTTAGACCTACCTGCAATAAAAACAAAGAGTCTAAAGAGCTTCCTGAATGGCCTAGTGCTGTACAAGTAAAAGGCTAATGCCCTCTTAACATCAAGCATATCTAAGGCAGAGTCATGTGTAAACTGATGCTGCTTATGAAAGAAAACTGGAAGGTAGATAGTTGGGTTAATATGAAACTCAAAAAAAACCTTAGGTAAAAATTTTGAATGGGGTCATAATGACACCTTCTCCTTGGAGTATACAGTAAATGGAGGGCCTACCATTAGAGCCCTCCTCTCTGCAATCCTGTGAGCAGAAGCGATGGTCACCAAAAAGGCCATCTTCATAGACAGATATAGCAGTGAGCACAGTCTTTTGGCTCAAAGAATCATAGAATATCAGGGTTGGAAGGGACCTCAGGAGGTCATCTAGTCCAACCCCCATGAGCTGGTTAAGAACAAGGTTGAGATCCCAAAGTGGTGTAGGGGCTCTAATCGGCAGAAGAAGATACATAAGATCTTTCAGGAATGTAATTGTGGGTGAATGAGGAAATATCAAGACGATTGAATCCAGGAACGTTGTCTCATTACTATTGCGGTGGATATAGATCTGGGTGCAGTGTCTGCTGCATAAAGTGACACCTGCAGGAAGCTTACCCAAGAGCTTAACTTCCTTTATTATGGTGTTAAATTGTTTTAGGTGTTCCTGTGGCAAATGGTCAATAACAGCATTAAAATTCTCATAGTTCAAGCTGTCATATTTTGACATCAGTGCCTGGTGATTATCTATCCTAAACTGTAATGTTGCTGAAGAGTAGCTTTTATGACCAAAAAGGTCCAGATCTTTCTAGTCCTTAATATATAGATTGGCTTTTTGGGAATGTTGCCTGTCCCTTTCATTGACTGCATCCATGACCAGATAATTTGATGCTGGTCAAGAAAACAAAAATTCAGAATCCCTGGCCTGGACATAGTATGTTTTATCAGCCCACTACCATGTATGGGAAGTCACTGCTGGAGTTTGCCAGATGGTCTTGGCTGGCTCAAGAATGGCTTCATTAATTGTCAGTGCCACCAGTGGTGAAGCAGAAGTGTGCAATATGTCCAGGAGCTTGCAATGGGAATCCTAGATTTCTTCCAAGGGAATTTGCAAGGTGTTTGCGACCTGCTTCATCAGGTCCTGGAATTGCCGAAAGTCATCAGCTAATGGTAGTGGTGGCATTATTTCCTCGTCAGGTGATGACCAAGATATATTTGTAAGAAGGGAAACCTCCTTGTCTATTCTTGCCTCTTGCTCCTCAAAGGTCTTGTCTGCTGACTGAGATCAGAGGGGAGGGATGGAGGGTACCAGGGAATGAGGCCTTCTTTGTTCCTTATGGGACTGAATCGGAGTCTTTAAAAATAGCTGGCAGTACATTGTCATGGATCCCAATAAGGCCACTAAGGAGGACCATAAGGGTGAGGTTATGCATTGGTCATCCCAAGTGTTAATAGATAGGGGTCTGGTATTCTGCCTTTCTTGCATCGGGGAATAACATCTCCTGGAGTAAATTGGAGAGCCTTGAATGGAAAGTTCTGAGACGGGATGCTCCTCCACATATTGTACAGGAGGTGACAACCCCTCTTCATAGATAGTAGAAAATAGGGAAGAGGTAAGTCTCACAAAAACATGAGCAGTTGATGACCCAGCAGACCTTGGTACCAAGAGGTGTCCAGAGGTCGCAAAGAGGGGAGACTCAGACTCGTTCGGGATCATAAGGTCTTTCAGATATCAGAACTCCTGAAGTACTGGCAGCACAACAGAACTGGTCCAACCCCCGATGCTGTTGTCCATGGCACTCATGTCAATACTGAGGGGTTCATGGATTTCACTGAAGTCGCCCCCTTGGTAACAGTAGTCTTTGGTACTGAGTCCTTTATGGCTGAGGTAAAAAGTACATAATTACCACCAATATATTCACATTATGTTAAAATGAGCACATAATGAATTTTGGTTCAGTACTTTCAACAGAGCACTGGGATCTAGAAAACTTTGTACTGGATTTTTAAATGTGTTCACCATTAGCCTCACTCTAGTTCCCATTGAAGTCAATGCTGAACCCTTCTGAAAATCCCATTCTTCGGTACATCGACACTGCAACTGGAGGTGTAATCTTCTGCTTGGGTATATGTACAGATGCTAGCTTATCTTTGTTTTCTGGGGCTGCAACTGACTTGCTAAGTGGCCTTGGGTAACTCACTCTCTCTGCACTTTACTGTACCCATCTCTAAAGCGAGTATCGTAATACATTCCGAGGCATCTGGTATAGATGCATGTTTGTTAGATGTAAATCTTCACAAAAATTATTTAAAAGATTTACATTTTTCCCTAAATAAGTCTTACACACTATTATACACCAAAACCTGTAGATATGTTATCTGGGAAATGGCCCTTGAAGCTCTTTGCAGATAGCCACAAATAAAATGTACAAGAGAGAATTCTAACAGCTCTGCAGCTGTGTACTATTACCACTCCAGTTTCCATAGAAACAGACATCAGCTCAGCAAAAAAAAAAGGTAATTGAAAGTTTTAAAACAGTGATTATTTTAAATTGCCCTTTTTCATGGAAATGGTGGCCAGTAGCAGAATTTTTAGAACTCTTGTAAATTTCAGCTGTAGCTGCAGGATGAGTATAGTGAGTGTTGGAACAGCACCTACAAACACAAAGATGCTAAAATTTACAGTACATTAATTCTGAAAAACAAAACAAAGCATTTTTCTTCTTAAGGCTAATGACAACTCATTTGAGGGAAGACAAAATGTTGGTAAAGTATTTTCAGCAAAAAATGATTGTTTTCTGGGATTGATTTTTTTTGGAACTCATATTTTTTAAATTAGATATTTTTCAATGAAAAATTCATAGAAGATTTTTAGCTATTAGGACAACCATAAAAAGATGCTTTAAAAATATGTTCACTATTTTCATGTTCCTGATGTTACACTGCAAGATTAAGGTACTGTGTTAAACTGGAGTGCTTTATTAAAACTTTTGTCAGGACCAAACAGTTTGCATAAGCCCCACTGCTGGAAAGACCAAACTCTAGTGACCGACAGCTGCTCACTAGAGCTGTGTCCCTCTGACCTCTTCAGTAAAGTTCCAAACGTAAAAGGGATAGGGTGCTGGAAAACATACCCCAGGCCATAGACCATGCTGACAACATTTATGCATGAACTTAACCTGACTCATGCAAGTTTTCCAATTGACTTCTATGAATCTACTTACATAAATAAAGTTACTCACAAGACTCTTTGCAGGATCAAGACCTGTGTTTCAAACACGGTTGCCTAGCTGATAATGGTCATAAGTCATATGACATTGATTCTGGTTTGCTGATTGGATAAGCCTGTTCCATATGGCCAGAATGCTCAACTGAGCCCTGGTCTCCACTACAGGGTTAGGTTGAATTTAGCCACGTTTCGTCTATTTTAAAATGAATGCATCTACACAACCAACCCCGTTCCATCGACCTAAAGGGCTCTTAAAATCGACTTCTGTACTCCTTCCTGGTGAGGGGAGTAGCGCTAAAATCGACCTTGCTGGGTTGAATTTGGGGTAGTGCAGATGCAATTCGACGGTATTGGCCTCCGGGAGCTATCCCAGAGTGCTCCAATCTGACCACTCTGGACAGCACTTTCAACTCTGATGCACTAGCCAGGTACACAGGAAAAGCCCCGGGAAATTTTGAATTTCATTTCCTTTTTGGTCAGCATGGCGAGCTCAGCAGCACAGTTGACCATGCAGTCCCCCCACAATCGCAAATGAGCTCCAGCATGGACCAAAAGGGAGACACTGGATCTGATTGCTGCATGGAGAGAAGACTCTGTGCAGGCAGAACTCCGATCAAAAAGAAGAAATGCAAATATATATGCCAAAATCACATGGGGCATGGTGGAGAGAGGCTACCCCCGGGATGCACAGCAGTGCCACATGAAAGTTAAGGAGCTCAGGCAAGCCTACCAAAAGAAAAAGGAGGCAAACAGTCGCTTTGGGTCAGAGCCCCATACCTGCCGCTTCTGTGATCAGCTGCATGGCATTCTAGGGGGGGACCCTACCACTACCCCACCACTGTCCATGGACACCTGCAAGGGGGGAGTCTCATGCAACACAGAGGAGGATTTTGTGGGGGAGAAAGAGGAGGACGAAGAGAATGAGCAGCAGGCAAGGGGTGAATCTGTTCTTCCCGGCAGCCAAAACCTTTTCATCACCCTAGAGCCAATACCCTTCCAAGGCGGGATTCCCCGACCCTGAAGCCAGAGAAGGCACCTCTGGTCAGTGCACATTTGTAACTACAGCACAGGGTTTAAAAGCAATTGTGTTTAATGTTTGATTTGCCTTGAAGAATTAGGATGCATTTGTGGCCAGTACAGCTGCTGGAAAAGTCTGTTAACATGTCTGGGGATGGAGCAGGAATCCTCCGGGACATCTCCATGAAGCTCTCCTGGAGGTACTCTGAAAGCCTTTGCAGAAGGTTTCTGAGGAGGGCTGCTTTATTTCGTCCTCCACAGTAGGACACTTTACCACCCCAAACCAGAAGCAAGCAGTCTGGAATCATTGCAGCACAAAGCATGGCAGCGAATGGGCCTGGGTTTTGGTCGCATTCAAGCAACATTCGGTCTATATCTTTCTGTGTTAGCCTGAGGAGAGTGATACCATTCATGGTCACCTGATTGAAATAGGGGAATTTTTGTAAGGGAACAGTAAAAGGATCCCGTTCATGCTGGGCTGTTTGCACTTGGCTAAAAGGGATCATCCCGGAGAATAGCCACGTGGCAGGGGGAGGGATGAAGGGATCATCCCAGAGAATAGCCAAGCGGTGGGGTTGGGGGAGGTGTGTGCTACACATCCACCCAAAAACGGCAGCCCCTCCTTTTAAATGTGAAACCCAATTGGCATTGCTTGCTATAGGAAAGGGGGGCACTGCCGTTTGAAACCATTCCTACATGTTATGAAGTTGGAAGAAGCCAACCTTTCCATGGCTGCCTGGAAACCGAATTCTGTTGCCCAGCCGTGTGTGATGTGTCACCATAGCAGCAGGTGCTCAATATAAAAGGCAAAATGCGACCTTGTACCTAAAGCTCATGTGCTGTCTGCTGTGAATTGCTTGATTCACTGTGAAAGAGTCTCCCTTTTGTTCTCAGAAATGTATCATCTTAAATTTTTCTCTCCCTTTTTATCCCCCCGCAGGTGCAAATGTTTCTATGCTCCCCCTATCATCTCCGTCCCTGAGGTTATCGCAGATTAGCAGGCGAAAAAAACGCACTTGCGATCACATGTTTTCCGAGCTCATGCAGTCCTCCTGCACTGATAGGGCACAGCTTAATGCATGGAGGGATTCAATGGCAGAGGCCAGGAAAGCATTAAGTGACCGCGATGAGCAGAGGCAAGAGGCCCAAGTAACAGAAGGCTGTTATTCAAACAATTTTGATTTGTAGCGTGGCTACAATAAGCAATGTGGCCTTGTCCTTCCCTCCTCCCCCCTACCTGAGCTACCTTGTCAGTTATCTCACTTTTTTTTAATTAATAAAGAAAGAATGCATGATTTCAAAACAAATAGTTACTTTATTTCCTTTGCCAGCTGTGATCGAAGGGGGGAGGGTGGTTGGCTTACAGGGAATTAAAATCAACAAAGGGGGTGGGTTTGGAGCAAGGAGAAACACACAACAACTGTCACTCCATAGCCTGGCCAGTCATGAAACTGGTTTTCAAAGCCTCTCTGATGCGCAGCACGCCTAGCTGTGCTCTTCTAATCACCCTGGTGTCTGGCTGCTCAAAATCGGCTGCCAGGCGATTTGCCTCAACTTCCCACCCTGCCATAAACGTCTCCCCCTTATTCTCACAATTATTATGGAGCACACAGCAAGCAGCAATAACAATGGGAATGTTGACTGTGCTGAGGTCTAACCTAGTCAGCAAACAGCGCCAGCGAGCTTTTAAATGTCCAAAGCCACATTCTACCACCATTCTGCATTTGCTCAGCCTATAGTTGAACTGCTCCTTACTACTGTCCAGGCTGCCTGTGTACGGCTTCATGAGCCAAGGGAGCCAGGGGTAGGCTGGGTCCCCAAGGATAACTATTGACATTTCAACATCCCCAACAGCAATCTTCTGGTCTAGGAAGTAAGTCCCTTCTTGCAGCTGCTCGAACAGCCCAGAGTTCCTAAAGATGTGAGCGTCATGCAACTTTCCCAGCCATCCCACGCTGATGTCAGTGAAACGTCCCTTGTGATCCACCAGTGCTTGCAGCACCATTGAGAAGTACCCCTTGCAGTTTACATACTGGTTGGCAAGGTGGTCCAGTGCCAAGATCGGGATATCCGTTCCGTCTATCAACCCACCACAGTTAGGGAACCCCATTGCAGCAAAGCCATCCACTATGACCTGCACATTTCCCAGCGCCACTACCCTTGATAACAGAACGTCAGTGACTGCATTGGCTACTTGAATCACAGCAGTCCCCACGGTAGATTTGCCCGCTCCAAATTTATTCCCGACTGACTGGTAGCAGTCAGGTGTTGCAAGCTTTCACAGGGTTATCGCCACTCACTTCTGAACTGTCAGGGCAGCTCTCATCTTGGTATTCCTGCACTTCAGGGCAGGGGAAAGCAACTCACAAAGTTCAAGGAAAGTGGCCTTGCATATGCGAAAGTTTCGCAGCCACTGTGAATCATCCCATACCTGCAACACTATGCGGTCCCACCAGTCTGTGCTTGTTTGCCGGGCCCAGAATTGGCGTTCCACTGTATCAACCAGCCCCACTGCCGCCATGGTGTCCCAACTGCCACAGCCTGTGCTTTCAAGAACATCTGTATCCATGTCCTCCTCACAATTATCCTTGTGCTGGCGTCTCTTAGCCATGTTCTGCACATACTGCAGGATAATGCATGAGGTGTTTACAAAGCTCACAACAGCAGCGGTGAGCTGAGCGGGCTCCATGCTTGCCGTGCTATGGAGTCTGCATGGGTAACCCAGGAAAAAAGGCGCAAAACGATTGTCTGCCATTGCTTTCATGGAGGGAGGGAGAGAGGAAGGGAAGACTGAAGACGTACTCAAAACCACCCACTACAATGTTTTTCCCCATCAGGCATTGTGAGCTTAACTCAGAATGCCAATGGGCAGCAGACACTGTAGGAACTGTGGGATAGCTACCCACAGTGCACCACTCCGTGAGTCGATGCTAGCCATGGGATTGAGGACGCACTCCACCAACTTAATGCACTTAGTGGGGACACACACAATGGACTGTATAAAATTGATTTCTACAGATCAACTACTATAGAATTGACCTAATTTCGTAGTGTAGACATACCCTTAAGTAATTTTGACTCACTTTCTCAGAGGGAGTAGCAGCATCACAGAGTAGTATTGTATGTTAATTTCTGCTGCAGTAGGGAGAGCTATTTTTTACCCACTATGAAGACTATTGAGGGTTTCAGAAGAATAATAGCCCTGCCCAGTAGTCCCTTGAAGACATCAAGTGGTCCATCCACAAAAGATGTGTGGGAGTGAAAGCCAGCAGATCCTCTGCAAGAAAATAACACAAGTTAGTTGTGAAGGGAGGACTGTATGGAGCCTTCATAGAATTGGATAAACATTCAAATATGAACTTTGATGGTTCTCTATCACCAGGGCTATATGGAGTTTGACTATGTAGGAGCTGGTTTACAACCTCATTTTGCATGTATAAAAGTTTGGCTACAAAGTGTAAGGTTCACTCTGTGAACGTTCCATGACAAATCTCTTTACATGGAAAAGCTACTTTCTGTTAGTGAAGATTTCACGCTGTGTTTGAACAGAATTCTGGAAAAAATAGACTTAGTTGAATAGTGCCAGATATTTTCTCCCCACAAGAGGATGGATGTCCTATCTGTTTAGAAGTAAACTGTTGTTCTTGTTTTCCTTTCCCTTTCATTTGTCTGAGGAATGTTTAAAATCACCTGAAAAACTATAAAAATAAAATTTATCACAAGGCATGTACATAGTGCATAACATCAAAAAAATAACTATCTACTCAAGTAGCAAGACTTTTTTGAAGATTATTTGTTAAGGGTATCATCTCTCATTGACACACATGCGTAACTCTCCTTAATTATACTGAATTGTAATGGGAGGAAAAGGGAGACAGGGGTCTATGAGAAGATGGAGGAAAGGAATCAAGGGTAAATCAGTAGTCTTGTAGGAGGTTAATAGGGAGGAGGAGCAGAAGCGGAACTGGGGAGAGAATGTGGGATCACTCTTTCACTGGATCCAAACCTGAAAATAAAAGCTTTCAGACATGGTTCAGTTCTAGGGGTAAGGACTGCTCAGGCTGGGTTTTTACCACACCACCTGAAACTGGCTGGCCTCATCCTTCACTAGTGCCAGTTAACCCATGTTAAAGTGCATTAGTGAGCATCGTCACAAGGAAAGGAAATCAGAGGAAAAAGAGGATGTAATAAATAGCTATGGGAGATGGAGAGGGAAAGGCAAGAGAAATAGAAGCAGATGCTTAGCTGGTATAAATTATCAGATGTAGTCTATGTATCTATGACAATTGACACCAGCTGAATTTAACCAGGAGCATGTAAAGGAGAATAAAAAGAAAAGAGGGGTAAAGAGGAGTAGGGATAAAAGAAATAGGAAAGTGAGGAATCTGCAAGATGTGCTACAGAAACTGGCCCAGTAAAGAACTGCGAAATTCCAAGGCCTTGCTTGTAGCTCACAATTATTTTTATAGTACACATATCATGTCTCTCTTCTTCTCTATGATCTATTATATATATATCAACTGATTACAAATATGCTTGCTAGAATTTAAAATGGAATAAGGCATTAATGTGGAAGGGAGTCAGTGATACGTTATCAGTTGCTCAACGCTTTAGAACTGTTGTTACAGATAGCCAGGGGATACCAAGAAGCACATGAAGGTCATTTATCTAAAATGGAATCCTAGATTTGTAAATACCAAGTGCTATATTGATTAGGGGATTCTCCATCCTCCATACAGGAGTTTTTGAATTGCATAATATAAAAAGCTATGAGAGGAAAAAGAAAAGCCCGTCAGGTGGTGACACCTTCTTACAAAATGTGTTTCAGATGAATGTAGTAATAGTGATGATCAGTGATATGTAAGCCAAGCATGGTGGATTTCCATTGCCATCTAAAATGAAATTTATGGAGTGCACCTCATTTACTCTATTACAGTTCCTGGATAGTAATATCCAAAGAGCAAGAATCAGTTTAATACATTGTATAAGATCTATTCAATACAGTATTATTTCCACTGTTGATTCTACACACAGTGCTACTTATTTTGGATCAGAATAAAAGTTACAAACTATATGAGTCAAAAAACATCCTGTTGAATTTAGCCAACAGACTGAAGATAAAATCATATCCAGTGTAAAAGTGTGTGTGTGTATATATATATATATATATATATATATATATATATATAGTCAGTATTCTGTTCAGTGTAAAAAAGAGTGACACTACAGGAAAAGGAGTACTTGTGGCACCTTAGAGACTAACCAATTTATTTGAGCATAAGCTTTCGTGAGCTACAGTTCTTAAGTGAAAGCTTTCGTGAGCTACAGTTCTTAGGTGAGCTGTAGCTCACGAAAGCTTATGCTCAAATAAATTGGTTAGTCTCTAAGGTGCCACAAGTACTCCTTTTCTTTTTGCGAATACAGACTAACACGGCTTTTACTCTGAAACCAGTGATGCTACAGTATATGCTGTCAAGTATTTATGTGCTATCAAGAACAACCCACTCTGATGTCAGAGACCAAGAATTATCATGGATGATGAAGCTTAAAAATGTACCTAAAACTTTAAATATGAACACTTCCATGTTTCTTCTACAATATCTGATGCTGGCTGGAACTAGAAGTGCCAAAACCAAGTCACACTTTGGGAAATAATCTCAGTATGTGCAGAGACAGGGTTATGTCTAAAGCATTCAAAGTTGATATTTTCATGTGCAAATCTCTGAAGCATATTGTAGGCACCCTATGCCTGAGACTTTAGTTAATCACTTTGTGTGGTGCTCCATATGCTGTAATACTCTCTGAGAAACTGGATGACCATTACCTATGTAGTCATTTTGATTATCATTTACCACATCACATACCACTTGTGCTGAACTGTTCGTTCATATGGTGTTTTTCTGTTTATAGCTCCCTTGGTCTTTTTGTTGCTTCACATGACAGGGAGTTAGGATATTTGGATACCATTCCTCACTAATCCAAAGACTTCTGTGCAGCCCTAGAAAAGCCACTTAACTTCTCTATACCTGTTTAATTATATGTAATTGTATTGTTGTAGCCAAATCGAAAGCTTGTCACTCTCACCAACAGAAGTTGGTCCAATAAAAGAAATTACTTCACCAACCTTTGCTCACTAATTTTCTGTAATTATCTGTATTGCTCGGGGATGCAGGAGTGTAATCAGGAAGGCCAAATCACACCTGGAGTTGCAGCTAGCAAGAGATGTCAAGAGTAACAAGAAGGGTTTCTTCAGGTATGTTAGCAACAAGAAGAAAGTCAAGGAAAGTGTGAGCCCCTTACTGAATGAGGGAGGCAACCTCATTGAACAAGGTCGGCTCCCAGAGTACTGCACTGGGCAGCACAGCATGGGGAGGAGGTGACCAGCCCTCTGTGGAGAAAGAAGTGGTTTGGGACTGTTTAGAAAATCTGGACGAGCACAAAGTCCGTGGGGCCGGATGCACTGCATCCGAGAGTGCTAAAGGAGTTGGCGGATGTGATTGCAGAGCCATTGGCCATTATCTTTGAAAACTCATGGTGATCGGGGGAAGTCCCAGACGACTGGAAAAAGGCTAATGTAGTGCCCATTTTTAAAAAAGGGAAGAAGGAGGATCCTGGGAACTACAGGCCATTCAGCCTCACCTCAGTTCCCGGAAAAATCATGGAGCAGGTCATCAAGGAATCAATTCTGAAGCACTTAGAGGAGAGGAAAGTGATCAGGAACAGTCAGCATGGATTCACCAAGGGCAAGTCATGCCTGACTAATCTAATTGCCTTCTATGATGATATAACTGGCTCTGTGGATGAGGAGAAAGCGGTGGACATGTTGTTCCTTGACTTTAGCAAAGCTTTTGACACGGTCTCCCACAGTATTCTTGCCAGCAAGTTAAAGAAGTATGGGCTGGATGAATGGACTATAAGGTGAGTAGAAAGTTGGCTAGATTGTCGGGCTCAACAGGTAGTGATCAATGGCTCCATGTCTAGTTGGCAGCCGGTGTCAAGTGGAGTGCCCCAAGGGTCAGTCCTGGGGCCGGTTTTGTTCAATATCTTCATAAATGATCTGGAGGATGACGTGGATTGCACCCTCAGCAAGTTTGCAGATGACACTAAACTGGAAGGAGAGGTAGATACGCTGGAGGGTGGGGATAGGATACAGAGGGACCTAGACAAATTGGAGGGTTGGGCCAAAAGAAATCTGATGAGGTTCAACAAGGACAAGTGCAGAGTCCTGTACTTAGGACGGAAGAATCCCATGCTCCGCTTGAGACTAGGGACCGAATGGCTGGGCAGCAGTTCTGCATAAAAGGACCTAGGGGTTACAGTGGATGAGAAGCTGGATATGAGTCAACAGTGTGCCCTTGTTGCCAAGAAGGCCAATGGCATTTTGGGATGTATATGTAGGGGCATTGCCAGCAGATCGAGGGACGTGATTGTTCCCTTCTATTTGACATTGGTGAGGCCTCATCTGGAGTACTGTGTCCAGTTTTGGGCCCCACATTACAAGAAGGAAAAATTGGAAAGATGCCCTCCAGCGGAGGGCAACAAAAATGATTAGGGGACTGGAACACATGACTTACGAGGAGAGGCTGAGGGAACTGGGATTGTTTAGTCTGCGGAAGAGAAGAATCAGGGGGGATCTGATAGCTGCTTTCAACTACCTGAAAGGGGGTTCCAAAGAGGATGGATCTAGACTGTTCTCCATGGTAGCAGATGACAGAACAAGGAATAATGGTCTCAAGTTACAGTGGGGTAGGTTTAGGTTGGATATTAGGAAAAACTTTTTCACTAGGAGGGTGGTGAAACACTGGAATGCGTTACCTAGGGAGGTGGTGGAATTTTCTTCCTTAGATATTTTTAAGGTCAGGCTTGACAAAGCCCTGGCTGGGATGATTTAATTGGGGATTGGTCCTGCTTTGAGCAGGGGGTTGGACTAGATGACCTCCTGAGTTCCCTTCCAACCCTGATATTCTATGATTCTATGACATAGATCACAATGTATGCTTTCCACAGGGGTTGTGAGGCTTAATGATTGTAAAATGCTTTGATATCCTCCAGTGCAAGGTGCTATAAAAATGTAAAATAGTGTAATACTATTTTTCCTTTGTGTACACAGTAAATAGTTAATGGTCATTAGCAATTAGTAAATAATCAATAGTAATTATGCCCTGATTTCTTTGGCACAATTAGTCCCACTAGCAGGTAATCTGCATACTACATTGAGACTATCACCATATTTACTCAAGTATCAGGGGGTAGCCGTGTTAGTCTGTATCCACAAAAACAACAAGGGGTACGGTGGCACTTTAAAGACTAACAGATTTATTTGAGCAAAAGCTTTCGTGGTTAAAAACCCCACTTCTTCAGATGCATGGAGTGAAAATTACAGATGCAGACATAAATATACTGACACATGAAGAGACGGGAGTTACCTCACAAGTGGAGAACCAGTGCTGACACAATTCGATCACGGTGGATGTAGTCTGCTTCCAACAATAGATGAGGAGGTGTCAATTCCAGGAGAGGCAAAGCTGCTTCTGTAATGAGCCAACCACTCCCACTCCCTATTCAAGCCCAAATTAATGGTGTTAAATTTGCTAATGAATTTTAGTTCTGCTGTTTCTCTCTGAAGTCTGTTTCTGAAGTCCCCATATCTACTCTAGCGACACCATCAGAGGACCCAACCACATCAGCCACACCATCACAGGCTCATTCACCTGCACATCTACTAATGCTTTATATGCCATCATGTGCCAGCAATGCCCCTCTGCCATGTACATTGGCCAAACCGGACAGTCCCCACGTAAAAGAATAGATGGACACAAATTGGACATCAGGAATGGTAACATACAAAAGCCAGTTGGGAGAACACTTCAGTCTTCCTGGACATTCCATAACAGATTTGAAAGTAGCTATACTTGACCAAAAAAACTTCAGAAACAGACTTCAAAGAGAAACAGCAGAACTAAAATACAGAAGAAGCTTTGCCTCTCCTGGAATTGACACCTCCTCATCTATTGTTGGGAGCAGACTACATCACCCTGATCGAATTGTGTCAGCACTGGTTCTCCACTTGTGAGGTAACTCCCTTCTCTTCACGTGTCAGTATATTTATGTCTGCATCTGTAATTTTCACTCCATGCGTCTGAAGAAGTGGAGTTTTTACCCACAAAAGCTTTTGCTCAAATAAATCTGTTAGTCTTTAAGATGCCACCGGACTCCTTACCATATTTACTGTTTTTAATAGCATGTTCCACCTGCAATCCAATGAATCCCTCCAAACACAATATCTAAAATACATTGAGGTTGTCCTTAAATATTACCATTTTCTCTTATAAGAATACTTCATTTTTAGTTAATGTTATTTCTTTGTGGAAATATTAATTAGGGCAATGGGCAAGGTTTTAAGAGAATCCTTTGAGCTTCTTAGATTGTTTTGGTCTTAGATACAAACTGCTTACTTTATACCACCGTCCTCACATTATTTTACACCCAGCTCCTTTATGAAGATTAAATCTAAACAGTGGTATGCATGTGAGCTCAGTATGAAGAGTAGCTTAAACTAGCCTGTTAGACTTTTCTGGTTCAAGTCACCTATGGAAATCCAAGCACTTTAGAACAACAATCTTGCAGCCTGCTTCATGACCATTAACTTCAGTGGGCTTTGGATTTGGCCTTTTGTCAAAATGGTGTTCTAAGAAAATCACTGTTATATATAGTATCATTTTCAGACACATTGTACATTCAAGAACATTATCTTAAGATGCTCCTCAAGCACAAATCAATTTAGATGGCAGATTGGCAAAGTCCCAGGCCTAGAAGAATAAAATATTAAACTACTGAAGTCAGGACTGAAACTACTGAAGTCAGGACTGTCACCAAAATACAGTTATATGAAATTCAGCATTTGTGTTTCATGGAATTTTATGTGACTGTTTTATTTTGTGTAATGCAACCATAATTTCCCACCCACCCAAATTTTCCTTTGTGAAACTTCTGCAAAATGGCTGTTTTCACAGTCAAAACAATTAGAAATAATTTTTTCTGCATATTCTCAAGGCAAATCTGTAATGAGGATGAAAATGAACAGAGGGCCATTGACCAGGTAACTTGGATTCTTTTTCCTATACAATTCTGAATATATAGGCAAGGAATGACTTGGACACACAATTAGAAAAAAAAGTTAATAGAAAGACTGCAGCTGGTGACCTCTTCAGCTCTGAATTGAAGGGAATGGCAAAACTGTCTTAGAGGAAGTTCCCTAAATTCCAGGTAGGGACTGTGTAGGATCAGGCACTGAAACTGACCTGCCGAAAACAACATTAAAAGTAGTTTTAAAACCACATAAAAATTACCAAAGTGGCTACCGGATCAAATTGTATATGGCAAACATGAATGGTTATAAGACAATACTATTCTGGTTTTACAACTTACATTTAATATTAAATGTGGCTACAATTTTTTTTTGACAGTCACTCTTTTTGTATTGAAATACACTTAGTCTCTCTTAGGGCAGGTCTACACTACAGCAGGGATCGATGCTCTGAGATCAATCCACCCGCAGTTGATTTAGCGGGTCTAGTAAAGACCTGCCGACTGCAGCTCGCTCTCCAGTAGACCCCTGTACTCTACCCCGATGAGAAGAGTAAAGGAGTAAGGTAAATCAACGGGACATTTTCTCCCATCGATCCCCCGTGGTGTAGACTCCGCGGTAACTAGACCTAAGGTACGTTGACTCCAGCTACGTTATTCACGTAGCTGGAGTTGCGTAGCATAGGTTAACTTACCACAGTAGTGTAGACATAGCCTAAGACGGAGGGATAATTGACAGACATAGCCTTTGAGCGGTAATCTAAGTGAACTGAAAAAGACTGCACTCCTGAGCTAGCTTTTAAAATGTTGGCACAGGATCCTCTCCAAGAATAATCACATACACTTAAGAATTGTACAACACAAGGTGTGGACAAGCAGTATGTGCTGGAACAGAGCTGCAGTTATTGTTAAAATATGGGAAGATCAAACAGGTCAGTCAAGACAGAAAAACTGAGCAATGCAAGGATTGTTTATTTGATTCTTGTTTTTAAAATTATTTCCTTCAGCAATAAAACTAGTATTCAACTCCAGTAATAATTAGGCCCTGTGTCCCAATTCTATCTTAAGTGGGGAGGGTGGTTGGGGGTTGGGTTTTTTTTTTTAATAAAACCAATTTTTGCGTTCCAAAAAGGTAATCAGTTAATGTAGTGGACAGTTCAGCTACTAATCTGGTACATCTTCAAAGTACTGAATATTGATTTTCCTCTCTTCTTGGCAGAAGCTGTTTAATTTGAGTTGCAGAAGGACCCTTGCTTTGGAAGCATATAAATGCACTTTACAATTAAAGTTGGTTAGAAGAATAGTCCAGTTAAAGAAAATAATATTGTGGCAGTAAAGATACTTGATGGACTTTCTTACCTGGGGATTCCATGCTGCCACATGGCTCTCAGCTGTTTAAGAGCAGATGAGAAGGAAAAGTAAGACTGATTCAAGATAAACGGAAAAGAGACAGTTTCCAATGAATAATGATTTTCTACTTCTCTTCTAGGTGATGAGATGTGCTTCAAGGTGGGGATGGCTGCCAACCCTATAGATGACCAAATGTTTTCATATTAATCTTTACACTACATTCTCTGTGGTTCTTAGCATGAGACATGTTGTAAAGTTAATAATGGGTTCCAATTCACACTTGCAATGACTACACATTTTCAAAATAATCTGTATGGAGTTTAAGTGATTCCACCAATAAGATTAATGAGAGGGATCCAGAACATTGCCAGGTAAGTTATATGAATGGACTCATTTCTTTTTGCATTTTTACCATTGACCTATATGGAGCCATTTTTTTAAAGCAAAGTCAGTGAACAGTGGATATGTTTAGGTATGCTTGAATATGTTGTTTGCTGAGCTGTTGATTTATCTACCTGTTTTCCTGAAAGTGCCAGGCATTTGAAATATTAAGGAAATTAGAAGAGCTGATGGCTTGGTGAGATGGTCTGGGTATGAGGGGGTCTGGATGCACTGGGGTTGGGCAGATAGGGGAGCAGCTCCCTGTACAGTGATCCCTCCCCCTGCAGCTGAGGAGCAATGGGTGCAGAAAGCGTGTGTGTGTGGGAGGGGGAGTTTGCAGAGCTTCTACCGCCAGGGGAGAAATCTGGGGGTGGATCTGAGATGGCTCCAGATGCCTTGTAGGGGAAGAGGAAGTCCCATCCTCCCCAGGCCAGTTGGGACTAGCAGCTGAGCCTGGCACAGGGTAGGAGCCACCAGCTGGGTCTTCCCCAGTGCAACACCCTGGCCCCACAGTGATTTACCTCTCCGCCGGCTGCCCTGGGCACCGGAAACATACTGCTGGTGAGGGTTGCATGACCGCTTTTTTGGCTTCCCTTTGCTTCCCCATCAGAAAGTCATTTTTCTGCAGGGAAGCAAAGAAATCTGCAGGGGACATAAATTCTGCACATGTGCAGTGGCACAGAATTCCCCCAGGAGTATTATCTTCCAACAGGCTCCCCAAATCCTCTTCTCTTCAATTGCCATTGTTTTCTCCTCAAAGCATGCAATAAAGCCTTTTCAACTAGTTATCACCTTCTAATAGGCCCCTAGCCCTTTGCCTTTTTGTTCTCCTCTACTATTTGCTATGGAATTCTTACTTCATTTTATTTTATGCAGTGTTATAGACACGTTGGCCCTCGGATATTAGAGAAGCAAGGTGGGTGAGGTAATATCTTTTACTGAACCAACATCTGTTGGTGAGAGAGACAAGCTTTTGAGCTTACACACAGCTCTTCAGGTCCGGGATACATTTCTAACACCTGAAGAAGAGCTCTGTGTAAGCTTGAAAGCTTGTCTCTCATCCACAAAGGATGTCTTGCTTAACTAACATGCTGCAGTTCACTGAAGCATACCTCTCAGCTTCCAAACATGTCCATGTGTAATGTAAGTCACTGACGTGTGACAAATAGCTCAAATTTGTAGCACCTGTTTTGTTCCATGTTGAAACACAATTGTCAGATTATAATGATTTTTAAGTATAAAACCTATTTCTAAGGATTTTCTCTCACTGTGTAAAACAACTCAGCCAATTATCTAATCTTTAAAAGGCTTAATCTCTTTCCAACCAATCAACCTGGTACAGATTGTAAAGCAGGCTATTTTGACATGCACAGGGTTTATACTTAAAAATAACAATATATATAAATTGTGGCAGAACCCACAACAAAACCCAGCCCCCCAAAAAACAAAACATTTTGACACTTAAGTGGAGGGATGGAGGGGACTCTGTTAAGGCTGCCCAACACATGTACACCACTGCCCACCTGCCACAATTAATGCAAAGCCCATATCCTACAATTACACAGCATTCACCATACACATCACCTTTCTCCTTCCCCATGTAGTTAATCCTTCCCTACCTTGCTGCTGCACCTCTGCAGCTGTGCTTGTGTCCAGAGACTCCCACTTGCTTTGGTTGTTTCAGCTCTGGGCCCCTGGTCTGCTCTTCCTTCCAAGATGCAGAATCAGGCCTGGAAGGCGAGCTGCTCTGGACCCAACACAGGATTTCAGGTAGGGGAAGGGTAAGAAGGAAAGGGCGTGATAAAAAAGAAGGGAAAAGGGAGGAGTGAGCAGAGCTCGATCTTTCAGCTCATTCCTTCGCCAATCCCTATGGTGAAAAGGGTATCTGTTCCATTCAGTTCTCTTCCTTTTCATTCCTCTTCTGAAATCTCTTGTTGTCTCCTGGGCAGCTCCCCCAACCAGGTCTCTCTCTGCTGCTTAGAGGGGAGTGGAGGGGAGGGAAGGGAAGGGAAGAGGGGGCAGAGCTTCAGGTTGGTAGCCCCTGTCCTGAGAATGCAGTGCTGCAAGATGGAGGCTGAACCATTCCAATGGAGGATATGCAGAACAATGCAGTTATAGAATCATAGAATATCAGGGTTGGAAGGGACCTCAGGAGGTCATCTAGTCCAAACCCCTGCTCAAAGCAGGACCGAGCCCCAATTAAATCATCCCAGCCAAAGCTTTGTCAAGCCTGACCTTAAAAACTTCTAAGGAAGGAGATTCCACCACCTCCCTAGGTAACGCATTCCAGTGTTTCACCACCCTCCTAGTGAAAAAGTTTTTCCTAATATCCAACCTAAACCTCCCTCACTGCAACTTGAGACCATTACTCCTTGTTCTGTCATCTGCTACCACTGAGAACAGTCAAGAGCCATCCTCTTTGGAACCCACTTTCAGGTATTTGAAAGCAGCTATCAAATCCCCCCTCATTCTTCTCTTCCGTAGACTATACATCCCCAGTTCCCTCAGCCTCTCCTCGTAAGTCATGTGTTCCAGTCCCCTAATCATTTTTCTTGCCCTCCGCTGGACTCTTTCCAATTTTTCCACATCCTTCTTGTAGTGTGGGGCCCAAAAATGGACACAGTACTCAAGATGAGGCCTCACCAGTGTCAAGTAGAGGGGAACAATCACGTCCCTCAATCTGCTGGCAATGCCCCTACATATACATCCCAAAATGCTATTGGCCTTCTTGGCAACAAGGGCACACTGTTGACTCATATCCAGCTTCTCATCCACTGTAACATCTAGGTCCTTTTCTGCAGAACTGCTGCTCAGCCATTCAGTCCCTAGCCTCTAGCAGTGCATGGGATTCTTCCGTCCTAAGTACAGGACTCTGCACTTGTCCTTGTTGAACCTCATCAGATTTCTTTTGGCCCAATCCTCCAATTTGTCTAGGTCCCTCTGTATCCTATCCCTACCCTCCAGCGTATCTACCTCTCCTCCCAGTTTAGTGTCATCTGCGAACTTGCTGAGGGTGCAATCCACGCCATCCTCCAGATCATTTATGAAGATATTGAACAAAACCGGCCCCAGGACCGACCTTTGGGGCACTCCACTTGATATCGGCTGCCAACTAGACATGGAACCATTGATCGCTACCCGTTGAGCCCGACAATCTAGCCAGCTTTCTATCCACCTTATAGTCCATTCATCCAGCCCATACTTCTTTAACTTGCTGGCAAGAACACTGTGGGAGACCGTGTCAAAAGCTTTGCTAAAGTCAAGGAACAACACGTCCACTGCTTTCCCTTCATCCACAGAACCAGTTATCTCATCATAGAAGGCAATTAGATTAGTGAGGCACGACTTGCCCTTGGTGAATCCATGCTGACTGTTCCTGATCACTTTCCTCTCCTCTAAGTGCTTCAGAATTGATTCCTTGAGGATCTACTCCATGATTTTTCCAGGGACTGAGGTGAGGCTGACTGGCCTGTAGTTCCCAGGATCCTCTTTCTTCCCTTTTTTAAAAATGGGCACTACATTAGCCTTTTTCCAGTTGTCCGGGACTTCCCCCGATCGCCATGAGTTTTCGAAGATAATGGCCAGTGGCTCTGCAATCACATCCGCCAACTCCTTTAGCACTCTCAGATGCAGCGCATCTGGCCCCATGGACTTGTGCATGTTCAGCTTTTCTAAATAGTCCAGAACCACTTCTTTCTCCACAGAGGGCTGGTCACCTCCTCCCCATGCTGTGCTGCCCAGTGCAGGACTATGGGAGCTGACCTTGTTCGTGAAGACAGAGGCAAAAAAAGATTTGAGTACATTAGCTTTTTCCACATCCTCTGTCACTAGGTTGCCTCCCTCATTCAGTAAGGAGCCCACACTTTCCTTGACTTTCTTCTTCTTGCTAACACACCTGAAGAAGCCGTTCTTGTTACTTTTAACATCTCTTGCTAGCTGCAACTCCAGGTGTGATTTGGCCTTCCTGATATCACTCCTGCATGCCCGAACAATATTTTTATACTCATCCCTGGTCATTTGTCCAATCTTCCACTTCTTGTAAGCTTCTTTTTTGTATTTAAAATTAGCAAGGATTTTACTGTTAAGCCAAGCTGGTCGCCCTGTCCCTGATGGTTTGTCCCTGTAACCTCAATAAGGGTTCTTTAAAATACAGCCAGCCCTCCTAGACTCCTTTCCCCCTCATGTTATTCTCCCAGGGGATCTTGCCCATCAGTTCCCTGAGGGAGTCAAAGTCTGCTTTCCTGAAGTCCAGGGTCCGTATTCTGCTGCTCTCCTTTCTTCCCTGTGTCAGGATCCTGAACTCGACCATCTCATGGTCACTGCCTCCCAGGTTCCCATCCACTTTTGCTTCCCCTATTAATTCTTCCCGGTTTGTGAGCAGCAGGTCAAGAAGAGCTCTGCCCCTAGTTGGTTCCTCCAGCACTTGCACCAGGAAATTGTCCCCTACATTTTCCAAAAACTTCCTGGATTGTCTGTGCACTGCTGTATTGCTCTCCCAGCAGATATCAGGGTGATTGAAGTCTCCCATGAGAACCAGGGCCTGCGATCTAGTAACTTCTGCGAGCTGCCGGAAGAAGGCCTCGTCCACCTCATCCCCCTGGTCCAGTGGTCTATAGTAGACTCCCACCACGACATCACCATTGTTGCTCACACTTCTAAACTTAATCCAGAGACTCTCAGGTTTTTCTGCAGTTTCATACTTGAGCTCTGAGCAGTCATACTGATATCTTACATACAGTGCAACTCCCCGACCTTTTCTGCCCTGCCTGTCCTTCCTGAACAGCTTATATCCATCCATGACAGTACTCCAGTTATGTGAGTTATCCCACCAAGTCTCTGTTATTCCAATCACATAATTCCTTGACTGTACCAGGACTTCCAGTTCTCCCTGCTTGTTTCCCAGGCTTTGTGCTTTTGTGTATAGGCACTTGAGATAACTCGCTGATCGCCCCTCTTTCTCAGTATGAGGCAGGAGCCCTCCCCTCTTACGCGCTCCTGCTCGTGCTTCCTCCCGGTATCCCACTTCCCCACTTATCTCAGGGCTTTGGTCTCCTTCCCCCGGTGAACCTAGTTTAAAGCCTTCCTCACTAGGTTAGCCAGCCTGCTTGCAAAGATGCTCTATCTGAGAGGTCTGTGTGCAGGTTAGAAAACTGGCTAAGAGCAAGATATAAATAAGAGCTACAGATAAAAACTGCTCAAGGTGGCAAGGGGTAATTTTAGTACCTCAGATACCAGTTGTAGGTTATCTGCTGTTAACAATTAAATGTGGCAAACAGATAAAATGATAATAGATCCGAGGCCACGTCTACACTACCCGCCGCATTGGCGGGTAATGATCTATCTATCGGGGATCGATTTATCGCCTCTCGTGTAGACGCGATAAATCGATCCCTGATTGCTCTGCCGTTGACTCCGGAACTCCTCCATGGCGAGAGGTGGAAGCTGAGTCAACGGGGAAGCGGCCATCATCAATCCCACGCCGCGAGGACGCCAAGTAAGTGATTCTAAGTCGATCTAAGATATGTCGACTTCAGCTATGCTATTCTCGTAGCTGAAGTTGCGCATCTTAGATCAATCCCCCCCGCCCCCCCCCAGTGTAGACCAGGCCCCAGAGGCACCTCCACTAATTTAAACTTCAGTGTCTCTGCTGTCTATGTATGGTGTATAGTGATGACGGAGGAGCAGATTGAAAGCAAGGCATCTACATTTACAGATACTGAAATTGGAGATTCCCCCAAAGGAGTTATAATGCAACAGGATTCCAAAAGATTCCGATGTAGTTAAGTGGCCAGTAAGTTGCAAATGCAGGTCATTTAAGATAAAGGTAATTGTGAAATAATATGGGAGCAAAGAACCAAGCTAGGAAATATATGCTGTTTGGGACACTCATCCAACCCATTGATCACAAAAGGTATATGTGGGTTAGTACAGAAACAAAAAATCATTAAAACTATCAGCCTAGTGTACAGACTATACTTGTTAAACTGAGTTTAGAATTCAGTGTGCTATGCTGGTCTCTATTTCATAGAAAGAATGTTACTGATTTAGCAAAGATGCCGTTCACAGAAATAAAAATGGTACTAGGACTGGAGAACGTAAGTTCTAAGGACAGGTTTTTGGAGTTTTTTATTCTCATTAAAAAGAGGAGACTTGAAGGATCAAGCAATATTAAAAAGGGGAAAGTTCAGCATGAAATCAAGTTTAAAAAAAGTGACTTACTGGCAGACAAGCCATCTTCTGTGTCATTCTCAGATATACCACACCCAAAATCTGTGCTACTGGGAGATACATTATGTCATTTTGACCACTCAGCTCAGCAGCATCATTTATAGAAGTACCAGTTTCCCACAGTGTCAAAACTATGAGACAGTGTAATGAACAGTAACTAGAGAACATAATCTAAAAATTGATGTTAGTATTAAATGGAATTTCTGGCAGAACAATAAACAAAAGGCAAAAAACATGGAATAAATTCCTAGGGAAGATGATTAAAAAGAATACAAAAGACAACTAGATTTCTTCACTGGAAAGGTGAAAAAGGAGTAAACTAGGCAGATACACTATTACACTAAATTAAGGCAGATACACTAAAAATGGGCTAGCACTATGGGCTTTGCCTTTTGCTGACCTAATATTCCTTATGTTTTTATGAATCTTAGATAAGAATGACTCATGTACCAGAAAGAGACTGGATGGAGAACTACTGGGCAGATTTAGGGCTTATCCATGCTAGAAAATTTTGTTGCTTTAATTTTACCAGTATAGTTTAAAGGGGGCGAGGGGAGGGGGGGACTAGTGTATATGCAGAGAGACAAGTTGGGTGAGGTGATATATTTTATTGGACCAACTTCTGTCAGTGAAGAAACAAGGTTTTGATCTACACAAAGCTTTTCCGCAGGCCTGGGTATTGTGGATGAAGTTATATTGGTATAGCTTATTCCAGTTCAGGAAGTGGAATGGGCCATGCCAGTATTTTGCATTTTTAAACTAGTATAACTGGGTTTTTAACCAATATTTTTCCAGTTCTGTGAAAATTGCTGTTTATTCTTTTCTTGGTTTGAGAAAATGTTGAAACTTTAAAAAAAATTGCAGTTGACGCATCATGTCTGAATGCATCAGTCATGTCCTATTATATAACATAATGGGACTGACATGATCCAACATAGCATGACAGAACCAACCAGTTGGCTGTGAAATTTGAAAGAATGGTTTTCTCAAAACTGCGGTGACATGAAACATTGTTTTTAAGGGGAAAAAAAGAGGCTGTTTTGAAAAGCAAAGAAAAGCTATCATATACAAAACAAACAAATCGACACCTCGGTTATGTAAACAACTCCTATATCAGCGCATTCAGGAGTCTTGTATAATACCTTTCTCTCAAACTAGTTGGCATATTTTTGTTTTACATGTATTTTTAATCATATTTAAAGGCAGAATATGTATGAATACAGCAAAATGACAATAGCATCCACTTTCATCAGAGACTTAAGGCTTGATTATGCGTTCATTTACATTTGTTTTACGTTGTTGTAACTCTGTTAACTTCAGTGATTTTACCAAAGTGTAAGGATTCTCGATAAGAACCCTAGGGCCAAATTTTTTTCAGGGAGGAGGAGGAGACCCAAGGCCTGCAAGTCTACATTAGTATGTGGAATTCCATGGGATTATAGGTCTGAAATTGGTATGAAGACATAGAAATATTGTGTCACATGAAACTGTAGTATGCATGTATTTGCACTTGCAGGTAAGTCTATATACCAGTGGTTCTCAACTTGCGGCCCAATCAGCGCACAGTTGCGGCCCATGTGACATCATTAGGGCCATACAGGTAGTATTGGATGAGACCCACAATGGTAAAGAGGTTGAGAACCACTGCTATATACACTGTCAGAATGACTCAATCTGTCAAAGCCTTCTTAGACAATATGGACAGATTAAAATATTTGTTTTCTGATTCATTCTATACACATTCAATGTGGCTTCTGTGTGACTGTACCTATGGTGGTGGTGGGGGAGTAATAATCTGAAAGTAAATTAGAATATGTAATAGTCACACAAGAAATTCAGCCCACGCAGAACATAGGTGCCCATGGGCATAAAAAAACAAAAATTAAGAGCCAAGAGTTAAAAATAAATGAGGAAAAATCCACAGAAAACCAGCAAGAGTTAAAATAGGAAATAAGCAACACAACACAAAAAACTAAAATAAGAGATAGTGGCTGCTAGTTATTAGGATGAAACAATAATAAGATCATGTTTTGTTTTTTTTAAAAAACTTACTGGTGGACATGCCATTTTCTACATCACTCTCAGATATACCACCTCAAAAATCTCTACAACTTGAATATGCATTATTGAATCATTTATAGAAATATCCCGTTTCTACAATGTTTAGATTCCCTTCCAAATCAGATCAAACTGCCCATAAAAACATGCATGGGCCAATCCTTCTCCAACAGTACTGTATATTATCCACACAAAAGAAAACCTGTATTATTTAAAGAGTAGACAAAAGGTTTTGGGATTGTATTTGAATGCAAAATTGCAAGTAGAAGACATGCAAATTTAGTGGATTTTTGGAGTTGTAATGAGAAAGTACTTAAAAGTGTTAATATTTTTAATACTTTCATCTTGTACATGTACATAATTACAATTTTCTGACCCTGCTGTCGACACTCTTTTGCAGTATGGCTCACTGATGTGTCTCACTGTGTTTCATTCACAGTAGTCTACAGCAGGGGCGGGCAAACTTTTTGGCCTGAGGGCCACATCAGGTTTCCAAAATTGTATGGAGGGCCGGTTAGGGGAGGCTGTGTCTCCCCCAACAGCCAGGCATGGCCCGGCCCCTGCCTCCTATCCGACCCCCCCGCTTCTAGCCCCCTGACAGCTCCCACAGGACTCCTACCTCATCCGACCCCCCAATCCCCTGACAGCCCCCCCTGGGACTCCTACCCCATCCACCACCCCCTGCTCCCTGTCCCTTGACCACCCCCGTACCTCCCATCCCTGACTTCCCCCTGCTGCCCCATCTTCTGCCGCCCCATCCAACCCCTGTCATTCCTGACTTCCGCTCCAGGACCACTGTTCCCTCTAAGCTGTGTGCATATGCACGCGCAGACAGATCCTAAACCCCACGCACACGGCGAAACACTGTGCACATAAAAAATGAAATACTATATCGGAGCCAGGCTGAAACATCATTTATGGGCGACTTTTGACATTGTTCACCCGCCATCTATCAACACAGCCAGATTCTACTAACTGGCAAAGGGGGGAAAGGGAGAGGGCAATGAATTGTACTCCTCCCTCCCAGCATTTCGAACATGGAACATTGATCACGTCGGGACGGTCGGGACCCACACATCTCTTTGTAGTCTATTCATTTGGCTGTGTACAAACTCAAGTACGTGTGAATAAGTCAAAATGCCTGGCCGTAGTTGCTAAGGAACTTCCCGTAGTTGCAAAGATTTCCCAGAAATGGACAAAGGTAAGTGTTGTTTTCGTGTTTGAAATCTTTCAAAGGCATTGGACTACATACATTTACTCATGATGTTTTACCACTTTCCCCGCGTTTTTTTGCTGCAGATGGATGGATATGATCGGAGCTATGCACAAACTTCTGGTATCCTGATCTGAATTATCTCCCGTTTGCCCTATATAGATGGTGTAACAAGACTTAGAAACAAAAACCCTTCCTTACCGAGCAGATTGCTTAGCTTGATTCTTGAGAGTCCAGCTGAAAAGCAGAGGAGGCAAATTCATCTTGAACGCAAGCGCTCAAACCCAGAAGAAATCAAGGAACTTATTGACAGTGTGTTGTTGGCCATTAAAATGAACAGCTCAGTGCTTTCTGTTCAGGATATGAATGATGATATGGAAAAGTATGTGCGCATGCCAGCGAGCTGGAGAAGTAAAAATTATGCTTTTGAATTTCTTGAAATTATCAAGTGCATTGTCCAAAATGACAAGATTGTTATAGTCAGTACAATGACAAAGTCTGCAGTAGCCGAAAGAATCAAAAGCCAATTGGTTTTAAGTTTCCCGGATATGGTGACATTTGCTCACTAGAACGAACAGTTTCAGGATCTTGCAAAGTTGATGGATATTGGAGGAACATTCCTAGCACCAACTGCAAACTGGGAGCATGGCTTTGGCTTAATGAACACTCTAAAAAACAAACTACGGAATCGTTTACAAGTAGATCATTTGGACATGCTGTCGTGTATTAAGCGTTACCAGCTGGATGGAGGACTGATAGATCTGGACAGAGTTTATATTGAATGGGCAAAGGAAAAAGATCGCAGGGAAAAACAGTAAGGTTACTTTAGCAGTCTTTGACATTTTGACCAATAAGGAAATTAAAATGCGTTTGTAATTACATATCTTATTCTTGGCTGATAATCATTTATTGATTTTTTTAGGAAAATTTTAAATTTAAAACACAAACTCTTGTTTTTCTTTTTTTTACTTATGATATCTCTATCTGAAAACCCATATAAATTGACATAATGGCATACTTATTAAATTGTCTTTATTATATGTTTATCAAAATCTTTTCGGACATGTGTATAGAATGAAAGGTGAAAGTGGACACCAATGGGCAGAAGCCTATGGACTGATAATGATCATGTTTATTATGTGCTTGATATATGCTTGTGATTCTCTATAAAAAAGGTCATAAAGCGTAATGCTTAAAACTAACTTCTGCTTCTTGAAGAATGGTTACATTTCCTTTTTCTAAGTATTTAAAAACGACATTTATAAAATAACATGGTGTAAAACTATTATCATCACAAATTGCAAATTAAAACTTTTTAAATGTATCAGCATTTTACTCGCTTGGGCGCATTTGCCTCATGGTGCACAAATTTGAACTCTGTTTCAAAAATTTGCACAGAACAATTTTTTTGCACACACGGCCTATCAAAAATTAGAGGGAGCATTGCTTGGGACCCCTCCAGAACAACAGTCTGTAACGCAACCATCAAAATTCTCAGGACTTCACACTTAGGTGGCTTCAAAGAGGAAATCTGGTGATTTCTCTCAGAAAACCTCAAGAAAAGAAGGCTACAAGTCCTCAGACTAAATACTTGACCAGGAAAAAGAGATCCACAGCAGAATCATTCAACTCGGTACCGAATGAACTGCGACTGGGTGCCCATGAAACTATAGGCTCCTCAGATACTGGTACCATAAGTAAGCCTAAAGACCTGAAGGGCACAGGCTCAGGGACATAGGTTTTGTCAGAGGAAAGGAGTGGTAGAGAGCACAGTAGCTCCTCTAAAATGGCACCTCCAGAGACAAGGAGAGTCTCGGTACTGAGCATGTCCACTACGCAAAAGACTAGAGCACCATCTTCTGGCCACTCATTGGACCACAGAAGACTACAGGTACCACTGACTCCCTTGACACTTCAGATCTCCCTAGAAGAAATGAAGGAGTTGCAACACAAGCTGTTTGACATCCTACATATGTCCTCATCAGCTCATATTGCATTAGTTGTCAACGGGGCCCTACTAGACCAGCCAAAACCACCTGGCAAACACCAGCCACAATACTGTCCAAATGCAAAAGGGCAGATCAAAAATATTATGTGCCCTCTAAAGACGTGGACTTTCTGTTTTCCTATCGATCCCCCAGTTCCCTTGTGGTAGACGCTGTAAATTAACGTGGCAGATAGCACCATGCTAAATCAACACCCTATGACAAGGACCGGAAAAGGCTGGACTACAATTTAGGATTGCTAATTATCAGGTCCTTATGGTGAAGTACAATCATATCAATTATTTGAAACATAGCACCTCTATTGAACAGCTCCCAAATGATCAGAGAAAGCAATATCAAGCCATCATTGCAGAGGGCCAGCTTCTGGTGAAGACATCATTACAGACCATGTTAGATACTGCTGATACAACTGCATGCTCCATGTCAACAGATGTAGTAATGCGGAAAGCTTTGTGGTTTCAGCTTTCTGGCCTCCCAAGAGAAGTCAAAATGTGGAAAGAACAGACTCTAAAAGACACAAGAGCCATGTTTTGATTTCTGGGGATCTACTCATCTGCACAGAAAAAGACATAAAGTAAATCTCAGACATCACAAAGATTCTGGCCTGCTCAGTTCCCTCCACCCCAGAGAAACTATAAAACCCAGAGGAAGAGGCAAGGGATACAAAAACGAAGACCAATAATGCCCCAAACTTCAGAACCGTAAATGTCAAAACATCAGTTTTGATGCATTGGTCAAGGCTCCAAGCTACCACTCCTACCATCAATTGCTGCAAAACTTGAATCATCTACAGCCTTTCAGACCCGGCCTTGTTCTTTTTTGACAAAATTGGGAAAAGATAACATCAGACAAGTGGATACTGGAAATCATCTCCAGTGGTTATTCAATCCACATTACCTCTCTTCCTCCTATCCGCTCTCCCTTCCCATTCATCTTCAGAGAGCCTTCTCACGATCACCTGGTACATCAGGAAATAAACAATATCCTAAACCTTGGTGCTACAGAACCAGTTCCTAATCAGCTTTGAGGGAAGAGGTTTCTACTCCAAATACTTCCTGTTGCCAAAAAGGAACAGAGTTCACTCAACAGATACGTAAAGGTACAACGATTCAGGATGGTTACATTAGCAGCAATAATTTCATCTTTGGACCAGGGAGACTGGTTCTTGGTACTCAACCAACAAGATGCTTATTTTCATATCGTGATCAAACCATCCCACAGGAGGCTTTATGAGATTCACCCTGGGTCAAGACCATTTTCAATAGAAGGTACTACCATTCAACCTATCATCTGCACCCAGAGTGTTCTCAAAAGTCCCATCTGTGGTATAAACACATCTTCGTGAACTAGGAATTATGATATATCCGTATCTAGACAACTGCCAACTCAAGGCACGATCCTTCAGCAATGCCCTATTTGCCACGCAAAAGGCTATATAGATATATTCATGCAGCTGGGACAACAACTTGAAAACCAGTCACTTCAGCCTGTCACTGAGGGCTTGATTCAGTGCTCAGTTATCTTAGTGGAACAGACCCAGAAGCTGGCAGTACTAGCTTAGAGAGCCTATGTTATGAAGAAAGTGTAACTCATTTTGCAACAATAGGTTGTATTTTGAAAAAATGAAATGATTATTTTTTAGTGCCCTGGCCAATACTACCAAAATGACAATAAAGTCAACATGATAAAAGGGATCAATCTGGGCTAGTTGTGTCTGCATAGCAGGAGAGTTACAGAAATATGTTCAAAGAGGAATGAAAAATAAAATACTGTGAGATATTTTTATTTTCCAATATCTCTGTTTAACAAGATACATTTAGTAAATTAAGAGCACATATTTTAGTCTCTCCAAAATTTTTTTTCTAAGGTCTCCCAATAGCCATTTATTTTAACATATTTAAAGAAAATAGCTCTCTACAAGCTGTGCAATTATGTAGTATATAATACCTAATTACCCTCAACAATGACATGGTTATATGTGGCATGGAAGTTACCAAAACAATATGTTGTTTAGACAAACTAAGAGGGAGTGCTGCTCTGCTATATCATGCTTGTTAAACAGATGTCTCCTTGTCCATTTACATGAGTTACTCTGCACTGCAATCCCAAAATGCAAGTGGATGTGTTGGGTTGAAGGGCTGCTTCATGTTTGCTGTAAGATATCTGTGCTGGAAAAAGAGAGACAAATAGTTTAAGTTTAAAAATGAAAATGCATTCCATAGTGATGACTCTGATCCCCATCAGTCACTTCTTTTCTTTTTGTAGATAGAAGAAATGTACTAACTAGGGCTGTCAAATGATTAAAAAAATTAATCACGATTTAAAAAATTAATTGCGATTAATCACACTGTTAGAATGGAATACCATTTATTTAAATATTTTGGATGTTTTCCGTGCTTTCAAATATATTAATTTCAGTTATAACAGATTACAAAGTGTACAGTGCTCACTTTAGATTTATTTTTGATTACACATATTTGCCCTGTAAAAAACAAAAGAAATAGTATTTTTCAATTCACATAATACAAGTACTGTAGTGCAGTCTCTTTATCATGAAAGTTGAACTTACAAATGTAGAATTATCTACAAAAAAACTGCATTCAAAAATAAAACAATGTAAAACTTCAAAGCCTACAAGTCCACTCAGTCCTGCTTCTTGTCCAGCCAATCGCTCAGACAAACAAGTTTGTTTGCATTTACAGGACATAATACTGCCTGCTTCTTGTTCACAATGTCACCTGAAAGTGAGAACAGGTGTTCTCATGGCACTGTTGTAGCTGGCATCATAAGATATTTACGTGCCAGATGCACTAGAGATTCATATGTCCCTTCATGCTTCAACCACCATTCCAGAGGACATGCATCCATGCTGATGACGGGTTCTGCTTGATAACGATCCAAAGCAGAGTGGACTGATGCATATTCATTTTCATCATCTGAGTCAGATGCCACCAGCAGAAAATTGATTTTCTTTTTTGGTGGTTCGGGTTCTGCAGTTTCTGCATCAGTGTTGATCTTTTAAGACTTCTGAAAGCATGTTCCACACCTCATCCTTCTTAGATTTTGGAAGGCACTTCAGATTCTTAAACCTCAGGTCGAGTGCTGTAGCTATCTTTAGAAATCTCACATTAGTACCTTCTTTGCATTCCGTTAAATCAGCAACGAAAGTGTTCTTAAAATGAACAACATGTACTGCGTCATCATCCGAGACTACTATAACATGAAATATATAGCAGAATGCGGGTAAAATAGAGCCAGAGACATACAATTCTCCCTCAAGGAGTTCAGTCACAAATTTTATTAATGAATTATTTTTTTAATGAGTGTCATCAGCATTGAAGCATGTCCTCTGGAATGTTGTCCGAAGCATGAAGGGGCATACGAATGTTTAGCATATCTGACATGTAGAAACCTTGCAATGCCAGCTACAAAAGTCCCATGCGAATGCCTGTTCTGACTTTCTGGTGACATTGTAAATAATAAGCAGGAAGCATTATCTCCTGTAAATGTAAACAAACTTGTTTGTCTTAGCAATTGGCTGAATGAAAAGTAGGACTGAGTGGACTTGTAGGCTCTAAAGTTTTGCATTGTTTTATTTTTGAGTGCAGTTATGTAACAAAAAAAATCTACATTTGTAAGTTGCACTTCCACAATAAAGGGTACAGTACTTGTATGAGGTGAATTGGAAATACTGTTTCTTTTGTTTATCTGCATTTTCAAATATTCAGAACACAGCGTGTACAGTGCTCACTTTATATTATTTTTATTACAAATATTTGCACTCTAAAAACAATAAACATCCAAAATATTTAATACATTTCAATTTGTATTCTATTGTTTAACAGGGCTATTAAAACTGATTAATCAACAGCCCTAGTACTAACCATCTGTCCAGTTTTTCCTCTAGACTAAGATCCAAACTCTATAGAAGAAAAAACTCTCTGACTTAACCAAAGAAAGGGTGCTTATTTTGCTATCCTATCAGTAATTTGCTGATATAATACCATGTCCCTTGTTATGCTGTTATGTTATTCCTATAAGTGTTAAATCTAAGTGCAAGCATGTTATCTGGGGGTTTTCAGAACCCAAAGCAATGGTAACTTAACTGTTTCCCTCCAGATGGTGTCAGGAATAAATCAATGGGAACACAGTGCTTCCATCTGATAAATGATTGATAAAAGCATGCTTACTTGTGTCTAAAACTACTATTTATTAGATATTAAGCACACATACACATATGCAATAGGTGTAGGACATCCCAGATATAGTTACCTACAGTCTGAGATGGTTTTGAGTGATCGCCAACTGCGCTTTTCCGTCCAGCTGATGGAGAGTTTAGATGTCAGCTCCTTGCCCTAAGAAAAGCTCCCTTGGACTGCTCCAAGGTATTTTACTGTTACCTAATCTTTTATAGTTAACTCTAACAAACCACATAACCTATAGTGACTCCGAGTGGATCACCAATTCTCCTAATTTCAACAAACTACTCATTCTCTCAAATCATTTCTGGTATTTCTAGCCAAAACAATAATATATTAGGGGCACCTAAAATGAAGGTCGCTATTCACTCACTCTCTTCCATAATTTTCTGTCCCATCCTTCTATTCTGATTAACAAACTGCAAGAATGCAGCTATCTGACCTTGTCTCACAAAAACCTAAGATTAAGTGATATTTGGTTTTCAGCTGGCAGTGGCTGAACATACAAAATGGCTGACTGTAGTACTGTCAAGTTCTGGGGAACATGCAGAAATGTCAAATTCCGAGGTAACATATGGGCCTAAATGCAGTGATTTATTGACAATACAGTCTTGGGTAAAATAAAACCAGGCGTAGACATAGGGCCACACAGGACACCATTTAATGGTCGAGCCATGGGCGTCGGGTTGCATAGACTGGGGGAGGTTCTGCCTCCCCAAACAGCCAGGTATGACCCCGACCCATCACCGCTCCCTGCGTGTGTCTCCAGTCCTCCAGCTCCAGACCCCCAGTGCTCCGGCTGGTGTTGGGGCCATGCGCTGCCTGCCTTCCTAATGCTCCAGGGCTTGAGGGCTGGGGCCACGCATCTCCTGTGCTCCGGGGCTGGGGCCACATGGCGCCTGCCTTCCCAGTACTCTGGGGCTGGGGAGGCTGGGGCCACCTCCTGCTTTCCTGGCACTTCTTTGGGGCTGGGGGGGGCTAGCCGCAGGACTGGGCCGGTGGGAGGGGCGGCGAAGCTCTGGGCTCTGGCGGGGGGATGAGTAGAAGGGGGGACTCTGGGCTCTGATGGGGCCAAAGCGGCGGGGCTGGAGCTAGCCTCCCCCAGCTGGCAATTTACGCGCCGCCCATGGGTAGAGCCCCAGCTATTGGCTTCATACGCAGGAAAAACTTACAAAATACTCACTGGTTCTACCAGGAGTGCTAAGGTTCTTGGCCTATAGCTATTTGGTGGCATATTAGGGATACATCATTACCCTGATGAGAAAATTCTTTTGGAAATAAAACAGGCACATACTGTATGTAGATAATTCACATATTCTATTCAATTCAATATTTATGAAGTAGCAGCTTCCTATAATTATAGACAGGTATAATTATCACTACCACTATTCATTAAACTCAGGAATTAGACACTTGATGTGTGGGAATGCTATTTATTCATTAAAATTTTACAAAAAAATCAGCTCCTCCATTTGATGAGCCTGGCCTGTGTCATATAGGGGACAGCTGTAAGAAGCTTCTCTAATAACAAATGCCTTCAAAGAGCCAGCAATCTGAGGGGGGGGAGAGTCTTATTCTAAAAATGAGCTATATTAGAATAAAGATTTATTCCCCACCCTACCCCAAAAAAAATGGCTTGGGATTCCTTACCAGATATATTTGCTACAGAGGTTTATGGGTAATTTAAACGCAAGTGGTGGAAGAAACTTTAATTTCAGTGTAAAACTTAACCTAGATGCAAATAGGTCCACCTGGGCACCAGCGAGAGAACTTACATGTTCAGAGACCATTCATAGCTGTCTAGCTGCCAATGGCTTAGCAAGTCTGTTTTTGTGTACAATGTCTCATTTATGTGGATCGCCCAGATGGAAGCTAAATGATCTGTATTTCTATCCAGTATAGACTTGAGTTTTTATTCTCCTTTGCCTGTTCACATATGCTACTGTTGTATTCTCTGATTGTATTTGGACATGCTCTTTCTTCAGGCATTCCAGGATATTCTCAAGAGCCAGCTTTCAAATGGTGTGATGTTTCTTAGCCTCTCTCAAGGTTGGGAGTATATGAGAAAGCAATGTGGAGGAGCCTACAGAAAACAGCCATGCTGTGCTATCTCTAGTACCAAATCCCAGAAGTCAACTGACTACAAATTCTTAAAAAGAGTCTGCCACCAATGCCTATTTTTGGTCTTTGGAGACAGGCTATGGTGTGGATTTGGATTGGAAGGAGGGATTAGTCCTATTTCAAGGTCTAGGCATCCGCTGTGTATAGAATCCAGGGTTACCTTTGAGATAAGATGAGTATCTCCTCTGGTACCTTTTGTTGCAAATAAGAATGAAAGGAGCATCTACATCTGCTAGCAAGGGGACTGAACATGCTGGCTCCTCTGAATTGTTAGCCACCATCTGATATAGGTTTTCTCCTGAACAAACTTCCTGTGAGAAGCTGAGGCATGGTGAACTTGGTTTAAATAATTGTCGTCTCTCCAGGGTTTAAGCCAGAGTTGGTGCCTGACCATTGAGTGTGCTGCCATGGTTCTAGGTCTCAGCTGAATGGAATCCATGCACTCTTAATGACAAATGCTGTTGCTGAGGTTTTTTGCAATTGATCTTCATTCATTGTGGTTTGGGGGGATGATGTTTTTTTAAGGACTCGTGCCAGAATATAGTAGCCCCAAATAAGCATATGGTTGCCAGAAAAGCTCTGGTGGCCAATGAAAATTTTTTGAAGTTCCTTCCAAGGGTTGCTATTTCCCAGTCTTGGAACTTGGAAGGAAAAATCACCTTTAGCAGACATCACCATATCCTTCGCCAATGAGGGATACCACAACCTCAGTGACCTTCAGGAAGAAGTCAGGGAGTCCTTGGTCTCTGGTATCATATAGAATTTTAGGGCTAATTGTAAAGGCATTTATGTGTAATGCAGCCATCTCAAATATGTCATAGATAACTCTCCATTCAGTAACGTACAATTACATTATTATATAATGTTTATTTTGTGGTAGCACTTAGAGGCCAGCTAGGGCAAGGTCACATTGTCCTATGCACAATGTGCAAACATATACAAAATGACAATGCCTGCCCCCAAAGAGCTCACCATCTAAAAGACAATGTAAAGAAATAAGCATGTGGGGGTGAGGGAGGCAGAAGGAGGGCAACAAAAATGTCTAAGAATTGCACACATCCTATTAATCAGCCACAGTGATCGCAACTAGCCACCTGTGTGCCTGTTATCAAATTATAATTTGTTTGTTTTATGGAAGAGGTGAGTTTTGAGGAGGACCTTGAAAGAGGTTAAGGTAGTAACTTTGTGGTTTTTTGACTAGGAGCTTTTCTCACTCATAAGGGGCAGCATGAAACAAAGCATAAAAGTGCTTGCCAGAGAAACAGAGAATTGGTCAATCAAGACTCCCTTCAGTGGCAGAGCATTGCCCTTGGTATAAGATAAAAGCTTGGCTAGGGCAGGTGAGACTAAATTGTGGAGGGCTTTGAAAGAAGTTTGTGTTTGATGTGGTGTGAGAGGGGGAACCACTGGAGGGACTTACAGAAGGGAGTGAAACAGTAAAAGCAAAGAGACAAGAAGTATGTTTTAGCAACAGAATTTTGAATAGAACGGAATGGAATGGGGTTGCAGGCATCAAAGCCGGAGAGGAAATTACTTTAGTCAAGGCACAAGATGATCAGGGCTTGGACAAAATTTTGGCAGCATGGACACAAATGAAAGGTCAGATCTTGGAAATGTAATTCAGGAAGAAGCAGTAAGATTGTTAGGGTCAGCTTTATCAGGAGAGAGGCACAGCATTTCTTACTATCTGCCAGCAATGCATGTGGACTCAGCTCATTCTGACTTTGCTCAGGCTTCTGGAATAAAGTTTACAGTGGGCACGTTCAGACTTTTAATACTGACATTAGCATAGTCACTCCTTACTATTACTACATTGTGGTTTTCACATAGTTGCTCTCATGGAAGTAACTTGATGCCTATCCTTGTACTCTGATCATGCATTCTCTTTCAAAATAATCATTATCTACATATATAGTTACACACTGTTGTAATCCTTTTAGCAGGTGGCTTTTTAGTGATTCATTAATACCTCTTGTTCAATTAGCTTATTTAATTTTTAAAAATAACTAAAAAGGCTCCAAGTTGTACATTCAGCTAACATGCACCCTTGTCTTTCTCCTTAGCCATCTGTCATGTCTTGGTGGTTTTGAGGCCCACTTCAGGAAAACATTCTTTTTCAGGAAGGATGCTTGAGCAGATGCATGTCCTTAAGTCTCATTGAAGTCAATGGGATTTAACCACACATTTAAGTGCTTTTCAGAATCTAGGTCCTAGTTTGTAACCTCTTTGGAGCAGGCACTGTTGTCTTTTGTATGTTTGTAAAGCATCCAGCACAATTGGACTCAGATCCTGATTGAGGTTTCAATGTACAATTACAATTTACATACAACTGAACAGTATTATTGTACACACCTAAACCAATGTGTATGGCAATGCTTTGCCTTTAGGGTTGCAGCACTTTGTGATAGAGCATTCTTGTCAGTGACCTTAAAGCCTATTTCCAGCAAGCTTTTTGACTATGGCATGCCTCATTCAGCAAACCAGAATGAGATATGCCTTAGGCTTCATTCAAATGTGTGCCAGACAGCCAAAATGGTGCAATCCCGACTCTGATCTCAAAAGCAATTTCTATTGGATCATCTCATATAAAGGTTTGTATGTGAGTGCCAGCCCAACGAACCCACTACAACCGCTAGGCAAAGGTTCAGTGGTTCCAACCTGGAGACTGAGTGATGGTTTTGGTACCCACAACAGAGAGCAAGCTCTTGGCCCAGTGGCAGGGGCACTACAAAGTGGTTGAACCCGTTGGGGAGGTAAACTACAAGGTGCAGCAGCCGGGACTCTGGAAATAGGAGCAGGTCTACCACATCAACCTCCTAAGGCCTTGGCACACCCAAGAGGTATGCATTGTCACCCAAGAGGCCCTGCCCCAGGAAAGCAACCTGCATGAGCCGGTGAGGATATCCCCCGACTTGCTGCTGGACCAAAAGACTGAGGTGTCTGAGATGATCAACCGGAACCAGGATGTGTTCTTGACGAAACCAGGCATATCACCAAATTCTCACGAACCCCGGAGCCAAGATGACGTTAAGGCCCTATTGGATCCCAGTGGCCAAAAGGGAAGAAATCAAAGCCGAGGTGAAGAAAATGTTGAAGTTAGGGGTCATTGAGGAATCCCACAGTCAGTGGTCCAGCTCGATTGTACTAGTGCCTGAACTTGATGGCACCACAAGATTCTGCGATGACTTTCGCTGGCTGAATGAGGTATCCCAATTCAATGCATACCCTATACCCTATATAGATGGGTTAGTTGGCCAACTGAGCAACACCCGGTTTCTGACCACCCTGGACTTGACAAAGATGTATTGGCAGATTCCCCTAGCCAAAGAAGCAAAAGAAAAGACTTGTTTTCCACACCAGAGGGACTATTTCAGTACACTGTTCTCCCCATCGGGCAACCTGGGGCCCCAGCCACCTTCCAGTGAGAGCTGTTGTGCCCCCCATGCCAATTACACAGCCGCCTTACCTGAACGATGTGATCATCCATCCCCCAGACTTGGAGACCCACCTGGTTAAAAAGTGGAAGCAGTGCTGAATACCCTAAGGCGGGCCAGTCTCATAGCCAATCTTGATAAGTGCGCCATAAGGCTAGCGAGGCTAAATACCTTGGGTACATTGTAGGGAGAGACGTAGTAAAGCCCCAACTAAATAAGCTGGAGGCGATCCAAAACTGGCCCCAGCTGAACCAGAAAAAAATGGGTCAGAGCGTTCCTAGGCGTAGTGGGGAACTACCGGTGATTTATCCCCCACTTTGCCATGGGGCAAATCCCCTAATGGACCTGGTAAAGGCTTGGGGTCCTGACATGGTGAGGTGGACCGACACGGCAAAGAGGGTGTTCACAGACCTACGGACAGCCCTCTGCAATAATCCCATGCTCATAGCCCCAGACTTTACCAAAGAATTCATTTTACAGACGGACGCATCTGAAGTGGGGTTGGGAGCTGTTCTGTCACAGATGGTCAGAAAGTACAAACACTCAATCCTTTATCTTAACAGAAAACTTCTTCCAAGGCAACAGAAATATGCAGTGGTGGAGAGGGAATGCCTCGCAGTCAAATAGGCCATGGAAACTCTGAGTTATTACTTACTAGGCTGGTGATTTGTCCTCGTGACCGAGCATGCACCCCTCCAGTGGATGCAGCAGGACAAAGAGAAGAACACAAGGGTGACCAGATGGTTCTTGTCCCTCCAACCATTCCAATTCAGCATAAAACACAGGGCCGGAAGCAGTCACGGCAATGTGGATGGCCTGTCACGGGTACATTGCCTGATGACCCAACTTTCCCAACGCCATGGTGTTGAGCAGGGGGAGGGATATGTGACAGGGTTAGGCCAGATGGCAATAGGAGAGTAGTAGAAGGCAGGTATATTAGCCCCAGGATAAACAGGTCCTTTTTCCCCGGGTAATTGAACAAGAGGTTACTCCAGGTTAATTAGGACACCTGGGGCCAATCAAGGGCTTGCCAGAACCTGTTAAAAGCCTCCCCTCCAGTCAGATAGGCGCGCGCAATAGGAGCTGTGGGGAGTAGGTGTGCTACTGGAGAGCTGGTCGGTGCAGACATTGACAAACGCCAGTAGGGAGACCTCACAGGTACAGAGGTGAAGAGCAGGGGAAACCCTGCCCAACAGGGCGAACAGCCTTTTCGGGCCCCAGAGGGGTGAGAACCCGCCAGAAGGGAGAGACTGAACTGGGTATCTGGCCTGCTGCCACTACGCCTGGAGGAGCTACCAGAGACTAAGAGACTGCCCTCCCTCTCCCCTGCCAGGGAGGCCAGGAGGAACCCCTGCTCCAACAAGGTGGGAACAGTAAACCCAGAGGCGTGGGGAAATTCCCAGGGAAAGAGGAATCCCCACAGCCGCTAAGAGGAATTCACGGAGGTGGAAAAGGAGCTCTGCCACACTACATACAGTGTAGAGTGTTGGAGATTTGTAGCAATCATTCATGAGCAATCATCCACCAAAGTTTGTGCCAGACCCTAAGGCCCTTACTCTGTTTTTACTCATTCCTTATGCTGACTCCGAGTGAAGTCATGAGACTTCTGTCTAAGCAAAGATTGAGTTGCCTAGCAAATGACTGAGTAAAATCTAAATTAAGACCTCAGGATTTGGCTGTTGTTTGTAGTTAATTATTAAATCCAGACTTGCTGATCATTTTATTTTAAACTAAAAGAATCAGTAATAATAATTTTCAGTTTTGTACATTTTATACATATTTCATATATTGAAAGGGTTACTGCTTACATGGCATGCTTTCATGTAATGGATTTTCAATACATGCTTTCATTCTAGTTATGGCTGCAGTTTTTAAGAACACTTCCTTTTTTAAACTAACAAGGTAAGTTGAAATTCACATCTGATTCTTAAGGAAATATGGCAAGGAAGCAGCAACATCAGAGTGTAAATTGTTTACAACTGATGTTAATACCTACTCATTTGATTTAATGTGTAGAGTACTATTCAGTTTCTCCAGGGGGCTTTCTTCTAATAGTCAGTCTTGTCCATAATTGCAATGGCTTTGCCTTTGTCTGCCTGCAGAATGTAGAATGAATGGATAAATCTAAAATGCCTATAAATTGTGAAACTGTTCAGCAGAAATCTTGGTGCAAAGTGAACATAGTGTGACAGGATCGGGCCAGATGGCTACAGGAGAGTAATTGAAGGCAGATATATTAGCCCCAGGTTAAGTAGGTCCCTTTTCCCTGGGTAAGGTAACAGGGAAGGTTCCAAAACCATCAGGAACCTTCTGGAGACAATTAAGACAGACAGGCTGATCGGCTGCAGGTGTTGTAATCAAGAAGCTGCTAGAATCAATTTAGGCAGGCTAATCAGGGCACTTGGGTTTAAAAAGGAGCTCACTTCAGTTTGTGGTGCGCGTGTAAGGAACTGGGAGCAAGAGGCACTAGGAGCTGAGAGTGAGAACACAGAGTGTTGGAGGACTGAGGAGTACAAGCATTATCAGACACCAGGAGGAAGGTCCTGTGGTGAGGATAAAGAAGGTGTTGGGAGGAGGCCATGGGGAAGTAGCCCAGGGAATTGTAGCTGTTGCACAGCTGTTCCAGGAGGCACTCTAGACAGCTGCATTCCACAGGGCCCTGGGCTGGAACCCCTGAGTAGAGGACAGGCCCGGGTTCCCCCCCAAACCTCCCAACTCCTGGTCAGACACAGGAGGAGTTGACCTGGACTGTGGGTTCACGAAAACGGCAATACTGAGGGCTGCCATGAAGCTCCAAGGCGAGCAAATCCACCAATAAGTGAAAGACCCACCAAGGTAGAGGAAGAACTTTGTCACAATAGATACAGGAGAAAGTGTACAAACATCCGAAAGTAGCTTCTAAAAAATAATGTTAACTGCTCTGTTGCCAGTGTTAACTGCTGCCAACCAAAGACAAAATCTTAACAACACACATGCACTCTGCAGGGCCTGCGTAAAAGATCATGCAATTCTTTATAAAACTGCTATCAGAAGTGTTGCCAGAAATTATTCATATACAGGATACGCTGAGGAACCTGAGAGCTAGCGATGTTTTGCCATGTGGAGAACTACATATGATATGTAATGCTTTCCTTCCCACTCTGAAGTCACCAAGGGAGTAAAAATAATTACTCATTCACAATTAGTTTTTATTTCTGTTTGAATTTTAAACAGTTATATAGTGATTGTCAGATTTGGTTAATTGTGCTAACTTCCCAGTACTCAGATTCCTTCTGAGCTTTCAGCTCATGTGAACTCAGTCTCATGAAACTTGAGTGAAACTTGTACGTTTTACCAGTTCAATTTTGAAAACAGAAAGTTTCAATGTTTTCTATATAAAAGTAACAGATTCATTAGTTTTATAAGACCCTAGTGATGAAAAATCACTGGTTTTGACAAATCCCCAGTGTTTTGTGTCTCTGGAATCTAAACATTGCAAATAGTTTCCTTAATTAACAGATGGTTTTGCCATTGGGCACAAACACTAAGTGTCTGGTTTGAGGCTTTGTTACTAAAGTCCTATCAGGCCTGACACAAAATGTAACACCTTTCTTAGCTGTGGCCTTTGAAATTTGTTAGAACAAATTTCGGTGAGCCTGGATCCTGCTCCCATTGACATCAACAGGAGCTGTGGTATTGATGGCAAAGGGAACAGGATTAAGTGTCCTATAAAATAAAAATCTCTCATAAGTTTGAAGAGAAGGGGAATGTGAAGACAGAAGGCTATTGGGTCACAGACAAACTAGTCATTTGTCATACTGACATTAAGATGAAGGACAAGTCAGATTCCAACACTAGAGCATGTATATTGTGTTTGAAATGGTGCTGCTACCCACTTAGCCTTGTTTACACTAGATTCTTTTCAGAGATCACTCTCTGATTTAATGTGTAGCACAGTGGGGTCCTGGTTTATGATTAAGGCATCTAAGTGCTATAGTAATACGAATAAATAATAATAATAACTGTTAGTGCTTTGGTTGGCTATTCCCCTTCCCCTCCCCCCCCCCAAATCTAGTGGAGACATAGCCTAAAAGAAATACCCTAGGGGAAGAGGGAAAACATGCAGAATTAAACAGTTAACAACTTGTTGAGCTACACATTTTATGTGCTTTCATGTTTGGACAATGAAAAGAAAGGAAAATAAAGATAATATATATTAAGGTGAAAAGCCTCACTGGAAGTGGGAATAAAACAGCTCAGGTGGCCATTCATTTCAGTTGTATTTAAATCCTTGAGGTTCATAGCGCTAAGAATATAACAACTCAGAAGAAAGCATTAAGCAAGCACTAGCAATCTGGAGGCATGAATGTAGAGATGGTGAACCCTAAATGCCTCTTTTTAGTGCATCATTAAGAAGCAGTTTTGTTTCTCTTTATTTACATATCTGTATGTCCTTGCCTTGAGGAGCATTTGATGTTTTTCCAAAACACACTACTTTGTATCTCCTGCCATTTTTCTTTTCATCCTTCTTGTGTTTTCACATAATAGGGCTTGTCTACACTTACATTTTATAGCGCTCTGACTTGCTGGCTCAGGGGGGTGAAAAATCACCCCCCTGAGTGCAGCAAGTCTGAGCACTTTAAAGCACTCGTGTAGACAGGCTCCGAGCGCTGGGAGCCGCGCTCCCAGGGCTCAGAGCTAATCCCCTTGTGGAGGGAGGGAGCATTCCCGCTGCAGCTCTTTGAAGTTTCCAGTGTAGACATACCCATAGTTTTCAGAATGGAAGGCAGCCCATTAATGCCCTATTTTAATAGTGCTCTTTTGTGTAAAAGAGTGTGATAGAGAGATTATTTTCTGAGAATGTTGTTAAGTTATTGTTCTTTTATGAATTTTACAGAAATACAATTTATCTTCAGAAAGTGCAACATTCAATACCCTGTAGCATATGTAGGAGAGCATACCATTCATCTCACTGGGTCAAGGACAAACAGACATATTTTCCAACTTAGCAAACAACATTTGTCTTTTGCTTAGTTTCCTCTTTGGGCCCACGTTTGAGTAGTCCATTCCTATTCACTAATGCACTTGCATGCCTATTGTGACGGACTCAGACCAGTGGGGTACAGGAGTCTGGTAGAAGGCAAATATACTGGCCACTGGATGAATAGTTTTCTGTTTCCTGAGTGACCAGAGCAGGGGCTGCGCTAGAGCAATCAGAAACCTGCTAGAACCAATGAAGACAGGCAAGATCATTAAGACACCTGGAGCCAATTAAGAACATACCAGAATCAATTATGACAGGCAGACTAATCAGGATACCTGGTTTAAAAAGGACCTCCCATCAGTTAATGGAGTGTAGGCAAGGAATGAGAAGGTGTGCTGCTGGAGGAGTACATGTGCGATCAGGCTTCAGGAGGAAGATCCTGTGGTGAGGATAAAGAAGGTGCTGGGAGAGGCCATGGGGAAGTAGCCCAGGGAGTTGTAACTGTAGCTGTCATGCAGCTGTTACAGGAGATGTAGACAGCTGCTATCCACAGGCCCCTGGGCTGGAACTTGGTGTAGAGGGCAGGCCTGGGTTCCTCCCAACTCCTGATTAAACACAGGAGGCGTTAACCTGGTCTGCAAACAACACCAGAAGGGAAGGTCTAATTTGGAAAGGGATCTGGCCTGTCCCCAACCCACTAGGTGGGACAACAGAGACTGTGGAGATTTTTCTACATTTCCCCCATGCTGGCCAGTGATGAGGTTAGCTGAGTGTATGGCAGGTTTGAGCCTCTAGCAGAAGCAGCCAAACTGAGAGCTGCTGTGAACCTCTGAGGTGAGCAAATCTGCCAAAAAGCACAGGACCCACCAAGATAGAGAAGAAACTTTGTCACACTATGCATTTTCCCTTCACTGGGATTTAAATATATGCGAAAGTGCTTTGCTAAATAGGGAAGTGTCACATTCTGGGGTGCAATCCAGACCAGTGAGGGGTTGTGTCATCACCTGCCCCACAATCTTGGGTGCCTTGCAATGCTTTGCTGCTGTACTTCCCAACCTGGGCTGCTCACAAGCAGCCTGCCAGCATGCATGTCACACCCTGAGTGTCTGTGTATAGCTGTAGCCCTGGTCCAACAGCTCTGACCCCAGGAGCCCGTCAGCAACACTCCAGTCACACTCTGGCTGCCACCAGCCTTGGCTAGTACTTGCACAGTGACATCAACACACTCCCAGTCATGAATTTTCCCCAAAACATATCCAGCCCTCTCCTGGACAGTTCAGGTATTAAAAGTCCATTGCCCCTGTACAGGGTCAATATTCAACAGTTTGCTACTTTCACTGGAGATACCAAACAGTTCAGTTTAAACACAACACTAGATTAGTTTAGATATAAAATAAATTTAACTACAAAGAAAGAAGTTTTAAGTAAATTCAAGGATTGGGTATTGAAATCAGAAAAGGTTACAGGAGAAATAAAGATAAAATGCTTTCTAGTAGCTAAAACTTAACAAGCTACACAAGGTAAAATCTTTACCACATGTTCCCAGCAACATGGATAACCAAATTCTCAGGTCAGGATCTCCCCCGCAAAGTCAAAGGGCTGGTTCCTTTGTCGTTGTAGGTGAGAGAGCAAGAGAGAATGCATTTGGAGCTTTCTGTCTCTTTCTTGTATAGTCCAGTTAAACTTTGAAGTGGATTCTTCTGAGGGTTACCCCTCACAGCAGAAGTTTATTCTAACTGTAAAGAAAGAGACATGGAGTCTGATGCTGAAGGAGGCTCCATGTTATTTCTTCTCATGTGTGTTTGCTGAAATGCAAATTTGCTCTGTTTCCTTCTGTCAAGGTTCCTCCCCCACTCTGAACTCTAGGGTACAGATGTGGGGACCTGCATGAAAAACCTCCTAAGCTTATCTTTACCAGCTTAGGTCAAAACTTCCCCAAGGTACAAAATATTACCCCCGTTATCCTTGGAATGGCCGCTACCACCACCAAACTAATACTGGTTACTGGGGAAGAGCTGTTTGGACGCGTCCTTCCCCCCAAAATACTTTCCAAAACCTTGCACCCCACTTCCTGGACAAGGTTTGGTAAAAAGCCTCACCAATTTGCCTAGGTGACTACAGACCCAGACCCTTGGATCTTAAGAACAATGAACAATCCTCCCAACACTTGCACCCCCCCTTTCCTGGGAAATGTTGGATAAAAAGCCTCACCAATTTGCATAGGTGACCACAAACCCAAACCCTTGGATCTGAGAACAATGAAAAAGCATTCAGTGTTTTACAAGAAGACTTTTAATAAAAAATAGAAGTAAATAGAAATAAAGAAATCCCCCCTGTAAAATCAGGATGGTATATATCTTACAGGGTAATTAGATTCAAAAACATAGAGAACCCCTCTAGGCAAAACCTTAAGTTACAAAAAAGATACACAGACAGAAATAGTTATTCTATTCAGCACAATTCTTTTCTCAGCCATTTAAAGAAATCATAATCTAACACATACCTAGCTAGATTACTTACTAAAAGTTCTAAGACTCCATTCCTGTTCTGTCCCTGGCAAGCGCAGCATACAGACAGACCCAGACCCTTTGTTTCTCTCCCTCCTCCCAGCTTTTGAAAGTATCTTGTCTCCTCATTGGTCATTTTGGTCAGGTGCCAGCGAGGTTACCTTTAGCTTCTTAACCCTTTACAGGTGAGAGGAGCTTTCCCCTGGCCAGGAGGGATTTCAAAGGGGTTTACCCTTCCCTTTATATTTATGACACGCCCCCCAAATCTCAGCTAGGGTGAAACACTGGCTGGGATTTCTTCCTGGAGCTCTAGGAAAACAGAGTTAATAAGACACATGCATCTCTAAATATACTACCAAGTACATAAAGACTAACAATATTTTCCACATCTCAAGGACGATTTTAACCAGTTGATTCTGGGAAACTTTCACGGGAGAGTGCATCAGCCACTTTGTTAGAAGCTCCTGAGATGTGTTGGATGTCGAAATCAAAATCTTGGAGAGCTAAACTCCACCGAAGAAGTTTTTTGTTAGTTTCTTTGACGGTGTGAAGCCACTTTAGTGCAGCATGGTCGGTTTGCAGGTGGAAACGCCGTCCCCAAACATATGGGCGTAGCTTTTCCAGAGCGTAGACAATGGCATAACATTCTTTTTCAGTGACTGACCAGTTGCTTTCCCTCTCAGACAGTTTTTTGCTGAGAAACACTACAGGGTGGAATTCTTGATCAGGTCCTTTCTGCATTAAAACTGCTCCCACACCACGCTCGGATGCATCTGTGGTTACTAGGAACGGATTGTCAAAGTCTGGGGCCCTTAGTACAGGGTCAGACATGAGTGTCGCTTTAAGCTTGTTAAAGGCCTTCTGACACTTTCCGGTCCACTGAACAGCATTTGGCTGTTTCTTTTTGGTTAGGTCTGTCAGTGGGGCAGCGATTTGGCTGTAGTGCGGTACAAATCGTCTGTAATAACCGGCCAAGCCTAAGAAGGATTGAACCTGTTTCTTTGACTTTGGGACAGGCCACTTTTGGATAGCATCCACTTTGGCCTGTAGGGGGCTGATAGTTCCTTGACCCACCTGGTGTCCAAGGTAAGTCACTCTGTTTAGGCCTATTTGACACTTCTTAGCCTTAACAGTTAGTCCTGCCTCCCTTATGCGCTCAAGGACTTTTTGTAGATGTTCCAGGTGGTCTGCCCAGGAATCCGAAAATATGGCCACATCGTCAAGGTAGGCGACTGCATATTCTCCTAATCCCGCTAGGAGACCATCTACAAGTCTTTGGAAAGTGGCGGGTGCATTTCGCAGCCCGAAAGGGAGTACATTAAATTCATACAGCCCGAGATGTGTGATGAAGGCTGACCTTTCCTTGGCAGATTCATCTAGCGGTACCTGCCAGTACCCCTTGGTTAAGTCCAAGGTAGAGATGAACTGGGCCCTTCCCAGTTTCTCTAATAGTTCATCTGTGCGTGGCATGGGATAGTTGTCTGGGCGAGTTACAGCATTTAGCTTACGGTAGTCCACGCAAAAACGTATTTCCCCATCTGGTTTGGGAACTAGAACCACTGGAGATGCCCATGCACTTTCAGAGGGGCGGATTACACCCATCTGTAACATATCCTGGATCTCCCGTTCTATAGCAGTTTTAGCTTGAGGAGACACCCGGTAAGGTTGGACCCTAATTGGGTGAGCATTACCTGTGTCAATGGAGTGGTATGCCCGTTCAGTCAGTCCTGGGGTGGCTGAGAACGTTGGCGCGTAGCTAGTGCACAGCTCCTGGATCTGCTGTCGCTGCATACGCCCAAGGGTCATGGAGAGGTTCACCTCTTCCACACCACCAGCACATTTCCCTTCGTAGTAGACACCTTCAGGCCACTCAGCGTCGTCTCCTCCCTGGGCTGTAAACTGACAAACCTTTAATTCTCTGGAATAAAAGGGCTTTAGAGAATTAATATGATACACCTTAGGCTTTCGGTTGGAGGTGGGGAATGCTATGAGATAATTAACAGCTCCCAGGCGCTCCTGGACCACGAATGGCCCTTCCCACGATGCTTCCATTTTATGGGCCTGGAGCGCCTTTAAGACCATGACCTGGTCTCCTACTTTGAAGGAACGCTCTCTGGCATGTTTATCATACCAGGCTTTTTGCTCTTTTTGAGCATCCTGTAAGTTTTCTCTAGCAAGGGCTAAAGAGGTTCGGAGGGTGTTTTGTAGGTTGGTTACAAAGTCCAGAATGTTAGTTCCTGGAGAAGGTGTAAATCCCTCCCATTGCTGCTTCACCAACTGCAATGGCCCCTTAACCTCACGGCCATATACAAGTTCAAATGGGGAAAACCCTAAACTGGGATGTGGTACAGCTCTGTAGGCAAAGAGCAACTGCTGCAATACTAGGTCCCAATCATTGGAGTGCTCATTTACGAATTTACGTATCATGGCCCCCAAAGTTCCATTAAACTTCTCCACCATGCCATTTGTTTGATGATGGTAAGGAGTGGCAACCAAGTGATTTACCCCATGAGCTTCCCAAAGGTTTTTCATAGTTCCTGCCAGGAAATTAGTCCCTGCATCTGTGAGGATGTCGGAGGGCCAACCTACCCTGGCAAAAATGTCTGCTAGTGCCTGGCACACACTTTTAGCCCTGGTGTTGCTTAGAGCTACTGCTTCCGGCCATCGGGTGGCAAAATCCATGAAAGTCAGTATGTACTGCTTTCCTCTGGGTGTCTTTTTCGGAAAAGGACCCAGAATATCCACAGCTACTCGCTGAAATGGAACTTCAATGATGGGGAGTGGCTGGAGAGGAGCTTTGACCTGGTCTTGGGGTTTTCCCACTCTTTGGCACACCTCACAAGACTGGACATAGGTAGAAACATCCTTGCCCATTCCCTCCCAGTGGAATGACCCCCCCAAACGGTCTTTGGTCCTGTTCACCCCAGCATGGCCACTAGGGTGATCATGGGCTAAGCTCAAGAGCTTGGCCCGGTATTTAGTTGGAACTACCAACTGTCTCTGAGGATGCCAGTCTTCCTGGTGTCCCCCAGAAAGAGTTTCCTTGTATAAAAGTCCTCTTTCTACAACAAACCTGGATCGATTAGAAGAGCTGAGAGGCGGTGGGTTGCTCCGTGCCGCCGTCCAAGCTCTCTGGAGGCTTTCATCTGCTTCCTGTTCGGTCTGGAACTGTTCCCTTGATGCTGGAGACATCAGTTCCTCATGGGATTGTGGACCTAGGCTTGGTCCCTCTGGAAGCGATATAGGGGATGGAGCTGTTTCTGTTGACTGTGAACCGCTCTCCGCTGGTGCACTATGTTGGGATTCAGGCTCCGGCTGAGCCTCTTGTGTAGGGTTATCGGCTGCTGCCAGTTCAGGTTCGGTGGGGCCCTCTGGTGTTGAGGTTGCAAGTACTGGATTCAGTGCTGACACGGGGTCTGGTGTTGGTTGTTCGGCTGGTTCCGGTTCTGGGACTGGTTCCGTCTGGGTCTCTGGGACTGGATCCACTACTGCTGTTGCAGACATTGGCCTGGGGTCCAGGTCCATCACCTCTGACTGGGTCCTGATAGAAGTTTCCGGAACAGAGCTAGGCCTCACGGCTTGTTTAGCCTGGTTGCGGGTGACCGTTCCCACCCTCTTGGCCTGCTTCACATGATTGGCCAAGTCTTCCCCCAACAGCATGGGGATGGGATAATCATCATAGACTGCAAAAGTCCACATTCCTGACCAGCCCTTGTACTGGACAGGCAACTTGGCTGTAGGCAAATTGAAAGAGTTGGACTTGAAGGGTTGAATCGTCACTTGGATCTCTGGGTTGATTAAATTGGGGTCCACTAAGGAAGCATGGATAGCTGACACTTGTGCTCCGGTGTCCCTCCACGCGGTGACCTTCTTCCCACCCACACTCACAGTTTCCCTCCGCTCCAAGGGTATCTGGGAGGTATCTGGGCCTGTGGACCTCTGGTGTGATTCCGGTGCAATGAACTGTAATCTGTTGGGGTTCTTGGGGCAGTTGGCCTTTACATGCCCCAGCTCGTTACACTTAAAACATCGTCCAGCTGACGGGTCACTGGGGCGAGGAGGGTTGCTGGAGAACGGGGTGGTGGGACGATAAGGGGTCTGGAGGGTTCTTTGGGAGGTAGGTGGGGCTTTGGGCGGCCCCCGGTAATAGGGTGTGGTCTGGGGTGGTCCCTTCTGGTCTCCGCTCCAACTGCGACCAGTTTTCTTCTTCTCTGCCACCTCCACCCATCTGGCTCCAATCTCTCCTGCCTCAATTACAGTTTTGGGTTTCCCATCTAGGATGTATCTTTCTATTTCCTCAGGAACACCCTCTAAGAATTGTTCCATTTGCATTAGGAAGGGCAAATTTACTGGAGATTCAACACTTGCTCCTGATATCCAGGCATCCCAATGTTTTACAATGTGGTAGGCATGTCGGGTAAATGACATGTCTGGTTTCCACCTTAGGGCTCTGAACCTCCGACGAGACTGCTCGGGTGTTATCCCCATTCTGACTCTCGCCTTGGATTTAAACAGTTCATACTTGTTCATGTGTTCTTTAGGCATTTCAGCTGCCACCTCAGCTAAGGGTCCACTGAGCTGCGGCCTCAGCTCTACCATGTATTGGTCAGTAGAGATGTTGTACCCAAGGCAGGCCCTTTCGAAGTTTTCTAAGAAGGCCTCAGTATCATCACCTGCCTTGTAGGTGGGGAACTTTCTGGGATGGGAAGTGGTACCTGGAGAAGGATTGCTAGGGTTTGTTGGTATATTCTGCTGGGCCTTTATCCTCTCCATCTCCTCCACATGCTTCCTCTCTTTTTCCTTCTCCTCCTCCTTCAGCCGCATGAGTTCTATCTGTCTTTCATGTTCCCTTTGTTTTTCCTCAGCCTGAAATTTGGCTAATTCCAGCTGTAGTCGAGCTGAGGATTTGGCCATTCTAACCTCTCTGTTTTTAACTAACTTTACACCCGAGGTTTAGAAATAAACAAACAAAACTTGGCTGTAAAATTTTGCTGTGCTGGAATAGAATACCTATTCTCTGATAGTGATTGTCAGCCTACAGAAAAAGACAATTCCCTTGTCTCTGCTCTGGGCCCAAATTAAAGCAAAAAACCTCCAACTACTTGGAAACCTGCTTACCCAGCCCAAAGAAGAAAAAAAATTTCTTTTCAAACCTGTGCTCCTTGTAAAACAAAAAAAAAAATCAAAATCCTAAAAAAAACCCTGCCACTTTTGTCTCCAGGCAAATGGGTAGAGCACACACCCCCTATTTACTTTTAGGAAGAAAAGAAAAAAAAAAAAACCTCTGGGTTGGAAGACTGTGAATTTCCCTGCAGGAGTTAAGTACCCTGCCTCCAGGCAAAGAAAACCTGCAATTCACAAGATAATCCCCTTTTGTCTCTGCTTGGCCACAAAGCAGAGAGAAACCAAGCTGCTTTCAGTTTCAAAGCTGCCTTCTGGACTTCCTAAAAATTCCTTTTTAAAATCTGTATTTCTAGTTCAAAAAATCTCAACTGGATCTCAAAATGATTTCAGGTTAATCCCACCACTGTGCCACCATGTCAAGGTTCCTCCCCCACTCTGAACTCTAGGGTACAGATGTGGGGACCTGCATGAAAAACCTCCTAAGCTTATCTTTACCAGCTTAGGTCAAAACTTCCCCAAGGTACAAAATATTACCCCCGTTATCCTTGGAATGGCCGCTACCACCACCAAACTAATACTGGTTACTGGGGAAGAGCTGTTTGGACGCGTCCTTCCCCCCAAAATACTTTCCAAAACCTTGCACCCCACTTCCTGGACAAGGTTTGGTAAAAAGCCTCACCAATTTGCCTAGGTGACTACAGACCCAGACCCTTGGATCTTAAGAACAATGAACAATCCTCCCAACACTTGCACCCCCCCTTTCCTGGGAAATGTTGGATAAAAAGCCTCACCAATTTGCATAGGTGACCACAAACCCAAACCCTTGGATCTGAGAACAATGAAAAAGCATTCAGTGTTTTACAAGAAGACTTTTAATAAAAAATAGAAGTAAATAGAAATAAAGAAATCCCCCCTGTAAAATCAGGATGGTATATATCTTACAGGGTAATTAGATTCAAAAACATAGAGAACCCCTCTAGGCAAAACCTTAAGTTACAAAAAAGATACACAGACAGAAATAGTTATTCTATTCAGCACAATTCTTTTCTCAGCCATTTAAAGAAATCATAATCTAACACATACCTAGCTAGATTACTTACTAAAAGTTCTAAGACTCCATTCCTGTTCTGTCCCTGGCAAGCGCAGCATACAGACAGACCCAGACCCTTTGTTTCTCTCCCTCCTCCCAGCTTTTGAAAGTATCTTGTCTCCTCATTGGTCATTTTGGTCAGGTGCCAGCGAGGTTACCTTTAGCTTCTTAACCCTTTACAGGTGAGAGGAGCTTTCCCCTGGCCAGGAGGGATTTCAAAGGGGTTTACCCTTCCCTTTATATTTATGACACCTTCCATCTCCGCTCCCTGTTGTCGTGAGATTCCTGTATACTACTTATATGTAAACTGAGGTAGACACATATCACACTGTCTGGAGTGGCTCATGACAGTGAATGCCAACCTCAGGCCAGACTGGCAAGAAGTAGGGCAAAACCCCCAAACTGGTTATATGTTCTATAATTAGATTTCACAAACCCAGTAACAAGTGTGAGCTTCTAACACTCCACAGCAGTCTTACCATGGAGTCACAGGCAATACCCTTGAACATTCCAGTCTATCTTGCCACCCAGTCAAGCTGGATTTTGTGATAGATGGTTGCTTATGCCAAAAATCACAACAATGTGCAGGTTGCTCCCAGTCCCAAAGGACCAGTCACTTACCCCAGGTCAGTTGTGTTCAGATCTTAAACCAAAGACAACACTTGTAGCTCATCATGTAACAAACTAACTAAAGGTTTATTACCTAGGAAAAAGAAATGAGAGTTATTTACAAGGTTAAATAAGGTAAACATACACACATAAATGAGGTACAATCTTAAGTTCAAAAGGTAACAGACATTTCTATCATAAGCAAGCTTTTGTGTGCCTTAGGGCTAACCCAAGCCAAGCAGCTTGGAGATCTTTTGCTTATGTGTAGGAATCTTTGCCCTTCAGAGTCCAGACAGCATAAAGATATCAATTTCTCTTTAACAGGCGTTTTTATTACCCTTCCCCTAGCATTCAAGCTATGATGGGATGTGGGCTTGCGCATATGCCCTCTTCAGGGATGTGAGGATAGTGATCAGCAAAGTTTTTTGTCCATAATGGCTTGTCTGATGTCTGTAGACCTTCTTTTGTTGGGGAGGAGATAACACCTCTTGTGGTAGACTAGCATTTCACATTTGATAATGCTTCTCTCCTGACAGTGGGGAATTTGAAATCTTAGCAAACATTTTTCTAATTATGAAGCAAACATTTAGACATTACCTTATAACATGGGATACAGATGTTATCCTACAAGCATTCCGTAAAATCTAAACACATTCTTATAAATTTAATATTAGATTAATTGCAGTTAACTCATGCGATTAATTGCAATTAAAAAAATTAATCACAATTGATCGCACTGTTAAATAATAGAATACCAATTGAAATGTATTAAATATTTGTAGATATTTTTCTACTTTTTCAAATATATTGATTTCAGTTAAAGCACAGAATACAAAGTGTACAGTGCTCACTTTATATTTTTATTACAAATATTTGTACTTTAAAAATGATAAAAGAAATAGTATTTTTCAATTCACCTCATACAAGACACAATGAGGATGACTGGATGTGGAAGCTGTGGTATGTACATGATCCTGTAGGGGGCACCTGGTAAGAGTTTTGTCTGTATGAAATGCCGTCTGATAGAGCTGATGGAGGAAAAGATCCAAGGTTTGGAGACGCAGGTGGAAAGTCTGGTAGAGTTTAGGAAGGGGTTTGAGCAGATTATAGTCAGTGGAAGCAAGTGACTAAAAGAACCAGGCAGAGGAAAAGGCGGGCTAGTGAAGGAGAAATAGAGCTCAAGAATAGGTTTACAGAGTTGGAAAATGAAGAAGGGGCTCAGCAGGTAGTCACTGAGGTGGAAGGGCAAGGAAGAAGAGAAGAACGGCTAGTCCTATAGGAAAAGGGGAAGAGTTAATGGAGATTACACCAAATATGAGCCCCAGGAGGGTACAGGATGGGTTAAAGAGGATTACAAGGGAGAATAGGAATGGAAAGAACTTGCAGCCAGAGGGAATAGAGGATAGACTGGAGAATAGCACCGTCACTAGGAAAAGGCAGGTCTATGTGATTGGGGACTCTTTACTGAGAAGAATAGATAGGCCTGTAACCAGAGCTGATCCAGAGAATAGGAGGGTGTGCTGTCTTCCAGGTGCTAAAATACGGAATGTAGATCTGAGGTTGAAAAGGATTCTAAAGGGAGCAGGAAAGAATCCCCTAATTATCCTTCATGTGGGAACAAATGATACGGCTAGATTCTCGCTGGAAAGTATTAAGGGAGACTATGCTAGGCTGGGGAAGACGCTTAAGGAAATCGAGGCTCAGGTGATCTTTAGTGGGATTCTGCCTGTTCCTAGAAAAGGGCAACAAAGGTGTGACAAGATTATGACTATCAACAGATGGCTCAGGCAGTGGTGCTATAAGGAGGGCTTTGGGATGTATGGCCACTGGGAGGCATTCATGGACAGAGGACAGTTCTCTCGGGATGGACTTCATCTGAGTAGGGAAGGAAATAGACTTCTAGGATGGAGGCTGGCACAACTGTTTAAGAGAGCTTTAAACTAGGAATTTGGGGGAGATGGTTGGGAGATGTCCAGGTAATCTCCACGCCGGATTTTAGCATTGAGAGGAAAGAAAATGAAGTAAGAAAGGATACAGCCGTGGGTAGGAGGAAGGGCAGTGTAGATACCAGTCTAATAGGTTATACTGGCTGTAGAATGACCATGCCTAATAGGGTAGAGAATGTGAGTGAGGCCAAACTGCAAAAATTAAGATGTTTGTACACTAATGCAAGGAGCCTAGTGAAACCAGATATTATAGGGATAACAGAAACATGGTGGAATAGTAGTCATGAGTGGACTACAGGTATTGAAGGGTATGTGCTGTTTAGGAAAGACCGAAATAAAGGTAAAGGTGGTGGAGTAGCATTGTCTATCAATGATGAGGTAGAATGTAAAGAAATAAGAAGCAATGAAATGGATATGACTGAGTCCGTCTGGGCAAAAATTACATTGGGCAAGAAAGCTATTGGAGCCTGCTCTGAGATAGTGCTTGGGGTGTGCTATAGACCACGAGGACCTAATTTGCTCACTCCTGGAGAGTGAGTTTGTGTGTGTGGTTTTTGGAGGGGGGTGAGGGAGTGAGAGAACCTGGATTTGTGCTGGAAATGACCCACCTTGATTATCGTACACATTGTGAAGAGAGTGGTCACTTTGGATGGGCTATTACCAGCAGGAGAGTGAGTTTGTGTGGAAGGGGGGGGGGCGGAGGGTGAGAGAACCTGGATTTGTGCTGGAAATGGCCCAACTTGATGATCACTTTAGATAAGCTATTACCAGCAGGACAGTGGGGTGGGAGGGGGTATTGTTTCATGGTCTCTGTGTGTATATAATGTCTACTGCAGTTTCCACGGTATGCATCCGATGAAGTGAGCTGCAGCTCACGAAAGCTCATGCTCAAATAAATTGGTTAGTCTCTAAGGTGCCACAAGTACTCCTTTTCTTTTTGCAAAGGCAGACTAACACGGCTGTTACTCTGAAACCTTAATTGTAACAATGATTGATACCTGTTCACTTGTACACAATGGCAAGTAATATGCCCAACCAAAAGTTGCTTCTCTGTGATTGAGACTCCCACATTTTGCATTCCTTTTAAGGCTGTTTTTTCAAGTATCTCCCTTTTGGAAATAAGTATTTTGCTGTGAGATTCAATGAAACACTTAAAACTTCCCCAGTTAAAATCACCCCAGCTTCATGGCTCCTCAGTAATAAATAAGGGGATATTTAAATATGTCATAATGAGATCAAACTTACTGATAATAAAAAGTGGGGAGAGAGAGAGATCCAGCACAGATCCAGTTATATCTGCTTGAATACCTGTGCATTTTGGTGTGGCTTAATGAGGGGGGGAGGTGAAAACACATTTTCTAGTTTATAACAGCCAACCTGCTGTTATGTTACCTAACATCATTACATCTATTTGCAGGTACATTGAACATAGCAAAGAAAATCATTCCAACCTTTTAATGGCTCCTGCTAGTTGGTAAAGGAATAGTCTAGCCAGATTATTGTGGAATGGTGTCTATAGTGAGGCTGCAAAAACATTCCTATTGAGGCTGTGAAGTGATTAAAAATATTAATCATGTGATTAATCACACTGTTAAACAGTAATAGAATACCATTTATTTAAATATTTTTGGCTGTTTTCTACATTTTTTTCAGATTGATTTCAATTACAGAACACAACACAGTGTACAGTGCCCACTTTATATTTTTATTACAAATATTTTTATTGTAAAAACAAAATAAATAGTATTTTTCAATTCATCTAATACAAGTACTGTAATGCAATTTCTTTATCATGAAAGTTGAACTTACAAATGTAGAATTATGTACAAAAAATAACTGCACACAAAAACAAAACAATGTAAAACTTTAGAGCCTTCAAGTTCACTTAGTCCTACTTCTTGTTCAGCTAATCACTCAGACAAACAAGTTTGGTTACAATTTGCAGGAGATAATGCTGCCCACTTCTTGTTTACAATGTCACCTGAAAGTGAGAACAGGCGTTGACATGGCACTGTTGTAGCTGGCATCACAAGATATTTACGTGCCAGATGTGCTAAAGATTCATATGTCCCTTCATGCTTCAACCACCATTCCAGAAGACATGTATCCATGCTGATGACGGGTTCTGCTCAATAACTATCCAAAGCAGAGTGACCCACATGTTCATTTTCATCATCTGAGTCAGATGCCACCAGCAGAAAGTAGATTTTCTTTTTTGGTGGTTCGGTTTCTGTAGTTTCCGCATCGGAGTGTTGCTCATTTAAGACTTCTGAAAGCATGCTCCACACCTCATTCCTCTCAGATTTTGGAAGGCACTTCAGATTCTTAAACCTAGGGTTGAGTGCTGTAGCTATTTTTAGAAATCTCATAGGAGTACCTTCTTTGTGTTTTGTCAAATCTGCAGTGAAAGTGTTCTTAAAACAAACAAGTGCTGGATCATCATCCAAGACTGCTATAACATGAAATATGGGTAAAACAGAACAGGAGACATACAATTCTCCCCACAAGTAGTTCAGTCACAAATTTAATTAATGCATTATTTTTTTAACAAACACCATCAGCATAGAAACATGTCCTCGGGAATGGTGGATGAAGCATGAAGGGGCATACGAATGTTTAGCATTTCTAGTATGTAAATACCTTGGAACACCAGCTACAAAAGTGCCATGTGAATGCCTGTTGTCACTTTCAGGTAACATTGTAAATAAGAAGCAGCAACAGTGTTCCCCGTAAATGTAAACCAACTTGTTTGTCTTAGCGATTGGCTGAACAAAAAGTAGGACTGAGTGGACTTGTAGGCTCGAAAGTTTTACATTGTTTTGTTTCTGTGTGCAGTTATGTAACAAAAAATCTACATTTGTAAGTTACTCTTTCATGATAAAAAGATTGCACTACAGTCCTTGTATGAGGTGAATTGAAAAATACTATTTCTTTTGTTTATAGTTTTTATAGTGCAAATATTTGTCATAAAAATAAAGTGAGCACTGTACACTTTGTATTCTGTGTTGTAATAGAAATCAATATAGTTGAAAATGTAGAAAAACATCCACAAATGTAATACATTTCAAATGGTATTCTATTAAACAGTGCAATTAATTTTTTATCACGATTTATTTTTTTGAGTTAACTCCGATTAATCAACAGCCCTAATTCCGATTCAGAAAATCATTCAAGCACCTACTTTAGTTCCAGCTACTGTAATGGGATGTAAGTTCATGCTTAGAGTTAAGTAGATCTTAATTGCTTTGCTGAATAAGGATGGACTTAAGCACATGCTTAAATATTTTGCTGAACTGGGGTTCTTCGTGGAACAATATAGTAATTAAAGGTAACCTAAAAAGTGACTGAACTTGTAATCATGTGATATCAACCAATGGTGATTCTGACAGGTATGTGTCAATGTGGATTCCAATGGACAAATGCATCCCAACAGTGCCTTACACACTGTCATTGGCATGTCCAGGATACAAACCTTTTCTACAGCATCTAGCAGGGACCCATCCCCTCTCAGGTCCATGAGTGATGAACTGAGAGACCAGAGGACTTCTATAGCACCCAATCATTGGCCTCCCAATAGTGGCACTGGTCTAATCAACAACTTGCCAGTCCCTGGTATGCATACAGAATGCCTCCATATTCCTACTAGAGTTATTGTGGCCCACTTTCACAGGCTGTTTGGGAGGAAGTCATACTCCAGCATTGCTCAAGAAGTGCAAGTCACAACTTCAAAGACTCATAACTTTTTAGTGAGAGGACTGACAGCACCCTGTTCTTGCTGAAGGAATCAAAAGTGACCTTCCACTCCCTGGGGAACCATACCCTTCCATCTTGTCATAAGCCATATTACAGCCCTCATTCTCAACATCAACAGAGACAGTGTGTATTGTCTTACCACTGGCAGATGGAATACCATGCCAAGAAACACCTGAGGTGGTATAGGGGCTATAATCTTAGATTCAGATTTCAAGGCCACAAGGGACCATTGTGATCATCATCTCACCTTCTGTATAACACAGGCCATAGAACTACCAAAATTCCTAGAGCAGATCTTTTGGAAAAACATCCAATTTTGATTTTAAAAATTGTCAGTGATGGAGAATCCACCATGAACCTTGTTAAATTGTTCCAATGGTTAATTACTTTCATGGTTAAAAATGTACACCTTAGTTCAAGTCTCAACTTTTCTAGCTTCAATGTCTAACCACTGGAACCTTTTATATCTTTCTCTGCTAGATTGAAGAGCCCATTATTAAATATTTATTACCCATGTAGATATTTATCTTCCTCAAACTTGGCACTGCACTTGCACATATGATACATCAACAGATTTGATGAGATGGTCAAGTCCTGCACCAGATCCAGTCCACAGCATTCAATCTTTGGAAACCACCTTGCTTCATTCCACCAGACATGGTCTGCCATCACATCAGACAGATGAGTGCTAGAGATCATTGCCCATGACTACCACATCCAGTTCCATTCATTACCCTCTCTCCACTTGATCCATCTCCATCCCTCTTGAGGGACCCTTCTTAGAGTCTTTTACAAATAGAAGTGGCCTTGTTGCTTTGTTTAGGAGCCATAGAGGAAGTTTCTCAGAGATAAAGGGAAAGAGGCTTCTCTTGATACTTTCTCATTTTGAAGAAAAAATTAGTCTTATCCTGAGGAGACAACAAATACACATACCATCTCCAGTTTAGGATGGTCGTGCTTGCCCCCATCATTCCATCACTCCAAGTTCAAGACTGGTTTGCAGTTCTTGACTTGCAGGATGTATACTTCCACATTGTTGTCCATCTTGCTCACAGGAGGAAATATCTCAGATCATAGGCAACGTGTGTGGGGGAGAGACCCCACATGCCCTCCCCACCCAGATTTCTGCCTGGGTGGGAATTGGGCTGAGTGCGGCTGAAGGGATGTGCCTGGGAAAGGCACCAGCAGTGAGCGCTCCTGCTGAGCCCCACTAGGTGCCACCCAGAGCAGGGAAGCAAGACTGGGCTGGCAGCACAGCTCTCTGCCAGAGGGGGTGTGGGGAAACCTGCTGAGTCACATCCTTTCTTCGCCAGCCAGCAGCCACAGTTATCTGCTCAAGTATGTATCTGTACTAGCCTGTGTGACACTCGGGGAGTTGGGGCAATGGGAGGGAGGCAGCGGGTTCCCGGGGAGCTGGGGTTGGTGTGGGGAGCCTAGGGAGGCAGCAGGGGTCAAGGGCGATGAGAGGGAGGGCCAGTGGCAATTGAGGGATAGGTGGGGGACCAGGTGAGGCAACAGGAGCCAGGGGCAATGGGGAGGGGGGCGAAGGTCTGGGCACCAAAATACAAGTTTGCCTTAGGCACCATTTTCTCTAAGTCTAACTCTGGCAGGGCCAGCCTTTAGGGTAGATGACATGGGTGACAACCCAGGATGCCGTGGTCAGGAAGACACTGTGGTCAAGAGGTTGTTGCTGGAGGGTGCCTGGCAGTCACCATAAAGTTGACCGTGACTGTGATGGCAAGGGGCCTGCCTTTGTGCCCCCTGGCCCCCATCAGCAGTTGCCTATGCCTCAGATTCATAGGAAGGCCCAATCATTATCCATACAGGGTTCTGCCCTTTGGATTCTCCACAGCACCAAGAGTGCTGGTTGTAGTAACGGCACATCTAAGGAAACAGGGAATTAATGTCAACCCATACCTAGATGACTGGGTGATCAGAGGCCGGTCCCACGAAGAGATCAAGATCACATTAGTTTCTTGTTCTTTCAATTGGAACTCTTGGTGAACCATGAGAAATCATATTTCACACTATCACAGACAATACTGTTCATATGAGCCCTACTCGACTCCAGATTAGCAAGGGCCTGTCTCTTAGAGGACAGGTTAGGGTTCCTTCAGTCCATTACACACAACCTACGGACAGGCACAGCGATGACCCTGCATACATGCCTGGTGCTTTTAAGCCATATGTCTGGGTGCATCTATGTGAAACTGGCTTGCCAGACTTCATCTGCAGCTGAGGACCATCTACTCCAAACATCACGTGAACAAACAGGTCACAGTTCCACGTCAGGTCCTACAAGAGCTTGCTTAGACCTCCTGAAAGTGAGGAAAGGGGTACTTTTTTTGGTCCCCTCCCCAACAGTGATGCTTGTCACAGTTATGTCAGGGATAGGCTGGGGCACCCACCTGAACCACTTTCAGCTGCAAGGTATGTGATTTCAGGACCATTTGAATCTTTACACATGAACATTCTGGAGTTGAGGGCCATCATTCTAGCTTGTATAGTATTTCTGACTTCTTCAGAGCTCTAAGGTATAAACCCTGATGGACAACAAGTCGACAAGGCACTATATAAACAAGAAAGCACACAATCATCCCCTCTTTGTCAAGAAGCAGTTGAATTTTGAGAATGGTGTCATCAACCGGGGGATCTCACTGGCTTTATACTTTCTAGGGATCAGCATCAAGCTAACAGACTTTTTAAGCAGGTATATATAACCACCTTCAAATGATCACTGCAGAAATCCATCCTACACTTGATATTCTAGCAGTGCCTCCTCTCTTCAATAGATTTATTTGCCACATGGATAAATGCCTGGTGCCAGTGCTTCTCCTCCAGAGCAGATGTGACTCCAGGCTCCCTACCATATGTTTTCCTCCTCCAGTGGTCTCAAGGACTCCTGTATGCTTTCTCGTCAGTTCTCCAGACCCCCAGCACAGTATCCAAGATCAGACAGGAAAAAGCTACAGTCATCATAATAGCCCCCCACTGGCCAAGACAGTTCTGGCTGTCAGATCTACTTCACATATCCAGCCAACCTCCCTTACACTTTCCTATCTGAACAAAGGTAATATCTCAGAACCACGGCCAAATAGTGCACTCAAACCCATAGTCGTTACATCTTCTGGCCTGGATGTTGGTTGGATGAGCAGGACTGAGACTGCTCCCTACAGGTTCAGGAAATTCCTTATACAAAGCAGGAAACCTTACACCAGGAAGATTTATTCCTCAAAGTGAAAAAGATTTTCGAAATGGACTGCTCAAAACAACTTGAACACAGCACAGGACCCAATACCAGAGACTCTGGTTTATAGATATATCTCCTGAAACAAGCAGGACAAGCATTGAGTTCTCATACAGTCCAACTAAAAGCAATATCTGTGTGTCATGCTCTGATATTGTTTCATTTGGTCTTCTTATACCATACAGTGTCGAGATTCCTTAAGGGCCTTCATTATTTCTGCCTTCTACTTAGGGACCTAACTCCCATGTGGGATCTCTATGTTGTCCTACGAGCTTTGAGCATCCCTTTGAACCTATGTTGGGGTGCTCACTATACCACCTCACAATCAAGGCAGTCTTTCTCATGGCCATCACATCAGCACAGAGAGGCAGTGAGCTCCAAGCTCTTGTGGCCCAATTACCATAACATCTTTCCATAGGGACAAGGTGATGATGAAACCATGCCTTAAGTTCATCCCTGAATTGGTCTCAGAATTCCACCTGAACCAGTATCATACCTTATCAGTCTTCTTCCTGAAGTCACAGTCTTCACCAGGAGAAAAGAAGCTCCAAACTGTGGACATCTTCAGATCCCTGTTTTAATACCTCAACAGGACTAAGCCTTTCAAGCTCTCTCCCTACCTTTTTGTGTATCTGGTGCATCAAAAGCCCAAGGTATCTTGTCTGAAAGAATTTTGAAGTGGATCACAGAGTGTATTTTCTCCAGTTTTCAGTTAGCTGGAGAGCTTCTCTCTCTGAATGTCAAGGCACACTCAATTAGGACACAAGCAGCCTGCTTCAGAAAGATAGCCATGTGGAGTGACCCACTGATCTTTGTTAAACTTTATGCACTTGCCATGGTAGCTAGGGTAGATGTCAAGTTGAGAAAAAATAGTACTTCAATTTCTGTTTAACGAATATAGCCAAGAATCCTCACTACCACCATTCAGAGATGATGATGCTTGTCAGTTACCTATGATTCAATCGACACTGATACATATTTGAAGAAAGAATGGTTACTTTGAGATGTAGTAGTTGGTGTGGATCCCACAACTCGCACTCCATCCTCACTTTTCAGAGTCCTCAGGAAGGCTAGCTTTGAATTGAAAGGTTGGGGCTGCTGTGCAATTTATGCCCTCCTATGGGATCACAAAGAGGTGCAGAATGCTCATGTGACTACGACAGACACTGCTTGTCAAGAAAAATTTGGTGTTGGATTCATGAGCCTCATGCGCATCTACAGTAGGATCCACAGTAACTAGAACAACTTGAAGAGCCACGTTACTGTAGGGTAAGTGTGAGGTTTGGGGACTCACCCAGACCAGTAAGGGGTTTTGTCACCTCCAGTCCTGTAACAGTGGCATGCCTTTATGCTTTGCTGCTGTGGCTCAGATCCCTGACCCCAGTAGCCTTCTCCCAAGCACAAAGTCTCAACCTGGCTTTCTCCAGCCTAGTTACTCCTTGCCAGGTGACTCCAACAGCCCTTCCAGTCCTGAGTCTCCCCAGATCCATCCTTCCTGAGTTGTTTGTCACCCCTGAAGATGTGAATCCAGCCTCCTGGTTATCAGCTCACTTTGGCAAACACAGTTCACCCAATTTGCACACCTCTTTGGGGTAGAAGTAGACAAAGTTTATTTAACAGAAAAAGCACAGATTGAGTAGTAAAGGAGAGCAAACATATACAAGTTATCTAATAAATAGACAACCTCAGGCAACCTCACTTCTATATAAGTAAAAATCCCTTTTCTAATACCTGTTGCCTTTTCACGTTTTGCTAGTGTACCCCTCTCTCTTTGTAGTGGGGAATTCAGTGTTTCACATAGTCTCTAGCCTATATGCTGGCCCACAGTTTCTGGATGAAAACTTCAGATTCAAGCTTGCTATCAAAGGCTTTTGTCTCACTTCTCCAGGGAAGGTGACTCATGGAATTTCCCTCACTCTGAGTAACCTTCTTGTCTCAATGTCTTTCCATTAACTTTAATGGTCCACCATCGTCTTTTCCTGCGCTGGGCAATGGATAGGTACATGAAGTTGGTTTTGTGTAAACACCTCGCTTTGGTGGTCACTCCTCCTTGCCTGAGTGCTTCACCACCCTGTTGCACCACAGTTACAGTTTTCTATAGATACTTATATTCATAACCATTGTCTGTATACATATATCATAATCAAGTTCAGAACATTACAAGCTCTCAGAATAAAATCTTTCTAGATAATGCTATTGTACTATTAAGTATCAGTTGATTTAACTGCATTTTTTTTTTTGTTCAAACCTTCTGTTTTCCCTTTGGGGTGTCTGGACCCTGATTGTCACAGTAAGTAATCATTCTTTTTTGGGTTCTGTTTGTATTGATAATCAAAAGGTGCTGTACAGACCAGTTATTTGTGTAACAATTTCTCATAAACAGAGACAGAGGTGTTATAAATTTGCATATTTAAATTGTGTGTCCATTTTAAGAGAGTCAGGTCAAGGTCAATGTTTCTCCATTTAGAGCATATCAGCCTCACTGTTGTTGAGATTAATCTGTGGAGACTGAAACTACTTCTTGGTAAGCCAAATGACGTCTCCATTATTTTCCCACACTGGGGAAGGCACATGCAGTTTTAGAGCTGTGTTACTAAAGAAATGTGAAGCACCGTGACTTATTTCCCCATGACTATTAGCAGTGTATAAGTTTTTGTCATGTGTTTGGAATGGGGTCTCCAGGTGTCTTTTCTCTCTATCACTTCAGGTATATTCACTAATGGGAAAGTTGAGTTACAAGCAATTTTGTCAGACTTTACAATTTTTCCTATTTTGGGGTCACTACTATTTCTCTGTCTGTCTGGCTCCATTGTTATCACTGAAAATATTCACCAGTGGCTAGCATCATATGGCTGCCCAGGCTTCATACTGTCATACCTTGTTTGTTGTCTTTAGGAAACAGGTTCATGTGAGGTTGCTCCTTATTGTCTGGAGCTGGGAGGGAGTATACTGTGCAATATATACCAAATACCTTCTTTTCAGCCTTGATGTAGCTATATTTTGTGAACACCCACTTTTATAACCCACTTTTAGTAATTCTTTCAGATTAAACAAAATAGAATAATTTTTGTCTTAATGAGAAATGTTGGTAGACTGTACAAAGAGAAAATCCCTGGTAAAGCCTTTAGGAGCTCACTCTTACTTCATGGGGAAGACATTTCACCCACCACAGATAATTTTTCCACATCTTGTACTTTTACATCTATTCTCCAGTTATATTTAATCTCCAAAAACAACAAGCAGCATGGCTGGAAATCACCAGTTAGTGCTTTATTGCTCTTGCCATTCAAACCATGTTGCCTAGAAAGGTTAAAGGTATAGAAAAAGTGGGAGGGAACATACAACAGTCCCTTCCAATTCCCTACTCTCAACCATTGGTTAAAGTAAAGGGGAGTGAATGGGAGGGCAACTCCTCTACCTCTCCTAACAGCACAAGGGAACTCTCCTTCCTTTCCCTGGGTTAGATAATTGCACTCCTCCTTGGCTGTTGTGCAGGGAGCTCTGTTTCCCATTGCAGCAACCAAGCAGGAAGGGAGTGTAGGAGAAAGTAGCTTACACACACCAGGGAGAGAAGAAATTCCCCTGTGGTTTTAGCAATGTCTTGGAACATCCCATTACTCACAATCTAGGCTCTGCCATTGTGGTGCACCTTTCTACTCCCTTCATTTTCTTCTCCCATGCTGACTAGTTTTAGGCTCATCAAAGGAACTTAAGACCATCTCACTTTTAGGAAAAGTGAAATAGATTTAATAAGGAGTCTGGAGATCATGACTGTATAAAAATCCACTCAAGCATCATTATCTTGACTGATTTTTGGATCATTTGCTCAGACCTGACTGGATTAAAATACTGAAGTGCAATTTACTTAATTACGTTGCAGGTATCTGGTTGCTGCATCTCCCCTACCCCTTTAAACTTTTTTTTTTCTATTGCAGACTGTCATTTAAAAACTTTTCCAGGTAAAAGCTCTGAATATATTGATTTATATTGTACTGGACTTATTAAAGTATTTTCCTAATCATATACTAAAGTACTGTAATGTCTACACCTATTTATCATTAAAGTATGACAGATGTGCTATCATTTGTCATCACATTTACTAATGGTAGGTTATTTACCTTTATTACTTTTGTTATAACTTCTTAGCATATTAATTTATAATGGAAAATTATACTTCTGGCTTCACTGGTTAAGATACATTTTATTCTTTAAAAATAATTTTAGAGATAAATGCTTCCAGTGAGGGTCTCTGAGCTCTTTAGAGGAAGAAAGGGGGAAAAATCACTTTTTTTAATCCTACTTTTCTTTCAGGTTATTTGACTTAACAATAGTTAGCTTTCAGTTAAAATGTGCACACATCAATGGCAGAGTATATTATGTCAAAGGTCAGGTGTAAATCCATTTTGTAGATCTATAAAATACATCTTTACGTTCATGCACAATTTTGAATTAAGAATATAGTATAAACATATTGGCCCAGGTTCCCAGCTGGTATAAATTGGCACAGGTCCATTACAGTCAATGGAGCTGTGCCCATTTACACCAGCAGAGAATTTGGGCCATACACTTTAACTCATTGATCTTATGCATCCATCAAAATCTCACAGTACTGTATTCCCATCACAGACATGTTTTGCTGATTCCTGGTGGCAGGGATTGAGGTATATATTATTTTTTGTTGCAGTAGTGCTCAGAGGTTCCCGTCAGAATATGGGCCCCATTGTGTTAGCTGTAATATAACACAAAGTGCGCTGTCTGACCAGTCCCTCTCCTGGGATTCGCCACTGAATGCGTAAACAGTGCAGCCAGCAATGCAATGGCAATGACAGGTGCCAGTTAATAAACCTGTCTCCCCTTGGGAAGTTCCAATGGCTTTGGGTGTAGGAGTGCCTAAAGGTGGGGTAGTGGAACCCCTGGGTGAATGAAATATTCCCAGAAAACCAGATGAGCCAGAATTTTGTTGGCCGATGGTATCCACACTATTGGGACCATACCCATCCAGAAAGTGCAGTTGCAGACATGATAGGGCGCTTTCTTCAACTTGGAATGTTTCAGTTAGAAGCAGCAGCATGCCTATAACAATCATCTTGACCTTCATTTTGCTATTGGAGCTGTATAGTTTCTGGTGAGAGAGAAGGTGGAGGGCCCAAGGCAACCCCTTCCTTTGTTTTGCCTAGGCATATGTGTCGAGGGTCTGTGCTCGATGGTCACCCATTCTGATGGGGAAGGACCCAGGCGTTGGGCAGTGGTTCAGATGTCCAAGCAGCCCTATTTAGTGGTGGCCTGCTTGCCCCGACCTGGGGAAGGCCCTAGAAAAAGTGGGCTAAAAAAGCTTCTTTCCACCTTCTTCTTTCCTGGCTCTAAACTAATCATTGCTTGTTGGAACAATCACAATATGTTAACCGGACTTGAACTGAAAGACTATGAACTTAGGAAAACAGCCATAATTGATGGAGAACGACATCAATTGAGAATTGATATTGCAGCCCTCAGTGAGACAAGGTTTTCAGAAATTGGATCACTAGATGAAGTAAATTACCACTTCTACTGGTCTGGGAAACCTGACTATGAACCAAGGATATATTGTGTTGGATTTGCTGTCAAGAAGTCTGTTCTCAGTTCATGTATCCCGCTGATACCTATCAATGAGAGGATCATGCAGCATACATGAGAGGATGTAAACATGAACTTGGAACCCTGACTCTTCTCTCCATCTATGGACCAACACTTGATTGTTCCAAAACAGCAAAAAGATGAGTTTTATTCTCAAATGGAACAAACCATTAAGAATGTCCCAGCAAAAAACAGACTTACTGTTCTTGGTGATTTCAATGCCTGTGTGAATAAGGATTGGGGACACATCATTATTCAACATGGTATAGGTAGCCTCAGTGAAAATGGCCAGTGTGTCCTGGAGCTTTGTGCCTCTTGTGAGCTTATAGACTTGAATGCCTATTTTGCTGGCAACAGCCACAGTAAGGTCACATGGAAGCACCCTTGCATGCCATTGGCATCAGCTTGACCTTATCCTGATCTGTCACAGAAACGTTCATGATGTATTGCATGCTTCATCAATGTATGGCACTGTTTGCGACACTGATCTTGCTCTTGTTAGGGTTAAGCTCCAATTACATCTTCAAAAGATCTGTTATACAAAGCCAAATGGCAAATCTCACCTCCACATCACTAACCTGAAGGACTTTGACACTGGTGCAAAATTTCAGTGTGTGCTTGAGTGTGTTTTGAAAATGATCAACCTGATTCCCTTGATTATGACACCTTGTGGGAAAATTTTAAGAATAAAACACTGTCTCCTGCCAAGGATGTCTGGAACAACAAAGAAAAAACAACTTGACTGGTTTGCAGCATCTGAACATCTGCTGCTCTCACTTATGCGGACGGGGGTTGGGGGGGAGCAAGCTTGCCTAATTCTACTTCAACAACCAACCAAGCTCAGAACTCTCAAGTTTAAGGAGGCTAAGGCTGTGGTTCAGAATGCCACCAGAGCATGTGCCCAGAAATTTTAGCAAGACGTGCAAAAAGATTCAGGTCCGCTTTGAAAGAGGGGATCTTTGTGGTATCTATAATGGAATTAAAGAGGCACTTCATCCACCTTTATAAAAAGGTCTGCAAACCTGAAAATGAAAGATGGTACCATATTGACTGAGAGGAAGAACAACTTGACCGATGGACTGAGCATTACAAACAATTCTATTCAAAGGATGCCATTTTCTGTGATACTGCCTTAGTTACCATTCCCCAGGTTCCACCGATGCAGGAGCTGGACCAAACTCCTGAAGATGTAGAAAAAGATATCAAAGAGATTGCACCTGGGAAAGCAGCAGGCAATGATCAGATACCTCTGGAGATCCTAAAGGTGGGGGGGAGGAAGCTTGTGAGTGACATCTATGCACTTCTCTGCACCTGTTGACAAGAAAGCCACATACCCCAGGATCTGAAAGATTCAAAGATAATTACCCTATATAAAAATAAAGGGTTCAGAGCTGGATGCTCTGCTACTGACACGTCCTTCAAATTGCATTTGTTGCAAGTAAAAGGCTGTGAATAACAGGAACTCACTATCTATCATTCATTCACCTAAAAATGGCCTTAGCAGGAATGGCATTTATAAGATCCTGTTGAAAACTGGTTTTCCATAAAAGGTGCTGTCCCTATTCAAGGAGTTTGATGAGGGAATGAAGGCAACAATCCAGTATAAAAATGAAACATCCAAGTTTAGTATTGATACTGGTAAGAAGCAAGGCTGCATTTTAGCATCCACCAGCTTTGGCATCTTCTCTATTTTTCTTAAGTACACCTTTTTGGAAGTGATCAATCTGGCATACTAATTGAATTGAGGATGGATGGCAGGTTGTTTAACATCAGACAATTGCAGAGCAGAAGGCATGCCACCCAGCTCACTATTCAGGATCTGCTTTTTGCAGATTCGTCTCAAATTCACCTGATGAATTGCTGGTCATGATGAACAAGTTCTCTGAAGCATGCACCAAGTTTGTCATGATAATCAGTATCAAGAAAACAGTTGTCATGTCACAAGGTACCAACATTCCTTTTAAAATCTGTCAGTAATGAAACTCTGGATAATGTCGATCACTTCTGCTATCTCGGCTCAATTCTTACCAGCTCATTTAACCTCAATAGGGAACTTGATGCTAGACTCGGCAAACATTCTGTTACCGTTGGCAAACTTACCTCACGTGTTTGGAACAACAGGTTGCTAACTCTCAACACAAAGATGTCTGTTTATCAGGCTTGTGTCCTTAGTACCATCCTTTATGGTGTTGAAAGATGGGTTACCTACACCAAGCAGGAGCAGCAATTGAACGTTTTCCCACCTCCGCTGTCTTAGAAAAATCCTTGGAATTCCTTGGGACCAATGGATCACCAATAATGAGTTCCTTGAGAGAACCAGCTTACTATGTGGACTATGGTGGATATTTGCAGGCTTCGTTGATTGGGCTATATGGACCACATGCCTCAAGATCACCTGCTGAAGGCTGTGCTCTATGGCCAGCTTAAGAACCACTCACGAGGCAGAGGAATGCCAAAGCTCTGATACAGCAACAAGGTCAAGCAAAGTCTCAAGAAGTTCAGCATTCCCACTGACAACTAGGAAAATTCTGCCCACAATTCTTCAGTTTGGAGAAGCCAGGCTAAGGCAGGTGCAGTCACCACAGAGAATCATTAGAGAGCCCAGGCTGAACTTGCAGGCTAGCTAGGAAGCAGAGTATACTTCAACCTCCATCTGGTGAGTGGACCTGTAGCCACTGTGGGAATGTTTGCCACTTGCACATTGGGCTCTTCTCCCATACCATTTCTAGGCATCACTTATGGGCCGACTTTGTTGCATCTCCTTTTATCTGTCAAGATTTTGGACAACCAAAGAAACAACAAGTAAAAGATAGTCCCTGACCCATAGAGCCTAATTCTGTATAAGGCTCAATCCCCTGCCCATTGAAATGAGGGTCTTTCCATTGTTTGCAGTGAGCTTTGGATTGTGCCCTCCCTGAGAGAATTTTTCACTCCCTCATGTTCAAAATCCTATAAGAGTAGCCACTGTGGGTAGCAAGACAAAAGGATCACATACACCACTAAGGAGGTTTTAAGGCACAGACCTAGTTCAGCAAAGCTACTGTGTGTATTACAATTTTAGTAGATGTTCAGAATAGAGGGGGGACATAATTAAGGATTGACTGCATGGCATTATTCATGAGGCATTTATCACTTTAAAGACTCCAACTATGGAGCATAAACAACCACTCTCTCCCTTTCACAACCTGGTATCCATGAACAGCTGCAACTAAATTGTATTCATATTCATTATTGCCAAGATTTAACAGAATGATCCTGAATAAAACATGATTCCATGCTGACCAAACTCTTAAAGAGCAGCTTGCATGTACCAGTTTAGGGGAGGAGAATGAGACCTGTAATGACCTAATGTGTGTCCTTCAGTTTCACTGTTTGCCACAGTTGTTTTTTCCTTCATTGATGAAGAAATAATGCTACCCCAATTCTTTCTCAAGAAGTAGACCCCCACCATGAGAACACTTGAACACAATGCTGAGAACACTATGTTCATTGATTGGAGTGATATGAAAAATTCAGTATGCTAGAAAACTACACAAAGATACTGTGCTCTAAATCTTGCTGACTCTAGCAATGGCAACTTTTAACATTAGTAATCATGCCACAAAGGCCATCCTAGTGTTAGTGTATACGTCTGTTTGTATAAATAGTTGCTACCCTATGTCCACATTAAGACCCAGATCTTACCGTGTGAAAACTTTGATTTTTGTCAAAAAATTTTGATTGCTGCAACAGAAAATTGACACAACATTTTGTTTTCCTGGCCAGGCTACATCTCCCATGATGCATCATGCAGTCTCCCCTGTCTGACCTGCATAGTGCATTATGGAAGTCATAGTCATGTAACTATAGTCCTCATATGAGATGTAGTTTGGTCAGGGAGCCCAGCTATACGAGATAATGAGGATTGATGCATCCAGAACTACAACTCCCATGAGCTAGTGTGGCACAATAGGGAAAATACAGTTTGATATGGAACTGGCTCAAAATGAAACATTTCAGTTGAGTTCAAAAATTAAAATAAAATTTAATTTCCAGAATGTTGAAATGTTGTGTTGATTGAAAATGTCAAAACAAAACATTTCTGAATCCAAAATTTTTTGGAACTTTGTTTCATGGAAAATTTTGATATTTGGAATGAAAAAAGTCAAAATATCACAATTTCCTATGGGACAGAAATTCTGATTTTCAGTCTGCTTTATTGATGATGGAAATTCAGGCCCTGACACTTCAAACACTTATGTGTATGCTTAAGTTTACTACCATGAGTCATTCCATTGAAATAAACAGAGGAAAGTTAAGCATGTATGTAAGTAGGATTGCCAACTTTCTGACTGCAGAAAACCAAACACCCTTGGTGCACCCCCCACCCTGCCCTTCTCCAAGGCCCTGCCCCTCGCTCACTCCACCCCCGCTCCATTGCTTGCTCTCCCCCACAATCACTCACTCATTCATTTTCACTGGGCAGGGGATTGGGGTGCAGGAGAGTGTGAGGGCTCTGGCTAGGGGTGCAGGCTCTGGGGTGGGGCCAAGGGGTTTGGGGTGAGGAAGGGGGCTCAGGACTGGGGTTGGGGGTGTGAGAGGGGATGACAGCTCCGGCTGAGGGTGTGGGTTCTGGTGTGGTGTGAGGCTGGGGATGAGGAGTTTGGAGTGCAGGAGGGGGCTCCTGGCTGGGGCTGAGGGGTTTGGAATGCGGGAGAGGGTGTGGGGTTTGGGTGTGAGGGGGGCAGAGGGTCGGGCTGCAGGCTCCGGGAGTGACTGGTATGTCCCTGCAGCCCCTAGGTGCAAGGGTGGCCAGAGAGGCTCCGTGCATTGCCCTTGCCTACAGGCGCTGCCACCACAGCTCCCATTGGCTGCAGTTCCTGGCCAATGGAAGCTGCAGAGCTGGTGCTAATTCAGGGCCTGATTGAGTCCACTGAAGTAAATGGATGTCTTTCCTTTGATTTTAATGGGCTTTGTATCAGGCCTTTAAACCTTAAGCTCAGGTATATGGACAGGAAAAGTAAGGAAGTGCAAGATCTAAAAGTTGATCCAGAAGAAATATTTATTACCTCCTGGTGAGGATTGCCACCTGGAATAAAACATTTTTCTTTCTTTGAAGGAATGAGCTGCTCTCTTAGAACTAATCAAGACGACAACAGAAATTATCCCTGTTCTACTCCTGGGGGGATTCTGCACCAAACATTTAAAATTCTGCAAAATTCTGCAGATTTTATTTGTCAAAATAATGCAATATAATCACAACAGTTTCAATTGTTTTGGTAAGTGATTTAAACTACAATACAGAAAAAAAGTCACAATAACTATTCAGCATTTCCTAAACATGTGAAAGCTAAGTTACAAATACTTGGTAACTAATACCCTGCATTCCAGTTATAATCCTGGATTTTCATTTGAATTACATTACAGAACACCAAACCGGGGGGGTGGGGGGTGGGGGGGGGTAGAATGTCATTTTAAATTGCTCAAACTGTCACACATGAAAGTCATACAGTTTTGCTAATCATTGTCCTGGACCTAGCTGTGGACTTTGGGAAGTGCTTGGTTCTGATTGTACTGACATTTTATTGACTGCTTGGTAAATGTTTTATTTGCCCTCTTTTTTTTTTTTTTAAATGGGTAAGTAAAAATCTAACCCCATTGTGCCACTTTGGCACAGGGAAAAAAGTGACACAGCGCATAGATCTTCCTAGCTGATTCCCTTACTGTCATTTATAAGGCTTTACATCACTCTGGCAATGTAAGGGCCTTAAAACTTTTACAGGTTTTTATGCTCCTGAGGGAATTGACTGTTAATTATTCAATTGTTAGTTAACTGTTCCCATTCTCAATGTTATTCTGCAGACAGGTTGCTATATTTCTGCCTCAGAGAATGAGATCAATTAACTATCAACAGCAACATTAACAAAATGTGTTTGTTTTTTACAAAAGTTATTTAACTTAAAAACAAACAATTTTCAGTAACATGATACTAATATTTAATTAAGTGCTTTTTCAATTCTCAAGAAGTTGCATTTTACTAGGCAGGCAGGCTGCCACATTTCTGCCTTGGGGACAGAGCCTTCCTTCTGCATAACAAAAAGACTTACCCTCCTCCACACTCCTCAAGCTGCAGTATCAAGAGAGAGGGACAGTCTCTCTTGCATGTCGGCCAGCCGTGCCCCCTGGCAGTGATCAATATCTCCCACTCAGGCATACATGCCCAGCTCCCCTTCTCCTGCAGTGATTTGCATCTCTGAAGCTGCTCCAGGCATGCTGAAACAAATGCACTGCCTGGGCTGAATTGAGTTGAATTCTGTCAGGAGTAATATTATTCAGAAAAGGGTCAGGTTATATCAATCTTGGTGAACACAGCTCTTCTTCCAGCAAGGGAAGCTTGACCAAAGTTCTTTCTGTGGAAAACTGTTGGTTGTGCTTCCAATGTTAAAAGATTGGTGCTACACCCCAAAATATTGCACAGCATCACAGGATTCCCCTAGACATAAGCTGAAAATACAATAAACAAAAGTGGTTTAAAGTACAGAGTATAGTATGAGACATACAGACATTACAAAAGCAGAATGACCAATTTCCAATGATATCACCACAGGGATCTTGAGCTCATTATGTCAAATTTGTAACACCCCCACTGAGAAAGTTTAAAAAAAAGTCAGACATTAGATGTCAGAAGGTTTACAGATCCCAAGCTTCCAAAGTTTCCCAGCACCTAGAAAAGGGTCCTTTACTGCTTTACCCAGCCCTGTGCGAACACAATAGCAGGAAAAACACTTCAGGGCACTTTTTAAAAATCTGGCAGTCTACTTTTTTTTTAAACATAAAACAACTTTGTGCAACATTACTTAGAAGCAGAAATGCTATATCAAACAGGGTGTGTTTAGTGGGGGGAGAATGAAAGTGAAGATTCATGTCAAGGAAACAGATTAAAATTAAGTGAATTTAGTAAAAATGTCATGTTTGGAGTCAGTTTTAAATTGTATTAATTTCATGGCTTCTGAATTGAATTGAGCTATTTGAAATGTCTGTCTGTGAACATGACACCTTTTAACTGTCACTGTAATCCAGAATTTGAAGGTGATGGTTCTGTATTAAAGTACCCTGTTGAGTAGCATCCTCTATGTGAGAGGGTTTGTCTGGGAATGTGATGTGTACCTATCTTGGGAGCTGCAGCTGAGAGGCTGAGATTCCCACTTCCTTTACCCAGATAGCAGAAAGGAATAGCTTTTCTAACAGTTTTTTCTAATAGTTTCTAACAAAACAAAATTTCAACAAAAATGGACTTTAAAAAATCTAGTTTTCTGATCAGCTTTAGTGTAAACTGTTCCCCTTGTTGTCTACCCACTATTCAACTGTATCCTACTTCAATTATTAATCAGAATGGGCTTCCAAGTTTGAAGAATTGCAAAGATTTAGAACAGGAGAACTGCAGCTGTGTGAACCCATGTGTCCTTTCACCCACCCAGCTTGGACTCTGTTTAGATACAGTTCTTCAAGTGCTTCCTCTTGTCCATTCCAGTATAGATGTGCGTGCAAAGCATGCACCATCGTGTTGCCGGCACCCAGTGCCGAGAGGCTGAACAACAGCTGGAGTGGTTCGTTACCCGGTGTGCTACACCCAATAATCACAACAGGGTGGAGAAGCAGAAAAGTTTATTTGCAGCTGCAAAAAGGTACAAGGAGAATAAAATCTCAAATCCTGCACAACAGAGCAGGAAGTTACACAGGCTTTTATACATCCTTTTTTCCAGCATACTTATCCAATAGCAAGCTGCCCCAAGTATCCATATAGCCAGCCAATCCAGTTTCCAGCTAGTTCCCTGATTCTCTGTATCATTTGTTAAACTATACATAAAGCTGCTTTATTCAGCATTGTTCTTCCATATCTCCCCTGTTTGGCCTTGCTTAGTTTCAGGCAGTCTGACTCTGCAACATACTGTTGCAGATTCTCAGCATAACTGCTGTGTGTGCCTCCAGGCGGGGGGGCCAAGGACACTTGGGCCTAGCACACAGAGCTGCTGCGAGTGCCTCCAGGCAGGAGGGGGGGGGGCAAGGACACCGGGGCCTAGTGCGAGGGGGCTTCATCGACACTCGTGGTCTTCCATCCCCTCGAGTTACCTAGTGGCCATGCCCCAGTGTTCCCAACAATCGCCAGAAGACTTTTTTCCCTTTGTGGTGTCTGTTGGGTCGACTCTGGTGCCCCCTGGAGTGGCGCCTCCATAGCACAGTATATAGGCACCTGCTGACCTGCCGCCTTTAGTTCTTTCTTTCTGTCTGTGGTGGTTGCTGGAATGCTCTTACCTCTTGCTCAACAAGGGATCCCCATTGTGGTCTTCTTCCTGTAAATAGATTATAGATAAGTGTAAATAGTTAGTTTTCTGATAAGCACCTGCCCTGTGGGGCTCTCCTGCCTGGGCCCCAGGGCATGCAGTGTGCAGAATGCTGGCAAGAACATGCCACTTAGTGACGCTCATAAGAGCTGTTGGAAGTGCCTGTGAGAGGGTCTTATCTAAAGATAAGTGCTGGATCTGTAGGAACTTCAAACCAAGAACCAAAAAAGAGTGAGACAATAGACTGAAATTCCTACTTATGGAGATGGCACTCTGTCGCACTTCAGAGCAGCAACCTGACCTGGCATTGAGCGCTTCCTCTACCAGGAGTGCGCCAGCATCCATTTGGGACACCCAGCATAGCCTGGGCTTCCCGGCGCTGGCCTCCTCTCGACATCAGCATGCTTCTCTGATGCCCAAGAAGTCAGTGTCGATGACACAGAACTGTTCCCCATCACCAGTGCTGAAGAAGTGAACAAAGAAGTCTGAATAAGGGCGTTCCCCCTCAAGAAAGACTATGGAGAGAGTATGATCCATGGTGGACCACTCTCAATCAGGTGCAACTCAACCGGCTCCATTGACTCTGGCCTCGGGAGGGTAACCATCAAGTCCGGTATCAAGGCACTCTCCACACAGGGTGAGCCAAGAAGGGGACATGACCTGGCAGTACCATCGACATCAGAGGCATACAAGGTGTTGCAGAACCTCCTAACCCTCCTGGCACCACGTTATCTGAACCAAGGCCTGCAAGGAACAAGTCTGGCACTGCAGGGCCCAGCCATAAGAGAGCAAGCACCAGTCCTGAGCAAGCCGACAAAGATGGCAAGGCACTGCCTCCCATCCCTCTCATTGTCAGAAAACTTGGAACTGAGGTCACACTCGCAGCAGCAGCTCCACACCTCGCCTAGATGCTGGTCACCGTTCTGGCTTTGGTAGACATTTTGACTTCTTCAGGGCCAGCAAGAGTTGCACTGCCCATGAAAGAGGCCATCCTACAGCCCATAAGGGCATTGTGGCCCACCCCAGCCTCTCTTCAGCCTACAGCCAAATGGGTGGAGAGGAAGTATTTCTCCCTCCCCATAAGGGTTATGAATATTTGTTCACTTACCCTCCATTTTGCTTCTTGGTTGTTCCTGCCCCTGAGAAGGAGAGGCAAGAGCAACAGGGTCCATCACTGAAAGTTAAAAAGGCCAAAAAGCTGGACCTCCTTGGGAGGAAAATTTACTCCATAGGGGGCCTCCAGCTAAGGATTGTGAATCACCAGGCTCTATTTAGTCACTATGATTTTAATTCCTGGTCAGCAGTCCAGAAATTCAAAGCGCTCCTGCCATCTAACTCTAGGGCAGAGTTTGCGGCCATGGCAGAAGAGGGTAGAGCCATAGCCAAGGCATCCCTCCAAGCAGCCCTAATCACTGCAGATGAAGCAGCCCAGGCGATGGTCACTGGAGTTGTAATGAAAAGAAGTTCTTGACTTCAGTCATTGGGCCTCCCCTATGAAGTCCAGCAGACAGTCCAGGATCCCCTGTTTGAAGGACAGTCCTTATTTTCTGAACAAACAGATGCCTGGCTGCATAGTTGAAAAAATTCAAGGGCAACCTTGAAATTGTTGAGCCTCCACACTCTGACCCCATCTTGGAAACATTATAAATTGCAGCCCATGGGCCGTTTTTACCAGTCTCATCAGAGGCAAGACTTTGGGCAGAGGAGAAATTGGGGTTTCAGGAAAAGACAGGCGCCTCACTCCTCTGCAGCCTCAACATCTGCACCCGCGAAACAACTGTCAGGCAATAAGCAAAACTTTTGAGGGTGTGCCTGAGGGTGTGTACAAGTCAAGAACCTGGATCTTACCCCTATGTTTGTGGACCATTTATCCTATTTTTACTGGGCATGGGGCAACATCACATCTGACCAATGGGTGCTCTGCACAGTAGAAGTGGGATACACAATGCAATTTATTTCCTCCTCTCATTTCCCCCCCTTTCCCTGTCCCTCTTCAGGGACCCTTCTCACAAAAATCTCCTGAGTCAGGAGATGCAATCACACTCCTAAAGGCAGGGGCAGTGGAGAAGATTCCTATGGAGCGAAGAGGGAAGGGGTTTTACTCCCGCTACTTCCTGATCCCAACCTCCAATGCGGATCTCAGGCCTATCCTAGACATCAGAAACCTCAGCAAGTTCTTAAAGATGTTGAAGTTTCTCATGATATTTCCTGCCTCGATTATTCCTTCCCTAGATCCAGGAGATTAGTATGCCGCCCTTGATCTAAAAGACACTTACTTCCATATAGCTATCCTCTGAGGCCACAGAAGATCGTGGTTTGCATTTACCACAAACCAAAGTTATCAGTTCATGGTTCTACACTTCGGCCTATTAGTAGTGGCAGTCTTCCTCAGGAGCAGATGGGTGCAGGTCTATCCTTACTTGGACGAATGGCTGGTAAGAGGTCAGTCCAAGGTACGAGTGCAATAACACTGGTCTTCATACTGTTCACTTTCAAGAGCCTGGGTCTCCTGATCAATGAACAGAAGTCCACCTTCATGCCCGTCCAGAGGAAAGAATTCACAGGAGTGGTTCTTGATGCGAATTGGGCAAGGGACTCCCTACCGGAGAGCCACTTCAGGGCCATCTCAGCTCTTATATAAAGCCTGAAAGCATACCCCACCACTACAGCAAGGAACTGCCTGAAGCTCCTGGGGCATATGGCCTCTAGCACGTACGTTGTGCAGCATGCATGTCTCAGACTTCATGCTCTCAAACCATGGTTGGCATCGGTATACATACCAGATCATCACCCGCTAGACAGAGTAGTTACTCTTCCTCCAAAAACTCTCAAAGCCCTTCAGTGGTGGGTGGATAAAGGCATAGTGTGTGCCGGCATTCCCTTTGCAAGACCTGCACCTTCGGTAGACCTAGTCACAGACTCCTCAGATATGGGGCGGGGAGCCCACCTGGGGCTTCTCAGGACGCACAGTCTCTGGACACCAGAGGAGTTACACCTTTATATCAATGTCAGGGAACTGAGGGCAGGGTGCTTTGCCTGCCAAGCATTCTGCCTCAAGTGCTAAGGCAGATGTGTGTCAGTTCTCCCTGACGACCATAGCAATGTTCTATATAAACAAGCAAGGGGAGCCCGATCCTCTCCCCTGTGCCGTGAGGTGTTGAAGCTCTGGGACTACTGCATAGCCCACTCCATTCACCTGGAGGCCGCTTATCTTCTGGGCTCACAGAACGGGCTAGCAGACTACCCGAGTAGATCCTTCACCAGTCATCACAAGTGGTCTCTCTGGCCGGACATCCTGGAGGCTATTTTCCAGAAGTGGGGGTTTCCCTAGCGGGACCTGTTTGCAACCAGAAGCAACAGGAAATTTCCCCCAGTTCTGCTCGTATCTGGGGCACAGCCAGGCTACCTCTCAGATGCCTTCCATCTGCCATGGGGGGCAGGCTCCTTTATGCCTTTCCTCCCACACCCCTCATCCACACAGTACTCCTCAAAGTCCAAAAGGGACAAAGCACACTTGATTCTCATAGCTCCCATGTGGCCGCGCCAGCTGGTTCATAACCTTCCTGGACCTTTTGATAGATACCCAGTTGGTCTTCTGATGTGGCCAGATCTGATCTCCCAGGACCACAACCACATGCTCCACCCAAATCTGGAATCCCTGCATCTGACAGCTTGGCATCTCTGTGGTCTGAGCTAAATGGAACTGGGCTGCTTGGCACCGGTTCAAGCAGTCCTTGTGGGTAGTAGAAAGCAGTCAACCAGAACAGCCTATCTAGCAAGAGGTTCTCACTCTGGTCACTTCAGAAGGGAGTCCCTCCCTTGGAGGCCACACTTTCCTTTATCCTGGACTATCTGCTTCACCTGAAGAGGGAAGGTCAGACAGTATCTTCCATCAGATTTAGCCGCAGTCTCAGCATTCCACCCATTGGTGAACAGCAGATCGGTGTTCTCCAACCTGATTAACCCTTGGTTCTTAAAGGGCTTGGAGCGCCTGTATCTGCAGGTGTATCAGCCTCTGCCTCCTTGGGATCTCAACCTGTTGCTATCTTGGTTGACAGGACTGCCGTTTGCGCCATTAGCAATGTGTTCCTTGATTTATTTATCCTGAAAAACTGCCTTTCTGGTGGCCATCGTCTCGGCCAGGAGGGTTTCAGAGATCCAGGCCCTCACATCCGAACCACACAACATGGTCTTCTTCTAGGACAATGTTTTTGGCTTCGTCCACACTTGTCCTTCCTTCTGAAAGTGATCTCTCATTTCCACATAGTAATAACATCTTTCCTAAGCCCCATGCAAATAAACAGGAACAGAGGCTTCACTCTCTTGTCGTTAGACGTGCTCTGGCTTTTTATATAGAGAGGACCAAACCCTTTCGAAAGTCCACCCAGCTATTCATTGCTGTTACAGAAAGGGGGCAGCCCGGTCTTGGTGCAGAGGATCTCTTCCTGGATAACTTCCTGCATCCACATATGCTATGACCTGGCAAAGGTGTCTCCCCCATGCTTAACAGCAAGCTCCATGAGATTGCAGGCCTCATCAGCTGCATTCATGGATCATGTTCTAGTTGTAGATATCTGCAAGGGGGTGACCTGGTCTTCCATCCACATGTTCATGGCACATTACGCCCCTACTCAACAGACGAGACGTGATGCAGCCTTTGGTGCAGCGGTCCTTCAGTCCATGTCTAACAGAAACTCTGATCCCACCACCTGACTGCTTGGAAATCACCTATATTGGAATGGACATGAGCAAGCACTCGAAGAAAAGACTATTACTAACCTTTCTGTAACTGTTTTTCGAGATGTGTTGCTCATGTCCATTCCACAACCTGCCCACCTACCCCTCTGTTGGAGTTGCCAGCAAGAAGGAACTGAAGAGGCAGTGGGTCAGCAGGTACCTATATACTGCGCCACTGTGATGAGTTGGATCACAGAAACCCCCTTGGGATTGCCAACTGATGTGCCAGGACTACTTCTGCCCCTGCTTTCCCTGCCAGTTTGGGACTCCAGCACCCTGTCTTATTGAACCAGACATGGCAGTCTGCTCCAACACAGACCCAGGGTCTGAACCACGTGCCCCAAAACTGCAGGCTTAATTGAAAGCAAACATACTAACAGTGTGTTAAGAAGTTTTCCTGTCTTTAACACTCAGATGCCCAACTCCCAATGGGGTCCAAACCCCAAATAAATCCATTTTACCCTATATAAAGCTTATATGGGGTAAACTCAAATTGTTCGCCCTCTGTAACACTGATTAGAGAGAGATGCACAGCTCTCAGGTATTAATACATATTCTGGGTTAATAAGTAAAAAGTGATTTTATTAAATACAGAAAGTAGGATTTAAGTGGTTCCAAGTAGTAACAGACAGAACAAAGTGAATTACCAAGCAAAATAAAATAAAACACACTGTAGTAGGCTTAGACTTGTAATGAAACTGAATACAGATAAACTCTCACCCTCAGAGATGTTTCAATACATTTCTTTCACAGACTGGATGCCTTCCTAGTCTGGGCACAATCCTTTCCCCCAGTACAGCCCTTGTTCCAGCTCAGATGGCAGCTAGGGGATTTCTCATGATGGCCCCCCACCTTTGTTCTGTTCCACCCACTTATATATCTTTTGCATAAGGCGGGAATCCTTTGTCCCTCTCTGGGTTCCCACCCTTCCTTCTCAATGGAAAAACACCAGGTTAAAGATGGATTCCAGTTCAGCTGACACGATCACATGTCACTGTAAGACTTCATTACCCACTTGCCAGCACACACGTGTACAGGAAGACTTACAGTAAAACAGAGCCATCTACAGTCAATTGTCCTGGTTAATGGGAACCATCAAGATTCCAAACCACCATTAATGGCCCACACTTTTTGCATAATTACAATAGGCCCTCAGCGTTATATTTTATATTTCTAGTTTCAGATACGAGAATGATACATTCATACAAATAGGATGAACACATTCAGTAGATTATAAACTTTGTAATGATACCTTACAAGAGACCTTTTGCATGAAGCATATCCCAGTTACATTATATTCACACTCATTAGCATATTTTTATAAAATCATATAGAGGGCAATATCACAGCAGTGGGTCGTCAGGTGCCTATATACTGTGCCATGCATGTTCCACTCCAGGGGGCACCAAAGTTGACCCGAGGGATACCATTAAGGGAAAAATTCTTCCGGCAATGGTGCACATGGCATGCACACACCTATATTGGAATGGACATGAGCAACATATCTTGAAGAACAACAGTTACAGAAAGGTTAGTAACCATCTTGTATTCAGCCTTCAGTGGCCTATATGGGAAACTGCATTGATTCTTCCATTTTAGGCAGCTACGTCCCCTCCTGATTTATCTCCTTCCTCCTTCCCATGAATTAGAAATTGTTCTATGCTGCAACCAGATCAGGCCCAATTTTGTGAGGTGCTAAGCATCCTCAACTCCCCACAAAGACAATGGGGTCAGACTATACTCAGTACCAAAGGCCCCCCATAAGCCATATGGTTACTCAGCCATGCTTCTGCAAGTAACTGCCTGTTGCACAAGGGAATTGCTTTCTGGTTCATATAGGCAGGAATGGCAGTATAGGGAAATGGAAAATGTCTTCCAAGGCTCCAACTTCCCCCTGTCCCCAAGGCAAAAATTAGGAAGGGGTCTGGGAATTGTGAGAAGAATAGTGGGTGGGATATGGAGGGAGGGAGATGATGAAATTTATGTACAGAATGAATGAGGTGGGAGAGTAAGTTTTTGTAGAGGGAATGAATGAATGAAGGGGCAGAGGAAGGAGTAACTTGGGTTCAGGCAATCATGTCTACCATACACAAAAAAGTAAATGAGGGGGGACATTGCACAGTACCTGGCAGGAGGTACCTACCACTTAGCTGGACTGGGCACATAGACTGTAAAGCAGATCCGTAGGCCTGGTTTTTACACTTTCTGTCTATCCATGGCATGAGACAAAGTGCCTCTTCTATGCCCCACCTGGAGAACTTTCTTTTAAAAGAAAGAAGTAATGGAGAAAGAAGTAATGTTTTAGTTTGCTAAAACAGGCAGGTTTCCATGAGCTTGTACAGATCCACTTTTGAGGTTCTCTCATCCATACAAAATCTACCACTTCTTAAAATTAAAGAGGCAAGGTGGGTGAGGTATTATCTTTTATTTGACCAACTTCTGTTGGTGAGAGAGACAAGCTTTCAAGCTACACAGAGCCCTTCTGCAGGTCTGGGAAACATACTAACAGTGTCACAGCTAAATACAAGAGCAAACGGCAAAAGTAGTTAGCACATATTCTAAGGGATTATTCCAGGTGAAGTGGCCTGTTAACACCCCTGTTGTTGCAGGACAAAAAGGGGATTAATGGGTTACAGATTGTTGTAATAAAACACAAATCTTTTATTAAGATCTTAATTTTTAGTGTCTAACAAATTAATGCATTTAAGCTCACATGCTTGTTTTTTTAAAGTGTTGTGCAGGTTTCCTTTGAGGATGAGGACTTATAGGTCATATATAGAATGATGGCTTCATGAACCGTGCCCACCCATAGGTGAAATGGTATTTTTGTCTTGTATCATTTTCCTGTGTGAGTTCATTTGAGAGTGTAGTCAGGGCTTAAATTCAGCTGGAGCTGGCCGGAGCAGAGCTCCTGTAAATATTTTCAAACCCGCAGGAGCCCCAGCACCTCTCAGGTGGCTGAAGCCCTGAGCACTGTGAGCCTTCCGTGGGGCAGGAGCCCGAAGGTGCTCCACAAGGATAAAACCCCGAGCCTCAGCACCCCCCCTCACGGGCCTAAAGCCCTGAGACACTCCCCACCGTGCAGTTGAAACCCAGAGTCCCAAATGAGGGGCCATTTGGGGCTCCATGAAATAATCTCTTCAAATTTAAGCCCTGAGCGTAGTGATTGTTTGGTTTCACCTACATGCTTGTTATTGGGGCATTTAGTGCACTTGATGAAGTACACCATGTTGTGATAGGCATGTGTAGGACCCATCAGTCTTGGAAGGTGGGGGGTGTTGATCATCGTAGCGGTGGAGATATGTCTGCAGGTTTTCCATCTGTTGTTCTGGCAGGGTTGTGTCCTGCTTTGAGTTAGTGTGTTCTGGTCCGTGGGGAGCTTGCTTCCGATAAGTCTGGGGGGGTGGTTCAATGGCCAGAGGAGAGATCAGGAGAGATTTCTTTCAGGATGAGGTCCCCATCAAATATAGGTGTAGTTTGAGGATACCCCGGTATGGGTTCCATGTGCGGTGGTAGGTGACAACTACGGGTGTGGAGTTGGAGGGGGGTTTTATTTCTGTATTAAAGCACGTTCTCTCAGGATATTTGTGTGTCCCATTCCATAATGTGATCTACTTCTCTGGTGGCGTGTCCTTGTTTGGTGAATGTGGTATTGTGTGTGTTATATATCCCTTAACAAGTCCACCACCCTACAGGGATATATACTTTAGGAAAAAGAAATAGGGAGGGGGACATAAAAGTAGCCTTTCATGTCTATGCAGCCTAATTCTGATACTTCTACTTGTTCTCAAATTCTAGCAATTAAAAGAAAGAGCTTTTAAATAACATAACATATACTCAACCTAGAGGATTTAAGCTAGTGAATGAGAGGAATATAGAAGCCTGGGAGAGGAGACTCAAAAATAGCAGAGAATGATGTGTTTAAACTAGAAGAAAAATAGAAACATTGCATTATTAATAAATGTCTATTCAAGCTTTGTCCCAGCTCAAGAAATACTGAAACTGATTTTATCTTGTGGTCTAGGGACTGGGTTCCAGGTTGTAATGAATTATAGCCTGGGCAAATTCCATGTAGATTCCAAGTAGTGGACAAGCTGCACTGTGGTGCTTTTTTTGTTAATCTAAAAATGCATAAGAGCAGGGCCAACCAGTGTGCTTTTGGAACACTTAATTTCACATTTTAAAGCCTCAGGATTGTTTTTTTTAAACGTAAAGTGTTGGATTTGAAATGTATCACTCAAAAATCCCTGAGCAAATCTGTACTTCAGTTTCTCTAAGCAGTTGCTAAGAAAAACATCCAGGCCTTATTTCTGGCGAAGAGGGTACTTAAAGTCTTCTTGTTAAACTTTTTATTGTGCCAGTTATGCTATGACATTCACTGATCAGTGAACTTCAGCTTTTAACAAGAGAGAAACAGACACAATGCAGTTATAAAAAAGGCAGCTGAGTTCAATAGAAACAGACACAACTTGGATTTAAAACAAACTAATGTGGATAAACTACTTACATGGATCTAAATAAGAAACAGGACAATCTCTTTGAGCTGCTATCCACTAGGAAGCTCACTTAAAATAATGTATACATCACAGATCCAAGCTCTTTGGGGAGGCACATTTTATTATGTGTTTGTACTGTGCCTACCACAAGGGCTTGATCGGGGCCCCTTGGCATTATCACTGCACAAATAACAATATATTTGAATGATGCTTGGCAATCAGACTTGTAGATACAGTACTATTCCTCCCCTCCTTACTACCATATTGTCTTTTATGATTACATGAAACTATAGCAGAGTATGAAAGATAGATTTTTGTATTTTAATAGTTTGCTCACCCCTTACTGTAAACTGTATGACTCAGTTGTCAAGTACATATTGCTATAGACCGTCAATATCTACAGTATGTTTGAATTGGCTGAGTTACTGTTATGTATACTATTCACATGTTAGGTTCCAATTAACCATGCTGGTGATATTTCCAGGAAAGAAGGCAGGTGAAGAAGTTGGTTCATTTGTTTGGCAGGTTGGGATGAGGGGAAGAAGCTAGATGAGTGACATGTAAATTTAAAGACAAACTATTTTAAGAAATCCCTCCCTCCCCTCTTTTATCAAGAATTTAGAAACTAAGAACTCTGTCTGGTAGGTTTTAAATAATTTATGTTTGGAGATTGCAAGCTTGTCTGATAGATATTTCATTCCAGTTCATTCACAGCAGATATCTATCTTTGTGGAGAAAATAATATTTCTAAAGGTGCTGTCTTTCCAAACATAACATTTTCAGGTCTGTGACTGTAAAATAACATAAATCAAATGATGAGTCTGTTTAAATGAAAAAAGTAAAACTAAACTGAGAGTAGGAAAGGCCAGTGAAATTCTACTTGGAGAAATGAGGTACCAGCTGTAGCCCCAGGTCCAATAAACCTATATGAGAGCCACAAACGGTTTAACATCATAAGGATGTGAGACACACCTGGTTGCATTGGGAACAACACAAGAGGAGACTGTCTAGTGCAGGGGTGGGCAAACTTTTTGGCCTGAGGGCCACATCAGGTTTCCAAAATTGTATGGAGGGCCAGTTAGGGGAGGCTGTGCCTCCCCAAACAGTCAGGCATGGCCCAGCCTCCGACCCCTATCCAACCCCCACCCTGCTTCTCGCCCCCGATGGCCCCCCTGGGACTCCTGCCCCATCCACCACCCCCTGCACCCTGTCCCCTGACTACCCCCTGCTGCCCTATCCAACCCCCCCTTCCTGACTGCCCCCCAACCCCTGTTCCCATTCAACCCCCCTTCTCCCTGCCATCTGACTGCCCCGACCCTATCCACACCCCTGCCCCCTGACCGCCCCCTCGATCTTCCCTGCCCTCTATCCAACCCCCCGTACCTCCTTACCGTGCTGCCTGGAACACCAGTGGCTGGCGGTGCTGCAGCTGCAACGTCCAGCTGGAGCCAGCCATGCCACTGCGCAGCACAGAGCACCGGTCAGGCCAGGCTCTGCAACTGCACTGCCCCAGGAGCTTGCAGCCCCGCCGCCCAGAGCATTGCGCTGGCAGCGCAGTGAGCTGAGGTGCAGGGGAGGGGCTGGGGGCTAGCCTCCCTGGCCAGGAGCTCAGGGGCCAGGCAGGAGGGTCCGGCGGGCCGGATGTGGCCCACAGGCCGTAGTTTGCCCACCTCTGGTCTGGTGCTATAAGACTAAATTATGCAAGAGTTGGATCAGAAAGGCATCAGGTCTTGAAGTACAATAACTCCTCACTTAATGACAGGTTTCAGAGTAGCAGCCGTGTTAGTCTGTATTCGCAAAAAGAAAAGGAGTACTTGTGGCACCTTAGAGACTAACAAATTTATTTGAGCATAAGCTTTCGATGAAGTGAGCTGTAGCTCACGAAAGCTTATGCTCAAATAAATTTGTTAGTCTCTAAGGTGCCACAAGTACTCCTTTCCTCACTTAATGTTGTAGTTTATGTTCCTGAAAAATGCAACTTTAAGCGAAATGATGTTAAGCGAATCCAATTTCCCCATAAGAATTAATGTAAATGGGGGGGCGGGGGTTAGGTTCCAGGAAAAAAAAATTTTGCCAGACAAAAGGCATTATATACATTTTAAACAAGCAATTTAGTACAGGTATAAGTTTTAAACTATTTTAAAGAAACAATTTAATACTATAATCATTGAGTTTGAAGCTTGGTTGAGGTGGTGGAGTCAGAGGGTGGATTGTCTGGCTGCTCCTCTTGCTGAACTTTCTGAACTTGAAAAAACACATCTAGAGATTGTTGTTTTGCTTTCCCCCTTTTTTTTTTCTTGGTAAATTTCTTTATAGCAAGTCATTAGATAACTAACTCCCCTAATCACTTTGGAGCTGCGTTCCGTCAGGATCGTCATCACTCAGGATTTGCAAGCCAGACTTAACCCACCTCTTCTCCACCCCACCACCTCCCCGTTTACTCCACATGCCATGTCCTTGCTCCTCCCCTGTCCCTCCCCTGCCTCCTGCCCGTGGCAGTCAGCTGGTTTGTGGTGTTCAGGAGGGAGGGGGAGCTTGCACGCCAAGTCCTCGCTCCTTCCTCCTGAATGCTGCAAATCAGCTGATTGCTGTGGGCAGGAGGCGGGGGGAGCAGGGGGAAGGCACTGATCCGTGGGGTCTGCTGGCTGGTCGGGGGTGCTGGAGGGGGGCGTGTAGGGGAGCTAATGGGGGGGCTGCCAGCTGTGGACAAAGCAGGCAGCCAAACGACATTATGGCAGAGCATTGCACAACTTTAAACGGAGCATGTTCTGTAATGGAGCGGGGACATAAGATCAAAACAACATTAAGCAAGAGGACAATAAGTGGGGAGTTACTGTATAGGTAAAGAATGGCAAATAAGGGGTGCTGAGTTTGAGAGGGAATACTCCCTGTATAGGACCTTGTCTTTCAACCATAAATAAACTCTGCCATGATCAAGACAAATCACTGTAAGAGCCAGGACAATACTTAAACCAGAAAACATAGCAGGGTGAATTAGATAGTAACAGCCACACTAGCTCCTTTATCATAATTCTGGCCCAAACCAGCGTAACTTGTGAAATCTGACAGGATCATAGCATTATGTAGCATGGCTCTTTAGCAATGGATATTAAGTATGTACCTATATAGCGAAATTTGCTTTAGAAAAAGGAGAAAAACACTTAATATGTTTAAGTTGTTTTATTTAGTGCAGAGGTTACCAAACGTTTTCTTCTTCACCTATCTTTGGAGATTCATGTCCCATGCATACCCCTTCTTCCCTCTACCCCCACGCTCTTACCCTCCTAGCCTGCTGTTCCCTCCTGCAGCACTAGCCAGCCCATCTCTCCTGCTAACTCCACTCATTGGCTTCAGCTTCTTCCTCCACCCTGGCGCTGCCTGCCATAGGTGCTGGAATTAGGGGTGCTGCTATACCCCCTGGCTTGAAGTGATTTCCATCATATATACAGGGTTTACAGTCAATGGCTCTCAGCACTCCCCCTATACAGATTGTTCCAGCACCCCTGCTCCCACCAGCCCAGTATCCAGGGCATATGGCAGGGGGCAGTAACAGCTACTGTAGGAGCAGGCTCAATCTCCAGCTGCTCTTTCTGGGGACCTCCTCTTGTGCACCATCTACTGCCACGGCTCCTGCCTGTGGTGAGGTGCTGCCTCTGCTGGCTCCTGCTCCTCAGTAAATAGCAAGAATGAAGGAATGTTTTATTTTGTGAATGTGAATGTTCACATCAGGTCCTCAACTTTCACGCAGTAGATAAGCTCCCCAACTTTCACAATAAGCCAAAAATCAAGCTAATCCCATTTCAAAAGAAGCCAATCCCTAAGAATCCCAACATTCTATGTGACTAGATCCCCTTGGTCTGCAGTCTGGGACTGTGGTGGTCCTGCTGTGCACCCGACTTCCCCCCCCCCATCCCTGCTTGAGCCAATTGAAAAAAAGAAGCAACAAGCTAAAAGCCAAATAAGGACCAAGCTACAAACGAAAAACTAGCCAACAAGCAACTCACAAGTCAATTAAGCCAAAAACAAGTCCAATTTCTGCGTTTTTTTCTGGGGGGTTGGCATATCTCGTCCTCATACTCTCCTGATAACCTCATCCACTACAGATTGAAAACCTATGATTTAATGTACTATTTTCAAATAAAGTAATTCCTGTGATACAGATTAAATGATTGCATGGAAACTAAATAATACTTGGATTCACCTGGTATTGAGTTCCATGATAAATTGCACATTCCTAATAAAATGCCTGCTGAATATATATTAATTTTATATTTGTTTTAAATACCTATACAAGCTAGATTTTAGTTTTCACTTTAAAAAACTTCATTTCATCTGAGATTTGGTCTAGAATTTGCATTTATTTACAATATCCATTCTCTGATCTGTCTAAAAACATGTAATAAAGCCATAACTGATATCTGAGCACCATCCACAACCAGTGATGTTATAAACTGACATCTTGTGTCCAAACTATCTTGTAATTTGGTAGTTTAGATATAATGGAATCCAGGGTTGAATGACCCTGTTCCTGATTCTGAAAAACCAAGACAGTTTCCTCAACCCTTCTGGTAGCCAGGCTGCTTCATGAGTTCTGCAGCCTTGCAGTTGAAAACAGCAACAATAAAAATAAGCTGTTTAGCCAAGATGTTGGTCCCTGAAGTTATACTTTATTTATTGTATGATCATACCTACTAGACCTTTCAATTGCTGCTACATCCTGACCTTGAAAAGACACTTTGCTCAAGCCATCACCACCTCTATTGTTCACAAAATGACAGGAAGAAGAAATATGCAGGCATAAAAAAGATACAATAAATTCAGCTGTATGGTCTCAGTTTGGGGATCTAAAATTTTTCTTTCCTAAAAGCACAAAGAGAATTCTGTTCAAGTATTCAAGTAACCTTAATAAAGATACATGTAGATGTCTATCTTTAATGCTGAGGTATCCAAATAAAGAAGGGAAGGATGTAGTTTCTGGATTATTGGTCAAAGACAAAGCAGAGCATTTTGTTGGAATACCTGAGAAAGGGCAGAGCGTTTGCTGTCATGTTTCATGACCAGGCATACTATGAGCTTGCAGCAAGTGACTCCTACAATGTGAACAGAACGATCGTGAAAGTCTGATCTGAAACATGTGCTCAGAGGCTGCATATTCAGTGCTTATTGCATTTCATGAACTTCAAAAAAGCTATTTTTTTGTGATAAAAAGTTGTGATAAAGTCCATTCTTACAAGCATAGAGTAATGGCCCAGTGACTCTCAAATGTATTTGTTAGCACAATCAACCACTTACTAATTGTTTAAAAGTTTATTTTTAAACTTGCTTGCAAAATGTTAGACTGCAAGCCATGAAGACTGAAGCCTTCTATATCTATAGAACAAGCACAGCAAAGGGAGTGACACTGCAAATTTCTCCACACTGCTCTGTCAGTATTCCTCAGCCCTGTCTTGGAGTGACTTACTCTATTGGTAAGTGGGTATTCAGTCTCCATGCCTATTCATTGCTTTGGCTCTGTGTTGAGGCTGCTAATAAATGAGCAGACTGTGCCGGTGTGTGCTGTAGTCACTTGGTCACTGGGAACTGGTTTTATTTCATGTGGGCCATTGAAAAGCCAAGTAGTATCAATTTATTATCATTGCTGACATGGCTTGGATTCTAATGTACATCCTAAGGGCAAAACGTCCACATTTTGTTAGCACTCTCCAATTCATCTAATCCATGATTAGCCATTTTGATTGGATCAAGGAACTCTCATCTATATATTCATGTTCTAAGAGATGCAATAGGATGGTGATCTTTTTGAATAAAGACTATTAAGGAAGCTCCATGGAACTGAAGGGAAATAATAGACTTTAACTGTCAGATAGTCATGGTGCCAAATAAGAGTGAGGAAGTAGTGGTGGAAAATAGGCCATGAGTTTATCCCTACTGCTGGTCCTACTGTCAGAAGATGGGGAAGAATCAGGGGTTCTGACATAGTGATGAGTTCCACTGCAGAAGAGAAAGATTAGGTTGTGGCTTAGGGCTGGTACACCCCATCACCCTCTGGGGGCAGGTTGAAGGGGTATTCTGCCCTCAAGGCTGAGTTTAGATGACTGCTTGTACTCTCAGGGCAGTATGGGCTGATGTGTGGGGGTCGACAAGGTGGCCCTGCTATGCCGTGCTGTGCAGCTTAATAGCCAGAGTCAATGTGGTTGCCCTTCCAGCCGGGGCTGTGTGGCCTAATGGCCAGCATCCATAAAGCTACCCTCAGTCGGAGTAGTGTGGCCTAAGGGCCAGAGTCAATAGGGCTGCCCTCTTTGTCAGGGCTGTGTGGTCTAGCAGCCAGAGCCAATATGGCTGTCCTCTTTGTCAGGGCTATGTGGTCTAGCAGCCAGAGTGGTTGGAGCAGGGGGGGCACTGCCTCAGGGTGGGGGGCAGCCAAGGTAGGGGGACCTGGCCCTCCCTACTCCCCCGGATCCCAACCCATGGCCTTGGCGGTCAGGGCCTGCCACGAACTCAGTGGGGATCCTGCTGAAACATCCTGAGCTAACCCCGGTTCTATGACCGGTTCCCTGTTAAGTTCCCCTAGGTTACTTCCTACCTGTTCCTCCATGACTTTGTGTCTCAGGGTTCCCATGGCAACTCCTCCCTCCATGGCGTCTGCTGCCTGGGGTACATGGGTCATCTCCATCTGGCTGGCCTCCGCGTCCTGAAGTGCCAGCAGTCCTTCCGCAGGAACTTGCAGCGCACCTCCGTTTCCTTTAGCAGTCAGCTCCGACTGCGGTGAGTTGCTCCCTTTTATATCTGTGTTCCAGCTGAAGCATACTCAGCAGAGCTGAGGGAGCATGGCCTTCTTGGCCCACAGAGTAGGATTAACCCCTGCTGAACCAGTGAGGGGCTGGTACACCCCATCACAGTTTGGCTTGTGAAGAATTGGGATAGGGGCTGCAAGTTCTGCATAAGGAAAGACCTTAATATACATATATTAAATCCTAGACTGAAAAAATTATGCAAAGTGAATATTATGAAACAGATTGACAAAACTGGAATTTTGAACTGTTGGCTATTAATGTGCTGTTTCTTTCCTTTACATCAGTTATAGATCTAATTTCCTTGATTTGCCATGTCTAGCTGTGATGTAGATTTGTATGGCAATGAATAGGCTGAGATTCAGTCTGTCTATGAAGGAGGTACAGGATAATTTGTCTGCATTGTGTCTGTTCTATCTATGAGTATAGTTTGTTCTCTCTGTGCCAGGGAACTTTTTGTAAGTTCAGCATACTTATGGACCCCCCCAAATAGCAGAGAGGGCTTTTGCCATTTAAAATAAAAAAATTGCAGTTAGTTGAGTTTTCCATGCTGTTGCATACCTCAGTCATACACCTCTCCCCACACCTGGATGCCTGAAATGGGCATTATATGAGATTGCCCTTGAAGATTGTGGTGCGGCTGGCTTGCTCAATGAATTGATGTAATTACAGTCATATACACACGAGCATTTGTGTAACATAGCTAAGATACTATGGGATATGGTAATTGTTGGTAAATGGTCAGTTTTTAATGGCCTGCACTCTGTGAACATCTTACCATTTATGCCTAGGTACGATTCAAGTTATACATAACACTATAAGGGTCTGGGACTGGCTATTTTAGAAGTTGCATCTCTTATTGTACACTTGATCCCATGAGACAATTAAGCTGACAGGCCCATATGGGTGCAGGAAATAGGACATTTTCAGTGGCTGTTAGAATAGAGCTTGAGTTTGTTACCTTGTCCTTTTAGTTAAACATTCAGTTGAATCAAATGTTTGGCTCACAATGGTGGTGGTGGGGGTTCCTTATATTGGATTTGCACCAGAAAGAGTATGAGCAGCATTTGTGGTGGTATCTGCGGCCAGTGAAAGAAACGCAGGGTCATCAGAGTGCAACATCTAAAGCAAAGGACTCCAAGAAGTTGGACTTATTTGGTAGAAAAGTTTATTCTACTGAAGGGGATACAGCTCAGGATTGCAAACCAGCAAGTGCTGCTGGGCAGATATAATTTCAATATGTGGGACTTCATGCTGAAATTCAAGGACTTGCTCTCTTAAGAGGCCAAGCAAGAGTTCTCACTGGTGGAAGAGGGAAAATCAGTGGTGATTGCCTCATTGCAAATTGTGTTGGATGTGATTGATTCAGCAGCCAGGTCCATGGCTTCAGTAGTAGACAGGCATAGTAGTTTATGGCTGCAGTCCTCAGGACTCCCGTAGAAGGTCCAGCAAATCATTCAGGACCTACACTTCAAAGAAGCTTTGCTTTGCTCTTCTCAGAACAGACTGATGCAAAGCTTCACAGGTTAAAAGATTCTAGGGCGTTTGTGCACACCAGTGACTTCAAGGAAGCACTACAGGCCCCAAAAGCCCGTTTGGTTCTATCCCCCACTTGTCCATCAGGATCTACAGAGAAAAAGAAACGGGTTTAGGTGTAGACCACCATCCCCTTATACCTCGGCATCAATGCTTGCCTCACTAAGACAGCCAGGGGGCTCTAAGCAGATCTTTTGACAGGCCACTCAAAGACACCATACCACTTCCCATGATGCCAGACCCTATTTCCCCCTTGTTTTCAAACCCTCTCCCATTTCCTCCGTGCATGGTCCTGTATCACCACAGACCGTTGGGTGTTGAGCACAGTGGAAATGGGGCATGCCCTCCAGTTGATCTCTGTTCCTTCTTCCCACCCTCCTTCCCTGTCTCTCTTCAGGGACCCCTCTCACAAAAATCTTCTGGCCCAGAAGGTTCAATCTCTCCTTCAGGTGGGAGATGTGGAAGAGGTTCCACAGAATTTAAGAGGGAAGGGGTTCTACTCCCATTATTTCCTAATCCCCAAAGCCAAAGAAGGTCTCAGACTGATTCCAGACCTGCACCACCTCAACAGCTATCTCAAGAAAATAAAGTTCTGCATGGTCACTCCGGTATCCATTATCCCTTCCTGAATCCTGGATACTGGTACGCTGCCCTTGATTTAAGAGAGATGCCTATTTCCACATATCAATATACCGTCACAGAAAGTTCCTCAGATTCATAGTGAAGCATGCACACTACCAATTTGTGATACTACTGTTCGCAACCCTGGGGGTTTACAAAATATATGGTGGTAGTGGCAGCCTTTCTGAGAAGACTAGTGGTTCAGGTCTACCTTTATCTAGATGACTGGCTAATCAAGGGCCAGTCCAGGGTTCAGGTAGCATCCAACATTCAGCTCCTCCAGTCAACGTTCACGGCCCTACACCTCCTAATAAATGTTGAAAAATCTACTCTCACTCCAGTACAGAGGATACAGTTTATTGGAGTGGTGTTCAACTCCACTGAAGCCTACCTCCCAGAGGTGGGTTTCAGACAATCATGTCCCTAATAACACACCTCAAGGGCCATCCAATAACAACAGTCAGAACTTGTCTGAGGCTCTTACGCCACATGGTCTCTTGCACGTATTTAGTGAAATATGCAAGGCTGAGCCTCAGGCCTCTTCAGAAGTGGCTGGCTTCAGTCTACTCACCAAATGGCCACCATCTGGACTCTGTACTCAGAGTGTCTCTTCTGGTCCTTGTCTCTCTCATTTGGTGGCTGGACTCACTCAGTGTTTGTGCCAGGGTTCCTTCGTATGGCCTCAACCATCAATGACTCTGGTCTCAGATGCATCACTGTGAAGTTGAGGAGCCCACCTGAGGCCCCTCAGAACTCAAGGACTTTGGTCTTCAGAAGAATTTTCTCTCTACATCAACGCCAGAAATCTCAGAGCAATTTTCCTGGCCTGTCAGGCTTTCCTGCTGCACATTACATGCAGACATTTGTTTGTTCTTACGGACAACACTGTTGCCATGTCTTATCTCAGGCAGGGAGTAGCTCACTCTTCCTGCCTTTGTCAGGAAGAGATTCAACTGTGGGAATTTTGCACAGCCCACTCAATCAATCTTGAGGTCTTGTACCTTCTGGGAGTGCAAAATGAGTTGGCAGGTCACCTCAACAGGTCTTTCTCCAATCACCATGAGTGGTCCTTTTACCCAGCTGTGGCAAGGGAAGCTTTTCAGTGGTGGAGGGACTTCCTAGATGGATCTATTTGCAATCCGACACAACAGAAAGTTTGCTCCCTGCGCAGCCACCAACTACAGAGGTTATACCTGCAAGTAAGAGAGCCCATTCCTCCTTGGGACATGAATTTGGTTCACAAAGCTCATGGGACTGCCATTTGAACCACTGGCAATGTGCTCCTTATTTTACCTCTCCTAGAAAGTGGTTTTGTTAGTGGCCATGGAGGTCTCAGAGCTCAGACTTTCACATCAGCACCTTCTTACACCATCTTCTTTAAAGACAAGGTGCAATTATGTCCTCGCTCCAATTTCCTACCGAACTATCCAATTTAATAACAATCAGGCAATCTACCTTCTTGTTTTTTACCCAAAGCCACATGCAAATAGGGAGGAGCAATAAGTTCACTCATTGAACGTTAGGTGAACCCTAGCTTTCCACATACAATGGACTAAACCATTCCGAAAGTCCACGCAACTGTTCCTTGTGGTAGCAGACAGGATGAAGGCTCTCTGTCTTTTTGAAGACAGTCTTTTTCTGGATTAAATCATGCGTTTTGGTCTTGTTACAATCAAGTGGGGGTTCTGCCTCGGCTGTCCTGATGGCTCATTCCACAAGGTCACAAGCATCCTCAGCAGCATATGTAGCACAGATCCCTATCCAAGACATTTGTAAAGCAGCGACCTGGTCATCGATACATACATTCTCTTCTCATTACGCCATCACTCAGCAGTTGAGATATGATGCCAAATTTGTTCATACTGTCCTGCAGTCTGTGTGTCCATGAACTCCGATCCCTCAATCTATACAACTAATTGGGAGTCACCTGGAGTGGAATCCACATGTTCAATTACTTGAAACAAAAAAGGTTAGTAACCTTCCATAACTGTTCTTCAAGATATGCTGCACATGTCCATTCCTTGACCTGCCCTCCTACCCCTCTGCATTGGAGTCTTCCAGAAAGAAGGAAGTGAGGTGGCGCGGGGTTGGCTGGGCCCTTTATACTGGCGCTATGAGCATTAGAGGGCACTTGAGCCGCCTGTACAGGTACCACTAAGGGAAAGATTTCCGGCGACTGTGCTCGGAGAATGCACACACGTGGAGTGGAATGGACATGTGCAAAACATCTTGAAGAACAACAGTTACAGAAGGTTAGTTACCATTTTCCCCCTTGTTCCTCTGCACTTAGGTTTTGTGCCTACATTAGCCTAACTTCTATTTCTTAAGTTAAACCATCCTATAGGCTACAGTTGGTAGGGACCAATGGTCACTCTGGAGTTGGTCACCAGATTAAATAAGAACTCCTTTTCTTCCTCCAGAACCCTACTTAGTGGTATGCAGCTGATTCAGATGCTTGGGCTGTAGATGAACCTTTGTATCTTTCTTTGATTGCTGCTGCCTTACTGAAAAGACAGATTCAGCCTGAAAAATCTTTGGCAGCATAAGATGCTCTGAATCACAGAGATTCGTTTTATTGTGATTTCTTACAGGCTAAAACTATGCCCCTCATCTCTAATTACAGGGTATAATCATGCCCTCAATCTATGCCCACAACTCTCATTGATATTAATGGAAGTTGCATGCATGAAAAACAGGCAAGAGACTGCCTTAAGATTCTACAGGACTTTGAGAAGGAACTAGTAGCTCAAGAGTTGGAAAATGGATGTTGAGCCTTTCATCTCTAACTTATGGTTTCTAATCTGACCCAGTGGGTTAGTGATCAAGAAATTCATTACTATGACTAGCAAAGCAATTTGCATAAAATAAGAACCAACTTGAATCTTCAGCTCAAGTCTGAAATGATCCAAATTGTTGAAGCTCTAAAAAACCCCCAAAACAACTTTAGTAAAATTATTTTGTATGTCTTTGTCTGGAAGGGGAATTGGAAACACAAAAAGAACACGAGAAGAATCTGTTCTTGGGGTGTTTCCAACTCATCTGAAATTAGAACTTGGAAATCTCATGAGAGGTGATTTTTCACACCAAAGTAGTTCAAGAAATGATAGAAGAACTAATCTGTATATTTGTAGGCTTGTCTAAATTGATCTAAGCTACCAAACCTTTTGAAGTTAGCCTGTCATTAGTTACTAATTAACAGCTGTTCATTGGCCTGTATAAGGAGTAACAGATTCTCAAACTGGTTCCTGCTGGTTAGTGCCCACATCCTGAATTACACCATCACAACTGGCAGCCTTGTTGGTATTTTCAGCAGAGGTGGGGAAGGACTGACAATGGTGATAGATCTAGTATTTCATCACTGGAGATGGTCGTCATGTCCAGGCTGAGGTATATTGATAGCACTATGTAAGAAAGCTTGAACTAGCAGATCCTTGCTTTATTTGGTTTGTGGGTAAATAGAGGATTTAAGTCTTCGGGGCTATCAGTCCAGTTCATTTTATAAAGTATGAAAACATTTCCATTGAAAAGATACAATAGAGGAAATTTTTCACCATCTAGTTGCCTGTAGTGCAATCTTTAAAACCATAATTCAATTGCCACGTTACTTAGAAACCTATCTATAGTACGGTGAAGTGCTCCAAAACAAGAAGCCATTTATGGCAGACTCCTTTTCTGTTGCTATTTCAGAAGAATTAGAGAAGATTGATGGCACTGTTCTTCCAGTATGCGAGAGAGCTTCTTAAATGAGTGCTGACTCTGCTGGTTTTTGGTATTTGCCTTTTATACTCCAGTTACTTATCCTTACTTTATAGAAGTTGAAAAATCACTTCGATTACAATTTTATAAAATGTGTGAACTGTGTTGGTTTGAAGGTTATGAGGGAAAACAGAACCCTTTTTCCCCACAGATTGTATTCCAAAGAGTTTGCATGAGGAAAAGTATTTCTTGCCATCAGCAAAAAATATCAATTGAATTGAAAGATTCTGATTAAAATTAGCAAGCTTGAAACTCATCATAGCTGGCAATATTGTATTGAAAGAATGGATCATGAGTGAAGCAGTCAAAACAGGGGCCAGCTGGTCAAACAAGTTGCAAAAATAGCATCTCTGCGGTGTAACAAGCAAAAGAAAAACTTTGCTATTTAAAGCTTAATATTTGATTTCAATTCTAAACTAAATAAACTGCACATTGGAAACGGGTAAGTGATTTCTGACATTAGGCCTCCATACAAGTTGGTGTCACTATCGATGCCACTGTTCAGCAGCGTCCTGGTGGCTCAGAAATAACCTTTAAAATCAGAAACTGGCTTTCAGTGGGATTCACAGTTTGCACAGAACAGAAAAAATATTCTTCTTCTTCGAGTGATGGTCCCAATTTGTATTCCACATGTGACTGTGCATGCGTACCATGCACCTGAGTTTGGAAAGGTTTCCAAGCAGTGTCCATTGACCTGCATGTGCGTAGTGTATTTCCTTGTACTCTTGACCGAGGGTATAAGGGGCAATGCAGGTCGACACCACTCCAGTTGCTTCTTACCACTCCATGGCCCGATTCAGAAAGCCAGTTCCTTCTTCGCCTTAGTTAGCTAAGAGAGTTGCTCTTCGCATTTCCAGATAGTTTGTAGTCTATTGTAGTTTATAGAGTTACTTAACTTAGCTTGAATAGCATAGAGTAGTGTAGTATATAACTTCCCTGCTCAGGGGACTCAAACCCCTAACCACCCCGGGGACTATGCCCGGGATCCTGGGCTTCAAGATCTGTCTCCTGTCCTTTTCCTGTCTCCATCAGCGATGAGCATCAACAGTGTCTCTATGGTCTGGGTGAGGCTCACATCTTGGGCAATGTGCGCTATCTAAGGCCTTCTTGCCCAGAATCAGAGAGGCCTGTGAGCTTTGCCTCCCCAAGTACCTGATGGAAGAGGCAATGAGGCCCCAAGTACACTTGGATCCTGCCCAGGATGATTCCCCTGTGCAGCAGCTGCTGCTGATTGTGAGTGCCCCTCCGAGCACCCCACAAGGTGTGGAGCCACCACCACAAAGGACAAACCCCATCATGAGAGCCAGACACACTCTCACGGGTACAAGAGAGGGTCCCCACAGCAAACTGCTCATAAGCGCAGTGTTCCTTCCCTGAGCTGTGCCTGGTCGGGTGAGATGTTGCATGCAGATCTTGCAGGACCAGTGACGAAGACCTCCTGGCTGGAGGATAAGGCCAAAAACAAATGGGATCCATTGGTACGGCCGGTGATCCTAGTACGGAGACAGTCAGACCGCCCAGGTGCGAGCATGACCCTGACTTCTCCAATGGTGCCGTCTCACCACCAGACAGACGGGCCAACTCCAGCTACTTCACTGAGCCCCTCCAGAGTGACTATGGGTACTCCCCGGATTGCTGGATGCACAGAGACCTTCCTTACAACAGAGGAGGTAATTCTGCCATACCCACAGTCTCCACTTCTCTCAGGCCTAACCCTGTTCCATGGAGTTCCCATACCAGAGGATGAACCCCTACTGCTGCTGCAGGAAATGCCCCACTCTTCTATGCCACACTGCAGTCCTCTGGGTACCCGCAGTACCGCTTCTTCTGACAGAACTGCCATCTGACTCTGAGGAGTCCTTGGACACAGCATCGCCAGCATCACCACTGCCATGTAGGAGCATGGACACATGGCCCAGGCACCCTTACCCTCCTGCCTAGGATCCACTCAGGACAGGGGCTCACCTAGACAGGGGGACCTCTCATTCTGGGACCCATAGCAGAGATGTCCGGAGCTGTCACAAGGGTCACCGTGCTTCCCCCACGCACCATCCTGCACCATCGATGTACGAAGAGGAAGACATCAAGTTGGTACCTCCAGCACTGACAGTCCCAACCAGGGCTTCGTCTTTGCCAGTGAGGCAATCATCTCTCTCCCACTCCTTCCCCCAGACGATCACTGGCAGTGTCAGGAACTGCTGTAGAAGGTGGCTGCAGATCTGCAGATTTCCTTGGAAGAAGTCCAGAACCCACATCATCTCCAGGGCACTGTCCAGTCACAAGGACTTTCTAGGGTGGCTCTCCTGATAAACAAGGCCATCCTGGAACTGGCCTGACCAGTGTGGCTTATACCAGCCACGTGTTCCCCCACTCCAAAGGGAGTCCAAGAAATGCTACTCCATGCTGGCTAAAGGGGCTGATTTTTTATTCACGCACCAGGCCCCCACCTCACTGGTTGTCCAGGTGGCCATGGAATGGGCTTAGCAACAACTGCAGATGTCCACTTCACCTGACAAGTCCTCCAAGTGACTGGACCTTCTGGGCAGGAAAGTCTTCTCTTCAGCGGGCCAACAGATCTGTATCGTGAACTATCAGGCTCTACTAGCCAAGTATGATTTTAACACATACAACAGGCTAGCAGAGTTCAATGATGAGCTTCCTACAGATGACCATGCCCAGTTTCAGGCCTTCATAGATGAAGAGTGCTTAATGGCAAAGGTGGCCCTCTAGGCTGCAGTAGATGCAGCTGACATTGCTTCCTGCTCGCAAGCCACTGGCCTTGTGATGTGCAGGGACTCATGGCTGCAACCCTCTGGTTGCCCCAGGGAGGTCCAAAATACCATGAAGACCTCCATTTCAATGAGGCCAACCTCTTCTGTGAGAAGATGGATGAGTCCCTGCACTTTCTGAAGGACTCATAGTCCACCCTGCAATCCCTGGGAATCCCAGCTCCGAGGCGCAAACCCGAGGCAGCCCTTTTGACCACGGCCTCACACAACCTACCCATCCTACTACGATCATCCATCATAGATCAATGAAGTGCCAGAGGTCCCAGAGAACCCAATTCTCTGCCACTACAACTTCCTTGACCCTCTCCCAGCTGCAGGGCAAGGATGTCTTTTGATATGCAGTTTGTGGCCCGCGACCCACCTCCAATGTCAACCACCTCACCTGCCCATCATCTTCAGCTGCTGAAATGCCTGATTTGCTCACCCTTGGGGCAAGATCACCCTGGAGAGTTGGGTACTGGAGATCATCCACCATGGATACTTCAGTTTCTCTCCTTTCCACTTCATTGCCCTCCCACCTGAGCCCCGCCGAGGATCCCTCCCATCAACTGATTCTTCAACAGGAAGCCAAAGCCCTGCTCCTCTAGGGTGCAATAGAGGGCCTCCCTCCCCAATACCAAGGAAAAGGCTTCTACTCACCATACGTTCTCATCCTGAAGAAGGGTGATGGGTGGAGACCCATCTTAGTTCTTCACCTGCTACTACATTATCAGGAAGTTAAAGTTCTGAATGATAACACTGGCATCAGTTATTCCCTCCAACAGGAGCTTGGTTCGCAGCTCTTGACATGAAAGACACATACTTCCATGTAGACATCCACCCATCTCATAGGAAATTCCTCCGCTTCACAGTGCGACACCAACATTACTAGTTCCATGTCCTCCCATTCAGCAGCGTGATGACACAAGCATTCACAAAGGTATTCATGGTGGTAGCAGTCCACATGAAACAACAAGGACACACAGTCATCGCATACCTGGATGACTACCTCTTGATGACACAATCGCAGCAAGAAGTTGTCTCCGCAATCCAGTCTCTTTAAAACCTCCTACTCAATGTGCTGAGAGTTCACTGTGATATTCAGCTGACAGTATTTCATCATTTTTAAACATATTAGAAACAATTTGGTTTTTGAAAAAATTCTGATAGTTGAATGCAACATTGTAGGACTCTGATAGCACCACAAAGTGATGAAATAAAAATGACTTATTATGAGGGCCAGGTAATAAAACAAACTGCTGTTCGTTCAGTGATTTGTAACAGCTGGTGCATATAGAATAAACTTGGCTTCACTGAATCAGTCATTGTGAGATTGTAAACTTTAAATCAGATTTAAGTCTTGCAATGTTCTGATAAATGTGTTAATATTTTTACTTAACTTCTCTTGCAGGTGTTTAAAAATATTTTGAAACTAAAAGGCCAATGGCACCTGTTTTTAACTCCTACTATTAGGCTGAAAACAAGAGGTTTTCAAATTTGTTTTTAATTCTGTAGACCACTTAGAGAGGGATCCTTTCTCTACTCAACAATCAATCGCCTCACCATGTGGTTCCAGAATTATTTAATTGTGATCACCAGGAAAAGGTCTGTAGATTACTATAGGTCCATGACCATCATCAGAGAACACCTGTCCTAAATTAATTTCTGCGTAGGTACTTAAACTGCGCTGATCTTCATTTCATCATTTTCATATTCTGTTCACCATATATCTGTGGCTCAATTTCACTATTATGTATTTAATACAGATTTAAAGGAAAAACTTATTGTAAATATACTTGTAGTGGATCACCATTTATTAGATTTCCAATGCTATACACAAGTCTCAATCAGTTGAACATATTTTATTCTGTCACAACAGCTGTTTTGATGATATATGCTCAAAAGGGCCTCATCCAATAAAAGCCAATGGGAGTCCTTCCCACAAGATCTGGATCAGACTCTAAGGGCATTGTTACTGATAGAAAAAGCAAGCTTTTATAAAGGAACGTGGAAACTACCTTCTTCAAAATAATTCAAGCAGGGTTAGTTCGAATCTGTAGATTCTGTAATAATCAAGCGTAGGAGACAAATAAACCGTCAATACAGGAAAGAACTTGTCAAACGCTTATATTTAATGAAAGTCTCTCTTCAATCATCTTCCCAACATTAATTTCAATTAAATACATTTTTAAAAATTTCCATCCCATATTAACTAATGTTTCCACTGTTAATTTATAAATCTCATACAAACTTTTGAACATGTGGTTAGCTGCAATGACATTTATTTAAAATATAAAAAGCAATTCTACATATTTTGTATTTCATTTTCTGGCTGTCTTCAATCTGTGTAATCAGGTTATAACTAAGCCATTAAAACCCTAAACAATTCTCATACGTTATACAAATTAAATTGTTTTTATTTTACCTCCACTTTGACTAAGGTGACCAAATACAAAACCACTCTAGCTTTTATGTTAAGTGTCCATCTGTTTTGGGTGCTAACCATTAGTTCAAATGTATTCTGTTTTTTAAAAATTCTGGCTGTATTTTACTCAGCATTTACATTTTGCATTTTGTATTTTACTCAGCATTTAAATTACAGCATTTTGTAATGAACTACAGTACAAATGGAAGAAAGAGGTAATAAATCTTGCATAAACTGTTAGTTCAAAATTACACAAATAACTAAGCGTATCATTTGTTTTTAAACAGTTGCAAAACCAAAAATACAGGCCCAGCCAACTTTATTTAAATATCATTGGGCTCATTTAATATGAACTGTATGTCATGCTTCATGCATAATTTTCAGTCAGCACACTATTTTGACATTTAGGTGAAGATTGCTGATTGCTGTTGAGATTTTTTTCTTGATTAAATATATTTATTTTTATTGCCAAATCAGCTGTGGTATTTACTACCCTAAGCAATTCTGTTTATCACAGTGAAGGATGGTACAGATTTATATTGCTGCCCATGACTACTCTTCAAAATAGGAATTAAACATCACATGCAAAACAACACTAAAACCTAAATAAGCAATGGTTCCTATATTTCTTTCTGAAGTTTAGCTAATGGTACAAGGATCATCGCTGCTTGGCTTCACTTCCCCTTCCAACAATAAATTCATCACAGCTTTAGTCAAGTAGCTGCATGTTCCTCTTTTTCCCATTGGGGGAGTGTTGTAAAATGAAGTCATGTCATCCTATAAAAACAAAAACAAAAAAGTGTATTTTTCTAACGAAGTGTTGATTGATAAGAATCAAGTTTAACCCTTGATAAAGAGTAAGTTAATTGAAACCACTTTATAGGTGAAAAGTGCAATTCTCATTATTGATTTTGAAAGTCTTTTTGTATGACACACTCATTGTTCAATTAGTTGTCAAACAGGAATTTTAAAATCTAAGATTTTTCTAAAGGTACAATATGTACATGTTCAATTGCTTAAAGACTTTCTTGGAAATCTTAGCGTGTACCTATTCGGGCACAGTTTTGTGAAAGAATATATTACATAATCTGGTCACATAATTTCCTCTTTATTTCCTAATGACAGGTCAGTTTCTTCACATTGTTTGCAAAACATATTAGTTAGATAATCTCTCTTCAAACATTATAGTGGGGCTGGTTTCAACTCCATGACTAAGGTTGTGTTTAAAAATGCAGTTAAAGTATGGGACTTATTCCATTAACCTTAGAAGAAAAAACAAATATTTTCTTCCTAGACTCGCATCACATAAGAGTCCAGGTATTTTAAAAGCTCAATTAGGGATTATATGAAAAATTTGATGACTTACTTATACTTAGGCCATGTTTACATTACAGAGACTATAGCAGCATAGATACAGCACAGTAGCTACGCCTGCGTCATCCCTTAGTGTAGACCAGGGATCGGCAACCTTTGGCACATGGCCCGTCAGGGAAATCCGCTGGCAGTCCAGGACTGTTTGTTTATCTGCAGGTTCAGCCGACTGCAGCTCCCACTGGCTCAGTTCGCCATTCCAGGCCAATGGGGACTGCGGGAAGCGGCGACCAGCACATCCCTTGGCCCACGCTGCTTCCTGCAGCCCCCATTGGACTGGAACGGCAAACTGCGGCCAGTGGGAGCTGCAATCAGCCAAATTTGTGGATGCTGCAGGTAAACAAACCGTCTCAGACCGCCACCGGATTTCCTTGATGGGCCGCGTGCCAAAGATTGCCGATCCCTGGTGTAGACACAGCCTTCAGTGACAGAAAGGGTCTTTCCATCACTCTAGGAACACTAGCATCCGGAGTGATGGCAGCTAGGTCGACAGAAGCCTTCTTCTGTTGACCTGGCTACGTCTACACTGGAGGTTAGGTCAGCATAACTATGGCACTCAAGGGTATGGATTTTTACCCCTGACCTTTCTTGCTACATCAACCTCAAATTTAAATGTAAGCCAGGCCTTATTTGTGAGGCTATTGTCTAATATTATACATGAAAGAAGAAGTAATTTTTAAAGGTCCTGATTTAGTAAGGTAGTTAGGAATATTATAAGTACCTTGCTGAATCAAGGCCAGAGTTTGTGAAAAAACCTGAACTAAGGATTTTCTGTATTTTTAGTGTATGTTTTGGGAATGAATGTAAGGCACCTTAATTCTGTGTGAAGCTTTCTGTGCTGGAATAATTATTAATAGGGAAGTATTAATAGAAAAGTACTAAGTAGAGCTGGTCAGGAATTTTTTGATAGAAGGATTTCTCATTGGGAAATGTCGCTTCATCTACACTGGAACTTTTTTGCTGAAACATATTTCTGGTCTGAGAGAGACACCCTCCCCAGCCTAGCTAACAGCCTAGTGGCTAGGGCACTCACTCAGACTGTGGGAGGTGCACAGACTTGAACCTGGGTCTCCCACATCCTGGGTGAATGCCCTAGCTTCTGTGCTATTAGCTATTAGCTAGGCTGGAGTGGGTGTCTCTGTTATGTTTTTTTCATGAAGGTTTCCAAAAGATCTTAGGTTGGTCCTGCTGTGGAACGTGAACATTTTTGAAACGTTGAGAATTTTCATGGGTGGATAAACAGTTTCCCATCCGGGTCTACTAAGTAGTGCATTCTGGCTTCAAACCACTAATTTATTTTATGTTAACAATTCTTACTCCTAAAACTAAGGAGCTAATTTAATACATTTTCTAAATCTAGGAGCTCTCTTCATAAACAATCATATAAAGTTCCATTAATTAGTATTTAAGGAAAATGCATTACTTATAACTATTGTTCTTCGAGAGTTGCCTGCGTGCATTCACAAGTTAGGGATTTGGCATCTCTAGTCTTGAGCTGTGGAACTATACAACAAAGCATTTTCCGCTGTGGGGCACTGTAGTGCTCTCCTGCTAAGATGACATCATTGGCTTAATATATATAAGGAGGAACCCACTCCTCATCTTGACCACCTCAGTTCCTTCTCCCTAGCCTACAGATTCCTAAGGCAGAGGGAAAGGTGGTAGGCAGCATGAATGCAGAGGTAGCTCTTGAAGAACAACTGTTATTAGTAAGTAACCTTCATTACTTCCTTAAGGGTCTCTGTGCATTCCTGTGTATGGGAGATTAGCACAGTGCCCCCACTCTCACCATAGACAGTGAAGGGCAAGGAGTTCTAGGGAAAAAACTGTAGCACCACTTTACCAAACAAAGCATTGGATCACTGTGCCACATCCAATTAGTAGTGCTTAGTGAATATATGAACAGAACTCCTTATTCTTTCTTTGCAAATCCCTACAATCGGGATCTGTCTCAGACATGCTACATCAGCAGCTACATAACGCGTCTTTAAACCCAGAGGTACCAGTTCTTTGGCCAATGTATAACAATGCTCAGTACACGTTTTAATTCAACGAGAAAGACTCTGTTTTCTCAGTGGCAACACATAATCTGTTAGATTTTCTGAAGGGCTTTGTAAGTGTGAAAGAAGATCAATTTTTATGAACTTACTGAGATGCCAGTTACATTTTAAAGATGGTGTCCCTAGCCTCTGCTTGCCAGAAGCTGGGAATGGGCAATGGGATGGATCACTTGATGATTACCTGTTCTGTTCACTCCCTCCGGGGCACCTGGCATTGGCCACGGTCAGAAGACAGGATACTGGGCTAGATGGACCTTTGGTCTGACTCAATATGGCCATTCTTATGTTGAAATCTAACCAACTTGGTTTGCCAATTGGATAACTTAATAGCCAATATAGAATGGTATCTAATAAGATAACCCCTTTTTACTGAGTCAGGGGAGTATTAGTTTTTTATAGTTTTAAACACTGGATTCTTTTCAGGTCAACTTTTAAATGGAAGAGTATTTCTCAAATCAGAACATTTGCTTATTCTTAACTAAATAACAACTTATTAATTCACCCAGAATCACATCAGTATATAGGCAACGGTTCACCACTAAAGTATAGATACAACCAGTGTTCTAGGTCTATACTACACATCCAGTCGTCTTGCAAGCAGTTACCACATACTAGAATTAAGGCTCAGTAGTTACATCAAGAAACAGTGCAAATCACCAAGATTTCTTATTACATTTACTTACTATCATAAATTCTCAATTCCTAACATTTATCACACTTCCAAGGATGCACTTTTAAGAGTGTGATCACTACTCTTTGACTTGATTGATCAAAAAGGGACACGTTTAGAATAGTAAAAGCATTTACTTAAAGTTATGATTTTCAGTCATATGCCAGTTTGCTTGGACTTACAAAGGAGTTAAAATCTAAAATATGGTTACTTGAGGTCTCACCAGAGAGTGCAGACTACAGTTATTTATGTTAAAGGATAAAAGGGGAAATACAATCTTTGAAATGAAATCTAACCGCTTGTTGTTATCCTTCTTAACTCTGAGATGGGAGAAGAGTCCTTTCCACACAGCTAGTCCAAGTGTCAGTTGCACTCAAGATTCTGCAGCTACTTGATGGGTTCAGTCAACTTTCTTGAGCACTTGGTGACTTCAGCTTTATATACCTTAGTTTTAGGGCTTGATGGAGGTGACCATCCTCTGATTTCTATTGGGTACGTGCCCAGTAAATGCTCAGATTTCAGCTCTTTCAGTTTTTCTGTTGCTTCCATCAGTATCCAGTAAACAACAAGTGGTTAGATTGTTGGATCATATTAAAGAAGTTCTGTATTAAAATCACAAATGAGTTTGATTCCCCAGAGTTTAAATTCCAGGGTATTACTAATTAAGAGGTCTCTTGGTTTTTGGTACTGTTTCTCTCCCTCTATGTGTGAAACTTGCAAGTTGCTAATTGTGTTAGTACATTCTAAGACAGAGACTATTCTCAAAGCAATTTGCAGAGAGAGAGACTCAAAGCAATACTCTGTAACAACAGAAACAGCACCTAGAGACTCCCTGCCCTTTTGTTGTATTAACAATTGTGATTAAAATAGAGATAGAGAATGTATGTGGATGGATGCTTGGTGTGAATGATCAGGGAGGTGCCAGCCTAAGAATCCAGTGTCCATCGGCTGAAGAAGGCGTCAAGTGGAAATAACCAGAGGACCCCCCCGGAGGGCAGACTGGAATCCACCCAACAGCCTCAAGAATGGGAGAACCAAAGAACAAGATAACATCTTGGAGCCGTCAGGAATGTGCTATCTGCTGATTGATTCAGCAACAGCATGATGAAGCAATTCCCATAGACTGGCATAGGAAGAAATTCCTATAAAAATAGACTCTAAAAAGTGAGAACTTTGGGGTCTGATTCTGCAAACCAACTTCCAGGAGCATCAGATGAGCATCCGACAAGGCCCTGTTCCCTCCTCATGTCCAGGCCACCTGGCCAGTGGCTTGGCATGAGCAACTCTAAGGCTGGTAACTATGATAACAACCTTGCAGAACCTGTGTATGTGTGTGTTTGTATGAATGAATGTGTGAATAAATATGAGATTGAATGGAATGTTATAACTATAACTAACTGCTTACTATGATTCTTTCTGTATTCACAATAAATGTGGTATTTTGCCTTTTTCCCTTTAATAAGATCCTGCTGGTTTTTATTTTATTGGTATAACAAGATTTCATTTCAAAGACTGTATTCACATCTAGAAGGATATTGATCTGACTCACAAGGCAATCAGATGTGCAGCTTTTAATCTGCAGTGAGATTACTCATGGTATATTTGGTTTACAAGGAAAACAATATACAGTTTAACATGTAGTTTGGATTTCTTGGGGTAACAGGCAGTTTGCCTAATTTGACCTTCATTCTTAGTCAGTCATTTCTATTTGTCTTAACTTGCTGCTTCCCCACCCACCTCTTGATCCACTCACAATGTGCAACAGGTCACTTTGTATAAGAAAGCAGGGTGTGACTCTTGCTTGATAACTTAGGGTATGTCTATACAGCAACTAGACACCCACGACTGGCCCATGCCAGCTGACTCAGGCTTGTGGGGCTCTGACTGTGAGGCTATTTTATTGCTGTGTAGACTTCTGGGCTTGGGCTCCAGTCTGAGTCAGAACGTCTACACTGTAATTTTATAGCCCTGTGAGCTCGAGTCGACTGACCCACAGTCTGAGGCAAGCAGTGGCAACAACTAATTAACTATACTATAAGGAACTAACCAAGAACTAACTACAAGAAGATAGGCTAATTAACTCATGTGCACGAGAGGTAGTTCAGTTTTGCTCTCTGCAGTGGTGGTGAAGGAATTGAGATGGTCAGAGGTACTCTTTCCTTATGTAGATGGATCCAATCATGTCATCCTAGCATAAGCACGCTACTGCTCTTCTCCATTAGATAGAACTTTGGTATACAATTCTGTAGTTCACCACTAGAGGCATCAAATTCTGTAAGTGGGAATGTACAGAGGCCATTGCAGAAGAAAGACTTCTATATCATTTTGGAATATCTTCTTTAAAACTATTTAGGGACTGGTGGTTAATTAGAAACTAGTGCTGTTTCCTAAACTATTGATGAAGAAACAGCTCAGTAGGTTATGGCGACCTCCTCTAGAATCAATAATCAATGGGTAAACACTTTAGATGCAAAACTGAGTTTGTGTTACCACCAAAATGTTCTTGTTGAGGTCAGTTGAAGTTTCTGGGTACTCAGCACTTCTAAATATCTGGGCACTTATTTAGGTGCCTCAGTATGGATTTAGGATTCTAACTTCAGGCTGTTTTTAAATATCATATCCTGCATCTATTTAGATAACACCACCGCTTAGCTTCTTGCTCCCCTACCAAAGAGGAAACATTTCATTTTAAGACACCAACTTTTTCTAAGAATATTCAGGTTATTCCAGCTTTACCAAAACAATCAATCATTCTAACATTCAGTGAGCTAGGACACACTTTATTTCAAGCAACTTTGTGGGCTGGTTGTCTAGCCCTCAAGAAAAGGTCTTGAGTTCTCTGTAGTTACTTGGACATGGCCATGGCCATGTAGTGAGTACTTCTATTTTATCGGGATCAGTACTCACACCCTCTTGGGACACGATGTGACCCACATACTTCACTGAGGTTCTGCAGAACTGGCATTTGTCAATTGAAAGCTTCAACCATAATCCTCCAACCTATCAAGCACTTTAGGAAGTGTTTCTTCATTCTCCTCCAAGGTTCTTCCAAACACAATCAGGTCATCCAAATAAACTAACGCTTGCAGTAAATTCATGTCTCCCACAACTTTCCCCATAAGACACTGAAATGTGGCAGGTGCTCCAGAAATCCTTGTGGCATGCGTTCACACTGATAAAACCCTAATGGGCAGATGAAGGCTATCTTCTCCTTAACTTCTTCTCCCAGAGGGATCTGGTAGTATCCAATCTGAAGATCCAACACAGAACCACTGGCTTCCCAGCAAATGGTCTAAGGCATCTTGGACTCGAGGCATAGTGTACGGGTCAACCACAGTACGGCTGTTTAAGGTACGATAGTCAATACACATCCGAATTTTCTCATTCTTTTTATGGACCACCACAATGGGTGAGGTGTATGGTCTGCGGAACTCTGTAATGATGCCATTCATAGCCAGCTCCTGAAGATGTCGCACATCTTCCATCTCGGAGACAGCAATCCTCCTAGATCTCTCCCTGAGTCATGTAGTCTGATGTTGGGCTCTACTCCTTTTGCACATCCCACATCTCAATCTTGCAGTGAGAACACCTTGGATCTTTCACAAAGTTTCTTCCTCAGGCGATCCTTCCACTCCTCGGACATTGGTGAATCTCCAACGTCAAACTTTGCTGGGTCTATTCTTGGAACTTGAGTTTCACACTGGGGTTTTACAACTAATTCAGGCTCAAAGAGGTCTGTTATGTGTTGTCCTTGCTTCACAAGAACATCACAACTTGTTTCATTAGCAATCAGTATAATTACCTTTTCGTGGGCTTCCGCAGGTAGGGTCATGACTCCACTGGGGACCAGAACTCCTTCAGAGAACTCTCTTTCAACCAGCTGCTTTACCATTGCTATTGCCCTTTTACTGCCTTTCAGCTAGGTACTCATGACAAGCACCTCTTGCTCCATCCTTGCAGGCACTACTCAGGGGGTCATGCCTGTGTATTTCAGTGCCTCAATTGGTAGCTCAGATATCTCCTTTTTAGCACTCTCCATTTTCCTATACGCTTCAGCACAAAGCCTATGGATCATCAGGGTATGCAGGTACTGGTCCCCAGCCCATTGTCTGCAGTAATCCGCAAATACCTTGAAGAGACTGGAGTTGGTCCCTATCAGCACAGACACATCAGAGGTCCCTTTAGGGTCAAGGCATATTAAGGCAGCTGTGTCTATCTCTTCTCTTACCCCAGCAACCTCCTCTGGGAATTCCAGGTGCACTGTGACATATCCTTGGAAGGGATATTCATCCAGGCTGAGGCCACACAGACCAAGGCCAGTCAGTGGCTGTATAGGCAGATGCCTACGCATCTGTTGGTAGAATGACTGAAATATAATAGTCACTTGAGATCCAGTGTCAAGCACTGCTTTACACTCTGCCCCTTCAATCCTCACCGTGACCTCTGCTCAGGACCTTATCAGTCCTGTGGGGATCCCAGCTGGACAGTCTTTTCTGGGGGAATCTTCAAACCCTGCAGGCCTGGATGGTCCCTGTCCCCAGACCCTCTGGCAGGTACTGGATCTCTCCCAACTGATCCTCAGCTTTCCATACACTAAGGAGGGATTTTCTTCAGTATGGCACTTGGCAGCACTGTGCCCATCCTGACCACATCGGTAGCAGAAGAACTGTCCTTTCCCGCTTCGCCTGGGTGGGATGGTGGCTCTAAATGCTGACTTTTCAATCGCCACAGTTTGAGGCTCCTTATTCCTGGAAGTCTTAGCTCGGTCAATGATGCTTTGCAGCTCAGCTATCCATTCTGTCAGGACCTGCATTTGTTGGGCAAGTTCCTCTTTGGTGCTCACCATCAGTACACTGGGCGTTTGCAGTGGTGTTGTGCTGGCTGGCTCCAATGTTTGGGCTTCCTAAAACTTGCTGGCAGCCTGCCTTTCTTCCTCCTCTCTGATCTCTTTTATCAGCTGGGAGTAACTTGGGGGATGTTCCTGTCATTCTCTTAGCTGGAGATGAAGTAGAATCGGGTTCTGATACCGAGTTCCTCTTACAATTTGAGCCAGTCTGGTCTGATCCATCTGCTCAGCAGTCACTGCTCCCCTCATGACAGCTCTCTGAAGCAGTCTCTTCAGCCTCTGTATATAGGCTGAAGCCTTTTCACCCCTTTGCTGTCGGGAAATAAGGAACTTACAGTAGCTGTCTTCAGGGCCCTCTACGCTCCCAAAGGTGTGTTCAAGGGCCTCTAGGCAGTCCTTCACACTGACCCCAGGGTCAATGAGCTTCAGGGTGCGAATCACATCTAATGCTGGGCCACCAAGACTCTCTGTTAGACATCTTTGCTTTTCTGCATGTGGTATGGCCCACTCTTGCAGCATTTCAGTAGTATGCTCTAACCAGGATTCAAACTCCTCTTCCCCAGCAAATAACCTTAACTTATGACAAGAGTTTGAAGTAGCATGGGACAGCACAACTTTTTCCAGTGTTTGCCCAAGTGCTTTTGCCCCATCATCAGCCAAGGCTGTGGTCCCTGAGCTAGAGGCTGCTGAGCCGGGGCCCAACAAACCTGATATATTAGCCATTATACAAACAGTAGTTTCCTCAACATATAAACACAATTGTTTCCCAATGTAGTGGGTCATTCAACAGGTGCTTGTGAGGGGTACTGACCCAGGAATCCTGGATGAGACCCCCAAAATGTAACCCTTCTGCCCATCAGAGTTAGCAGCAACAAGGGCTGGGTTCAGTATCTAGGAGTTCCATTTCAATAACACAATGCAAAACCAGCTCGAGCCCCCACCCAGTGACCTGGGACAATTCCATACCACCCCCTGGGTGCCTCTAAGAGGCAATACTTCCCCTCTCGCAAGCACAGAGTCTGAGTGTAGCAAAAGACTTTTAATAAAAGAGGGAAACAATGCCACATTACGTTGGGGAAACACCACGAACAGGATTCATAACACAAACCATGAGCAAAAGACCCACCCCCAAGTAAGTTTGGCAGTGTCCTTTTCCCATCAGGGTCTTAAGTCCAGCAACCCAACAGTCACCCTTCCCACTGATTCTGTCCTTGGTCAGTGCAGTCCCTAGAGTTCAGAAGTTCATCTGCAGAGTTTACCTCCCAGCCTGGGTTGAAGTGGGGGGAGGTATGGAGGCACCTTACATGCTCCGCTGCTCGGGTGAACAGCCAATTGACATACCCCTCCATGGGGTTCTACTGCAGTCTTCACCGCCAGCTGTGCCTCTCTGCTAGCCGTCCTGCTAGCCGCTCACCAATATGTCTTCAGGCTCCCTGCCCACTTAACAGCTCTCAGTGATTTCTCAGTAACTTCAGCTCTTTAGTGATTTCAGGTGTTAGTAGGGGAGCCTCAGTGCTGGTGCACTCAGAACCACTAGTCCAAAGTAGGTCTAATGCTTAGACCTAAGTATCAGTAATTTCAGCTCCGCAGCATGTAACAAGACTCCTAATGGAGTCAAAATTAGCTCTGTTATTACACAGTGGAGAGAGGAAGGGTCAAAGTGGTGTTGAGGGCCCTCAGAAGGAGCCCACACTCCGAGGTACAAATACCTGTCCCCATCCTCTTCAGTTCACTAGGCTTTGGAACCCATGTCCCTTGCCTAGCGAGTGCTACTTATAAAATGCCAAGTACAGTTCAACTGTCCTTGATTCACATAACCAGGATAACAACAATTCTGCCCCAATCACAAAGAGACTGGGGATTCCACAGCATCCAAAGTGACCATTTGGGTGAGCAGTCCCATCATGCTGGGGGTGGGGGGCTGTGCCCAGGCAAATGAGATCAACCCCTGAAATCCTTTTCCACAGCTCACCACCAGATGTCAGGGTAGAGCTCATTCTGACTCTGCTTACACTTAAATAGAATTAAATTTCATGGATTCCATTTGGGAGTTCTGTATGTCTGTTTTATTTTCAGCCTCACACATTTACAATTTGTTACCAAATTTTGTCTTTGATTGAGAAGAACTCTAAATTTTACATGAAGTGAATATTTTACTCACTTGCTTTTCAACTCCCTTTAGCCTGGTCTCATCTTTCTGGAAATAATGAAATGCTTCTTTCACCAGTTTGTCCAAATCCACTTTATCCTGAAACTCTAACTCAGGGTTTCTCTCCAAAATAAGAGATACAACCATTAACAACTAGAATAGAAAAAAAATAAACAAACACCTTTAATTTTAGGCCAGTTTGAAATCAGGTTACGTAAAAGATGACGTTGTAAACACAGGCTCATGCTTGAATCAAGCCATAAAGTGATTCGTGAAGAAACATCTTCATTATGGCAGTGTAAACAAATAATTTTTGAATTTCTATATATTGAAAAGGCAGAATTTTACGTAAAAATGTACGTTTGAAATTGATGAAGTAGGTAGAACAGTCAAAAGATCATTACAGTAATCTGAGCAAATAACCAATACTAGGGAATAGATAAAGGCTTAGCTGTAGGCAAGGGCAAGCATTTGTATAATCAGACACATTAAACAACTGAAATCTAGATGTCTTATCAATGGAATATGTATAAGCAACAAACAACAAATTTAAGTCAAAGGATCCTGAATTACTTGCAGCTATAACAGCATTTAAAATGGGAATAACTGACTTGCATGACTGTTTTGCAGGCCTTAAGGGTGTGACAAGCAATTGGTGGTGGAGTGCATATTGATCATTTGTGTCCTTGGGGACTCCAGGCCATATCTTTCAGCTGCAGGTTGAGATGTTGTACTCAACATGCCAGTAGTTGTTGGGCATGATCAAAACAGTTTTGAACTCCTGAGCGCCAGGGAATATCCAGGGACAGATTCATAGTTGCAGGCAAGAAATACTAGTGGCTGCACAGAGGCCAAATACTCTGGCAGCTATTGAAAGGAGAACTGCCCCCTGGTTTGCTCAGACAGCATGCCCAGGGCTTGGTTCTAGGGGTAAAAGTGCATAACAGGACGGCAGGACTCTATTGCCTCACTTTGTTAGCTGGTGGAGGTAGCTGGTGGTTAAATACTGTTGATTCATTGGGCAAGTGTGGCTCTTTGGACTGCCCAACAGAGATGGGAGGGAGGAGTCGTCATCTGGCAGGTGGAACTGGTGTTTAGAACAGTTGGGCTCTGAAGAAAGGATCCCATGGCTTAAGCTGGGGGCTGCAAATAGTGCTATTTTGGAATTAGCTTTTTGTTTAAAAGTCTGCCGCTCCCCAGGCCCAGTATTATTAACGCTATGGCTACTGTTTGCTTTGTTTGGTGCAGTGTGGGGACCCCAACATCCTGAAATGCATTATCCAAATACATTAATGTGAACCTGCTTAATATAAAACACAAAAATCTGTGGAGACAGTGTCCTAAAAACTGCCATAGTAGTTTGGATCTGCAGGTGCTTATCTGTGATTTTAAGCCATTCCTGTTAATTCAATTCTCTGTGGGGTTCAGTTACTCTCTCTCAAAATTGTTACGAACAAGTCACATATATAAAACTTCTCTTACTCATATGATACTGACCTCTACAATAATTTGTCTGTATTCAGGCTGGTCAATATTTTGCAACATGTCTTCAACCAGAAGGGAAAAATTCATCTCATACATAGTCATATCAGATAGTGTTGGTTGCTGAAAAAGAAATAAAACAAATAATAAAATGCTGCATATATTTTAACCATTTGATTTCAATAAAAATAATTCTAATAGAACTGGTTGGATTATTTGTTGTGGATTATTTATCCAACATTAACAATTTGGGTTCTGTTGGATCAAAGGAGAAGCAAATTTCTAGTCAATGATAAAGGCAGTCTGTTAGGAGTCTAGTCTGAGATTTATTTTCCCCTTCAGAATATTAAAATATTTTCACTGCAGTTACAAGCAAATAGTAAACTCAAAGCTTCTTATATGTAAAGTCTTCTTCCAGCACCATATGTCCAATATGTTATTTTACACCTGGAATCCTTTGTTAGCTGTAGCAAACATTCCATGAAAAGAGAAGAAAAAGACAATGGCAATGCATTCAGTAATTTAAAAACCAATGTGCAACTCTCTAAATATTTTCTTTTTACCTGTGGTAAATATTTTTCTGCTACTATTACACCATTGGGGGTTCTCTCCAAGATTTGCCACACCCTGTCATAGAAACCATGGGGAGTTCGATTCAGAGAACCATCTATTTGACGTCTATTAAGCCAACATCTGTGGACAAAACAAAATGACTGAAGGGCTTGAAAAACCAATCTGTTTCAGATTCAAAACAAAGCTTTCTTTGTGGTTTAAATAAGCCATTAGGGTAAGCAATAACAGTAAATATCCATCAATGATACACACACAGTGTGTGTTGCATTTCCTGTTAAATATTTTAAATGGAAATAAAAATAGACCCTAAAGAGAACAAAAGCAAGATGATTTAGAGTCTGGAATGTTATCTTATTAACTGGTCTAACAAATTTAACACTTAAATCAATTTAACACAGAACAGGACATAGGCCAAATTAAACTCTGCTGTAACTTCACCGAAGTCAATGAAGTTACCAGGCACTAGGGAAGAATTTGACAGAACACCTATAATACATAAGAAAACATATATATGTTTAGGGAAAGCAAATTTGCCATTTAATTTACCGGAGATACAATTTGTCAGGCACATGTGTATGGCACCAAAATGTATACACGTTGCATAAAGAAGAAACCATGATCTATGCTAATACAACTACAGTATAAATTTTCCTTTATTATCCCCTCTACTGCATGTAATACAATTTACGGTACTAGTACAGCTTCCATATTAAACCCTGCAATTCCAAATTAGACTGCAAAAAGTGTACTAAGTTGAAGAGACATTTTTGCATGTTGTAATTTAAAAAAAATTGAAGTTGGTAAGCTGAAATTTTGTTGGTGCTTCATCCCAAATGTCCAGTGCTTTACAGCATTTGTAATTTTAAAGAAATTAAGAAACCTACATTTATGAAGTTGATTCTACAGTTAATTTAACAAAAAATCATAAGGGTTTAGTAGACTAGTGTAGTACAGTATTACCAACCACAAACATTGAAAAATATGAGTCAGATCCCCCAGAATTATGAGATGAGCTTAATCATGAGATTTTAAAGGATAATAAATTTTGGATTCTGTTTATTTGTCATTCAGTTTTTGAGCCTTTAGTGGATCATATCTTCAAACTTTTCTTTGCCATTATAAAGGACTACAAATTTACGTTTCTTTTTAAAAGAAAGGTGAGATTATTACAAAAAAACATGACTCCCAGGGCTGGGGCTTTAAGAAAGACAAACACTGAAAGACTAGCAACAAAACTGTGAGAACTGGTAATGGTTGTAATGAGTAAATTCAGTTTATAAAATTAGTCTATGGTAGCAATATTTCATAGTTAGTTTATAATATTTCTATTTAAGTATTTATTTAAAAAAATTCTTTCCTAGCAGCAGTATAGTCTTCAGAGGTCTTCTCTTCGAAGGAGAAAATCTTTTCCCATGCAGCAGGAGTTTGTACAAGCTCTCTGTATTGAACTGAGAGAGCTTTCCTGAGAAACCAAACTAAATTCTGAGGGTAAGTGCTGTTTTCCTCAGTTATTTTAATATTAAGAAAAAGGAGTGCAGAAGAAAATGAATAGTGGACCAGGTGCCTCATTTCATACTTTATCTCTCAGCTCAAAGATATAGCTGTTTTATTAAAAATTAACAAGTCTTTTTTAGGAGAGCACTATGTCTAACCTGTATGCATGCGCCAGACATTGGCGGCAGAGAAGTCAGAAAACTAAATGTTATGAATTATTTGTATAGGTAACCAATTTGTATAGGTAACCTAAATTTTAATTAGTGCTGTGCTGAATAGTTTTCTATAATTGAACGAGCTGGTCCTGTTACTCTTAGAAAATTTATTACACCCTTACACTCCCACCTTATAACATTTTGAGTGTTTGAACAGAGTAACAGAATAGCCACCAGTTTCGGTTACCTTTACTCTCTGTGAAGAACGAAAGAGATATCTGTATTATTATTACGAATATTATATATACACCTCTGTTTATTTGATTACTGTGATGCCAGTAGCTACCTGGGATCAAAGAGTTTATTTAATTCTGGGTGGTTATACAGAGCTGCAGGCAGTGGCTTTAGAGATAATCCTAGTCACGAGAACTTAAGGGAACAAGCCCTGTGAAGTCTCCCTCCAGGCATGCTGGAGCTTCAGGCGGAAGTCGGGCACAAAAGACTTTTTGAACTGTTAAATTCATGTATAAGAAGGGTTGCACTCAGAGATTTGGTATGTGAAAAGGGTCACCAGTACAAAAGTCTGAGAACCCCTGGTGTGGACGATGATGTATACAGTGACTGAAGAAACAACCAAATGCCATTAAGAGTTCCCTGAATCAGCAGAGTCTAGAGGAGGAAAAGCTGCAGCTGGAAGAAAAGAAACTGGAGCTGGCCCAGTGCCAGCACGAGTAGAAACAGCACCACCGTGAGCAGGGTGTGAGAAAGAAGCTATGAAGATATGAATTGGACCTGAAGCTACAGCACAGTCAGTGCCTATCAATTTGGTAAGTGGGGACAGAGACTGAACACCAGCCTTAGGAGGCAGCATAGATTTTAAATGGTTACCTTGCTACAGGTATGGGAATGACATAGATGTATTTCTATATGCTTTGGAGGTGAACTGTGAAGTGAATGTATGCTATCTATCTCCTTTACTGACAGGGAAGACTGTCACCCATGGCCCAGAAGGACTATAGAAATTATGAGCCACGTAAGCAAGCCTTATTGCAAAAATTTAAACTAACACACAGCCTGTAAGGAAATTTGTAACCTCGGTCTCCCACATCAATTTGTGACCAGCATGGAGATAATGCCCTCAGCTTCTATCCTGCTCATTTGTGATGCACCAACTAAAAATGATCTCTCTGGCAGCTAATAAAAACCAGTGCTACAGCCTTAAAGGAGATGGTACATGTCAGACAATGTACCTGAGCTTGAGGATGGTGAGGAGACAGGGGATTTAAACAAGGAATAATTACAGCTCAGTTGGAGATCAACAAGCAGTCAATAAACCCTGCTCTGACTGGTGAAAACTCCTTAAGTAACTAGTCTTGGGATGTTGTTTGGTTCCTAGTGTCAGGCTAGGTGAGGAAAATCCTACACATCGAATGTCTACGGTATCAAATATTACTTTATTGTAAAGTTTCACACAAGGATTATGGGGCAATAGGGCAGAATTTTAGACGTAAAAGAAAATCAGAAAAATTGCAGACAGCTAAAAGAACAAACAAATCAATGTGTGTCTTCACTACCTCTGTATACATAATTAAGGCTATGTTTTAGCCACAGGTATTTTTAGTAAAAGTCATGGACAGATCATGGGCAGTAAACAAAAATTCACAGTTCGTGACCTGTCCATGACTTGTACTATATACCCCTGACTAAATCTTGGGACCAGATTTGTGCTAGGGGGGAGCAGCCCAGGACCTCCCCGCCTCCCGCCAGTGTTGCAGGGTGGGGGGCAGTGGTGCGCAGCCCTGGACCCCTGCAGGTGTTGGGGGGTTGGTGGGGCTGGCAGGCTCCCTACCCGGCTCCCCAGAAGTGGCGATATGTCCCTCCCTCAGCTCCTAGCTCCGCGTGCTGCCCTCGCCCCAAGCGCTCGCTCCGTAGCTCCAATTGGCTGGGTACTGTATCCAATGGGAGATGCGGGGGCGATGCCTTTGGGCAGAGGCAGCGCACAGAGCTAGGAGCTGATGGAGGGACATGTTGCCACCTCTGGGGAGCCCCCCGAGGTAAGCGCTGCCCAGAGCCCTCACCCCCTCCCACGCCCCAACCTCCTCCCATATGTACCCAAACTTCTGCTGCTGCTCCTGGGGGATGATGGGGTGCGGTGGCCCGAGACTGCCTCAGCAGCAGCTGGTACAGCTGCCCGAGCTGCTCAGGCGGCCCCCGGGCCAGCCACACCAGCCGCTGCAGAAGTCATGGAGGTCCCAGAAAGTCACGGAATCCCTGAATTCCATGACCTCCGTGACTGTCTCACAGCCTTATACATAATGTATGACTGAAACATTATTGATTGCAGATACCTAGTGATTTAAGATGCATACAAATTATTTCAGAAACACAAAGATTATGCAATCAATCTATTACGAATAGCAGCATGAGATACAAACTCAGATCTCATTACCTCCCTTGCTGCTGTGGCTGAAGAATATCCAACAGAAGCTGCTTCACTTCACTAGGCGACAGCCGGTATAAATCCATGGGTGGCATATCCCCAGCACGGATTTTTAGTTCATACTTCATAGCATGGATAATCCATCTGAAATATAAGAAGGAAAATATTTATTTATAGGACATTACAAAAACACATACCTTTTGAAATGTATGAAACAGAACTTTTTAATAACATAGTTCTCCTCTACCTGGCCAGATAGCTGGAGAAAAAACATCATGTGGTTCCTTTTGAGTTTAACTATATATGTTTATATAGGATTCTGAATTACAGAACATATGCTTTTTACTAGAAGACAAGAAAAGTGCACTTTCCTAAAACAAAATGGTCTGATACAATACCCCTACAGAACCCAGAAAGATCATTTTTATGTAACTTGGGCTGCCAAGAGATGCATCAATAACTAGGTCAACAAGATGCTATTATACCAATTTTACTTTGTGATGGAGTTTGTTCAGATTCCCACAGTGTATTTTATCCAAACTGAAAGTAGTACTGAAACAGTTTTAGGAGATGGGTTGTAAAATAATATTGTTGTACATGTGCCATTTACATGGAAAATATGCTTGCCCCATGAATTTCCTCTTATATCACTGACCTTTACTGAAAAAACATTACCTGTCCTCTGATATTAAAAAAGTCAGTTAATATTTAAAATTATTTTGCTGTTGTGATTTAATTAAAATAATTATGGAATCAATCATATTTTTCTGTTCAACATTCAGCCTTAGGTCTTAGGGAAGCAGAATTTGCAAACCATTAGAAAGGAGATGGAAAATGGCTTATTTTACATCTTACAGAGACAATTAAGTCCTACAGTCTTTAACTGAATAATGAATATGAAAAGACACTGTATTGCTAGGTCAATTTGGGAAGTAGGATTACTCAGCTACCGTGTTTTCTTACTAAGCACAGTTCCTTCAGCACAAAGTGGTATTTGCTGTCACTAGTTAAAATAAATTTGACTAGCTCTGGCCCTCTAGGGCAGGCATCCTGTAACATTACACTCAATAAAAGTAGTTTTAGGGCTTAGAGTCTCTGTCCAGTCACGATAGTGAAGGAATGAAGAGAGAATGAAATACACAAGTCTATTTCTAGCAAGTATTTCTTAGGGATTCACCTTTCACCATTGTATTCAACTTTCATACATACTTTGTTTAGAATACAACACATCCTCAAATTATTTAATGGTACCCAGTCTATTTATATAAACACATTTACAAGTCTTAAAACTTTGTAATTTCACAGATAAGAGTATCTATCTGTGATATTTCTGTGATGCCAGCAAGACTCCTACACCTGGACATATATTCTACATTGCTTTGCAGTGTAGAGCCTGATTAGGAGTCAAGAAATGGCCCAAAACAGGGAGAATAAATATGAATCAACAGGCAATGTAGGAATAACAGGCTATATAGTCTCTTCTTGGAAGAGAATTCACCGTGGTAAAGGAGAACAAATTGACAAGAGATTAAAAAGTTGTATCTGGAAACCTCCCAAACTAGTCCACTTTGTTCAGATATAACCACATTATAACCTCCTGACTCTCACTGATCAGCAGTTAATCACAAAGGTAGTCCCACTGATTTAAACTATGACTACTCATATCTATTTATTTAAAGGAAAGACAGGATAGCACATGATATCTGGTACTGAACACACTATTTAAGGTGTGCCTGTTATCCCTAATGATTTTGCATATTATCCTTCTCCATAAAAAACAGAGAAGGCTGGTATCCATAGTCACAAAAAAAGGGAAAATGGAAGAGTTGGTGTTTAAAATGCACTGTACTGTATAGGCATAGCTGAAAAACGTGAGTTTCACCATACAGACACTGCTATCAATATTAGCTGCCATTTAAAAGAACCTGTATACAGTGTTGGTCTCAGCATATTAGAGAGACAAGATGGTTGAGGTAATAGCTTTTATTGGACCAGGGCCGGCTCTACCGTTTTTGCTATCCCAAGCAGCGTGCCGAATTGCCGCCGCCGTGAGTGGTTGAAGAGACAGAAGCTACCGCCAAATTGCCGCCGCAGGCGGCTGAAGAGAGAGGCTGCCGCAGAATTGCTGCCACCGAGGAAACGCCATAATGGCGCACGGACTGCTGCCCCTTGCAGATCGCCGCCCCAAGCACCTGCTTGGAACGCTGGTGCCTGGGGCTGTCCCTGTATTGGACCAAGTTCTGCTGGTGAGACAGACAAGCTAATGAGCTTACACTGAGCTCTCTCTCAGGTCTGGGCAAGACCTTTGTGTAAGCTCGAAAGCATCTCTCCCACCAGCAGAAGTTGATCCCTTGCCTACCTTGTCTCTCTTTTAGAAGAACTGTCATAAAAAGCATAAAATGTTAAAAGCAAATTATATTTGGATTGTTTAATGGAATATTAAAACTGCTTATAAAAATTGGCATGTTTCCATTACAATACAGTATAAATTAGAATGACATTATTTGCTCACTGGAACTCATCTGGACTGAGTCACCTGTCTTCTACTTTACAGATTGAACACAAAATAAGAGCTTGTGTTTACTGTTTAGTTAGCCTCAACTTAATTGACATCTGACATCTTTCAGATATGTTCTTGAAAAGGCATTGCTGGCCCTGTATTCAAGAATGTAACTAATCAGTAAAATGGCACTTTTACACCATCAGTAGAGCATCACAATGTATTTTGATACATCACTGTTTATTGTTCATGCCTTTTTTAAATTAACTTTTTTTTAAATCATTATATAATGTGGTACTCAGATTTTATTAAATTTGGATGACTGTATCACTTTTTCTTTCTCTATAAGAAACTTAATATCAAGACTTCACTGAAACTTGGAAGCTATGTTTGGGTCTGGCACAAATGAAATGCCTCAAAATTCCTGTGTCATACATATGCTGTTTTAATTTAAAAGTGTTTTCTATGAAAGGCTAAAAACTTGAGCAATGCCCTTCAGAATACAATTTTCCAGGCCTTACATATAAAGTAACAAAAGAGCAACCTCCTTCAAGTTAGTTCTGATATCCATACCTACATACATAAACAGGACAATATATAAAACAAGTATCCAAGATTTTGCACTTAGTGGAATGTCTCTCAATAAATAAATAAATAAATAAATAAAGGTTTTTTCCCCTCTACTAGGTGTAAGATTTCATTACAGAGAAATTTAAGTTATAGTTACTAAAAATATAAAAGACAGATACTAGACTTATAACCTAACAATTAAGTCTGATTTTTCATATGCTCATACATTCAGTCAGGCTGAGACAGATGTTGTTTATTTCAGCCAATAATTGAACGTGAAGCAAAGAGACATACTTTTAATGGTGCCCACCTTTTGATATGTAGCTCTGATATTCCATTTGTGTATGCCTTTGTATTGTTATATTTAAGAGGAATGCTATTTGAAGAGAAATATTGTTTTAGTTCTCTCAGAGTTTCCATGTTTGTAGCAGGGAATTGGAAAGGAAACTGCTTATAATTTCCCAATTCTCTGGCTGTTTCTGTGCCAGCAATAAGCTGCTGTACACTCCACCATCTGACAATTATTCCCAAGGGACCACTTGCTAACTTGTGACTGATAAGTGTGCAGGGCATCCTGACCAGGCCCATTCCCCACACCAGTCATAAGCCTTATGCTGGGCCTGAAGGAGGGCGTAGTATAGGAGCTACCTATATGCCTGCTAGGGACCCTCCTACATGGGGGGGAACCCTAGTTTGGAAATTGTAGCTGTTTTCCACTCCCCTATATACCCCCAGAATAGTGCAAAAGAAGTAGAACAAGACTGAGAATCTGTACATAATGCCTACTCATACATTGGGCAAAGATGGGCTCATAGTACATGAGCTGCGTGTTACCACCTTCAACAAATGATTAGCAGATGGGTATACTGGACTTTTTTAAAAAAAACAAACTTGCAGTCTCAAACCCCCAGCCTCCCCCGGTAGTCAAAATTACAAGTTATTAATTCAAATAAACTCAAGACAAACTCACTCATGTTTGCCTCTGTTTTAAGAGTGATTCCACAGTACAAATTGAAATCTTTGCGGTCTCCATTTAAAACCCTAAATTATTCACACAGTTTCTGTGTATGCATGTAGACTGAATCACTGTTTATAAAACTTTTGAATGCTGAGTCCCCACTTCAGGAAAACAAAACCATTTACATGCCCCAACCCTGCAACTCCACCATGTACTGCTGAAAGTTCAGACATCCTAGTGTATACATCTTCCTTGCCCACACCCCACAAATAGTTCTTATAGCCCCTCATCCCCATGCCCCAAGTTTGGGAAATGCTGAGGTAGATCTTCAAAATAGGATACATTATGTTCTTTCTTACATGCTTTGATGAGCTATGATATAGTTAATGTTGACACTTAAAATTTCATCATTGACACCTAACTTAAAGCCCATTCCAATGACAATACACACCTCAAAGCTATTGTTTCAGACTCTACAAACTCATACAGATGTCACTGCATTGCATCAGTTACATAGACTTCATGTTCTGAAAGTTCTCTCTGCAACTATAACTAGAGACTTTTTAAACAAATGAATTCTGAAACTCTAGAAAACAAATGAGAGATATATCCATGTCTCCACACCGAGGGTAGTCCTTTACGCATGCCTCATCTTACGGGAAACACTGACTTCAATAATACAAGTGCACTTTAAGATATTTTGTTCAGAATATAAAGTCATTCATTCCTCCTTCACTTTCCTGCCAAGTCCTGAGTAGCACCCTGACACCATAGATGTCAGTAACCAGGAACATTTTCCTGATTCCCTTTTGTGCTAGTTATGTCATCAAGTGTGGCAAGGGACTCAAAGTCAGGACGTATGGCAGGATAAGTCATTTTCAACTATAAAAAATATATTGACTTTTAAAGACTAACAAATACATGTCTGTTGGTGATTTAGGATGTTCCACAAAGTTTTTGAATAAAGATTTGAAGCTTATCTTTAAAAATCACCATGCAACCAAGGGTTTGATATTTTGAGTTAATGAGAGAGATGTGCCCCATTTCTCAGTGTGTGGGTGAAAGACAGAAACAGGTGTCACCCACATGAAAGGAAGCTGTATTCTACAAGAGATATATTATCAATGAAAACATGGTAATTTGAAGGTTTGTGTACTGCACTTGGATAATAATGATTCAGACAGCCATATGATATGATGATTTATGGATAGTAAGATAGCTATCTACATGGCTAAATCTATCATTACCCCAACTCTCATATCAAAAGTCAGAAGCAAACTCATAGAAATTCCTTTTAGTGGATTATGGGTTCAGAACATCAATTGCATTTATTTTCTTTGCCTGGACAAAGCAATGTCATTGTCCTGTTACTAAAATACAGTAATTACCTTTGGAATCGGTTCACAGACACAAAGATGCAGTTCAGGCATCAATAGGAGTTCACTTACCGACAAGGTATTTTCTGTTTGTAATTGCTTATGTGAGGTGTTCTGACCATATAAAATGTGGAGATGAAAAATGTCTGATATAATAAACCTTTAGAAGTATCTCCTGCTAAAACCTGAGTGACAGAGCTTGGGTAGAAAGCAGGTGATTAGAAGTTGTTACAGTAATGGGTCTGCCAGGAACTTGATCTTTTTCAACATCAAAGCCAGACTACAAATCAATAATGAGACACCAAATCAAATCATCATCAGACTGGAATACTATTTCTGTGAGAAAGTTAATTTTACTTATTGAAGTGGGTGATAACAGTAAAATGAAATTGAATCTATAGGATGAAACCTTGGAACAGAGAGGAACACTGACACACTGGGATTGGTTTAAAGAAGATTCTGGGGTGAGTAATGTGAATAAGCAGACATTGCAGAAAGTATGTTTTACAATGAAAAAAACAGTTGCACTTATGAGTGACTCTATCAAATATGAACTGTTAATAAAACCAGTATTTTAGTATGACTAAAGATAAGTTGACTTGAAAACACTGCTACTGCCCATGTTTACCTTGCAAATTATCCATATACTTGCAATTACATTCCTTCTGGAATGTCTGCCAAAGAACAGTTTTCTACCCTACAGTAAATGTGGTCTTCAAGATGTGTTGTTGGCATGTATTCCTCTTCTGGTGTGCATGTGCTCCATGCACACAAAATCATAACCTTTTCAGTAGCAGTGTCCATTAGGGCCCTACCTGTGCCCTGCACATCCTGTGGCTGAGGTCATAAAGGATAGGGCATCTGCAATTGTTCTCCAGTTCCTTCGCTAAAAGATTATCTAGATTGCTAGGAACTCCATTGTAGTGGGGAGGAGGCTGGGTTGTAGAATACACATGGACAAACATCTCAAAGAACCACAGTTATTGTAGGGTAACACACCATTCTTTCTTCTTTGCGTGACTGTCTACATATCTTCCACTTTGGGTGACTCACATGCAATAACTCATCATGGAGGTGGGTACTCAGTCTACTGAAGCAGTGAGTGCAGGACATCTGTACTGAAGTGGGCATCATATCTGGAGCCCTATACCAAGCAGTAATACTGAGTGAAGGTGTGACCTGAACTCCACGTAGTTGCTTTGCAAATCTCCAAAATAAGGACACCTTTTAATGAGGCAGCCTGAGCTCTGGTGGAATAGGTCCTAAACTGTCCAGATCGGTCTAAGTGGCCCACCATGTAGCATGTCTTAATATAATCCGAGACCCATTTTGACAGTCTTTGAGTGAAGATTGGTTGTCACTTCATTCTATCAACAAATGCTATGAACAATCTAGGAGAGTTTCTCAACAGCTTTGTTCTGTCCAGATAGTAAGAAAGAGGCCTGACATCCAAGGTGTGAAGTTTAGCTTCTGCTCATGTGATGCAAGGCTTGGAGAGGAAGACAGGTAGATGGGTCATCCAATTTATATTCAAGTCAGAAATGACTTTAGATAAAAGCTTCTAGCAAGGTCTTCATGTAACTTTGTCCTTGTGGAATAACACAAAGTGGTCCTTCCATAAAGGCCTGAACCTCTCCTATATTTCTGACTGATGTTACAGCAACTAGGAAGGCAATCTTCATGGAGAAGTGGTACAAGAAGCAGGTCACCAAGACCTCAAAGGAAGCTCCTGTCAAACCTGTTAAAACAATGTTGAGGTCTCAGCACAATGGAGTCTCTTTGGTGGGATGACATGAATGAGAGCTCTGTGAAATCTATCCACTCTTGGATGAGAGAAGACAGTTTGGCCTCCCAGTACAGGATGGTGAGCAGAGATAGCCACCAGGTATACTCTTACGGAGTTGATGGAGAGGTTCAGATGCTTTCAGATGAGCATGTAGTCCAGGAAATGACTGCCTAGGAAGGAGTACTGCAGAAAGGAATCTGGGGATCATAGTGGACCACAAGCTAAATATGAGTCAACAGTGTAATGCTGTTGCAAAACAAGAGAACATCATTCTGGGATGTATTAGCAGGACTGTAATAAGCAAGACACAAGAAGTAATTCTTCCACTCTATTCCGCTCTGATTAGGCCTCAACTGGAGTATTGTGTCCAGTTCTGCACGCCACATTTCAGGAAGGATGTGGACAAATTGGAGAGAGTCCAGAGAAGAGCAACAAAAATGATTAAAGGGCTAGAAAACATGACCTATAAGGGAAGATTGAAAAAATTGGTTTGTTTAGTCTGGAAAAGAGAAGACTGAGAGGAGACATGATAACAGTTTTCAAGTATGTGAAAGGTTGTTACAAGGAGGAGGAGGAAGAAAAATTGTTTTTCTTAACTGCTGAGGATAGGACAAGAAGCAATGGGCTTAAATTGAAGCAAGGAAGGTTTAGATTGGACATCAGGAAAAACTTCCTGTCAGGGTGGTTAAGCACTGGAATAAATTGCCTAGGGAGACTGTGGAATCTCCATCATCGGAGATTTTTAAGAGCAGGTTAGACAAACACCTATCAAGAATGGTCTAGATAATTAGTCTTGCTATGAGTGCAGGGGACTGGACTAGATGATCTCTCGAGGTCCCTTCCAGTTCTATGATTCTATGATGTCAGACAGCAGTGCTTTAAAAGGGAGATAGATGATTATCTAATGCCCTGATTGAGAAACTCTTCCATTTAGTGGGACAGGCAAGTCTGGTGGAGTCATTTCTGCTGCAAACCAGGATGTTTTCAACTGTTGAGAGCAGAATTTGTCAGTGGATGTCAGCCAGCCAGCATCCAGGCTGTGAGATGCAGGGATGTTGGCTTCGGGTATAGATTTGTCCCTCCAATTGTGTGATCACATCTGGTTGTATCAGGAACACAATCGGGGAGCCATGCTGACAGGATCATGAGGTTGGAATACCAAAACTGCCTGGGCCTTGCTGGGGCTATTGTTGTTAGGTCTGCATCTTGTCTGATCTTCCTGAGGATTCCTGGTATCAAAGGAATTGGTGGGTAGGAATACATGCATCCCAGTGACCATGAAATCAGAAAGAGGTCTGACAGGCGCACTCTACTTGACTCCTTCTTGACCCTCTTCCCAGACGTAGAGGGTGGAAACTTTCCCTTGACTGTTTCCTCTCTGGAAGCTTTGTATTTCTTCCTTGGTACAGGTAAGGGAGAACAGTGCTGGGATTTGCCAATATCTGCAGGTGTTTCTCTCACTTAAGCTGCAGCACATGACCCTGAGTAAGACTAGGACAGCTGTGACGGTAGCTTGAGAGCTGCCTCCGTCAGCAGGAGCTTCAGTTTAGCTTCCCTATCCTTCTTCATCCTAGGCTCGAACACCCTGCAAATCTAGAACCAGTCCTTCACATGTGCTTTCCCCAAGCACTTCAGGGAGCTTTGGTGCGGGTCGCTCACTGGCAGAGGCCTGGAGCAAGCAGCACATGACTTGAAACCTGGTGACTGGGGTATACCTCAATACCAGGAATGGGGGGGGGGAAACATGTCCTTTTCTTTTTTTTTTTTTACACACACACACACACACACACACACACACACACACTCTGTCTCTCTCTTTCCCAAAGAGACCACATGGAACCTCCTATATGGTTCCCAAGCGTAGCAGTGATTAATTTAAAACTGTTCTGGTATAAAACAGAGTTCCAATGACCATTTCAGGTTGTAAGAAAGAACTGAGCAGGTCTATGGGTGGCTCCGCCTTTAATATCATCACGCAGTGGCGTGCGGCAGCAGAATGAGCTCAAGTCACCCAACTGGTACCGCTGAGGCAAGCAGTTTCCAACAGTCATGTACTGGATGCACCAACACTCAGAGTGGAATGTACATGTGCAATCACTTCAAGAACTAAGAAAGTTTAAGCTTTCCATTAAGTTTTTTCTTCATGATGATGCTCCTCTACTGTACATAAATACAATTTTACATGATACTAGAATTAAATTTTTAACTTTACTGACATAGCATTTAAAGAAAAGAAGTAATATTTCTCATCTAAAGTATATGGTGAATATAGAAAAGCAAAAATAAAACAGCAGGGGACCTATTTTTAGAATAAATTAAACAAATATAGTTCACACGAAATCTAAGAAGCTTCAGCACAAAATTAGTAATTCAGAAGATGAGGATGTTATCCAACAAAAATAATATAAATTGAATCTGAAAAAGGTAAATCAGCAGTCAAGCAGAAACTACTTGAGAAAGAAAAGATAGCATCATAAAATCTTGGAAAATAGCCTCCACTTTAAAAGCTTTGTTTAGATGTAATAAAGTGACTCCACCATGTAACACTGCATAAAAGTAATACTCATTATACTGCGCACTGTATACAGCTTGGCAGAGTAATGTGAATCTTACTGTGACTTGCGTGATAAAAATGTTTTAATAGAGCTAGTATAGAAGAACTATATCCTGCTGAATGATCTGAAGTTTGGGTTGGAAAGACAAGTATATTCTCTGAAAAAGAACATGTACGTGATATTTACCTGAACTAACTCTAATTTAGCTGGAAATATTACTATAGCAGAATACAGGTTACATTAAACTAAGTGCAAAATAAACTAAGACTTAGTGCAAAATATAATAAATAAATAAAAGCTTCAGTATATTTGCTTAAATAAATCACTAGCGCACCAGGGCCCTGATCTTAGCTGGGGCATCTTGTTGCTACCATAATACACATAAATAATAATAATAAAAAAGAAACAAAGACATGTTACTGACCCAACTCGTATTTTTAACATGCCACTAAATAGTTCAGGTGAGTTTGAGATGATCCAGCCAATATGAATGACAAGTTCTTGTTGAATTACAGCTTCCCTCTCATCCTGTAAATTACACTTGTCGTAGAGGATGTTCTTAATCACTCCTGGAGACAAGGGATTGGAAATAACTTCTTCTTCATGGCCAAAAGCTCCAAGAGTCACCTAAGAACATATTAGCAACAATGTAGGGGAAAAAACAGGAACAACAGATGACAATTATAAGTTAGACTTCATAGTCTAAGCTTTTCCTGGTAGTATTAAAACTGCATTCGGGGCAAAATATAGTGTGGTGTCAACTGATTGGTAAGAGTAACTGGCCCAAGAGAAAGAAACCTTAGTAGGCCATCACTTTATTTTGGAACAGTTTGGATAGTTTTCTAGATAATACTTTCCTTTCCCAGGTCATAGCTTTCTAGCAAGCCTTCCTTAAAATTAAGGAATCATGATTCTTGTTACTGTTTTCTTAATATTTTTTTCCAAAATTGTGTTCTAGGTTTTAAAATTCTAATGCAATCAAGATATTGGACTAATTAGCCAAAAGAAAAACATGCTTAAAAATGTAAAATTTTAAAATTTCTCATTTACTGTAAGTGAAACAGAGAAACACACACTCTTCCTGACATTTAAAAAAATCTACATTAAAAATGTTTTGCCCAGGACAGGTTAATAAAAAAAGGTGAAAATAAGCAACTACAAACCACTCTACATGCACATTGACTTTCCTACATAGCACCAGAAGCATGCTACCAGCCCTTCGTGTTTGGAATAACTTCATGATGAAATGGCCCAATATATATATTTTTCGAATTGAAAGAAACTTTTTATAATCATATTATAATTACTTTAAACTTTTTGTGCCAGGAGAGCAAACAATAGTCCAATTTAGGGTCTAGGACTAAGGCAGAGGTGTAAAGACAGAAAAATGTGAATGGTGAAAAGTTCCCCACTCACTGGCTACTCATAGTACACAATTTACTAATATCCTTTTTAGCTTTTTAGGTTCTATATATTAACTTTTTCTTTAAATAATGTTTTACTACTTGCTTCAATGTCCTTTTGTATACTAATTCTTCCTTAAAAATTCTCACATATATTCCCCCTTAACTTTAATTGCAGCATGTCTCTCTCCTCTTCCCCATCTAGTTCTGGTCTTCTCAACTATCTACTCTGTGTTGCTCTCAACTTCATTAGATATGCATACATTTCTTAGCACAAGTATATGCAGAACATTATATGCAGAACATTATTTACTAATTTTTATTTTACTCAGTTCTTTTGTTATTTAATAAATGAGCTTTTTGAGTCTTGTACTTTTTAAAGTATCTGAGACCTACAAAATGAAAGAGCCTATATAGATTTTTCTCTCTTGATCACCATTGCTGAATGCAATTCTGAAAAATGCAGACTTACCTGTTTGCCCTGAACTAAAACATTAGTAATAGATGGTGCAAGGCTGTCCACTAGTTTACCTAAAAGGCTTGCTGCGAAGCGCACAACAGACCTGAGGGCAGAAAACAGAGCAATCCCACTGGATATCAAATGCTAGTTTAATGAATTCAAATATGTGTTTGAATTTTGTCACCACATTTGATAAGTCCCAAAAGACTAACCATGAATATACATATAATTTTTTGAAATGTCACTTCATACAGTTTTTCTTTTTTATTAATCACTAGAGCAAGTATTCAATAATAGCTGTATTGGGAACAGTTAGAACTCATTAAACTATGGACTGCAAATAATAAGCTGGCTTTCTTTTCTCTCACAACATGTTAAGAAAACAGCATGTTATCATTATTTCTTCCATCAAAGAATGTCTGTTTTTGTTTGCCACCAATGTTTTTGTTTGCCACCAATTTGCAATTAGTGAAAAATTTCTCTTTGGTAGATGTTTTGGTTTGTTTTTGAAAGATTTAGAAATTTTCAAGCAAACCATATTACTCATTCTTTGCAAAGGAAATAAAGCATTTAACTTCTCAGAAAGTTATACTGAAAGATTAGGCAAAAAATTTTGTTGTAAGAGTAAGTACAGCATGTGCAACAAATATTTAAATGACATTTTTGACAATTTTTGCCTCCAGGCAATATTTTATATGTAAGCGATGAAAAGAAGGGAATCATGTAAAGTGCTGGGTTTAAAACTGGCTGCAAATTTAAAAAATAACTAGAATTACACGGTATTATTACTATTAAAAAGTAATATTTAACTTTATAAATCATAATTTCATGACAAAATGGAAACTGAAGTTTAAGCTAAGTTTAAGCTTTTCTTACATGGGGTTTGTAGCTGCAAAGAATCATTTATCAAGAGAGTTAATGAACAAGTTACAATATTCAATAAAGTTAGTACAAAATCCCTCAACCCAACTGATACTGACTTCTGTGAAAAATGGTGTGCACTCTTTCAAAATCAAGAGCAAAGCATTTCAAAACTGCGCTAGCTGATCCATCAAAATGCAAGTAAGCCAACAAATCTCAAGCAGCACTATTTAAGACCTCTGTGCACTTTACCTGTTTCCCATGTACCAGCAAAGTAGTAATATGTGTGGCTATAGAGGAAGCAAATTTCTGTGTAAATGCAGCACTGTAGCGTACCATCAACCTAGGTATGTCATATGACAATCATAAAAGAGAAATAAAAAATAAGACTTTACATATTTTAGTTTTATAAAATGCCTCAGTTTTCTAAGTATTAAAAATACCAACAATGAAAACATTTGGTTTATAATTGGATACAGGTCCATTTCATTTATTAACTGACTAAAACTAAAAAACTGAAATCAATTCTTGTATTTATGTAGTTAATATCTTTTCCAAAAAACACCTTATTGGTTAACAGTATTTACAAGGTGAGAGTGGGCTTCATCTTAGGCTCAAATCTTGTTTTCTATACTAAATAATGAGATTTCTATTCAACTTTCAGTCTGAATAAAGCAATTACTCAAACTACATGTAAAATACTATACTTTACTTTCCCAACCCTTTAAAAATTATTTTGGTAAAGCCATCATTAACCCAAATGTCTTCAGGAACAATAAGCAGTAAGCTGCATAAATGTAGCTACTTTTGTTATTAATTTAATTTTTTTGACTACCAACCTTGCTACTGAAAGCCATTATTTTATACTGTTGTAACATTCTCCCCAAGAGATGATCATGTCAATTACCCTACTAATTCTAATTCTTTTTATTTGACTAGTACTGTATGTTTACCATGCAACTTGTTAAATGGACATATTTTAACACAATTCTACAAGAAAAAGTAATACCAGTCACCCTGATTTCAGGGACAATGTCGACAATCACAGTTTATACTAACGGGTCTTCACATGGCTACAGACCAATTTATGAAGAATAACATTTATTGCTCTGATCACTGAGCCATCTGCTTTGTGATATATTTGTGACAGGAACAAGGTACATCACATGTACATTAATTTCCATTTGTTTCTTTATGTTAAGAGATACAGGCTAGATCTTCAGCTGGTGTAAACTGGTATGGCTGAACTGAAGTCAGCAGAGCTGTGCTTCTTTACATTACCTAAAAATCTGGCCTTATGTTTCGTAAACATGAAGAAAACAACATTTATCTGTCAAACAAAAGTGAAACACAAAGATATTATATACAAACCAGAGCTTTTTGCTGCCAGCTCGTCTATAGATTCTTTCAATCTGATCAGAAACAGTACCTAAACACATGAAAAAAATAAAAGCTGTAGTGACTTTTATTCAGCAACAATAAAATAAGTTTGATAGAGATGTTAGTTAATTTTGAACCAGATTCAGTAAAGCACTTAAGTACATGTTTAACTTTAAAGTTTAAATTTAACCTGCCACCTAGTCATCACCTGTGTCCTTTGACACCACTCAAGTAACTCTGACTAATTTTCGTCAAACCTGTTGGGATACCATAAGAAAACTCAATAAATCAAATGTTCTACAGCATTTTATAATTTTCATATAAGCAGCCAGCTAAAATACATGTAACATAAAAAAATAAAGTTGGTTTCTTTTCTGTTGCTAAGTATATAATAACTTTTCCTAAATGTGAATTATTGGCTTATTTTTCAAAGATTTTCTTTTTGATGACTACCTTGAAGGATGTCTGAAGATTTAAATAGACCAAAAATGGGCATTGGTAAGAATGTCCAGAAAATGAAGTCTGACAGTTTTATTACAAATAGACTAGTAATGCAGCAGCAGTTATAATAGCTCAATATGCATTATTATACAATATTGCACTGCTCAGAACTAGTTTCCTATATCACCTTCCCCCAAATCCACAGGCCCTGCTGCACTAATTTTGCCTCAATGGTAAAGGATTGAGAACCGGGAGTTGCACGGAGACCACTCAGTGAGAAGTCAGAGTGGGTGCTGATAACCATTCAATTCCTTAGGCTTGAAATATCCATCAGATTTAAAATTCAGAGATGAGATGCACTTATATCCACCCCCCAGGTGTAGCAGCAACCTCCCTTCAATAGACAATGTAGGGTGCATGAGAGAGTTGATTTGCAAGATCATAGCTTGTGGATATGTAAATCTGAAGGCCCTGGGCATGTCAACTGGAAGGACTTAGGTCCTTCAAACCATTATTGGTAGAAGTGGAGGTTAGGTAGGAAGAGAATATTTTATTTATTTATTGTGTACAACACATATTCAGTGTTGAATGTCAGTCTCACTGCCCGTGTGGGATAGCCTAAGAAATTAGCTGGCCAGGGACTCTAGTCAATGATTTGTACTGTTTAATGCAAGATCAGTAATTATTAAAGTTATCACTATCCACTACTTCATCTTGGATGAGGCCTCTGATTTGCACAGATTAGTACTATCTGATCAGAAGGCAATGCAAGAATTGTATTAATCCCAGAGGTCTCCAGATGAGTACTTGCTTCATTGTGAACTGAGGATCAGGGAGATGAGGTGATTGTGTTGGTTGCAACTAACCTTCAATGTGGGAGGTTTCCTATGAACATTTTCCATTAGAGCAAGAAACTACATATTCAGAGTAATGACCACAGAAAGCTACGGAGGTGTCTAAGCCCACAACAAATTACTTTCCAGACAATTTGGGGTTGTGGGAGGGTGAACACCTCCCTGATGTTCAGAAGTAGACCACGTGTCTGGATACAGTGGCCAAAATTCACAAAACCTTAAACATGTTTTTATAATACAATGAATCAACCTTTCACACATCCTTTATACCTGTCAAAAATGCACGTGTTCTGGAACACCCTATTCAGTGCACTCCCAAAAACTTTAAGAGTTGCTATCTTTGCTGATCCAAGCTTGTGTATTTTAGGGGTTTGGATGAGTTGGTATTACCAGTTAACATTAAGAAATTGACTGCAGTAACTATTTTAGTGACCAAAAGAGTTATTTTTAGAAAATGGAAATCTGCAATTCCTCCCTCATATACCGACTAGCTTAGTGAGCTCTCTACTACTCCACTAATGGAAAAAATGATTGTGCCTAATAGAAACACTTGGAAGAAATATGAGGGTGTCTTGTCACACATGAAACTACTGCATACTTTTGCAGTTTAGTATATTAGTCCCTGATGCTCATAAGACATCACAGAATATCAGGGTTGGAAGGGACCTCAGGACGTCATCTAGTCCAACCCCCTGTTCACTTACATGTTCTTACTTATTTATCTATTTAGTCACTTTAGTAATTGATGCCCTGCACAACCTCTATGGATTAAGGTTTTTTGTTTGTTTGCTTGTTTTTGTTTTGTTTTCCAGGTTTTACAAATAACAAATACTGAATGTTGTTATTTATATGATATTTCCATCTTGTGAATATATTCATAAATGTTTTGTGTTTATATTGTATATATTTACAATATAAACACAAAACAAATAAAAATAAAGTTAAATAAAACAATATTGTTAAATAAAAACAATAAAAATAAAGTTAAAAAAATAAAATACAATGAAGCATGTTGTATTTTTTAGTACTTTCCAGGATGTGTATTATACTGCGATACTGCATATAAGGTGTATTTATATTACAAGTGCCAAGTCTCCATCATGTGCACTAACATAGAATTAGACCATCTTCAGGTAGAGCTCTGTGAAATAAAGTAGTGGGTAAACTATAATACCCTACGATTATCCAAGGGAGAAAATGTGAAGCAGAGTCCTAATTCCACCTCTGATCACCTCTTTCTCTGGGATGTGTCTGTGGGTTGAGGGGTGGGAAACAGTTTACAGCAGCCTTGAAAGAGTACAATCACACCACTGGCCTGTATGGAGCCATAGCTCCCCCACTCCCCAACCCTTATTTTCCCCTTCCCATCCGTTTGCTTCCTGAGGGAAGCAGAGCTGGTCCCAATCTACCATTATCTAGGTTAGCATTATTGGATTATTATTATCTTATGTTTCGCAATGTCTTATGTGTATTTAAATTCTGCATTTTAATACAAAACTTTGATATAAAACTGAAGCAGAATAACCTCTATAGATAATATTTTGAAATAAAATCTGATTTTACAAAATAAAGAAAATAAAACAAAACCATCCATATAAGATTCCTAATACATTTTAGACTAAGAGGCAGAGGCACACACAACCTGTCTTCAGCTTCATTTTATTATACAAAATCAAACCCTTTCTGACAAAAATTGTTTGCTCAGAATTATGAATAGGCAACATGCTGCATGCAAACAATTTAAAAGAGTTACTAGATTTAACAGCTCATTCCACACTACAGTATATTGATGTGCATTTTCCATCTAAAGCAGAAACTGCTTTAATAGAGAAGAAAATAGCTACACAACTTTTTGTAACCATGTCCATTATTCATGTTCATTAGAACTACACAGAAAACTGCCTCCTCTAATATTTAGAATAGTCACATGAAAGGATATCTCACCTTCCTTGGTGATGAAATTCGGTCCTTCCTTTTTGAGCAAAATACTCAACAGAATTGCTTGACTTGCTAGGCAATTGCAGTCCTAAAAAAGAACAACTTTCAGATTTAAATGTCTAGCAAAAGATATCACAGTTATTACAAATTCCACACGAACCAGAAGACAATTGTTTTAGCAGTAGCATACAACATACATTTCAAGGAGAAAGTCTCCCCTCTCCTCAAATGCTAAATCTTCATTTGGTCCCCCTACAATGGTAACCAAATAGCCAAATTTAGATTTTCAGTGGGAGTTGAGAGCTCTCGGCACCTTACCAGATCAGGACCTTAGTGATACCCCAGTTATATAATTATCTCTGTCTTCATTTTCTATCTCCTCTGAAGGAAAGAGTGGCACAGCAACACTGGTACAGAGTTTGGGAATTCTCTTTTCACTGCTGCTTTAGAATGGCTTTTTTAAGGACATATATTAAGGTTCAATAAAGTTGCACCACTTAGCTCAGAAAGATCATTCCTGTCTCAGTGCCCTTGACCTCTACCATTTGCAAAACAAATGCTTGTGATCAGATGACTAACTGACATGATAGTTTTCCAAGTTCCCACTAAGACAGAATATTGAAATGTGAAATACTCATTCATTGTTGGTTTCTGGGTACAGGAAAAATACCCAATTGAAACTTATATAGTTGATATTACCGTCAAAAGTCACCAAAAGGTCATCAGTCTGTCTTAGTGGATTTCAACCATTCAGGGTTTTTTTGTTTTTTGGGGTTTTTTTTTGGAGCTGCAGTCTATATATGAGGTATTTATTCATATGGGATGCAACCATCTCTCCCCATTTACAATATTTCAGGTGTTACCAGAAAAAAAAATAATATGGATTCTATTAAAGGGAGTATGGAAAACTGTTAGCTGGAATGTGGCAGCTCAGAGGGTTCTGTGGCACCTGGGGAGAGGGCTACAATGAGGGAAGACTCTTGAAGCAAATATCAGTGTAGGAGAAGCCAGAAGTTACTAGTTCTATTTAAAAACTGTGGAGAACAATTATATGAATTAAAAGAATTATTGACCCTGTTTCCAGATGCATTTAGATAAAAAATGTTGATGGGTGCTCAAAGAATGCCAGACCTCCACTCCACCTAAGCCCTTCTCTTTTCCCTTCCTTCACTACTCTCCCTATTTATGTACGTCATCTCCTGTTTTATTACCCCATGCTAACATGTTATCTCTGTGTAGGTTTTGTCTGGTCTTGCAGCTTTGACAAGCTGTAAAACTGCATTATTGTATAAGTCTATTAAAGACCCTGTGAAGCACGTGGTATTTGGAAACATATATTAGCCATAAGTCATTTACCTTTTTGTACTTTTCATTATCTGTTTATGAAAAAAAATCAACAAACATTTAATGAAATATAAAGTTTCTGGCCAAGAAAACTGTTGAGAGTGGCTGCTGGGGTGACAATGTTAACCATGTTCATCTGAAGAACGTGCTGTTAACTAGCAGAATTAAAACAAAAAAAAAATCATCTGATGAGAACTAGAACTAAACTACAGAACAATTTCTCCAATTTTCTTACATTCAGTTTCTCAAGAATCTCGTAAGTCGATCTGTTTTTCCAGTCATTAATATTTACTTCTGGTTGTTGTTCGAGTTCAGAAACATTTGGAGTACTAGTTTGTCTCTTGACTTTTGAATGTTTTGGAAGTTCCAGCTCCTCAAAACTCTTAAATTCGGGAGGCCTGAAAAAATAATTATTTAATTGTCCACACTTCAGAAGATATTTTAATTGTGAAAAACACCATAATTAGATCTCCCACATATCCTTACTCTTCTGTTTCACTGATTCTCAGAAAGTCAAGTTGTTCAACAACTGCTCCAGATATTAATGTCTGGGGAGGGAAAAAAAAAAACAAGCACTCAGTATCAGTCTGTACATTGCACATACCAATTCTGAGATCAACAACATAACAAATTGCCCCCTACTAAACAGGAACATTTGAGTTAGACTGATAAGAAACTGCTATATTTTAAAATACCAGTTTCTTTTCAGTTTTCATGCACCTTTTCCTGCAAGTAGCAAGTGTAGTATGAGTGGCAAGTGTAGTATGTTATCACCACAAATCATAATAGCCTTTTTTCTACAATTACAGAAAGACTGGTTACATACCCTACAGTTATTGTGGTTCTTTGAGATGTAGTCAGTGTGGCTCCCATTGTAGGTGTGCAGGTACCTCACATTGCTGAGGAATCCAAAAAGCAGGGATAGAGAGCAGGTCATGGGAACATACTGACATCATCATCCTGAAGAATCACAGTTATTGTAAAGTAGCCACTCTCTCCTCTTATAGTATGCATTAGTATGCAGAGGTGCACCAAGAGGGGACAGGGCAGGGGACCCAGGCCCACCTTTGGCCATAGACAGCAGAGGCAGGAGCAGGAGATGGTGGCTCCTAGCACATCTGAGCCCAACAGGATGCAGAGAGTAGGCTTAGCTGCTGGCATGCCTGACAGAGGGTCCCTCTGGGGCCCCAAGCCCAGCTGCAGCCACTGTGTGGCTAGCCAGCCCCCATCCAGGGAGCTGGGGCCCAAGCCTCCCAGCTCCAGAAATCATGACCCTGGGGCTTCCCCCCCCCCAGGAGCTCCAGAGGTGCCTGGGGTGGGGGAGCAGGTCTTGCCCCCAGTGAACCTCCCCCAAGGAGGGGAAGCCCCAGGGCCATAATTCCTGGAGTTGGGTTATTTAATTGCTTTTTACATTTTTCTTGAATGAAGAGCACCTGTTATGCCCACAAGTTTGAATAAGGTTTCACCCAACTCCCAGCATAGCAAATCTATTGGGATTCCTTATTCTTAGGTCATTCCTTAGTCTAAAGGTACCTCCCTCTTGTCCCCATACATATATACATATGTACACATACGTCTACAGACAAATATTTGCACTCTCTCTAACAACGTTAAGATTCTGTCATTAATATTTTAATATGCTTATTGATTACAATTAATTCATTTGATATTCATATGAATTTCATATATATGTACTTCTAGAGAAAATCTGTTCTAATAAAGCAGTTTTAAAGAGGACTTTCTTAAAAAGCATTGTGTTTTGATAGTTGTCAATAGGAGAAAAAAAACTGGATGCATGTCCTGTGAACTTTTAAACTCAGTTTTCATTTTACAATTTATAGTAAAATACCACAGTATTACACTGTAAGAGTTGATTGTGAAAATAAAAAGCTGCTTGCTTTTTTTTTGTTTATTTTTATTGCTGATGTCCTCCAGCCATCTTTATGACACATAATCCTCTGGAACACGGCTGATGATGGAAGCAGTTACAGACAATGAAAGTAAAAATGATTAAGAACAGTGCTGGAAACCATACAAATTATTTGTAGGCTTGTAAGGATTAGGATTTTAATAAGTAATTGTCCATTTTACTAGACACATACAAACATACAAAAAATATTTCCATTGATAATAAGTGAAATTTACAGTTAGGCAAAGAAAGAAAAATGCTGCTTGAGAACTATTAGAGTTTAATTTAAGAATATTTACTTTGTATATTTTGACATGTGATGTGGACAATTTAAGTTTTAATGGTTATAAAGTTTTAACTTTTTGAATCTCAACATCTACTGTCATTAAACAGATATTGTCTGTCAAAATTATGAAAAAATAAAAACTGAATTCTGCCAAGCCTAATTATATGTTGCCTGAAAGGATGAATATATTTTAATGTACATGTCACAAGCAAAGATTGTACATCCCCTTTTGTGAATTAAGATATTAAAGCCTAACTGTACATGTTCAGACATGTACATACAAATGTACAAGCTCAATATAAATTATGAAAAAGCAGTATAAAGTATATTGTTTTAATAGATGATGCGTTACCACCTCTTTGCAATTTCAGCCACTTTTTCAGGACTTTTTCCTCTTTAATGAAATGCACAATTTCCAAAATATGACAATATATTCAGGAGATTAAATGATTGAGCTTTTGCACATCCTGTAGTGGAAATTCTTGCATTTTCTGCACATTTGGCATAATATATCAGCTGACCAAACTGTATGATAAGTTTGTAAGACAATTCTTAGACTAAAGGAACATATACATTATTTTCTGTCTAACAAATAATTCTCCTCAGTTGATCAGCAGTGCCTACAAATTTTGGGTGAGGAGGGGGAAAGGAGATAACAAGACTTCCTAAAACTCTACAAAACCTCAAATAAAAGTTTAGAGTTGAGAGAGGAATCAAAGATTCAAGATGATTCCTATTTCACCCAAATCAGTTTCCACATCCTTAGTTTAAAATTGTAGTAGGAAATAAACATTCACTGTATCATAGTTAATATACTATAAACCTAACCTAGTCAGTATATATTATACTGAATCCTGTGGAAATGATTACTTACCTTCACAGCTGCTTTAACAATATATTCTTGGAAAAATCTCAGTAGGTTTTCAAAGAAACATATCATGAAGAGATACTCAGGGGTGTGGGGCATAGTATATAACTTTATTTACTAGTGTCACATTCATCAACAATGCTCATCTCCAATTTTTGGTGCCCATGATTGAAATTGGATGGTGAAAACCCAGAGCACACAGAATACCAAGACACAGCACAACACAACCTCGATGAAAACCATCCTAGACCCAAGCCAGTTAAAAAGGTTATTGAAATGTTTTTCCACCCTTCATGAATAAGACAGACAACATGAACAGCAGTGATTGTCAAATTGATAAAACAATTCTAAAAGGCTTATTAATTATTTAAAGTATCTTCAGGGAAAGGAATTGAATGTGGAGGGGAACAATGGTTTACTGAGGACTTTGAAATAGTACAATGTGTAAAATAATGTAAGAGCACACTGTAGATAATGTTTGAGAAATGTTTCTTGTGACAATATATCAATTTAATAAAATACGAAGTAATAAACAGGAGGCATTCCAGATAAACATCAAAAGCCCCCTGGAGCCTGCAGGTAGTGCTTTGCATGGATGGCAATGACATTGACATCAGGAACTCTAACTTATGATAGCCAGAGATTTTATGAACTAGGTAATTTACAAATGTTTATTTAAATGGTCATTGAAAGCATTTATTTTACTGTTAGAGCTAGGAATGTTCTCTTCGTAATTTTAACATTTTAGCTGCTTGCGGTAAACCCTAGTCTCCCCCTTAAGATTTATCTTGAGCAGCTAATGTATTAAAACTGGCTAGAATTTTAACATTAGTTAACATGTGAAACACACACTTTTCCCTGCTGTTGATATGGCCCAGAATAGAGCCCTTAACCCTTGATATCAAGGGCTTGCCCTTTTGTGATAAATTCCACAAGACAGATGGCTGGAAGTAAAAATAAAATAGATTTCCTGCCACATTAAAAGGACCTTTGTTGAAAATATCAAAGCCCTGTGCTCCTGTTTAGAGAAAGCATGATTTACAGTGTACAGAGACTTAACAAAGGGCTTTAAAGAAAAGCAGAACCCTTGATTTATCTCATCTTTAATTTTATAACACTCAGTGAGGTATTAAAAAGTCACATGAGAAACCAAAGAATTTTGATGGAATAAAATGTCTGTAGAAATAATTCACAGTTCATGGACTAACACAGACTACTGCCAGAGTATGAATGCAACATTTAGGGAAAAAAAAAAATACCTGCACTCTATCAACATGAACCTTCACTCCTCCAACAACTCCCTTTTTAAAGGCTGCCAGCATATCTAATATTGGATTGAATCTGCTTCCCCTATAATTTTAAAAACAAACACATTAATATTAAAAATGTGAAAAATCACATTACAAATAATGATCTTCACATGTATTCCATACCTTATGTTATCCTCACGGATAAGCACGAGGAACAGGGGGCGACCATGCATCTTCCAATATTGCTTAATGAACTGTAATGCATTCTAGGTAAACATAAAAGTGTATGTGATTCATGCCAGGAAACATACAGTACAATATATTGTAACTATAACAAACAACTTAAAATAAAGGGTACTGCTATAAACCCAACAGATTACAAATCCCAAACAGTTAATTTTTTCAGTTATGTATTTATTTATTTTTTTGCAGAATGTAAGCAATTTGCAAACGCTGCATAGCCACAGCTTTATAACAACATTGCTCTCATTATAGGTTAGGCACAAACCAACCAAGTCACCAGTCTGAGCAGAATGAAATATTGGATTACATCTATTGATCTGTATAAAGAGGGTTCTGATGTGAATAGCGAGTGAAAGTGCAGGGGAGATCATTGGCACCTTTTATACACCAGAAGTAGGTGCTGCAGCCCAGGTCATTTCACTGTGAGGATGGGGGAATAGGGCAGGTGATGCTGGCACTAGAACTGGGGGACATTTTTTCAAATAGAATATTTGCTGAAAAATGCAGTTAGAGGTCAACTGAAACTATCCCCTATTTGACATGAATTCACTGATTAGTTTCATCAATAAAAAAAAAAGTCAGGATAGATTCATAAGGGGCCTTAGGTGCCATTTTTGAAACTGAAGAGGGGGTGGCAGTGGTCTGATACCTGATAGCCCCATGGTTAGAGCACTCACCTGGGACATGGAAGACCCAGATTCACATCCCCACTCTGCCTGATTTGAACTTGCAGATGAATGCCCTGCCTACAGGGCTATAAAGTATTCTAGGGTGGGTCTCTCTCAATTTCTCCTGTTGATGTCGTTCCACTTTGCATAAATAATTAAATATTCAACAGACCAGAGAGAGAGGAATGACCCTACAGTCTAGTGGCCAGGGCACTGATTTGGGAGGGTCATAGCCAGGTTCCAGTCCTTGCTGCAAACTGAACAACCAGTTATTCACATAGCTACACTGCTGCCCTTAACTGTGTTTCACCCAAGGAAGGCAAATTTTAATTTGTAGCCAAGGCTCCAGAAAAGCCCCAGCAGATGAGGCTTTCAATCAAAGCATCCCTAAAGTGAACTGGCCATGCCCCTTGCCCCTGCCAAATTTGTCTGTCTTTGGGGCTGCACTTGAGTTTCCCTGGAAAACAGGGGTTCGTGCATGTTGTGCCACTGCATTCTCATCCCCTCCTGGAGTTAGATTTCTGCCAACGTAGAACATCCACTAGGGTCTGCACTGGTCTAATAGTATATTAATGCTAATATTTGCATTGTTCTTCCCACCATAACTTTGCTCGTCTTACATTATATAGTAAGGTATACAGACTATATATTTTTTCATCCCCATTTTTCAATCCTACATTTCATCAAACCTTTAGAACAGCACAATTTATTCTTAATATAGGACTTATTTCATCAGGTTGCATAAGATAAACAACAGATAAATACCTTAATGTCATCGATCAACAGCATAACATCCTGAGACATGTAGAAGTCACTTAGGTCAAAAATGATTGGGTAGCAAACAACAGTCTTTCCTAGTATTCGATAAATCTGTAGGAAGAAAAAGCTAACATTACCCATTTCTTTAAAATATATTAAACTAACATTAATACAGTTTAAAAAGTGAAAACACAGATGTAGTCTTGCAGAATTGTCAAAGTAATAATGATCTGCAAAAAGGACAACTGAAAAATCTAATTTGAAGAATCCTTGTTCTTACACAGTGAGCAAATCCACATTCTTTTTTAATCACAGCGGTTCACCCAATCATGATCAAGCTTGTCTTGGGTGAGTAAGTATTGCTGTAACTAGTTGCTTAGGTAAGGCGTGAAATAATTTAATAGTGAGATAGTTTATGCTCTGTCCTTAATGAGTTTATAAACTATATTAAAAACATTTTATAATAAACAATACGATTTACATGCAGAAAATAAGATTACATTTAGTAAATTCAACAATTTAAATAGTATTCTGTCTCCACAAAATAATCCAAAATTTGTCTGGAGTACATGCTAATTATAGTAATACAAATCAGTCACTTCTTGCAATGACCTTTGATGTTCCAAGGCATCCGATAGGCCTGTCGGGTCTTCCAGATAATCCCAGTTTCTCATTAATCCCCAAATGAAAGTAAGCCTGAAAGAAATAATAATTGTGACACTGTAAGGCCATCTAGTTACACAGGCAAAATTCAGGTCCTTCTTGTTTTTCCCCCCAGCATTAAACAACCCCAGAAACATGAACTCAGCTTTTTTTTTTTGAGGAGGGCATAAATATAAAACGATTACAATTTTTTCTTGTTATTGGCTTTTTGGACATACATCTGTATCACAGTAAAAGAACTGAGAAAAACAGATAAAACTTGACTAAATGTGTAGCCCAAGGACTGAATTTGGCCCAGTAAGTAAGGAAGCAAAAAGTGAATTATCTTAACTTTTAATAATCTCTTCATTGACAAACCATGTTCAATATAATGAAAGCCACATCACCTCTGGCAGATCACCAGCACTGAATTTCATTATATTTCTGCTGTGTACCTGTGGTCTATATAGTCCTCCAACCCTACTTTTCATTGCTTATGAAAGCAAAGTGATGGATAACAGCTGCTAATATCAGCATGGTGTGGAGGTAGGAGCTATGTAAGCATCTCAAAGATGCTCTTTACTAGCATAAGAATGGCTATATGGGGTCAAACCAAAGGTCCATCTAGCCCAGTATCCTGTCTTCCGACAGCAGCCAATGCCAGGTGCCCCAGAGGGAATGAACAGAACAGGTAATCATCAAGTGATTCATTCCCTGTTGCCCATTCCCAGCTTCTGGAAAACAGAGGCTAGGGACACCATCCCTGCCCAGCCTGGCTCATAGCTATGGATGGACCTATCCTCCATGAATTTATTTAGTTCTTTTTTGAGCCCTGTTATAGTCTTGGCCTTCACAACATCCTCTGGCAAAGAGTTCCACAGGTTGACTGTGCACTGTGTGAAGAAATACTTCCTTTGTTTGATTGAGAGCTAGTGAACAGGAGCTAATGGGAGTTTTGCGAGGGAGTTCTCCAGGTGAAGGAGGAGCGATTATATTAGGTAAGTTTGTTGCCTGTAGTGTGTGTGTTTGTGGTGTGCTTGCTGCTTGAGTGAAATATACCCTGTGGTCTGTTTGTTTGGGGGACCGTGTGTGCACTGAGCCTAGCAGCCTGCTAGGCAAGGCTGAGAGCTTCTTAACGAGGCTTTGATCCCTAAGCCCTTTACCACCCCTCAACCCTTAACCAGGGGTGGGCATACTCAGGAAGTCCAGGGCTTTAAAAAGCCCACTCCTAAGCAACCAGAGGAGCTAGCGAACAGGAGTGGCTAACACTGTTGTATTGTTAGGATCTCAATCATGGCCCTGAACATCAAAGCAATTATAGTCCTGAGTCTCTTCAGCAGAGCCTACCACACAGTGCTGAATTAGGGTCTGATCCTTGAGCTTTGGGTGCACTCCTGGACCTATGCACAACACCACTGACTCCTGCCTATGTGAAGCAAGTTTCAGAATTCGGGCTTACATTGTAATGGGAATTCGAGTTCTATTGACTAGGTTGATTCACTCCAAATCAGAAATCTCAAAACTTCTCCAACTTAACCAAACTATCTACCCTAGATTGATCATTAAAGCAAATGTTGATGTTAGCTAATTTAGGCATTAATTTTTGGCTTATACCATTTTACCAACAGAATATTTTTAACTTAAATATCGTTTTCCTGTAATGGTAACGTATTCATTAATATGTGAGGTTTACAACACTGTGCTGTATCAGATTAGTCAATGTATAATAGAAACATGTCATAACTATTGAGCTGTGGGTAAACGAGAGTACACATGCAAATTAAATCTTTGAAAAAAAATCTGCAACTCCCATTCTGTTTGGGTGATTTTAGATGACAAGCTCACCATTATTAAAATGGAACTAAATTTCCTAGAATTTTATAAGTGACATCAGGAAGATTTCTCTGGGCACATTCTCTCTGAATGCAGGAAGGAAGATCTCTCAGGGATAAATAAAGATGAAGTTTTAGACAAAGATGACTATCTACTTATGATCTCCTAGGGTATGTCTTCACCACAGAATTAGCCTGGGTTCTTACTTTTGTGTCCATACACAAAAATCTCACACCGGCATTAAGTGGTGCTTTCAAACTGCATGTGGCTGGGGGTGTGGGCTAGAACCTGGATTCCCCTTTCACTTGGACTGGTAACCCATCCACTTTTGCATTGCAGATGCAGGATAAATCATGCGACTGCTGACAGTCCTCCTATGCCTTTCCACAATTTCCCCCCACCCCCAAAGTCCCCAGAAAGACAAATATTTTCCCACAATTGGCAGGGAAAGAATCAGAGTGGCTCATCTTGCTGCAGCATAAAGAACCATGGGATATGCCCCCAGAAGTCCTAAAGACACACGTGGGGGAGTGCAGCATGTGTGAGGACACGGTAGCTTGGGTAGTATTTTGCAGCATGGCTGCTTACACCTGGGCTAGGTTAACCCATGTGCCGATCACCCAGCCTAACTCTGCAGTGATGAGAAGAGATGATAAGCCAATAGCAGCTGTAAATTAACTGTAAGGGCAGAAATCTCACTATTTAGAATATTTGAAAACAATGAAGTATTACTGAACACATCAACTCTAGCAAGCCCAAATCATCTGAGGCTTTTTGAGCGCCTCAGACTACAGAAAGCTGTGGTTACTGGTTCTAAAGAAGGATGACCTTACAGAAGAAAAGTCAACTTGCTGCAAAAAGTAACAAAAAAAAATTCTACCCAATGAAGTATGATAGAACTACCAAGGGAGAAAGGAGAGTTAATGGAAAACAGGGAAAGAAAGTCATGTAATAGAACCCGTTTTGCGGGCTATCCTAACTCTAGTGAACTGAAGCTGATGGGAGAGTAGCTAACAGGCATGGGACTCCAGCTGTCTATCCAACTGAAGGGAAGGAGTTTTTCGTCCTTATTTTGGAAAAAAAAAAATCCCACTTCCCTGACCTATGTGTCCATGTTCTTCAGATTAGGTACAATGTAAATTGGCCTTGGAGTCAGCTTGTTTAGCTTTAGTATTTAAAAAAAGTTGCGTATGTAGCACAAAGGCTATTTTCACTCATTACAAAACTGTAAACAGTGATATAGAATTGTCAATCACACTGCTACAATGCAATGAACAAAATGTCCCCTACCACAGTTATCCAATCTGAATGACTATATTCAAGTGGGAAAAGACTGGAGAGTCCATTCAATGTCAAAAATATTAATGCATTTAATATGGTGTCTGTACATAACATAAATTAAAAACTGCCATTCATGTTAAGCTGCTTATTCTTACATAGTATGGAGAGCATATGAATGACAAGTAATAAGCACATTATAACGTAACACTAGATGGAGCTCTACCTCCCTAGAACAGTCTATAACATTTTACATATAAAAGAATTGTCTCTACTAATAAAAACGGAATTCTAATAATCCTATAATACCACATCTTTCTTTGGGGATTCAGCTATGCTCTATAATCTACTTTGCATCTTCCAATAATAGATCTCCTGCTTCACCCATTACAGATAAACCACCCCCCCCCACACACACAAACTGCATCAATTCAGATTCAGCCTCATTTCTTTACTTTTGGAAATGTGTCTTTAAGCTAACCAACATTTTAGCCAACAACTACACCCCTAGCTCAAAACACGAGAACACTAGTTCATTTCCAAGAAATGTCTCAAGTACTGTACAATTCACTAATGGAAGTTTTTCAAGTTAACCTTCTCTATCCAGTTGGTTCAATGCAGTGCAGCAAGAATTAATGATAGCTGGAGGTTGCTATAAAAGCCTGGAGTGATAATGGGTATCCAGATTCTAGAAACCTTTTCAAAAAGCCAAAGTGGACTCTTCTGCCATCTGTTTTTCTATTCTTTGATTTTGCTACCATCTGTTTTCTTATTCTACTTGCTTCAATTTCCCTATCCTCAGCATTCCTCCTGTCTACCTCATCTTCCTCTTCTTTAACTGTTTCTTTTATCTTTCTGCCCTTCCTTACACACTTTTTTCTCTTCTTACATTCCTACTTTCATATCTTTTCCTCATCTCCTTCTCTCATATATACTATTTCTTCGGACACAGCCCCAAGTTTTAGCTTTAATATGCCATCACTGGTGGCTAGACTAGTTTGCAATTTTGTAATTAAGTATTTTGAACTATATTAAACATCAAACCGAATTATATGAAAAATATAGATAGCTATAGTGGGATTGGGAAAAGTACCTTAAATTACCTTTTGTGATTGTTTTTAGCAGAATATGTTCAAAACAACAACAAAAAGTCTTTTATAATATAAAATGCATTAATTTAAAATACATTTTAAAGTGTTATATAATTTTTACATTATAATGTAAGTAAATACAGTGAATATGATGAAAGAAGAAGGTAGAAGCAGGAAAAGGAAATGAAGCAAGAAGGGAGAAAGAGATGAAAAAGCATAATAGGAGAAGGGACAGTATTAGAAAAACAAAAGAAAAATAAAGAGAGACAAAATCCCGCCATGATTGTTGCAGGGGACGTGGGAAGGAAATCCCCCCTCACACATCCCCTGCATCAGCAAGAGGGGTTATTGACTGGACTGGTAAGTGCCCGGAAGAGAGGGAGGAAGCAAGAGCAAGAGCATATGCTTGATGAGGCAGAAGTGGGCCCCTCCTCCTGCTCAGCTCCTCCCAGTGGCTGGGCTGATGGGCTCTTGGCTGCTCCCTCAGTCCCCTCCCACAATCTATTTAAACTCTTCCTAGAGTTTTCAAAAGCCTCTTGCCCATTAGCTGCTGCCAGATAACTTCATCCAGAGTGGGCAATGCTGAGATCAGGGGACAAGTGCCAATGTGTGGATAACAAGCAATCACAAGGGTAGGGATCATTTTAGTACTGCAGGACAGCCTAGAACTGCCCCACCTTTCCCCCACCCTATGTGGCTACCTTACCATGGCCAGGACTGCTGGCCCTCTACTAACTCATAGGGGATCACCCATTGTGGGCAAGTCTGTGACTCCTGCCTCCAGCATTCAAGTGGGGGCCACGTTACTGCAGCTGATTCTGTGACTGCCTTGTCCCATGCTTATTGGGGCCACATGGCTGAGTTCTGGGACTGCCCCCATGGGAGAAAAGGGAGCTAGGTGACAGCAGTGGTGGGCTATGGAAGCCATGCAGTCACGGGTAGCATCAGCAGTTGGATGCTCGGAGGGCGCAATGGCTGCGGCCACAGCAGCAGGAATTAGAATGGTGCCTTCCACCTCAGTGGGCTACAGAGGGTCTGGGCAGCCAGGTGGGGCCAGTACTGCCAAGTCGGGAGTACCCAACCATTCCCTCCTGTGATCCGCGGCTGAAGTCACTTCTTTGCTGAGCTTTGTGAAGCAATCACTGGCTTTAGACAGCCCCCGCCCCCCAAAAAGGAACAGAATTTGTGTACCTACAGGCTAGCGGAAGGGGGCAGTGACCTTTCCTCTGGAGTGAGGAGAGCTGGCTGTGCACAGGTGTGGGGGAGCCTGCTGAGGCATGGGAAGGATCAAGGAGTGGAAGCAAGAAACCACCACCACAGCGAGGGGAAAAGAGGTCTGCTGATGGACAGAGACTGACAGACCCAGGATTCTGACAGCAGGTGGTGAGTCAGAACCTCTCGTTCAGCAGGTTTCAAAAGGGAGGAATTAATTCCTTCTGCTATTGGGGTGTGAAAGTGAACCACAAAGAGTGAGGGGAGGGTCAGGACCCAAGGTCCTTATATCAGGAAACAATGGGACTCAGGCATGGAGGCGGGGAAAAGTGGCAACCAAAGGGTGATTGGGTTAGAGCCTCCCTGTAGGAGCATGCAAATAGCCCAGCTGGGATCCCTCAGCTGTAGGGTTGGAAACACATGGGAGATGAACAGCAGCACTGCTTCTGGCTTCATGCCACAGGTAGCTGCAGATATACCCAGGTGCAGAGCAGCTGAGAAGCAGCCCTGTGAGGGGCTAGTAGTATTAGTGGACTCACTGGCTCCTCTCCTGTGTGCAAGGCTAGGGCACCTGCCTGACATGGATAGTTCCTCCTCAGGAGGAAGAGCACTATTGGAACAGGTATGGAGTAGAGATGGTCTTTCTCAGCAGGTCCCTGAACTGCAGAAGCAGATGTCCAAAAAGCTGGATGTACTAGAATATGTTGTGAACCCCAACACCAAGTAGCAGTGGAGTGCTTAGCAGACAAAGGTGGACTATCAGACACCATATCCCTCTTTACTGAGAAGGATATAGGGGACATAGGCGTTGAAGACAGGGGACCATATGCAGGAATTGACAGGCCACTTGGAGCCCATTTATCAAAAGCGGTTAAGACAAAAATTAGAAATATGTGGACGCATTCACCCTTCTATTTCAAGAAGCGGGGGGGGGGGGGGGGGAAGCGGGTGAGATGCTGATGAAAAAACAGAAGGAAAATAAACCTCAGCAAACTCAAGGTAGCTAGGACTCTGGATAATTAGACTCCAGCCTTTTCTATATATGCAAGTGGACTATGCAAAAGGAACAGACACCAATATACTCCCAGCCTTCTCAAACCCATGGACATCATATCAAGGGCAAATGCCACATAGGAATGGGATAGCTGTGACATGATGAGGAGTTTAGATTTAGGGTATTAGAAGGGCCATATTTGCTATGGGGTAAGAATGACCAAGGCTTGTGGATGGAATGCATGATCCCATGCCATCCAGCCCAGCATGCTTATATAGACAGTGAGTTACCAGTAGCAAAATCACAGGCATCAAAAGGGGATATTAGTTTTAATGTCTGTTCTGCCATTAATGAAATGAAGTGTCTTTGTTCCTATTGGAAACACCAAGCATGCATGTAAGAGAAGTGGAAGCCAACATGGTGGCCCCTCTCCCCCTTGTAACTGGAGCAGAGGAAAGGCCAATCATAGTAGACAAAATAGCAGGTCATCAATGGTACTTCACCTGGAGTGGCAGGAAGCAGCAGCAGTACTGGAAAATGCTGCAACCAGGCATGCATTATAAACCAATAATGCACACTTTGAAGTATCATACAGTTTAATTAAAATGAAACAAAAAGCTAGACAGTTTGCTGCAACATAAGTATGCTTGAGTCCGGTTGTCAGCAAATAAGGAATTGCATTAAAAAAAAAATAAAAAAAAGAACAGCATAGATAAGTCATTAATGCAAAATCTCTTACTTTGACAAGTTCCTGTTGAGCCCATATCTGAATAGGCTCCACCTGCTGGGGAGTCTGAGTCTGGATTCCATATGTGTTCAGAAAAACTTGCAGGCTATAAAACAAAATAAATGCAGGGATTAATCACAGTATAACTACAGTCTGATTTTGTAATGGCTGTGGTAGCAATTACTGAAGAAGCAAAAACATGAATATCACATCAATTTAAATCTGAATTAATATTCTCACTCCTGCTTCTTTGAAAACCTGTGCCAGACTGTAGATCTCGGTCATATTCAATTCTTTCTTAAAATACAAATTCTTAATAAAAGTAAATGTCTTACCGTTGACTTTCTGCTATCAGGGCCACATGGACCACCAAATCATTTTCTAGAGGCCCCTAAAATCAATAACAGCAAACAAATACTTTTATTAACACAGTTAACCAAGAACAGTTTGTTATCTCAACAAGAAACAAGAACAATATTAACAGTATTTAAACAGTTCATAGATACGATCGGCATCAACTCACTGTATTGCTGCTTCTCCCTGCTCTCAACTGTCTGTTAATCAATTTAACTGTGTAGACAGGGTAATGGAACACCATAGAACTAAAAGCCATAAATCTCACAACTAAGTGAGTGGCTGTACTGTCAATGGTATTTTGAATGATGCATGTTGGAGAGATAGGGACCAATTCTTCTTTTGCCACCATTTACATTTTTGTAATGAAAAAAAGACAAACCATGTAAGAGATTTATTTAAAAATTGTTATATATGGTAAAAATCCTTCAGTATGTATCCCAGAAAAAATGCAAGGTTATATTATTGATGTTTTTGGTATTTTCCCCTTATACCTACTATATCATAGTATTATTTTGATATACTGCATAGACTTTGTAAAGAATTAATCACACAACCGACTGTATAACTGATAGCCTTCATAAAAAAACAACCAAAAAACAAAATGCACACACACACATGACATGCAAGCTAATAGCATTAATATTTTTAATCTGAAGTATTTTTGACTGGACAGTTGCTAACTGTATTGTTGTATGAAAGATATAATGTACATTTCTAAAGGGTGACAATATTTCTAATGTTATGATTAATTAGGTTATTAAGAACAAAATAAATGACAGTATTTTGGTCAGAAAAAAGACATGCAAACAGTATTGAATTAAACAGATGGGTAAAATTTTGACCGCACTAAAATCAGTGACTGGGGCCGGGATTTAACTGGCAACATGCTTCACTGGCTAAGATGTAAAATGTCTGCATTACTCTCATTCATTTCCTTGATAGTATTCAATGCACTCTGTATACATACTCTGATTTTTGGGGGGAGGAGAGAAGGAAGAGGGAAGGGGAAGTGCTATGGTGTATCCAGCAGAAGCAAATACAGTGTTATTTCCAAGATGGTTCTCTCTAACAGCAGTTTTAGCTGTAAAAACCCCTGACTTGGAATTTTAATTTTAACAATGTAAAGAAAAACTGCAGAATTTGCAGAGCAAAAATTAAGTTAAAATTATGTTAACTTTTTTAAATGTCTACATCCAAAATGTACCATAATTTCTTTCCATTGTAAGTCTTTAAAGTAAAAAGACAAGTTCAGGCATTTATGACTCCTCCAAACCAAATCGCACTTGCTGTATTCAGAAAAGCAAATCTTGAGGTCCTAAAAAATGTATTTTTTGTCCTAAAAAATACATGAATAATAACTTCTACTAGAGGTTGCAGAAGCACTATAACCTACATTTTTTAAGCACACAAACCAGATTTTTTTCCCTCAATATAAGTATTACAATATGGGAGCCAGAATGACCTGTTGGAAATTCAAGTGACATAAGACTTTGATAACAAAACAGTGTCCTCAACAACAGGGAGTTCTTATTGACTTAACACTGTTTGTAAAGGTATTAAAAACAGACAAAATTACTTTATGTCAGGACAGTATAATAAACCACTACAAACTTTACCTCAGAATTAGAATTAGGAAGTTTCTTTGCTGCTCTATGTCTATTAATATCATGTAAGAGATTGAGGTTGTCTGACTATTGCAATTGAGACTATTTGAAATGAAAGTCTGGAGAAAGATCTTTGGATAAGCATTCTATGTCAAGTTATTATGTTTAGATTTGTATATAGCAGACAGAAGGAAGAAAGCAGGTTCTAACTAGAATTCTTTATTTCCAAATGACAGTGTATTTAAGTTGGTTGAGTAATTAGATTCTTGCCACTCAAAGAAACAGGTAAAATAATTTTTAGCTATAAAATTTTAGTACAGACTCTAGAAAATAATGCCTGGGACAAAAAAGGGAGTTTATTAAAAATAAACTGCAGATCCCTTATTTCTCGTGTCAATCTATTTACTGGTATGCAGGATTTCATGGATTACTGCACCTGATGAAGTACTTTATCAAAAGGTAGATGCAGCAATCTTTTTCTAAGTGACTTACTGCTTCAGTTATTTTTATATTAGAGGACCTGGCTGTGTGAAACTTAAGACTTTCAAAAAATACTGCAAGAAACTCAATATAGTGCATTTAACTAGCATTCTGCTATGTATGAAGCAGAAAGCAAATGTCTTTGCCTTTCACTGTGTCAAGGTCTGGGAGACAATATAAATTTACAGAATGTGCCACGCCATACTGTAAACACTGTTAGAATATTCAGTTAGAAGATGAATGAAATAAAGCCATTTATCAGTCCCCAGAAATTATAGTGCGCTCTCTCTCTCTATATATATATTTCATTAATATATTTATTATTTCATTCATCTTCTAACTGAATATTCTAACAGTGTTTACAGTATGCTGTGGCACATTCTAGATCTATAACTTTATATTGTCTCCCAGACCTTGACACAGTAAAAGGCAAAGACATTTGCTTTCTGCTTCATACATAGTAGAATGCTAGTTAAATGCACTATATTGAGTTTATATATAGATATATAGATACAGCATTAACTACCTATATTCAATCAAAGCTGAATGCAGTGGATGTCACCATGACCCTATATTCATACCCTACACACCACTGTAATAATCTTTGCACAAAATATACCTTGTAAGGTATCATTTGAAAACAAATAACTTGCTGATCAAGAATATCATGGTGAAACATATGTAGCAACTATGTAAAGTTATGAACATCAGCTGAAATTAAGTCTGAAATGCGTTTACCAGATCAGTAAACCAGTTTCTTGAAGACAAAGGACAAGCTGACACCTCTAGCCAGGTGTCAAAGTTGATGAACAATCGCCTATCATGTGGCCATTCTCTGGCAAGGAAGGGGGGCAGGAACAAACAGATTTGCATCTCAGCAAACAACAACCTGGAACCTCTTTAATCACCATGCTCTTTGTCTCTGTCCTCACAGCAGGAATGAATTTTGTCTAGGGGTAACCCTCAGGAAAAGGGGTCAGTACTGCAAAAAGTACTGAATTAAACAGATGGCTTTATTAGAGAAAGTTTTGGAACAAATTGATGAACTAAAGAGTAAAAAGTCACTAGGACCAGATGGTATTCACCCAAGAGTTCTGAAGGAACAAAAGTGTGAAATTGCAGAACTACTAACTGTAGTCTGTAATCTACCATTTAAATCAGCTTCTGTACCAAATGACTGGAGGATAGCTAATGTGACACCAATTTTTAAAAAGGGCTCCAGAGGTGATCCTGGCAAGCCTGACTTCAGTACCAGACAAACTGATTGAAACTACAGTAAAGAACAAAATTGTCAACATATAGTTGAACATAATGTGTTGGGGAAGAGTCAACATGGTTTTCGTAAAGGGAAATCATGCCTTACCAATCTACTGAGTCAGCAGTGTGCCCTTGTTGCCAAGAAGGCCAATGGCATTTTGGGATGTATAAGTAGGGGCATAGTGAGCAGATCGAGGGACGTGATCGTCCCCCTCTATTCGACATTGGTGAGGCCTCATCTGGAGTACTGTGTCCAGTTTTGGGCCCCACACTACAAGAAGGATGTGGATAAATTGGAAAGAGTACAGCGAAGGGCAACAAAAATGATTAGAGGTCTGGAACACATGACTTATGAGGAGAGGCTGAGGGAACTGGGATTGTTTAGTCTGCAGAAGAGAAGAATGAAGGGGGATTTGATAGCTGCTTTCAACTACCTGAGAGGTGGTTCCAAAGAGGATGGTTCTAGACTATTCTCAGTGGTAGAAGAGGACAGGACAAGGAGTAATGGTCTCAAGTTGCAGTGGGGGAGGTTTAGGTTGGATATTTAGGAAAAACTTTTTCACTAGGAGGGTGGTGAAACACTGGAATGCGTTGCCTAGGGAGGTGGTGGAATCTCCTTCCTTAGAAGTTTTTAAGGTCAGGCTTGACAAAGCCCTGGCTGGGATGATTTAATTGGGGATTCGTCCTGCTTTTGAGCAGGGGGTTGGACTAGATGACCTCCTGAGGTCCCTTCCAACCCTAATATTCTATGATTCTATGATACTAGAATTCTTTGAAGGGGGTCAACAAGCATGTGGAAAGGGGGATCCAGGGGATATAGATTTTCAGAAAGCCTTTGACAAGGTCCATCACCAAAGGTTCTTAAGCAAAGTAAGTCATGATATAAGAGGGAAGGTGGTCTCATGGATTGGTAACTGGTTAAAAGATAGGAAACAAAGGGTTGGAATAAATCATCAGTTTTCACAATGGAGAGAGGTAAATAGTGGTGTCCCTCCCGGGGTCCTATTCAACATATTCATAAACGATCTGGAAAAAGAGGTAAACAGTGAGGTGGCAAAATTTGCAGATGATACAAAACTACTCAAGATAGTTAAGTCCCAGGCAGACTGTGAAGAGCTACAAAAGGATCGCTCAAAACTGGGTGACTAGGCAACAAAATGGCAGATGAAATTCATTGTTGATAAATGCAAAATAATACATATTGCAAAACATAATCCCAACTACACATATAAAATCATGGAGTCTAAATTAGTTACCACCAGTCAAGAAAGATCTTGGGAGTCATTGTGGATAGTTCTCTGAAAACATCCACTTCTTGTGCAGCGGCTGTCGAAAAAGCTAACAGAATGTTGGGAATCATTCAAAAATGGATAGATAATAAGACAGAAAATATCTTATTGCCTCGATATAAATCCATGGTATGCCCACACCTTGAATACTGTGTGCAGATGTGGTCATCCCATCTCAAAAAAGATGTATTGGAATTGGAAAAGGTTCAGAAAAGGGCAACAAAAATGATTAGGGTATAGAAGGAGAGATTAATAAGACTTTTCCGTATGAGGAGAAATTAATAAAACTGGGACTTTTCAGCATGGAGAAGAGACGACTAAGGGGGGATATGGTTGAGGTTTAAAATCGTGACTGGTGTGGAGAAAGTAAATAAAGAAGTGTTATTTACTCCTTTTCATAACATGAACTAGGGGTCACCACAAGAAATTAATAGGTAGCAGGAACAAAAGGAAGTATTTTTTCACACAACATACAGTCAGCCTGTGGAACTTTTTGCCAGAGGATGTTGTGAAGGTCAAGACTATAACAGGGTTCAAAAAAAGAATTAGATAAATTCATGGAGGATAGGTCCAACAATAGCTATTAGCCAAGATGGGCAGGGATGGTGGCCCTAGCCTCTGTTTGCCAGAAGCTGGGAATTTTGCAACAGGGCATGGATCACTTGATGATTACCTATTCTGTTCATTCCCTCTGGTGCACCTGGCATTGGCCACTGTCGGAAGCCAGGATACTGGGCTAGATGAACCTTTGGTCTGACCCAGTATGGCTGTTCTTATGTTATAAATACATATCAAAGGGTGATAACTGTAAAAATGAGGGGCAAAAACACCCCAAGTTATCTCTACCTAGCCATCCCTCTCTTTCACCTAAGACAACAAAAGAAACAGCCCTTGGACATTGGGAGCAGATCGTGGCCTGATAATTTTGTCAGCAATGTTACTGGAAACATGTGGTAAGGAATTTCACCTTGAATCAAGTATGGTTTATTAAGTTTGAGTATTAGGAAGCATTTTATCTTAATTTCTCTTGTAACCATTCCTGACTTTAATGCCTTAGACTTGTACTCACTTAAAACCTATCTCCTTGTAGTTAAATCAATTTGTTTTATTCTTTAATCAAAACTAATCCAGTGTTGTGAACTGTGTGGGTAACTCCATTTAGGATAGCAAACTGTTGTATACTGATCCCCTTAGAGGGGCAACAGACCTAACATATCTGGAGTGTTTAGGAGAGGGCTAGACAGCGCAGAAAACATATTTTGATGAAAAATCCAGAACAGGGAGTGTGTTGGGGTCACCCAGCACATGGCAACCCAGACTGGTAGAAGCCAGAGCTGTGACTGATGTATGGCTAGCAGGCTGCAGCTATCCACAGATACCCAGGGTGTTATCTGGAAGGCTGTTTGTGAGCTGTCCAGGTGGGAGCTACAGCAGCAAAGCACTGTGAGGCACCCAAGTTCACAGGGCAGGGGTAACAGCCCCTTACTGGTGTGGATTGCACCCCAGAATGTCATAGTCAGTACTTGGACAGTGCTAAACAATTTATGCCCAATACACCTCTACCCCAATATAACGCGGTTCTTGGGAGACAAAAAATCTCACCATGTTATAGGTGAGACCGCGTTATATCAAACATGCTTTGGCCCCCCCGTTCCTTGTTACCTGAATGCCCCCTCTAGAGACCTCCATCCCTAATCACCCCCAGGACCCCACCCCCTACCCAATGCCCCTGCTCCCTATCCCCTGATGCTCCGACCTCTATCCACACCCCTCACCCCCTGACAGGCACTCACCGGCAGTAGCGGGAAGTGACGTAATGTGGCCCCAGCTCACACTACTCCACCATCTCCCAGCCACTGGTGAGTACGGGGAAGTTGGGGAAAGGCCCCAGACCGCTCCGCTTTCCTTGCCCCAGCCCCAGCCCCAGCCGAGTCGCTGGGGGCGGGGTTGGGGAAAGGTCCCGCACTCACCTGTGGTGGGAAGCAGAGTGCTGCGGCTGGGAGCTGGTGGAGTAGAGCGGGCTGGGGCCAGGCTGCTCCGCTTCTGCCGCTGCCAGTAAGTGCTGCGGGGATCCCTTCCCCCAAACCCCATTCCCCGAGCGACACGGCTGGGGCGAGGGAAGCAGAGTGGGCTGACCCCAGCCCCTAGCTAAGTCCCGGGCCACTCTGGGGTTGTGGGGCCCCCAAAAGTGCCCCCCCAGCTCTCCCCTCCCAGACCCTGGGGGGGAGAAGCCCCTGAGACCCTCTGCCCCTTATCCAACCCCTCAGTCCCGGCCCGGCCCGGCACCCTTGACACGCTGCTCAGAGCAGCGTGTCGGAACTTTATCGCGTTGTATGCGAACCCGCATTATATCGGGTCATGTTATATCGGGGAAGAGGCGTACTTTTGGCAATTTTGCTGGTGCAAGCTTGCAGAAGTGTCTCAAACTAAAAATATATATAACATCTAGTTTTTTTTAACATAGCATTGAATATTTTGAACAATCATAGTAAAGCTAAAAGGAAACAGGAACATGCCTAAGATTATAGCTTCCCCAACTATAGTCAGAAACAGGAAGAAAAGATTTATGGAAGTCAAATTTAGTTTTGGTATTCAAGATATATAGTTATGATAAAGATTCAATGCAAAGCTTGCACTACAGATAACATTTACAGTGGAGGCAAGACCAGAGAAATACAGGGAGTTAAGTGTATTTGGTTTTGGTGTATAGAACATACCTTAAATACAATAGTCAGATGCTCTGTGACAAATACTGTATATATCACTTATTGGATGGAGGAAAAATGATCCACAAAGGCAAAAGAATGCTATTTGCATTTGTTTGAGGTAGAACATGGCTTTAAAATGACTACTTAGCATTTAAAAGGGTCAGTGAAACTCTTACTTTTTTTAAATTATTCAGGATATGCCACAGATCCAGAAAATTTCACACCAAGACCACTCATGTCTGCAGTGAAATTTTAAGATAATAGATGCTATTAGAAAATAAATGCACAGTACTCTGAGCATCTCTCTACAAGGATTAACTGCTAACCTAGATGGAATATTGAAAAAAATTTCTGTAACATGGATACTTATTTTTTAACCTATCAAATTAGATATGCCACATCCTAAAATGCTTTACATAATTAAAAACAAACAAACAAAAACACCCTTGTCTTATCCTCTAGCCATTCCCTAACTCTCAAATAACTACATGGTCAAAGTCAATGGAGTTTTACCATTGGTGAATTAGGCTTACAATTTTTGGTTTGTTCACTGTTTCAACAGCTCTCTAGATCTGGCCAGTATAATGGAGAAGTCACTCCAATGTTATAAAAGTGAGGGTGGTATAAACAAACAAACATAATCCAGATTCTGTTTATCTTGGAAATCCTTGTCTATCTATCTTTAGTGTAATCTGTGCTGATTCTTTATAGAGAATTACCTACAACACTGAAAATAAAATTAACCAGTGATTTATGCAAGAAGTGACGTTTTGAATACCCTCTCCCAAATATTAATAATGGCAGCTTCAGTCTCCAAATCAAAAGATCAACATCCCAAATTTAAAAAAAAAAGTATTCTAGCTGTATTTGTTCAGGTTAGAGAACCTCAGTAATTAAAAACAACGAGGAGTCCTTGAGGCAATTTTTAAAAGTGGAAATTCTTCAACAAAAAAATTTCAAAACCACACTCCAATGAGAAACTGCAGAACTGGAATTAATTTGCAAACTGGACACCACCAAATTAGGTCTGAATAAAGACTGGGAGTGGATGGATCACTACAAAAAGTAATTTTCCCTCTGCTGATACTCACACCTTCTTGTCAACTGTTGGAAATGGGTGACCTTGATTGCATTGGCCTTGTGAGCACTACTAAAGTAATTTTCCCTCCCTTGGTATTCACCCCATTTGTCAACTGTTGAAAACAGGCCACATCCACCTTAATTGAATTGGCTCGTTAGCACTGACCCCCCACTTCGTAAGGCAACTCCCATCTTTTCATGTGCTATAATATATATTCTGCTTACTGTATTTTTCACTCCACGCATCTGATGAAGTGGGTTTTAGCCCACGAAACCTTCTGCCCAAATGAATTTGTTGGTCTCCAATGTGCCACAAGGACTCCTCTTTGTTTTTGTTGATACACACTAACACAGCTACCACTCTGAAACCTGTCAGTAATTAAAGTTTTGCACATACTCTTGATCAGTAACTCAATTGCTCACACTAGGTCAGTGGAATCAGGTTTTCATTTTTGATTTTTACAGCAAACAAAATAAACAAAACAGTAAAATATCAGCTTTCATATCCTGCAAAGGGGAAACCTTGACATGACAGTTCCTTAATACATCTTTTCTCACTAGAATCTGGTCCATCTTATTCACTAAAATCCCAAAATGAAAAATAATAATCAACACTCGGTTGCAACAAATTTGGTCCAGCAGGAACAAAAGGGGACCAAACAAGGTTTTGCAAAAAGATAACAATTACTTAAGAAGAGTTATTGACCACCTACATTATACCTATTAAAAAACTACAGTGCACATGAGTGAAAAATATATATATATAATTAAAAAGAAAAGGAGCACTTGTGGCACCTTAGAGACTAACCAATTTATTTGAGCATAAGCTTTCGTGAGCTACAGCTCACACACCAGGCCTCCATGGTCCCATTCCAGTATGCATCTGACGAAGTAAGCTGTAGCTCACGAAAGCCTATGCTCGAATAAATTGGTTAGTCTCTAAGGTGCCACAAGTACTCCTTTTCTTTTTGCGAATACAGACTAACACGGCTGTGACTCTGAAACCATATATAATTAAGTTAAATTATCTATTGGGAAATGAAGTCCAACAGAGAACACTAAATAATGATCAGATGTCACTACAAAGCAAAATATGAGGTTTACATGAAAATATTAGCACAAACCAGAATGGCTTAGATTGTGGTGTCATTCTTGTTTCTACTTTGGAACATAAAGTAAAAATCCTTGTTTGTGTAGTGGACTAATTCTATATTGATGATTTCACATTATGTTATATAAACAGACCTTTTGCTGCAATACAAAATAAAAAAATGTTTCGGGATTAATTAGGAGAGCAATATACTACTGTTTTTCTACGTACACTAATTGAATTATTTTATTATGTTTTTGTACTGAAGCACTTTAACACAGTCTTTGTCATATTGCTCATTATGCTCCACAAGCATTCTGTAACATACAAGACTGTTGTTTTGTTCTTACAGGTTTTGTAAGCTTTAAGATGAGTGATTTAGCTTTAGCTATAACAACTAATGCCTTCCATCTAGATAATACTCCATTTACAAAGCAATCCTTTATAAATCACTTAACCAGACCATATTTTTATATACTACTTAACATATTGTAGGTCTTAAACAACAAAGAATCTTCAGAGACTAAACTTTCATGCTACAACTTAAAATAAGTGATCCTAATACAGAGTTTATCTGCAATACAGTGCTAATTCTTGGACCTAAGGGAAAAGTGTGTTTTGAGAATTTAATAAAATTTTGCTTTCAGTTCCTCAAATAAGAGTAATTTGTGCTCATTAGGCTTCATTTGTACATCTTGCTAGCTAAAGGACAGCCAACATTTTTCACTACATTAGTGCTCCTTTAAAAAGAGTGTCACATTTAATGTAATTTACTATCTAGGTATTATGATGTATTCTAAACAAATTTTCAGCAAAAGAAAGCAGAAAAGAAGTCTATGAATTTTGACTCAAAATGTGAGACACATAGTATAGAGCACTGAATTATGTACCAACTTTGTTACGCTAGTGAACTGGAAGGAAGAGCTCCTTCAGTACACTAAACACACATTTGTTTATCATTATTCAACAAGCAAAGGCTAAATGTGGTTCAAACACATAAGTAGTAGATGTGGGATAAATACAAATACCTCCAAAATATCAGGCATCTATTGAAGTGTAAGATGTGAAAAAAAATTGAATATTTAAGTCTCATTTATTTATTAATTTGTGATTTTAGTTGTTTTATTACTAAAGGGAAAAATAAACCAATACCTAAGTATTTTAAGACATGCTGTAAGGAATTAATCTTAATTATCCAGTAAACTCTTCTGCTTTCACTGAGTTTTTTCTTCATATTTCTTTATTTGGAGTTAGCAGCAGTAACACAGACTAACATACATATGTTTTTGTGCCATGCTGGATCTTAATACTGATTGTAAAAAGTCCAGGATGTTAAAAGAGATCAGATGCTGGTAGATTATGGATGTTGTCACATTTCAAATGATTTTGCCTCAGAACAGACTAGAAACATGGTGGCAATTTTTAAGACAGTTGACATCCAGTGTCTCTTTCCTGAGAACTAGCCAGACTGTCACAATATGGCAATGCTCCAACAAGTAAAAAATAATATGATCACTTCAGAAATAGTTACGGCATCCCAGTGACGTCCAGTATGCTGGATTTGGTACAGTGAGGATCAAACCCTTTGTTTTTGAAGATGGAAATGTTTACTTTTGCTAGAAGAATCTTATCTGAGTATGAAGAGTGGTGAACAGATAAATTACCACGGTGAAATTAAGGACAATTAAATGGACACTCTTCAAGGGGGTTATGAGGGTTAACTAATCTCTTGAAGCAGGGATCTGTAGAGGCAATTATTGGAGAAAAGAAAATAATTCACCCATAATTGTAGTTCTCACAGTATATTTCCCCTTTGCAATTCCATGGTCATCCTAGTCTCCCTTCCCAATTATTTGGGGTCCTGCACTGGTATTTCAAATATTTTTGAAATTCAAATAATTTCCCGATGTTTATTTCCCCTCCCCCTTTTGTTCCTCACACGTTCTTGTCAACTGCTGGAAATGGCCCATCTTGATTATCACTACAAAAGGTTTTTTTTCTCTCCTGCTGGTTATAGCTCACCTTAACTGATCACTCTCCTTATAGTGTGCACGGTAACACCCATTGTTTCATGTTCTCTGTGTATATAAAATCATCCTACTGTATTTTCCACTGCATGCATCCGATGAAGTGGGCTGTAGCACACAAAAGCTTATGTTCAAATAAATTTGTTAGTCTCTAAGGTGCCACAAGTACTCCTTTTCTTTTTGAGAAAAAAAATTGGGTCTGCAGCCTTTTGTATAGCCTTTCACTGAAAGTTTGTATCCATCAGAGGATATGAGCATGAACCACATGGTCACTGTTTTCTAGGTGGTTCCAGAGCTGCAGCACAGATAATCACCATTTTCAAGAGGGAGCCTCTGCAGAAGTAGTATATAGTGATCAGCACTGAAATTTTAATATTTACCCACAGGTATTCACAAAATTGTATCTGAGACAATTCAGTAGTTCCCTGCATTTAGACCACTGCACTCGAACTGCAGTTATAAAGTAGCCTGTCTCTTGATAGACGTGTTTCCAAGATACTATACACAAAGCAAGTTCATATAGATAGCAATTAGAGTTGTCTCGTCTATCTAAATCTTTGTGGAACAAGACTTAGGTCTGATTAAGTTGTTTTATTGCAAATGGAATAATAATTAATAAAATTGCTCTATTTTTTAAAACTGAATTTGGGTTGATTGATTTTGTTTCAGTAACCCTAAGTTGCCAAATGCTCTGAAATAGCTGTCTTTTTAAAAAAAGAGAATGAAATAATTTAATGCATTTTTTTAATTGTGGAAAAAGGAACAAGGCATTATAAGGAAAGAAGCTGGTTTTGGTTTTTGAAGACATAAGTAAGTTAAATGTGTTGTATTCTAGTTTCATATTCCATTTTTACCACAAAGTGAGTACTAAATAGACTTGCACACTGATTTTGCATAAATTGAGCTAAATTCGATAAAAATGGCATAATCAAATATTAAGATTAACTGTTTGAGTAGATGTGAAATACAGAACAGAAAAGCCAATAAGAAAAATATTGAGCAAAAAAGAAAGAAAGAAGGGGAACCAACAATCGGAGGTGACGCCGGGGGGGGGGGGGGAAAGAGGGGGCATGCAGAGTTAACTGCCCCCCTCCCCCCAATTTCAGAGAGTACAGAGATGCCCTTGCAGGGCTTGCTCTGCTCCGTCTGCTGGTGCGGGAGGGAGGATTTGTCCTTCTCCTGCTGTGTCTCTTGATCACCCACCCCTGGCACTTCCAGCTCCACTGGGCCCAGGTGGGAAGCTGAAGGGACAGTACAGAGCCGCTTCTAATGCTGGCTGACTCTGCTCAGGGTCGCAGTCTGTGAGAGACACAGTGCTGGGGAGGTGGTGGCACCCATAACAAAAGGTGGTGCTACCAGCCTGCCTGTAATAGGCACAATGTCATTTACAGTACTGCTAGTATGAGCAATTCCCGAGGACTGAATGGGAACACAAGAATTACCATATTGGATGAGAACAATGGACCACCTAATTTAGTATCTCATCTCTAACAGCATACAGTAACAGATGCTTCAGAGGAGGAGCAAGAAACTCTGTAATGGAATAACTTGGTCAATGGGGAAGTTTCTTCCCAATCCCAGTCAATGGTTACATTTTTGCCTCCATGCATAACAGTTTATATCCTCTATTCTTTTTTATCCTACCAAAAATAACTGTGGATGCTCTTATTATCTATACAATTACCTAATCTTTCAATCTTACTTGGCTCGTGAACTAAATCTCTCTTGTGGCACTGAGTTCCACAGGCTAATTATGAAATTCCCGTTATCAATTTTAAAATTTTGCTTTTCATTTTCATTGATGTTTCCTTGTTCTTCTATTTCACATTTCTCAAAATACGAGTGCCTAATTCACCTTCTTCGTATCATTCATTATGGTACGTCCCATCATTAAATTAAAATCATACAGGATTCTAGTTGAGAAAAAGAAACACATACTGCATCTCTGATAATCAAAGTCCTTAGGGAAGAATCTGTTTCTCCCTACACATCTGGAAAATTAACACAGATTTCCTGAAAGAAAAGGAGGACTTGTGTTCCACTGGTTTGTAGAGCAAATCCTTTCTAGATTTTCAATACTGTTCATCTATGATCATCAGAAGATATTGGTCTCAAGAACCAAGTTGTTTACAAGGGAAATGAACAAAAGAACAACTAAAAAAGACAGGTTTCAGAGTAACAGCCGTGTTAGTCTGTATTCGCAAAAAGAAAAGGAGTACTTGTGGCACCTTAGAGACTAACCAATTTATTTGAGCATAAGCTTTCGTGAGCTACAGCTCACTTCATTGGATGCATACCGTGGAAACTGCAGAAGACATTATATACACAGAGACCATGAAACAATACCTCCTCCCACCCCACTCTCCTGCTGGTAATAGCTTATCTAAAGTGATCACTCTCCTTACAATGTGTATGATAATCAAGTTGGGCCATTTCCAGCACAAATCCAGGTTTTCTCACCCTCTGCCCCCCCGCCTCCCAACTCACTCTCCTGCTGGTAATAGCCCATCCAAAGTGATCACTCTCTTTACAATGTGTATGATAATCAAGGTGGGCCATTTCCAGCACAAATCCAACAATCACATACCACACAACAGAACCACTAACCCAGGAACCTATCCTTGCAACAAAGCCCATTGCCAACTGTGTCCACATATCTATTCAGGGGACACCATCACAGGGCCTAATAACATCAGCCACACTATCACAGGCTCGTTCACCTGCACATCCACCAATGTGATATATGCCATCATGTGCCAGCAATGCCCCTCTGCCATGTACATTGGTCAAACTGGACAGTCTCTACGCAAAAGAATAAATGGACACAAATCAGATGTCAAGAATTATAACATTCATAAACCAGTTGGAGAACACTTCAATCTCTCTGGTCAAGCAATTACAGACATGAAGGTCGCTATCTTAAAACAAAAAAACTTCAAATCCAGACTCCAGCGAGAAACTGCTGAATTGGAATTCATTTGCAAATTGGATACTATTAATTTAGGCTTAAATAGAGACTGGGAGTGGCTAAGTCATTATGCAAGGTAGCCTATTTCCTCTTGTTTTTTCCAACCTCCCCCCAGACGTTCTTGTTAAACCCTGGATTTGTGCTGGAAATGGCCCACCTTGATTATCATGCACATTGTAGGGAGAGTGGTCACTTTGGATGAACTATTACCAGCAGAAGAGTGTGTGTGTGTTTGTGTTTTTGGGGGGGGGTGTGAGAAAACCTGGATTTGTGCAGGAAATGGCCCACCTTGATTATCATACACATTGTAAAGAGAGTGATCACTTTGGATGGGCTATTACCAGCAGGAGAGTGAGTTTGGGGGGGGCGGGGGGGAGCGGAGGGTGAGAAAACCTGGATTTGGGCTGGAAATGGCCCAACTTGATTATCATACACATTGTAAGGAGAGTGATCACTTTAGATAAGCTATTACCAGCAGGAGAGTGGGGTGGGAGGAGGCATTGTTTCATGGTCTCTGTGTATATAATGTCTTCTGCAGTTTCCACAGTATGCATCCGATGAAGTGAGCTGTAGCTCACGAAAGCTCATGCTCAAATAAATTGGTTAGTCTCTAAGGTGCCACAAGTACTCCTTTTCTTTTAACTAAAAAAGAGGATACAAGGGAAGATCAAGGTAGCGGATAATTTATGCATATTGAGAATGGCTGTAAAGCAAGAGGCAATTCTTACGCTAACTAACTGAATCCAACTTTAGTGCTGCACAACTGACTGTGCAATGTAACTTCTTCTGGCAGCACCCTGAGGTGCTGGGTAAAACACACAAGCAAATTCCATACATGCTGTCAGTTTCCATGGTATGCATCCGATAAAGTGAGCTGTAGCTCACGAAAGCTCATGCTCAAATAAATTGGTCAGTCTCTAAGGTGCCACAAGTACTCCTTTTCTTTTTGAGTTTCCATTATCTCACATTAACATAGCGTAAGTGCTGCAGTGTGAACAATGGAAGTCTCATTCACAGATCATCAGCTAGCACCCGGGCATCAGGATTGCCTAGGCAACAAGAAATGGGAAGATACTGAGTGCTTGTAAGGAGTATTTGGATAAATCAAGAAAAAAGAAATGCTTTGGAAGCAGGATACACATTCATTTGCACAAGACACAGTAGCTTTTGTTCCCACAGAATAGTTTACATCAATATCTGATAAACATTCCACAATTTCTTCTACAACACTGCACAGTAAGAAAAAAAGTTACTCTCGATTAAGGAAATGTCTCTCTGCAAGAATGTAAAAGGTTCAGAATGTGCTTTTAATCACCTGCCTCACACTTTTTACATGCATGTGGCTCTTGCCTCCATTATAAAGGGCTCATCTACATACAAACTGCACAGATAGAGTTGGTCGGAAAAATTTTGAAAAAAACAATTTTTCATCTGAATTTTCCACTTTGTCAAAATCTAAATTTTTTGCAGAATCAGTTTACTTTTGACAAATTACTGCTGGAAATCTGCTTGTCTTCCTGCCAGGTCACACCAGAGGCCTTGGAACTTGACAGCCAGTACTCGGAGAGCTTCGAGTCTCCCCGATAGTCCACCAGGTTAGCTGCCATGGAGCTGCAGACTGAAATTGACATGATTCTTAATTCATAATTCTTGTCAGTCTTCTGCCTGCTACTGAAGAGCAGTCATGAAACTAACAGGAATTATGTCAATTTCAGTCCACAGCTGCTAGGGCTTCCAGGATTCCTGGCTCAGCTGCAGCCCAGCTGGTAGGCAGCTGAGGATTCTGGTGAGCATATTTTGTTTTGGAAACACCACATCTCAGTGTTTCAGGAAAAAAAATAGTGGGTTTTTAAGTCCTGTGAAAATTTTTGAGTTATTGTTTTTTCATCCTGAATCTGGATGAAAAATGTTTCTGAAAGCTTAAAAAAATTGCAGAACTAAAATGTGGTTTCTCAGCCATCTCTGTGTAACTTAAATTGATTTAAACAATAAGAGTTTCCTTTCTACACTCTCAGTGGGGGGATCAGCCGCTTCCCGTTCCCCCCCCCTAATTACGCTCCCCCGCCCCTAGGAGCCAGAGGGACCTGCCAAATGCTTCCTGGGAGCTACTCCAGGTAAGCACCACCGGGACGCCCCACCTCGCCCCCTGGCAGGCGCCTCTGGCTGATAGGGGTGGGGTAGGCACTCACTACGGTGACCCACAAGACCCTCTTGCCCGGTTCTGGGGGCAGTCAAGGGACAGGGGAGGGGGGTGGATGGGGCAGGGGTCTGGGGGGGACATCAAGGAACATGGGGGGGGGTTGGATGGGGCAGGAGTGGCGGGGGGTGGGCAACGACCCCCTCGTGGGGTGAGGAGGGAACCCGTTGTTAAGATTTTGGCAGCTCATCACTGGATGTATGGATCGAAGAGAGCCCAACTCCTAAAAGTCTTAGGAAGTCAATGTAGAAAATCTTTTATACACCTACAGCCAAAATTTATCTGGAGATCGAGAGAAGAGCAGGTCTCTCCCTGCCTCCCTATGCACCTCTTACAGTGTGCAAGACTATGGACATCTTTGATTGCCACATAATTTAGGTGTGATGTGCTTCCTAAATCACGGGCATCTTGCTTATATCATAACCTGTATCCAGAAACAGCTACTGCAAGTGACATAATCGTCATAGGTCCTGTCTACACTACTAAAGCTGTTATACTACTATACCTAAGAGTTCACATAGAACGTACTTCTCACCCGAAGCAAGATTTCCTGAGGTTTACATTTTCATATTACTACATAGTATCAGTTTCTGTCAAAGAGCACACATACAAATCTGAAAGAAAACCAGTAATCCACCATTCAGAAGGATCCATTGATTTTTACCGGAAATTGATTTAAAAATAAATTAAAAAGCACAATACATGCATTTAATTTGGAAAATAACCTGAATTCTGACACAGTATTGATGCTGTTTTGAACTAAAATATTTTAATCTAATAGATTAAATTAAGCATATGCTTACCTGATTTGAGTATCTCATGCTGACATTCCGCTGATCTTGTGGAGGTATGTAACGCCCTATTGGATCAATGTCTTTGGGATTTACTAATCCATCAACTGAAAGTAAACCACAATTGAAACATTATTAAAGAGTCTGAGCACTTTCAAGGTAACATGTATTCTATTACCAATATTATGTAATCCATTAGTATTACTTTCATTAATGTAGACACATAGCATAGAAATAGCAGCTTCAGGTACTATTTTGAAAGGACCACTACAGTCTCTAAAGACAGGCAATCAACTCCCAAACTCTTTTCTCACACAAACTGACCAAGTGTTGCCTTAAATCCCTTCTCAATAACAACATCTCTTCCCATGTGTTAATTTCCCCAAAGCATCCTACAGCTGCATTTGTTCCTGGATCTATGCTCATGTTTGAGACAGGCGACAAGCCATAATGTGCCAAGACTGTGATGGGGTTTCTGGCACAATTAAAGTTGTGACCAAAACAGCGAACGTCCACTGAAGTGGGTATAAAAGCCCAACAGCCATACATAGCTTGTTCAGCCGTGATGGTATACCTATTGTAACAAGGAAATCATCAGGCACTCATGGATGCTACAAGAGAAGGTGAATTTCCCCTATAAACACTCAACTCTGACAGCTTGGCATTGAAAGAAAAATTCGCTTTTGATCCCAAAACTGACAGTCACCCATAGCCCTAAGCACAATGGAAAGCCTGCAAAACACACACACACACACACACACACCTGCACTAACCACATAACAATGTTTAGCAAAATAGGTGTATACAATTGATACAAAACACCAACCTGAATGTCAATAAAAAGGAAAGGAGGGGGAGGATGCAGGGTCATTGTATTAATGGTGAGTGGAAATTATGTTCTCACTCCTTGGAATTGAACCTTATATCAGCTCACAGGGAAGGGAATCAATCAACAAGTCAGTGGGATTCAAAACTATGAGTAGAGTAGTTGAAGAAATGGAATAAGTTTTCAGGTAAGAGTATTTGTGCAGAAAATTTTTGCATTCATCCAATATCATGTTACTCATCTGACCAATCAACCAGTGATGATTCATACTGAACACCTGCATATAACTGTTAGTGATCAACCTGTAGTAGCGAATGCAACATGGGAAAAAGTTAAATAAGAAGATAAGAGGAAAGACACCAATGATAACTTAGGAAATGATTCAACATGATTAATTACAGGACAGAAAAAGTAACAACAGGAAGGGAAAGAAAGTAAAACAGAAGCAAGGGGATGTAGCAAGTAGAGCTGGTCAAACAGCTTGGCAAATATTTCATTTGATTTATTTTACCAGTATTCATCAGCTACAGAGCCGATCAAATACTATTTAGCAAACCTATTAGATTAATACCATTGGAATTCATCAAATATATTCAATACCTATTTTTTCCAGCTATTTGACCAATCCTAGTAGGAAGTGGCATCTAAAACATTAAGTACAAGATTGACTGCTAATATTACAATTAAATATACTAAACAATAAACAGTACACAACTCCTTTATTCACTTAATTTGCAGCAAACGTGGTCTGGTAGGTAGAAAGGGGGTGGTGGTACAAATATAGTCTCACCCTGGCTAGCCAGCTTATTGCTTCACTGGGAGGAGTCACATTCATTTTTGAGCCTGGTCAGAAGAATGGGATCATAATTGGCAAGTTGTGAAGAAATGTGTCCACAAGACCAACCCTCTATGAAGATGTCTACTTTGTGAAAAAGCGCCATCTCTCCTAATGCACAGTGCAATATTGAAAAGTGTTTGAAAGTTGATAGAACTTTATTCTTATGAATATCCCCCCACTCTTTTTTCTTTATTCCCAAACTTTATTCTCTCATCGGATCCTTGACTTTGTATTTCAGGTGATTTACCAGCAATGACAATTTTCTCAATCTCAATGAAAATAACTAATTCGTTTAGTCATTATGGAGTTTTAATTGGTGACCTAACTTTCTAAGGAGTTTCGAAGTTAGGCCAGTCATTGGCACAATAAACCGTAAATCTGGCATTTCCTGTTCTGAGTGCTTAATTGTGCAATCTTCAAGTTTTATTAAAGGAGTTATTGGTTCAGAATATGATTTTAATGTATTAGGGTGGAGTATATGATGTTATAATGCTGGCAGGGGAGTGAAAGCAAAGGTTAGTGGCTGAAGGATAGAGAAGTGTATGGGGGGGTGGAATCAGAGGAAAGCTTGAAACTTTAAAAAGCTGACAGGATGTTTCACACGTGAAGGAACATGGGAAAACACACAGGTACACTGCCATTGTAGGCAGTCCCATCATACCATCCCCTCCATAAACTTACCAAGCTCAGTCTTGAAGCCAGTTAGTTTTTTGCCCCCACTACTCCCCTTGAAAGATTGTTCCAGAACTGAACTCCACATATTTATCAAAGGAGAGGTAGTGACGGATTTTTATATACATACATACATACATATCTATATACACACACATACAAAATAACTATCCAGAGTCCATTCAAAACTTAAATCTGGATATGTATATTGGTTTAAAAAAATGTTGACAAGAAATATATGTTTTATTACTAGCAGTGTGATAAACATGATTTGAATCTAGTTTTATCCATTTCCTCTTACCCAGGAGTTTTGCAATGATGTACAGTGCCTGTCCCCACAAGAAAAGCTTTCCATCACGTCCACTGTTGCTCGGAAATCGTTTCTGACTACCAGGATTTTTCTTTTCTAATTCAACAAAGTCAGCTGGCACATAATAATACCTGGGTACAACAGGATATCCTGTGGAATTTTAAAATAAATACATTACGTAAATATATAAAACTATTTCCCTTATAAAACTGAAGTGAATTTAAAATGGAAAAAATATACACTGATAATCTGTTTGAACTGAAAGGTTGCCAGCATTGTGTTATCCTTCCAAGGCAGTGCAGACTGAGAGCTATATTAAACATTACTTTATTTATGCCTGAACATCATTTTTACATGATTTCTTTACTGAACAAATGTACCGTCTCTTAATATTCTATTCAGGGCAAAGCAGAATGAATATTTATTTATAGATAGCAAAAAAAGGTATGCTGTCTAGAAATTAGCAAAATACTCACAGATAATCAAAATTACTTGGAAATAAAGAGGTTTTTTGCATTTCTTTACAAACTCAAAATTAGACCCATTTTGTGAAAAAAATCATAAAGATAAACAGATTCTTTTCAAGGAAAAATAGCTTTATAATAAATCATGTGTAAATTCCAAGTTTTTGCATGTATTCAGTGCAAAGTTAGATATTTAATCAAAATCTTGCTTTAAGTAAAATTTAACTTCTATGAAATTGCATGAAACAAAATGGCACAATTATTACACTGGCACACAGGAGGATAGAAAGTGGTGTTCCCATGGAATTACCAAGTGTGTTTCTGTGAATTACTGATTCGTAGACCTTATTTCATTACCATGTAAACTGGCTGAATCAACCATTTAAAAACAGAATTATAAAACATCTAGATGATTACAGTATGATTTGGACAAACCAGCAAGCCCCTTGCAAACAAAAAGACTGTGCCTCACTAATTTTCTAGGTTTCTTTGAGCATTTCAACAGAACAGCCAATGAAGGCAAATCAGCTGACAATATCTCTGGACAAAAGAAAAAAAAAATCACTCTCAAGAGGCTAATACAGAAATTAAGAAATAGAATGACATATGAAGTACTCTAAGGGACTAGAAAATGGCTCAAAGTCAGAAAAGTTCAGATCAAAAATAAATGGTGATGACAAAGGTTAACAGTCAGCACACAAGATTATTTTTTAAGATCATGTTGCTTAATGTATTAATCAATCATCTGGAAAAGAGGATGATCAATGAGGTGGCAAGATTTGCACTGTGGTCGGCTGCAGTATGACAATTCTTCAATTCTTGTGAGCAATTGACTCAGTTTAATTAAAACTGCAAGATCCAGGAATGATACAAAGACTAGAAGATTCTTGCATAGACAAAAATGAATACCATAAAATCCACAATGCCATAGATGTGTAGAATATCTGATTATTATTAACAAAACACATTATTCTACGAAACTCAAAACTTTAGGCTTGGATTACCAATAATCTAAGCCTGAGCTCTATTCAGACCATTTTTGTTGTTTTCATTTAATCCGTGGTCTCCTTATTCATTGTGGAAAAATACCCATTCAGTCCATCTGTGAGCTTCCTAGTATGCAGTTCCACTAAAACTGTAGTTCGAGTGATTTAGAAGACAGAACATTCCAAATAATTCTAAAATACTGTTATTTTCACAGCATGCTAAATCCAAACTAGAATCTGTATCATATTCAAATACTGAATAATTTTTAGAGCACTCTTGCTGTTGAAGCTGAGAACCAGTGAATAATTAAAGCAGTTACTTATATTTGTCTCAGAGTGGAATATTTTGACATTGGGAATATTAGTAACTAAACTTTCCAAGCATAGTCATCGTAATCTTTGTAAATAATGAAACAAAACAAAACAAAAAAAGGTTTCTGAGTAAACCTTGCATTTAAACCATCATCAATTCTTTTCCCAGATAATGAACTCCTTTTCTAATTAGATATGTTTTTACGGAAGAAAAAAAACCTAGGTTTTATATTATAAATTATAATAAAATTATGATATTATATATTATATTAAGTGCTGTGAAGCATTACTCTCATAACAATATATTCTTTCCACATTACTTTGATCTTCTGTTGCTACAGTATTTGCAAAAAAATTTAGAAAACTTAAGTATACTTATAAAACGTTCAGATAACCCAAAGGAACCTACAATTCCTTGAAACTACTATCGCACACTACCTTCAACTGACTGTTGAAGCAAAGGATCCAGAAGCTCCTGATATTCCTTTACTTGTTCCGCATTTCCTCTAAAAATTCCTACAAATAACCAAGTAAAATTTCAATTAATAAACAACTTTTTTTTTTACACTTGAATTTAGCAATCATGAAAAGGTCTATACTAACATCGCTGATGACTGGACCCGAATGAGTTATCTGCAGAATGGATCCAGCACAGGCAGTGCCAAAGCAGTGTCCCCATGCTGCCCTGCCAGTATGTCTCAGTCCTGACCTGGAGGGAGCACTCTAAGGTCTTGTCTATGCAGGAAAGCTTTTTTGGGTATAACCTAAGTTGTGAATTTAAACCAATACAGTTATATCAGTATAACCCGCACATGCAGTCACCCATTTCAGTATGAGTGCCTTTTTTCAATTTAGTTTATACAAGCTGGGAAGAAGTTTAAGCTAAAAAAAGCCACTCTTATACCAGAATAATGATGTCTATATGGGGGCTGGTGGGGGGTGGAGACTTCTATCAAGGTAACAGTTCTGCTAAACCTTTCCCTCACAGAGGAGGGCTAAGGGCAAGATGGTAGTAAAGTCTCTATGGCCATATTCTTTGACCTTTGCTGAGACTGTCAAGGAGGAGGCTGGAAGTGCCAGCTGCAATTTTTTTTTTTAAAATGATGCAATACGTGTCCATTTTTAAAAAGTCAAATGAGGCTACCAGACTCATTTCACATAGGCTTCTTAATAGCCACCCAATAGTAAAGCTAGAGAGCTAGTATTCTCAGTGTAGACTTTATATCCCACTGTACATGCTCTGAGCGATCCAGTCTTTCCTGGGCAAGCTCTAGGTCTTTAGGATGGACTTTTCAGATACCTGAAAATTAGGTGTCCAACTCCCATTGAATTTCAAAAGAATTCACATGCCTAAATCCTATAATGCCCCTTTGAAAATCCAATCCAAAAACCCTTAATACATTTTATGAAGGCACAGTATCTTTAATACCAAGAGCAAAGTTGGGAGGAATCAACTACGCTTGACCTTGAAGGGGTAAAATTGTGTCTTGAAGGGGTTTGGGGACGGTTTACCAACTAGGAAAGGTGGAGGGAATTTGGGATGTGCTAATTTCCTTTAATATACATCAGCGCTACTCTGGAGCTCTAAAGCTGATTCTCTTTTGACGAATAGTAACAGTCAATTTTCAAACTGTCATAACATCTTATACTTGCTCCTCCGTTCTGCCATCAGGTTCCCCTCATACCCTTGTCGCGAAGGATTTCTGTAGTTTCCAAAAATCACAGAGAATAGCAGAAAACGGGCACGACATTTCCCAATAATGAAACTGGCTTGTCTAGCACAATCCCCTTCTACACTCTATGATTCATCCACAAAAGATTAAAATTGCTAAATAATTTTCTCCTGAGAAAGGCCCCACAAGGAAAGTACCCTGGTACTGAGTCTGGAAGAAATACATCTGTGTGTGACACTGGGAGTCCTGAAAACATAGACCACTAAAAACACACGAACTGAAAAAAAAATAGTATGATGCTCAGAAAAAAATTAAACAAACACATTTTTATTAAACATATAAAGTTCTTAATCTACATTTCCCTAAACTCTAAAATTTCTTCTCATAATCTGTTTTAAGCATACCAATGTGGCCAACTGGCTATTCCAATTAAACCAGGGCTTTGAAAAGAAGTCTAAACTCAACCTTCATAACAGAATGTTGATGGGAAGTTCTCTGAACACACTATTTAGAGGGTTTTTCTTTTTCACCCAATTTTGTAATACTAAAGGGCAAGAAAATATCTTAGCAAACGTATTTCCATATATTTTGGAATATTGCTACGTATACAGCATATGTAAGAAGAGCTAAGGAGAAATAAATGCAACAGAAAACAAAACTGCAAATCTTGGCAGGTGAAGGTTTGTGCAAGGAAAAAGGGTATGTTAAAAACACATTGAGACTATAGAACAGTGACCTCTCATCAACATACTTTTGAGCACTGTGTTGACATGACAAAGAAATGAATATTTTGACAGCATTTATTTGCAAATTATTTCAATTACCAGATGTTAGTAAATAAAAATCATCACAAGCTGCATGTGAAAATCCAGTAGCCATTTATACCAAACAACATCTGGAAAAGGGCAAATAATAAGTGTGACATATGCGAAATTTAAGAGACAGCTCCTGTTAATGTTAAAAGAAAATGCAAAACTAATTCCAGAATATATAATTTTCAGAATCTCATCCACTCCTCCCAATTTCAAACATTAGAAAGTTGTGATTTGACAGACAACAGAAAAGCTGACATGTATATCAATAAAATATTGGAAAACCTGTGTTACCTCATGGTATAACCGAACAAAATGCTTTAAGCCAAAATTAATTATTGTAGATGTGTATATTTGTTGGGAAATGTGTCATTTTATTTTAGAAGAGCACAGAAGAATTTCATTGCTGTGATGATGGTTATTTTTTTAAATGATCAGTGACTGATTTTAAGAATCTCTGTTACCACTGTCTATATTCCGCTATTCCACTCAAGCCACAAAGCTCAGAGTACCTTTGCTGAAATAATTTCCCCTGTAGATAAGAGCGGGTGGGGGTAGGGTGTTACGTGATGACAAACTGCTTCCAACAGAGTAAGCATTCATGGTAGGGGTAATTCACTCTTTCTGAAATTTCATTTTCCCTTTCCAGTTTTATTAGTCTCTCTCTACATATTTCAAATTTTGTATTAACTTTAGGTGTGGAGATTTGGAGATTCAGAGATGTTTTTTCTCCCATACTGAGAAACATATACTTTCTTTCGTGGTGATGGTTATTCTGACCAATATTTTATCCCACTATGGCTTCTACCACTAAGTCATGATATAAAGTAATAAGATTTGATTCAAAAATTTGAAACACTTGTTTACTTCATGTCTTTCAGCCAATTGCCTCCTTTGATCATTGATTTTCTTCACTTGTTTATTTTACAACCAGCGGACAAGGTACTTTATATATTTTCCTGGGTGGCAGTTGGATGAAGGTTTCTCTGGCCTGCCATGGACATTCTATTTTCATTATTAACCCACAGTTGTTTTCATCACTACATGAGTTTAATATTACAGACCAATGAGCAATTTGGAAATAGCAATTTTCCCACATGCAAATAGAGAACTTATTTTTAGAGTGGCATTATGGCAAAGACACCAAGCAGCCTAACTGCCTTTTGTAGTAGAGGTTTTTGAAGCCTAATCTTGATGGCAAAACATATTACAAAAAAGAGAGCAGCAGATATTAGTACTCTGAATGCACACATGCACAGAGGCAGCTAAATTCACATTTATTTTATTCAAGAAGATGAAGGTATCAGAAGCGAAAGGCTATAACTGTTTTTTAAAGCTATGAAATTTGTAGTTTTTCCCTCAGCTTACAGAAGTAAGAGAGACAACATTCTCTTAACCATTCCCATCCACAGTTAGTAGAACAGTAAACATTTTCTGCTTGTCTAAAGCTCCATGTGAGGGGAACCTATCAGAGCCTTCTCTGCAGCATATTTGGCTTCCTTGTGAAAACTGCAAATGTCTATCCCTAAAGGAAATGTTCATTTGTGTATTGGCATCCTTACCACTCCTCACACTGTAGTCTACCTACCCAAAATAGAAAATCTGATCTGCTGCTCAGATAATAAAGGGAATTTCTTGGAAACAAATTGATGGCAAAACCTTTTTTAGAAGGTTCTGATCTACTCTGTTGAAATCCCCTCTACTCAACCCTCTTTTCCAAAACTTCCTTGGCTACCTCCATAAGAGCTTCTGCTTCCCTCCTTCCCTTCATTGTTCTCCTCCACACCTTCAACAATTCCAATAACCTCTCTGACATGTCTCCGAAACTTACAGGCATCTTGTAAAGAAATTTAGCTTTAGTATTCTCCTGCCACCAAGAGATCTCTGAGTTGCTTATTTATCCTCTCCTGCATTCTGCTTGATTTACCACAGCACACCCACTCTTTTAAAGATTTGCTGCAAAATCCAGCTTTCCTGTATACTGCTCTTTAGAAGCCCCACTTTCACCTCTTTCACACACTGGAGTTTGGTGCATCTCAGGTCCATTGAGAGAGAGAAAATGGGAGGTACCAAGTTCTAGTAAACACACAGCCAGGTACTGCAATGGTGGAGTCCCTGATAACCTAAAGAGAGTAAGAATGATGGATGACAAGAGTAAGGAAGAAGATTAATGGTAGGCATTTTAGGGCCCATGGATTAAGGGAGGTGATTGCTGGCGAAGGAAAAGCTAAGCCGCTCCTACAGGTTTAGTTAAAGATTGAAGCAGGATCTGAACTTCTAGAATTGTGTACTGTGTCTGTGAACCATGCATCGTTATTATTAACTTAAGTGATTGCTATCTGTATCTTTGATTTTATTCAAAGAAATGGTTCACCCTTAATATCTGAAATAATTCATTGTATTTGACTCATGAGGCAGACCTATCAATGAGACATTTGTATCACTGAATTACAGTTTACTCTTGCAGGGAAGGAAAATAATTTCATTTCTGTTCTCTAAGGACCAGCCTCTAATGTCTTTACCAAACACTAGTGTCAAGCCATACTTACCATCAATCATCATGAAAATAAAAAACAGAGGAAATTCACACTCAATCCCATCAAACAGCTAAAAAGAAAAAAAATTTCAACATTTTAGTTTAAAAGAAATGCATTCAAATACACTTTTAAACCAGAGGATAAAAATGAATACAAATTATTATTTTAGTACATTAGTTCTTCATTTTAAAATACAGATCATTTTTCTTGTTTCATGGAGATTTATTGTGCTTTTAACATGTTATAGCATATATTCAAGTAATAAATTTACATAGTCTAAGTTATATTCTCAGCAGAAGATTTTTTATTTAATTAAGACACATCTGAAAGTATTTGAAGGAAAAATGGAAACTTAATTCAGACAACCTTTACTGATAGACATTAATATTCAAAAACGCAGTGAAATTGTTTTTAATATACCCAGACTGTAGCCAACTGTGAAATTAAATTAAGTGATAAATAACCTGCCTATTTGTTATGTGAAACCAGCTGTTCATTGAATTTAAATGTAAGCACATTTATCATCAGACAAATCAATGATTAAACTGCTGACTTAACATTCTCTCAGAACAGCACATGCAAAGATACAACACATCTCAATCAAATGGACTGCACAATTCTGCGTAATCTAATAACTCAGAAGTTTTTCCAGTTTGTTTCCTCCTAAAAAAAAGTACTGAAACATTCTCAATCTTGGAAGCTCACATTTTCACGTGAGAAGAATATGATCTAGAAAAAATAATATAATGTTCTGAAATACTAAATACAAATTTAGTTAAATACTAAAAGTAAAAGTTTAAGTAAGGCCAGCATTAGACCACAAAGGGCAGAGCCACAGGCCCTCTCAGAGGTCCAGAGAGGCCTGGGCCATTCCAGGTTTTGAGGCCCCTAGCCATTATAAAAATAAAAAATGATGACACATGGTCTCATCTTGTGCCATCAGAACAGACACATTTTTATTAATATCTATGAATATTTTAAACTCTACAATATGACAAAATCTATCAGTTAATAAAAAAATTATGTCTTTTATCAAATCACATCTCTTATTTGCTTAAATTTGCAGCTCTAAGCTAAGAGAGTGTGTCACATTATGGTCCGATAGGGATGCGTATAAAAACAAGTTGTGAAACTGATCAAATGCAAAAAAATTAACGAATACCTAAATTTGAGGCCCCCCCTGAGCTTGAGGCCCAGACCAAATGCCCTCCTTGCCCTGGGCAGATGTACAGTAACTCCTCACTTAAAGTCGTCCCAGTTAACCTTGTTTCGTTGTTACGTTGCTGATCAATTAGGGAACATGCTCATTTAAAGCTGGGCAATGCTCCCTTATAACGTTGTTTGGCAGCCGCCTGCTTTGTCCACTGGTTGCAGAAAGAGCAGCCCGTTGGAGCTAGCTGGTGGGGGCTTGGAACCAGGGTGGGCCGGTAGCCCCCTATCAGCTCCCCGCTCCTCTAAGTTCCCTGTGCAGCAGCCGCCCAGCAGGCTATCAATTGCCAGCAGTTCAGCTGTCCCTCCCCCGACTGCAGTGTGCTGCTCCTGCCCTCTTCTTTGGAGCTGCTTCCGGGAGCCTCCTGCTTGCTGTGCAGGGAGAAGGGTGGGGGTGCTAATGTCAGGGTGTCCCCCTCACCCCACTCCTGCCCCCTGCTCCTTTACTCCATTGGGCCATCTCCACAGAGCAAGGGGGACCGGACAGGGCTCAGGACGGAGGGAGCTTGCTGGCAGCAGCTGCTGTCTCAACTTGCTGATCTACTTAAAAAGGCAATGTACTTAGAGTGGGGTCAGCATACTTAAAGGGGCAATGCACGTCTCTCTTTCTCTCACACATGGTGTGTGTCTCTGTCTCTGTCATAAATATAAAGGGAAGGGTAAACCCCTTTGAAATCCCTCCTGGCCAGGGGAAAGCTCCTCTCACCTGTAAAGGGTTAAGAAGCTAAAGGTAACCTCACTGGCACCTGACCAAAATGACCAATGAGGAGACAAGATACTTTCAAAAGCTGGGAGGAGGGAGAGAAACAAAGGGTCTGGGACTGTCTGTATGCTGGTTTCTGCCAGGGATAGACCAGGAATGGAGCCTTAGAACTTTTAGTAAGTAATCTAGCTAGGTATGTGTTAGATTATGATTTCTTTAAATGGCTGAGAAAAGAATTGTGCTGAATAGAATAACTATTTCTGTCTGTGTATCTTTTTTGTAACTTAAGGTTTTGCCTAGAGGGGTTCTCTATGTTTTTGAATCTAATTACCCTGTAAGATATCTACCATCCTGATTTTACAGGGGGGATTTCTTTATTTCTATTTACTTCTATTTTTTATTAAAAGTCTTCTTGTAAAACACTGAATGCTTTTTCATTGTTCTCAGATCCAAGGGTTTGGGTCTGTGGTCACCTATGCAAATTGGTGAGGCTTTTTATCCAACATTTCCCAGGAAAGGGGGGGTGCAAGTGTTGGGAGGATTGTTCATTGTTCTTAAGATCCAAGGGTCTGGGTCTGTAGTCACCTAGGCAAATTGGTGAGGCTTTTTACCAAACCTTGTCCAGGAAGTGGGGTGCAAGGTTTTGGGAAGTATTTTGGGGGGAAGGACGCGTCCAAACAGCTCTTCCTCTCAATCTCAAATCTCAAAATGATTTCAGGTTAATCCCACTGCTGCCACCATGTCAAGGTTCCTCCCCCACTCTGAACTCTAGGGTACAGATGTGGGGACCTGCATGAAAAACCTCCTAAGCTTATCTTTACCAGCTTAGGTCAAAACTTCCCCAAGGTACAAAATATTACCCCCGTTGTCCTTGGACTGGCCGCTACCACCACCAAACTAATACTGGTTACTGGGGAAGAGCTGTTTGGACGCGTCCTTCCCCCCAAAATACTTCCCAAAACCTTGCACCCCACTTCCTGGACAAGGTTTGGTAAAAAGCCTCACCAATTTGCCTAGGTGACTACAGACCCAGACCCTTGGATCTTAAGAACAATGAACAATCCTCCCAACACTTGCACCCCCCCTTTCCTGGGAAATGTTGGATAAAAAGCCTCACCAATTTGCATAGGTGACCACAGACCCAAACCCTTGGATCTGAGAACAATGAAAAAGCATTCAGTGTTTTACAAGAAGACTTTTAATAAAAAATAGAAGTAAATAGAAATAAAGAAATCCCCCCTGTAAAATCAGGATGGTAGATATCTTACAGGGTAATTAGATTCAAAAACATAGAGAACCCCTCTAGGCAAAACCTTAAGTTACAAAAAAGATACACAGACAGAAATAGTTATTCTATTCAGCACAATTCTTTTCTCAGCCATTTAAAGAAATCATAATCTAACACATACCTAGCTAGATTACTTACTAAAAGTTCTAAGGCTCCATTCCTGGTCTATCCCTGGCAGAAACCAGCATACAGACAGACCCAGACCCTTTGTTTCTCTCCCTCCTCCCAGCTTTTGAAAGTATCTTGTCTCCTCATTGGTCATTTTGGTCAGGTGCCAGTGAGGTTACCTTTAGCTTCTTAACCCTTTACAGGTGAGAGGAGCTTTCCCCTGGCCAGGAGGGATTTCAAAGGGGTTTACCCTTCCCTTTATATTTATGACAGTCTCTCTCTGGCATCCTGTCTCCCCTCCCTCCATTTGTGCTGCCTTGTAGAGTGTGAGGCTACATTAACAACAAGGTGTTAACCCCTGAGGGCTCAGCCTAGTGCTAGTTCATCATTTAGCAGTAAGGCATTCCCTGGGAAATATCCCATCCTCTTCCACCCTTTGACTTCACCACCTCAACGAAGCTTCACAACCATAATTGCTGTGTACTGTATTAAAATGTTTAAAACTTATACTGTGTGTGTGTGTGTGTGTGTGTCTTTTGTCTGGCAAAAAAAATTTCTCTGGAACCTAAACCCCCCTATTTTCATTAATTCTTATGGGGAAATTGGATTTGCTTAACATCGTTTCGATTAAGTAGCATTTTTTAGGAACATAACTACAACGTTAAGCGAGGAGTGACTGTAATTCAAAGTTAAGACCCTCAGTCTCAGTACAACCATTTCCACTCATTGTTTTGCTTCTGTTTTTCAGAGACATCTTGAAGTAAAGACTAGTTTAAAACTGTCTTTTTCAGCTCCTTATAAAAAACAGATGTATTTAAGCATTTTTATTATATTATTTCTAGAGAGATGATATAATCTTTAACAGCCTTAAGTATAGTGCAACTAGGTTGCTTCTATATTATATAAAATGAGAGACTACCCCCCACCGCCCCACCACACACACACACACACATACACACCCCTACCTCTCTCTCTATTGAGGAAAGGCTTACAGGGAGAAAACAACAAAATTTTTAAATTTTTTGGCTTCGCAATATGGTCTCTCTAGACCAGGGGTCGGCAACCTGTCAGAAGTGGTGTGCTGAGTCTTCATTTATTCACTCTAATTTAAGGTTTCGTGTGCCAGTGGTACATTTTAACATTTTTAGAAGGTCTCTTTCTGGAAGTCTATAATATATAACTAAACTAGTGTTGTACGTAAAGTAAATAAGGTTTTAAAAATGTTTAAGAAGCTTCATTTAAAATTAAATTAAAATGCAGGACCCCTCCCAGACCAGTGAGTGCCACTGAAAATCAGCTTGCGTGCTGCCTTTGGCCCACGTGCCACAGGTTGCCTACCCCTGCTCTAGACTCTTGCTGGAAGTCTAATTTTGTGTCCTATTACACAGGCCTGATTTTCCAGCACTAAAGGATATCACTGGAAAAAATATAGACATGATAAAGCTATTAACTCACTGATAGGTGATAGTTGCCTAGAAGAATCCACCATAGACGGAGAGCAACAAGCAGGCGAAATGTAGCTGTGTCAATAAGAATAGGTCTACTTTTGGAAAACCAGTGGGACCCATAAAAATGATGGCCAAACTAACATTTCAGAATTTGGTTAAAAAAAAACATACACCAAAATCAGATTATGTATGGACCAGTGTCAACCTGAAAGACACTCTTATAAAGCTAGTTAAAATCTTTGAAAAGAGAAAACTATACAGGAAGAGCTGACACAAATGTAACTATAGTGAATGCACCATTTTAATACACGTAATTACAATGGACTCAGCTATTTTTCAATAAAATTTCTGCTTTTGACAAAACTCACAGGATACCTGGAGGAGCCAGCAGTGAGCAGAAGCAGAACTCTGTATTAAAACCATAACAAGTAGCAGCAATCATCAGCAAAAACATGTCAAATTCTGTTCTGAAAACAAATACTTAAAACTCCAGATCTCCATTCATGTCAAAGAGCAGAATTTCTCCCTAAGCATGTTGTGTGTTCCAGTAACATATTCCATTACCTTAATTTCTGCTGGCTTATAGTAACGCCGATTTTCGTCCTCCAGTGATGTTCTGTAACCATCTCTCAGAAATCGTTTGAACCCATATTTTCCTTTTAGTTTTCTAACAACCTTATCAAGTGTTTGACTGTATAAAGCATCATCATCCACAGCAAATGCAGGATAACTAATGCAGGGTAGAAGTGCTGCATCAGTGTTCTAGAGAAAAAATAATTAATTTCTCTTCATCTCTTAGAAATCATTCCATGCATAATCAAAGAGAACTTAACCCAGTGAATGAAATATGAAATCAGAATATAAGCAAAAAGACTATTTACAGTAAAAGCATGTTGGGGAAATGGGGGGTGCCAGTAAATGAAAAATGCTGGTTGACTAAGAGGGAGGAAGTTTAAGTGCGGGAGGAGGTGCAGGGCTGGGGTTTCGGGCGAGGGCTCTAGGAGGGAGTTTGGGTGCAGAACGGAGCTCAGGGCAGCAGGTGGGGTGTAGGAGGAGGTATGGGGTGCCGGATCCGTAGGTCGCTCACCTTGGGCAGCTCCCTGCAAGTGGCGAAGTGTCCCGGTTGCTCCTAGATGGAGGGCGGCTCTGTGCACTGCCTCCGCCAGCAGGCGCCACCCCCGCAGCTCCCATTGGCCGCGGTTCCCAGCAAATGGGAGCTGCGGAGCTAGCACTGAGGGCGGGATGGGGCAGCGGCGCCTCCCGCAGCACCTCCGCCTAGGAGCAACTGGGACTGGGTTGCCGCTTGTGGGGAGCCGCCCAAGGTGAGCACCCCCTGGATACGGCACCCCGCACCCCCTCCCACGCCCCAACCCACTGCTCTGAGTCCCCTCCCACACCCAAACTCCCTCCCAGAGCCCGTGCTCCGCACCCCTCCCACACCCTGCCAGCCCTGCACCAACCAGACTATAAACTGGCATTTCAATGAAGATCAGAGATGCTGGTTTATAGAGCTTTCTGGTTGGTGACGTGCCGGATAAAACAGTTTTTCTGTACTTAACTACCATGGAAAATAATACAAGAAGATTTAAAAATCCCAACAATAAAAAGGCATAAGGTTAGAGAAGAAATTGTGTATTTAGTTAATTAGCTACAATATTTGTTGAGAAATAGGCGTTAAAAACTAGGATACACAGATAAGTTATTTGGCCCAAAATTTGACCTACTATTAAGCTGATAACCTGCATGGGGTATATACTGAAGATATTCTAGATCTCTATTTTTAGGGGGGGAAGCACCCTTTAAGTTAGCCCAGTGAACAGACTGGTAATTTGGGGATCCAATTTCAAGACCAACCATGAACCTTTATTACCTAGGCTGGCAAGATTAAGGAGCAAATACGGTTAACCAGAATTTCTTAAAAGCTTTGTATGGAATCTGTCTTCTTCAGCTAGAATAAAAATGAACTTGCTTTAAGGTGGGAGGAAAGGAAGAAATTACTGCATCAGCTTCACCTGGAGGGGAGCCAGGGATCAATAACATTTTATTAAGGATGAAGCTCACCTGGGCAGGAACAGGCAGGGCTTCTATAAAGCTAAGAAGCTGAGTACAGAAGGGGGAAGTAGTCTGCAGTCAATCCTTGACAGGAGGGAGGTGTGTTGGAGATAATAGGGTTTGGCAAGAAGCAAAAAGGGACGAAGCCACGGAGAGCAGAGGAAGCTCAGACAAGTGGTAAACCCAGAGGTGTCAAAAAAATAGAAGGAGGGAGTAGGACAGAGACCAGGGAAGCAACAAACAGGTCTGGGAGTGAGTAGACCACAGTTGTGGAGCACAGGGTCCCTGGGCTGGAACCTGAAGTAGAGAGTGGGCCCAGGTTCCCCTTCCAGCCACTGGAGAAGTGGCAGAGCCTTGGATGTAGAATAGAGCACTGCCCAGAACAGCAGAGAGACAATTTGTCCAGAGAGACTTTAACAGACCTTGGAAAAGTCACAGAGAGGGAGCAGCTGAGTCCTAGAGAAGAAGACAACCCAGAGTCCTGGGAGTTGAGATTGAGACAATAGGCTGAGCAATGAGCAGCAGTGCAGAAGTAAGGGTGGCATTGTATGGTATTGTCACCCTTACGTCTGCGCTGCTGCTGGAAAGGCATTGCCTTCATAGCTGGGCACCTGGCCAACAGCCACCACTCTCCAGCTGCCCAGCTCTGAAGGCAATACAGAAGTAAGGGTGGCAATACTGTGACCTCCCCTAAAATAACTTTGTGACCACCCCTGCCCACAACTCCCTTTTTGGTCAGACCCCCCAATTTGAGAAATGTTGGTCTCCCCCGTGAAATCTGTATAGTATAGGGTAAAAGCACACAAAAGACCAGATTTCAAGGGGGGGGGCAGATTTCATGGTTCGTGATATATTTTTCATGGCCATGAATTAGGTCGGGCCTTACTCATATACCTTCTGTAACAGATGAAATCCCAAATTCAAATTGTTAGTAATTTAGTACCTCAGGCTTTGGGTTTACTATGAAACAAAAATATCTTAAAAACGGCAGATATTTTAGCCACTATATAGTGTGCAAGATGGATGAAAACAAGCACACCACCCATGAGACTTCAAACCCCTTTAAACATCTCTCTTGGCTGCGCTTATTCATAGACCAATAGGTCTTTCTGTTTTAAATTATTTAGGCCACTGTTTTCACCTAGCGCTAATTATTCTTAAATTAAAGAGAGGTTGGCCATGATAATTCTATTGCAGAGATGGCTCCTATTCTGCAGTAATATTTAAACAGAAGAATCTAATTTCTTCCCAACCAACAAGTTCATATCCTTTATTAAATAGGATATTAAAATGGTAATAAAGCTAAGAACTATGTTCTCACCAATTTATTTTTTCTATATTCTGTTAAACTGAATTCCATCAAGCTACTTACATGAGACCTCGATTCTCGGGGTAGCAATGAGCAAAGAGTTTGTCTGTTTCGATTATGGGCGTCAAGATCCACAAATATGACAGACCAAGAGCAGCCCTATAAAGAGAATATGAAAGTTAAGTTGAGATGGGGGGGAGAGTAACATACACAAATTTCTGGAACAGCAAATACTGGTAAAGCTATCAGCTCTCTTGTTTTACTTAGGCAATTTAAGGTAACTAGAAATCAGAAGCCAATAATTTTCACCAGAGTAGGAATCAAATGTAAATTTTTAAATAAATATAATGAACATAATATTTTTAATAAAGGAATTAAATGCAATTGGCAGAAATTAAACAGCAAGAACAGAATCTGAGAATACAAAAACATTAGCTCCCCATTCCAAGTGACGACTGTTTGGACCATTTAATTAAGACAGCAAAGATGTAACATGGATTACATTTTCCATAACTTCTTAAACAAAGGCAATTCGATAACAGAGACTGGAGAAAGAAGGAGATTTAATGGTTAAGTTAAAGAGACCATACAGCTCCCTTATGAGACAACCAAAAAGAGAAGATCTTTCCAATGCATTACATCTCAATAGGAGTTACAAAAACAAAACAAATATTGTCTTTCAGTTATCACACTACACTTCATTTCATTAAGGAAGAGGCTCTCAAAAAAAACTTAAAACTCAGCAAAAATTAGGGAGAATAACCCACTTTGACATAACAGAATCTCTTCTACTTGAAACAAAGCCCTAAAAGCAAAACATTCCTTATACTTGTCCCAAGTATTCCAATACATTAATTTAATAGTCACATTTGGATCTTTTGAATTTTAAGTTGTATAATACAATATTTACATTATGAATATAATTTTACTAACTTTCAATTTTTGACAAACAAATGCATGAAAATGTATGAAAGGAGTTTATTGCCAAACAATATGTGCCACTTAGGGCTTGGCTTGAGTACAAAGGTCCACAAGCATGGATCTGACTGTAGGTCTGGGGCCTTAGGGTAAAATCTCTGGCTCCAGTGAAGTCAATGGCAGAACTCCCCTTGACTTCAATGAAGTCGGGATTCACCTTTCATGCTTATATTGTCAGATTTCATTATCTGAGATGCTGGAATTAAAACTCAAAAACCTCCACTCAAACAAATACTTATTGAGGTGCTAAAAGGACCTGAGTCAAATGCAATTTTTCCAAGATTAAAAAAAAAACCAATAAAAAATATCAGTTTATCTACCTACCCCTTGGATACACAGCTGGTTTAGGCCTTGGAAGACTTTTCTGCTATTTTCAATAAATGAAGGGCTACAGGACTGTCTCTCTTAGCACACATGCTGTCAATGCTAAACACTCACACATTACGAAAAGGAGTACTAGTGGCACCTTAGAGACCAACCAATTTATTTGACTAACAGACTAACATGGCTACTACTCTGAAACTCACATTACAACATTCTGCGACTGTTAATTACAAATGTGTATTGCACAAACAAGATATTTCAACAGATACTACCAACATTCTAAGAAGAGATATTTAGAAGCTACTTATCATGCATTGTAAATTTTAAAACATTTTTTGGGTTCCAGGACTGTTAGCCATTTCACGGTCATCCTTCTGGAGAGGGCTGCCAAAACAATGTTAGAATATGCAGCAAAGAGTATGTTTTAGAATATGCAGTGTTCTCTTCCTTTACATTGCTTTCAAGCCATGTTTCAAAAATCTTTTTCCTTTGATAAGGGGATGGAAAGACAATTACTTGATTTATGTTATTATACAAAACTATTAGCTGTAGTAATACGATATGAGGTTATCATTATCCTCGCTTAGTATTGTGATACAAACTGACAGTTTAGCCTTGTAAATAACTTTTTCACAAAAGTTTGCTACCTATTATCATCTCAGTGAAACACTGTTGTTCTCTATCTTGGATAAAGGAAGTAAAAGCCGTAACATGCTTTACATGAATACCAGACACATGATCACTAGGATCATTTCCATAAGGAAGATGAAAAAGCTTCTCGATATGAATATTTTGAGAATATTAAACAGAAAATATCCCGTTTTTTAATCCCCACATTTAGGGTTTTTTTTAAAAGAGATTTCAAAATGTTTGTCTCCTTGTCTCCTCTCCCCTTTCCCCAAAAATCAAAACAAACAAACAAAAACCACAACAATGTAGATAATTGGTTCTAGAAACACTCCTACCAGTGTTTTGCATCTTAAACACCAATGGGATACAAACTTGTAAACGTGGCTCACACAAGGGTGTCCCTGCTTCATGACATCATCTAATGTGCTCAAAAGCAAAGGATGGCTGATGGAAGGGGGCTCTACTGTTGGCCCTCTCCCCATGCAGGAGAAAAGGATGCGCTGTTAAGGTCAACCTTTTCTTGACAAAAAAAAGTGCTGTTGCGTCCTATGGGGGAGAGGGGATGGAAATGGGGGAGGGGGGGAAAGGATCCTGTCACACTTCTTTTGGTGAAAACAGGTTTGCTGCAGGTTTATTTGTGCTATCTTTTGGTGAGCCGTGGTCAGAAAGGTGCAACCTTAATAAACACTGGTGTAATCCATTAATTAAAACAATACAGAACACATTTGCCTCATGGTCCAGATCCTAAGCTGGTGTAAATCAGTGTAGCTCTATTGACTTCAACGGGTAAAGATGAATTTATATCCATGTATATAGCCAATTGGAGCTCTGGCCTATGATCTCAAAATACACATTGTAGCAGCTGATCTTCTCTATGAAACAGCATTTTGAATTGCAGCACAGGAGCAACAACTTTGCTATCTACCCAAAGGGCTCTGTTAGCAGGAAACTAAACATTAACTCAAACTGCAAAATTGGAAGAAAAATTAAACATATTGATAAATAGGTCAAAAAAAATCTGAAAATACAATTGTGATTTTTTAACCTAACTGTCCTTTTATTAACTATATGCAGGACAAGCTGAACAGAACTGAATAGAGAGTTGTACTGTCAAAACTAGTCTTTTAGCTGAAAGAGAAATCAGTCTCAAGCATTCATTTTGTTTTTAAAAACTAAAAGCTCTGATAGACTAATTATTTAAAATGGAGAAAATCCTTCATATACTTGCATAATAGACAGGATAATGCTCTTTAGAACACCAGTGTCTTGGCTTTATATATGATTTTTTCATCTGGGAAATAACCAATATCTTTGCAGACATTTCTTAAATCAAGTCAAGCACAAGAAGAGACAGCTTCTATATTTCATTTCCAACGGTGTTCCAGTCTCTTTGAGAAGTCCTGCTGAGCATCTTGAGAGGAACCTGCCTGCACTTGAAACTATACTAATACCACCAGACTGAAGGATGCCTGGAAACACGAAGCCACCCAGCCCTTCCAGAAAGATTCTGCACTTAAACTGTGGATGGTGTGAAAGGCTTCAGGAAATAAAAATAAATATCCTAATTAAAAAAAATCAGCGTATGGGGAAGTTTGCACGTACATGCACACGTGCATGGAGAGGAGATTTATATAAAAAGAGGTGTAGTTATCACTTGTTGGGTATGACATTACATGATGAAGTTTAAAGATTAAAACAAATCTTGTGAGAGTATGAAAAGTCTCTGTAACAGAAAGATGTGTTCATCTACTTGGTAAAAAACAAAAACAAACTCCACCCCCAACCCCACCCCCTCCCCAGCTTTTTGCTTCATCTCCAAGTACTTCTAACACATCCATCACCATCGTATCTAGGCACTAACCACAACAATTAAGAAATGGCATATCTGATAAGAAATTCTTTGCCCTTCACTGCTTCTAGATTTAGCTGTTTTTATTTGAAGGGTTTTTGTTTATTTAAACATTCATTATTTGGCCTTCATTATTCATGGAAAGTTTATGTTAGGATATGAGATTCAACTGTGTAAATACACAAACTCATTCAAAACCAGCACTGGAAAAAACATTTCCTTTTAGCAATGAAAAAAAATTGATTTTTTCTTCCCTTAGAAGACTGTTATTCCATTTAAGCTTTACAACATTCTGTAGGGGACAAACACCCCCTCCTTTTTTTTAGGCTGACAATCTAGAACTCATTTTAGCTATTTACACTTGTCAGATGACTATTGATTGTATTTTGGGGGATGAAAGGAGGCTTGTGGGTGTGTCTCAGAAAGTCTCCTTGTGTGGGGCTATAGTTTAAGTGGACCCCATCTGCCTCCTCTTGTGAGGCCACGATGAGGGTCTATCAGCCTCTTCCCAAACCCCACAATCCTTAGGAAATTACTTGGACTCCCAACCTATCTTCTCCATGCAGACACTATACTCTTTCCCCATGAGTCTAAGGCCTGGGGGAGATGAGTTGACGTCCCTGACAATCCTTCCAAGACTTGTATGGTGTGTGTGTAGGCCTCCAATGAATGAATGAAGAGACTCCAAGGTTTACCTAAGGGCAATGGGCATGAGCCCACTAAGATTCATTGTACAGAAGGGTTGTGGGCATCAATGAGCCTCTGAAATCTTGCAGAGAATGAGGATAACGGGCTCATTATAATGCTCGCTGGCTGTTAATATACTTACACAGACAAAGCCATACTTCTATAGATTGTACTCCCAAAATTCTGCCCAACAGGAGTTCTCTCCCTGTAGATCTTAGAGGGTTCCCCTCTTGCAAACCTCACATTCAGGGGCAATTTTAAAAACTAAGGAAATTCCACACAAAAACTTCTTTGGAGCAAAGTTAAGGTTGACAATACGTACGAACATCCTAAGCGTAAAAAGCCTTACAGGAATGTTGTAGTTAGGGAAAATACAACCCTTAAAAGCCCAGGAAATTCAGAGTTAAATTTACAAGAAATCCAAACATTTAAAAGGACAAACATTTATTTATGGTACTCAAACTACCTCAACTTTGCTCCTATATTCAGAGTAATTCCCTACGCAAATCAGAAAATGGAGGTGCCTTACCTTTAACTGGAGGTTTTTTCACGTGTGGTCCCTATCTGTATTCCACATGTGAGCATGCATGCTCACCATGCACCTGAGTTCAGAGATTTTTAGAAAGTAGTGTCCGTTAGTTCACATATGCGCAGTTGTTCTCCTCATGCTCTGAACCAAAAGTATAGGGGGCAGCGTGGACCAATGCTTCTCCAGCTCCTCTTCTTACTGCAAATCAGGTAAGATCTGAAGCGGAGGGGAAGGAAGGCATGGAGTGGAAACAGATAAGGAGCACACATCTCAAAGACCCTCCAGTTACAGGTAACTAACCTCCATTTCTTCTTCGAATGCAGGTCTCAATGTTATTCCATGTGTGGGTGATTAAAAGGGGGTACAATGACGTAGTTGGTATACATATTTGTAGTACTACAGTCCCAAGAGTTGATTTTGGCGAAAGGGCTTGACCTAATGTTTAACGCTTCATGAACATATGGTTTGAGGTAGCCACAGTACAGATATCCAGTATAAACACCTCTCTAAAAGATGCTGTTGAGGTTCGTTGGCCCTAGTGGAAAAGGATGTCACCCGATCCAGGGAAGGAATACTTACCAATTGGTAATACAGAATGATGCAGCCAGAGATACACTTAGAGAGTCTCCAAGCAGATGCTTGTCCTCGCAACCATTCAACTATACTCACAAAGGGTCTTGGTGATTTTCTAATTGGTTGTGTCCTTCGTGGACTGATGTGAAACTTAGAAATTACTTTAGGGACAAATACTAGGTGAAGGCAAAGTGAAACGTTTTTTCATAAAAGACATAGTATATTATGACAGGTTTCAGAGTAACAGCCGTGTTAGTCTGTATTCGCAAAAAGAAAAGGAGTACTTGTGGCACCTTAGAGACTAACCAATTTATTAGAGCATAAGCTTTCGTGAGCTACAGCTCACTTCATCAGATGTATATCGTGGAAACTGCAGCAGACTTGTGGAGGGTGAGAAAACCTGGATTTGTGCTGGAAATGGCCCACCTGATGATCACTTTAGATAAGCTATTACCAGCAGGACAGTGGGGTGGGAGGAGGTATTGGTTCATATTCTCTGTGTATATATAAAGTCTGCTGCAGTTTCCACGATATGCATCTGATGAAGTGAGCTGTAGCTCACGAAAGCTTATGCTCTAATAAATTGGTTAGTCTCTAAGGTGCCACAAGTACTCCTTTTCTTTTTATAGTATATTATGGGTCAGTAATGAAAGCTCTCAGCTCACTCACCCTTCTAGTCAAAGTGATGGCAACTGAAAAGGTGACCTTCATGGAATGGTAACACATAGAACATGTGGACAGTGGTCGAAATGGTGGTCTGGTAAGTACTGACAGTACAACGGTGAGGTCCTACTGTGGTGCAGATTTCACCACTGGTGGGAAGGTCCCAAATAGATTCTTCCGGAATCTAACTGTTGTTGGGCTCTGTCTTCTTGGAAGAGTTTGTCCTTAAAGCCCCAGATACTCAAATAATTTTCCTAACAAAGCTTGGTAGTTAGCAATAGGGAACTGAAGACTTGTAGAGGAAAATACCTTCCCCTCCTCAGAAGATCAAGTTGTTTTTAGTCCTTATCCGTCAGTGTAGCCTTAGAATGTTGTAATCTAGAACTTTCGGTGGCTGCTTGTGCCAACAGGAAGTTGGGTCCTGTGTGTGTAAAGAGGAACTCAGCTTCTTTGGCTGGTACAAATGTGTCTCTCAGCACAGTTGGGGTGCAGGAGATTGGAGTGTGATGCACCATCCTCGCTGGTTCCATGATGGCATCATTTACAAGGAGGACCATCCTACTGGGGGGACCAAAAGATTGTAAAATGTCAAGGAGGTGATACTGGGTAGTGTCAAGGTTCCTTCCCCACTCTGAACTCTAGGGTACAGATGTGGGGACCTGCATGAAAACCTCCTAAGCTTACTTGTACCAGCTTAGGTTAAAACTTCCCCAAGGTACAAACTATTTTACCCTTTGCCCTTGGACTTCCACTGCCACCACCAAACTTTAACTGGGTTCCTGAGAAAACGTTGTTTGGAAACATCTTTCCCCCCAAAATCCTCCCAACCCTTGCACCCCACTTCCTGGGGAAGGTTTGGTAAAAATCCTCACCAATTTGCATAGGTGAACACAGACCCAAACCCTTGGATCTTAGAACAATGAAAAAGCATTCAGTTTCCTTACAAGAAGACTTTTAATAGAAGTAAAAAAGAATCACCTCTGTAAAATCAGGATGGCAAATACCTTACAGGGTAATTAGATTCAAAACATAGAGAATCCCTCTAGGCAAAACCTTAAGTTACAAAAAAGACACACAGGCAGGAATAGTCATTCTATTCAGCACAGCTATTTTCTCAGCCATTTAAAGAAATCATAATCTAACACATACCTAGCTAGATTACTAACTAAGTTCTAAGACTCCATTCCTGTTCTGTCCCCGGCAAAAGCATCACACAGACAGACACAGACCCTTTGTTTTTCTCCCTCCTCCCAGCTTTTGAAAGTATCTTGTCTCCTCATTGGTCATTTTGGTCAGGTGCCAGCGAGGTTACCTTTAGCTTCTTAACCTTTTACAGGTGAGAGGATTTTTCCTCTGGCCAGGAGGTATTTTAAAGGGGTTTACCCTTCCCTTTATATTTATGACAGGTAGCCTAGACCTCGTCTAGTGGAATGTGGAGGTCATTCGCCATTCTCTGCAGAGGCTTGTGATATTGACTGGGGTTGTCAGATATGGATGGCAAAGATGGGGCAACTGCCTACTCTTGTGAGGAAGACAAAGCACATGTAGGTACATGTAGATCCAGATAAATCCCCTCTTCCTCATGCTCCAATGGAGCTGGTAGGTGTCGCACAGAAGAGGTACGGTGGACTGATCCGGGATGTCTACCATAGGGGTCCCATGGATCCCAATAGGGCCAAGTAGGAAGGGTCAATCAATTGAGGAGGACCCCACTGCATTGGATACCATTGTTCCCTTAAGTAGTCATATCTGGGTGGGGGATAGACCCCAGATCTTTGCGAGTCTCTGTCTGGACTTACCTCATTATGTGGGGGTGATGAATCACCTGGAGCCTCCAAAGAGAATGCCGGTTCCTGTTCTACCAGTAGAGCCATCAGCACCAGTGGGTGAAAGGAGGGGAATACTCATGTCTTCTGGAAGTAATTTCCTCCTTTGGTGTGCCAATGTCTCACAGGAAGGTCAGATCCAAAGGAAAAGGAGACTGAGGCTAAGGAAGGGTGAAGATATCCTCTGACAAGGTGTAAGTTTTGGTCTGTCAGTCTGGGGCGTTCCAGTAGTTAAGACTGATGGATCCAGTGCATCCACAGTCATCAGGATGGTAGTTCTTTACAGGGAAGGGCCACTACTGTCAAAGAGTCTACAAGTGAACTCTTAGATGTTGTCGGCAAGTGCCGATCCTTCGGCTTAGAAATCAGACACAACAGTAGTACTGGTGGATCCTTTTTCCTTTACACCTTCCCCTCATGGCCAAAGGATTTAAGTGAATCTAATTCCTTAGGCTCCACCTATGAAGATTCACTTGACTTGGAGGGAGTAAGGGAGTGATCTCTTCTGGAAGCAGATCTGGAAGGAGATATGGCCTTATACTTGTGAGAGTGCCCCTCAGTGTCATGAGAAGCCCTGGATGATGACTCTATGGGCTTAGCAGCTCTGACTTTTGTTCCTGAGCATTTGCTTGGAGGGGTACTCCTCATCGGTTGAGACTGACATACAAGGGGGTCTCCCTAACCCAGATCAAACTGAGGTTTCATAGCCAGATGTTTTTTCAGCTGGAGCTCACGAGCCTTGTGGATCTGAGGGAGAAACAAGCAGCAAATGCTGTGCTTAACTGAGATATATGCCTCACCCAGAAAACAGAGGCAGCATTGGTGCTCATTGCTCATGGAGAAGGAGTGGAGGCAGGAAATGCAGTTCTTAAACCCTGGGACTCTGAGAGTAGTCTGTTGTCTTGGAGAGAGTCTCCCTGAGGCAGGGAGAAAACTAAGTTATACTAACTATACTAAAATACTAAAAATATTTACAATATATTTACAGGTTTGTTAAGAGAAAGAAAGGATGGAGAAATCTGTGGATACAGAGGATTACAACTCAGGCCATGCAGTTGTAAGAAGGATCTGCACTGCCCCTTATATCCTTGGTTCGGAGCATGAGGAGAACAACTGCGTATGAGCAGACAATGGATACTATGATCTACTAAATCTCCACACTCAGGTGCATGGTGCACATGTGTACCCACATAAGAAATACACAGAGATCAGCGCTTGAAGAACACCACAAGCTACCTTTTTCCACTCATAGAAAGTTATTCATCTTATTAGTCAATAAAAAAACAGAATATTTACTTAGTCACAAAGTGGTTGTGCCAACTCTGGCATTCGCACACTGCTGGGGGTGGGGGGTAAGGGGGGGGAGAGTGGCAAGACTACTTTAGACATTCTTGATGAGATAAAAGGCAGGCTTATAATAATCATTCACTTCTCCTCACTAGACCCAATGATACAAGCTGTTGAGTGTGTTCAGCACCATGAAAGATTGAGCCCTTTGACTGCACTTGCTAACCACTGGTTGAAGTATGTGATACAGAGCTAGCACGTTTACAGTGGAGAGATTACACCATTTATAAAGCAATATTCTGCAGTGAACATTTTGGATATTCACCTGTAAGCTGCACAAATACAGTGACTATTCAAAATCTAAGCCACTAGCTGTGAACTTAAAAAAAGTCTTAGAAAATGTCTTTGATCCAAAAATAATTTATGCTAGAAAAAGAACTAAGGAAGGAAGGATGAGAGGTTCAGATTGCTAAGGAAGAAGAGAGAGATCTGGGGGGAAGGAGGGAAGAATTACAAAAAGATTGAGTAGTGTAATTGTGAATTTCCATATTTTCAATTGATTTTCTTGTAAGGTTACACTTCAGCGGGAATTACCACAGGTGAAATTAAGAGTCTGTCCATGCACAATTGATGTCAGTGGCAAAACCTGCATTGATTTTAGTGGTGCAAGACTCAGGCCCAGAAGCCTGTGTACTTACAAAAACCGACAGTTACACAGTGATACTCTGCATCCTTAAAAGAGAATTATAAAATCTTACAGTGTAGAATGGAATCTGCAGCAGACTTTAGAAACTCATTGTATGACATTAAACAAACAAAACCTGAATATTTTGTTTTGCCAAATACACCTCTCTATAATCTACATTTTTGTACTATATTGTCTTTCAGTAAAATAAGGAGAGAAAATTCTACATTAAGCACAGTTCATTTTTTTATAGAAACTTTGTCTAGTTAAAGTACTTCTAGTAAGAAGAAGAATAGTACTTGGTACTTACATTGCACCTTTCACCTAAGGATCTGAAAATTCTTTACAAATATTAATTATGCCTCATAATACATCTGTGAGGTATGTATTACTATCCCCAATTTTACAGATGGGGAAACTAAGGAACAAATAATTGAAGGGGTTTACTCAAAAAAATCATACAGACAATAAGGAACAGAATTTAGAATGGGAATCCTGGTCTCCTGTTTTTCAGTGAGTAGCGAGGAGGCATGGCCGCCCTGAGAGGTGAAAGTGGAGGGAACGCTGTGAGCTGCCTGGTGGGCGGAGCCAGGAGGACCACAACTCACACACCGGAAGCAGAGGGGTGGAACCGGAAGCGGAAATATAAAAGGCCGGCCCAGCTCAGTTGAGAGGGAGCTGCCGAAGAAGACAGATGCTTCTTCCCCACTGCTGGAAAGGGACGCCAAGGAGAAGCACTTCTGCCCTGGGAACCAGCCTGAGCTTCCAGAGAGCCCTGCCACACCTGACGCTGAGGAGCTGCTACCAATACCCTTAGCAGTGTATCACGGAGAGACTGACGACGACTTCTGGACACAGGTACGCCCAAGGGGGAGAAGTAGGAAGCAGCCCAGGGGAACCAGGCAACAGTCTGGTTGGGAGCTGGCCTGAAACAAGGTCCGTGTGTTGCGGGCGGATCCCTGCATTGATGGACCACTCAGCCGCTGTTAGGGCCCTGGGCTGAGACATGGTGGAGTTGGGCGGGCCTGCGTCCCCCTGCCACTGCACTCCTGGGGTGGCAATACTCCCCATCCTTCGGCCAGACAGCCTGTGGTCCTCGGGCATCCCTACTGGAGCCCCATAGACTGTGCTTGGCGCTCACCATCCCTGCTGGAGTCCTGTTTAACGGTGGGGTGAATAGACTGCTAGCACTCTGCCTGGTTGCAGGCAAGAGCACAGACTTTTTACGGCCCTGCCCTGCTTCAAGGGCAGGGCCCCTTGAGAACCGCTAATTCCCTTCTTTTTTCTTTGCTTGGAAAAGACTCTAGCAGACCAAACTGGGAGGAGGGGTGGCCTCCCCCAGAGGCAGAAGCAGAGGGATGGCCACGCCAGCTTACACAGTGCCATACTAACATTAGATCTGTGCTAACTCCAACCAGTAGGAAGAGGAACAGCCAAAGCAGAGACAGGGGTGTAGAATGTGGGGCCCAACTGGGGCCACCCCTCCAGACTCAGAACTGTGCAGGCAAGACCCACACAGACTCTGGGGACACTACAGAATGTTCTGACTTTCTCTGCCCTGTGCCAATTGGCTGTTTGCACCAACTCTCCCCCTCCCTCCTCAGGCCCTTCAGCTCCGCTTTATTCCACACCTGCCGCTCCTACCCTCTCCTCCCTTGCTCATCCCTCCAATACCCCACGAAATTGTGGAACTTCAGCAAAAGCTTTTTCATCCGGCATGTTGGGGGAATGGGAGGTGCAGTAAGTGAAAAATTCCAGTTAACTAAGAGGGAGTGAGTTTGGGTGTGGTGGGGTGCGGGGGAGGGAGGATGTGGGGCACCAGCTGTGAGGAGTGCTCACCTCGAGCTGCTCCCCACAAGCAGCGACAAGTCCTTGCACCCCTAGGTGGAGGCGCAGCTAGGCAGCTCTGCACACGCTTCCCCTCTCCACAGGCACCATCCCCACAGCTCCCATTGACCCCAGTTTCCAGCCAATGGGAGTTGTGGAGCCAAAACCGGGGTGGAGGCAGCGTGCTCAGAGATGCTTAGCTGTGCTTCTGCCTAGGGGCCACAAGGACTGCTTGCGGGGAGCCACCTGAGGAGAGAGCCCCCCCCGGATCCGGCATCCCCCGCTCGCACTTCAACCCCCAGCCCCGCACCCTCCCTGCACCCAAACTCCCTCCCAGAGCCTGCGCCCTGCACCACGCCCATACCCCAATCCCGTACCCAAACTCCCTTCCAGATCCTGCGCCCTGCACACAACCCACGCCCCGCCCCACCCCACCCCACCCCCTGCACACCCACACTCCAAACCCCTCATGGCTGTTCCTCCACCTAAGAGCAGCAGGGACATGTCACCACTTCTGGAGCCATGGAGGGAACCTGCCGGCCCCCTGCCATCTGGACTATAAACCGGACTTTCTATGAAGATTATAAATGCCAGTTTATAGAGCTTTCCAGCTGGTACAGGGCCAGATAACACAGCTTTTTCTGTAATATGTTTGCTATCACATGGTTCACTTGGCTTCTGTGTTATATCAATTCTCCCACCCAGTGTCTGTCTTGTCTACGTAGATAATATAGTCATTGTTTTCATGTACTCCTATCTGTCTGTATCCTCCTGTTCTCTCTTGTCTTATATTTAGATTGTAATTGTTTGCGGATAGGGACTGTCTTTTTGTTCTGTGTTTGTACAGTGCCTTGCAATGGAATCCAACTCTATGACTCTGGCTCCCAGGCACTAGAGTAATACAAATAAGAAAATAGTAGTAATAATGAATAAATAACCCACTAGCTCATCTGGAAAGCATTATGTCAGTACATTTACTCAGCCCTGGGTTTGCAAGTCTAAATAAAGGTGACTTACAAAAAAATGCTCAAGTCTCCCTGATCTTCAGTTAAGACAATATTAAGAAAAACTTTAAAGACCAAAGCTTTTCTTTGGTAACTGTGTAAATTTCCTCCCCAACTCCCACACTGGGTTCACCATGGGAATCAAATTTAGCTGTATATTAAAGCAGGATTTTAAGCTTTGAAATAGGCAAGGATTGCCACTCTGCACTCTCTCTGACTTTTGAGGCAACAGAAAAGTACCAGGACTTATTAAAAAAAAAAAAAGAGTGCCCTCCCTTTTAAACCATCAAGAATAAATTTTTGGAATAAGATTCCCAGGGCTCAGTCAGTCCTTAATTTTTTGATGTTTTCATTCAGTGTACAGCTGGGACAATCCTCTCAGCGTATTTGGATATATTTCTCCAGCCTCTGACTTTTAATTAGATCAATGCTACTTCAAGTACGTATGGTCCCATTATAAAATGATTTAACCCTTCAAGGATCACACACTTTCCATGAACTACTGTTTATCAGTAGCAGGTTTAATTTAGTGGTTAAAGAAAGAAAAAAATAATAGTTTCAAAAATCAAGTTTTGGATGATTTTCAACACTAAAAGGGAATTTGCAAAACTATAACATTACATCTATTCGCAAAAAGAAAAGGAGTACTTGTGGCACCTTAGAGACTAACCAATTTATTTGAGCATAAGCTTTCGTGAGCTACAGCTCACTTCATCGGATGCATACTGTGGAAAGTGTAGAAGATCTTATTATATACACACAAAAAAAGCATGAAAAAATACCTCCTCCCACCCCACTCTCCTGCTGAATTCCACCATGATTTCAACAATTTCCATCCCACCATCAACCTCAGCCTGGTCCAGTCCACACAAGAGATCCACTTCCTGGACACTACAGTGCTAATAAACGATGGTCACATAAACACCACCCTATACCGGAAACCTACTGACCGCTATTCCTACCTACGTATCTCCAGCTTTCACCCTGACCATACCACACGATCCATCGTCTATAGCCAAGCTCTGCGATACAACCGCATTTGCTCCAACCCCTCAGACAGAGACAGACACCTACAAGATCTCTATCAAGCATTCTTACAACTACAGAACCCACCTGTGGAAGTGAAATAGAGCCAGAAGAGTTCCCAGAAGTCACCTACTACACGACAGGCCTAACAAAGAAAATAACAGAACGCCACTAGCAGTCACCTTCAGCCCCCAACTAAAACCCCTCCAACGCATTATTAAGGATCTACAACCTATCCTGAAAGATGACCCAACCCTCTCACAAATCTTGGGAGACAGGCCAGTCCTTGCCTACAGACAGCCCCCCAACCTGAAGCAAATACTCACCAGCAACCACATACCACACAACAGAACCACTAACCCAGGAACCTATCCTTGCAACAAAGCCCGTTGCCAACTGTGCCCACATATCTATTCAGGGGACACCATCACAGGGCCTAATAACATCAGCCACACTATCAAAGGCTCGTTCACCTGCACATTCACCAATGTGATATATGCCATCATGTGCCAGCAATGCCCCTCTGCCATGTACATTGGTCAAACTGGACAGTCTCTACGTAAAAGAGTAAATGGACACAAATCAGATGTCAAGAATTTAACATTCATAAACCATTCGGAGAACACTTCAATCTCTCTGGTCACGCGATTACAGACATGAAAGTCGCTATTTTACAACAAAAAAACTTTAAATCCAGACTCCAGCGAGAAACTGCTGAATTGGAATTCATTTGCAAATTGGATACAATTAACTTAGGCTTGAATAGAGACTGGGAGTGGCTTAGTCATTATGCAAGGTAGCCAATTTCCCATTGTTTTTTCCTACCCCTCTCCCCAGACGTTCTTGTTAAACCCTGGATTTGTGCTGGAAATGGCCCACCTTGATTATCATACACAATGTAAGGAGAGTGGTCACTTTGGATAAGCTATTACCAGCAGGCGAATGAGTTTGTGTGTGGTGGGGGGGGGGGGTGAGAAAACCTGCATTTGTGCTGGAGATGGCCCACCTTGATTATCATACACATTGTAAGGAGAGTGGTCACTTTAGATAAGCTATTACCAACAGGAGAGTGAGTTTGTGTGTGTGTGTGGGGGGGGGTGAGAAAACCTGGATTTGTGCTGGCAATGGCCCAACTTGATTATCATACACATTGTAAGGAGAGTGATCACTTTAGATAAGCTATTACCAGCAGGAGAGTGGGGTGGGAGGAGATATTTTTTCATGCTTTTTTTGTGTGTATATAATAAGATCTTCTACACTTTCCACAGTATGCATCCGATGAAGTGAGCTGTAGCTCACGAAAGCTTATGCTCAAATAAATTGGTTAGTCTCTAAGGTGCCACAAGTACTCCTTTTCTTTTTGCGAATACAGACTAACACGGCTGTTACTCTGAAACATTACATCTATTAATATTCTCTTTTCAGAAATGAAGACATATGGGTATTCTAGAAAGACAAATACTGCCTGATAACTGAAAGAATTAACACTTGAAAAAATGCAACGTGGGAGCAAGTTTAAAACATTAAAACATTTTAAACTCACAGCTCTGCTGCTGCACTCACTTTTTTGCCAAAAGTCACTTCTGGACAATCCTCTGCCAGAGTGCTTTGCCTTTGCAATTTGGTTATCTCTGCATGTGTCATAAATATAAAGGGAAGGGTAAACCCCTTTGAAATCCCTCCTGGCCAGGGGAAAGCTCCTCTCACCTGTAAAGGGTTAAGAAGCTAAAGGTAACCTCGCTGGCACCTGACCAAAATGACCAATGAGGAGACAAGATACTTTCAAAAGCTGGGAGGAGGGAGAGAAACAAAGGGTCTGTGGGTCTGTCTATATGCTGGTTTCTGCCAGGGACAGACCAGGAATGGAGTCTTAGAACTTTTAGTAAGTAATCTAGCTAGGTGTGTGTTAGATTATGATTTCTTTAAGTGGCTGAGAAAAGAATTGTGCTGAATAGAATAACTATTTCTGTCTGTGTATCTTTTTTGTAACTTAAGGTTTTGCCTAGAGGGGTTCTCTATGTTTTTGAATCTAATTACCCTGTAAGATATCTACCATCCTGATTTTACAGGGGGGATTTCTTTATTTCTGTTTACTTCTATTTTTATTAAAAGTCTTCTTGTAAGAAAACTGAATGCTTTTTCATTGTTCTCAGATCCAAGGGTTTGGGTGTGGAAGTGGGGTGCAAGGTTTTGGGAAGTATTTTGGGGGGAAAGACGCGTCCAAACAGCTCTTCCCCAGTAACCAGTATTAGTTTGGTGGTGGTAGCGGCCAATCCAAGGACAAAGGGTGGAATATTTTGTACCTTGGGGAAGTTTTGACCTAAGCTGGTAAAGATAAGCTTAGGAGGTTTTTCATGCAGGTCCCCACATCTGTACCCTAGAGTTCAGAGTGGGGGAGGAACCTTGACAGCATGTATGGAACCATCCACCTCTTCTTTAGTTTTGTACAGCCACAACTCCCTTTTCCCCCATTGACTGACAATGTTTCATGGCTCAGTGACAAATTTCCTCCATTACCCACCTTTTCAGAGTCTTAAATTTGGAAAGAATACTCTTTTGAGTCTAGACTTTTGTGGGTATAATATCGTAAGAGACCTATATCCATCATTTTTGAGAATGTAAAAATGGGAATGTCTGGCAGAGGTAACGTACGATGAAAAGCTTATGTTTTTTAATGGAGTTCAATGTATCTGGAAGTTGGGGAGAAACCCAAATCAAATAAAAAAAATCCAAAATAAATAGACCATGTGCAAAGTTGATAATAGAAGAGATTCAAATGATGGTGCAACCAACTTGAGATTTAAAACACAAATGACAATAGTTAGATCACAAACAAGATGAGTTGTTTAAAATCTTGACCAAAGGTGATAGGGAAGTAGAAAAGTTGTAAATATTTCAATTTTAACCAGAGTTAACCAAAAAAAAATTAAAAAACCACACACAACTGGAAAGAGAAATAAAACTTGCTGTACGTAAGGACAAATCTGATTTTATTCAGCTATCATTCTGTACCTGAAAAAGTAACAAATTAATGTACCAGTTTTGAGATTGAACTGACTCTGTTATATGAATTTTACACATCCATTGATCGGGGGTGAAAACAGTTTGTTAAAAAACAACCTGTTACTTTTTAAAAATATAGAATGAACAAACAAATGTTTTTACTACCTGATTGCCAAAGAGGTTGAATCCATTAATTGCTTCTAGGGCTGCTTTTGCTAAACCAACAGAGCTGAGGGGGAGAAAAGAAAGACATTTGTTATGCTTACAAACTTGGAATTTAACAAATCAATACTTGATGTGTCTTTCAGAAGTAGAATCTCTTCTTGATTAGTATTTTGTGTTTAAACACTAAGCTAATGAACAATGATGCAACAGGTTGTACTTATTTTCCAGAATTTTTCTTTTCAATTTTTTCTTTGTCTTTAAAAGTCAGTGATCATCTGGAAAAAATACATCTGATTTTATTTTGCTGTTGGACATCTAGCATTCTGTGCTTCAAGGCCTTGCTAGTAGGACAGCAGGTTTACTTTCTGCACAATTTCTGTATACTCAGCTCTCAGACAGAAAATGTGACAAAAGAAACCTCTGCTCAAATAACTTGGATGAAAAGTTAAATACCACATATCAGTTTTAGACCAAAGAAACTGCACAGTTCTGATGTCAGCCATCCATCTATAATTATTGTCAACTCATTCACTCAACTAGTGGATAAATACTGAGATACACCGTGTAGTAGGCTATATCCATTAAACCAAAATGAGCCATATCGATGCTATGAACTTATTATCCAAAATGTTTTCTCCATGATTTCCCACATCAATGTTGTTATAATCTTTGGATAAATGATTATCCATATTTTTTTACACTTTGTTTATTCTGAAATTTTTATGTAATGGATATAGTTAGCCTACTACATGTGAAAAGTTGCTCAGGGCCTGATTTTCAGAAGAGCTCATGTCTCATTTAGGCATCTACATGAAGTGGCCAGATTTTCAAAAGTCCTCAGAAGCCAGTAGCTTCGAAAAAGAACAATGGGAGCAGCATAATGCTGAGTAACGCTGCTAGAAAAATTTCTAATTTCATTTTTTTAATGAAAAATAGGGACGAATACTTCCATCCCATTTGTTTTAATCTTAGTATGGGTTATATTTAATAAATTATCTGAAGTATTTTTATATCAGTGAATCCTCATCAATTTGATATGTTGCTTTTAATATCATCCATACAATCAAAAATCTAGTTGTGCTTTAATTATCAATATGAATTGCTCTCAGAGGTTGAAATTCACCCATGTTTGAAAGTCCTATGTAAGAATCTCTGTGCCATCTTATGTCCCACAGTAAAACACTGGCAGGAACGTCTTTCAGTGTTGAAGAGGAATGCAGGGATCTACTGGGGCAGGCTGGGAGACTGGCTACTGGATTTGCAGAACCCATATCCTGACCATTTGGATTAGCCATGCCCAGGGCCGGCTCTAGGCTTTTTGCCACCCCAAGATCCGAGAGCGCAACTGCCTAAGCAAAAAAAAAGGGTGGCCGGAATGCCGCGCCTGGACATGTGCTGTCCCAAGCATGTGCTTGGTTTGCTGTTGCCTAGAGCTGGTCCTGGCCATGCCATAATTAGTTCACTGCACAAAATATGTTTTTCAGGCTTTGTGCAGAAAGAGGTGATTTCACCCTAAGTAAATAATGTTTTTCTGATTTATATTAATTATTGACAGGGTAATGAGTCTTGTAGATGGGGGAAGGGGTAGATGTGGTATATCTTGACTTTAGTAAAGCTTTTGATACTCTCTTGCATGACCTTCTCATAAACAAACTAGGGAAATACAACTTTGATGGAGCTACTATAAGAGGGGTGTATAACTGGTTGGAAAACTGTTCCCAAAGAGTAGTTATCGGTGGTTCACAGTCATGCTGGAAAGGCATAACAAGTGGGGTCCCACAGGGATCAGTTCTGGGTCCAGTTCTGTCAAATATCTTCATCAATGATTTAGATAATGGCATAAAGAGTACACTTATAAAGTTTGTGAACAATACCAGGCTGGGAGGGGTTGCAAGTGCTTTGGAGGATAGGATTATAATTCAAAATGATCTGGATAAACTGGAAAAATGGTCTGAAGTAAATCAGATGAAATTCAATAAGGACAAATGCAAAGTATTCCACTTAGGAAGGAACGATCAGTTGCACACATACAAAATGGGAAAGGATTGCCTAGAAAGGAGCACAGCGGAAAGCGACTGGGGGGAGGGAAGGGGTCATAGTGGACCACAAGGTAAATATGATTCAACAGTGTAGCACTGTTGCAAAAAAAAAGCTAACATCTTTCTGGAATGTATTAGCAGGAGTGTTGTAAGCAAGACATAAGAAGTAATTCTTCCGCTCTACTCTGGGCTGATTAGGCCTCAACTGGAGTATTGTGTCCACTTCCAGGCGCCACATTTCAGGAAAGATGTGGACAAATTGAAGAAAGTCCAGAGCAACAAAAATGATTAAAGGGCTAGAAAACATGACCTATGAGGGAAGACTGAAAAAATTGGGTTTGTTTAGGCTGGAAAAGAGAAGACTGAGAGGGGACATAATAGTTTTCAAGTATATGAAAGGTGATTACAAGGAGGAGGGAGAAGAATTGTTGTTCTTAACCTCTGAGGATAGGACAAGAAGCAATGGGCTTAAATTGCAGCAAAGGAGGTTTAGGTTGGACATCAGAAAAAACTTCCTGTCGGGATGGTTAAGCACTGGAATAAATTGCCTAGGGAGGTTGTGGAATCTCCATCATTGGAAATTTTTAAGAGCAGGTTAGACAAACACTTATCAGGAATGGTCTAGATAATTAGTCCCGCTACAAGTGCAGGGGACTGGACTAGATGACCTTTCAAGGTCCCTTCCAGTCCTCTGATTCTATGTATTGATTCAGTGTGCATGTTTTGTTTTTGTTTTCTAAGCACACACTTTGGTCTATGTTCACCTGCTATTACAATAAGGCAAAAATATCTCCTCTGACCTTGCTGGGGCTTCAAAATTCAAAGAGGTTTGCCACTGTATTATTTATGGATATTCAAAATAAAAATATTTAAAAATAAAATCAGACCCTAGTCAAGGGAGCTTCTTATAACTATGCAGAAAATATTTTCAACATAATGTAAGGGGAAACGTGTCTAGTTGCAGAATTGCATGTACTATATTTAGCACACATTATTTCTCTTTGACTGTTTTCATTACCAGCAATTCCATTAAAAAATTGATTTCAGGCTATATCATTTTTTTCAAACCATCAACAACAGGTTTATAAAACCTGTCTTCCTTTCAGAAACACTGCCAGAAAAGCGCTTGTGGGATTTAATTCTAATTGGTTCAACAAGGGAAAGTTGATTATGTTAGCTAAAAAATTCTGCTTGGAGCAGCTGCCATCAAAGGCTGGTAAAATCCCATGGTTTTTAAAACTTTGGATGATTAGAAAGTTATTGTTACCCAGATAATGCAATGAAGTAGTAAGCTAAACTCACTGGTATAACCGATACTAACCATTTCCTTAGTGTCAAGTCAAGTCTAACTTTCTTCTAGTAGCGTTATTTATCAAGTACAGTTATGAAAGAGCAACTGGTTTAACTGAAATTGGCATAGCAACTTAGTTAAATCATGTTTCTTGGGTGTTACAGCTATACTCTAAATAAACTGGATATGCTCTATGAGCACAAGATAAATCCACTGCTTTGATAACTGGATTACACGTTAATGGAGAAGTCCCTATTTCTTCTTCCAGGGGAACACCTTCAATACGCATGAGCAGCTATTTTTGGAGAGTGAGCGCAAGAAACACTGACTGGCAAAAACTAAGAGGTAATAGTTGACTGGAAGGGAAAGAGCAACGACCATCAGGCAGAATAAGTTACCTTATTTTGTCTAGATAAGAGGAGGAGGCTCAGAGAGAATATAAAAAAATATGTATTCTTCCATAGTGAATAACTTTAACTTATATGACTTTTACTTGCTCACTCAATATTCCTGGGTAAACAATCAATACCAATTGTAGCTCATCAGTATTTTTCTACCTTTGCTTATTCAATACTTTGGAGATTTCACTACTTGCACAAACACTGCTTGCACATAAAAATACTAGTGTTTTAAAATTAAAAGGCTGATTTCATTTCCCCATCATATAATAAATATTCCTTCATGTTAATAGTCTATCAGACCCTTCCCCTACTGTATGCTTGTGACTGCCATAAGTGCTATATTTTGCAGATGACAAATATATAAGGAAGATCCTGCAATACTACAGTAAAGAGGAAAAGTGCTAATATATTTTAACAATTGAAATAGCAAATATGTCTTAAGATAATGAAAAGCTATTCAAAACCGGAAGCAGTATAAGATTATGCACATTAGGAATGCTATTAAATTTCAGACAGTTGAAGATTTAATCATTAATTACTTAAAATCATAGAATATCAGGGTTGGAAGGGACCTCGGGAGGTCATCTAGTCCAACCCCCTGCTCAAAGCAGGACCAATCCCCAATTAAATCATCCTAGCCAGAGCTTTGTCAAGCCTGACCTTAAAACTTCTAAGGAAGGAGATTCTACCACCTCCCTAGGTAACGCATTCCAGTGTTTCACCACCCTCCTAGTGAAAAAGTTTTTCCTAATATGCAACCTAAACCTCCCCCACTGCAACTTGAGACCATTACTCCTTGTCCTGTCATCTTCTATCACTGAGAATAGTCTAGAACCATACTCTCTGGAACCACCTCTCAAGTAGTTGAAACCAGCTATCAAATCCCCCCTCATTCTTCTCTTCTGCAGACTAAACAATCCCAGTTCCCTCAGCCTCTCCTCATAAGTCATGTGTTCCAGACCCCTCATCATTTTTGTTGCCCTTTGCAGGACTCTCTCCAATTTATACACATCCTTCTTGTAGTGTGGGGCCCAAAACTAGACACAGTACTCCAGATGAGGCCTCACCAATGTCGAATAGAGGGGAACGATCACGTCCCTCGATCTGCTGGCTATGCCCCTACTTATACATGCCAAAATGCCATTGGCCTTCCTAGCAACAAGGGCACACTGTTGACTCATATCCAGCTTCTCGTCCACTGTCACCCCAGGTCCTTTTCCGCAGAACTGCTGCCTAGCCATTCGGTCCCTCATCTGTAGCAGTGCATTGGATTCTTCTGTCCTAAGTGCAGGACCCTGCACTTATCCTTGTTGAACCTCATCAGATTTCTTTTGGCTCAATCCTCCAACTTCTTGTTGGAGAAGTCAGAAAAATAAAACACAATAGAGTTTCCGCTATTAGGGATGTTACGTTCATTTCTCTTGGGTCATTTGTACATTACATACCCTAAGAATTAATATCGTAAGAAATACGGTCTTAAAATATACAGCTCTGGTCATAACTTCTAAGGAATTTTTCCTTCTTTTCCCCTTTAGCATGGACAACAGCACAAGATGAACATGTTGTAGGAACTCAGTATACTCTATTCTCATTGTGAAAGATGTCCTATCTGTAGATGGCCTCAAAACAAAACCTGATCCAACCCTTCTTGAGATTTGGGGTAGTCAGGACCTGGATCTAATATTTTTTTTTGGTCTTAAATCCATGTCTTTATTAATTTAACTAACATTTGTATTCCATAATGCTACTGGCATGACAACGAAGTTAACTGAGTTACTAAAATGTCATTAATTACAGTTTTAAATTGCTACATCTGTCCCATAAACTAAAGGAAAGAATGGAAAGCAGGCACTAAAATTTGTACATTGTTGCTAATTGCTAATCAAAATCTTAGACAATAAAAAGTTCCAGGTCCCCTCGCTTGGATTGTTTCCCTCTAAACATAACAGTTCAAGATAATGTATTTTAGCATGTATTTAGCCTAATGCACATAAATTATTTTGAAAGAAAAATGCTTGAACTGTTAGTTCCCATTAAATTTAGTAACAGGTCCTCAATTAGCATTTGTCTGAATCCTTTGATAAACCCAAGAATATCAGGATTCTCATCTACACCTGCACTTTTTTTCCTGCACCTACAAGTTGCGGGGTTAAAATGAACATCACAAACGGTGACAGAAATAATGTCCAATAGCATAGAGATATTGCACATATATATGTGTGATTAAAATATATGTTAAAAAGGCACTCCATTTTAAGCAGCCAGGCAGACCAACAAAACAATCTTAATAGGGGCAAACAATATGACAGCAGCATATGATATGCTCAACAAAGAAGCACAAGATCAAGATTCCTATGCCTTTTTGACCTAGGATATGGAGATGCTGTGTTCTAGAAACATCCTATCAAATGGCAGATGTCAAAGAAACATTTTTTGCAGAAGTACTCAGGAGATGCTTGGAGAACATCTTGATCAAATGGTTGCAGGACAAAGTAATTTTTCAGAAGCTCAAACACATGGGTAAGGAAACATACTATTCTCAAAGGTGTGACAATGCTTGCCTTTGAACCAGAGAAAAAAGCAGACCTGAGTTTCCCCTATTGAGAAATCCAATAGTAAAAGAATGGAGATGAGACAGATATTGCAAGCAGATCAAGTATTTTTGAGGACCATACTGTATTAAGTTTATGAATGGTTAATATATCATTCTGGGCCAGGAATTATATGCAACTCCATGGTGGAGAAGACTATCACAGCTTCTTTAGGAAGTAAAAAGTGTGTGTGCTCGGAATGGTGAGTAAGGCAAATTGCTGAGACTGTAAACAAACTCTGGAAAGGTACCACCCCTTGGGGTGATTTGCATATATTGGTTCAAATCAAAACAGGTTTTCCAGAGACCAATAGTCAAAGAACAAACTTGGAATATATAAAAGCTGAGTATAAACAGACTCAAGGGTCTTTCTTTTGATTCAGAAAAAGGAATTCTTTTGGCCTACTAGAGCTCACAGGACTGATGGAAAACTTCTGGTATATTTAGTAAATATTATAGGCCCTTTAATTTTATTTTTAATGTTTTCTCTATGATGCTTTTATCCTAAGAATAAATGTAGTTTGCTGAGAAAGAAAGGTGTGTGTGGTAACGGGTAGTTCAGTGGTTCTCAACCGATTTACCACTGTGGGTCATATATGCAGCTCTCGGTGTTCTGTGGACTGCATCCACACAGTATATATACTACCTGTACGGACTTGAAGATGTCACATGGGCCACAGCTATGTGCTGATTGGGCCACAAGTGGCCTGTGGGTTGAGAACCACTGCTGTACCTACTGGCATACACTGGTCATAGACCTTGGAGAGAAAGAAAAGGATAGGTGAGGGCCAACAGGCAGACTGCCTTGCTGGGTATATCATAATATTTGGCATGGGGCTCTGCAGCCTTAAAACCCCTGGTTGGAAGGGAGTGTGGGACATGGGTCCAGGCTCAGATACAGGTCATGGCTGGAGACCTGACTGTTCATTCCTGAATTGGAACACAGAGAGAGTACACAGCTGCAGTTATCCTGAAACTGTGAATGGAGGAACCCCATCTTTTCCAGGGTTATGTAAAAGTATTTTAAAAAGTTCTACATCTTTCTGCTTCACAATGATTTCTGACTTCTGTGCTAACTTCAAAATCCTTTAGTTAGAAATAGAGACTTCAATCCCCAGCATGTGCAAATCAACACTGCATCAACAAAGCTGACTTCAGTGTAGTAGCATCTTTATAAAGGTGAGGATCTGGTCCAAAGAGTTTTTCACCATTCAGTGGCAATTAGAAACTAATTATCACCAACTTGAAACTAATCTAAACTAGAACGCTAGCCTTTTGTAAATACTTCAAAGATATTTGCATCTTCTTCATCACAGGCTGGGCTTTTTGGTTATCACTCAAATTACTTTATATCAGACAGTATCCTGTATGAAAGAAGCCTACATCAATTAAAAATGACAAGAACTAACTTCCAATTCTGAAAGAAAGCACAAATTATGAGCAGGAATAATCACTCAGATTTAAGTGACAAGAATCCAGTGTCAAAAGTGTACTGAGGCTTAAGAGCCTGCTTCATAAACCATAGCCATTAGAGAGGCATGGACAAACAATTCACCTACAGCCTTGAGTAGCATTATACACATTTCCTGAATTATTTCCGATATTCTCCTATGCCACTCTACCAGAGTGGTCGTACATTGAGGCAATGCATGGAGTATTTTGGAGTACCCTAGTCTCTTTTTTTCATCCACACAGATCCCTCAATGCACATTTCTCTCCCATTTTTCCTCATCTGTGACTGAAATTGGACCTCAGCTCTTTCCCATGAAGAATTAAAGGAAAAAACCTCCAAAAGATATTAGAGCAGGGATCAGCAACCTTTCGCACGCAGCCTGTCAGGGAAATCTGTTGGAAGGACGGTTTGTTTACCGGCAGCGTCCGCAGGTTCAGCCGATTGCAGATCCCACTGGCCGTGGTTCGCAGTTCCAGGCCAGTGGGGGCTGCGGGAAGCGGTACGGGCCGAGGGATGTGCTGGCCGCCGCTTCCAGCAGCCCCCATTGGCCTGGAACAGCGAACCGTGGCCAGTGTGAGATGTGGCTGGCTGAACCTGCAGATGCTGCAGGTAACAAACAGTCCCGGCCGCGTGCCAAAGGTTGCCAATCCCTGAATTAGAGAGAGTAAGGATATCTGTGCACGGGCAGGGAGATGGGGAGGGCAGCAGCTTACACCCTTTCTGTGATGGATAAAAGAAGTCAAAGCTCTATTTCTCAGCTTAGAAAAACAAGCTACGAAGATCATTGTTATTTTGGGAACAACAATGAGCTCAGTCCCATATGGCACAACAAAGACATTCTGGTCCTTGGCTCGAGGAGCTTGCAGCCTAAATACACAAACAGCACAAAAGAGACACTGAAAACACTGGGAGAGACAAATGAAGGCTATAACTTGGAGCATTGATTTTTCAATGGGAAGCTTTTTTTATTTATTTTTGTATGAGTGGATGACAGTAGGGGTGAGCTCTGATGTGGACTGGCATTTTTAGACTTCATATACCACAAAAGAAAGAGGAACTACTGCAACACAGTGTAATCTTTTAGATTTTTGTTTGCTTGTTTTTTGTATGTGTTGTAGTTTATGTGAACAAGACTTCACCTAAGTATAGGAAGGACGTACCTATAATTAGCAGTTTTTAATGCAATGAGATTCACAACACATGGAGTTCCACATCATGCAACTAAATTAAGTAAAATTACTGCACACTAAAATAAGTGTACTGATCCATTATGGCAAATCCTACATACTATGGATGTCATTTGTGTCAGACTATCGTCATGTTTCTTTTAATCTACCTTTGTAAGCCCATTTTCTCTAAAAAAATTATTACAATTGTCATCTAAAAAGCCACAGCTCTGTTGACTTTATAGCTAATAGAGCACAAATAATGCTTGTATCTGATTTCAGAGTTTTCTTTTGAGAGGACATGGATAACAAAAAGATCACAGCTAATAAGTATACAGACATTCTCATCATAAAGCAATTAGACTCTGGAGGTCTACGTTATCCAGTAGTCTATGATGTGCCCACATGAAAGTTAAGATATTCTTGGTAGTACAATTCTTGAAACACTCTTGGAATTAAAGAGCTCAACCTGACATTCAAATACTGTACATGTTTGAAGTGAGTTAGGTCAACAACCCGACATTTAACATATCACTACTCTAGAAACCAAATGACGTCTGAAGCCTCAACTCAGACTAGAGGTAGCTGAGAGGTACCCACAGTATTTCTTTTTTTGTTTCTAGAGATGATGATCAAGGTAGATGTAATAGGAGGGATGTAGAAATTATAATTCTGAACTTATGGACAGGTGGAAACAATGATTTCCTTCAGATTTTCATGATACCTTCAGCCTGTGCTTTAGGACATTATAGTCTATATTTTCTGATACATGATCTCAGAGAGGGAAGTGGATGGATGAGAGTCCAGATGTTTAAAGGCTGCATGCATCCTAGCTGACAAATATTTTTTTAAAAAAAAAATCAAGACAACTTATAAAATCAATGCTGCAATGCTTTAAGAATTTAGATAATAAATAGGAACAGAGGAAGCTTCAGATTTGAATTTAAATAACTTATACAAAAATTAAAAGTTTTCATTTGTCTTTCAGCACAAACATTGCTTCTTCCACTAGAAGATGTGCATAGTGGGAATGGACCATGCACTAGCGGTAGCTAAACTGAGAATAAAAATAAGAACAAATAAGATATCTGAATAACAGAGATGCACATGTTAAAACATCACCAAGCTAAAACAGATGACAACACAAGAAGAGTTTAGAATTGAGCTAGCAAATAGATACCAGGTGCTTGAAGACGAAGATGATGGAACATAGAAAGCAAACTGAACAGGTAAAAGGAACTTTCACTAAAACGTGTGAAGTACTGCTGGAATTCAGAAAGTAACATCAAAACAAATGGTCATTTGAGGATACATGGGAGAAAGAAGAAGATGCAAAATTATACTGAAATTAAATCAAGCAAGAACAAGATCACAGACACACCGACTAGAGGAAGAATATACTGTGAAGAACAAAGAGACCAAAAAAGAGTGTAGGAAAGTGTAGGAATATAGGCCCATATTAGATTTGGGTGCACTATGGTTTTAAATCGATTTGGGATAATAGCATGAACAAAAGGCCCAAAGCATGGAATCAAAAAGAATGAAATCATGAGAAGGAAGAATTGTTGTGTTAAACTTGTAGTGACTTTGAAATACCAGTGTTATCTTATTTAAGGTTTGGCCTGAAATAAGAGAAATAAAACAGTTAATTGGGTACCAGATGCAGTAAAGAATTGGCTATATAAGAAACTGCTTCATCTGTACATAGCTATGGTCCGATAATTGGCAATGACATCACTAGTTTGTTAATGGGTACAAAAAAGTGAAAGTTTCATTGCTAATATCTGCTTGAACATTGTGGGTTTAAGCACCCCTGGGTTTAGCCCACTAGTAAGTATCTTGATCAAATGTTTATAAGTGTTTATTGTTTGGACATAATAAACTGCTTATTATTTTGACTTCTTAGGCAAGTTTAAAGCAATTGTACAAATACTATTTTGACCTCTGGATTTAATAAAGGAATTTATGGTTAAATTAGTGTCATGGTAATATCCGGTGTCAATTATAATTCCAACAAAAAGACTTATAGACAAAATGGCAGCAGATGTGACAGACCACTGCAGCATAAAATGACATGAAGAAACTGTACAACATTACTACATTTGACAGGACGAAAAATCACATACCAATCAACCAGTTCAAAACAATGAGACCGCAGAACAATTAAATATATGGAGGTAGTACTTAAGTGGACTACTGACTGGTGAGCCAGTGGCCAGACACAGAGATAGGAGAAGGTGTGAATGTCAAATTAGGACCTCTTACCAGAACTGTCAGTGAATGGCAGCCATTACTTTAATATGAATTTTATAGATTTCAAATAGCCTTTGTAACAGTGTATAGAAAAGTCTTATGGAAGCTGCTGTGACACTATGGAATCCCTCAGAAAATTGTGAACATCATTTAGAGCTTCTATGAAACTATGACATGCCAAGTACATACACAACTGCAAACTAACTAAGCCATTCAAGGTTCCCCAGGCATCAGAAAAAGACATTTTATGTCACCCATCATCTTTTTACTGGTAGTGGATTGGTTAATGAGAAAGACACAGAACAACCAAGTGTCATACAAATCGACTTTCACATAGAAGTTAGAGTACCTTGACTTTGTGGATGACAACTTGCTATCCCTCACCATATAGATATATGCAAGCCAAAACAAATGATCTTCCAGGCTATGCACAATTAGTAAGGTTGAAAATCAACACACAAAAAACTAAAACCATGAGAATCAATACTCCACAAGAAATACAAACAGAAATACAAATTGAGATAGAAGAGGTCCAATATTTCACACATCTTGGCAGCACTGTAAGTACTACAGGTGGAACACACTTAGACATCGAAGTCAGAATAGCAAAAGCCAGACATGTCTTTGTAACTCTACAGCTAATCTGGAGAAACAGAAATCTTGCCCCCCAAACTAACCTTTGAATATTTAACACCGTTGTAAAGTCGGTCTTACTATGGCGCTGTAATTTGCATATTTGTTAAGTCCTTAATATCTAAACTCAAAGTTTTAAAAAGCAGCTGCCTTAGACATATCCTCAATATCAGATGGCCAGAAAAAAGAGTCACAAATGAAGAACTCTGGAGGAGGACAAAACAGAAAACAGTTCCAGCGTCAGTGGCCCCCCTCTTCTACATAGGATCTGGTGCTCCTGCAGTGATCCCCAAATTGGCTGGAGCCTGCACTTTAGTTCGCCAGTGCAGTGGGCACTAAACTCAGAGAGCTGGTCTTCCAGATACAGGTGGTATGGTAATGGGAATCTTAGACTGCCAAAGCATGTGCTATAACTGCTCCATAATGAGCAGAAGGCTTTGGGTAAATTTTAGTAAAAATGCATATGCAGCTGCAATTACAGCAATTTGGATGCACAAGTAACTACTTACATGTGTATCTTGTTATTTGCACATGGAATGTAGGTATAGAACTGTGCTCATATTTCTCATGAGGTATAGACTTCAGTCTCCAGAAGGCCTCAATGTGGCATATTTCATGAGTACTAATTTCACTCTAGACAATACATTTTTAGAAGAAATTGGAACACTACTTCAATTATTTCTATTTTGATACATTTCCTGAATTCTTTGCATTCACATTACATGCATTTAAATAAACAAAACACACTGAGAGTTTTGCCAGTTACCTTGAATGCAGTTCTGTGCTGCCATTGTTGTATTTACTTCCTCTTTCCCAGACACCAAAGTCAGGTACTCGGTATGCTCTTTCCACACAAAACACCAGGTTTTGAATGAAGGACACCTATGAGGAAAAGAAAAAAAACTCAAAGGAAACTGAAATATGCCAACATTTTTTATTTGTATTTTTAAAAAGAAAATGGTATGTTTTTTAGACTGCATAATTATACTTGCCACCCAATTATGTTTTTTTTCCTTGTGAAGTATGGTGTTCCCAACCTCAAGGCACCTCTTTGTAAAATCAATTTTTATTAAATATGGTAAAAAACACTCCCCAAAACACTGGCAACTTAATTTACACAAAGCCTTAATGAAGCTAGGAATGCAAATGATTGGGTATTAAAGTAATGTGCTAGAACATCAGTGCCAAAAAAAAAAAAAAATCTAACATCTTGATCTTTAAAGAATTGTATCAAAAATAACTGTTAGGGAGCAGAAGAAATTAAGCCCTATAAGTAACAGTTAAAATAAAGTTTGGGGCGTGGAAACACTGGCATTGTCCCTAACCACTCATTCTAACACAGCTCTGACATGTAAAACAAGTTCTGTCATGTTAGCTCAATATAAATATATGCAGCACATCCTTCCATGAAAATAAAAAGAATGGCACAATTTATTCAATTACCATCTAGTCTTAGATTATGAAAATCTACTAGAAAATAGGAAATTATTCATAGATATAGGTGACAATAAGTCATGATTATGGGTTTCTCTATCTAGGTTTTGATTGTACCTTAACCACTGTGGTATCTGAGTACCTTATGAAATTAACTCAAGCTGAAAAGGTAAACAAAAATTCTCTCTTCTCACCTCCATGTTCCACAGAGTAGGTTTTTTTTGATCCTAGGAAAGCTAGGGTGAAGAGATGAGTTTTACATTTCATCCCAAAGATACTATAGTAAACATTGTTCTCATTCCTGAACAGTTCCATTGTTCCAGACATGAAAATGGCCCTGCTATTCTCCACTATCTAACTTTCATCTCCAGCAATCTAACTTTGCAGCTGTTAGCTCCACTGGATGGGAAAAGGAGCAGCCGTTACCAGCTTGTCTCAGGAGTATATGTGCATGTGTGTATTTCTCGGTAACTGACTTGTCCTTTTCCCTACCTCCACCAGGAGATCAGCTGATAGGGAGCCTCTTTCATTGCTTCATGGTGTCCAAGAGGAGGACGACGAAGAATATGAATGTAACAGTGTGCCCCATATTCTTCACAGCGATATTATATGATAACAATCATAATGTATTTTATGCAAGATAAGTCATGTGAGGTGTCATTGGAAACATGATTTACTGAATATGATTATCCTATTTGTATGCATGTACAACTTTTGTATCTGAAGTTAGGAAAATTGACTATGCATCTGTATTACAAACGTGGGTATACCTGGATAATGCCCACTAGGCAAAAGGCTCTCAGTCTATATGGCTGGCTGGGAAGGGCCCATTCCGGTTAATTAGCCATTAGGAGAAAACAATAGGCCTTAGAAGAAGCTTATTTCCCACGGGGGAGCCTTCCTGAGAACACTGCAGACAGCCTCAGACTCACGGCTGCTGTGACACTATAGGAACATGTGACCAGGTCACCTGGTGCTGGACTCCATCTTGGGATATCAGTGTTTTTCCACTGACTGGTGTGGGAACCAAGCTTTGAAAGAATGGGTTCCCACTAGATGCAAAGGCTATTTAAGGCAGGGGAGTGACATCATCATGGTTCTTCACTGACTCCCCACCCAAAGAGACTTCTGGAAACACCTGAGTAACAAAGATTGAACTGGGGGAAAGTGCTGAGCTCAGGCTAAAGGGATTTTTAGCCTGTGAATGGAACACCTGGGGACTCCAGGTTATAAGTTAGTGCAGCTTGCCCCTTAAGAATCTGCAGCCTGTTTGTATCATCATTTAGGGTGAGGATTTGCTATTTATATCGGATCTATGTAGTATATTAACCGTAGTTTGCATGTTTTGTTTATTTAAGAACACAACAACAGCCATACTGGGTTAGACCAAAGGTCCATCTAGCCCAGTATCCTGTCTTCTGACAGTGGCAAATGCCAGGTGCCTTTAATTTCATTTGGTGACACCTAATTCTTGTGTTATGAGAAGGAGTAAATAATACTTTCTTATTTACTTTCTCCACACCAGTCATGATTTTATAGACCTCTATAATATCCCCCCTTAGTCGTCTCTTTTCCAAGCTGAAAAGACCCAGTCTTATTATGCTCTCCTCATACTTAAGCCATTCCATACCCCTAAATTTTTGTTGCCATTTGCTGAACCTTTTCCAATTCCAATATATCTTTTTTGAGATGTGGCGACCACATCTGCATGCAGTATTCAAGATGTGGGTGTACCATGGATTTATACAGAGGAAATATGATATTTTCTGTTTATTACCCATCCCTTTCTGAATGATTCACAACATTCTGTTTGCTTTTTTTGATTGCTGCTACACACTGAGTGGATGTTTTCAGAGAACTATCCACAATGACTCCAGATCTGTTTCTTGAGTGGTAACAACTAATTTAGACCCCATCATTTTATATGTATAGTTGGGATTATGTTTTCCAATGTGCATTACTTTGCATTTATCAACACTGAATTTCATCTGCCCATTTTGTTGCCCAGGCACTAAGTTTTGAGAGACCCTTTTGTAGCTTTTCGCAGTCTGCCTTGGACTTTACTATCTTGAGTAGTTTTATATCATCTGCAAATTTTGCCACCTCACTGTTTACCCCTTTTTCCAAGTCATTTATGAATACATTGAACAGGATTGGTCCCTGTACAGACCCCAGGGGGACACCACTATTTACCTCTTCCATTCTGAAAACTGACCACTTATTCATACCCTTTGTTTCCTATCTTTTAATCAGTTATCAATCCATAAGAGGACCTTCCTTGTTATCCCATGACAGCTTACCTTGCTTAAGAGCCTTTGGTGAGGGACCTTGTGAAAGACTTTCTGAAAATCGAAGTACACTATATCCACTGGATCCCCCTTGTTCACATGCTTGTTGACCCCCTCAAAGAATTCTAGTAGATTGGTAAGGCATGATTTTCCTTTACAAAAATCATGTTGACTCTTCCCCAACAAATTATGTTTCTCTATATGTCTGACAATTTTGTTCTTTACTATAGTTTCAACCAGTTTGCCCAGTACTGAAGTCAGGCTTACCAGCCTGTAATTGCCAGGGTCACCTCTGGAGCCCTTTTTAAAAATTGGCATCACATTAGCTATCCTTAGTCATTTGGTACAGAAGCTGATTTAAATGATAGGTTACAGAATACGGTTAGTAGTTCTGCAATTTCATATTTGAGCTCCTTCAGAACTCTTGGGTGAATATCATCTGGTCCTGGTGACTTATTACTGTTTAGTTTATCAATTTATTCCAAAACCTCCTCTAAGGACACCTCAATCTGGGACAGTTCCTCAGATCTGCCACCTAAAAAGAATGGCTCAAGTGTGGGAATCTCCCTCACATTCTCAGCCGTGAAGATCGATGCAAAGAATTCATTTAGTTTCTCCGCAATGGCCTTATCGTCCTTGAGTGCTCCTTTAGCATCTCGAGCGTCCAGTGGCCCCACTGGTAGTTTAGCAGGCTTCCTGCTTCTAATGTACTTAAAAAAAAATTTGCTATTACTTTTTGAGTCTTTGGCTAGCTGTTCTTCAAATTATTTTTTGGCCTTCCTAATTACATTTTTACACTTCATTTGCTAGAGCTTATGCTTCTTTCTATTGTCTTCACTAGGATTTAACTTCCACTTTTTAAAGGATGCCTTTTTGCCTCTCACTGCTTCTTTTACTTTGTTGTTTAGCCACAGTGGCACTTTTTTGGTTCTCTATGTTTTTAATTTGGGGTATACATTTAAATTGAGCCTCTATTATGGTGTCTTTAAAAAATTTCCATGCAGCTTGCAGGGATTTCACTTTTTGCACTGTACCTTTTAGTTTCTATTTAACTAACGTCCTCATTTTACTGTAGTTCTGAAATTAAATGCTAGTGTTGGGCTGCTGTGGTTTTTCCCCACTACAGGGATGTTAAATTTAATTACATTATTGTCACTATTGCCAAGCGGTCCAGGACTATTCACCTCTTAGATCAGATCCCGTGCTCCATTTAGGACTAAATCAAGAATTGCCTCTCCTTTTGTGGGTTCCAGGACTAGCTGCTCCAAGAAGCAATCATTTAAGGTGTCAAGAAACTTTATCTCTGCCTCCCGTTCTGAGGTGACATGTACCCAGTTAAGATGGGGATATTTGAAATCCCCCATTGTTATTAATTATTAATTATTATTATTATTGAGTTTTTTATTTACATAGCCTTTCTAATCTCCCTGAGCATTTCACAGTCACTATCACCATCATGGTCAGGTGGTCAGTAATATACTCCTACTGCTATATTCTTATTATTAGAGCATGGAATTACTATCCATAGAGATTCGATGGTACAGTTTGGTTCATTTAAGATTTTTACCTCATTTGATTCTATTCTTTTTTTCACATATAGTTCCACTCCCCCACCAGCACGACCTGTTCTCTCCTCCTGATATATTTTGTACCTCGATATTACTGTGTCCCATTGATTATCCCCTCTCCACCAAGTTTCTGTGTTGCCTATTATATCAATATTCTCATTTAACACGAGGCACTCTAGTTCACCCATATTATTTCGACTTCTAGTATTGGTACATAAGCACTTTAAAAATGTGTCAATTTTCAGCTGTCTGCCATTACATGATGTAATTGAATGGGACTTTTTTTCATTTGACTGTTTCTCATCAGATCCTGTTACCTATATTCTATCATCTTCCATCCTCTCCTCCTTACTAGGACATAGAGAATCTCCATTAATAGATCCTCCCCTAAGGGATGTCTCTGTCTGAACCATGTGCTCCTCCTCACTTGTCGGCTTTACCTTCAGCCCTTAGTTTAAAATCTACTCTATGACCTTTTTAATTTTAAGTGCCAGCAATCTGGTTCCATTTTGGTTAAGGTGGAGCCCATCCTTCCTGTATAAGCTCCCCCTTTCCCAAAAGTTTCCCCAGTTGCTAATAAATCTTAACCCCTGCTCCCTACACCATCATCTCATCCACACATTGAGACCCTGCAGTTCTTCCTGTGGAACTGGAAGCATTTCAGAGATTACCTAGGAAATATGGTAGCGATCTGTTTTGATCTGTTAACTATCCCATATAATCACGTAAAGACTATCTTTTAGAGTTAATAAACTTGCTTTTGCTTGGTCTAAAACCAGTTTGTGGGAGTCATAACTCAGGGCAGAAAGCTGTATATTCTTCTTCACACTGAGGGAGGAGGTGAATTTTATGAGCTTATGCTGTACAGTTCCCTGTGCAGCATAAGACGGTTTAAGTCTGGGTTTACACTCCAGTTTGGAGTGTGGGGGAGAGGTGTGCCTGAGTCGCTGGGAAGTTCCTTAGCGGGACCCTTTCCATGCAGAGCTGATCACAACATTTGCATGTAACTGAAGCTGGGTGTGTCCCTATCTGTAAGTAGGTTGGTCACAGAAGTACAGTGTACAGGCTGGTGGGTCAGGGGGGTTCAGTCATAACCCAGTGCAGGTGGTACCCTGGGGGGAACCCATCACAATGATATCTTCCCGTCCCACGCTTGGGTGGTGCAGTCAGTAATAAGGGAAGTAAAAAGAATGGTGGGGATTAAAGATGAACCCTATGTATTCCAATATTAAAATAAGCAGAATTAAAACTTCGCTGATTTTTTTCTTGGTAGTGGGGGGCAGATCCCATTGCTGCAGGTTTCCTTAACTCTCACTCATGTCTGGGGGAGAGAGGATATTGCCACTGAAGTCACTGAATAATGGTACAGATGACAGTTTCCCATTCCTCTATCTCCTTTCGGTGACCAGCTGCAAGGAGGGGGAGCAGGCAAAGCCAAAGCCCAAGGGCTTCAACACTGGGCAGGGGGGCCTGCAACCTGGGCCCTGCCTCCCAGGGCTGAGGCTGAAACCTGACTCCTGCCACTCATGGCTGAAACACTTGGGCTTCAGTCCCAGGCAGCGGGGATCAGGCTTCAGCTTCAGCCCTGGGCTCTAGCAAGTCTAATCCCAGCCATGATGACCCCATTAAAACAGGGTCGCAACCCACTTTGGGGTCCCGACCCACAGTTTGAGAATCCGTGCAGATAGATAGAGATAGACACTCCTACTAGTACTTTTGTTTTTTCAAAATAAGTTGGGATGAGAGAACAGCTAAATGTCAGTGAATTTATCTATAAGTCAAATATTACCAAAAATGTATTTTGCCAACAAATTTTGGCAGTGTTCATCTTCTTTGGCTTGATGCGTCAGCAAGCAATCATCATCAGACTTCAGCTATTTGAAACTAAAAGGGAAAACACACTTTGTTGGGGACTACATCACTAGGAGACTAGTCACATCTTTACCCATTTTGCACAGTGTTAGTATACTCAGTTTGTAAGGCAATATTGCAATAACAGTTATGTTACCTGTTTGTCCTACAGTATTCTTTTATAATTATAACCTAGCTAATAAAGTATGCTGTAACAGGGTGTCATATTCTGAGATCGTGCATGGAAAAGCAAAGCTCTTCTGCTCACATATTGGTATCAGGTACTAGCACTCCCTAGATTAATGCAGTCACTACTCATAACAACCTGAGGTCAGATCAGATGGATCCTACTATAGCAGGAGCATAAAACAATTTGTCTTTCCCCCCTAACACAGAGGGAGATAGGAGCAGGGACAGGAGTTTGGCAGAAAATGAAACCCTCAGAACAGCCTAGCTCAGAAGAAAGTTTGGGTTGAGGTTTATGTTGTATTATTTATCTTAGCAATAAAGATAACTCCTTTGCATGGGTTAAGTTTAGCCTACTATCCAGTATACTGTGTTAGGAACAGGGTAAATCCACTTACCTACATATGTTTAAACATATATAGACATATTAAACTTAACCAAACATAAGTACAGCAAACGCATGGCCACAAAACCTCATACTCTTTCTCAAGTGCTGTACATGTTTAAATAAAATGTACATTTAGAAGGTTTGATGAACATATAATACAGTAGTTCCTTAGACTAGAAAATTTTGCAGGAAAATGTTAAGTAGTTCCTTAGACAGACTAGAGAGTTTTGCAGGAAAACGTTAAGATCTTGGACTCCAAAATACTTTGGATTTGCAGTAATTGCAAATCAACATGTTTCGCTATGATAGTGGTTGTTACATTTGTAATATAAAGACTAGCTCTCTAAAACATATTAATGCTAGCTTTTAAAATTAAGACAAAATTATTTATACAGGAAAGAATATTAAAAACACTGGAATAATTGATGAATATTGTACATGAACAAAACTTGTCCAAAGAAAAAAAATCATAAGCATAACGGGCACCAAAGACAGAGTAATTATTCTACAACACCGTTGTACAAATGATTGTAAAACACAGATTTCTCAAACTACAACACTTAATTCCTAAATACACTAGCCATTTTGCTACTCTTTCCTGAAATACTTCTTTCCTGAACATGAAAAAATCATTATTATGAGGCCTGAACCAAAGGCTGTGAACCAAAGTCAGGCCATGTATTAAAGTAAATGCTTACAAGTTCACTGTTCTGTACATGAACTTGGCAAAGTTGTTGCTAGTGTACTAGGCACTAGATATTTACGTAAACACATTTTAGAAAGCTAGTGCAAATACACCCCAATCTAGAACAAGATAAGATGGTTTGACAGAACAATGAATAGGGAAGTTTTGTTCGAGATATCAGGAACAAGAGGAGGTAAACAAATGTCATGAAACATGTAAGTTGTTTATCCCAGTTATTTGTTTTAGTCTATAAATGTTGGGTGCCTTGCCATAACCCTTTGGGTGGTTGAGGGGACAGCAAAGCCTCCCACTGCTGACTGAGCTGCTTCTTGCCACAGGGCACTCATGTGGTAACGTACTTGTGCAAGTCATTAGGACTGTGCTTTGAAGGCAACAAACCTGGCCAAATGCCGTTGTCACCAATTCATGCCTCACCTTTCTCTATGAGTAACATCAAGGTCTGCTAAATTAGTAGGCTGCATTCTCTGATAGTGCTGATAACACCAAAGCTCCAAAAACAAAAGCACTGAGAAACTGTAACACCTAAGCAGCCTTGACAGCATTCTACAATCTGAAGCACTGTAGTTTGGAATTCTAACTTCTTATTTTATATGAGAAGAGAGTCAAGATTATTTTCCTAAATCTGACACCAGAAACGAAAACCTGACATTCTTACCCTGTGAATAAGTACTAATCAACAAATGTTATGTAATATTGCCAAGTTACAGAGCAACGGGTCCCTCAAGTGTGGATTTTTTACACCCCTGAGAACGTAGCTATGTTGATATAAGTTCCCAGTCTAAACCAGCCCTGAGTCAGTTCTCTATTACGTATTACTTGGCATGTGATATTTTCTTACAAGCTCTGAATAATATTCACAAATTTCTGAGGAATTCCATAGTGGCACAGCAGACTCCATAAGATTGTTCTATCCACTGTATCAAAGACTTTTTGGAAATCTATTAAATTCGTGTAAAGCCATGATTGCCATACAATCAACAGTTCTATTGTTGGATCATATTAAAGAAGTTCTGTATTAAAATCATAAAGGAGTTTGATTTCCCATAGTTTAAATTCCAGAGTATTACTAATTAAGAGGGAGGTCTCTTGGTTTTTGGCTGCTAATTGTGTTAGCACAGGAGCTAGCAAACAGAGCTGTAAACAGGGGAGTTTGAGTGGGAGTTCTGTTGGAGGAGAAGGTATTTGTGTGTGTGTTTGGTTTTGTATTGTTAGTATCTGTATGTGTAGGGGCTTTGTGCTGGGAGAGAAGCTGAGCCCTGATTAGGGGGCGGGGCTTCACTGACTGGGGGTCCTATAAAGGTAGCAGCCAGTCAGGCAGCAGCACAGGAGCTAGCAAACAGAGCTGTAAACAGGGGAGTTTGAGTGGGAGTTTGAAAGGGGAGTTTGTCTTGTGGTGCTTGTGTGGGGTTTGGTTTTGCTGTGGGTGGTGGTGTTTTGGTGTGGTTTGTGTTTCCCAGATTAACAGGATTTAGGTGGGAAGGCTATGACAGATTCAGAGGTGGCAGTGGGAGTGACCCATGTAGCAGATGACACAATGAAGATGACTGGATGTGGAAGCTGTGGTATGTACATGATCCTGGAGGGGGCACCTGGTAAGAGTTTTCTCTGCATGAAATGCCGTCTGATAGAGCTGATGGAGGAAAAGATCAGAGGTTTGGAGATGCAGGTGGAAAGCCTGGTAGAGTTTAGGAAGGGGTTTGAGCAGATTATGGAGCAAAGACATGAGGTATCTGAAGGGAAAAGCTCAGACTTGCAGATGGAAGCAGGACTAGGGAATTCTGAGGGGAGACTGGGTGAGGAAAGTGGTCAGTGGAAGCATGTGACTAAAAGAACTAGGCAGAGGAAAAGACGGGCTAGTGAAGGAGAAATAGAGCTTCAGAATAGGTTTGCAGAGTTGGAAAATGAAGAAGGGGCTCAGCAGGTAGTCACTGAAGGTGATAGGGCAAGGAAGAAGAGAAGAGTGGTTAGTCCTATAGGAAAAGGGGAAGAGTTAATGGAGATTACACCAAATATGAGCCCCAGGAGGATACAGGATGGGTTAAAAAGGATTACACGGGAGAATGGGAATGGAAAGAACTTGCAGCCAGAGGGAACAGGGGATAGACTGGAGAATAGCACCGTCACTAGGAAAAGGCAGGTCTATGTGATTGGGGACTCTTTACTGAGAAGAATAGATAGGCCTGTAACCAGAGCTGATCCAGAAAATAGGAGGGTGTGCTGTCTTCCAGGTGCTAAGATACGGGATGTAGACCTGAGGTTGAAAAGGATTCTAAAGGGAGTGGGAAAGAATCCCCTAATTATCCTTCATGTGGGAACAAATGATACGGCTAGATTCTCGCTGGAAAGTATTAAGGGAGACTATGCTAGGCTGGGGAGGACGCTTAAGGAAATTGAGGCTCAGGTGATCTTTAGTGGGATTCTGCCTGTTCCTAGAGAAGGGCAACAAAGGTGTGACAAGATTATGACTATCAATAGATGGCTTAGGCAGTGGTGCTATAAGGAGGGCTTTGGGATGTATGGCCATTGGGAGGCATTCATGGATAGAGGACAGTTCTCTCGGGATGGACTTCATCTGAGTAGGGAAGGAAATAGACTTCTAGGATGGAGGCTGGCACAACTGATTAAGAGAGCTTTAAACTAGGAATTTGGGGGAGATGGTTGGGAGATGTCCAGGTAATCTCCACGCCAGAATTTAGCATAGAGTGGAAAGAAAATGAAGTAAGAATGGATACAGCTGTAGGTAGGAGGAAGGGCAATGTAGATACAAGTCTAATAGGTTATACTGGTAGTAAAATAACCGTGCCTAATAGGGTACAGAATGTGAGTGAGGCCAAACAGCAAAAATTAAGATGTTTGTACACTAATGCAAGGAGCCTAGGTAACAAAATGGAGGAACTAGAGTTACTGGTGCAGGAAGTGAAACCAGATATTATAGGTATAACAGAGACCTGGTGGAATAGTAGTCATGACTGGGCTACAGGTATTGAAGGGTATGTGCTGTTTAGGAAAGACCGAAATAAAGGTAAAGGTGGTGGAGTAGCATTGTATATCAATGATGAGATAGAATGTAAAGAAATAAGAAGCGATGAAATGGATATGACTGAGTCTGTCTGGGCAACAATTAAATTGGAGAAGAAAACTATTAGAGCCTCCCCTGGGATAGTGCTTGGGGTGTGCTATAGACCGCCGGGATCTAATTTGGATATGGATAGAGCCCTTTTTAATGTTTTTAATAAAGTAAATACTAATGGAAACTGTGTGATCATGGGAGACTTTAACTTCCCAGATATAGACTGGAGGACGAGTGCTAGTAATAATAATAGGGCTCAGATTTTCCTAGATGAGATAGCTGATGGATTCCTTCAGCAAGTAGTTGCTGAACCAACTAGAGGGGATGCCATTTTAGATTTGGTCTTGGTGAGTAATGAGGACCTCATAGAGGAAATGGTTGTAGGGGATAATCTTGGCTCAAGTGATCATGAGCTAATTCAGTTCAAACTGAATGGAAGGATTAACAAATATAAATCTGCAACTAGGGTTTTTGATTTCAAAAGGGCTGACTTTCAAAAATTAAGGAAATTAGTTAGGGAAGTGGATTGGACTGAAGAATTAATGGGTTTAAAGGTAGAGGAGGCCTGGGATTATTTTAAATTAAAGCTGCAGAAGCTATCGGAAGCCTGCATCCCAAGAAAGGGGAAAAAATTCATAGGCAGGAGTTGTAGACCAAGCTGGATGAGCAAGCATCTTACAGAGGTAATTAAGAAAAAGCAGAAAGCATATAGGGAGTGGAAGAAGGGAGGGATCAGTAAGGAAAGCTACCTTATTGAGGTCAGAATATGTAGGGATAAAGTGAGACAGGCTAAAAGTCAAGTAGAGTTGGACCTTGCAAAGGGAATTAAAACCAATAGTAAAAGGTTCTATAGTCATATAAATAGGAAGAAAACAAAGAAAGAAGAAGTGGGACCGCTAAAAACTGAGGATGGAGTGGAGGTCAAGGATAATCTAGGCATGGCCCAATATCTAAACAAATACTTTGCCTCAGTCTTTAAGACTAAAGAGGATCTTAGGGATAATGGTAGCATGATAAATGGGAATGAGGATATGGAGGTAGACATCACCATATCTGAGGTAGAAGCGAAACTCAAACAGCTTAATGGGACTAAATCGGGGGGCCCAGATAATCTTCATCCAAGAATATTAAAAGAATTGGCAAAAGAAATTGCAAGCCCATTAGCAAGAATTTTTAATGAATCTGTAAACTCAGGGGTTGTACCGTATGATTGGAGAATTGCTAACATAGTTCCTATTTTTAAGAAAGGGAAAAAAAGTGATCCAAGTAATTATAGGCCTGTTAGTTTGACATCTGTAGTATGCAAGGTCTTGGAAAAAATTTTGAAGGAGAAGGTAGTTAAGGACATTGAAGTCAATGGTAAATGGGACAAAATACAACATGGTTTTACAAAAGGTAGATCGTGCCAAACCAACCTGATCTCCTTCTTTGAGAGAGTAACAGATTTTTTAGATAAAGGAAACGCAGTGGATCTAATTTACTTAGATTTTAGTAAGGCGTTTGATACTGTGCCACATGGGGAATTATTAGTTAAATTGGATAAGATGGGCATCAATAGGAAAATTGAAAGGTGGATAGGGAACTGGTTAAAGGGGAGACTACAACGGGTCCTACTGAAAGGTGAACTGTCAAGTTGGAGGGAGGTTACCAGTGGAGTTCCTCAAGGATCAGTTTTGGGACCAATCTTATTTAATCTTTTTATTACTGACCTGGGCACAAAAAGTGGGAGTGTGCTAATAAAGTTTGCAGATGATACAAAGCTGGGAGGTATTGCTAATTTAGAGAAGGACAGGGATACCCTACAGGAGGATCTGGATGACCTTGTAAACTGGAGTAATAGGAATAGGATGAAATTTAATAGTGAGAAGTGTAAGGTCATGCATTTAGGGATTAATAACAAGAATTTTAGTTATAAGCTAGGGACGCATCAACTAGAAGTAACAGAGGAGGAAAAGGACCTTGGAGTATTGGTTGATCATAGGATGACTATGAGCTGCCAATGTGATATGGCTGTGAAAAAAGCTAATGTCGTCTTGGGATGCATCAGGAGAGGTATTTCCAGTAGAGATAAGGAGGTTTTAGTACCGTTATATAAGGCACTGGTGAGACCTCACCTGGAATATTGTGTGCAGTTCTGGTCTCCCATGTTTAAGAAGGATGAATTCAAACTGGAACAGGTACAGAGAAGGGCTACTAGGATGATCCGAGGAATGGAAAACTTGTCTTATGAAAGGAGACTCAGGGAGCTTGGCTTGTTTAGCCTAACTAAAAGAAGGTTGAGGGGAGATATGATTGCTCTCTATAAATATATCAGAGGGATAAATACCAGAGAGGGAGAGGAATTATTTAAACTCAGTACCAATGTGGACACAAGAACAAATGGATATAAACTGGCCACTAGGAAATTTAGATTAGAAATTAGACGAAGGTTTCTAACCATCAGAGGAGTGAAGTTTTGGAATAGCCTTCCGAGGGAAGTGGTGGGGGCAAAAGATCTATCTTGCTTTAAGATTAAACTCGATAAGTTTATGGAGGAGATGGTATGATGGGATAACATGGTTTTGGTAATTAAATATTCATGGTAAATAGGCCCAATGGCCTGTGATGGGTTTTTAGATGGGGTAAGATCCAAGTTACCCGGGAAAGAATTTTCTGTAGTATCTGGCTGATGAATCTTGCCCATATGCTCAGGGTTTAGCTGATCGCCATATTTGGGGTCGGGAAGGAATTTTCCTCCAGGGCAGATTGGAAGGCCCTGGAGGTTTTTCGCCTTCCTCTGTAGCATGGGGCACGGGTCACTTGCTGGAGGATTCTCTGCTCCTTGAGGTCTTCAAACTACAATTTGAGGACTTCAATAGCATAGATATAGGTGTGAGGTCTTTTTTAGGAGTGGTGGGTGAAATTCTGTGGCCTGCATTGTGCAGGAGGTCAGACTAGATGATCATAATGGTCCCTTCTGGCCTAAATATCTATGAATCTATGAATCTTAAGACAGAGTCTGTTCTCAAAGCAATACTTTGTAACAACAACTACTCACACAGAGAGAGACTCAAAGCAATACTTTGTAACAACAGAAACAGCACAGAGACTCTCCGCCCTTTGGTTGTATTTATCTCACTTTGTTAACAATTGTGATTAAAATAGAGATAGAGGATGTATGTGGATGGATGATTGGTGTAGATCACTGACGAGGCCTAGAAAAAGATCATCCTGGTCAACATCATGGTCTCCTTCGAGAACAGGACCCTGGCCTTCTGAGAAGCCCGAGCTCGTAAGCTGGAAAAATACGCCCTTCTGGCGGACACCCTGAGAGCAAAGGGCTACAAGGTGCATATGGATGCCCTGATTGTCGGAGCCCCGGGCGCTTGGGACCCCGGCAATGAGCGTGTGCTGCAGACTTGTGGGATTGGTCGACGCTACGCACGGCTCATGCAGCGCCTCATGGTCTCGGACACCATCCGATGGTCCAGGGACATCTACATTGAACACATCATCGGCCACCGACAGTACCAGGAGGTGTAAGCCAGTATGACATCGTGCATCCACTATGGGAAAGGGACTGAGAGGCTTTTTCCATTGGACTGTATGAATTGGAACCATAAACTCACTGAACATTAAATCCCACCAAATGAGGGTAGATCCATCCCCATCATCGTATCCACCCATTATACTCCACACCTGAACATAGCCATTATATGGACAACATACCCCCATATCTCAATGTCTGTACTTTGACAGGTTAAACTTTTATCCCCAATCAGGGAGATTGCAGATTATGTATTCCTTACGCCACCCATTCCTAAACCAAATTTTGCACCCCTTGATAATCTGTACCTTATTGCCTGATAACCAGAAACTTCTATACCTAAACTCTGTACCATTTTCTTTTTATTTCAACATTATCTTAATAAAATTATTAAATAAATGAATGATCAGGGAGGTCCCAGCCTAAGAATCCAGTGTCCATTGGCCAAAGAAGGCATCAAGTGGAAACAACCAGAGGACCCCCAGAGGGCAGACTGGAATCCACCCAACAGCCTCAAGAATGGGAAAACCGAAGAACAAGATAACATCTGGCAGCACGGAGCCATCAGGAATGTGCCATCTGCTGATTGATTCAGCAACAGCATGATGAAGCAATTCCCATAGACTGGCACAGGAAGAAATTCCTATAAAAATGGACTCTAGAAACTGAGACCTTTGGGGTCTGATTCTGCAAACCAACTTCCAGGAGCATCAGATGAGCATCTGACAAGGCCCCGCTCCCTCCTCATGCCCAGGCCACCTGGCCAGTGGCTTAGCACAAGCAACTCTAAGGTTGGTAACTATGACAACCTTGCAGAACCTGTCTCTGTGTGTGTACGAATGAAAGTGTGAATAAATATGAAACTGAATGGAATGTTATAGCTATAACTAACTGCTTACTATGATTCTTTCTGTATACACAATAAATGTGGCATTTTGCCTTATTCCCTTTAATAAGATCCTGCTTGTTTTTATTTTATTGGTATAACACTCTGATGATGGTTGCTATTCTATTACTATGTGATCTATGCATGACTTCTCCTGTCAGAACCCTGCCTGTTCTTATCATAGCCTTAAATCTACTGCTTTCTTTAGTTTGGGCAGCGGTTCTCAAACTGTGGGTTGGGACCCTAAAGCGGGCCGCAACCCCATTTTAATGTGGTTGCCAGGGCTGTCATTAAACTTGCTGGGGCTCGGGGCTGAAGATGAAGTGCAAGCCCCACCACCTAGGGCTGAAGCCCTCAAGTTTCAGCACCCCCCAAGGCGGGGGGGCGCTCAGGCTTTGGCACCCCTTTGGGGTCTTTTAGTATTTTTTTGTTGTCAGAAGGGGGTCGCGATGCAATGAAGTTTGAGAAACCCTGGTCTAGGGTAAAATGTGTAAGTATTTTACTTGGGACAGACAACAATCAAATGCCCCCTCCAGCTTTCACCGACTTAGGTCTCTCTTTTTTGGCAGTCTCAACATATGACTACTTTTCCACTTGTTTGGTACTTTTCCTTCTTCCCATATCATCTGTAAGAAGCCTAACAAAATGTCTAAAATGTTCTTTGAGTTTGCCTTAAGGACTTCTATTAGGATGTTGTCCAGACCCAGTGCCTTTCCACTTTTTAACCGATTTACTGCCCTCTCTTCTTCTACTCTAATGATAGGTCCTAATTCCACATGCAGATCTTCTTCCTCTAAATTGGGGTGTTGATAACTAGTTCCCCATTCAGTAGTTGACTAAAATACTACCTCCATATATTTAACTTAAACAAAAAATTATCTCTTATGTTCCCATACGCTGTAACTGTGCTGATTTTCCTGCCTCTAGCTAGCACAGCAGTGGCAGAAAAATCAGTAAACCCTATTGCATTGTATATGAACATGATGGAGAGAAATAATTGTTTAAAAGCTTTTCTATTACACTAATCATTATCATCTAAGCACTTCACAAACAATGGATTTCTCTTCATAACAACATTGTGAATTCAGAACACAGTATAGATAGGCAAGGCCTTTTTTCTTAGTTCTGTTTGTTCTAATTTCCTTGGAATGTATCATTTTATATTCAAAAACTTAAATGGGAGAAAATTGGTAAGAATTAAAAATAAAGGGAGGCAGACAGGGGGAATGTTGCCAACTACTCATAGGGGATGAGGAGAGAGGGGTGCCCAGAACTCATGGGCTGAGGAGAAGGGGTATTAACCAGGTGGCAGTTGAGAAAGCCTTCTGTTCCCTACAGCAGTTGGGCTGTCTTAGCTGCCAGGACCCAGCTTCCTGTCCATCTTGCTCCCCTCCCGCAGAGAGGAAGCGGACATGGCTGCACAAAAGGGTCAGAAGGCATGTGGAAGGCTGCACCCCATGAGTACTGGCACCTTCCTGGCCAAAGTACCCTGCTGACTTCCACACAGCCCCAAACATGCCGCTTCTATGATGAGCTGCATGCCATTTTAGGGGGTTCAGCCACCACTACCCCAGCCGTGTTGTTTGACTCCTTCAATGAAGATGGAGGCAACATGGAAGCAGGTTTTGGGGACGAAGAAGATGATGATGATGACGACGAGGTTGTAGATAGCTCACAGCAAGCAAGCAGAGAAACCGCTTTTCCCGACAGCCAGGAACTGTTTCTCACCCTGGACCTGGAGCCAGTACCCCCCGAACCCACCCAAGGCTGCCTCCTGGACCCGGCAGGTGGAGAAGGGACCTCCGGTGAGTGTACCTTTTAAAATACTATACATGGTTTAAAAGCAAGCATGTGAAAGGATTACTTTGCCTCGGCATTGGCGCCTCTCCTGGATGTACTCACAAAGCCTTTGCAAAAGGTTTCTGGGGAGGGCAGCCTTATTGTGTTCTTCATGGTAGGACACTTTAACACTCCAGTCCAGTAACACTTACTCGGAATCATTGTACAAAGTATTGCAGTGTATGTTTGCTGGCGTTCAAACAACATCCGTTCTTTATCTCTGTGTTATCCTCAGGAGAGTGAGATATCATTCGTGGTCTCCTGGTTGAAATAGGGTGCTTTTCTTCAGGGGACATTCAGAGGAGCCCGTTCCTGCTGAGCTGTTTGCCTGCGGCTGAACAGAAATGTTCCCCACTGTTAGCCACGGGGAGGGAGGAGGGTTGAGGGGGTAGCCACGCGGTGGCGGGGGAGGCAAAATGCGACCTTGTAACGAAAGCACATGTGCTATGTATGTAATGTTAACAGCAAGGTTTACCCTGAAAGACTGTAGCCACTGTTTTATAAAATGTGTCTTTTTAAATACCACTGTCCCTTTTTTTTCCCCTCCACCAGCTGCATGTGTTTCAATGATCACAGGATCTTTTCCTTCCCAGAGGCTAGTGAAGATTAGAAAGAAAAAAAAACGCACTCGTGATGAAATGTTCTCTGAGCTCATGCTGTCCTCCCACACTGACAGAGCACAGACGAATGCATGGAGGCAAATAATGTCAGAGTGCAGGAAAGCACAAAATGACCGGGAGGAGAGGTGGCAGGCTGAAGAGAGTAAGTGGCGGGCTGAAGACAAGGCTGAAGCTCAAATGTGGCGGCAGCGTGATGAGTGGAGGCAGGATTCAATGCTGAGGCTGCTGGAGGACCAAACCAGTATGCTCCAGTGTATGGTTGAGCTGCAGCAAAGGCAGCTGGAGCACAGACTGCCACTACAGCCCCTGTGTAACCAGCCGCCCTCCTCCCCAAGTTCCATAGCCTCCACACCCAGACGCCCAAGAACTCGGTGGGGGGGGCCACCGGCCAACCAGCCGCTCTGCCACAGAGGATTGCCCAAAAAAAAGAAGGCTGGCATTCAATAAATTTTAAAGTTGTAAACTTTTAAAGTGCTGTGTGGCATTTTCCTTCCCTCCTCCACCACCGCTCCTGAGCTACCTTGGTAGTCGTCCCCCTATTTGTGTGACGAATGAATAAAGAATGCATGAATGTGAAGCAACAATGACTTTATTGCCTCTGCAAGCAATGATTAAAGGGAGGAGGAGAGGGTGGTTAGCTTGCAGGGAAGTAGAGTGAACCAAGGGGCGGGGGGTTTCATCAAGGAGAAACAAATAGAACTTTCACACCGTAGCCTGGTCAGTCATAAAACTGGTTTTCAAAGCTTCTCTGATGCGTACCGCGCCCTCCTGTGCTCTTCTAACCACCCTGGTGTCTGGCTGCGCGTAACCAGCAGCCAGGCGATTTGCCTCAACCTCCCACCCCGCCATAAACGTCTCCCCCTTACTCTCACAGATATTGTGGAGCACACAGCAAGCAGTAATAACAGTGGGAATATTAGTTTCGCTGAGGTCTAAGCGAGTCAGTAAACTGCGCCAGCGCGCCTTTAAACGTCCAAATGCACATTCTACCACCATTCTGCACTTGCTCAGCCTGTAGTTGAACAGCTCCTGACTACTGTCCAGGCTGCCTGTGTACGGCTTCATGAGCCATGGCATTAAGGGGTAGGCTGGGTCCCCAAGGATACATATAGGCATTTCAACATCCGCAACAGTTATTTTCTGGTCTGGGAATAAAGTCCCTTCCTGCAGCTTTTGAAACAGACTAGAGTTCCTGAAGATGCGAGCGTCATGTACCTTTCCCGGCCATCCCACGTTGATGTTGGTGAAATGTCCCTTGTGATCCACTAGAGCTTGCAGCATTACTGAAAAGTACCCCTTGCTGTTTATGTACTCGCCGGCTTGGTGCTCCGGTGCCAAGATAGGGATATGGGTTCCGTCTATGGCCCCACCACAGTTAGAGAATCCCATTGCAGCAAAGCCATCCACTGTGACCTGCACATTTCCCAGGGTCACTACCCTTGATATCAGCAGATCTTTGATTGCGTAGGCTACTTGCATCACAGCAGCCCCAACAGTAGATTTGTCCACTCCAAATTGATTCCCAGCTGACCGATAGCTGTCTGGTGTTGCAAGCTTCCACAGGGCTATCGCCGCTCGCTTCTCAACTGTGAGGGCTGCTCTCATCTTGGTATTCATGTGCTTCAGGGCAGGGGAAAGCAAGTCACAAAGTTCCATGAAAGTGCCCTTACACATGCAAAAGTTTTGCAGCCACTGGGAATCGTCCCAGACCTGCAACACTATGCGGTCCCACCAGTCTGTGCTTGTTTCCCGAGCCCAGAATCGGCGTTCCACAGCATGAACCTGCCCCATTAGCACCATGATGCATGCATTGGCAGGGCCCATGCTTTCAGAGAAATCTGTGTCCATGTCCTGATCACTCATGTGACCGCGCCGACGTCACCTCCTCGCCCGGTATCGCTCTGCCAGGTTCCGGTGCTGCATATACTGCTGGATAATGCGTGTGGTGTTTAATGTGCTCCTAATTGCCAAAGTGAGCTGAGCGACCTCCATGCTTGCCTTGGTATGGTGTCCGCACAGAAAAAAGGCATGGAACAATTGTCTGCCGTTGCTCTGATGGAGGGAGGGGCGACTGATGACATGGCTTACAGGGTTGGCTTCAGGGAGTTAAAATCAACAAAGGGGGTGGCTTTACATCAAGGAGTATTTCAGGCAGGACTTCACGGAGGGTTCCAATAAGAAATGGTGCACCTAAGTTATTGTTCTTATTGGAACAAGGAGGTTAGTCTGGCGTCTGATTGATACATGGCTAGATTTACCTCACTGCACCTTCTCTGTGAGTGACTGCAGTGTGACCTAGAGGAATGAGTCCCCTAGATTGGGGAGGGAGGGTAGCAAATGAGTACAAAACAAATCTGGTCTATTTCTTGTTTTGATCCACTCCATCTATCTTTTACATCTTTGGCTGGCAGCAGACGGTGCAGAAGGACTGCATGCCATCCACATCTTATGGCTGCTCGGCAGAAGATGATGCAGTAGGACTGCTAGAAATCCATATTGCCTGCCTGCTCACCATAAGATGGTTCAATAGGACTGACTGCAGGACTAAAGAGAATGACTTGATCAAGTCACTCCAAATTTAGTCCCTGCGCCCATGTCTGCCCAGGCGCTCCTGGCCGATGTGGAGCTGTTCCAGGAGGCACTCTAGACAGCTGCATTCCACAGGGCCCTGGGCTGGAACCCGGAGTAGAGGGCGGGCCCAGGTTCCCCCCCAAACCTCCCAACTCCTGGTCAGACACAGGAGGAGTTGACCTGGACTGTGGGTTCACGAAAATGGCAAAACTGAGGGCTGCCATGAAGCTCCAAGGCGAGCAAATCCACCAATAAGCGCAAGACCCACCAAGGTAGAGGAGGAACTTTGTCACACTATCTAGTCAATCCTTCATCTTTTTCATGATTTATGAAACCCCAAATGATTCAGGAACCAGAATCCTAGGGGATTCTGATCTGCTGGGTCATTTCTCTCTGTTGGTTCCTTGAGCTAAGTTGCCCAGGGAAAGAGAGTAAGGTTCTCTCATTGGTGAGTCTACACTACCACTCATCACTGAAAAAGTTATCAACTCCTATTTCCAATCATTCCTCCCTCCCCCATTTTTCCCTTAACTAAAAAACAACAAAATAGCACGCAAAAAACATCCAATTTGAGAGACTAAGTATATAAATTTGAGAAATGGCCTGGCATCGATCAGACCCTCTTCACCACTGATGTTTTTGTCATTTTTAGTACTCAGAGGAAATCAAATTAGTAACAGCAATCAGGAGGGCTTGGATTGTTATAGCTAGAGCAGTGGGGTAATTTTAGGGAAAGAGTTGCAGCACCATGGAAAGGAAGGAGGCAGAGATGGGTTACAGGAGAAACTGCAGGAAGCAGGAGGAAGAAGAAACTGGAGAGGTGGGCCGTCTCAGAGTTTGTACAACTGAAGAGTTGCAGCAAAACTGGGGCACTCCACTTTATTGATAACAGCTTTTGACAACTCAAGGTGAAAGGATTAGCAGTTTTTGCAGAGAATATTCATTTATATTAGACCTAGTTTCTAGCAGTGGTTTAACGTTCTTCATGAACATTAGCTTATAGTAGCAGCTGTGGATGTATTTACAATGCAAAAATTAGCTCTAAAGAACAGCTTTGCCACCACCATTCATCTCCAAGTGGACTACTGCAAAATACCAGGTTCACTATAATATGACATATAGTAACCATTCCACATGCATGATCAGGGAGAAGTAGGCATCTTTCAGTCTTGAGAGACAATGGGTATGTGTTCCTGAAAGGTAAAGAATCTACTCAGTTGGTTTTATGGCAGCGGCGAACGTGGCTGAAGAGACCCACTTGAGAGAGACAAGCTGCATCTGTCACATTTAAAAGGTGATAATTTGACCCTTTGGGCTTTGCCTTCTGCAAGCTTTTTTCTCCTCTGCTAAGCTGGACTGCTTCATCTCGTAACTCCAGAGACTTTTGTTAAGCTCTTGTTTCCAAAGGCTGAAGTCTTGAGTGTGAGCGTCCCATTTGTCCACATCCACGTCCATTTCTTTGAGGTCTCACTTGCACACATCCTTGAAACAATTCTGGGCATCCTATGCTTCTTTTTCTAGATGCCAATTCACTGTAGAGGGGGTCCTTTGGGATGCGCCCATCATTCATTTGGCACACATGCCCAAGAGAGCGGAGGCGTCTCTGAGGTGTGTTTGCATGCTGGCCCATTTGAGCACCTTGGTGTTGGTGACTCTGTCCCTCCAGGAGATTCCAAAGATTCAATGAAGGCAACTCTTAGGAAAGCTGTTGAGCCTCTTTTCCTGATGAGAGCGTAGGTCCATGTCTTGCTCCCATACAAAAGCGTGCCGATAACACATGTACAATACACACAGATTTTGTATGTTTTGTCAGTTTATTGTTTTGCCATACCCTTGTTCAGTCTAGACATTATTGTTGTCCCTTTTCCAATGCGGCTGCTGAGTTCTGTTTCAAGTGAAAGGTTGACTGCGATAGTGGATTCCAGGTGTGTGAACTCATTCACCACTTCAAGTTCATAGCTGTTGATCTTGATGGAGGGTGCTTCCTCAATTCCTGGGCACATTATGTTAGCCTTTTTTGGCTTTTAGTAAGCCTGAAGTCTTGGCAGGCTTTGGAAAAACTGTCCATCAGGCTTTGACGATGAGCTTCATTTTGGATTGTCACAGCTGCATCATCAAAGAGGCGGTGTTGGATAAGGACCTCCCGAGTCTTGAAAGATTGAACAGCTTTCCATCAGAGCTTGTGTGAAAGTAGATTCCCCCAGTTGAGGAATCAAAAGCTTGTTTCAGTAGCAGAGAGAAGAAGATCCCAAACACGGTTGGAGCAAGAATACAACCTTGTTAACTCTGCTACGAAGCTGGAAAGCCTCAGACATTGTGCCGTTGTATTGGACTGTGCCATACATGTTTTCGTGAAAGGATTGAATCATGCGTAAGAGCCTGGGGGCATCCAATCTTTTCTAGAAGCTCGAATAGTTCACTTCTACTGACAAAGTCAAAAGCCTTTCTGAGATCGATAAAGGCTATGTAGAGGGGCTTTTTTGTTCTCTGCACTTCTCTTGTAGTGGTCTCAGTGAGAAGATCATGTCAATAGTAGACCTTTCATATCTGAAGCCACACTGTGATTCAGGATAGATTCTGTCTGCAAGCATTTGAGAAGAATTAGTGGTGCCATAAAAAAAAATCAGAATAGTCAGGGCAGACTAATAATTTAAGCTTAATTTTAAAGTAAAATGCCCTTTTCAGTTTGACAGTAACATGCAGATTACTTAGGCTGAAAGCCTTCCCTTCCCCAGCTATGGAAGCCTACAATGTGGTGACATAGATACACTCATTAAGAAGCACCTTCCATGAAGAAGCAGTGTACTTTGTCAGCACTGAATAAACATATAAGGTCATTAATCATAGTTATATGCGGCTGTCCATTATGGTTGTGAAAGAATGGTGAAAGATGTAAAGATTACAAGAGCCTATGGAACATTCTGTGTGTTTAGAACATCCCTTGTGTTTAGAATACTAAGGAAAAGCAAGCAGCCACACAGAAAAAAGAGATTGCTGTCAACCCACATGGTCATGGAGCAATTCCTCATCTCAGATGTGTTGATCTAACAAAGTCAGTGCCAAAAGGCTCATACAAAAATTAGGAATTGTTCGTGGTAACCTTACATATTCAAAAATCAATCATGTATAGAACAAGCAATTGTAAAGGATATGCATGTAGCATGGATGAGTGAAAAATAACACCGCTGTTATTTCAGCTTTTTATGCAGCTACTGTGATCAATTTCATTCATTTGCATGAAAACTAGCTACCAAACAATTACATGCTGATTTCTTTGCTAAGGATTCCAAGATAGAAGGACTAATATAATTATTTTTGCAATTGGCATTGCTCAAACTCAGTGTCATTTTTAGCTACTATTGACAATAAGTCTTGTGAACAATTATTTTCACCTTGCAAAGAGACTTGCGTACAACAAACATCTCCTAAGATGACAGCTTGGTGAACATCGGGCATTTGTCAGCACCTTTAACCATAGCAGCCCTGTTTCAGTACCATTCTCCGAGAAATGAAAGATGACAGCAAAACCTGTAGCATGCAGTCCTCGGCAAGAACAAGCAGAGAGAATACTAAAATTTAAACAACTTTAAACCTTATCAAACCTCATCCAAGAAGGAAACATAGACCCTGCAATCCTACTTTCAGGACAAGGTTAAAAGGAATCCCAGAAATCTTCTTGGTGCTTTTTTAACATGAAAGAAAATGATCAAGAGGAATATGGAGAGGAAAATTTAATTTATTTAGCTATTTAATTCAGAACCACTTGAGCATTTTATTAAATGCTTTGGCCTCATTTTTAAGTTGTTTAACCAAATAATTAGTTTGATCAGAAATATTGCAACATGCACCATTAGGTTTTTTAGATTTTTTTTGCTGGCTTGCTTTCCATGCTTACTTGGAACTTTAAATATTTTGGAAGTTACTGTGTTCTACTACATGTTTTGTGATAAAAATGCAACAAATAGAAAATGATCACAACCTCTGTTTTATGTGAGTTTGACTAACCTTACTATTAATCACAAGGAAACAAAACCCATTAAACCTGTATCTAAAATTGTTAAACTTTTCAGCCCTTCCATCTGCTAACAGAGCTAACACATTCATCTCTGAGGGGGAAAAATAGCAGTGATGAATTATTTCACTGCACTCAATGTACAATACACATGCTACACAAATTAACTTTCTAAATGAGAAAGAAATGAAACCCACAAAAATGGGCCCAATGGAGGCTTGACTTTCAGAAAAATGTGTCCTGTATTGTGATAAAGGTTCTCTTGGCTTTAGGTGAAAGAAAACTATTAGATATTTAATAGCAGAGTAATATTTAAACAAAAAAGAAATTTTGGTTGAGGCATAAATATAAGAAGAAAAAACAGGGAAACATTTCACAAGTGAATAAGGAATTAAGGTTTCCCCCCCTTTAAAAATGCAGTATCCTACAAAATACATTATCTAATAGTGGAAACTGTTAAGCTGCATTTAAGTTAATTAGGGAAAGGAATTTAAAGCTGCATTTTATATACCTGCTTGTAATGGGACAATTTTGTACCTTACCACTAAATTCATCTTCTCATAGCATAAAAATATCCGCCAATAATTTCTGTCAGGTCATGTAGTAATGTCAGAGACAGCTCTTTTACACTACCACCAGGAAGGTTGGAGATAAAAGTACAATCAAGAAAATGATCCCAGGCTCTTAAGATATGAACTGAAATGTTATTATTGACCATTCACATTACTCCACTCTGCAGGATTATGTATTCTATTTGAAAGTTAATTTATAGGTTAGAAAAAAGTCGCACTTTAATACATTACCCAATTCACCAACGCAAGCTATTGAGAATTAGCTAGGAGTAACAGTAGAAGACAAAGGAAAAAAGAGAAAAAGAAAGAAAAAGAAGAAAGGAAAAGTAAGTTACAAATTTCAGAGTGGTAGCTGTGTTAGTCTGTGTCAGCAGAAAGAACGAGGAGTACTTGTGGCACTTTAGAGACTAACAAATTTATTTGAGCATAAGCTTTCGTGGGCTAAAGCCCATATGAATTTGTTAGTCTCTAAGGTGCCACAAGCACACCTTGTTCTTTAAGTTACGAATGGCAGCCTAGAGGTCTTCAACCATGCATTATTTGCTAATATATGCATATCAGTCATATAGAACTTGGTAATGGAATCAAAGGTAATTTCATGACTGCAGATTGTTTCTATCCATGACACTGCCCTAGATCCAATGAAGAAGATGGATACAGAAAAGTCTCTCTCAGATATTGATAGCATTCTGTAATTGCCATCCAAATGCCCTTCTGAAATCCAAATAATAGTGCCAAACCATTGTAAAATAGCAAAAAGATGTAAACTAATCTGATTCAGGTGGTGAGATAAGCATATATTGAGACTGAATTGTAGCAGTGTCCTGATAAGTACTTTATCATGGAAAAATGCAGCACTTTGACTGACAAAGCACCCAACTTCATCATCCTGTGTGTAGAGATTCACAAGCAGGAAGGCTACTTCAATAGTGACAAGGAACCATTCTTCATCCCATGGCAACTGCAGAGGGGGATAACTGTGTTTATAATATCATATAGACCCCAGCCAGATAAGCCAATCTTAGTCTGGCTGTGGGTGGGTCTCATGAATCTAGAGATTCATGGCTAAAACGTCAGGCTCTGTTCCTACAACATATTCACAGGACACTGAATACTGCTGGAAGCCTCAAAGAGTTGAAACGTAGGTCTTTGAGTGAAACTGAAGAATGAAGAGTATGGAATCTTGACATGAAAAAGATGTGTGGGGTTGCCACCAGTGCTGTGGTGAAGCTTGAAGAATTAGCCATTGTAGAAGAAAGATCAGTAGCACAGTGGACGCATAGCAAGTCCAGGATGGCACCATTTAGCAAAGCCTGTTTACTGCTGCTGTATTTTCCTTCCAGTGTCAAGCAATATCTTGCTGAAACAGACATATCAACTATCAGTCAGGCATGGCAAGGCCACCTGCAGAACAGAGTGTGCTTAAGCTGATTCCAGTGAGCTGAAAGTTAGTAGTCTAATGAGACCATGAACACCAAAATGGCTTGTAGTCCTTGGTGAGGAGACAGTTCAGCTGGCAAAGCCTGACAATCACAGATTCACAGAGAAAGAGGAAAAAGGAAAAGGCAGGGAGTTAGACAGAATGTTCTGTCTCAGTGGAGACCCTCCATTCTGCTAAACTGAACTGCAATGGAAAAAATGTATAGGCCACATCCCTGACTGGTGTAAATTAGCTTTTTGACATATGGGTCAAAAACAAGATATTAACATAATTAGTAAAACTTTAGTAATCAAGCAACTCAATTGCATATATGATTTTAGCATTTAATGTAGTCTGCAGCACAAAGAACCTAATTCTTGTGCCAAGGAAACCTGATTTCCATGGTACACTTACGTTAAATCATGAAGCAAATTAGAAATTCGCAAAAGTGTTAACCAATTATAAAATGATACCAGAAGATATAAAAGTAAACCTAAAAATGCAACAAACAAATACTGTCAAATACTTGCTCTATGGAGGCATCATATACAAATGTTGTCCCAGACCTTTCTAATTTGGGTTGCAGAGAGGAAAAACTACCCAGAATGTAAGTGCTGTGTAAAAACTAAAAAAACAATGCCCACACTTAACATGGACACCTTCCCTTTCAGAGATCTGACCTGCTCATTCCTGGAATATGAGATGACAGTGGCAGATTTTAGCAGCCCATACATCAGCCATAAGCAAAGAAAAGTTAAAAAGTACACAATTAACAGGTGGTAACCAGTGAGGAGAAGCGAACATTCTTGAAAAATAGGAAAATACTTAGAAAAATGCACTTTTTGTTTTTGTAACATTGAAGAAATTTAATATAAAACAGCTGAAAAACACGCATTTATAATCAGAAATTAAAGGAGAAAAAAGCCCTGTTTTGGGCACTACAAAATAAATAAGAAAAATAAAGTTCTTCCTTTTTTTTGCTTACTCCCCACTTTATGACAATGATGAGGAAAGAAAAAGGCCTTTCAACTGTATTTTCTCACAAAACAGACTAATAGTGCTCAGTTGATATGCACTAAGTAAATGCTGATTAATGGACTCAGACAACAGTGGACTCCACATTCCAACCTTAAGAATGGGAATGTCTCATGTACAGGGAACCAATCTCTTCTACACTATCACTTGTCCTTGAGATTGCATAAATAAAGGCAAACCTTTATTAGGTGATAACACAAGGAAAGCAATGTAATATGTCAGGCTAAATAAATACACAGTTTTAGACAAGATTTTGTCTTCCCGTGTAAACACACAAACTGTTCAACAACTACTACTTATAACCATTTCACTGGGATGTGGTTAAGTAGCGGTGAGCACAAAGAAGAGGTAGGATTCCTAGATGATCGTGTACATTCTCTCCCGTCCTATTCCGCCCAAAATACCAAGGTTATCTGGTGTCAACTTTCTAATACACCAGAGGAAGTTTAAAAATAAAATATTTAGATTTTAAATTACACATTTTGACTGCATAAGTGTGGCAAATATTTTCTAACTAAACACAGCATCATGGCCAACAGGCCAAACAACAATTAACTGCCTGAAATTTTATATACATGAATATGGTGTACTGCTTAAAGTTTGGTTTAGGGTGATGTTTACAACTGGACACCTATTAGCAGCCAATTCTGGTTCATGTTAATACGAGTACAACTCACTATACTCCTAAAGTTCTAAGTTGGGTCTTCTGTGTTTGATTAAAGACATTATATAATTGTACGAAGCACATACTAACACATCCATTTGAAGGAAGCCAGAAACACCTCCAAGCTGATTTATATCAGCAATTCTGGAAAGAATGTGCTGTAACTCAAGAGAAGTGACTGATTAAAGACTTAATTTGAGAACAGTGTGAAATAAGTGAGAGTCATGAAATAAAACTTAAGCTCTGGGGAAGAGCACTTTGTGCTCAGACTAAAACTATAACAGCTTGTGATCTATTTGTGTCCCTTTCAAGCTCAAAAACTAACACACTTGTCTGATGTAACTATATTACTTTTATTTAAATAAAATGGTTTAAAACTTCTACTAAAAATACTGAATATAATTCACCCACATGTATATTATCATTAACTTGAAATAAGTTCCATCTTCATGTATCCGAGTGAGTGATTCCCACTGTTTCCCACTAAACCTCTGTTATACAGTTTGTGAGGTCATCCCTGGCTAGGGTTGCAAAGCCTCCAGGATTGTCCTGGAGTCCCCAGGAATTAAAGATTAATCTTTAATTACAGATTAAGGCATGTGATGAAACCTCCAGGAATACGTCCAACCAAAATTGACAATCTTATCCCTGACATGTTCTTATCAAAGCTTATTGAACACTTTTACCTCTTGTTTACAGGCTCCACTCAGCCATGTCATACTGTGCAAAATCTCCCAATTTACAGGCAAGGAAGGCCACGTGGAAGGGATGTTGCCCTACTATGATATCCTTTTTTCTTTAAACATATTACAAAACTTCTCTACATTTCCTGGTTTTTGAATTTTTTATTTTTTTTTCTTTTTCGTGCATTAGAGCTGCTGTTTCTAACATTCTTATTTGACCCATTTCCAAAGTAGGAAAAAATTTCACTGTAATAACTGATGCTTCACTTGTGGTATACAAAAATTTGATTTTTTTTTAATGCATGTAACTTGAAGATCTGTTAGGGAATGGGGCAAAAAGTGATGCAAAAAAGAGAACATCCAGGTATTAACTTGTTTTCAAGCCACTGAAAAGGGAGACAGAAGAGGATAAAATAACTATCCCAGAAGAAACTGGTAGATCACTCATTCTTATGGTTCCCATTCAGTTCTAAAAGTTTTAAAATTTATATCAGATCATATTAAAATGCACTTGTGTAGCTGTGCCATTTTACCACCTATTGGTTATATATTCAGCTTATCTTTAATACGGCAATCATTAAAAAATAAGTGGCTTTTTGATGCATCTCTAGATGACAAATTACCTAATTGTAGGAAGAAACTCACTCAATTTTATGGTTAATAAACTAAGTAAAAGCCAACAGAAAACTTCAACATGCATAACTAATTAATGTCAGAATTCAGTTAATACCTCATCTGTATTGTAGATAATCTGCAGTCCTGAAGATATCATCTCAACCAGGTAGAGCAGGAACAGTGACACAGCATTTATCTGAGGTGAAGAAAAGGATAAAAAAAGTATACTTTACTTTTATGGGGTCAAAGTAGACCAGTTGAATTTCAAAACAAAAATGTGATGTTAGACAGAGAAAAGGGGGCTTTTCTACTATGACGTGGCTAGGTTCTTAAGAAATTTCATCCATTGTAGTATTACACATGTAATGTAAGTGTACTGATGTGGAACACTTGATCAAGAGAACTGCAGCAAGCACTGTTGTAAACAACTGCTTCTACAACATTTGTTTTTAAAGCTTTCCTTGAAAACTATGATATTTAAACATTTTTGCTTGGGAATACTGTTTTGACCCAAAGGCAATTATTTCACAGTCACCTGTGACAAGCCATTGCAAATTTATGTAAACAACAAAGTTATTGGAAAGTGGAGCACTAGAAGATGCAAACTTAAACAGTAGTCTGCCTATCTGGAAAACAGACCATTTAAGTCCTAACAAACAAAGCATTAATGCAACCACCTGGAGAGAAGTATTAATTTTAATCAACTGTTCAGCATATGATTAAATTACATTTATGAAAAAATTAGTTGTTTTGTTCTGTTAACCTAATAGTCTATTAGTGATTGTTATCAACTGCCTTAGCATTCACACGAGTACCATTACACCAGGATATCAGAAGAAACATCAATGAAGCAAAAACAATATCATGATATACCACTCTTGTATAATATAGGATTCATATAATTTTGATGATTCAGAGACTAAATTAGTGACATCAGTAACTTGCTTTAAGAAATTAATACAAGCCTTAACTTCAGTGTGTGGGATTTACAGAAATAGTCTGGACCCAAACCATGACCTTCCTTGAATTATTTTTTTAACACATGCTGAAGAATATCCTCCAAATTCTAAACCTTTTAAGATTCTATTGTTTTCAGGCCACTGACTAGGGTGACAGAACTGGATAGCAGAACTAGAGCGTAACTATTTCAGAAAAAGACTGGTAGATCTCTCTCTCTTACACTTCCCAAATATTTCCAAAAGTTATAAAGATTTATATCAGATCATATTAACAAGCATATTTGTAGCTTGAATATTTTATCAATTTTATTTTATGTTTTACATTTTAAGGTTCCATCACAATCTATTGCTCCCATGTTGTAACATAATTTAAAGGGAACCGAACACAGTCACAATGGACTGGGAAAGAGGATGAGGACAAAGAGGCCGTAGTGATTTTGCAACATGCCCCTTCCCATCTTTTCACCCCTCAATCTTACAGAAGCCCCTGTACTTCCACTACATGATGCTGACGTGCCACACTGTGGAAGAGACTTGCTGGAGGTACGAGGGAGGGCTGCTCTTTTCCATGGCATTGTTCCCTTGCAAATTGACAAGGATTTTATCACAAAATATTACACTGAGCTTAGTCAGGATTATATCCCACATCCCCATTTTGTTGTGTATGTGGCTTTCATGACAGCCACCAGCTAGAGAAGCTGCATCAGCTCAAGTCCAGAAGGAGTAGCACTGCTGTGAGGAAGAGATGCTTAGAATATCAGGCCACTGCAATTTCCCCATGCTGTGCATGTTCAGCAGGTTTCATTCAGCAGCAGATTGGGTCATAACACTCCATCCATGAAACGATGTGCAGGAAACTGTCTTTAACAGAGCTTTCTGACTCTGAAATGGGTATATTTTATAAAGGGAATAACTTGGCCATATTGGCACCAAGAAATTAAATAATTCCCAGTATAACAACCACACTTGATTAACTACACAATATTTTGTGCTTTGGTTCTAGCTCTGCTGTTTCAGAAGCAGCATCACTGTTCTTAGAGCTGTGCCAGCGTGTTCTCTTATAAATAAGGATGCTAACGAACACAAATGAAATGAATTTGGTGTCATTTACATAGGAAACATCACGGTTATACAGTGGAGGGCAAATCAATATCTGGCAAATGGAAAAGGACAAAAAAAAAGTAGAATTTATATTTTCCAATCTTAGAAGAGAGCATCACAGACAATGGAGAATAACAAATTAAAAACAAATAAAACAATTGTTAATTAAAACTTCTCAGCTTTCTGGAAAATGTGGCTGGGAACATTAACAAAAATACAGTATCCAATATAAGATTATTGCAATCCCTCAATTTATTGATAATACAGTATGGGCAGAAACTATTTTTTATGCTGGGGTTATTTATTGAAAATCACTTTCTTTCTCAAAACAATTTTTTTTTTTTACAGTTGCATTGATATCTTCTGCACAAGATATACAGCTTGAAGTCAGATTTCAAAACAGCTTGATCCTTTCAATACAAGTTACAGCAGACATCTCAATTTATAAATTCTGTAAATTTTATCAAACTATAAAGAAACATCCATCATGAAAAAGCATTAGATTCAATAGTAATATTACATAAAGGCACCCAATTCTGCAATCACATTTAAGAGAACTGTTTGCTATTTTTACCTGAAGATGGCCATATGCCTCATGGGAGAAGACTTCATCTCCACTATGTGCACTGAAAACAGAATGAAGGCATTTGGATGGCCTGGGGTCTTGCTTAAACTGCTGAACCTAGAGGCAAATTTTCAAAAAATGAAATAAATTGATTATAAATACACTCCCTCTCCCCAAAAAAACAAGTTCACCATGTGTGATAGGTATTTTAAGGTGTCATGCAAGTGTCAATCTATTGCTGAATTAACACTGAATAAAGATTTATGTGAATTAGCACCGAATAACAAAGCAGTAATCGACTCCAGTTTATATTATTTTTTTTTAAATGATAGAATTGTTCAGTTTGAATGTGGCTTCTTTCTACATGTAATTTCATTCCATACACTGGTTTCATAATCAAGGAGTTTCTCTACTGTGAACACAAGTATATTGCTACATAGAGATTTAGTCATTTCCATCTCCTTTCTGGTGCTACTTGCTAAGCAGTCACACGATATCGACTATGAGGACAACATTTCAGACAGTGGTTTCTGCTACATTCCATTTGTTCGGTTATTCTGTAGACTGAAAAAAAGTTTTCTTTATGCACATTTCCCCCTCTGGGTGAAGGATCTTATTCCATGCTTTCACTGTATGATTTAATTGCATCCATATTAACTTTCATTTTTGGGGTCTTCACACTTTTTTTTTTTTTTTTTTTTTACACACAAGCTTGCCCTTCCTTGAAATATGCCTAGGATTTTCTTAATTTCTTTCTTTAAAAAAGTAATTCCATAAAGCAGTGGTTCCCAAACTTGTTCCGCTGCTGGTGCAGGGAAAGCCCCTGTCTGGCCGGTTTGTTTACCTGCCGCGTCCGCAGGTTCGGCTGATCGCGGCTCCCAGTGGCCGCGGTTCGCTGCTCCAGGCAAATGGGAGCTGCTGGAAGCAGCACGGGCCGAGGGACGTACTGGCCGCTGCTTCCAGCAGCTCCCATTGGCCTGGAGCAGCGAACCGCGGCCTCTGGGAGCCGCGATCGGCCGAACCTGCGGATGCGGCAAGCAAACAAACAGGCCCAGCCTGCCAGGGGCTTTCCCTGCACAAGCGGCGGAACAAGTTTGGGAACCACTGACAAAGATTTAATTGATGATGTGCTTTTTTTAGCAGGGATCATTACCTCCTGCATTTTTAACATAAGGGATGATAAAGAGTAATTGTGTCACCTCAAAGAATCAATCTTTACTAGCCAAGATACACCGGTGCATCACTACCAGAAGAAGATGCTTAAAATAGATAGATAATTTAAAAAAACTCTTTTGCAAAAGGAAGTCAGTGAAAAACACACAAGCACACACAAATTCTTATAGAGTTCTTTACTTGCACAGCAGCAGGAAACTTACTTCTTTTTTTTACACCTAAGGTCTTACACATACTTTTCTGGTTGCTTCAGTCTAAGGTGCCTGGATTATATCAAAATGTATCTTTTTCATTCAACACTGATCAAAAGTATGCAGATCTTACTGACTTAACTAAATAACAGCTTCAACTGACATTTTGGTGCTTTGTCATTTTCATTTTTCTTCAGTACATACAGGAACACAACATGAGAATTTAAATATAATCGCTATGCAAAGGAATAGCAAGTACCAAATGATTAAAGATACTCAAAAGAAATTGCATAACTGTGCTTTGAGATCTGAAGCTGTTAAAAAGACTAATTTAAAATTTAAGCAAAAAACAAACTCTATAAATTTAAGAGATTAGTGGGGCATGGTGTCTGGGAACAAAATGCAACACCATGGAAATAGTATAGAATAAGAGAAAACATCCAGCATTTCTTATCCTGATTGGAAACGACAAAAACAAAGATCTGTGTAATCACTTCTCTAGTCTAAATTACGTACAGAATACTAAGCATCTGGTTTATCCTTACTTAGGGTACGTCCTCACTACCCACCGGCTCGCCGGGTAGTGATCGATCCCCAAATTGACACCTGTATTCCACCTCGGCAGGAGGAGTAAGCAGAGTTAACGGGGGAGCTGCCACGGTCGACTCGCTGCCGTGAGGATGGCCAGGTAACTCGAACTAAGATACTTCAACTTCAGCTATGCAAACAGTGTAGCAGAAGTTGCATATCTTAGTTCGAACCCCGTCCCTGTAGTGTAGCCCAGGCATTTTTTTAAAAGTACATCATAGCAGCTATTGGCTAAACAAACTGCAGGGCTAAAGAGCTCATTTTATTGCAAACAAAGTTGTAGCAAGCTATGCAAAAATATACTGGAGCATATCACACTCATTCTGAATTCATGGGTTTGAAATGTACTCACAGAATCAAATTTTATTTCATAGCTCCTTTTTCTGCAACAGCACTGTGATAATCAGGGCTCAGACACGCAAAGGTGAGAACAGGGAGTCTGAATCCCAAAGAATAAGCAAATGAATCAACTGATTTTATACATTGCTGTTGTGTATAAAAATATGTCAAATAAGTTATTTTATGGAAGCTTTTAATGTGCTGAATTTGACAGTCATTATGATTGATATACATATATATATATACATACACACACACACACACATATACATATACACACACATACAGATTATGATTATCAATGTAAAAATGTAGAAAACTGTAAATGTAGCTGATGCAACTATAGCATCACCTCACAACACGGTAAGGAAGCAATCACACAGGGAGGGCACCTCTGAAGGCAGTTGTTTACACAAACCCAGCTTCAAGTACCCATCCAATGTCCAAATCAGGAAAAGACTATGATGAACCATTAGAGTTAATGGAAAGACACTGAGGCAACAGGGAATTCCCCCGACTCTGAAAAACCATGAGTCAACATGCCAGGAAAGAAAAAATCCTTTCAAAAGCAGTCTATCCAGAAACTGAGGAGCAGCCTCCAAATCAGAAGCTACCCCATGAAAAACTGGATCCCTCTTTATGACACAGGGTACACTGGGAAACTGTTCAGAGGCAATAGGTAACTCATATATAGACAAGGGAATTAATCTAATATAGAAATGTGAAGCCCGAGGTTGCATCTCTATGTTTATTTTCTGTATAACCTGTATATGTTTGTTTCTCCTTAATATTTCATCTTTGAATCTGTGATTTTTATATCAAATACATTTCTTGCTAATTTTTATCCCAGCTAGGGCTCTGGTGTGCCAACTGTGTGGAGTATGTCCCCCAAAATGAACTGATAACTGGGGGCTGTTTTTACACCTTTGAGGTGATGAACTGGTGGGGGAAATTCTGAGTGTCTGGCAGTTTAAAACTCAATGTAGATGGATTTGCAGAGACTCAGGACTGGAAGACCTGTTGGGATCACACTGCAAGGAGTAACTAGGATGGTAGAAGGCAGGATGAGACCTTTAAGCTTATGTGCTGGCTTCTAGTGTCAGGATTCTGAGCCACAGAGCATAACATTAAGGCACCCAAAGTTACAAGATAGGCGGTGACAGAACCCTTTACTGGTCTGGGTGATCCCCAAAACATAGAATCACAGGAAGGGACCTCAAGAGGTCATCTAGTCCAGTCCCCTGCACTCATGGCAGAACTAAGTATTATCTAGACCAGTGGTCACCAAACTGTTGACCACAATCGACTGGTCGATCCTGGGGACTCTCCCAGTCAATCGCAATCTCCGGCCGCGGCAGACCCCGGAAGCGGTCAGCATGCCCCCGGGGAGTGGGGGCGTGTTTCTCCTTGCACTGCTCCTGCCTGGAAGCACCTCCCTCACAGCTCCCATTGGCCAGGAATGGGGAACTGTGGCCAATGGGCGCTTTGGGGGTGGCAGAGAGAGGCAGCACACAGAGCCACGTGCCCCCCAACTTCCCCAAAGGGCTGCAGGGGCACATTGGCCCCTTTCTGGAGCAACATGGGGCCAGGGCACACAGGGAGCCTGCCTTAGCCTTGCTGCGCCACTGACCGGGAGATGCCCGAGATAAGTGCCGCCTGGTGGGAGACCACACCCCAACGCCCAGCCCTGAGCACCCTCCTGGAGCCAGCACTCCATACCCCCTCCTGCACCCTGAATCCCCTCCTGCATTCCAAGCCCTGCCCCAATACATCCTCCTGCAGCCCAACCCCCTGCTCCAGCCCTGAGCCCCGCACAGAGCCAGCAACCTGCACCCACTCCTGCACCCCAACACTCTGCCCCAGACTGGAGTCCCCTCCTGCACCCAAACATCCTCCCAGAGCTTGCACCCCTCGCCCCCTCCTGCACCACAACCCCCTGCCCCAGGCAAAGCCCAGAGCAACCTCCCACACTGCGAACCCCTTGGCCCCAGCCCAGAGCCTGCACGCCCTCCCAAAACCCTGCCCCAGCCTGCTGAAAGTGAGTGAGGGTGGGGAGAGCGAGCGACGGGTGTGAGAGAGTGTGTGTGTATATAACGGGTGGGACTTTGGGGAAGGGATGGGGTAGATCCTGGGTTGCCCTTAATTCAAAAACTGATCTTGGGTGTAAAAAGGTTGGAGACTACTGATCTAGACCATTCCTGACAGGTGTTTGTCTAACCTGCTCTTAAAAATCTCCAATAATGGAGCATCACAAGCATCAATGCTTCTTACGTACATCTTTGAAACCAAAACAGAAAGTACATTATCCTTCACTCCCAATACCACTTAGCTAGTTTCTTTTCTGAAGGAAAGAAGCAAAATATTTTCGAGTAGTTATGATGTGGTTAGGATGGCATGGAGTGAATTGGATGTGTGTTTGTAAAAAGCTTTAAGACTGGAAAAGAAAGAAAGGAACCAAAAGATAGAATGGAAAGTGAAAGAAAGAAGGGCCTAAAGAGATTGCAAAAAACTGAAAGATTTTTTTCATTCGTGTTCTCAAACTAACATAGAAAAGATTTTAAAAAACATTACATGGTGCATGGGTATAAACTATGGGCCAGAAGCTTGGCTATTGTCATTTGGCTTCAGTGGAGCTATGTGTATTTTTATTAGAACGTGGGTACAGCTCCTGATCTGATCTACATTCAGAATCAAGAGAAGGAACAGAATTAAAACAGAAGTAAGCAAAGAGTAGAGGAGACAAAAGGGCTTGAAAACAAAAGTCTAGATTGAAGCTGTGTAGGGAAAATGAGAATGACAGGACGAGGAGGAGGAAGAAATTTACATGACTGCTTTGAAAAATCTCAGTTTAAAGGATTTAGACACCAAACTCCCATTAAAATTCAATGAGAATTGGGCACCTAAGCCGGTTAAGTGCTTTGGAAAATACCAGCCAGAGAGAAAGATTTGTAAAGTGCAGCAGGAGGACAGCAGACAAGTAAGAAAGAAGCATGGTGGTGCCGCATAACTTCCTTTTGCTTCCCCTTTTGTTGTAACATACACACTCCATTATTTCACAAAACTACTAACCTATTTTGAATTGTCAGGTAACTGCGAGGAAGACACAGCATCCCGGGAAAATAAAAATAAAAAACAAACTCACAGGGAAGGGCAAGTGAGGAGCATTCCCATGTCCAAAGCAGAATGTCCAATAGAAGATCACATTCCATAATTCTTCAAGCAGTACAGCAATACAGTACAATGAACAGTTGGTGCCATAACCACAATTATTGCCTCTAGAAGGTCTACCTTCTACAGCATCGCAACACCATTCTTACACTTCTTGTTCTATCAACAAGCCAAATTTATCACAGTACATATTCCAGATGCAACACAGCCTATGAATGAGGAATGGAATTCATATGCTGAACAACTGCATAAAACAATTTACTTAATATGTATTTGTATGTGTGTAGACTACGGTGAGTATATCAGTATATTACAGAGATACTTCAGGTTATAGTTCGCCTTTCCAATCACAGAAGAGGAAGACAATCAATGTAATTAGCAAGCCACAAACAATATTATATACTGATTTCAAGTGTGGTCATTTTTGGCATACATACTCATGTTTTTCCTAGTATAAATTTCTCAACTGTAAAAGTACAGTATATGTTTGTAGTTAATTCCAATTGGAATTATGTGTCTAATGGCATCTCACATTGCTTCTGCTACTCCATTGCTTAAATAGAGCACCACACGTAGTAACCAAGGTAACAAATAACAGCCAGTATATAAATAACATTAAATCAATGCTTATTTACTGTTTATTATTCACATCCCCCTCTGATTCTTTCTTCATAACAAACTCCTGTGTGTTAAGGAGAGAAATATGCAGCATTTAAAAACATAAAAAACTTAAAGCAGCAGATTTTAACTTTAGAAGCAACTACAGAAAAATCCATCTCTCTTCCATCTTTATCCCCACATCGTCTCACATGTGGCCAAACACAGCTCTTTAGAAATGAACACGAAATAGAAGTTACATGAAATAAAAGGGATACATAAATTCCTGGTTTTTTTAAAAAAAGTCTCCATTCATAAAGTTCAAATCTCACTCTCTTGGGGATACCTGCTCATAAGTAATCCTACATGAATTCTCTCTCTTACAACAGTTTCCCATCACCTTGTCAAATCAACCCACGCAAAAAGGATGGGTACTTTATTTTAACCTGACAATGTTAATAAGAATTTGACATTGAACAATTTAAAAATAAACTCATAAATTTCAGACAGAACATCTTTTAAATAGCATGCCTTACATTTAATTCGCAAAAGTTAAATTTTAAAAAAATGCTTTAAGGGTCTGTTCAAGTAAGAGACAGTGGACAGATCCAAGCCGATACTGATCAAACATGTTCATGATTCCCACTTGGTCACACTCCTGTTTATTACTTCACCTTCAAAAAAAAAAAAAAAAAAAAGCAACAACTGCATGGAAGCCTCCCAACTGCTTTACTCTTTTCTGGGACTTGTAGAGAAGTATGTTGTGCCTTTCACTGCTCAATGGCCCCATATTGGGAAATGAAGGGCTCCCATCCTGCAGCCCTACACAGAAAACTGAAAAGGGAAAAAAATGGGTCTCCCTGCCCCCAGGTTTCAGTTGCCACCTGGGGTCTCGGTAGGGTTCCAGGGAGTGGAAGTGTCTCATCATCTTCAGGCTCCTATTGTTCCCTCAGCATTGTACAGAGTCTAGAGTTTGAAAAAAAGGGCTCACTAAGCTGCACCTCTGTTCCTGCTGCTTCCTACTCCATGCAGGGGCTAGGAAAAGAGGTCATCCCTTTGACCCGGAACACAGAAAAAGCAACAACCCTACTGTTGTATTACTAATGAATACCTTCCCACAGATCTCAGAGAACAGAGTGTATGTAAGGTCCCACAAAGCAGTACATGACAGTGATGTCATTATATGGGAGAGTACAAGACACTAAGCACAACAGGCCATCAAACAAAACAGTGAAATTGACTATGTATTAAGCACAGTCAAATGCCCAAAGTAAACAAAATGGAAAAGAAAGGATTTTCTTCTTTATTCTTTTTCTGTTATACTCATATTACAGGTTACTTGGAATAAGTAAGTACAAGTTTTCAGACAAACGTTATTTTCAAGTTGACAGAGTCCCTTTAACTCATCCACTCTCTTTGGCTACCTTACCCCCTACATCATACACAGCCACACACAGAGCCAAAGCCCCACCACTAACAGCGTATTATGTGAGAAAATGTAATTACACAGCATTCTGAAATTTCAAGATATTCCCTAGGAACCTTAACTATGGATGGGGGAAAAAACCCAGTTATAATCCCAGAATATTCAGGGTCTGCTAACAGGGAGATCATGGGATGAGTATGTTCATGGTGCTCCTCTAGTACCTATTTATTACAATGTAAAACTAAGCCACAAAGAGATAGAGAAGTGATGACCAGTATACTCCATGATCTGCCTGACCAATTGACCAAGAAAGTTCCAGCATCACTTCAACAGCAGAGGTACCTTGCTCTTAACATCCGAAATTCAGTGGCAAGGAAGTACCACCTGTTGTTGAAAGCTCCTTTTCTCCACGTTTCTGAAGTCAGGAAAGGAAGGAGCTCCCGATAATCCCACATCCTTCCATAGAAAATCACTAAGCCAGTGGCCTGATTTTGAAACCTTCTGAGCACTCTCAGTTCTCAATGATTTCAGTGGTAGTCGCTGGTGTTCAGCTGTTCTGAACATCAGGCCATAAATGCTGAAAACATCACTCATTGTTATGACCGATACATTAATAACGAGTCCTGCCAGAAGCTTGCTTAGAATGTTTTTCATAGGACCACTATACTAACTATATCACAAACTATTAACATTTTAGTTAGATGGCTGCCAGTCATAGGCTCCAATTTGAATAGTAATTTTAAAAAGATAATTTTGAAATATATTCCATCATTTATACACAGGGTGAAGTTCTTCTTACCTTTCACATTTTCACATGGCTAGGCCCAGAAAATCAGAGCAGTCCTTTCTTAGCTGGACTACACTGTAGTATTATGTTGCCTTTTTAATTTTATCTATATTTGGAAAATGTTACAGCTTATAGTTAAATTAGTCCTTTAGAATTAAGTGAGTGCTTGTGTCCACACTGCAGTGTTTTTACCTTATCAGCCTGGCGCATACAGCAGTAGAGAATTCCTCGCATACATTTTATGGCAGTATGTTCCAGCTCATGTGTCCTTCCCTTGTCATCATCAATGCGCCTGAGTGAGAGAGATAACCCATGAAACAAACTGCAAATGCATTAGGAAAAAAGTTAAAGGTAGTAGTGCTTTTGATAATTAAGTACTTAACCACATAGTTAAACACTTATATTATAGCGACTCCCATTAATGTTAATACATTTAGAGTTCTGTCCATTTTTCCATGATACAATCCACGTTTTTCAGTTTATGGTGTGCCTTAGCAACAAGAATTGTGGGCTACAAATTTGCCTGCAAATTTTTCAGTGTAGGATTTTTTTTTCCTCTTTCAAAACAAAATAAAATGAAAAGGAAAAATTTTCCAGCTGTTTTACAAGAGCAAAATATATTCTTCTTGAACTCTTTGGGATACTTAAGTCCTGCAACCTTTCTTTTTAATTTTGCAAAAATGCTTATCATTGATATAATCAAAGTTAAATTTTTTGAAGAGTTATAATAGTGCATTTTAATGGTTTGTCAACCAGTTGCTATTTATGTCAAGAAACCTCTCTCTTAACATGGCTATGCTATGAATTCAAATGGTTTAAACAATTAAATTCAATATATTACAAAAAATTATATAAATAAATTATTTTTTTAAATAAAAATTGATTTAATATTTGTCTGCATTACCTTGACCACTTTGCTCATATATTGTATCTTTCCCCCTGCTCTCTGTCTAACATTTTAGGTTTTTCAGTCGAGGATAGTATTTTCCTATATTTTATAGAGCACCAATCACAATGTGGCTCTGATACAAATATGCAAAACAGTGCAATCTGTAAGTATTTACATATTTGATGATTAATTACTAACCTTAGTTATCACCATCACTAATTTAACTGTGGCTAGTTTAAAGATTATTGCACTATATGCAAGTGTGAGAGTATTGCCATGGGGAATGAGTCACAATAATAGCAATGTATTGTTAGAGAAGTGAGTACTAGGCAGATGTGCTCTAATTCTGCTTGCCATCATGATAATCAATAAACACAGTGGTGTCTTTAAGACTCATGTCATGGACTGAAAACGTATCATTGGGAAGTTTTTTAAATAGTACCACTACAAACACAGACAGATGCATATACCAAAAGTGAAATACACATCTTCATTTAAAAAACTCAAGTGAGGAAAAGAAAAGCAAGCCCACTCAAAAATAAGACCACAAAAATACAAACTGAGTAAATTTCCACTGTTTTAACTGTATAGTTTGCAACAGACATTTATTTAAAATCTAAGTATAACACAGTAAGTGGGTGAGTGAAGAGCGCTATTAAAGTCCTTAACTCAAGTTGCTTGATTTTATTTTTTTACTCCGAATTTTTTTGTTTCTTATTTTTCCCAAAATGTTCTAAAGAAATGTAAGCAAACATTGTGGAGAGCCAAGGACAGTAACATCAATAAAAGAACTGTGCCATCTTCCCGACACTGGAACTCATTTCTGGCTTATAGCACATATTTTGACCCAGCCCTGGACCTCTTGAGAGAAAAGAATGCCCAAATCACACTAAACTGGTTGTGCAATTAAAGGACTGGAAGGAACTCTGTTCTCACAAAAGAAGTGTAATTGCACTAAGGGAACACAATTTACCACTAGTATTTTTGCCACCTCACCTTCCCTCAAAGTACAATGGCTTCCTGAGGAAACTACAATGCAGTGGTCATCTTCCTGAAAACACCATCCTGGCCACCATGGATGTAGAAGCTCTTTACACCAATATTCCACACCAGGATGGACTACAAGCTGTCAGGAACAATATCCCTGATGTAGCCCTGGCACACCTAGTGGCTAAGCTTTGTGACTTTGTCCTCACCCACAACCATTTCAGATTTGGGGACAACCTATACCTTCAAGTCAGTGGCACTGCTATGGGTACCCGCATGGCCCCACAGTATACCAACATTTTTATGGCTGACTTAGAACAACGGTTCCTCAGCTCTCGTCCCCTAGCGCCCCTCCTCTGCTTGTGCTACATGGATGATATCTTCATCATATGGACCCACAGGAAGGAGGCCCTTGAAGAATTCCACCTGGATTTCAACCATTTCCACCCCACCATCAACCTGAGCCTGGACCAGTCCACACAAGAGATCCACGTCCTGGACACTACAGTGCAAATAAGCGACGGTCACATAACCACCACCCTATACCGGAAACCTACTGACCACTATACTTACCTACATGCCTCCAGCTTCCATCCAGGACACATCACATGATGCATTGTCTCTAACCAAGCCTTAAGATACACCCGCATTTGCTCCAATCCCTCAGGCAGAGACAAACACCTACAAGATCTCTATCAAGCATTCTTAAAACTACAATACCCACCTGGGGAAGTGAGGAAACAGATTGACACAGTGAGACAGGTACCCAGAAATCACCTACTACAGGACAGGCCCAACGAGGAAAACAACAGAACACTACTGGCCATCACATACAGCCCCCAGCTAAAACCTCTCCAGTGCACCATCAACGATCTACAACCTATCCTAGAAAACGATCCCCCACTCTCACAAGCCTTGGGAGGCAGGCCAATCCTCGCTTACAGCCAGCCACCCACCCTGAAGCAAATACTCACCAGCAACTACACATCACACCACATAAACACTAATCCAGAACCAATCCCTGTAACAAACGCTGTTGCCTTCTCTGTCCCCGTATCTACTATAGCGACACCATCACAGGACCCAAACACACCAGCCACACCATCAGAGGCTCATTCACTTGCACATCTACTAATGTGATATATGCCATCATGTGCCAGCAATGCCCCTCTGCCATGTACATTGCCCAAACTGGACAGTCTCTACGTAAAAGGATAAATGGACAGAAATCAGACATCGGGAATCGTAACATACAAAAGCTAGTAGGAGAACACTTCCATTTTCCTGGACACTCAACAACAGATTTAAAAGTAGTCATCCTTCAAAGAGAAACTGCTGAGCCACAATTCATTTGCAAACTTAACACCATCGATTTGGGCTTGAATAGGGACTGGGAGTGGCTGGCTCACTACAAAAGCAATTTTCCCTCTCTTGGTATTGATACCCCCTCATCAATTATTGGGAGTGGACCACGTCCACCCTGATTGAATTGGCCATGTCAACACTGGTTCTCCACTTGTAAGGTAACTCCCGTCTCTTCATATGCCAATATATATTTACGCCTGTATCTGTAATTTTCACTCCATGCATCTGAAGAAGTGGGTTTTTCACCCATGAAAGCTTATGTGCAAATAATCTGTTCGTTTTTAACATGCCACCGGATTCATTGTTGTTTTTGTGGATACAGGCTAACACGGCTACCCCTCTAATACAAAGTACAAAATAAATCCCATATATCATGCTGTATGTCTCCAGATATCAGGAAGCAGAGACTTTACATCACTCCAGCAAGATCTGTACCATCCCTTTTCTCACCAGCCTTTGTTTGTCTGTCAGCTACTGTAAACATGAGGTATTCAGCACTCCCCTCCCAATCCTTCCTTTCCAATATCTCTGTTTCTTCCATCTTCCCAACATTTCTGCTTCATCCACAAAGGGGAGGAATTAAAAGATTAAATGAAAAGGAAGACGTAATGAATTCCTTCAATACAAGTGGATAATAAAAGCAACAACCACGCTTTACAAATCCTGGCTCCCTTTTAATATTTTTATTGCTAGCCTTTCATAATACGTTTAAAGCATAAGAGTGAAATTAAACATAAAAAATTTTAAGGGCAGCCATTTCAGCTGCTAATTAAAATAAAATCCTAAGGTGATGCTACGCTGGTCAAGAATATTTTTTATTTTCATTTGCAGCCACCATGAGTAATTAGGGAGTAGTCAAAAAAACAGGATATGCAAAGGTATGTCTGTAACATGAACGGTTATTAAAGGCAAAAAAGCAGTTTTGACGAGTCAAACGATTTTAAATCCATCTTTCAAGTAAATCCACAGAGATATACAATTTTGACCAATAAGTAATATAGATTAAGGAAGGGTAAAATCTAACCCACATTTTTTATCCACATAATAGATCATCTGCACTTGAACAAAAATTCTCTGTATTATAATGAATTATAATTAGCTCTTCAACTAAAAATATAATTGAATTGTGCTGGCAAAAATTATTATCTCCTTACTGTGTGATGCTGACTGTTAGTAGGGACTAAATTTTTTCATTATTCTCATGTCATTCTTCCCTTCTCATAAATACATTACAGTTGAACTCACACCATCTTGCTCAGCACTGTCTGTTAGAAAAAGAATGTGGAATACTAACCATGGAGAAGTAATGTTTTAAAAGAATACCACATTAGCATGAATTGCAAGGAATTACCCATAAATAATTATGGGAGCAACATGGCTCCCATAATTCTGCAAATCATACTGTAAATTAACTTCAGTTACAAGTGCTGTTCACTTTCCTAGGCTACTGTTCAAACAAGTTAGGGCTGGGAAGGAAGGGTATAAGGAACAGAAGACCTAAGATTTGGGTAAAATTTGGAAAAGAGTTCATTCAGGCATTGATTATAGCTAGGGCCCTACCAATTTCACTGCTGTGAAAAACGCAAGGTGGGCTGTGAAAAAGCCTTTCCCTGTGAAATCTGATGTCCCCTTGTTCGTAGGAGCACCCCAGCAAAGGAGGCTCCTAGCTCTGGCTGGGCTGGGGAGGGACAGGACTTGTGCATTCCCTGCATAGCCACTGTGGTGGGGGGGGGGGGAGAAGAGCAGACCCACCTTTGGGTGCCTCCCCCTGTAGCAGGATGCTCTGGGACTGTGCAGCAGCCCCAAAGGTTCCTGTAGTTGGAGAAGGCTTGTGGAGTTGGAGCCGATCTTCCCTGTGCTGCTGGGAGCGCCCCAGAAAAGGGGGCTCCTAGCTGCTAGTCTGGGCAGGGGAGAGACAGGACAGGACTTGCTCTTTCCCTGCAGGGCTGCTCTTGTGTATCTCTCCCAGATGCAGATAGCTCTGCAACCCCTCCTCCCCTCTCTGTCCAGCTCTGAAGGCAGCACAGAACTGAGGGTGGCAATCCCATGACCCCCCCTACACCAGGTTTGTGATCCCCCCGCCGGTTTACAACATCCTGAAATTTCAGATTAAAACATCTGAAAACGTGAAATTAACCAATTTTCAGTTCTATGGCTGTGAAATTGACCATAATGGATCATGAATTTAGTAGGGCCCTAATTATAGCCTCTTCCTACCGGATCCTGACACTTAACATTAAATATTCTATATCAGATGAACACCTCCAAAAAATTCTAAGTCAAGGTGGATGCCAACTTAACTTTCACTATTAAGTGGCAAGAGGTGGACAGGAAAGCCCAATAACTTCAACTGAAGACCTGCTTTACAGAAACTTTGGAAAACACTCTATTTGGAAACAATTGTGTTACTATTTATATTTTTTCCCTTACCTTTTTGTGTATTAATAGAGAGACATCTATATGAAAAGAAACTGAGATTTAGAAGGTGCATGCTGTGACATTGCACTCCATAATGTTTTATGGAAACATGCTTATAAGTGTAAATATGATGTAACTGGACTATGCTTTATGCAAAGGGTCTCTTGTAAGGTATCATTACAAAGCTTATAATCTACTGAGTGTGTTCAACATATTTGTATGTATGTATCATTCTTGTAACTAAAGCTAGAAATATAAAGTATAACTCTGATGTACTACTGTAATTATGCAAAGTGTGGGCCACTGATGATGGTTTAGAATCTTGATGCCTCCCCTTGACTAGGACAATTGGTTGTAAATGACTCTGTTTACTTGCAAGCCTTCCTGTGTTCCTGTAAGCCAGCCCAGGAAGAATGGTGGAATCCATCTTAAACCTGGTGTTTTTCTATTTAGAAGGATGGGTGGGGATCCAGAGAGACAAAAGATTCCTGCCTTGTGCCAAAGCTATGAAAGGGGGTGGAAGAGAACAAAGGGGGGTCCCAGCCATGAAAAAGACCCTGCTTTTCACCTAAGATGCCTGCTAAAACTAACAAGGACTGTACCAGGGGAAAGGATTGGGCCAAGACTAGGAAGGAGTCTAGTCTGTAAAAGAAGCTTATTGGAACATCTCTGAGGGTGAGATTTACCTGTAAACAGTTTCTAAATGGATTAGGCTTAGCCTTGAGTGTTTTATTTTGCTTTGTAACTTACTTTGTTCTGTCTGTTATTACTTGAAACCACTTAAATCCTACTTTTTTACACTTAATAAAATCACTTTTGTGTATCAGTAAACCCAGAGGAAGTAATTAATATCTGTGAGAGCAAACAGCTGTGCATATCTCTCTATCAGTGTTATAGAGGGTAGACAATTTATGAGTTTACCTTGTATAAGCTTAATACAGAGTAAAAAGGACTTATTTGGGTTTCGATCCCATTGGGAGCTGGGTGTCTGGGTGCTGGACACAGGTAACCTGCTGAGCAGTTTTTGGTTAAAGCATGCAGCTTTGGGGGCGTGGACCAAACCCAGGTCTGTGTTACAGCAGGCTAGAATGTCTAGCTCAACAAGGCAGGGTTCTGGAGTCCCAAGCTGCCAGAGAAAACAGGCTCAGAGGTAATTCCAGCACATCACGTGACAGTCCCAAGGGGGTCTCTATGACCGAACCCGTCACACCTGCATTTGCTAGTTTTTCCCTACCAACTCACAATATTTTGTGATTATTATTTATACTACAGTAGTGATCAAAAGCATCAATCAGGAACACAGCCCAATTAGGAGATATATTGGAAGCAAAGAAATTGCTTAGAAACATGTTAAAGAACGAGTACCTGGTAAGAGCCTTCTCATGTAATCCATTTAGCTTGCAAGCAGAAAAATTTAGTATCACTAGAATTAGAAACAATGAGTGTATCTTTTAAAAGAGGATCTCTAAGAATAATTTTATTCTTGAGTTTAAGTGTTGACACATACCAGTAGGAGTACATTTTCAAAGACCCGAATAGCAAGAGATGTTAAGAGTAACAAGAAGGGTTTCTTCAGGTATGTTTGCAATGAGAAGAAAGTCAAGGGACGTGTCGGCCCCTTACTGAATGAGGGAGGCAACCTAGTGACAGAGGATGTGGAAAAAGCTAATGTACTCAATACTTTTTTTGCCTCTGTCTTCACGAACAAGGTTAGCTCCCAGACTACTGCACTGGGCAGCACAGCATGGGGAGGAGGTGACCAGCCCTCTGTGGAGAAAGAAGTGGTTCGGGACTATTTAGAAAAGCTGGACATGCACAAGTCCATGGAGCCGGATGCATTGCATCCGAGAGTGCTAAAGGAGTTAGCGGATGTGATTGCAGAGCCATTGTCCATTATCTTTGAAAACTCATGGCGATCCGGGAAGTCCCGGACGACTGGAAAAAGGCTAATGTAGTGCCCATCTTTAAAAAAGGGAAGGAGGAGGATCCTGGGAACTACAGGCCAGTCAGCCTCACCTCAGTCCCTGGAAAAATCATGGAGTAGATCCTCCAGGAATCAATTCTGAAGCACTTAGAGGAGAGGAAAGTGATCAGGAACAGTCAGCATAGATTCACCAAGGGCAAGTCACGCCTGACTAATCTAATTGCCTTCTATGACGAGATAACTGGTTCTGTGGATGAAGGGAAAGCCGTGGACATGTCGTTCCTTGACTTTAGCAAAGCTTTTGACACGGTCTCCCACAGTATTCTTGTTAGCAAGTTAAAGTATGGGCTGGATGAATGCACTATAAGGTGGGTAGAAAGTTGGCTAGATTGTCAGGCTCAACGGGTAGTGATCAATGGCTCCATGTCTAGTTGGCAGCCAGTATCAAACGGAGTGCCCCAAGGGTCGGTCCTGGGGCCAGTTTTGTTCAATATCTTCATAAATGATCTGGAGGATGGTGTGGATTGCACCCTCAGCAAGTTTGCAGATGACACTAAACTGGGAGGAGTGGTAGATATGCTGGAGGGTAGGGATAGGATACAGAGTGCCCGAGACAAATTAGAGGATTGGGCCAAAAGAAATCTGATGAGGTTCAACAAGGACAAGTGCAGAGTCCTGCACTTAGGATGGAAGAATCCAATACACCAATACAGACTAAGGACTGAATGGCTAGGCAGCAGTTCTGCAGAAAAGGACCTAGGGGTTACAGTGGACGAGAAGCTGGATAAGAGTCAACAGTGTGCCCTTGTTGCCAAGAAGGCCAATGGCATTTTGGCATGTATAAGTAGGGGCACTGCCAGCGGATCGAGGGACGTGATCGTCCCCCTCTATTCGACATTGGTGAGGCCTCATCTGGAGTACTGTGTCCAGTTTTGGGCCCCACACTACAAGAAGGATGTGGAAAAATTGGAGAGAGTCCAGCGGAGGGCAACAAAAATGATTAGGGATCTGGAACACATGACTTACGAGGAGAGGCTGAAGGAACTGGGATTGTTTAGTCTCCAGAAGAGAAGAATGAGGGGGGATTTGATAGCTGCTTTCAACTACCTAAAAGGGGGTTCCAAAGAGGATGGATCTAGATTACTCTCAGTGATAGCAGATGACAGGACAAGGAGTAATGGTCTCAAGTTGCAGTGGGGGAGATTTAGGTTGGATATTAGGAAAAACTTTTTCACTAGGAGGGTGGTGAAACACTGGAATGCATTACCTAAGGAGGTGGTGGAATCTGCTTCCTTAGAAGTTTTTAAGGTCAGGCTTGACAAAGCCCTGGCTGGGATGATTTAATTGGGGGTCGGTCCTGCTTTGAGCAGGGGGTTGGACTAGATGACCTCCTGAGGTCCCTTCCAACCCTGATATTCTATGATTTTATGACGACAGGAACCATACTTTCCCAACTAAAGTCAAAAGGAATTACACAGCAAAAAATTTAGGGGAAAAAAAGTTACTGCCATCAATGTGTTGTGGAGACCCTTTATATAGGTTAGTGAAACAGGGAGCTCACAAGATATTCTTGATGTTCCTGGTAAGTAAAATTTAAAAAGCTGTTTATATAATGTTATGGGAGTGAAAAAAAGGGTTAAATTTTTTAATTATTATGATTGTCACAGGTTTTTGGGCTATACTCCCAACAGAAATTTACAAATGAAGCTATACTTATAAAAGTTAGGGAACTGGAGTTTTACAAAGCTATTCAGCCCAAAACCTCATTTCAAAAAGTCAGGTCAAAGGAGCGACAAATAAAAAGATACATAAAAGTAGACATTTCTGTATAGCTTGTTTGTTTGTTTATTTTTGATTGAGTCTGCATGAGCTGATAGTTTGAAACAGATAAAAATTCATCCACCAGGAGACTTTTGAGGCCTCCAGAACTCATATAATTTAGGTTTAATTCCTGTATGGAAATCTAGATCTCAGTGGCAAGAGGCATGGGCTTTAAAACCAACAGCATAGATTTTAAGTGGTTAGGACCTTTCTATAACAGTGTTCAAGAACTCAAAATTATAGTGGTAAATGAGGAAAGAAGTGGACCAAATGAAGACAAAAAGTTATAAACAGCTTTTAAATAGCATATTTGATACTTAATACAAATCTTAAAGTTTAGCTACAAAATACATACATTCCTGACAGAAGATTTAAAACTTTACAACGGCTTGCCTAAATGGGAAATTCATATGGAAGATAGTGCAAAACAGCTAGGCTGTGCATTTAAAGCACAATACCTATCTCTCACTTCCAAAGTCAATTACTCTGAATTATATAAAGGCATTCAGTGTGGAATAATAGTGTTCACCCAGGGAGTTAATGCTGAATAGCTATTCAGGGACAGCTATTCCACACTAGCTATTCTGGGCTTTTTTCCCATGTAGACAAGTCCTAAGGGAATGATAATGTATTTGGAAGTACAGCTAGAGGTAGAATCAAACTGGATAGATCTCTGCTTCCCCTGTTCTCAACTTCACTTTATAAATTCAATTTACTCTTAACCCTCTGTTATCAGTTAAAGACAGGAAGATCTGCATGCCACCACAGTGAATACTTTTAGAGGTAAAATTACAACTGACTACAGAAAATTAAAGTTCCAGATATGGTATGCCTTAATCTTGGTCACCAGATATCCTTGCAAAAACCTGAAATCAAAGGTCTCTTGGCGCCTGGAGATGTAATTTGCAAACCTGCAACATCCTCCTACATTGGCTGGCAATGTTCTCTCTCCAGATATTTTGCCTTTGGCCTAACAACAGATTTACCTATATGGGAAAATACCTAATTAGACTACCTTTTCCATTTTTGGTACTTTACCATCTGAATATATTTTAAGTGCCTTAATTCCCAATTAAAACTTCTAGTTTTAAGTACTTATCTTTTCAAAAGTTTAATGTAAGTTTCAAAACCATCTAAAACAAAGCATAACATCTCCAGTTTTGACCTATTCTAGCAACTACTCAGCAACAACAAAACTCAATTTTCTACCTTTTCCACTCATGGAGTACATATGGACTCTGGATGGAAGCAGGTTGTGCCCTTGATAACAGTGATTAATGAAACCAAAGACCCACCTGGGTAGTCTTTAAGCCAATATCACAGAGCTTTTGGATCTTTCTGTAGATGAAAGGAAGAGTTTAGGGGATTTCCTAAAGTCCTTAGTCCTGTCCAAGTAGAATGCTTGTGTCCTTCTAACATCTAGCATATGCAGAATCATCTCCCTGTTGTCACAATGTGGTTTTGCGAAAAAAAAACAAAAAACAGGGAGATGGATCTGTTGATTCATATGGAAAGTGCAGAGAAAGTAGGGACAAACTTGGGATATGACTTTAGAATTACTTTATCTTTAAAAAAGGCCGTTAACGGTGGGTGAGCCATCAGGGCTGCTATTTCTCCTATGCGCCTAGCCGAGGTGATGGCAATTAGAAATGTTGTCACCATGGACGGGTGTAAGAGAAAGCAAGTTGCCATGGACTCAAAGGGAGGTCTAATCAAAGCCCTGAGAACTAGGTTAAGGTCCCAGGCTGGAGCGGGTGGTATCACATGTGGGAAGAGATTCCAAATGCCCTTAAGGAATCTACACGTCAGCGGGTGAGCAAACACCAAAGTACATCTCTATCTGCTAGTGGAAAACAGTTTTCACCAGGAAATGTACCTTAAGGGAGCTGAGTGAGAGTTTTGACCTCTTGAGGTCTAAAATGTCGTGCAAAATCAGAGGGAGGGAAGATGAGGTTGGGTCTATGTGTTTAGAATGACAACAAACTTCAAATTGTTTCAATTTTGTAGGTAAGTATGTTGCGTGGTCAACTTTTGGGTGTGTAGCAACACATCTTTCAGCTCGTCAGAGCATTCTGCTTCTAAGCCTTGGAACTAAGAAGGAGCCAAGCCTGGAGGTGGAGGACCAGGACCCGCAGGTTGGGGGAAAAGGATCAGCCCATTGTATTGAGAGAGCAGGTGAGGAATGCGCTGAAGAGGAACAGGAGGGCATACTGCCATCTGTGTCAGGTAAGGGAGTCACACTGGTCATGGCCAGGAGGGACAATCAGAATAACACTAGCTTTGTCTCTTTGAATTTTCAACAGGACCTTGGATAGAAGAGGAAACTGGGAAAAGGCATACAAGAGGGCCCCGTCCCATGTGAGGATGAGGGCGTCTTCCTGTGAATGTTTCCCCAGGCCGGCCCTGGAGCAGTAACAAGCACACTTCTTGTTCCGGTAAGTAGCGAACAGATTCGTAGTTAGGGTTCCCCAAATGGCGAATGTATCTTGAAGCCCTTTGGAGTTCAATATCTACTCATTGGGAGTGCCACAGGCGCACAAACAGATTGTCGGCTGTCACGTTCTGTATCCCTGGTAGACAGAAGGCTGAGATGAGCACATTGTGATGGATACACCAATTCCAAAGTTTGAGTGCTTCCTTGCAAAGGGAGGGAGATCTGGCACGCACTTGGCAATTTACGTACAACATACAAGTCATATTAAGTGCATCATGACTTGTGTGTGGGTGTTCTTGATGAAAGGCAGAAAGTGTGAACAGGCATTCCTGACAGCCCTTAGCTCCAAAAGAGTGATATGGAAGGTCATTTCTACGGAAGGAAATTTGCCCTGACCCTTGTGGTTGTGTAGGTGAGCTCCCCAGCCTATTAGGGAGGCATCCGTCCCAGGGTGGTGAGTCTGCGTAGTGGGAGGAATGCTCTCGCTTGTACCACATCAAGGTTGGTGCTGAAACTCCAGTCACTATACCGGGGTTAGTGTGCAGCTACAATAAAGACAACCTTGGAGAATACCCTGGGTGGAGCAGTCTGTATTGACAATGGTCCTGTCCCAAACGTAAATCATAGGAAATCTCCTGTGCGATGGCCGTATTGAGATATGGAAGTAGACATCTTGTAGGCTGACGGCTGGAAATCAATCAATCAATCTCCTTGCTCTATAGCTGGAATAATGGCTGCTAGTGTGACCATCTTTAACATCTGCGCCTTCCAGTATTTGTTTAATGCCCTTAGATCTAGAATGGGCTCCAACCTCCCTTCACCTTGGGGATCAGGAAATAATGAGAGTAAAACCCCTTGCTCCTGAGTTGCACTTGGACTGGTTCACTGGCCCCTAAGCATAACAAATTATATATTTCCTGATGAACTAGGTTCTCATGAGAAGGGTCCCTGAAGCGGGACAGGGAAGGAGGGTTAGAATGGGGGAGGGACATTAATTGAATGGCGTAACTCTTCAAAATGATCTCCAGGACACATCTGTCAGAGGTGATATTCTCCCAACTACTGTGAAGTAGGGCCAGGTGAATTCTGAAGGGGCATGACAGGTGTGTAGGTGGCAGCTGACACTGCAAGGTATAATTGTTCAGGCCCTCGACCAACCTGTCAAAAGTGCTTAGAAGAGGTGGTTTGAGAGGTCACAGACTGGGGTGCAGACTGCTTCCGCTTTTGAGCCCTCGTCCTCTTACACCGTGGCTTGTAACAGCACTGAGATGGTGGGTATTGAGGAGATTGTGACCTGTGCTGTGGCTAAAGGTATATCTTCTCTTCTGTTCCACAGTGTAGATTCCTAGGGAGCGTAATGTGGTCTGGGAATCCTTCAGGATGTGGAGAGAAGAATCTGTCTTCTCCGCGAAGAGTTTGAGCCCTTCAAACTGGAAGCCTTCTGCAGCTCTTTGGGCAATCCACAAAGGTGTAGCCAAGAAGCCCGCCTCAGTACCACTGTCATGGAGACTGGGTGGGCAGCTGTATCAGCTACATCCAGTGCTGTCTCTAGCACCAGTCTGGCTATTAACTAACCCTCTCTAAGAATGGTCTGAAACTGTTCTTTTTGTATCTCCAGTAAATGTTCTAGAAATGCACTGAGTTTCCCATAATTAATAAAACTGTATTTGACCATGACAGTTTGGTAATTCGTGACTCTAAATGGTAATGTAATGGTAATACACCATCTTGTCAAGCCCGATTGTATGGGGTCAACTTGGCATTATGTTGTGTGCTTCGTGCATTCACTATGATGGAGTTGGGCTGCGGATGTTGAAACAAAGTCTGCCTCTTTGGGACAGATGTAGTAATTTTTTAAAATTATTTTTATTTTTGGCTCTGATGCTGGTTGGTGCGATGGAGGCTGGAGTCTGTCAGATGACTTTGGTAGGATCTAGAATCACCTCATTAATTGGGAGAGCAATTCTGGATGAGGAGGAGGTGTGAAGAATATCCACCAACTTGTGATGTGTATCACTTGTGATGTGTATCTGCAACTTCCTGTAGGGGAATCTGCAGCTCATATGTCATCCACTTGGTAAAGTCCAGAAAATTCTTATAATCATCCCCAAGTGATGGGAGGGGAAGCAGTACAGCCTCATCAAGTAGAAATCAGGAGAAGCATGCTGGAGGGGTAGCTTCCCCTTCGAGTCCTTCTTCCTGTTCTGAGAAAGCTTCCTCCTCCCCTGGCTGAGGGGGCTTACCCCAGAGGGCCCATACCACAATTTGTGGAATTGGAGAGGACCCTTGTATTGTGACGGTGGGCCAAAATGAGGGGCCAGAAATGACCTCCTCCTGGCCACTGTCTGATTCGTCACTGGGTAAGGGCAGCGCCAACTGGGGTATTGGTGATACACAGCCCGGTACCAAGAGCGATCCCAGGTGCTGGGATGTGCTCAGTACCGGGACCCTGGTACCAAGTAATGGGGATTGCGGTTCTTCCCCAACCATCAGGTCTCCAGGGTACCAGAGATCATGTAGTACCCTGGGCTCACTCGGTACCATGGAGGAGCGTCCATGGTACTTTGTCGGTAATGATGGTTGAGAAGATGCAGAGCACTCCTCAGATGAGAGTTTTGTTGTGCCTGGTAGAGAAAGTTTTGTCGGTGCCACTCTTTTAGAGATGGTACAGTCATGGTCTTTCCCTGGATACCAGGGCCACAGATCTCCAGGGTACCAGAGCTCATGTGGTACCATGGGCTCACTTGGAACTGCAGAGGAGTGTTTGTGGTATGTTGTCAGTACCGATGGTTGGGAAGGTGCGGGGCACTCCATAGATGGGAGTTTTGTCACACTTGATACCAAAGGGTTTCTTTGTGACGTTCTTTTAGAGACGGTATGGTAATTGTCTGTCTCCTTAGTGGGCGGTACCATTGCCTCAGAGCCTGACTGCGGAGCCCCTGGCTTCTCCAGGTGGTGCAGCCAGTGCCACAGAGCAGAGCTCATAGCGGAGGCCCCCATCTGGGTATCCTGCTTCAGAGCTGCTGGTACCGAGGTGGACGCACTGGGGAGCCCCTCTGGCTGACCAACTACTTGGAGCCCTTTTTATAAGCCTTTACAGGGGGAGTCTGCTGGTTTTGTCCACAACTTTACTCCCTTTGAAGTTAAAGGCTCCATGGATGATCCGGGGTCAGCACCAGAGTTCCCTGGAGACTGAAGTGCCTTCTCCATAAGGAGGAGTTTTAACTTCAGCTCTCAGTTCCTGCAGACTGCTGTTTTAGCTGTGGCAGGTCAAGCACCACTGTGAGGCTCACCCAGGCACTGTGAAAGTGTCTGGCCATTACAGGAATTGACTACTTGCAGGAGATGCACCTCTTGGAGCAGGGAGAGCCAGGCATGCCCCTGGGCGGGGAGCTATCATCCTCTAGCAGTGAGGAATGCAGAAAAAACATCTTTTTTACTACTCTTCTTTTCCTTTTTTTTTTTTAAAACTGAAAAAAAAATTAAAGTATACTAAACGCCCAATGGGGGTGGGGGGAGGGAAGAGGGGAAAGCCCCCAGATAGAGCAGGAAACTAAATTTCTTTTACTTACTTACTTTCTTTTTTTTTTAAATCCCAAAGGAGCACGGTGGATTTGATTTAAATCAAATAGATTTAAATTACTAATCAGGAAGACTCTATTTAATCATGGATTTTTACATAAAAGTGCATTCTTGTTGGCTGTTATAACCTTAATACATATTCTTCACAACTCAGAGATAGATGTAGGTTTCATTTTTAGAAGGTACACACTATACATTTTTAAACAGTGATTTATTTTGAAAACTTTTCAGATTAGTTTTACAGCTATATCAGAAAATGAATGATTGTTTGGTTATTTCATTTACCAAAGGTAATTGAGGCAGATATTTATGAAGTCACTGGGAGGTGAACTATCTCCATTTCAACAGGTTAATCATTAATATTTGGAGGATTCTCTTGCTATGCTGTATTAGGAGGAGAACATCACCAGACAAACATTTAAATTGTTTTATTTAACTAAAACAACAACATTATGTAGTCTGAATTTTTTTCTTCAACAGCAAACATATAATATTTTAACAAAACAAGCACATGAATTGTTGAATTTAGTTAAACATTCAATTTTTTTAAAATCAGGGCTTTTTTTTGTTAAAATTGTTTTTAACTAAAATAGTTAATGAAATATTTAAAAAAAAACCACAAAAATTTAATGGACTGTATCAGCCAGGTCAACATGAGATACTTAAAATATTGGCTTCTGCAGCTAACTTAGTTGTCTTCCCCTTCATTTTCCTGTTTGTTCATAATCTGGAAAAGAAAAACAAGCTTTCCTGCTTTTTCAGGTACCAAATGATTTCCCAGTTTGGAATGAATTAGTCCAAAGGAAGAAAATATTCTCTTTCTACACAGGCAGAAGAAGCTACTGCTGTTAAAAGGGGGATTATCACTTCAACAGTCTCTGAATCCAAATGCTTAAGTGACTTCCACCAGTTCACTGGTGTGACTTTCTTTAAAACATCATCATCAAACATATTTCTTGAATGGTTCACCCTTAGCTCTGAAGTTTATTATAGTTTGCATTATGGAGGGATGATTGCTGGATACATTTTATGTATTTTATCAAAAAAATCTGATTTAAATAAAATAAATCTGTTTTTTTTTTAAATCATTGATTTTTAGACACCCTGCAAAGAAGTAAAAAAAAAAAAAAAAAGGAAACACTAACTAACTATTAAGGAGAACAGAAAAACAAAAACAGCTACTACTTATGCTAATGACACAGATAAAGAAGGGACGACTGCTCACTCTGTTCAAGGCCAAAGGCAGTTGAGAAGGAAGTGAGCGGGGTTCACCAGCGCAGTGCTAGATAGCTTCAAGGCAGACCACCACGGTGGAGGGGATGGAGAAGAGCACAGGCGCAGGCTCAACGGACACTGCTACCAAAAATCTCTGATTAGACGCGCAGGGGCGCACATACACCTACAGTGGAGCACCTATAGGGACATCACTCCAAGAATGAGGTTTTTATTCTCTCTTATCTATAATCAAAACTAAGTTTCAATTATTGGGTTACATTCTGCCTCTAGTTACAAATATACAACAGGCACACAGTGGAGGTGCACAGGTGTAACTGAAGGCAAAAATTTGGCCTGCAAAATGTATCAGTGCGGATGCCTGAGAAGGAAAGAACTCAGTTTATCTTCCAGGTACTGTAGTATTGTTCACTACCATAACAATTTTTGACAACATGCCTTAATCATACTGCCTCAGAACATCGGTGACAGTGAAAATTTAGAAGAGGCGCTTATGTGAAGACAACACATCTCAAAAGGTTATGCTAAAAACAAACAAAAAATCAGTTTTCTAACTTATGAAAGTCAAGTGACATTGTTATTAAAGTGGCAGTATGCACATTTATACCATGCTTCTTACACCGTTTTCATTTCCAGAGGTTTACAAAACTATTTTTGATACACGATGTCTCTCACTTAGATGCTTCTATGGTATGCAACACCATAAAATCCAAACATGGGATAATTATTAACCATCTTTACCATCAGAAGAAAAGCAATTTACCTGTATGCAAGTGCTAATGCCCAAGCACATGCAGCACAGTAAAGACTGTCTTGCACCTTTGCCTTCTGGTTGTCACCAAACGTTTTTGTGGGAAAGAGACCAGTAGTTGGACTTTGATAAAGCAACACCGTTGACTTGACTGCAAAGAAAAACAAATCTTTTTAAGATTTCAATTTCCTCCAAGCCTAAATTAAGCTTAATGGGCGGGGGAGGGGGGGAGTTAGGAATAAACTGCAGACAACCTATAAGAGAACTACACAATGGAAATAAAAACAAGAGAAAAAACAAAAACAAACGAGAGACCCAAAAACAAGGTAATTTTCCCCCTACACATACATGCCATTGCTTTTATCAATCTCTCCTACACTAATATTTCTTCAAAATAAGTATTCAAAGCAACTTCTATGATTAAAAATTAGTTTATAGCTATATCACAGCCTATTTACATTAAAACCAACTCAATGCAAGCCACTCCAATAATCTGAATTTGCTTGCATGGGCACTGCATTTTTTAAAATTTAATTTAAATGAAAGTCTACAGTATTTTGATTTGTCCCCAAAAGATTTCAAGGACAGACAGGGTTTAAAAAATCCTCTTTGCCCAATAGAAACAATTCTGGATTATACAGGCATTTTTCTTTTATACACACTGATCACTGTGCACTAAGGCTATGTCTACACTTGCCATTTAAAGCACAAAATGTCCCTTTTTTGCGCTAAAACTGTGGGAGTGTCTACACTTGATAATGACTTTTTGCGGTGAACTCAGAAGTTCACCGCAAAGAGAAAACCACCTTCACGAGAGGCATACAGTTCTTTCCACTGTTCTTTTTGTGCTGTTCTGAAAGTGAAGATATGTTCCACCTGTGCAAACACCTTTTGGTCTCCGGAGGATATCCCACAATTCCAAAAGCGACCCTCTGGGCAGCATCTCCACCGCTCTGACGCCAGGTAAAAGGATGTCCGCCCCTCCCACTGTAAGGCCCGGGAAGTTTGAAACTCCGTTTTCCTTTGCTTGTAGATGTGGTGGGAAAAGCAGCCAGACAGCAGAGGATTTTAAAAAATGCCTTGAAAGAAACAAGGAAGTAATGGGGCTGATGGGATATGAAGCAGTGCATCATGGGGCACTGAGCAGGGACCCAGAACGCCTTCTGTTCACCCCCCGCTTCCCACAAGACCTATCGAGAGAGCTGTACTGTGGGATAGCTGCCATACAGCGCAGCTCTCATCGACGATGGAAGTGCTGCTAGTGTAAACACTCTCTGACGCCTAAGGAACAGCAATCACACTGTGCAACTGGCCATAGGGTACTTTGGGAAGGGTTTGCAATGCCTCATGGGGCAGGCACAGCACCACGTGATGCAGGTTTCCCAATCCTATTACATTGCGAGCTCCTTTTCAACTGAAGTGTGTGTATGTGTGGGGGGAGACATGGGAGAAGAGTGTATTTTCCCAGACATGTCCAGCTTTTTGGTTCTTAAATCGTCATCTGGGAAGAATTTTTAAATATATAAAAATGTCCAGCATTTTGCCATTATTATTTTTCCCCAAAGAAGAGTTAATCATTCTAGAAAGAGAGTGAATGTTGATCATTCGAGAGAGTGCCCGCTTTTTCCCTCTAGCTCCCAGAGCTTGTGCCACGAAACAGGTGTTTCAGGTGTGAAACAGGCTGGGAGGGAGGGAGGAGGAGGGAGAACGCGATGCGCTCACGGGAGGGGGCGGGGACTTTGGGGAAGGGGTTGGAATGGGGGTGGAGAGGGTAGAGTTGGGGAAGGGGCGGGGGGCATGAGCAAATCCCCCCCCATGGAGTGTCCTCTTTTTTGAATGTTCAAATATGGTAACCCTAGTGTATGGGTGGGGGGAGAGTGTGTTTTGGGGGCCAGAGTGTGTCAGCATGCTGTCTCATAAATTGATACAGCGGCAGGAAGCAACCAGTCCTGAGGCAGGGGGAGGGGGAAACCCTAACATCAGCCCCCGCCTCCCTCCCTGAGCGCTCTCTCTCTCTCTCACACACACAAACCCTTACCTCTGTGTTCAACAGCACGAGCATTCCACATTAATGGTTTGCTTTGTGTCCTGGAGCAGATCAGCACAGCACACAAGAGCTGTCAGAAACAGTGCTTTGAAAGGGAAGGGGCGCATGTCTCCAGGGCAGTAGAGTCACATGAGCAGAGCAGTCACATGAGGCATTATGGGACAGCTCCGGAGGCCAGTTATAGCGCAGAAACCAATGAAGTGTCTACTCTGGCAAAAGAGTGCTGGAGCCTCTGTGCAAATAGCCATACGACTCTCGGCAAAGTGGTTTTTTGCAGCGTTGCAACTGAGGAGTTTCTGCACAAAGTGTCTTTGCAGTGTGTGCACGTCTGCACTTTTAGCACAAAAAGCTGCTTTTCTGTGCAGAAACTTGTCAGTGTAGACAAGCCCAAACAGTGCTCAGTAATTACCATCCAAGAAGAATCCCAGAAATCAGCTACAGCAACATATTTTAGTAAGTAAAAGGAAAATTTCTATGTCTCACAGTTGTAAGTATGAAGTGTAAAACTTTAGCTTCATACAAAAAAGCCTACCAACATCTGAAGCTACAAAAGTCACAAAATAAAAAGTGTTTCATTCAGGGCTGTGAAGCAATTAACAAAATTAATTGCGCTGTTAAACAATAATAGAATACCATTTATTTAAATATTTTTGGCTGTTTTCTACATTTTCAAATATATTGATTTCAATTACAGCACACAATATGAGGTGTACAGGGATCACTTTATTTTTATGACAAATATTTGCACTGTAAAAACAAAACAGTATTTTTCAATTTACCTAATACAAGTACTGTAGTGCAATCTCTTTATCATGAAAGTTGAACTTACAAATCTAGAATTATGTGCAAAAAAACCCTGCATTCAAAAATAAAGCAATGTAAAACTTTAAAGCGTGCAAGTCCACTCAGTCCTACTTCTTGTTCAGCCATTCAGACAAACAAGTTTGTTTAAATTTGCAGGAGATAAAGCTGTCTGCTTCTTGTTTACAATGTCATCTGAAAATGAGAACAGGCATTCGCATGGCACTGTTGTAGCCGGTATCGCAAGATATTTACGTGCCAGATGCGCTAAAGATTCATATGTCCCTTAATGCTTCAACCACCATTTCAGAGGACATACATCCATGCTGATGATGGATTCTGCTCAATAACAATCCAAAGCAGTGCAGACCGACACATGTTCATTTTCATCATCTGAGTCAAATGCCACCAGCAGAAGGTTGATTTTCTTTTAGGTGGTTCAGGTTCTGTAGTTTCAGCATCAGAGTGTTGCTCATTTAAGACTTCTGAAAGCATGCTCCACACCTCATCCCTCTCAGATTTTGGAAGGCACCTCAAATTTTTAAATCTTGGATCAAGTGCTGTAGCTATCTTTAGAAATCTCACATTGGTACCTTCTTTGCATTTGTGAAATCTGCAGTGAAAGTGGTCTTAAAATTAACATGTGCTGGGTCATCATCTGAGACTCCTATAACATGAAATATACGGCAGAACGTGGGTGAACTAGAGCAGGAGACATACAATTCTCCCCCAATGTGTTCAGTCACAAATTTAGTTAACGCATTTTTTTTAATAAGTGCCATCAGCATGGAAGCATGTCCTCTGGCATGGTGGCCAAAGCATCAAGCAGTATATGAATGTTTACCATATCTGGCACATAAATACCTTGCAATACCGGCTACAAAAGTGCCATGAGAACGCCTGTTCTCACTTTCCAGTGACATTGTAAATAAGAAGCAGGCAGCATTATCGCCTGTAAATATAAACAAACTTGTTTTTAGCTGAACAAGAAGTAGGACTCAGTGGTTTTGTAGGCTCTGAAGTTGTACATTGTTTTGTTTTTGAGTGCAGATAAGTAACAAAACAAAAATCTACATTTAGAAGTTGCACTTTCACGATAAAGAGATTGCACTATAGTTAGGATTGCCAACCCTCCCAGTTTCACTGGGAGTCTCCTGGAATCAGGCCCCATCTCCCAGAGGCTACTGAAGTCAAACTGGGAGATTTTAGGTGCTAAAAGTCTAGTGGTGCGGCAGCTAAGGTAGGCTCCCTGCCAGCCCCAGCCCCATGCCACTCCCATAAGCAGCTAGCTCGTCTCCATGGCTGGGGGGGGGGGTGTCTCCGCGCACTGCCCCCGCCAAAAGTGCCAACTCCACAGCTCCCATTGGCCAGGATAGCTCAGCGGTTTGAGCATTGGCCTGCTAAACCCAGGGTTGAGAGTCCAATCCTTGAGGGGGCCGTTTAGGGATTGGTCCTGCTTTGAGCAGGAGGTTGGACTAGATGACCTCCTGAGGTCCCTTCCAATCCTGATATTCTATGACAAATCATTTTGCTAGCATTAATATAGCTCATTCTAGAATTGATTAAATTCAATAACACATTTTCAGCTGAAACAGAAAACTGGCTGCAGTACATGTAGAGCCCGAAGTAGATGAATGATGAACAGCAGCACAGATTTGCCATTGCCAACTGTTAAAAGTAAATTGAACTGCCATCCACTCCACGGGGAAGACAAAAGCAATGAATCTACAAAACAATAAAATGTGTACAGATCAAGCATGAACCAGAAATTTGGTTTCATGGGGTTTCACATGCTTTAATAGAGTATCATCCCTCCTTTTCAGGCTGACATATCTTTTTTGTTTACTGTGCTCTACCAATGAATGATTAAACTTAAAATTTCGGCAGTGAATCGCACAACCATGACTTGATTTAAAAAACGACAACAGGCATTTTTATAGCTATTTCTTGATAACATTACACCTTTAAGTAAACAGTGTGTGTATGATTACAGTTGATCACAAATTTAATTAGAAGAAAGTGATAAATAATTCAATTTAGAAGACACTACAGAATAGATACCTAAAAGTATTTCAACATTTAAATAAATCGATGTCACTTATGTTATGAAAATACAATAAGCCCATTCATTCTTGTAACTATTGGCACCATTATATCCAGTAGTATAGCAAAACAGCTAGAGTCAAGGTGGAGGTGTGATTCCTAAATCAAGGGGATATACCTGCAGTAGCTCTCAGCAAGCTAGCTCCCTTAAACTGGAACGTATCGCAGCTTTGCGACCAGCATGATGGGCTTGCTGCCCTGAGTATGTGTCGAGGGTCTCATACTTGTGTGAAAACAGTAGATTTAAGAAACTATTTTAAGTTCTTAGAACAAATTTGTATTCAAAAGGAATTCAACAGTAAACAAAAAGCTATAACTGGTGATTTCAAAAGCACAAGTTCAGCACTCTGATGTGTGGAGTGGATTGATTGACTGAAATCACCAAGTTTAATCATGATTTAAATCAGCAAGCAGGAAACCTTGATATAAATAATCAATTTTAATCTTGTTTTGCATTTGTACTTCTGATTATTTTCCTAAAGAAAGGCTGATTTCTCACTGGTTGACAACCATTAAAACATGTTGATTTGTAACTTAACATCGCCGTTACATTTCTTTTTGCTACCTGGAAGGAGAAGCTATATCTACACACATTTATTTATGCAACTATAAAGCTTAACTTATATTTATTCAGAGTTTTTCTTTTTTATTATGGTGAGTGATTCATTTCTCATTTACTAGATGAGGATTAATATTCCTACTTGTGGTTTGTGTCAAGCTCTATTTGGATGAAAATTCAAATTAAATTAAAAATGTATAAAAAGCATTTAATATTTTTATCATTTAAGTAAAACTACCTTAAGTGTGCTGGATACATAAATATCAAGAAGTTTATCAAAACATGTTTTGCTTTTAAAACTGATTTATTGAACAAAGGAACTATTAGCTGAAGTTAGTGAACTGAAGTGATTGTTTTGGGTGAACATGTCCTTCAAGATTTTAGAATGAGTATATCTCATTTTCGTTCATAGACTGAAGAGGAAAACAAGTCTTTCCTGTTTTCTGAACTCCAGACTGGTTTCTCAACTCTGAATGAACTAGTCGGTGAACAGAATTAGTTCAATAAACTGAAAGGAATAAAATTTTCTCTCTGCATGAGCAGAAGTGGTTACTGTTGTCAAAAACTGGTTTAGCACTTCAGCAAACTCTAGTTCCAGGTAATTAGTCAAAGTTTGTTTAGTTCAGTCAAATGACTTTCTTTAAAACTTTGGCAGAACACATGTACTGTTTAATATTATTTTATTTTAATTATTTTAGTAGATTATAGTAAAATTAGGCCTCAACCTACATTGTCAATTTCCAATGTAATAATCAGTTTAGTTTTAAAAATAAACCTGTATTTAAATAATTTAAACTAGAAAATTCATTTTTTAAATTAAAAAAAAAAGAAAAAAGATTTTTGCTCACTGTGGTGATATGGTATACAAATCCTTTTGTACCCTATCCCATGCTACTCTGAGGGGAGGGCCCCAAAAAAACAGAGTGATGTAAATGTTTGTAGGTTCAACCTCAGAAAGAGTTTCAGATTGGAATTTCAGAATTTGTGGGAGTGCCTCCCTGAGTTGAGGAAAAGTATAGGAAGTCCTAATAATTGTAGTTGCATCTTAGTGGCAACTGCCCTGTTTAGATAGTTTGCTTTTGTGTTTGAAGTCTTCAGTTTTATTTTGGCCATAGAAAATCTATTAAAAAAACCAAACACCTGAATCCTCAAGAGGGTTTCCTATGCATAACCTGAAACTCTTACTGAGTTTCTGTAAAGTTTTATGCATCCAGGGGCGTTTCACAAGGTCCTTAAATGTTGCTTGACAGCTTTTTCTTTCTTTCAAACTTTTCCATCCTCCATTTAAAGACTAACCTTTGATAATGGCCCATCATTTTCACCATTGCTTAGTACATAATTTGAACACTAATTACCAAGGAAAATTTACAGAAGTGATATGATGCTATACTGAAATGTGTCTCAAGTGTTCTCTTCTCTTATAGGCTGATTCAATTTAAAATAAAAATAATAAACATAGCTTTTAAAAATAAGCAGCAAACACTTTAAAGGCAACTAATAATAAATAATAACCTATCCTAATCTAAATGGTTGAAAATTTTTATATTGACCAGGATTACGGCTGTGACTTCTGCTAGTAAGTACTAATTTCACCCCCCAAAAAATCAGGAGTTACTTTTCATGAAATCTTAAGGCATTTGCAAGTTTTGCTGCTAACTTTTACACTGTTGGCTCAGAGCAAGAGAATAAAATAAGACACATAAATGAATTCAGAATTAATGAGTGATCTAGTTTTAATTATTGTTTATTTTAATATAACTTCAAACCAAACTTAGAAATTCCTACAGTAGAAACGCTTGTTCTTTTTAAACAGAATATTGGACAGCATCTGAGAAATATGACATTCTGTGTCTGTGTTTTATGGTACTTACATATTTCTGTGACAGTCTGTATCCTTATGTTCATTCTTTTTAGAAGATTATGATAAATGTTGTGTAAAGTATGCCTTGTGAAGTATCATTTGAAAACTCATACTTTGCTGATCATTATTGTCCTGGTAAAATGTGTGTGGCAACATTGTACATAGCTATAAAATTCTACTGTATAACATTGCTGAGACATGTTCCAAGTTTAGAAAAGCAGGCACAAAACCAGTTCCTCAGAGACAAAAAGACAGTGAGAAATCTACATTTTGGCAAAGAAACAGCTGGAGGTTCCCATCCCCCACAGCCATGCTGGCTCCTGAACCTCAAATGGAGAGGATTTTCAAAGAAAAAAGAGAACTATAAGGAAGGGGAACAAATGCCCCAAAAGATCTCTCCCTTCATCTCTATGCACGGCATCGCAACACTTTAAGGACAAAGGAAGCATCACTGGATTGGGGAGGGATCCTGGCAGAAAGAAATTTAGCCAGTAAGACTGCTAAAATATGTGGTGAGAGAGACACTTGCTTTGAAATCGTTTAGCTTGCTAAGTTAGATGTTAGTTGCATTTTACCTTTTATTTCTTTGTAAAAAAATTCTGTCTTTTATGCCTCATTACTTGTAATCACTTAAAATCTTTCTGTAGTTAATAAATCAGTGTGCTTGGACTAAAGTGGTTGGGGAACTCCATTTGAGATAACAGGATTTGTGCCTATCACTTTTTATTTATAAAATAATGGACCTTATAAGAGCTTGTATTGTCCAGGAGAGGGCTGGGCAATACAAAATGCACATTTCTGGGGCAAAGTCTGGGACTGGGAATTTGATCGTGTTGCTCTGCAGTGTAATTCAAGGGTGACTGGCCAAAGCACTCATACAGTATAGCTGGGAGTAATATATATGCTGGAGGCTGTGTGAGAGCAGGCCAGGAGTGGTTGCTCTCCAAGCAAAATAGTATAAAAGGCACCCAGGTTGGAGAACTGAGAGGACATAGCTGTTCAACCCTGGGTAATGTCACAATTTTTATGTTCTGAATCATTACATTAGTAATAGGGTCTACACTGACAGAAGTTACAGATATATATTGGCCCCTTCATTAGGCTAAAAGACTAACCTGTGAGCTAATACCAAATCAGTGAGGTGATTCTTAACTTAATATGCATAACAACAGAATCCAGCTCCCTCTCTCATAGCTGCAATGGTTCTGTAAGACTAATATGAGTAAATAAGAAACATTTATTTCTATCTCTAGGTTCAAACAGCTACATCTACGGAGCCATTCTGCTGAATAAGAAGTTGCTTTATTTACGTAGTCATTTTTTAGAGTAGATCCAATAAAAATCAGTATGACCTATTGAATATGGCAATTGATCAGCAACAGGTTGATTTGAAAAAAGTTAGAGAAAGATCATGAGTTTTCAGATGGTATAGAAGACATCCAAACAAGTTCATTATACTTTTTTTTTTCAACTGTCATTCATACAAATAAGAATTTTATGGCAGTTGAGGAATTTTAACAAGTTACACTGCAAACATTTTTTGATTACTGCAAAGGGTCCCCCTTACTTTACTTACCAATTCTGTAATAATGATCCAATTTATTCCACAGACTTTCTCCCTCTGGCTTTGGAAGGTTAATGCTTTTAAGTGGTTCATAAACAGAGCCTAAAGAAAAAAAAAATCACAAAAAATTATTTAAAAATACAGTTATCAACATCAAAATTATTTCCATAAATTATCATAGGAATATTGTTTAAAAATACTCTTAGCATGCTTTTTCTTGCATAAATATTTAAGACACAAACATAACACTTTGTTCAGTTTCAATTCACTTAAAAAATGTAATTTTACTTCTTCTGTAAACCAGTTGATTTTACATGATTGTCCAATACTAAACACACTAATGTCAGGCTCACAGGTTGTAAGCACAGCCAAGCTCTCACACCACTTCTTAGCCAACAATCACTTTCTAAATGCCTCGAGGGTAAGAGCTACCATTCAATTACTGGAAATCTGAACTTTTTACTACATGAGCTGCACAGTTCCATTCAGAAAAAGCTTTGAGTTCTATTTCTTTGGGTGCTACAGAATTTAAATCCAGGCATTTAGAAGAGGAGATGAAAGGACAAGAGTCCTATATATTATTAAAGGTATTATTCAGAACTAGTTTACCTATACATTTAAGACAAGTCTCAGCATTAAATGAAAACCATTTTAAAAAGAAATTGCACACCAGTGTAACTTTGCACATTTACACCACAATTAAATTACTTCAGGAGTGACCACTTCATAAGGTCAGAGGCAGTGAGGTGCCTTCCTTCAAAAGAGAGAGCTAGAATTAATGAATTCTTGTTATGGTAAGAAGCACTATATGCTTAAGAAACCAGAAGACCATGAGTGGCCAAATGATTATTTAATTTCCTTATGCTTTAGTTTAATTTTAAAGTTAAGACTTCTTCAGTCAAGCTTCTGTATGTCCATGACGTTTTTAACCTCATAACCAGTAAGAACTATGTGGCATGTTTTGCAGCTAGTAAAGAATTCACGACTTGGTAAGGTTAAAAACTATAAACTTAAGAAATTGGGGACATGGAGAAAATGCAGGATCCTCTACTCAGATATCTAAAAAAGATACACCGATACCACCACCCGGAGATGTTGTGTCAGAAAATAAATTCACCTAATCCTGACTGGAGCCTCTGGGAACCACAATATTTGAATCTATATCCTTATGACAGGCATGAGGTTGACCTAATTTTGTATGCCATTGGGGAGTATTTCTTTTCCTCCCTCCTCAAAAAGCAATCAATTTTTCCCTTCCACAATCAGCATTCTAGGTTTCATTATCTTTCTCTTTAAAATTATGGGAAAACCTTGATAGCTGGTACTACTGAAATGTACGCTTTCCTGATCTCCAAGCGACAGGAGGATCTGCATTTTGTGAAAGTAAGTGTTCAATTTTCCTATGACAGAACTCCGCAATACCTTTCTGTACATGGATGTATGACAAAGAATACACTACCACTGATGAGTGTTTAATTTGAGAATATCTAGAGCTATTATGTTAAGTGATTTGTAGTGTTTAAGTTTTACTCAAAAGCATAGTATACTTCAGTGACAATTTGAGGTACAAAATGAGGACAAGGTAACAAACCTAATTTAGATTCTTCAGTCTTTATAGCCCACATTGACTAATATAGCCATAGTTTATCTAAGAAAAGATTATTTTTTAATACTTAACTAGCCAATTCAGTTTTGTGAATAAACTGAGCAACTGCCTTGTCAAGCTTGAACGAAATAGAAGTATTGCAAATGTTAGGCCTCAAACTTCCGTATGCTTTGAAATGCAAGCCTTGCAAAAACAAAGCTTAAGCTTGTGGTCAGGACGCTGCAACCAGATAACAATTTATGCTGACTCCTATGTACTTATCAACCCCAAATTACCCACATTCAAAATCTCATTGGCTACTGAAAATAAATAGGCCTCAATTATACGAACAACTAACAATTGGACATGAAAATTAAATACGCATCAATTATACAATTAGGGCAACCACATAAACAATGTGGCCCACCCTGATTTGGTTGGTCTGTTCTAAAACATGGCCATCAGATCAGATAAAAAGAAAGAAGGCACGGGACTGTGTGTGTGTGTTTTTGGTAACCTGACCCACACCCCCTGAACTGAAGGGACATGCGCTTCTCGACTGTCTGTACCTGGCCAGTGTGGAAAATGGCAGACTGAAGGGTAACGTATTTTCGGACAAATGCATGGCAAGTCTATGCAGTAAAGAAGTCTGGTCGCTCGAGCTGAATTGATCATAGTTGTATCGATACTGGAGTATAAAATCAATAATAGGTAGCTGATGCATAATAGCTTTGCATGTATTAGTGCTTGTCTTTTAAGTAGTCCGAGCAAGTGCATGTAGTGCTATCGTTCATCAGCTTTACGTTGCCTTTGAAATAGTTTGTCACCAGGAATATAGAGCTGGTGAATAATAGCTTTACTTATGCTTGTCTTCAGGGCTTTTATTATAACCTGCAGGACCAGCATATGTAGATTCACTGTTCAGGAACTCGCAGACTAGATGATCATAATGGTCCCTTCTGACCTAAATATCTATGAATCTATGAACCTATGAAATGGTCCACAATATTACATGTACTTGTGCTTGTCTTCAATATAATCTGCCTTTTGTATTAATCCTTATTCAGTGCTGGTCTTTGGTTTTCCTTTTCTTGTTTTGTTTATGCTGTTATTATAGTCGGAAATCATTAAAAGCCTTTCTTGAGGAATAATTATTAGTTCTTACTTATTTTATACGGACACCTCTTAACCTCATTAAATCTGTGTTGGGTGGTGGGAAGTAGCTAACACCCCAGAGTGAAAATAGGGCCCCGAGGCATGCCTCCTTCATCCTTTATCTCCGCAAGTTTCTTAGCCAGTCAGGTTTTCAATCAATAATTTAGATAATTCTTTTTATTAATTAGTCTCAGAACTTTAATGAGTAATTTGCCAACAAACACAGTTGTAGGAAAAAAATAAGTATATTGGTCCCTGTAACGAATAGGACAAAAGAGGCATTTAGAAGTATAGTTCACCCATTATGACCAGGACAAACAATCAAAGTTCAAATGGTGAGGAGTGCTTCCCTCTGTCTACAGTGAAAAGTAATGTATAAAATGAAGTTAGCTACAATTGCCATTTGCAGAGATGCCTGGCAGCCATTTTCCTGAAAAGAGATACTATGATGGGTACTCTATCATATTAGTTTCTAGTTTATTTTAAATAATGGTTTAAACTTTAAACAAGTTAAAGGAAGAACTTTTAAGACTTTAACATGAAAAGACCTTCAATCACTCCACCTAGAATGTGACTCCTCATATACATCTCACAAGATAAGAAGGATCAGGTCTGATCAATACTTAAATGGGAACACCTCAACCACAAAGAAACCCCAGGGTGCTGCTGGAAATGGTAGTGATGATTCAGCAAGCAACACTCTTCCCTCCAACTCAGTACTGAACAAATACGATGCTGGAGATACAGTAGTTTGAAATGCAGATATCTAGTATATTCTGACAGCAGAACTGGCACTTTCAGTACAAAGTCACTTGGGGCACTTCTGCACTGTGCTATGAAACCAACCTGTTCTTCTCTAACCACGATGGAGGTTGGTTTTACTCTTTACTGTTTATTCACTGCATTACCATGCATTATCAAGTGCCCATATTTAAAATTCATATTAAGATATAGTCCTGAGGTCTGTACAGAACCATGGAATTTGAATATACTGCCCCTTCACCACCACTGTGGTATTAAGGAGAGAAAGTGAACAAGAATAGAAATTTAAACATGTGAATAAATTAATAGAGAAAGTAACAGTCGGGGTCAAGACATTCCAAAAACAAAATGTCAAGGATGCTTAAAGAAAACAAAACTAAAAAACTGGACAACTATATGCCAAGTATGGTCGTAAGTTTGACTCAATTGTGAAATAGGAAAAAAAAAAACAGTGGAACACTAATTAGAAAAAATACACTTAAAAACCCGCATGTATAAACACAACTATTAAATTTAAAACAATTCTGAATTACTTTACCCGTGTTTGATTTAGAAATTACAAAACATAAAATCCCAAGCTTAAAATGTTTATTAAAATCAGAGACTGTTGTGCACCATGATAAACAAGATCTGAAGAGACTAAAATTTGGGTCAATTTTTTAAAAATAAAAAAGTGATGTGACATTTTTTCTACTGACATTTGTAAGTAAAATGATATTATGTGCAAGTTAAAGTTTCTTCGGATTCACTTGTATATACAAGTTGCTCAGTATTAGCTACTTTATTTTCCTTTACATTATATATCTTGTTGTAATATACACACAGAGTTAAAATTACAATCTCCTTTAGTTCAATAGACTAACAAAGACAGATGGTGTTTAGGCCACCAGCTTTTTGACCATGAGTTACAGAATATCCTCAAACATATCAAAAGAATTAAAGTTCTTTCCCCATAGATTTATATTCCCTATTGCAGCAGTTGAGCTCAGGAGAACAAATGACACACTTCCTTTTACTTAAACACTTTGATTGTGGTAAGGAGAAAAGGAGGTGGGGAAGAAGGAATACCACTAAAAATGTATTCCATCATTTACATACTGATGAAAACTGGTCAGTACTTTATATACGAGCAAATGCTGCAGTTCATTTACTATGAATACGATGTTCATTATTTCTAATTAAAAACAACCCTAATGGTAGTTTGCAAAGTGAACATGCATGACGTGCAGTCTTGCATATTAATAGAGAAAGAAGACTAGCAATAAAGACTGCCAAATTAATCATGTGGCACCTGCTGCTACGATATAACTGAAAACAATTCTGTAACATTTTAAACAAATATAATAGAAAATGTGATATAAAAATGAATCATTCACAATAACTGAACTCATTTTTCCATTGCTACACGTCTTAGGGTTTGTCTACATTGGCAAGTTTTGTTGCCAAAAACTGGCTTTGGCCTTTTTTCGGAAAAAAAGCCGAGTTTTGGCAACAAAAAACTTCCACCCCTGCAAGAGACTTTTGTCTTTTCCCCTCCCTTTATTGTCGACAAACATGCAGTGTAGACACCAGGGTTTTTTTGCAATTTTATTGGCCTCCAGAAAGAATCCCACAATTCCCACGCTGCCACTCTGGTCAGTGGTTTGAACTCCGCTGCCCTGCAGCCAACCCGCCCCTCCCACTTACAAGCCCTGGGAATTTTAAATCTCATTTCCTGCTTGCTGGCTTCCCAGAGGAGCTTCCCAGGTGAGCATGGCTGGCTATAGCACCAAACGTGCTCCCGCTTGGACCGCCACTGAGTTGTTGGATCTGATCAGTATATGGGGAGAGGAGGCTGTTCAGTCGCAGCTGTGACTGACCTATAGGAATCGGGACACATATGGGCAAATTTCTCGAGGCTTGTGCAAAAAGGGCTATGATCGGGACACGCAGCAGTGCAGAGCGAAGTTAAAGGAGCTAAGGCAGGTGTACCATAAGGTGAGGGAGGCAAACCATCGCTCCGGTGGTGTGCCTAAGACCTGCCGCTTCTATAAGGCGCTGAATGCTGTCCTCGGTGGTGACCCCTCCTCCATCGCCAATAGCCCCATGGATACTTCGCAGGCAGCAGAAAGAGGGTAACCCGCAGGCTGAAATTCTAGATGAAGAAGTCGAACTAGAAGAGGATGTGGTGCTCCCAGCGGGGTCGCCTGGTGGGGCAGGCAGCCAGGAACTTTTCTCCACTCCAGAAGTGCTCAACGGCGAGCAGGAAGCAGATGAGACTCTGGATAAGTTGCTGAGGCTTGTGTAGGGAATCGAAAAGTGGGAGGTAGGTAGTGTTTTCTGTGAGCTGGACATTGCTCTGTGTAGCTAATCTGCAAGGCCAAGCAGGGTATCGATGGACATCGAGACCTGCAGGGAATCCTCCAGAGAGGCTCTGGAAAATTTCAAAGAGTTACTTGTTACTCCTCTGCCACAGATTCCAATGGATTACAGCCTTGTTAGTTCCCCCATTGTAGAAAACTTTACCATGCCATTTAGCAATCACTGGAGCTGGACCGAAGTGGCACATAGCTGAGCTGCATATAGACTGGGGTGAAAGCCACAAGCATTCAGCAGCTGTGCCCTGGTTTCTCTGGTCACCCGCAGCAGCGAGATGTCAGCCAGCAGGTTGGCTGCATATGAAAAAGTGTGGGATAATTTTAGCATGAGTTCCCTACAAAGCTGCCCTGCAAGCCGTGACCTTTTTGTCCATACGCACAACCGCTTTCCCCCAACCTCCAATACTCACCATGATTGGGGTGCTCCCTGAGCTGTGTGCCTGCCTAGAGTCTCAGAGAGAAAGTAATTTCTACTAGCAAAATGCACTTTTTATTAAAACATTTCAATCATTTGCTGGAATGTAACAATCCCCCTTCTATTCAGCACAGACTTTGAAGAACACATCTCGCATCCCTGCAGACTGGCTTCAGCAGATAAGAAAAAACCCTAGGTGCAGCAAAGAAAACATGTTCTCCGAGGTGCTGTAGCGCGATGAGAGACAGACCAGGGAATGGAAAGAGTGCTGGGAAGCCAAAAGGCAGGACAGAAAAGAGAATGTTGCTTTTGCTAGGCAAGCAACAGAGCAGATGATAAAAGTTATGGAGCAGTGGCTCTCAAACTTTTGTACTGGTGAACCATTTCACATAGCTAGCCTCTGATCTGCAACTGACCGGTAGCAGACTGGATTCACCAGCTTCCACACAGCAATTGCAACATGCTTCTCTACTGAAAGGGCAGCTCTCAATCTGGTGTCCTTGCACCACAGGTCAGTGGACAGCTCAGCACGTAGCTCCATGAAGGTTGCTTTACGCAACCTAAAGTTCTGTACCCACTGGTCGTCATGCCACACCTGAATGACAATGCGATCCCACCAATCAGTGCTTGTTTCTCTAGCCTAAAACGACTGTCTACCGTAAGCAGCTGCTCTGTGAATGCACAAAGCACTGACAAGTTGCTGCCATCAATATCACACTTGGGTGCCTACGATTCATCCTCTGCTTGAAAACATGGACTCAGAGCAGAGGCACCGGAATAGAGGAGGCCAAAGGGCCATGGCCCTCCCACTTTTTGAAAGTGGACAGACCTTGCCCATCCATTTTTTGCCACAGGCCCAGCACCCTGACCCTCCTCTTCCCCTTGAGGGCCTGCCCTCTGGCCAGGCCAGAACCTGGAGCCCAGGCTGGGTAAGAGTGGCCCGGGGAGCCACAAACCCTCCACCTGTCTAGGATGGGGGCGGAGGGGAGGCCAAGATCAGCCCCCAGCCCATGTCCCTGCCCCTGGCAAATAGAGGGTCTGTGGCTGCCCACAGCTGCCCGGGCAGCTCTTACCATGGCTCAGCTGCATCTCTTTGGCCAGGCCACACCCTGAGGCCAGGCGGTAAGCCAGAGCCAGGTCAGGGTAAGAGCCACATGGGCAGCTGTGGGGAGCCGCAGACCTTCCACATGCCCTGGGTGGGTACACAGGCTGGGGATTACTCTCTGCCCTCTCCTCCCACAGGCAGGTGGAGGAGCCTGGGCTCCCCGACCCGGCTCCAGCTTGCAGCTTGGCTGGTGGTGGGGCCATGGAAAGGGAGGGGCCTCATGCCACCCCACACTTTTAGGAAAAAATCCATCACCCGTGACTCAGAGAGAGATCAAAGGCGCAGCCAGCCCTGAACCATGAAAATACCCAAACCAGACACCAATTATTTTTTAGAGTGAATTATGTTAGCTCATGTATAATGCCACAATAATTTGTATCTTATTCAGCATATGCTGGGAAATGGTTCCAACCAAGATGGATTCCCGGACAAAACCTGTGGTAAGAATAGTCTGAAACAAAACAGCTCCCTATTGATAGACTTGAACATCTTCATTTGCATCATCTTTTCTTACTCCACGCTAGACATCACAAAGAAAGAATGGAAGTTTAATGGCTGAACACTGTTGATTATACCCACCCAACTAACAGATATATATACACATCAATTTTTTCTATATTACCAAAAATGTTGTTATTCAGACAAAATAACGAACTGTTCAAACATTGTGGCTATTACATAGGATTACCACCTCTCTGGTATTTGACCAGCCTGTTTTTTTTTTAAATGGATTTGCCAATGGCCACAAAAATACTTTAATCTGTCTTTATTTTTTTTAAATGTGGGTCTAAATATCTGCATCATCATCACAATATACTGGGATATCCAATGTTAAAAGTTTCTGTGTTCAGCTAAAGATGTTGCAGTGTTCCCGTTTCTGCGGTTTAAGAAATAACAGATCAACACTCTTGAAAATTCAGAAGCTATCTGCCCACTAACATGCAAGTGCATTGTGTGTGTGCGTGAGAGAGGGTTTGAGTCACGTGAGAGTGAGAGGAATATTAAATAATGGAAAATCAGGGCAATGGTGCAAGTCATCATACTAATACCCTGAATAAAAAAGGATTACATCAGAAATTGCACATTCAACGACAACTGGCTACACAATACAGAGTACAAAGACTGACTGGCAAAATGTGCTGATAAAACAAAGACCCATTTGTTATCAATCTTAACTATATTTGTTCTCTCTCTAGATACAAGTGGCTGCTCAAGGGGGAGTTTGTGGAGTTGCCTTGTGGTTAGGGTAGCAGTGGACTTGTGTTGTTTGGGCAGGTTTTTGCATTTCAAAGCTGGTAACCTTACTATTTCATAGATAGAAATTTTAATTTATAAATAAAAATCTACTTGTATTTCAATATCATAGAAACCATGAGTTTACGCATGTGCGCTATCATTACAGGACAAATTTGTCTTCCACTGAAATGGCAAAATTCCAGTAACTTCAAATCAGAGTAGAATCAAGTCTTGGTTTTCTCCATCTTTTCTCCCTCTCCTCTCCCCAACCCCTCGAGCTTTCATTTGTCTTCCCCTCTCTCAGCTGTCTCCTATTCCTGTAAACACACAAAATAGTCCCTGAAAGATCACTTGACATAAAATAAAGGCTAAAAAACTGGAATGGTATTTAGCTTGTCTGGCAAAGGTTAAAAATAATATGGAGTTAACATGTATTAATTTAATGAATTTACAAGCATAGCTGTGCGTGACTCTTGCAAGTCTGTCAACTAAAACACAATTAAGGGAAGAGATGTGAATTGAAACAGAATGGTTTTATTACAATGTGGAAATAAAACAATATTACTCAATGATATTACTTACATAATACTACTACTAAATACAAAATGGTGTGTGTGTGTATGTATGTGTGTGTGTATACACACTTAAGTCATTTCTATTTTTTTAAAGTTCGAAGTAAGATGATTAATCCAATGGTTTCTTTCAGGTAATATATATATTCAGTCTTCAGTTTTGAAAAAGGACTCTCTCTCTCTTTTGATATATATATATATATATATATATATATATATGAATGAATGAATGAATGAATGTGCAATGTAACTTAGCTGTTTATGTAACTTTTCACGTGCTCACCAAAGCAATATTCTATTATAAATCATTTGTCAAATAATTTTACTAGTACAGAATCTATTTTAAAACCCACTGAAGAAGCTTTACCTAACACAGCATATATATATATTGCAGGGATTTTCAAATTCCAAAAGATCAGATTGTGTTCTAACAGTTATACTCACCGGACAATCTGTGACCCTCTGTGGCCAGCAAAGAAACAAAACAAAGTTACCATCCACAAAGTAATATATTTCATTTTTATTTTAAGAATGGAACATATAAAAAGTTTATGCAGAAAAAGGACTGAGTGGAACAGAAAAACATAGAAGTGTCAGAGTCCTACAGGCAACGAATAGTGTTAAATTTAAGTGTCTGACATTTTAGCAATAGAAATAATTTAAAACTACTCAACTTTTTGATAATACACAATAGAAAACCATGAGAATTAAAAGTTAGAGACAAGCGATAAAAAGTCCATAAAAGTGATTAAAGCATAACATAGTTTTACTCTTAAGAAGTAATCATGTGGGAGAAATAATTATATTTGTAGGACTAACAAAATCAGTGAGAGGCTGGATGGAATTTGGGCAGAACTTTCTGACACACCAAAGACAACTGACCTTGAGGATGAATGACAATTCATTCAGCTCATCGGGTACAGATATGATGAATTGTTGGCATTGTCACAGTGTGCCAACCAGCGGACCATTACTTCTGGTGCACAAGAATTGGCATGTTGTGGTGGGATCTGATCCTTTTGGAAACTGGGATGACCAGCAGTGGCTTCAGAACTTCTGAATGAGCAAACAGATCCTCACAGAGCTGTGCGAGGAGCTTGCATCAAACCTCTAGTGCCAGAACACTCGATTCAGGGAAGCCATAGTGGTGAGGAAGCAGGTGGCTATATTGCCCTGGCGAAGGTTGCAACTCAAACAGCTATTGGTCCATTGTAATTCACTTTGGAGTTTGAAAGCCCTCTGCCAGGGTTGTGGTTGTACAGGTTTCCAAGGCAATTAACACTAACCTATCAATGGGTGGTTTCCGTTAGAAAAATTCCAGAAATAATAGCTGGATTTCAGAGCATGGGATTTCCAACCCATACAGTGGCCACTGAAGTCACCCTCATCCCAATACTTTGCCCACCAAATGGAGCAAGTGAGTACCTGAACTGAAAAAGTTACCATTCACTCCTTCTGCAAGGCTTAGTGGAACAGAGAGGCAGATTCATGAATATGGGAAACACCGGAAAAGTTCCTGACACAGCAGGGTGCTGAAATCAGGACAGAAAAAGGGACCTGATTCCTCAGAAACCATATGGTTTTCTACAGTGTATTTGTGCCAGCTGTTATTTTGGGGGACCCCACATACCAACTCCTGATTTGGCACACTAAACTGTACCCTGACATCTGTGATGCTGGAAAGAAGGAATTCAATTACAAACTAAGTAGCTGTGGAATGGTCATTGAGTGCATGTTTGACAGACTGAAATCTCTTTGGCACTGCCTATGCACCCATCTGGACGCCAATATGGCCAACATCATTCATATAATTGGCACAGGCTGCTCACTGAGTGGGCTGAGGACAACTCTGGTTTACAAACTCTGTCCATGCATCCAGATCCCACCCATGTGCACACTGGGCCTGGTTCTCAGTGGACAAGGGAAATCAGGGCTGCCACATGTGTCCACATCTTCGAACAGCAAGGATGCACAGGATGACATCTGATTGTGCAGATGAATGCAGTCACACCCTGTGCAGCTGCTGGAAAAGCACATGACAGAACACATACTTGTGAGGTTACATAACTTTGTGATGGTTTTGTTTCCCTGTAGCCAAAGGTCATTAGCTGTTCATTCCTGTGACAATTCACACATTAGATAATTATAACAGGGCATCTCCACTGGCTAATCACCTTAGGGTTGGGTTTGTGCTGTGAAGGGTGGTGGCTAATTTATAAAGTGGTCACTGGGCAATGCTTTTGTCTCAACTGTTCACACTTGTTTACAAATCTCTGTTACGGGAAGCACTCAATCTCCCTTATCAACATTTGCTTTGGACAGTGTGTGCACACCTATTCTTTTTTTAACCTTGCTGTCAGCAGTGCTAACTCATGCACTGAGCAGCTATTATAGAGCGCTAATCATAAGGTTGAAGCAGGTCATGGTTCGGGGGTGAGGGAAGAAGGAGGGACCATTTAATCACTGGGCAGTGGCAAATGACTGTATTGTTACTTGAACTGTGTTTTGTTTTTCTGCATGTGAACCAACCCATAAAAATGTTTATCTACTCATTTTCTGTATTGTGGGTTTTGCTGCTTTTAGAACTAGCAGTGGGTTCTAAAAGCTCATAACACTAACTGCACTTTCTGCATCCCTCCCACATATCCTTGGGACTTCAGATATTTCTTAACCTGTGTGGGGAAAAGGGTGTGGGTGAGTCCAGGAGGCAGACTGTGACTCTGCTACTGCAGGAGGAAAAGTGAAGGGAGACATACTCTGTGTCAGCTGTACAACAGGTGCAAGGAACATCACCTGGTGGGTTGGTTCTGCCCTACACATTCTAGGGCAGAGCCACTTGTCTTCCTCTACACAAATATACCCTTCCTACCTGTGCAGGAATGAGTATAGCTCTTGGGGTGAGGCCACGTCCTTCTCATCTCTCACCCCCAACCCCCAAAAGGAGGTACCCAGCACAGGGGAATAAGGAGATGCATGACACCACACCTTACTCTCCTGCATGGGCAGGCAAGATAAGCCATAATCTGACCCTTAAAAATTGGAAAAGCTAGAAAAATTAGGAACCTCCACCACTATGTTTGTATAAATGGAATCCAAAGCAAAATAACTCATTCTTCCTATACATGCCACAAGTGCTTCAAAAATGGCAAACAAACAAACAAATAGCAGTAAACATTAGCAAGTGTATTGATTACATATGACTGGCAAAAAAGTCAGTTAAGACTAAAAATTTTACATTATAGACAGAAAGCTTGATTTACTTCTGCAATAGTTGGTAAACAAAATAGAATACAAAATTGCAGTAAAATACGGAAAGAAAAATTAAAAGACCATTCCACTACTTTCAAATTGCTGTTAATTAAAGGCTCAATCATGCACCCACTGAAGTTAATGGACATTTTGCTATCAATTTAAGCCCCGACCCTACAAAGTCTTATGCACATATTTAACATTGAAATCAATAGGATTGCTCACAGTAGCAAAGTTAAGCACATACATAAAGGTTTTCAAGATCTGGGCCTCACACAACAGCAGGATATAGCCCCCAAAGAACTAAATGATACAATGGTGATAAGAGGACAGCAAATATCTCAGGAAACTACTATAAAAGAACCAGTATTTTATTTACAGTTAGTAAGTACTGTGTCAACCATTTACAGGGTCATAAATGTTTATCATGGATTTCATAATATTTTGATTTTTTTTAAATGCTCCAGCTTCTGGAGACATGCTATCATGTAATAACCTCCACTTTCATTTAAAAAAGAAAAAGGAAGTTTCCAGCCCTCATGGTTGTGGAAAAATGCTTGAAAATGTGAACCATAAACATTAAAAAACTAGAAAGTAAATAAAAGAGCCAACAAACTTAAAGACGAAAAATCATTTTTAAGCCAATCATGTGATCTGGGGCGGGCCCTGACTCATGATTTATGAACACTCAGGATTGACAATAACCAGCGGTCGGGTGGCTGGTGAACTTTGGGGCAGGTGCGGTGTAGCAGAAAAAAAATCTCACGAGTATACAAATTTGGCATTTGCAATCAGGCACTTAAATTCAAAATAGGTAAATACTGCGTAACAGGGTATCACTCTCTGTCTCCAGGCTGGTATAACAGCTGAGATAATACTAGAAGCAGCAGCTGTAGCAGCAAAAAGTGGAGAGCCTACTGGACGTTGCAGGACAGACAAGCCCCCATTTGGTCTGTGTTGTTGTTTAATGATTTCCCACATCTTTTCTCACCGAGCCTGCCTACAGCACTGCAGATGGAAAATCTCTGCAGGACCCAATTGCTGAAGTTCGCTCTTATTCCTGAGCTTGGTTCCTCTGCTCATGAGGCAAGTCACACAGGCGGTGGTGACTGTAGGGCTCTCTAGTGTGTCAGCAGAGTTTTAAAAATCAAAGTGTAGTGTGAAGCAAGATCAAAAAGTGTTTTTGCCTTTTGTGTTTTGCCCCTTTTTAACGTAAAACGCGGCCTCAAACACCACCCTTCTTCCTGCACATATTTTATGTTTGAAATATCAAACATCAGGAACTCACTTCCTTCTTTACTAGAAGATTAAAGGAGGGATCTCACATCTCTCCATCCCCTAAACTGGGGAGGAGAGGGAGTATATGGAAGGGAGGGAATGTTTACTATTAGACAATCTAATGGTCCCCTCCAAACTGATTTATGGGGAAGAGACATCTATCAAACTACAGCTTTGCATCATCAACAAGTCCTCTGAAGATTTCACCAAGGTTTCACGACAAAGAGAGTGAAGACATTTAGAAAAACAAAGTAAAACAAAATGAACAAGTGTGAAAAGGCTTGCAAGATCTCTTTGCATATCAAAAAGTGCAAACATTTGGTTTGCATGTTTTGTAGTTCACCCTTTGTAACTGCATATGCATTCAATACCTATTTTCTTATGTTATGTTCACTACCCCTTGAAGACTGAACTTTAATGTAAAAGAATACTGAACAACAACGTACATTAGGATCCAACACAAAATCTGGATCTAGTACATGGATGCATTAATCTAAGTTTTCCTCCAAAAAGCTGGGTAGTAATATCTATAGAACTAAATTATTAACTTACATCAGAAATGGACTTCTGCAAGTTAGTAACTAGCAGGATTTCAAGTGGCTTAAAACAGACAGGGCATAAAAGCATAGGATGTTATCATTTTGATTTTGGAAATATCTCATGAGAAGACCTCTCAAGATCTTTGCCCCAACTTCCATGAAATCCTCAATTATTTTTGATATTACAATATATACTGTACATAGATTAAATATAACCATATTTTGAGTAAATGTTAAGCAATTGACCCCCAGCCCTTTCAAATAATGGTTCATCTTTACTTAAAAGTTGCAGCATCTCAAATCCATTATTCCTGAAGTCTGAAGATCACTAAAAATAGTGACAGTTTCCCACAGAAATTGGCTAGAGGTATAAAGCAGCATAGTGCTGGTGAAATGGATTTCCCTAACAATGGTCACTTATTAATATGGAAATACAGTAGCATTCAGAGATGAGAAAATATGGCTGTCAGCTATGATACTTTGATAAAGTACAAACATTTTAAAAAATAAGATTAACATGCAGGTGAAATCCACACATGCAGCAATGACAGATAATGTCAACATGTTTATTGTGCCTTATAAACAATTTTTGATACTGAGAGAAACCACAACTGCGGCCACTGGGAGCTGCGGGTGGCCATGCCTGCGGAAGGTCAATGTAAACAAACTGTCTGGTGGCCCACCAGCGGATTAACCTGACAGGCCATGTGCGGCCCGCGGGCTGCAGGTTGCCCACCAATGTTTTACACTGTACTGTTTAAGGTCAACCAAAATTAATTAATAATGGTTAGGCCATATCATATCCTTTCCATAATCATGTCCTGGCCCACCATCCTCTTCCTCAGTTTTTTAAGATTACAGAGCAGCACCTGTCAGAATGTATTACCAAAGAGCAAAGAGTTTCTAGCTAGGGTACAGTTTGTTCTTGTAGGAGTAGTCTACTAAGAATTCCATGCCAGCATGTGGTAAACTACAATAAAGTTTGGATTAAATACAGTAACTATGCAGAAGATCATGCAATTGGGCAAGGTGTTTAAAAAAAGCTTTTTGTTGCCCTTTTTAAAAAACAAACAAACAAAACACGTGGAACACACATACACCTAATCTTGTGCAGCTATTTTCAAAACTTTTTATTAATTTTACTGCTAAGTGAAGTATGGAACTAACTACATGGCAGTAGAGAGTGTTTGATACAGACAGATGTTATACAAACTACTCCACTAAATATTGTCAATGCACCTCAATCCTGCCATACAACTGACAAAACATTTCAGTCTTAAATCACTCCTGAATAAAGAATGCCAACTGTGTAAAGCTGTATTTTGGATTCATACATGCTAGCACTAGTAGAGATTAGGATGAAACAAATTAAGTGCTCTCAACTGTGACGAAGACCCATTTGAACCTAGTGTTGATGACAAAGTAGAAAACTAGTTGATCTTGCACAGAATTAGAGTGGATGATCTAATAGCTCCTTTACATATCTAACTTCTATGATTAATAGAATCACAGAATATCAGGGTTGGAAGGGACCTCAGGAGGTCATCTAGTCCAGCCCCCTGCTCAAAGCAGGGCCAATCCCCAACTAAATCATCCCAGCCAGGGCTTTGTCAAGCCTGACCTTAAAAACCTCTAAGGAAGGAGATTCCACCATCTCCCTAGGTAACCCATTCCAGTGCTTCACCACCCTCCTAGTGAAAAAGTTGTTCCTAATATCCAACCTAAACCTCCCCCACTGCAACTTGAGACCATTATTCCTTGTTCTGTTGTTCCATGAACCCAGGTCTACACAGGTGAAACATTAACTCCTTGTGCTACTTGTCATTTTTAATCACGACATAACGGAGGAAAACTATGAAAAAAGCCTGTTTTTACAATCAGACAACCTATCCTCATGAATTCAGCTGCAAAACGCATCGATGTATGACTGTACATGAGAATTACTTGGCTCTGCAATAGGACCAAAGTTATGATCTATAAAGCAACTTTGCACTATTATACATGCATTATGTTTTAGAGATAACACATTTTAAAAGTAGTAAAATTAAAGCAGGGAAAAATAAGACACCTTTCTCCCTACGTTCAATTCACATTTATATTTGTATAGTCTGTATATCAAATATTTAAAAGCTATGAGCAGGGTATTTTTAATATTTTTTCAAGAACTACCATCACTGGTTGCCCAAAGCCTTTAGAGGGGTAAGCAAGATTTTTTTTTTAAACAAATTGCATTATTTTAAGAATGAACTATTCCCAGGCACAAGGATATGCATTGCCGCCTGTAATTCCAAGAACATTACCACACAAGAACAGATAATTCAAAGCAAAATGAACAGAGTGTATGAAACCAGAATGAATGCATAACACTCATTAGTTTCTATGGAAACTATGGTTAACTATTCCTTTGAAATCTGTGTTTAAATTCATTGACCAAGTTGTAGTGATGTTTGAGAGGTGTGCAAAATATGTCACTGTACTATCTGAGTTAGAAAAATCACCCGCTTTTTACTCTCAAATTATCCATCCAAACGACATCTGAACAGATGTCTACTGTCAGACGGGAAACAAAGTAGTGTGAAAATAAAAGTCTCAGTTTCAAGCCAAACAGCCTATTTGATGAAACACTTGTCCAATTAAAAACTCAGTGGGCTTTCAACACAATGTTATGGAGCAAAATATAATTTGGTAGTCAATGTATGGCTTTTATATGTTCACAGTTCATGTAGTTTTTCTCTAAAAGTGTACTAGAAGTTGTGATCCACTGGACAGGAACACTGGACAGAACAATTAGAAATCTGGATTCTAGTTCTGGCTTTGCTACTGACTTGCTACAAATCCTTAGACAAGATCCTTAACTTGTGTGTGCTTCACTTTTTTCCAATATAGTTCTAAGATTTATAAATAAAAAGCACTATGTAAATGCCAATTACTTTTAGAGACCCACTCCCTTCCTTCCCTCATGTTTCTCCTCTGAGAATATCAGCTCCTTGTAAACTAATTAACGGGCATATTTGAAGAGGCACTGTCAACGTGTCTAAGATCATAATTTATTTCCCTGGCAGTATTTCTAGCAAATGTCTTTCCCCCTTCCCCAAACTAGACAGTTTGGGTCTTAAAGAACACAGTCATTATAAACTCACTAGCTGTGCCTCTCTGATGGGCTGATGGTCTTAGTTTACAAGAACACTCCTTACAGCCAGGGGTAATGAACACAAACAATTCATAAAATGTATTGAGAATAGACGTTCTGAACAAATATTTCCCATTAGCCAGAAATGGGAAGAGGAGGCATGGTGGGAGGGGGCACATGGAGTCACGTGCCTCCCCAGAGTTGCTGCTTGGCTTGTACTGAGCATGCTCAGTAACGTCTGCTGAAACTGCTGCCCTCACTCTGTCCCCCCAACTATCAACAGGTATGGGTCGTCTCTTCACATGGGTGTGACTAGCACAGGTTTCTTTTTGCCTGTTTCTTGGTTACCTTATACACTGAAGTTCCTGCTTTTAAATGGGAGTCTTGTCCTTGGTCCAAAAAGATCCTTTCCCTGTGACAACTTTTTCTTTAACTCACACAGTCTGCCCCAATCAGCTTGGCTGGTCTGCAACCGCCTACCTACCCTCATTTTGCATCTGTCCTCCTCAAAGATTTCTCTATATAAAGTGAAACTTAAAGTAAAGCTTCACACGTGATTTTTTAAATTAGTTTTCGCATTAAAACATTTTTGTAAAAACAAATTAAAAATATAGACACATACATGTTTATAGAAAGAACTGCTTCAGACAGTCGAAGTTATAAAAAATAATATACACAAACTGAGAAAATACTGAGATATGATAGGTATGGGTTACTGTTTGAAGAGAGGACTGAGCTCTAGTCACACCTCTGATACAGACTTTGTCCATGGTCTCTGACAAGTCCTTTAGCATCTCAGCCACACTTTCCTGAACTGTAAAATGTGGATATTTATTTCCCTTACTGAGATATTTTGAGAAATAAATGTTGAGTGCTATGTATGTGCTTAGTATTATTATTACATCGCCTTCATTTGTCTCTTCTTAGTATTATACCCGAAAAGATTTTTGAAATCTAGAACAGGAAGACACTTCTTAGGAAGTCAACCAATAAGTTTAGGAAATATATTGTTGATGAAGATTTAAAAACAACACAATACACTTTATTTAAAAAACTCTGCAGATAAAAGGAAAAACATAATGGCAAGAACTATGACAATTTTATGAACAAGAGCTGATACAAGAAAAGTTTAAGCATTCAATAATTCTAATTCCATATGTTATTAGAACAAAGGCTAACGACTTCATGGTTTACAGTAACAATGTCTATTTCCTAGGTCACTCTTTTTTTTAATCTTTTTTCATATTTTAGAAATGGTAACCACATCTCCAACAAGTTATTGTCACTGTCTAACCTCAACCCTGAGCTTTTCCATTATGAGAATGTCTGGCAATGCTTGAAGATTCATAATAAATAATAAAAAATAAGAAGTTCTGTGTCCTAATTTATTCCTCATACTGTAGGAAGGATGGAGTAGTGGCTAGTGAATGGGAATGGGACTTTAATTTCTGGCTCAGCCAGATTTCTTGTGCGATCTTGGGCAAGTCACTTAATCTTCACTGTGCCTCAGTTCTCTGTACACAAAATGGAGAATACCTACTTAAATCAAACTAATGTTGTGATGTGATGATAAAAAGCCATTAATGATCGTGGGACATTCAGCCACTATGGTGATGAGAAATACGTAAGTATGTAGATCAATGCATTTACAAACATGCCACTCAGTGGGTAATACATAAACTATGTTCTTATACAGAGGGCCAAATTTCAACTTCGAAGTTCTCAAAAGTAAAGTTAAATGTTTGAAGATTTGCCTGCAGCTTCTGTTCTTCCCAAGGGAGAGTAAGGTTTGACAACAGCAGGTGTTTTTAGCAAAACACTTTCAGTATTTCGTTACCAGCATCTGAGACAGGCAATTGACTGAGTGAACATTGCAAGGTCAATTGGCAGGAAAAAATTAGATGCATACCTAATCCAGTTACAAATGTTTTATGCTTACTTTAGCAAACTAAATTTTCAAATGTAAGATCTAGCACTCATGCACATTATGTAGATTTGTGACATGCCCTGTAAGACTAAGTCCAGAATTCAATTAATGAATTATGCTAATTCATATATGTGGTTCTTATCCGTGACAGATTATTTTCTTCATTTTATTTAAGTACAATTTTTCTTTACTAATTTAATAATCTAAGAGGAAAGAGATCAAGGCTTTAGACTGAATGAAAAAATGCTTCTTTTTATAGATTTAAATTAAAATATTCAGTGGGAAAAATAAAATTTCACAGAATACTAATTTCCAACCTTCAATTTATTAGATTCCTTCTTTAATCTCATGGCCCTGTTCCTGCAACTAGATCCATGTGGATGCAAGAGTTTGTCCACATGGGTGAACTGGCAGAAATGGAACCTACATTACAAGGAGATCAGAAAGGCAAGGCCAAATTAAGTTCGGGAATAAAGCTGCCACTGAGAAATAAGACAATGTCATGTCAAAAATAGTTGTAGGGGTGCAAGAAAAATGTAATAATTTGAGACCAAACATGTATTGTAATTTATAGTCACAGTTAATACTATTTAGCACATATATAGGCCTTTTTATGGTCAAAGCACTTGATAAACCTTATCAGTATATATTACCCATATACTCATTAGGGAGTATGTACATGTAACAAGGTGTAAACATAATAACCTCAGTAGACAAAAACAGATGGGGCATAGGAGAAAGGATGCAAACTTAGAAGTAAATAGACTGAGGCAATGTTTTCATACGTTTTGTTGAGTCCATTATTTTTGTAGGTTCTCTCATTTTTACTTTTCCCTCCTCTTCCAGCCTCTCCTAGACCTGTACGCATCCCATATCCACCTGCCCTGACTTTATAATGTCAAAAGCAGTCTAATGGATTCAACTTGGTGTTGAAATAGGGGGCATCTGGTAAGGTCTCATCTCTTTTCGGCTCCAAGTGTTTTTGTTGTTGATTTAAAAAAATCTGATTCCTTCCAATACTTTCTCTACAACCTGCACTCATTTAGTCACAGCTCCATTCCGACACTCATTCTCTACCCTCATTCCTGCAATTTAGTTCTGTACTATAAGATCATTCCTACCCATTAACTAGCCCTCTCTCATGTTTTCCTAATTTAATCTGCCATTATCTGTGCCACCCCTTTTCTAATTTGTCCCATGACAGTGTAACCTTCTATCCCCACACCTCCATCCAAAAGTCAAACTTTTATCCTCAATTAATGTTCATTGAAACAAAAACTATGAGATTAAAGAGGACTTTAATCCATTTTTCAGTGATGAATGGGTACTTATTATGTTAACTCCATACTCATCCCCCCAAAAAATTCAATGAGCATACGTATCTGTATTATACATGCTATATAGGTATTATTAATAAATTAAAAGAACAAAAGCATATTGCAATAATTAGGACTGGGAAAGATAAAAATTATAACCCTTTCAACTCAGAAATATAATTCGAACCAATCATTCAAATGAAACATTTTATATGAAAGTACATGAGGGGTTTACTAATTTAAGCACCCTCTGTTTTAGTCTGAATCACCAACTGATCAAAGATCATCACTCTGGATTTAGGTTACTGGCTAAATGCTGTGAACTTTACTGAACTACAAACATGGCAATTATTCATATTCTTTGAATAGCAGTGGCACTGGCAGCTCCTTGACATGTTTTGCTGGTAAGATCCAGATGCACTTTCAAATAATCTAAAATAGTCATGGTTGACCAGCATTGTACCCTGTAAAAGATAACAGCTATCTTGTTCACCATATCCTCTTACAGAAGGCGTAAGGCAAGACATTTTGACAGGTCTTTTAAATCTTGTCCTTGTGGTTTCCACTACATCTATTATCTAATACAGGGACCAAACTAGTTCAGTTGGAATCAGTCATATCACTATCAGCTTTTCTTTCCACTTTAAGGTTAGATGGATTATTGCTTTTAACAATAACCTTGGCTCCTGCGTTAGTGTACATCAAGAATGCTTCCAACAATCCGGCAACTCTTCCAAAGTTACTCTGCTGAAAATCTTCCTCTTCAAGACAGACTTTTGTCAGGAGTAAGGACCTGCAGCTAGCCTGCTTACCTGCTAACCTAAAACCCAGGCAGTCTAAGGAGTGCGGCTGGGCCCAACTGAGACGCCAAATTGTCCAAATGACTGAGGGGATCAGCAGACCCTTATGACTAGCAATTGGGAGCTGGCTGCTCAAAGCATTTGCCCATGCCTGCAATAACTCCCGTGCCAGGTTTTTTCGCAGCCTTTCCTCAGCCCAGGTCATGCAACTCTGACCCACAGCTCCAGTTCCTGACTTGACTTTGGCTCTGACCCTTGGCTCTGGCATCTGGCTTCTGACTCCAGTTTACTCCCGAGAGAATTCTGCACCAAAAAATTAAAAATTCTGCACACAATATTTTAAAATTCTGAAAATGTGTGTCAATAAATAAATGTGGAGGCTCCAGCATAACAGTGAGGAGCACAGACCACTGACTGCATGGAGGTGGGAGATCAACGTGCACCCTGCAGCCCCCAAGGTACGGACTCGGCGGTGAAGCTGCACCCAATCCTGACACAGTGCAAGGGCTGAGCACGCTCAGGAAACACCCCAGTACCCTGCCTCTCTGCATCAGGTGCACCAGGTGTGGGCAGGCAGGCTCAGCCCAGCAGGATCCAAATGTGGAGGGGTTTAGTGTGGGAGGATCCAGATGTGGAGTGAGAGGGCAATCTGGGTGTGGATGGCTCAGTGGGACGGATTTGGATGCACAGGGGATTGTTGGGGGGGTGGGATCCAAGGGCAATGGGACTCTGCAGGTGGGTCCGGATGAATGTGGTTAGGGCTCAGTGAGAGGAGATTGGGTACATGGGGGATGGGACTCAGGAGGGGGAGTTTGTGTGTGTGGGACTCATCAGAGAAATCTGGGTGCTGGAGGAGTGGGGCTTGGTGGGGTGGGAGTCTGGGTGCAGCTAGTTGGGGCTCAGTAGAGAGAGGGTCCAGGGGTGGGGCTCATCAGGGTGGTCCAGGTGTATAGGAGTGGGGCTTGTTCGGGTGGGGATTCAAGTGCAGGGGGCTCAGTTGGTGGGGCCTAGGTGCAAGTGTGGGGATCCAGATGCAGGGGTGTGTCGCTTGGCAGGGGGTGGTCTGGGTGCAGGGGGATGGAGCTAGGCAGAGGAGGTCCAGGTGCAGGGCTCAGAGGGGGTTGGTCTGGGTGAAGGAGCTCAGGGGAGGTCCAGATGCAGGAGGGAAGGGAGAGGGGCTCAGTGGGGAGGGTTGGGGGGAGATTGGTGGGGGCAGTCTGAATGCAGGGGAGGGTCTGGGTGGGGGAGGTCTGGGTGCAGGGTTGCTCCGGATGCAGGGGGTGAGGCTCAGTGGAGTGGGAGTTTGGGTGCGCGCGGTTGAGGCTTGGTGGTAGGATATGGGTATGGGGGAGTCCGGTACGATCTGACCTGGCCAGGGCATCCCCAGCCCCACAGTCATTTGCTTCTCCGCCAGCTGTTCCAGGCGCTCAAAACAAAGCGCCTGCGGTGCTAGGGAGGGACATGTGACCTCTCGTGGCTTCTCTTTGCTTCCTCGTCAGAAAGTCATTTTTCCACAGGGAAGCAAATAAATCTGCAACGGACATGAATTCTGTATACGCAGTGGCACAGAATTCCCCCAGGAGTACCACTTATGACCAGCAGCTCCAATTCTTGGCTGCCTGACTCCACCTTCAACCATGAGGCACGACCACTGACATCCCAGTCAAGTGACACCTTTCCACCTTAAGTGACATGATACAAATACCCTCTTCTATTTCTAAAGCCCAATCAGGTCCCTCCTCCCAAAAAATCAAAAGCTGACCATAAGCAGAGTTTTGTCCCCAAAAACGCAGAAATGCCAGGGACCCAATGGAGTCTGCTACAAACTTCAGGACTGCTACTGACTTTAGGTGGAAGGCACTCGGATACTACAATGACGGGAGGCAACATAAAGCCCTAAAATATATAGATATAACGTCTTAGAATGCTTTACTTGTCCTGATAGCTGAAGCTTGAGAGCAAAGTTTTAGGAGAAGCAGCCCACTTTTAGCAGTAATTTTAAATACATGTTTCATCTATAAAGGTAATACTGGGACAGTACTACAAAGAATTCTTGTCTGTAAAGCTATTTGTGTTAGCTTTTCACCATTCCCAAAATAAATATTTCAGTAATGAGAAGCAGTAAATTACCATGCAAAACTGCAAACAAACAAACTTCAACTACTAACCTGGGAGAACATAAACTGCAATTACTAACTTAGGAGAACTCATAATTATCTTTTACCAGGAAAAAAAACTGAGTTATTTAAATTCTTTTCACAGTTTAGTTAGAGGAACCAATTAAAAAAAAAAAACTACTAATTTTTTTTAAAGGGACCAAACTTTTAAATAGCCTTTTGTGATAAAGAATTTTGTATGTGCATATGCATATAATGTCTTTGTAATTCCATGGTAAGGAGGAAAACATGCAATGTATTTTACCAGTCTATTCCTTAAAGCATGCCATTTAAAACTAAGCATCATCTAAGTTAAAATAAGAGAAACAAAATTGTCCTTGGAAGCGATTAAGGTTTTTGGAGTTTGCAAGGCTTACAATATACAATGTGTTCAAATTGTACTATTTCCAGAAATTAAGCTAACTTCTGCCAATGACCCCTTGTTTCATTGGTGTAAAACCCTTTTAAAACCTCTATTACTCTCCTTTACAAGACAGAGAAACCAACTCCAAACATATTTCTTCTGATACATCTTATTAAGTCTCTTCATCTTCTGAAATAAAAGAAACAGTTTATGTAATTCACTGTACTTGGACTTTACCACTGGATTTCAGAACTTGCTGTAACTAACGATACGTAACACAGTAGACGCTCGAAACAATAAACTCAGGAGTTTATTCTCAAAACCCATTAACATAAACATAGGCATTTGCCAAACAAGTCTTGAAATTGCTACAAACCAAACAGGAAACTATCTTTGGATACTCAAATGTCAGTATTTTTTGCTGCCATTGCTCAACCTGAGACTTCAGGACAACATCAGCTTTTAACTGGTACAAATCTGTTTAGTTACCAGTAGGAAATGTTGAGTAGTTACACAAATTAAGAAAGTAGAAAAACTCTGGGCTTGTCTTCGCTACCGGAGTAAGTCGACCTAAGTTACACTACTTCAGCTATACAGTGAATAACATAGCTGGAGTTGACATAGCTAAGGTTGATTTACCGTGGTGTCTTCACTGCGCTGTGTCAAAGGGAGATGCTCTCCATTTGACTTGCCTTACTCTTCTCAGGGAGCTGGAGTACCTGAGTCGACCTGAGAGCACTCTGCTGTCGATTCAGCGGGTCTTCATTAGACCCGCTAAATCGACATCTGCATCGATCTCCCTGGTAGTGAAGACAAACCCAGATTATCAGTAGAGGCAAGAACCCAAGTAGCTCCTTTAACACAGAAGGGATGGAGAAAGAAAAGTACAACAGAAGCTTACGGGGCTCTTCTGTTGAGATCCTTGCAGTGGACAGCTGAAAGCCTTTCAGATGCAATCCGACTGAGAGTCACCACTGAAAATTTGTGCTACTAGTACAATATCTAGTAGATTAAGCTAAACTGGAAAAAGGCACTCTTATATACTCATGTGGAGTGGTATATGAACGGATACTGTGCTTTACATTCAACACTGTATCTTAATCCAAATTTATTTTCAAGCGTAGACAAGCCTTAAGACTGTAGCCAGCTACATGAGACATGCTTAAAAAAAGAAGCTATTTGTGGTTTAACACTAAAAAAAAAAAGAAGCTAAACAATGCTCTAACAGCACCTTTAACTTAACTGTCATTACAAAGGAAAGTTCATAACCAAGACTGTCACCGTAAAAGAACTGATAAATAATACACAACAAAAATACACACAAAAAACCCAACATAATTAAGGATTTTTTTTTCCTTCTGAAAATAAGAGATTTGAAATTTGGAAGGCTTTCCCCACAAGAAGCTCAATCCTTGGACATAAATTTTTCTTAAAAAATTATAAATAAAAGAACTGCCAGTACAAATTAAATACAAAATACATATGGCATTTTTATGTTAACATTGCAAGAAAGCAGCAACAAGCAATCACACTTTTCAAAGTGGAAGACACAAAAACATAAAAAAGGAAAGACCACACACTTACCAAACCTTGAGAAAGTATGTGCAGAGCTCGCTTTGTCATCGTCCGAATTGGCCATTTCAAACTGATGCAGCTAATCACAAACGTCTCAGGCTAAACTACAGCAATTTTCAAAACTGTCCAGTGAGGGTTAGAAGCAATCAGCATTAAATTAGTGAAAGCAGTGTTAGCAGAGTTATTAACATGATGCACTGGACAATCAAGGGGATAATTAAGGTTAATTATTATTATTTATGTTTTCCCTCTTATACCCTAAAACTTGGTTTTCTTGTGCCTTAGTTTTAATAAACAACATCTAACCAAGTAACAGGACCCAGATATGCATAATCTTCCCATACTGAATATTATATAAAAATAATATTACTTTATTTTGAAGTAAAATTCCTGGTTAATTTATAACAATGCTTTGAATATTTACCCTTTCTATGACCTGATCTTGCACCGCTGAAGTCAATAGTTTTGCCACTGATATCAATATGTGCAGAATAAAGCCCATACATATTCTACTCCAAGATTAAATAAATCCTTGATCCATAGGCAGCACTGAATTAAAGCTTGGGGAGGCTAGTCCCCGCCCCACCCCACTCCCCTGCCTGAGCCCCCTCATGGCCACCAGCCCCACAACTCCTGCTCAGTGCTGGGCAGTGCAAGCACTGGCTCCAGCTGTCTGGAGCCCTGGGCTGCCACCCAGCCCCAGGGGAAAAGTCACAGAACACCAGTAGGAAGCAGGAGAGGGTCTGGGGGCAGAGCATGGGCAGCGCAACACAGGGCTGTTTGGGGAGGCTCAGCCTCCCCTTGCTTGATACCCGCCACCCACGCCTTGATCCAAAAGAAAAGCATTTCTTCTTCCATTAATAGTAAAGATGCAATATTTTGTACTAAAACAAAGCAAGTGATACACATTTAAACAGCTATTGCAACCCAGTAATTTTTAGGCTACAAATAATCTACAGGTTGGTTTCCTTCTGCAGTACTATACCATGATTACAATGCTGAGAATAGTAATTATTTGAATTGGTGTCTCTTCTGTTTTGGTGGGTAAACACACAAAAAACAAGCTGTAGTTTTCATAACTGATGTTGAAAACTAGGCCCTGATCCTGCAGACGAAGCTGTGCAGGCAACCCTCTTACACATGTGTGGAATCCTGCTACGGTCAGTGAGGCTATGTACCAGTCAGATTGCAGGACTGGCCTACTACTGTATTATCTGCAGTACATTCCTACTAATACAACTGTAATCAATCAGTTATTTAATTCATTGGTACTTATAAGTTTTTCCTAGCAAAAATTCACTTTCATACTTTTAAAGTGTAACTGGAGTATGTACAGGTGTCTGCAAGACTGGGGCCTAAATGATATTTCGTTTTCTAGAAGATACTGTAAAATGTGAGTCTCACCCTTCGACTCTAAACTTGAGTCACACTTACTAAATTTTGCACTGAACATTCCATTTAAATACATACTTTGTGTAAACTATTTGTAATTTCCTTTTAAATAAGCAAAAGTGGTTACATTTATTTCAGTCAAGTATATAGTTAAATATGCATTTTCCTTTTAGATAGGAACATTGACTGTAAAATTATGCTCGATTAAAAATGGTCTTGCATGTTTTGTAAGTTTAATTAAGTAGTACTGTGTGGTCAGCATTAAAAGTTGAATTATTCTAATAACTATCTGAATGATTCTACAAATACAGAGCTACAAACAAGCTTTGACAAAACCTAACTTTGTGGGTCACCTTGCGGTGATAACTTCCCTTTAAGGAAAGCAATTTTTAGAGTGTAACAAGTCACTACAAACTATTTTGTTTTTATGGCACTGGTTATTGTACCATCGTGGGCTGCATCCAATACCACCTGTATGACCCTGAGGATGTCACATGGGCAGCAGCTCTGTGCTGACTGGGACGCAAGTGGCCCATGGGCCACAGGTTGAGAACTACTGGTTTATGGCAATAAATTGTTGAAAAATCCTTGGCTTACCTATCTCAGGGGAGTGGAATGCAAGTCTAATCTGTGGTTCTCAGCAAAATTAGACAAAGCTCATGATTTTGATGTAAGAATATATTAGTGGTTTCAGAATACATTACTGTTCAACAGCTTGTCAAACACAATGATGTGTGAAGCAAACCAGTTTTGCTTACAACATGTGCTAAGCTGAACTTTACTGAAATTTAAATGTCCCATTAAACTCATGAATTTAAAATGTCTCAGCAAAGTTATGCATCAGCAGAGTAGCAGATTTTTTAAATGACCTTCAGATTAATCCAAAAGATTTTATTTCCAAACTAATTGGATCGGTTGCGTTTTTTGTTTTTACAAAGTGTGAGGATGAAAAAGCAAACAAAAGGGTTAAGACTTTGGCTCTAGAAAGGAATCTAAATTTGAGCTACATCTCTGTCAGTTATTGCGATAGCAAGGACACATCCAGCTTAATGGGGAAGTGCACCACAGGGCTGGAGAATGCGAGTTACCATAGCCCTGAACAAGCCTCAGATTTTCGCTCAGACTTGGTCAGCGTTAGGTAAGAAGGTGAGGAGAAAACCGTGCAGCAGCAGCAGTAGCAGCACTTGTGTCTTCAGCTCCGCCGCGGCAGCTGCCCTTTGAGTGAGCTGCGAAGCTGCCGCAGGGCCAAGCAAGCCAGAATAGTGACAGCCGCAGCTGAGGCGGGGGGACGAGAGCTGGGCTCGCCTGAGAGGGGTTAGAGGAACAGGGAACAAGGCGAGCGCCGTTCTCTCAGCGCGGGCACAAGCAAACAGACCCCCGCAGCCCCCTCCCTGTCCAGGAGAAGGGGTCAGACCTGAGCGCTTGGACCGGGCTCGCAGCTCCAACATCCTCCAGCTCACGTCTGCCAGATGCAACGCCATCGCGCGGACGCCCCACCACTACTACTCCCCTCCCCGCGCGCCTTTTCCACCGGAACAGACCGAGGCGACAGCACGGCTCTGGCCGCCGTTGTTACCCTGGCCGGCCGTAAACACGCCCACGACACTGTCGCAAATGCGGCGTCTAGTCAGTCCCGGAAGCGAAGAGGGGATTGTGACGGCCCCTCCCCCGTTGCCGTAAGTGATGTTGGCGGAGGCCTGCGAGTGGGTTGGAGGTGCTGGAGGATGGGGCGCTGCTACCTGTTTGGTCTGTCCTTGCTCCTGGGGCTGCTGAGGGCTGGCCGGGGGCTGCAGAACGTCACCGCCCAGCTCTTCGGGGCCGAGGCCTTCGGGACCCTGGTGGCCTTCGGGGACTTTAACTCGGATAAGCAGACGGACCTGTTCGTGCTGAGGGGCGGTGAGTGCTGGTGGGGCTGGGCCCCGGGGGACTGGAGAGTGGGTGGGGGGAGGTGGGCGCCCCGACCGCTAGGAGCAGTGGGGTGGGGTGGGGTGGGGTGAGGTGAGGCTGCCCCCTTAGCAGCAGAGATGGGGCTAGTCCACTGGTTACTGAAACGGCGTGAATGTCATGGATCGTCTCTTCTCTTTTCATACCGCACCTCTCTCTGTGGTCTCTGAGCCCCTCGGCTGGGGAATGGTGCACCCCTCATGGGCAGGCCCATCAATAATGCTTATATAACGTAATAAGGGGGTAAGTACTGGGTGTAACTCTTAAATATTAATGGTCTTGATTCTAACCCAAGTTAATTCCTAATTTTATCTGCGATCATAAAACAGGGTGTGAGTGTTAACAAGTCCTTTGGCCAAGGGCTTCTCATCTCTGTGAAACAATATTCAGAGTAACAGCTGTGTTAGTCTGTATTTGCAAAAAGAAAAGGAGTACTTGTGGCATCTTAGAGACTAATAAATTGGTTAGTCTCTAAGGTGTCACAAGTACTCCTTTTCTTTTTGTGAAACAATATTGACATTTTTGTCAGTCTGGTCAGAGGGAGACTTTTGGACAATATTGTATTATCAGTGGTTTCTGTTCTAAGGCATGTCATTTAATAGTTGTAGTCTTATCCTACAATCAGCATTATACTGAAGGTGCATGTAACAAAAATTAAAGTAATGTTATGTCGTCAAGGGGAATTTGTTCAAGTGGTAGAATGTTTGCTTAGCATGCAACAGGCAGCAGGATTGATGCCCATGTTCTGTGGGCAAATAGAGTGCCCATCTATAAAAAGGGAAATAAGGACAAAATGGGGAATTACAGACCAGTCAATTTAACTTCAGTACCCAAAAAGATAGTGGAGCAAATATTTAAGCAATCAGTTGGCCAACACCTAGAAGATAAAAAGGTGATAAGTAACTGTCAGTATGCATTTGTTAAAAACAAATCAAGTCAAGCGAATCTAATAGCTTTCTTTGACAGGGTAACAAGCCTAATGGGTGGGGGGAAGCTGTAGATATGGTATATCTTGACTTTAGTAAGGCTTTTGATATTGTTTCTGATCACATGACCTTATCAGAAACAAATTAGGGTAATACGGTCAAGATAGAGCTACAGTGGGTGCATAATTGATTGGAAGACCGTTCACAGAGAGTAGTTATCAGTAGTTCACAATCAAGCTGGAAGGGCATATTGAGTGGGGGTCCTGCAGGGATGAGTTCTGGGTCCGGTTCTGTTTAATATCTTCATCAGTGATTTAGATAATGACTTAGAGAGCATACTTACAAAGTTTGCGGATGCTACCAAGATGAGAGGAGTTGCAAGTGCTTTGGAGGATAGGATTAAAATTCAAAATGATCTGGCCAAACTGGAGAGATGGTCTGAAGTAACGAGGATGAAATTCAATCAGGACAAATGCAAAGTTCTCCACTTAGGATGGAACAATCAGTTGCACACATATAAAATGGAAAATGACTACCTAGAAGGAAGTACTGCGGAAAGGGATCTGGGGGGTTATAGTGTATCACAAGCTAAATATGAGTCAACAGTGTAACACTGTTGCAAAAAAAGCAAATATCATTTTGGTATGTATTAGCAGGAGTGCTGTAAGCAAGACACGAGAAGTAATTCTTCCATTCTACTCCATGCTGATTAGGCCTCAGCTGGAGTATGGTGTCCAGTTCTGGGTGCCACATTTTGGGAAAGAGATCGAGAAATTGGAGAAGGTCCAGAGAAGAGCAGCGAAAATGATGAGAGGTCTAGAAAACATGACCTGTGAGGGAAGATTGAAAAAAAAAATGTTTGTTTAGTCTGGAGAAGAGAAGGCTGAGGGGGGACATATCAGTTTTCAAGTACATAAAAGGTTGTTACAAGGAGTAGGGAGAAAAATTGTTCTCTTTAACCTCTAAGGATAGGACAAGAAGCAATAGGCTTAAATTGCAGCAAAGGCTGTTTAGGTTGGACAGCAGGAAAAACTTCCTAACTGTCAGGGAGATTAAGCACTGGAATAAATTGCCTAGGGAGGTTGTGGAATCTTCATCATTGGAGATTTTTAAGAGCAGGTTAGACAAGCACCTGTCAGGGATGGTCTATATCAGGGGGCTGGACTAGATGACCTCTCAAGGTCTCTTCCAGTTCTACTATTCTGTGACTTTCCTAAGGCGTAGGAGAAATCTCAAGCGGTGATCATTTTTGTCTTGCTCCTCTGAGGCTTGAAACCATTTACAGCACCTTTTTTGAAAGAACTCTTTAAACACACATGCTTAAGAATTTTAAAATCTTATTAAATACTGTAAGATCATTTAAATTTATTTTTAAATAAACTTAGTGATTTTGAAATGAACTAAATATCTAACTGTGAAGACAGAAAATATACAACATGGGTTGTGGCAAGGCAAGCTTACTTATTGGTCTTGCTAATATATTACCCTATTGTGGGAAGAAGCATCTCTGAGGCTCATAGAGTAAATCACTTTTCATTCAGCTTTGGCCTTTTGAGGTTGCCTTGGGATTCTAGTCTAAACAAACTCTTGGTGTCAAATTGTATAATAAGTTATGATGGGAAAGTCCACCTGCTGGGGTTAAATTTCATTTAGGCCACACAACAGCTGCCAAATTGTAACAGTGTCCAATCACTACTGCATATTTAGATCAGAATCAAACTACTGATGTTGAGATGAAAGACTTGTTTTCATGCTAAAAAAGGACATTTGGAAATCATGGATACATACAAATGGCAAAATACATAGTTTTCTAATCAAATTTCAGTGTCTTTTGCAGATGCCAACTGCCATGTTAAAAATGGAAGCTTTTGTCCTTCACAGCTATAAGATATTTACACTGCAAATGACTTGAGTCATGTTCTGCTCATTCAACTTTTCAGAAAATTGTTCCCAAATGTACAATGGCAGCAGCAAAGGTGTGAATTAATTTCAAAGTTTAGTTGGATTGTTTAAATACTAGCAGTCCTAAACATGGCTGTATGGAAGTACTCAGCTGGACTATGCAGTGAACAAATTTTATTTTAGAGTTAAAAGGAATACTGATAATTGTGTGATTATATTAGAAGATATTTGATGTTTGGCTCATTATTTTTCAGATATATGTATGTAAACATTAAGGTTTTGCATAAGATGACTAACTTATGGTTGCTTCTGCACAGCAGAATTGCATATACATGTTCCTCTTTTCTGGTTAGGCATTATCTGAAAAAGTCCATCTAAAATAAGTAAATATTGCTATTTCCAATTGGATTATTTGAATTCTCTGAACTTAAAATTTCATTGACACAAGGTTTGCAAAATACTAAAATAACACAGCTTTTTTCACTAATAGTTACCTGAAGACCAGTACAAAGAGGGGGTTGGTGGTCTGGCTGCTATGCATTGGAAGTACTGTAACATTAGAGCTCCAGGAGCCGTGCCAGCTCTAATCATTCTCAGGGTACTTTCAGCGGCCAAGTGTTGCTTCTAGAATGCTGTCTTTGGACGCTAATTGAGGGTCCATTTTCTAGACTAGTTTCAAACTAGAGTGACTGCATGATACCTTGATTCCCGCTCCCCTAGATATATGAAAGGAGAAAGAAATTTCTCTTACACCAGAGCTAAACATAAAAGCTGGCGATACCTGTAGCCTACTGTTTTGGTTTGGTTTTTTCAACTCCAGCCTTCAAGTTATATCATCAGAATAGAGAATAAGTCTAGCTGCTCCTATTGCATCAAGAATATTTAGATCCCAAAGTATGCGGGTGCAACAGCACTGCAAAAACCCAAATTTGGCACTTGTATCTAGCCAATTTTCAGACCCAACATCTCTAATTCTACTGCAGAAATAGAGAAGAAATCTAGCTGCTTCCAGTATGTCAAATAAATCCAGACCTTGGTGCAGCAGTACCACAAAAACCCAGAACAGGCACCTGGATCCTTCTGAATCTAGGCAATTTTTGTCCCTGTAGTTTCACTGACTAAATAGAAAACCCAGGATAGCTGCTCTGATTCTGCTGCAAAAACTTGGATCAAGCATCTGGATGTGACTGAAGCAAGAATGTGCGGTTTTTTTGAGTTAAGTTCACTTCCATTTGAAATGCAGCTCATAGTGCCCTGGTGAAAAAATATTCCCCTTCTACCTCTTTTGAAGCAAAAGGAAATGCAGGGCTGGCCTTACTTTGAGGAGAACTGAGGCAGCCGCCTCAGGTACCAGACTGGGGGGGGGGGCACTACTAGGATTCAGTGTAGAAAATTGTGTCTGCTGGTGGTGCATATGTATTCTCTCTGGTCTAGATGCACAGAGATGGTCGAGTGCTGTGCTGGAGGAAGGAGGGCCCAAGAGACGTAACAGGCAGGCAGGAGAAAAGGAGAGAGAGAATAACAGAAAGCAGAAGGAGCTGCAGGCAGAGAACCTCTTATGTACCTCTCTAGCACCCCGAGGAGCCTGGACTGATTAACACCAGCTTCTCAGGGAGCTTCCTGTTTCCTGCTGCTTTCCTGAACCCACTTTGAGGGGAACAGGCAGTCAACTGAAGTAGTAGGAGCCAGTTAGGTCTTAAGACGCTGATATCTTCCCTCACTCAGGCCCTGCTACCAACCTGCTTATTTGTCCCCTTCAATTGACTGTTGAGAGCCACTATAGCTGGCACAGAACAGCAGTCATGACTGAAAGAAGAAAACGCCCCTCTGGGGCAGCATTCAGGAGAAAAAAAGAAAGCAAAGGAAGCTTTTCTATCTAAGGAGGAAGGAGCTCTCCTGAGATACATATACAAATGTTCACGGTGAGCCTTCCGGCCTCAGTGAGGGTGTGAGTGGTGAGGAGATGCCTGATCTTCCAGTTAGTCAGAGTGCAGGTGAATGGCAGCTACTGCCGCATCCATATCTCCATCTCAAATGGATGTAACCATGCACATTCCTGAAGAAAAGTGTAGATCAGAGAAGAGTGTGGTGGAGGCGCAAGAAACAACTTCTGCTGAGTTTAGTTCCTTAAGTCTAGATGATCCAGGACTGTGGACACTCTTGAGCAGTAGCCTGAGGGACTTCCCTGTACTGCATGGGCCACAGCAAGTGAAAAACTTCATGTTCCCCAAAGACGACGAAAATAGAAGTTTCTATCCAACACATTACTGGTGTGAAATCCCCAATGGTGACAAAGTGGAGAGGCCATGGCTTATGTGTGCAAAAACCCAGAATGCCTCATACTGTTTTTGTTGCAAACTCTTCCAGTCTATTGTTCCAGCCACATTGGGTTCTACAGGAAAAAAGGACTGGAAGAAACTGGCTAGAAATCTGGCATGCCATGAGAAGGCAGCAAATCACCAGAGAGCATTCCATAGGTGGAAAGAGCTTGAGATGAGACTAAGGTTAAAGGCCACCGTAGATGACCAGCATCAAGAAAAGATTGCATCAGAGTCTCTTTACTGGCAAAATGTTCTGAAAAGGCTCGTTGCCATTCTGAGAGTAAAACTTAGCACTGCGTGGCACTTTAGATCAGCTGTATGTGCCAAACAATGGAAACTTCCTTAAAATTGTGGAGCTGATGGCTGAGTTTGATGCTGTACTCCAGGAGCATCTGAGGAGAGTCACCACCCAAGAAATGTACACTCAGCACTACCGTGGAAAAAAAAATTCAAAATGAGATCACACAGTTACTGGCAACAAAAGTCAAACAGAAGATTGTGGCAGATCTGAAGTCAGCAAGATATTAGTCTGTTGTTCTGGACTGCACACCTGACATCAGCCATACGGAACAAATTACTTTAATGGTGCGTTTTGTAACAACAACAGAACCCAGTGAAAATGTCCCTGCAACGGTGACTGTCAGAGAGCATTTTCTAGAATTTATTGACATTGATGATACTACAGGAGCTAGTGTGGCAAATGTGCTTCTTAGAAAGCTGGAAGATACAGGAATTGTGATAGCTGACATGAGAGGTCAGGGCTACGCTAATAGTACCAACATGAGAGGAAAGAAGAGAGGAGTGCAAACACAGGTCCAAGAGTGATACCCTCGAGCTTTTTTTGTCCCATGCAGTTCTCATTCATTGAACTTGGTGGTCAGTGATGCAGCATAAGTTTCTAGTGAGGCTTCTGAATTTGTTAATGTGATTCAAAGCATCTGTGTATTTTTCTCTGCATCAATTCATCGATGGAAAATTTTGAAGCAGCATCTGGGAACATCCTCTCTGACACTGAAATCACTGAGTGCCACGTGATGGGAAAGTCGAGTGGAGGTGATAAACCCTATCAAACGCCAAATTGGGAAGATAGATAATGCCATAATTGCCATTATGGAGGATAATGCTATGACAGGAACTGTTTGTGGGAGAACAGTGGCAGAGGGAAATGGAATCACCAGAAACATACATAACTTCAAATTTCCACATGGCTCAGTGTTGTGGCATGAAATACTGTTTGAAATAAATGTTGTAAGCAAGAGACTCCAAGGGATTGGTCCTGCTTTGAGCAGGGGGTTGGACTAGATGACTTCCTGAGGTCCCTTCTAACCCTGATATCCTATGATTCTAGCTGTTGACCTTGATATATCTGGAGCAATGGAACAACTGGACAAAGCAAGATGAGGGATTTCAAAACATTCTTAAGAATGCACAGAAGCTGGCAGAGGAACTTTATACTGAAGCTATCTTCCCACCCATTCAAGAATACAAGAGTCACCGAAGAAGAAGACATTTTGATTACGAGGCACGGGATAATCCTATAAGAGACCCCAAACAACAATTCAAAGTTGAATTCTTTAACCGAGTGCTAGATTGTGCAATAGAGTCAGTTGAAGTGTTTCATGCAGCTCAGGAAACACAGCAGTATATTTGGGATGGTGTATGATATTCCAAAACTCCTCACTATTCCTGAAGAATGCAGTGCAGGGCACTAGAGACAGTGTTGACACATGATGACATGCACAATATTGATGCGAGTGATTTAGGTGATGAACTGAAAGCCCTTTCAAGATACATTTCAGCAGGATCAACTCCAAAGGCTGTTCTGGAATATATGTGCACAAATAAGATGACCACCCTCTTTCCAAATGCTTTTGTTGCTCTGTGCATACTTCTAACACTTTCTGTAACAGTTGCCAGTGGAGAACGCAGCTTCTCCAAGCTGAAATTAATAAAAACACATCTACGCTCTACAATGACGCAGGAGAGGCTGGTCGGCCTTGCAACCATCTCAGTAGAGCACGAGCTGATCCAGACTGTGGACCTTTAGGAAGCAGTTCAAATCTTTGCAACCAAGAAGGCACGGAAAGCACCACTTTGATTATTCAAACAGATAAAAATGCCAGTGTTTACCATGCAGACAAGAAAAGTTATGTTTGCTGTTCAGGCATTTGAAAGTTAAGTGTTACTTACAATTTTTGAACAGGGTATTTTAAGTTGTTCTCCTTTATTGGGTAGGTAGCAGAGCAGTACCATGAGAGTTGTAGAACAGGAAGAAGAATTGAGACCTTTCAAAGTTTTGGCCCAAGCGAGGAGGCATGGGGGCATCATTTCAGCTCCCCTCCTCAGGTGCCAAAATGTTGTGGGCCGGCCCTGAAGAAATGAGACTTGGTCACCTTTGAATATTTTTTCTTCATTAGCTGGGAGGAGCAATTATATTTGGAGTGCAAACCATCTCAACCATACCTTGTTAAATATTGTGTTCATTCTCATAAAACCAGTATCTAATAGGGTTTATTCGTTCATTTAATGCTATATATTTGCTTCCTTTTTAGGTAATGAATTACTTATCTTTCTGGCAGACCAAAAGGAGCCCTATTTTAAACCCAAAGTCAAGTTGTCAATGTAAGTATTGATACATAATATCTTGATGATGATGTGATGGAAGCATTCATTTTGGTTAAGACTGACTGAATTGGAAGCAAGATTCGGTGGGAGCATGATTAAGATTCTTTCTGCGTTGTTTTTTTGTCTGTTTAAGTGTATGATTCAGTTTGTTTGCTAGAATTCAAGCTTAAACTTGAAAGATGAGTTTGCTTAATGATGTCAGGAAAGGCCATTTGGTATTTTCTGTACTTGCCTAAATTTTATGCATCCTCTGAGAGAAGTTGGGGAAATAAGAACTTCGTAATCTATAGGGTTTATGTTTAGTTAGATACATTCCCCTCTCAGCTTCACTTATTTAATAGAGAATATGGGCCTTATTTCCAGTTCCTATGCAAATGCCCATCTACTGTGTGCACAGAAAACTGAATATCCTTATTTACATCTTTCATATGTGCATGTATGTGCATAACTGTATATGAGTTTGAACAAACTGAGTACTCATGCACAGAATAGGCACACATTTGCACATGCCAACACATGAGTACGGGTGCACTGACATTCAAGCTTCTCATTTAGAAACAAAGCCCAGATACTCAAGGAACAATGTGTGTGTGGACCAAAAGAACGACAGCAGAAAACAAAAGATAGTATGTGAGAAGGAATAAGACACAACAAAGGAGAAAAGATGGGGCTTTCTGAAGCCCCAATCTACAGCTTCGGTCCCAACTGCTTAGACATCATGTTTTATGATCTAGCTACTGGGATCAAACTAGAAGGTTTCCTTGTGTCTATACTAGAGCTTTTAGGGGCCCGCAGTGATAAGTTGCTATACTGTGGGACTAGTAAAGTTTTGCAAGTACTGGGGAGTGTGGGAAGAGTGTCTGCCAAGACTTAGGGCTAAAACTTTCATTCTACAAAATTTCATGTAATATACCCATTGCAAAAAGAAAAGAAATTATTAGTCTATGGATGTTCAATATTTTAGGGGACAACAGATTTTAATCTCACATCCATTTGCACATTTAAATGTTTAATTTTATAATTGTAGAAATCAGGATGTCATAACCAGTGTGGTTCCTGGAGATTATGATGGTGATTCACAAATGGATGTCCTCCTGACAACACAACCACAAAATCATGTCACCGATGAACTATCAGTTATTATTTTCTGGGGACGCAATCAAACATTAGGTAAGTTGGTGCTATTGTTAACTTAATTATTTTTTTATTATTTATAACTTACTAGACAACATAACCATTATTTGTTTATAACAGAAATACTGATTAAACATCTATAGCAGATCTGCAGTTTCACATCTGCATAAAATTTTGTAGTAGAACTACAGTGGGTAGGAGGGTAAAAAAATCAGTCTCTTTATTGTGGAGTAGCAATAGCCAACTCACAGTTCAAGTTGGAGCTATTTTCTTAATATAAACCTTATTTTCTCTACCCCCCCCCATCCCTTCTTGCTGCCTCTACCTCCTCCCAACTCCCCCGCATCGACAAGAATAATTATTTTTATCCTAGGCTAAAGTTTATCTCGGGAAGATGCGTAAGAAATAGGATACAGTGTTATGAAAATTTATCTCTCCTTCATTTGTCAACATTATGCTAACATTTTTGGGCTCATGACATTTAATAAAATGGTTTGGTTTAGAAATTCCAAGTTGTTCAATTTTTGTTGACCTTGCTGAGAAGCAGCTTTTACGGGGAAGGTTTGGGGAGGGATGGGAAGGCTAAAGAGTCTTTAAGTGCCTTAAAAGCAATATTTAAACAATCAATATTAAAATATTTGTGAAGTATAAATCGAGCTACTACTGACTTCAAGTAGTGTTGCTGCCGGGCTGAGTTACAAGTGCGGGTAATGGATTGTGAAGTAGCAGACTGTGGAAATGGGTTGGAGCATGTCCAGGAAAGGACATGAGATGACCAGAGGATTTGGGAGGAATATGAAGGGTTGACATGGAGTGAGGTACAAACAGGAAGATGCAGGCCTCCTTGCCAGTTGGCTGAGAGGGGATTTAGGGGACCTTGAAAGCTTGGAGAATGAGAGGCATAGAATGGTGTTAATGGAGAGGTTATATACCTACAGGAGATAGAAGGTGTAGAAGATGGAAGGGCAGGGTACTAGTGCACGCCCAGGAAGTGGGGGACAGAAGATGGGTCCAAATGAAAGTGCAGGGTGAAAGGAAACAATATAACTGACTGCTTTGAGCAGGGATGGACAGAGATATGCCAGGGACAGCTGGATGTAGCGTTTGAGAGGTCTGTGGGGGGAGCAGTGCTGGACACCCAGCCAGTTTACACTTCCACATAGTCTCCTCGTTAATAATTACTCCTTCCAATTTACATTGTGCTACAGTCTTAAACAACACACTGAATAAAGAAAAGAAGTACTTGTGGCACCTTAGAGACTAACAAATTTATTTGAGCATAAGCTTTCGTGAGCTACAGCTCACTTCATCGGATGCGTTCAGTGGAAAATACAGTGGGGAGATTTATATACACAGAGAACATGAAACAATGGGTGTTATCATACACACTGTAAGGAGAGTGATCACTTAAGATGAGCTAATACAAGCAGGAGAGCGGGGCGGGGGAGGAAGAAAACCTTTTGAAGTCACCTACTACAGGACAGGCCCAACAAAGAAAATAACAGAATGCCACTAGCCATCACCTTCAGCCCTCAACTAAAACCTCTCAAACGCATCATCTAGGATCTACAACCTATCCTGAAGGACGACCCATCACTCTCACAGATCTTGGAAGACAGGCCAGTCCTTGCTTACAGACAGCCCCCACAACCTGAAGCAAATACTCACCAGCAACCACAGAATAGAACCACTAATCCAGGAACCTATCCTTGCAACAAAGCCCGTTGCCAACTGTGTCCACATATCTATTCAGGGGACACCATCATAGGGCCTAATCACATCAGCCACACTATCAGAGGCTCGTTCACGTGCACATCTACCAATGTGATATATGCCATCATGTGCCAGCAATGCCCCTCTGCCATGTACATTGGGCAAACTGGACAGTCTCTACGTAAAAGAATAAATGGACACAAATCAGACATCAAGAATTATAACATTCATAAACCAGTCGGAGAACACTTCAATCTCTCTGGTTACTCGATTACAGACCTAAAAGTCGCAATATTACAACAAAAGGACTTCAAAAACAGACTCCAAGGAGAGACTGCCGAATTGGAATTAATTTGCAAACTGGATACAATTAACTTAGGCTTGAATAGAGACTGGGAGTGGATGGGTCATTACACAAAGTAAAACTATTTCTCCATGTTTATTCCCCTTCCCCCCCCCCCCCCCCCCGTGTTCCTCAGACGTTCTTGTCAACTGCTGGAAATGGCCCACCTTGATAATCACTACAAAAGGTTTTCTCTCCCCCCAACCCCCCCGCTGGTATTAGCTCATCTTAAGTAATCACTCTCCTTACAGTGTGTATGATCACACCCATTGTTTCATGTTCTCTGTGTATATGTCTCCCCACTGTATTTTCCACTGAATGCATCCGATGAAGTAAGCTGTAGCTCACGAAAGCTTATGCTCAAATAAATTTGTTAGTCTCTGAGGTGCCACAAGTACTCCTTTTCTTTTTGCGAATACAGACTAACACGGCTGCTACTCTGAAACACTGAATAAAGAATACTTTTCAGGTACATTTTGTGCATATGTTATATCTGGACAAGTTTTTGTCCCAACGGGTTCAGATTATCCTTATTAACCATATTTTCATATGCTTCAATCTACGTTTTAGTATTATTTTATAAGATTACTAACCTAGGTAGAAATGGACTTTTGTAGTAAGGGTTATTTTTGTAATTTTGTTGAGCCCCCACATTGCTATAGATGGTAAGTTCCAGAGTTGGGTCTCTGAATTGCCTTTCTTCTTTGTGCTGGCAATTAAAATTTACATGGAGTTCAAAGCTGTCAGTTATATTGTTTGTGCTGAAGGCTGGCTGCGCTTTTGATGATCTGTACACTAGCCCAACAAACAAAATCACTAAATAGCTTTGGAAGACCTAAAGTTAATAAAGAATATAGTATAATGAGGGCTGGGTGTCTTAATGTCATAAAATGTGTGCAATTTAATCAAGTGAATGCTTTCTCTGTTTTCAGATTATAATCGTAAGACTGTGTTAAATAAAACTTTTCATGATGAGCCTCTAATTATGGAGTAAGTATGTGTGGCATCTTACCTTGAACAAAACTTGCAGAAATAAATTAGAACATAAATGTTAAATATTAAAAAATATTTAACATTTAAGTGTTTAGTTTATTTAACAATGTCAAATTAAAACACCTAATATCTTAAGTCTGAAATGTGCCCGATATTAAAAACACAACATGAAATCATCCAGGCTGTAGGTTGTCGCATTTCCTCGAGGTGAAGTCTCATGACTTGCTGCCTCTAGACCAGGCATTTAGGCTTCAATTTACTGTGATCACCTCAATAGATTGGTCTTTAATTCTACATCTGCAGTCCTCGTCTCTCAGGGACAGTGACAGGGTTAACAAAATGACTGGCCAGTGTTCATAAAACCAAGTATTTATTCAGAACAAAAGCATTACAGAGAAAACAATAAACAGCTTACATGCATGCTTACCAGATAATACTTGGCCGCTACATAGGACCGTGGTAGGTTTCGTAGTACTCCAGGTCCTCTCATGAGGTCTGTATCTCTTGTCACAGTCTCATGTCAGTGCTTGGATGCAGTGAGAGTAATCTCTCCATGTAGCCAGATAGTCACTTTATACTGTTTGTTTGCCCAGGTGACATCAATCAGATCAGTTCATGCAGTTTTCCCCAGGGTGGAGGTTTCTCTAGACTTGTTACAGGCCTACTGATTCGCATTAATTATCCCTGTCCCTGCCAAGTGATCTTAGTTCCTGCAGGAAACTCCTGTACCTCCCCCAGTGGAGCTAGAATATAATCCCTAGACCAAACAGATACATATTACATGTATAAAGTAGATACTATAGTCTTTGGATATTCCATGCATCTGTCATACTACTTATGTCATCTTTGCAACCTCAAATAAACAGCCCTTCTGCACAGTCACAGTGATTGGTGAACTCAAATTTCATGTTTGCTGAGGCTGTTTACTTCAGAGTATGTTGTAGGAAAGGTTAAAAGTCCTCATTGACCTAGGAGAAGCAGGGAGGCTACCACAACTGATAAGGACTGTGGGGAGATTAAGGTAGGACAGTGGAGAAGACAGGCGCAGAGATCTGCTAAAAGGATGGTGGCTGGTAGGTAATCATTCTAATAGGTCTGGTTAGGGTAGGGATTGTGGGCATGTTGATTTAAACTTTCCCTTTACATTTTAGTAGTTTACGCTTAACACAGTACTGCACTGTATTTGCTTCTCTCCAACCCCCCCCCCCCCACCTCTTCCCCCGTTGCTTCCTGATTGCATAGTTCTGGTTCTAACTGAGGTGTGTGGCTGACCAGTCAGTCTGTAACTCTGTTCATAACTCTGATGTTCTACTGTAGTGCAGACTAGAACTGAATCTTCAGAGAAGAATGCACAGAATCAAGTTTTTCAATTCTTAGAGTCCCAAATACAAAGGGATGATTTAGAATAGTCAGACTGAACATTTTTAATAAAGGATAAGATGACACAGCTTGTTTTTCACATTTTCAGCTTCAATGGTGATTTAATTCCTGATGTCTTTGGTGTCACAAACGAGTCAGATAGGCCTCAGATACTGATAGGCAGGTAAGCTAAAATGTTTACTTATTTATTAGCATGTAACATGAATGTTTATATCAGTTGTTGGCACACCCAATTCTACTGTAAGTGTAAGTGCATGAAATTTCCATGTTGAGCGGGTGGTGTATAGACATGGAGCTCTTGTGTTGGCCCTCTTCCTCTTGATATCTTAAGGAGCAATGTTCTGTGTACTCTGTGGCACACAGGATCTAATTTCTGTGCACTTCTGTGTAATAAACTAGAAATTCTGTGGCGGTTTCAAGAACCTAAAACTTGAGTAACGGTGGCTGGTATGAGAAAGTACATGGTGGTTTCTTGCAACTACACCTCTACCCCGATATAATGCTATCCTCCGGAGCCAAAAAATCTTACTGCGTTATAGGTGAAACCAAGTTATATCGAACTTGCTTTGATCCACTGGAGCGTGCAGCCCCTCCCCCCCGGAGTGCTGCTTTACCACATTATATCCAAATTTGTGTTCTATTGGTCACATTGTATCGGGGTAGAGGTGTATTATGGTGTACAGTGGTAATGAATTCAATTTCATTTATTTTTATTATGGTAGAACATAGATGCCAGAGTCTTTTTGATTGGTGCTGTGCAAATATGTAACAAAAACCTGTCATCTGTGTACACACTGAAGTCTATAACTTATATTTGGCCTAATACACTCCAAGATTCCATTCATGTAAATGCAAAAGTATGTCGGAAGATACCAGTGTGCTGTTCATTAGTGATTAGGGAACAGACATGAAAAATGTGTGCAATATTTTTCATGTGCTCAGATTGAGGCATAAAGTATGTATAGTTTTGACATACACAGAGGTACACTTGGCTGGTTCAGGGATTAATAGTAAAATATTGCCTAAAGATGAAATTAGTTCCTGATATTGTGTTGCCTAAAGCCTTTGGAACAAATTTTAACTGAGTGAATGCTGTTGGGGTTTTTGTTTACACCAATTACTGTTGGACTAAGTCTATAATTGTCTTGTTTTCTTTTCCTCCCTTCCACTTACTTGTTGGTTCCTTGTGGGAGTAGTCTCCTGTATAAGAATAGGCTGGGGCTCTCTGCACCTTCCGCCTACACTACAGCAAAGAGATCAAATGCACAATATGAAAATATTAAGTTTTTTCCATTTTTTATTTAATTTTAATTGCTTTTAAATATCCAGTACTAATTCCCGTGCAGTAATACCTTGTTGAATTTTAGCTTTTGAAATAGCTGTATTTAAGCAAGAGGCAATTTACAAGAGAACATTTACTTCCAAATTTGTGGGGGTTTTGTTTTGTTTTAAAAGCTTTATCTGACTCCTTTTTAAATACTGTTATGTGGGTGTGGTGATGTTGGGAGAATGTATGCATCAGAATTAAGTTAACTGTTCCATATTTATTCAGTTATGGTTTATATCTTCCTTTTCCTAATCTTATATATTTGCAGGGAAGACCACTTGACTTAATTACCCCAAGACTGTTCTTTAACCTTTTATATTTTTTTTTAGGGTTTTCTATAGCACCTATCATTATAGTATCTAATGTTCACCAAGTCAAATATGTCTGCATGGAGAAACTATTATGTGTAAGAGGGTATATGTCTAGGGTCTTGAATGGTAAGTATTTGGGGTGACTAGTCTCTTCTCCCCTTCTCCATGTTACCCTGGCTACACTCTATATTTAGTGTGCTAGTTCTATAAGAGCTATTGCAAGTATGTCTCAACCTGGGAATCACACCCCAAATACTTCAAGAAAACCAATAGTAAAGAACTGCATTATTTTTCTTTGGGAATTCAGATTAAAAACCCCAAGTTTCAAATGCAGACCTATCCTAAAAGAGCAGAGATCTATCAAGGAAGAGAGATGCATTTTTCCTCAGGATTAGAGCAGCAATGAGAAAATAAAAGTCCTTTTCTGTATTTCTCTAACTGCAAACTTATAGTTGGGTGTCTGGTGGTTAGAATTTCAAGAACAGTGGAACAGAATATGAATCTCTTCAACAAAAAGCTGGTTTCAGTATAAGACTTGCTAGTGAATACTGGAATAAAAATTTAAACTTTATCTGGGATTTCTGGTTATACCCTGAGCAAAGGACTTTCTTGGTGATTAGAAGATGTTGTAGACATGGCTAATATAGCAAAAGCAGGATAAAAGCACATGCATCCCCATCAGATAGTAGAGAAGGTTTAAAAAAATAAAATGCCTATAGGGAAAATGAGAATGAGAGGTTAGCTAAGAAAACTAATAGTAAAGAACTGTTTTTTCTTTTTCTTTGGGAATTTAGATCAAAAACCTGTTTGACACAGTATGCTCTCAGTTACTTTAAACATGGTCCTGGTTCTGCAGCTTAACAAGTTGGAGGAGCAGCTCAAAGACCGTTCACCCTTCCAAAGTGCTAGTTTATGAATCCTACCTGGCGAAGAAAAGGATCACTTCAGCTAGTAATACCTACTATGACTGGGACTTACCTGGGACATAAATTCGAGTCATTCTGGGTTACTAGCATAATCCTTCCATGAACAACTGTTAAGCAGGGTATATAGAGCCTACACTTCATGTTCTTTATGAAATTATATGTGGAAAGTATTCTGGTTTCTAGATAGAGGAACTTCATTGAAGACAGAAAGTCTGAAGTCTGTATAGAATAGGGATCTCTATAATAGGCAACTAGGCCCAAACTCAGAATTTACACTTTTGCCTTTTACAAGAGTATGGTACAAATTGGGAAGATAGCAGAACTGGATTTTAAGGAGAGAATTGAAGGAGGAAAGAGAAGCTACATGGCCTATGTGATCAGGGAATTTATTCTGAGGTTAGGGGACAGCATGCATGGGGACCAAGGTGATTATTGGAGGTGAACGTGAAGGAACTGTGAAGTTAAAAAGCAGCTGCTTGTAGGTCATGACCAGGAAAACTTGGAGATGATCAAAGATGTAGGTAGAGGCAAAATTATATAGAGCTTAGAAGGTAGGGCAAAGTTTTTGAATTGGAAGCAGAAAGAGAGAAGTTAACGAAAGGAGGGGTTAGAGTTGGCTGAACAATGTGACTTTCGGTTGTGACTGGAGAGGTACTCGGGAGAGATGCAGCACAGAGAAGGCTTGAGTAATGTAACTTGTTTCATATTTACATCAGATTCGTTTTGCACATCATTCATACTCAGATCAGATTCATTTTGTACTTACTTTCAGTTTTTAAAATCCATAATTACTTAGTTTATAACTTGCAACAAGGTATAAAACCAACAACTTTTGGGTAATGAACTTCACAAATTTAAAAATAATTAACGATAAGTGCATTAAAATTCTCTAGCCGGTCCTACACTTAACTTCAATGAGTTGAGCTCATCAAAGTTTTATGCACATAAAAGTTTCATGCTTCAGTACTTTGACTGGTTGGCGATCTAAGCTAATGTTCTTTTTGCGTGGTCCATACTGCTCCTTGTAACTTGCAAAACTCTTAACATCCAGAGTTCCTGGATAACCCAAATTAGCTCTGGTTCTCACTTCTACTTCTCTTCTGTAGGATTCCTGAGCTCTGCAGAAGGTGGGGGAGTATCAAAAGTTGTGCAGCAGAAAAGCAGCAGAGACAGCCCACTGTTGTGGGGGGCTCAGGATTTCCTCAGGAGAGGGTTATATATATGCTGCTTTTCTTCTGTGGACCTTAGTCCATCATGGTTTTCTTTGTGAACTCTTTTGAGCTCAGCACATGAAGCTTTCTATGTGAATTGCTAGCAGCCTGGTACATGGGAAAAATACCCAACCCATTGTATATATTCTTTTTTTCTTTTCTTTTGAAGTTTTGTGGACTTTCTTAATTTACAGAGAATACTACAGTAACAAAACAGTCCCACGTGTTTAAAACTGTGGAATTGACCTGACCAGCTAAAGTAATTTATATAAACATTCTAGTACATTTAAATATGAAATATTTAGTTTGTACCCAACAATTTAATTTAAAGTTTTAATTTTCTAAAGAGAATTTACCTGACTGTGCAATTGATATTGCATGATTATGTATAAAGTTTATTTAGTTTGGGTGTAACTCAGTAAAATGAAAAATTTAACACGTTGCCTTCACAAAGGTTGAGGGGAATACCTGTTGAACAACAAGGCTTAACCTATTTGGAAAATCAAGCTGTATTCTCTGCCTATTATATTGCTACCCTGTACAGATACAGACAACATACATCACCTACTATACATTACCAGTGGAGGAAAAGAAATAACTGCTAAACAAGAGTCTAGAATCAGAACATCGATAGCAATGTGGTTCATGAAAGTAGAAATGAACACATCTCACTTTCACAGCTATATTAACTCTGAAAACAATTCAAAATCCTTTTGAAAAGAAAAATGGCCGACACACCCAAGCAGAAAAATTCAAACTTGGTTCCCTCTACAAATAGTAATGTGAGTACTTAGCTTTAGGCACCTATGTACTAATATGTGCATCTTTAGGTCTGATCTTCTGATGTACTGAGTTCTTTCAATTCCTGTCAATTTCATTAGGCATTTAGGACACAGGCTCCTAGATCAGTTGTGCATTACATCATTTCACTGGAACAGCCCCCTCTTTCTGTTCACACCTCTGTTTTTTAGTAGTGTCTGCTTAAATTAAATCACAAGTAATGAATAGCAGTTTTGAGTCTCAGAACGCACTGTTTTTTCAGCTTTTAACTGGAACTTTGTAGTATTATCTAACATCTGATTATTTAGTAGTTTGTATTAATATGAAAATGTACAATGATATTTGCTGCATAGTAAATCCAGATGTAGTTAGTCTCTGACAGCTGTTTGGGGTTTTTTTGTGTATATAATCAACACTGATGCTCATCACTTTAAAAGAAATGGTTTGTTGTGAAGTGTTTTGAATTTCCCTGGGGCATTTTTTAGCTGTTGTGTTAAGAGAAGCCCAATAGAACTAGAGAAGTCAATCAGATTATACCTGTTTCCATAGAAACCGTACATCAGCATTTCTAACTTTCCATCTTCCTGGACCTTAAGCAATGTATAATTAAATAATTTTTTTATTCTTGATATTAGTCTGATACGTTGTTGTCCAAGATAGATAGTAAGAGGTTTTAGCAAATGTGTAACCCATTTACTCAAAATGTAATCATTGCTAGTAGCATCATTTTAATATCATTCTCAATAAGAGCATTTCCTTTTAGTACAGGGTTATTTGAAGATTTCTAGATCTTTTTTGATAAACAAAGAATTACAGTATAGGACTGGAAACAATATTGTGATTATTTTTAAATCCTGCAAATGTATAATTGGAAGTCCTTATGCCCTTCTAAAAGAGAGTTTTTTGACCATTAATCTCAGCTTGAATTTTATCAAGTTGACTTTTATTTAAATCTGAGATTTATGGAACAAAGCCTGCAAATTCCCCCAAGGGTGTTCATGACAGTAAGTGTAACCTTGCAGTGATTATATTGGAAGATTTTATCAGCTTTGTAGGAGAACAGCACAGTTAATATTCTGTGAAGAAATATTTATAACAGCACCTTGGTACAAAGAAATAGATTAATAGTTCAAAAGAAGGTTGAATGTTATAGGTCAGAATATAATCTGTTTGATAATGTTTGGAAAATATAGCTTTATTTTATTTCCTTACAAAACCAATGTTTAGTTTTTAATGGAAAAACTTTAGGCTTGTCATGAAGATTTCAACAGTTCTCCATTTTCTTAATTGTTTTATAGTTCTCTAGAAGTAAATGTTCTGGAATATAATTTCAGTAGATCTGTTTTTAATTGCACAGGATGGTTTTTTCTGTGTTTTGTTTCAAAGTTTCATAGTTAAATCTTAAATCTATGGAAGATACACTTTGGATACTGATATTTGCTGATCTTAACCCTTACAACTACAGACAATGAGAACTATTTTGGGTGTTGGGGAAAACCTAATTAGAGCTATGTTTGAAATAACTGAATCACTACTAACACCCATCATGTAGTGTCTGATTAACATTGAGTTGGATTTTTACCAAATGTAATAGTTAAGACTTCTGCATATGAAAAATAACGTCTTATTCAAACACTGTCCTTTGAAAGGCTTGCCATGCTGGAACCTGAAAGCTTGGAAATATTTGTGGATATTTGTTTGATTGAAAAACATGAACCAGGATGGTGATGTGAGCATTTTAATAAGAGCTTGGAAATAAGCCTGCCTAATTAAACAAACTGCAGCATGAAAGAGCAGAAATGTAGCAAAGAGCAGCTATTCACGGTGAATTAAGGCAGCTATTTTCTATGATCACCTACAGTACAATCTTCAGACAGTTCCATATTAAATACAATTCATATAATCACAGACGTGTTTTTTCTAGTTCTGTTAAATTATGTCTTTGTAGTTTCCACTTGAAAGAAGTATGATCCATGGATAGAAAAGTTTAGTTTTCTGAAGATGGACATGAACAACATGTTTTAATCAAAAACTACTGTAGACAGGGCTTGGTTTTTCTCCCTTTTTATTACACTAATGTGAGCTCAAAGGAGAGCAGGTCACCTTTGCTCTGAATTGTAACTTACCCCCAGAATAGCTTTACAAATATTAAGTCTTTATAGATTGAAGAAGATAGGTGGAGCTGGGAAATGATTTGGAAACCCACTTGAGTGGAACAATGCTTCTGTCTCTCTCATTCAAAGGTAGACTCTTTTAGATAACAAAAAATGAGTCATGCCTGTGGAAAGTAGCAATAAAGAAAGCAACAAATGAAGAGCTTTAAAAGCTAAAACTGCCAGTGTTCTGTATTCACTTTAAATATGGTCCTTATATTATCTGAGTTAGGCGTATGCTGCTTCTTGCAACTCAGTTCTCATTGCTAGATTGTGTCCAGACTTATTTAGAAGTGTAGTATTTATTCATTGAAGAGGAAAAAAGGACAAGACATATGAGGAATGTGGCCTAACTAGGCTGCAACTTCACTAACTTAAGTTGCAGCCTAGGGAAATTATCAGGCAATGACTCTGCTGCATACCTTCTTCCTGTAATCTGCACCATCTGAGGGCTTGTCTGCACTCAGCAATTTACAGTGCTGCAGCTTTCTTGCTGAGGGATGTGAAAAAACACCTGCCCTGAGCGCAGCAAGTTTCAGCGCTGTAAAGTGCCAGTGTAAACAGTGCACCTGCGCTCTGCCGTGACTACACAAACCATGTTAAAGTGCTGCCGCGGCAACACTGTAGCATTGCCAGTGCTATTGTATCAAGTGAAGGAGATACTTTTTCATTGTCTGAGAAATATTCTGATACTGTACCTTGTTCTGACTTGATATGGTGCTATGGTGAGTTATGGTTCATACTTTGGGTAACTTATAACTAACTGCACAGCTTGAATTTCAGACTGGACTGTTGTGACAGATTATTTTATGCTTTCCCAGATCTGTATTCCCATTAATTTTAGTTTGTGCACTTTGTTGCAGCCTGAGTATTTCTTTACCTATTTTCCTAACACATTACTTAGGTAACTAGAGTGGTTCCTGCACATTCATTTTTCTATAACTTAAAATACTGTGTTTCAGCAACTTAACAAATGGCCCTTTCTTCCATGCAGATATGTTGGGCCAAAGTCATCCCCGTGTATTTTTTTTTTTTTAATGTAGGATCTCAATAAATCCTTCTCTTTAAAATGATAGCAAGGGTAAACGTAGGCATATGAGAGAGAAAGGGGTGAAAATGGAACAAAGGAGGGGACTAATATTGCCTTAGTCTCTTTGAATAATAGTTCCAATAATTAAATGTAAAATTAGTTGAAAGCCAGTCCAGTAAGCTAACCCTTGTTCCTGAAACCTCTTAATCCACTGTAACATAACTATACAAAAATCTGTTAAAAGAATGTTAAAGTTGACAAGTCAGGCATTCAAAATTAGGAAGTAATAGAATTAAGCTTGTTCGTGTGTCTGTTATTAACATTAACTCCATTATTTGGCAGCAGTAGTAGGGGTTATGTAACTTCACCAGTGGGTTAACTATGCGGAAGTGGCCCCATTTTATAGACATCATAACCAAGCATAATGATGTGACAGATTCTGTCTAGCATGTGAAGTGAATGAGACTTGGGTTCCTCATTGGAGAACCAGGTTATCTTCACAGCTTCTGCAAGAAGTGACCTTGTGCAACTTATATTTTGTCTGTAAAATGGGGTAGAGTTGGGAGAGACGTAATACTTGCGTTCCTCAGAGGACAGTGATATGGGAACTTGCTCAATGAGTGTGTCTTGTATAGTGCACAGAATTATTATAACCAGTTGGTTGAAAAGACGACGTTCAACTCATGGTGCACCTTTCCCTGAGGATCAGGGAAGGAGGATCAGTTTTATTTGTGTACCATTGTGTGGCCACTGCAGAGCAAGGGCAGATGCACAGTTCAGTTGGAGCGTTCAATAAATGAAGTGTGCAAGCTACTAACAAGTGCTGCTGTGCAAGTAGTGGTTTTCTGCAACTTATACTACTTATTTTTCACTAGACTTGTTCTCAAACAGTTCTCTGAACTCTTTTGCTAAAATTTTAAAATTAGAAACCTGAGGCAGAGACTGAGCATGGAAAACTTCAGCCCAAACAGTTAATGCATGTCAGTTATAAGCAATTATATAAGGATGTCATAATGAAAAATGTTATACAACTTTGATATGTCACTATTCTGTCTATGACTATCAATTAAACTACCAATTAAATACAGCTTCTTATTTGCTTTACACTTTGGCTTTTTTTTGTCTAACTGTGATAGTGAGAGGCTTTCTAATTATGAAAAAAATAGATATTTTTTCAACGGCGCATTGAATAGATTTCAAATAAGAGCACCATATTCTTGTAATGTTTGGAGGCATAATTATACTTTTACAGCCCCATTTCACATGAGACTCTTAAAACAGTTGATAAAAGTTAGTTAAACCTCTCAACGCTGCTGGCAGGTAGCTAGTTAGGGATTATCCCTATTTTACAAATGAAACTGCAGAACATAGAGGTTGTGACTTGACCAAGATCACCAAGGAAATCTGACAGATCTTGGACAAAAACACAGATCTCCTTATTTGCTGTGGTTTCATCATTCATAGTTGTAAAATACTATTTGACTCTCTCTTTTATGAAATGTTGCATTAGGGTTAATGTAACATGGTCATAATTCAATTTGAGAATTTTTAAAATAAATGAACATTGTAATTTGCAAACCTACTTATTTTGAAATCAGTGACTCTTCAGTTGTACCCAAGGCTTCCTGGTAATGAACTCCATTCCATTTCTTGTTATGGATTCTCATGCAGGGTACTCTTAACGGCCTCAGAATAATTTTAATATGTCAGTACCCAGATACTATAGTACCTGTCTGGTCTATTGCTTAATGAGATTATATTACTTTTACTGTGAAAACTCAGTTTTTTAGCAAAACAAATGTGCTTAAACATAAGAGGCACAAACTACTTTTGTCAGCATGTTTATTTCTGGTTTTGTTGATCTTTTGAAATGCCACCAAGGTAAAGACTTCACAAAATAATTTGATTAAAACAGGTTATGAAAGCAAAGCAAGTTTTGTTTGTTTTGATTTGAAATATGGTAAGACTTCTGAAATTATGCTCCATTTCCTTTGGGTGTTTGTAATTCTTCGTTAAGTCTGAATCAAGTTAGTTTAAATAGCCAGGTATTACAAGAAACAAGGTTAAAAGTACCCAAGGTAAGCCATTGTATTGACAGTATTTTAGGTAAATATTGTCAAGAATTTCTCAATATATTAGGAAACCTATAAAAAACCTGAATATTAGTGAAATTTTGCTACAAAAAGCTAGAACTGTGTATTTCAAAATCTTTTAAAGAGTGGTATCAAGGTTGACAAGTCCTAAATCGTAAACACATAAGAATAGCTTTGTTTTCTTTGTCACCCAGGAATTTATCATGGCATCCTGCATTGGACACTAAGAATAAAATGTACATACCGCACTCTCATGCTTTTATAGATTTGAATAGAGACTTCACTGCAGGTGAGTCACAAATATTGTAATGTTTTATTTAATTGCCATAAAGATACTAATCTTGCTTTTAAAAAACAGATCTATTGCATTCAATAATAATAAACAGTAGATTTCTGAGCTGTCAGACAGGAAAGAACAATTACATGATAAAAGGAATGTAATAGACTACAGTATATTCAATTTAATGGATGCCTTATTAATATTATTTCTTTTTAAAGTAACTCGTTACTTGTAATTTACTTTTCTTTACAACTATTATATTATTGATAGCAAGTTTAAATACATTCCAGAAAGTGTCGGTGGTTCAAAAAAGTGTTTTTACAAAGCTTTATAGGTTTTTGAATGCAAGGTACTAACTTCTGTAAATTAAATGGCTCAGTTTTTTTCAAAATGTCTGCCAAATTGAATAAGGGTAGTAAAAGCTTTTAGAAAAGATGTCTCCCAACCAGCACACCTTTCGTCCTTTCTTTCGTCCGTCTTTCCGCTTTAACAAAATGTTGCAACTACAGCTAACTCGAGATGATTTAGTGGCCACTGTTAAAACCACATTTCTTACTCTCCAGTGGTTCTGTCGGTGCTCCTTGTAACTGTGAATACTTGGTTAAAGGTGCCCACTGTCATGGGAAGTTAAAGAGAAACAGTGTCTCTAGTTTGTTTTCTGCAGATAGCTGAAATGTTAGTTCCCCTTGCCACCACCTTCATTGTCACCATCTTGGACAAAAAATAACTTTTTTTGCATTTTAAAAAAGGGAAACTTGAATGTAATCACATCTCTCATGAGATTGGAACCCCTTAACCCACATAAATTTTTAATATAGACATAACGAGATCTGTGATTTGTGAATATGACTGTACACTTCAAGTATGTTGTCAAGTACCAGGTGTAAAATCTTGAGTAGTTAACTGCCTCTGTTGTGGGCTTTCCCTTATCTTGATACTTGAAATATTGATGCTTATGCTTATTTTCATTGCTTAGGGTACCGGATTTAAATGTGACTTGGTGCACAAGGGTTCTATTAACATCTCTTTATCCGTTCCATTTTATATTCTCTATATTGGAGTGTGTTCTACCACTGATGCATGGGCGATTACATGTGAAACTCTCATTTACATTATCTTCTACATAATTCCTCCATTTCTGAATAGAGAATCTTATAATCAACTTAAATTTTAGTGTTTTACAAATGCATATATTATACATAACTTGTCTCAGCTTTACAAATTGTACAGTGTTTTGTATGAGTTTAAATGTAAAATTTAGCTTTAGGTCACCATAATGAGTACATTGTGTAGTACATATGTGACTTATACCTGTTCAAACGCACTCTCACATTCACAGTTAGTCTTGCCTTGGTTCCCTGCATATCAAATGAGTATTGTAATTGCTAGGTTCTCTTTGTAGATGCCTGTATTCCGTTCATAAAGTAACTTTCATAAATGTATGAAATACACTTTTGGAAAAAAGAAGTTAAGAAATGAAAGTGTGGTGGTCTATTTCAATTAGTAATCTGATCGTGAAGGGAAAGAGAAGAGTCGACAGGTTGATTTAAACAATTCCATTCTGAGTCTCAGGTACTAAGTTTTCTGCCCTAGCTCACAGTCAAACGTTTGTTTGCAGTTTTGAAACACTGCTGGACCAGGTCTTTATGTGCGAGACTCAAACTGGAAGAATTAAATACATTAAGTTAGTATGGAGAGTGTGCATTATGTTTCAGCAATGGCCATTTTTGTTCAAAGTATTCTATAAACCTTATGCAATGAATTTTTTATTAGTGTTAAGGCCTATAAACAGTTAACTTGTACGGTGATTATTTTTTAGGGTGGTATATTAAAATCTACGTACAGTATATGGTTTTATTTTTCGACTTCTCTCTCCTAGCCTAGAATAGTCAAATGGCAGGATTAGTTCTTGGCAACACTCAAAATCATATACGGAGGGGAGGTAGCTAATGGAAATGCCCTTAGAGATTCATTCTGTGCTTGGTGGTGGCATATAGACACACATTCCTTTGCTAGCTATAGTAATTTAGCTGGTGCTAGAAACACCATCTATTATTAAGGTTGCCTGATACTTACATTGTATGACCCTGTTTTCAGTTACCTATAACTTTGCCAAACTTAAACTGTTTGGGTTGAAATTTCCAATGCCAGTTATCTTCCACAGGCAGAGTTTTTTGGAAAACTTCAGCCAAAATAGTTTAGCTGTTTCTGAGAATGGAGCAAGGGGAAAATGTTTTACCAATGCTTTTAAAAAAAAAAAAAAAAAAAAAAAAGAAAGAAAGAAAGAAAAAAGTGGCTACCCTTTCTCTGAAAAGCTCTAGTACCTCTATGCTTGGGAGTGGGGACTTGAACTTTCAAAGGAGGGACTGGACTTTGTATCAAAGATGTGCCTTTTGCTGTCCCTGTGAAAATCCACCAACATCTGACCAAGTTCTACCCCTTTGAAAAATAACCATTCACACATGTTCAGTGGGGACTTAAGCCTGGTCTACACTAGGGTGGGGTGATCCATCTAGTCAATTTCAGCTACGAGACTACGTGACCCCTGTTCAATCGATCGCTGCCCGCCTTTCCAGCGGGTAGTGCAGACAAGCCCTTAGATGCTGACAGCTAAGTTCCCTGAAGATTCTATCCACATCTGGTATGCTCAGGACAGAGGGAGAGAGAGCTGGCAGATGGGGCGGGAGAGACTGTCATCAGATGAAGAGCTACGGGAGAATGGGCCTGACAGATGAAGGAAACTGAAACTGAGAACCAGGCCTTGTCCACACTAGCACTTTTGTTGGTCAGGGATGTGAAAAACATACCCCTGACCGACGAAAGTTTCACCAACAAAAGTGGCTGTGTGGACAGCGCTATGTCAGCAGGAGACTGCTTGTTAGGGGAGGTTTAATTATGCTGGCAAGAGAGCTCTCTCCTGCCAGCATGGATCAACTACACAGGAGACCTTACAGCAGCACCGCTGCAGTGGTGCTGCTGTAAGGTCTGTTGTGTAGACAAAGCTCTAATGTGGTGGTGAAGGGGATATGGAAACAGACCTGTTTAACAGTTGAGTATGGGAGAAAACATGGACTGACTGGGCAAAGAGACTGGGGTTATGGAATTGGTGGGCAAGAAGACTCAGACTTGGGAGTAGTGGAAACTGTGACAGGAGGTCTGAAGCAGTGAGACTAAGAATTGCTGGGCAAGGAGACTGAGACTGGGATGAGAATGCTGAGGAGTGGAAAATGGGATGAGGATGAGGAGCCGGGGTTGTGGGGGAAGGGGGAGTGAGGAGACATGGACAGTAACAGGGACAGGTTGAAGGGGCCAAAGCAGAAGGGGTCTCATTTGGAGGCAATAGAGATCTTTGTCCAGTAAGCACATTTTCCTTCAGAGCCTGGAATAGAACCCAAGATTCATAACTCTTGCCCATTCCTCTGGCATCAGCAAATATCTGTGTAACCACTGGCAAAGTGTCCCATCCCCTTCTAGTATTGGTCCACACAGAGGATGAAAACCTACCACAACTATTATTCTGTTTGCTCAAGTGACAAAGGTCTGTGTGGTAGATCTAAAGGTTCCAATCCTGCTGATGATCTGTGTGGATGTCCATATGATGCAAACTGAAAAAAAAAATCCTTTTTAAAAAATCTAAGGTACTCCACAGAGACAGATGCAGTATGGGATCACATAATTAAAGACTGTATCACAATGTATACACACAACGGGACCAAATGAACGATTGCACAGGTAATCTTAATCCTGGCATTTCCTAATTTTTGTGTACTTTGCAACCTTATTAATGTTTTTTTAACATAGTTTTGCATGTAATTGCCTTGTTTTTAAAAAATGAAACAGAAAAAATCCTCTGTGTGATTATTCATGTGTAATAATAGACATGACATACATGTATGGTAACACAGGTTTGACTTCTATAGTACTGCCAAGCTCAAGAGATGAAAATCATGAATAGAGACCCTCTTGCTATCAAAATCATGAGTCAAACCCCACAATATCATGATTTTTTTAAAAAGATTGTGATTTTTTTAGTTTGACTGCTGATTTTACTTAATTCCACCACCCATCCCATATGTGTGTCTGTGAGACAATTTAGTGTTGCCCACGCTCTGAAATTCATTAGGCAATGTGATTTTTGGCCCCTGCTGCAGGAGCTCTTGCCAATCCCCTGCCCAGAAATTAGTTCTGGCCCCACCCCCCATCTGTTCAGGCCCACCCCCAGATTCATGTTTACTCCTCCTGGAGTTCTTCACTCCCTCTCCAACGCCAGGGTGGGGGAGAGAAAGAGGAGTAGAGGTGACATCCAGTCTGCATTGCTCACAGGAGGAGAGCGGGAGGAGGGAGCAGACCTGTCCTGAGCTGCTTGTCTCTTTAGCTCCCTCCTGCCCCTTCCCCTCTTGTGCGAATGACTATGGGTAGAGCCCTGCATCGATACAAAATTTGTATCCACATCCAATCTGCAAACAGGGTCCACGGATATCCACATCCAATCTGCAAACAGGGTCCACGGATTTGCAGGGTTTTAGATATAAAATTTGGGTATCAGAGTAACAGCCGTGTTAGTCTGTATTCGCAAAAAGAAAAGGAGTACTTGTGGCACCTTAGAGACTAACCAATTTATTTGAGCATGAGCTTTCGTGAGCTACAGCTCACTTCATCGGATGCATGCCGTGGAAACTGCAGCAGACTTTATTTATACACAGAGAATATGTGAGAAAACCTGGATTTGTGCTGGAAATGGCCCACCTGATGATCACTTTAGATAAGCTATTACCAGCAGAACAGTGGGGTGGGAGGAGGTATTTTTTCATATTCTCTGTGTATAAATAAAGTCTGCTGCAGTTTCCACGGCATGCATCCGATGAAGTGAGCTGTAGCTCACGAAAGCTCATGCTCAAATAAATTGGTTAGTCTCTAAGGTGCCACAAGTACTCCTTTTCTTTTTGCAAAATTTGGGTACGCATCAATCCACAAACAAGGTCAGTGGTTTCTGCCTGGTTGCAGAAAGCAATATGTTAGTTCAGTGAAGAAAAGGCTTGATGACAAAGCCTTTAACTCACTGCCATATCCTGATTACAGATAGAATTGTTCTACAAAATTTCATTTTTGACAATATTCAAGTGTACCATTGTAGCTAATTCTTAATGGAGGAATAGCTTCTTTCATGAGCAACTTGGGTCATACAAAGGAACACTGAATAGTTCTGATGTCAAATGGAGAAAGGAAAATAAGTGTACTATGTGTCTCAGGATGAAGGGTCTTTAGGAAAGCATCAAGATGTTTGTGGATAACCTGGAGCACTTGAGGCAAAGGAAGTTAAGTCTATCCAAAGTCTTCTATCATATAGTTACACCCTTATACACTTTCAGTCTTTTCAAGGAATGGGCTGATATAGTATAACGGGTAAGAAATGAGACAATGTTGTGTGGTTTTGATCATGAGTATAATCAACCTGATATCAAGGCATGAAAATACAGCGTATTAGGTGAACCCTAGATAATCCTTGCTTTGTTATTCATAAAGCTTGGCAAGACAGATATGTATTTCTGGAGCATCTGTTAGGTGTTGTCATATAATTATCTTCAAATTCTGTTCATGGAGGGGCCCAAATCCTTTCTTTCCCTTCATACAGTTGCCTGTGAAACTTGAGGCTCAAAGACTGTGTATATGCACCCCAACTATAACTCTGTAGCCATGCAATGTGGGTTTCTGGAGGCACAACTGCTGGAAAACAAGACTTAGTGTTTTGGTAGGAAATCCTTTAAATTTGCCCTGATTCTGTAAGTTTGGACACAGCAAAACTCAGGAAATAACAGTCACACTTGGTCTGTCTTTCTTCCTGAATTTAAAATTCTTTTAATCTTACATAATATGTAAGAAGAATGTGGTTGATCCAGAAGCACCTAAAAATTGCTAATCACTAAAATAGTGATAAAATGATGACTCTAAGGCTACGTCTACATTGCACACCACTGGCAGACGTGCATAGGGTACATAGCTACATGTTGCAGTGAGAAGCAGGCTGTGTCCCCACTGCAGCATTTAGCTGCAGGTTTCAGTGAAAGGCTCTAGCAAAGGGAAAGCAACAGGGAAAGGCTCCAGCAGTGGGGAGCTGCTGGAGCCTTTCTCCGTTGCTGGAGCCTTTCTCCGTTGCTGGAGCCTTTCTCCGTTGCTGGAGCCTTTCCCTCTGGCAGGAAAAGCACCAGGATACTAAAAATAAACTACAAATAACAGGGTAAATGGGATGAGGCATTGCTTGGGCATGTAGAGAGCTGGGTAGGGTACATACCCTAAGGCTTCTGGTGCATCTTTATTCTACTTAGCTAAACAATGCCTCAAGTCTACACTGCTGTTTATATGGGTGCTAGGGGAGCATGAAGTGTATATATACTCTACATGCTGCTGTAAGGACTATGCAGTCTACACGTACCCTAAGTCAGAATGTTTACAGAGCAAAGTGTTTAAGAACATTGATAGCTGTCTACTTTATTCTTCCAATGACTCTTAACTGTTTAGTCTGTAGACCTTACTGTTGCTATTGTGTCAAGATTAGATGGCCAGAGTAAGGAATTATGTTAAGTATGGTATTTTCCATATGAGTAAAATGCATGTAGCTAACAATGTAAAGTTATTTCTCTTCTCCCACCAACCCCTAGCCTCTTAGAGTTTTAAAGCCAGGGTCTGGAGAATTGTATAGAACTAGGAGAGCCTAGAGGTTTGTCACAGGATGAGTGGCCCCTTCAAGAGGGAACAGAGTCCAGTGTGCCTGTGATAGTTACTTGCTGCCTACCCACTTTGGCTTAAAGGAAGGTACCTGAGCCTTACAAAAGGGGAGATAGTGACAGGGGAAAGGCTGCTGCCTATGGATCTCTTTCAGCCCAGGGAGGTAAGGGAAAGAAACACAGAAAGCTGTTGAAAGGGTTCCTGAAGGAAGCAACTGGGGAAGTTGCCAGAGGAGCTGATTTGAGTCTAGAAGTACAGGCCCCAAGAAGGAGAGTTACGCAATCCCCTGAACATGGGGGACAGAGACTGGAGGCCAGAGAAACTTTATTTTGAGCCTCTATGCAAGAGACTTTATTTGGACTTAATAGAGTAGAGCCTCAGCAGGGGAATTGCATCTAAAATGTTTGGATGGTGTGGAGTTATCATGGGGCAATGAGAGAAGGGTAAACTGACACAGGATGCTGCAGATTTACTCTTGAGCGACAGGCGGTGCTATAGGGCACGCTTGCCCTTTTTTTTACACGGTTTTTAATTCTGGGCTGCATAATAATCATACTTTGCAGTTTCCTAGCATGTGTGGATCTGAGAAGATGATAAACACAAATGTGTATATATAGTTTTACATTATAATTCTTGGTTTTGCATTGTTGTTCTTTAGCAACTTTAGGTGGTTTTGACACATTGGTTTGAATATAGAACCAAAAAAGCTTAGTGGTCATTTAGTCTAGGCTGCAGAACACTCCTAGGGCTTGGCTACACTTGCGAGTTAGAGCACATTAAAGGAGCCCTGGGCACCCTTGCTCACTATCCGTCCACACTGGCAAGACACACAGAGCCTCCACAGCTAGAGTGCTCCTGGTACTGCACCTCGGCGAGAAGATTAACGCTTGGTGCGCCTTGGCTGAAACGCCCAGGCATCAGTTTGAACGAGGTGTTGCATTACTGCGCTCTGATCAGTCTCCAGAAACATCCCATAATCCCCTTAAGTCAAGTGGCCACTCTTGTCATTGTTTTGGAATCGCTGCAGGAATACGGATATGCCCTTTGAAAGCTCCATTTCTGACAGCTGGCATGCTTATCTGCTCCGAGACAAAGCAACCATTACTGGTGTGTGTGTGTGTGAGAGAGAGAGAGAGAGAGAGGCGGGGGGGGGGGTTGCTGCTGTCTGAACTTGCAAGACAGCATGCTGACATGCTCTCAGCCCCCCGAAAACCCACTGTCTCTCTCCCCACATACACACACCCTGTCACGCTCCACCCCACCTCCCCACCCCCATTTGAAAAGCATGTTGCAGCCACTTGCATGATGGGATAACTACCAAAATGCACTGCTCTGTGACCGTTGCAAGAGCTGCTAATGTGGCCACGCCAGTGTGCTTGAAACTGCCATTGTGGACAGATTGCAGTGCTTTCCCTACTGCACTCCACGAAGGCTGGTTTAACTCAAAGCACTCTATATTTGCAAGTGTAGCCGTGCCCTTGGATTCCTTCTTTAGCATGGGTACTCTTTCAGATGAATGCTTTTGAGCAAATTAGAATGTGAGACTTATTTCCATAGAATAAATGGATTTTTTTATTAAAGACTGAAATCAAGGAGCTTCATATTGTTAGAGACAATGTTTATTTACTGATGAAACTTATTACTTTTGTAAAAATGAATTCTTTTTTTGTGTTTTCCTGTCACCAAGCTGAGGGTGGTGGTAAAGTATACACTTAAATCTAATCTTCCCTCTTTCTGGTGCTCTGTGACATACATATGTTTTAGAGTTAGCCCATAGTGCAGCTTGGGAAAGGTAGAAGGGCAACCTTCACCTTTTATTTTAAGAGTTAGTTTTCTCTCCTTGAAAAATTTGGGACTGGCCTTACAGAGATCTATATAAAGCCAGATTTTTGTTCATACTGCTGATGCAGAGTGCTCATTACAATATTGCTAGCTTTATTCCAAGTATCAATGGAGTTTCCAGTGTGAGGATTGACGTAATTTTGTTAAAATCCCAAAGGATGAGTCCCCGTTGCTTTACATAATCAGAAACATAATATATCTGTAGAGAGCTAATTTAAAAATGTGAATGTTTAAATGATATTTGAGGGTTAATATATCATTTTTGCTGCATTAATTCTTAAAAATGTAAAGGAATTAAATATTTCTTTATAATTATTAGAGCCTTTACTTTAATATAGGGCAGTGTTGCAGCTCTTGAGCCTCAGTCTGAGTAAGTGGCTCTTTAATGTGTCTCCTGCAGCTCTTTGCAGCACATGATATTAAAACACTGTGTGATTTAATTATTAACCAATCAGGGTGCTTTTACTATGTTATTAACCAATGGTAGTTGATCAAATAATACTTTGGTCGGTCATTTTGCTGTGAGAATTTATATATATATTATTTATATATATATAGACACACACACACTAAATATTTCCCTTCATACTGTTTAAATATGAATATATAGTACTACAGTAAATGAAACAATGAATTCACACTACTGTGGCTCTTCTTGGTAATGTTGATCGCTAATTTGGCTCGTGAATCACTGAGGTCTGAGTATCACTGATATAGGGTTTAAATTTGTGGTAATGTGACTGTTAAATTTTTAAGCCTTCGAAATGTTCATGTATTCTGAAATCATCCCTTTTGTTTTCCAAGAATACTTCATCAAATGAGTTTCTAGAAGAAAAACTTGATCAAACATCTAATTCTATGTAAATATTGCAAAATATTCATAGAAAATGAATTGCAAATGTATAAGTGTGTATGCCATTGAGTCTGAATTGTAAAAGTTTTATTAATCTGCCTAGGCCATAAAAACATTCCAGGTGACATGTTACAATCTGAATATCAAGTACTTGCAACAAACATCTCACAAAGGAGTTATGGCCCAAAAATTACTCACCACATTAGAGTGGATTAAAAATTAACTTAAAAATTAGATTTTTAATTTAAATTAAATATATTTTAAAAAATCTATTTAAAACTAAATTTGATATTATGACAAGATATGCTGAGGTCTGAAATTTCTATATTTGTCATTTAAATTAAATAGAAATACTAATATTTAAGCAGTACATGTTTCCTGCTGAACTTTTAAGGAAAGTCAGATTCTTACATTGATGGAAGTCACTGGCTAAGCACCTGGAACCAGAGTTTGTTGAAGTGATAAACCAGCTTTTTGACAACAATAACCTCATCTGCAGCTGCAGAGGGTAGTTTCTTCATTTTGGTTTATTCAACTAGTTAGTTCAGTGACTAGTTCTTTCAAAGTTGAGAAAGTGATTGGGAGTTGGAAAAAGTAGAAAAGCTTGTTTTCCAATCTGTGAATAAAATCAAGGTGTGAGAGAATGAGATCTAATAGTTCTAAAGTCTTGAAGGAAATGTTGATGAGAAACAATAAGTTAAATTCACTTATTATAAGTAATACTTCCTTTGCTTAATCAGTTTATTTTTTTCATATGTATCCAGTTTTTAAGATATTTTTGTTAGTTGAATAAAACTAATTTTAAAATGCTGCTCATGTATATTGCTCATTTGGTACCTGGACGCAATTTAAAAAAAAAAATAGTAAAGGTCCTGAAATGCTGAAGGTTTCAGTTCTCATATAAAGCCCTTTGACATTAAAGAGAAAGGTCAAGTCAATCATTAGTGAAATGAACACTCATCTTAACCTATAAATAGCATTCTGCTTTTATAACATGCAAAGAAGAGACTAGAAAAAATAACAAGGATAATTAGATGCTAACTGAAAGTAACAAGTAAATTTTGTCCTTTGTTTTTCCCTGCCTGTCTTTTCTACTGGAAAAGATTATTGTAGCTGGGACTGGTAACAGTGCCTGTTATTGAGATTGCCTGACTTTTTCCATTATAAAGTCCTGGTTTCAGCTGTATATAGCTAAGGCTATGATTTAATCACTGGTATTTTTAGTAAAAGTCGTAGACAGGTCATGGGCAAGAAATAAAAAATTATGGCCCAGGACCTGTCTATGACTTCTACCATAAATACCCCTGATTGAATTGGGGGGTGGGGGTGGAGGAGGTGCTGCTGAGTGGGGGAGCCCGCAGCACCAGCTGCAGTTCGCAGAAGGGGCGCTTGTGAGAAGTAGGTGCCATACAGTTACACTGTTTAAGTAAACATCTGGCCAAATTATTTACCTTTGAAAAATTGCGGGTTGCACATGCTCAGTAGAGACTTTGTAGATTTTTTGCAGCTAAATTCCCACAAAATTTCATCCATGCTGAGCATGCTCCAGCCTTGGACTGAGCAGGATTTCTCTGCAAGTACAACCCTGTACTGCTGTGAGCCATGCTCTGTTTGGGCACCTGAACTGAGAGCAGGGAGACTCCTATCATTTTTGCTTTCAAACCACCCACCCACCTGTTGCTGAGCTCAGCACTGGTACAGGAGGCAGCTGCCTGATATGAATGCACAGAGGGCAAGAGCTGGGCAGGTAAGGGAAATAGTTTGGGAGAAGAAGCAAGGGTGAGAGAGGGGGACTGGGACTGGAGGCTGATGAGGGAAATTGGGACTTGAAGGGGAGACTAATATTGGCTGCACATGGAGACTGGGAAGGGAAACTGTGGAGAGGACTGGGAGTCAGTAGGTGGAAGCTGGGGAGGGACTTACTGGATGTGAAGCCAGGGAGGGGAAGAGACCAGACCTGAGAACCAGTGGGGTGGTCTGAGGGAGGTAAGGGGAGAAAGATAAGATGAGGAGCTCAGGTGTGGAGGAAGAGCTGGAACAGGCTGGACAAAGAGTCTGTGCAGGAGTCGATAATGACGCTGCACAAGTTAATAGGCGAAGGAACTAGGGGTGCAGGGAGTGTTGCAGCAACCCCAGTTTTTGTGCGGGGTCCCGCCTGCCATGCCGTGCCCAGGGTCCCAGCACTGCTGGCCTAGGGCTCTACTCCTGGCCCCGCATCTGGGGTCCTGACTCCTGGCTGCAGGACCTGCACCCGGGGCTTTGTTCCTACCCCACACATGGGGTCTCAGCTGCTGCTGGACCCGCATCTGGGGCTCTTTTCCCAGCCCCACACATGGGGTCCCAGCTGTCGCTGGAGCTGCAGTTGGACCCGCGCCCGGGGCTCTGTTCCTGGCCCTGTGCCCAGGGGCTCAGCTCCTGGCTGCTGCTGGTCCCGCACCCAGCACTCTCTTCATGACCCCGGCACCTGGAATCCATACACAGGGTCCTGGTTGTACTGGCCCTGCAGCAGGGGCTTTGCTCTGGCCCCACACACGGGTCCCAGCCTTGGCCTCTGCCCCTGTTCCCCCTCTCTTCCCCCCCCAGCCATGGTCCTGCTCCTGGTCCCAGCTCTGCAGGGTGGGGGGAGCACAGACAGGAGTAAGGGAGGGTGAAAAGGTAAAAAGTTTGGGGTGGGAACTACTGGCTTTCAACACCCCCACTGTAAAAAATGTTCCAGTACCACTGCACAAGTAGTCTGGGGAGGGAGATTGGGACAAGAAGCCAGTGGGGAACAGGGAGAGAGGATCAAGAGGTGGGCAACTGAAGGCCAGGAATAGCTGGAGAGAGAAATTGTACAGTAACTCCCCACTTAACGTCCTCTCACTTAACAATGTTTCGATCTTAAGTCCCTGCTCAATTTCAGAATGTGCTCCATTTAAAGTTGTGCAATGCTTCACTATAATGTTGTTTGGCTGCCTGCTTTGCCCACAGCTGGCAGCCCCCCATCAGCTTCCCTACACCTCCTCCCCAGCGCCTCCCACCCACCAGCAGACCCCAGGGATCAGGGCCTTCTCCCTCCTCCTCCCACCTCCTGCCTGTGGCAGTCAGCTGGCTTGCGGCATTCTGGAGGGATGGGGGAGGAGCAAGGACTCGGCGTGCAGGCTCCCCCTCCCTCCCGAATGCCGCAAACCAGCTGATTACCATGGGCAGGAGGCAGGGGAGGGAGGAGGGAGGCTGTGCGCCGAGTCATCTCTCCTCCATCCTGAAGGTCGCAAGCCAGCTGATTGCCATGGGCAGGAGGCAGGGGAGGAAGCGAGGGTGCGGCGGTGCAGAGTAAAGGGGGGGGAAGAAGGGGTGGGTTAACGGTGCGGGCTTGGGGGAAGGGGTGGAGTGGGTGGGCTGAGGGTTGAGCCCCCCGCCTCTGGTGCTTGCAGAGTAGAGGAAGCTGCTGCTGCTGTGCAACATGCTTCTCCTAGCCTACAGCGCCTTCAGCCTCCTTGCCTGCCTCATTGTCTCCAGTGCCAGTGGGCTGTGCCTGTGTGGAGTAAGGCGGGGGCACCTCCCAACTATAGTACTGTACGTACAGTATGTTTGTAAACACACAAGACGTGCACGCTTCTTCCTCCCCCGCACTCCCAGTGATTCACTGTTGCTTTATGGCCCAAAGACCCTGCTCGGGAATAGGGCTCTACACCAAGTGCTTGCAAGGCCACCAGCTGCCTGCAAAGCAGCTGAGGGTGGTGCACAGCAGAGGCCCTGCCTTGCTGTCTTGCTACAATGATGACTGTAGTATTAAGTTGCTTGTTTAAAATGTATATAATGCCTTTTGTCTGGCAAAAAAAAATTTCCCTGGAACCCCCCCTCCCCCATTTACATTCATTCTTATGGGGAAATTGGATTCGCTTAACATCATTTCACTTAAAGTCTCATTTTTCAGCAACATAACTACAACATTAAGTGAGGAGTTACTGTATTAGGAGCCAGGAGGGGGAAACTGGAAATGGCTGGGCATTGACACTGCTGGGAGAGAGGGTAGACTGAGATTGGTTTAGGGAGTTCAGATGTGAGAATAGGAGTTTTTGGGAAGGGAGACTGTTATCCCATATTACAAATGTGAAGTTAGAGACAGAGATTAAGGTCAAAAGTAACCACTAACTTTGGGTCCCCAATTTGAGACAGCAAGCACTTTTAACTTTATATAGCGCTGTATATGTTCGTAGCATAGGCTCTATTGTGCTCATCACTTTTGCAAATGAGACCCCAGTGCTTCAAGATGGACATGCAGAAAACAAGGAACACAGTTAATGTCCACCTGTTTGGTTTACATTAATTGCTTTGCATCATATAGTAACTCTGTGGCAGAAACGGTAAAATCCAATTCTCTAGAGCAGCCTTAGTCTGCCTTAACCATGAGACCAATCTGCTACCTCATTCACGATGCACCTTCCAATTTGTGCGACAAATGAAGCAAGAGTCCTACGGATGGTAGTCTTCGTTACACAACCCTGATTCATCCCCAGAGCAGGTCCATTCTGGACATTGGTTGATTCTGATGTCTTATGAAAAGGTTAGTATATGGTCATATAATTAAAGACTCTGTCATCATGCATTTGCCTCCGGGGGCTGAATTAAGGTTGCACAGGCATTTCTGAACTTTTGAGTGCTAGACTTTGAAATCTTACTTAATAATGTTCTTTTAACTTAGTACTGTGAATGAAATTCTAAAATAAGTATAATCAAAAGGGAAAATACCTGAATAAACAGGAATTTTTATCGTAGTTGACATTTTAGCTCTGCTGTACCTGTTGGCTCTAAAACATTGTCAAGTCATCCATTTTGTCAATGATCCAGGCTTCTGCCCTCATCAGTTTTTTCCTGCAGACACATTTTTGTAAAACTACAACACTGTCCTTCAAATATCATAAAACTATCCTGTGCCATGATGTCTAGAAAACATTTGACAAAAACAGGTAGGCAATTATTGTGCTGAGCCTACTGGTCATTATGTTTATCATGATCGCTTCACAGTTACATTGTCTTCCTCCTCTTCCCCTCCCCGCTTCACTATATTTGTTTTTTATCCACCTATTGTGTCTCATCATACATTAAGGTTGGAAGTTCTTTCGGGAAGGAACTCTCTTTATTACTTGTGTGTAAAGTGCCAACCACAATGGGCCGCAGATCCTAGATACAGGTGTTGATATACTTCCACAACATAATCAATGATTAAATAACCCATTGAAACCAAGAAATTAACTTAATTATGTATCTGTATGCCAATAATATCTAAATTAAATGACTCAAATTTGCATATTTACAAGCCATGCAGAAAGACCTCTGCAAAACACACGTATACATCATTCAGAAGAAAACCAATGTACTTGAAATAAATAATGCTCATTCTAAAACACTTCTAATCAGTCTAAAACCTAATTTCAAAATCTATTTCAGGCTATGAAATTTCACTTCTTTGCCACTTATAACAGTTTTGAGAATTAAAAGGCAAATAGTGATCTACACTAAGACTTTTATTGCTGCAGATACAATGGAAGGAAGACATACATGCATGAACCCATTTACGAGAAAAGTTCTTCATGCAGATAAAAGGTTGCTATCTGAGGAATTGCAGAGGGAAGCTGGAAAAGGATTTTACTTCCTCCCTGCAAAGCACTTTATTACTGACCATAACAAATCCTGCTGCCTTTTACAGGCAGTAGGAATTGTCCAACGGGAATCATCCTTCCAAGTGTCAATGTACATAGACTGAAAGTAAAATTGGATCTTACACTAATATCTTGTGAGACAGCTGAAAGGAGTAATAAGAACTGAAGGGAAGCATGTGGCATTCTGAACAATCTTTAGTTGTGTTGAACTTTGCATAATTCTAACGTTCCAGCAGATGAACATATGTTAATTTCTACTGTATATGTAGTAAATTCAAAAGCTTGTGCATGCATTGAACATATGCATGTACGTGCAAATTGAAATTTCTAATAATGTTCCCCTCTTGCTGTACTATAGATTGTATGTGATCAAAATTACGAACCCTTTCTGTCTTCATTTTCAGGGCAGTTAACGATCTAGTTACTTATGTGTTGCTAACAACCAATTGCTTGGGATTTATTTCTTTATTGTACGAGTTTCACAGTTACAATCAGAAGTACATCTAATTTTTTGCTTATTAGAATGACACATCAGTAACTATGAACCAGACTGATGGAGAATGTATGTGCCAATGAACAAAAATCCAGTTTAGGTACTCACTTTTAATGAAGAAATGTATTAAATTATTTCCATATGACCCAAAAGTTTGAACTTTTGGTGATTTTAATTTACCTCTAATTATGGTCCCTACACAACACTTAGACAAACCATTGAAAAGAGCACCACACAGTACACAATTTAACAAAAACTCTGCCCAGGTCACTCTTTGAGAAACCCTCAGAGCCATTGAAATATGAATTTAATTTTTAAGATTTCTGCTGCTGTGAAGTCAACACACACCCACAAACATGACTACAGAGCTGTGTTCTAGAATCTGTTTCAAACAAAACAACGTTTCTAGCCCTTAGAGGTGGGGCAAAACCTCCTAAATGTGAACTGAATATAAATCACTGCAATACTGTCTTCCTCCACCTTCAGTTGGGCTTGAAATGATACTTTGGAGAAGTATGAACTGTTCCCTTTATCTCATTGAGGGTGTTAGCTCTGAAGCTTAATTGTCATATTTAAATGTCAACCTTGAACGCTTTCATGGCTGATCATTTTAGCAGACACTTGTAGCTACAATATGCCTAGCCACTATCTGAGGGAGTGGGAGCTATTCTGGAAAAGGGTAGTTGGGCGTATCTGTGAATTGACTGTTACTGTTGAAGATTGGTTGATTTTAAATGAAGCTGCCACGAGAGTACAACAGAAACAAGACATCTTGCCAGGCAATTTAGGTCCTGCTTGACACAGAAGGTTTGTCTATACTACTCTACAGTGTGGGCTATGGGGGTGTGAATTTTAGAATACCTCGAAGTGTTACACTCTTAACTGCCCTGTGTGGATGCTCCTGGATCCAACTCAAAGATACCAAGTTCATGTTAACATAGGCTATGTCTACACTTGCCATTTAAAGCGCAAAAAGTGCACAAAAATGTGGCTTGTGTGGTGGTGGCACAGCACTCTAAAAAAACCACTTTAACAAGGGGCATAACTCCCAGCGCTGGGGCACTGTCTACACTGGCGCTTTACAGTGCTGAAACTTGCTGCACTGAGGGGGATGTTTTTTCACTGGCACTTAACGGCGCAGCAACTTTCTCACTCGAGTGTTTTTTCACCCCCCTGAGCGAGAAAATTGCAGCACCATTAATTGCCTGTGTAGACAAGTCCTGAGTCCTTATGAACTAGGTAACTTTTAGCTGGTGCTAGCAGTGTCCACACAGGGCAGTTAAAGCACAACATTTTGGTGTGCTCTGCAGTTCACGCCCATATAGTCTGCCCTGCCAGAGTATTAGGGGCCTTGACCATATTATAAGTTTTAAGTGGTAGCTTGCAAAGTAGTTTTAACATCTTGAAAGCCAACAAATTCAAATATCTTTTCATTCTATTTATTGAAGTTTCATTCAGTTAAACACTGTGCTTTTATATGACATTAATATAAACCAGGCAGTTACTGTACTCAGGTGTTTTAATTCACTTAAGTAATTGACTTGTGAAGATTAGTGAAAATTGTGGTGATCTTTGTTCAACTTGTATCTGTTAACTTGAAACTAATATTAAAACGCTTAATCTTAAAAATGGCTAAATTTAAGTGAATAGTTTATAAAAATTCCTATGTGGCTTCATACAAGATTATGGATGTTAACTTCAGTGTTCTGGCAGAACTCCCAGGCTGCATTTAGATTGAAGATTTTTGGAAATTCTCACAGCGTTGTTGCCAGTGGTGAGAGAGAACTAGTGTAGGCTGGCTGCCAGGATTTTCACCACTGTGCCACGTAACCCTACTTAAATTGAAAAACTGGGCAAGACCGGTCACTTACTCCCGACACTTTTTTTTGTAAAAGTGAGGATGCTGAATGTAAACACTCAAGACCACATTTTTCTGTTGGCAGAGACTACCACAACCTTATTCTGTAAAAATGTGTTGAATGGTTTGTTTAAAATGCCAGCGTTCAATCCCATACTACTTTCAGTACTTGCTAATTTTTTGTTCACGTGGTTTATTCCAAACCTTTTGAATTTAATTTAAACTTTTCCATCAGTTTTGTGACTTTATATTGATTGCTACTTGTTAAACCAATAATATAAAAGTAAAACATAGGCTTCACCATTTACCATCTCCTTTACATGTATATGAGTGGTAAACGTCCTTTTCAGACTGTAATACTTTCTTTAATTCCAGCCATTAGATTAGGATGTGAAAAACATATATTACAGCAAATTTGCCTGCATCTGGCTTGAGATTTTTTCAAAGTATCAAGGATTTCATTTCTCTGTAGTGTACTAGTTGAATGTAATTTCTGTACAATTCAGATAGTTAATATACATGAGCTTTCATTTGTTGATTATCCAATCTTAGACTATAAATATCCCTATGTCTACTGCCATCAAACCCATCAGCATTTGAATGGAGTATCTTAACCAGTGCCAAATACTTCATTCTCTGTGCTTTTCAGACTAAAAGGCGCATATTCAAATGCTAGTATTTTTAGCAGAACTGCCGACATAAGATACGGTAGGGCACCCTTAAAGGCTTGTCAGTTTTTAGTGAATTCGTTTTTTGGATTTGTAGTATGCTACGTATGTCAGAATAGGGGTGAAGTTTAGTTGACACTGCAAATAATGATTCAAAATTGTTAATTTTAAACATGACCTCTACAGTTTAAATCTAGGGATGCATGTACAAGTCTGAATAACATATACTAATATTAGTAGCTCTTCAAAATTCTGAAACCCAAATGTTACTGTTCATTCTGACAGATGTCTGTCCACTCCTCTTTCCCTCCAGCAGGTTTGATCAACAATATTAAAGAACTTAATGGTGCCCGAAAATTTTATTAAATCATATATGACGTAGGCTTCCTCTTCAGTCATAATTTTCTGTACCTAAAGAAGAACCAGAATCATGCAAGATTTCAGTGCAATAATCAGGGTCCTGCAGGGAGAGAACCTGCTACTACTTTTAAGGGCCTGTCTTCACCAAATGCGCTGCAGCGGCTGTATGTGTAGACACACTATGCTTACAGGAAAGAGCTCTCTTACTGGCATAATAAAACTACCTCCACAAGCGGCAGAAGCTCTCCCGCCAACATAGTGCTGTCCACAACGGCACTTATATGTGTGTTACTTACGTTGCTCATGGGGGTAGTTTTTTCAAACACCTGAGTGACACAAATTCTGCTGACCTAAACTGTAGTGTAGCCATAGCCTTAAAATAGAGGGGTCAGAGGGAGAGGAAATGGATTAAAGTTGTGTATTCAGTTGGGATTGTTGATGCTGTACTGAATGCAAAGCCTTTGTCACCATCTCCCAGTTCATGTCACATTTGGAGCATCCTCACTAGAGGCGGTCTAAAGACGGCTATTTGAACTGATGGCATAGTTTTGCTTAGCAGTCTTTTTGTTTAATCTAAAAACAGAGAAACAGCTGCAACTCTGAGCACATAAAAATTGCTTTATCTAAATTAGCATTCTAAGTGATCATTTTTTGTTGAATTCTCATGTTTCAGAAAATGAAATTTCATTATTGGGGTTGGCACAGACAGTGTAAGAGATTAATTCCTTTTCACTGCTGTAGTTCCTTTTCACTTGCTTTGGACCTTCAGGTTGTGTTTTAGTTCTTTGAGACTGCACAAAAATGATCAGCAGAATGGCATACCCCGGAGTTGTGAAACGCTGGTCTGTGGACTGAATCCAGCTCACTTGATGCATTTGTGTGGGGTCAGGTGGTAAATTCAGGATCTTAAGAAAAATTGTAGCCTTCGTGTTTGCAGAGGGGACCTTCGATAAGTAAATGGTGTGTAAACCAATGCCCGTTTGCATAAAGCCTAAAACAGTGACTCGGGTGTGAAATTCTTGGTCTTGGATGTGATGAGAAAACTTTGCTTTGAATTTCACATAGTGTGTTAAATTAGGAGCCAGTTGTGTTTTATCTTTATTTTCCTTGTAACCATTTCTGCCTTTTGTGTGTCATTTCTTGTACTCACTAAAAAAATCTCTCTTTGTAGTTAATAAATGTGTTGTATTATTTTATATCTAATCCAGTGTGTTTAAATTGCAGTGTGGGGGAAACTCCATTTGGGGCAACAAGATGTACTCATATTATTTCTGTTGATGAAATGGGGGGCTTTATCTAAACTTGTACTGTCCTGAAGAGGGCTGGGCAGTTCAGGACATACGTTTCTGAGGGAAAACCTAAAACTGGAAAAGAGCCAAGGTGTGGCTGGTAGCAGCACAGACAGAGACATAGCTGGGAGTGACTTGCATGCTGTACCCATTTTAAAGGGCATCCTAGATTAGAGGGTGGGGTGACAGAGCTACCCATTAGTCTGGATTGTACCCTGGTATGTCACATTGTTTTGCTCATTTTATCGGTAAAAGGGAAAAGGGCTTGAGAGGGAAACTGAAAGTTACTACAGTGTATGCAGGGAAATGCAGAGACAATGAAGAAGTCTCAAAGACCAGGAAGAAGGAGAAAATAGAGAAAGGAGGATGTGGAAGAAAGGGGAACAAAAGGTAGAAGTAATGCTGGCCCTAAGGGCAAGGATTTTTTTTTTTTTTTGCTGAATGATACTGAATTGATTGGTAAGGTGCTGAATAAATCAAAGTTACTTAGTTACTACCCAAGACCGTATGCTACTCATGATCTCTGTGCAAACCATACAGGCATGCATGACTTTGGTTTGTAATTTAGGCGGTCACCTTTGAAAACTTTGCCCAAGGTTTCTTGAAACATCCAGAATGGAAGACCTTCCCAATATACTGCAGTAGCTAAAAAAGGACTTTATAAATGTATTCACCTCCACATTTTCATTTAACATAGTAAACCAGGGGCAGGCAAACTTTTTGGCCTGAGGGCCGCATCAGGTTTCTGAAATTTTTTATAGAGGGCTGGTTAGGGGAGGCTGTGTGCCTCCCCAAACAGCCAGGCATGGTCTGGCCCCCACCCTCATCGAACCCCCCGCCTTTCCTTCCTGACTGCCCCCTCCCGCCCCTGGGACCACTGCCCCATCCATCCCCCGTCCCCTGACTGCCCCCCCATCCAACCCCTCCTCTCCTTCCTGACTGCCCCCCTGGGACCTCTGCCCCCATTCAACCTCTGTTCCCCACCCTCAGACTGCCCCGACCCCTATCCACACCCCTGACCACCCCCCGAACTCCCCTGCCCTCTATCCAACCCCTCCTCCCCCCACTCCCTGCCCCCTTACTGCACTGCCTGGAGCACCGGTGGCTGGCAGCACGGAGCACCGGGTCAGGCCGGGCTCTGCAGCCCTGCTGCCCAGAGTGTGGCGGCAGGGGAAGGGGGACAGCCTCCCAGGCCAGGAGCTCTGGGGCGCGGTAGGACGTTCCCGCGAGCTGGATGTGGCCCACAGACTGTAGTTTGCCCACCTCTGTAGTAAACAATTCAGACATATTAAATTATAATCTTTTCATTAGCTTTTGTAGTTTGTCTCAGATTCAATCCCCAGATTTATTCCTCCCACACACTAGATAGCTGAAATGTGTATTATTAGGCTAAGTGACATACAAGCCATTGTATTTTCTTTCTAGTTTTTTCAGTAGTTAATTCATTTTAGAGCTATTTTTTATTCTGGTCCTATCATCATGAATTTTATGAGATTCTTTTTTATTTTTAATTTGCCACCTAGTGTTACAGCAGTTCCCAGTAGCAGTAATATAAATCTCTGTTCCCATTATGAAATTATATTTTGAGTCGTGTATAACATGACTAATTTAATCTGCATCAAGCTGAAACTTTTTTAAGAAAATCTTTGATTTTTATATTAGAAAAAACTAATTCACCACATATTTCCACTCACTACAAGCATTTAGAAAATATTACGGAACAAGACATGCACTCTAAATTACAAATATTAGAGGAAAATAATACAAACTAACATGGGAGTAAACTGATGTTCAGACCCAATCGAATGCAAAATAATCTTATAAAACAAAAAGAAAAGGAGTACTTGTGGCACCTTAGAGACTGACCAATTTATTTGAGCATAAGTTTTCGTGAGCTACAGCTCACTTCATCGGATGCGTCCGATGAAGTGAGCTGTAGCTCACGAAAGCTTATGCTCAAATAAATTGGTCAGTCTCTAAGGTGCCACAAGTACTCCTTTTCGTTTTGCAAATACAGACTAACACGGCTGTTACTCTGAAACCTGTCTTTATAAAAGAAGGATGAGCCATGTGTGAAGTTAGTTGGTGCATGTATTGTGAAACACATACCAGTAGTAAGACAAGCTATATTTATATAGCAATTCTCAAGGAAGACAGAAAGGATTGATCCCATACTAAAATAGGCAGGCCTTCCATTAACTTTATTGAATGAGAGACTCTGTAGGATGAAAGGAATCATGCCTAAAATATTGATTTAATTGGTTTAATGTATTTTCTAATTTAGAGAAAAAAATAACTTGGTATTCGGTACAGTTCCAAAACAAAAAAAAATTTTAAAAAAAGGGTAATTACATTCAGTTAGTCCTATAAGCATTATTTCATGGCTAGGGCGTTTAACTTTCTAACAGTAGATAATATGCCCACACTTCCTTTGCAGGTTTTACTGGCAGACTTGCATCATCCATATTAATGTATAGCTTCAATCCTGTAAACCTCATTTCACCAGGATTACTATAGGCAAGAGTCATCCCTTTTTTGATGGATTACATTATAAGACGTTTTACTTGTTCCGGCAAACTGAAGGCAAAGCTTTAGCCAGGAAGATTCATTATATTTTAAATAATGGTATTTGTGTGAAAAGGAGGGCTTACATGTATTGACGGGCCAAAATTAATGGCAAGCAGATGTGTGGGGAAACTTGTTTCACCGTTTTGTCCATATATCTCATTACTGGCATTTTGCTTTTCCAGTCTTTATCCTCACCTGATCAAAGACCATTAGTCATTCCAAATTGCGTGTTGTGCTTGTAATAAGATTAGTATGAGGCCTCCAAAATCATTTTTTGCTTATGACCTTAACTAGAGTTGAATCCAAATTTCCAAAAGTAAAATCTAATGTATTGATGCACCCTGCCACTGTAGGTGCTGGAACTAGGCGTACAGCAGCACTCCCTGCTTTGAAGCGGTTTCCATCATTTATAGGGTTTGCAGTTTGGTTCAAAGGCTTTCAGCACTCCCACTATACAAATTGTTCCAGTTCCCCTGCCTGCCACCCATCTTTGTTTGGTTTTTCTTGGGTTAACTGCATGAAAATATAGGAATGTGGGGGAAGAGTGTTTTTGTTGATCAAAAAATTATTTCCAAATGGGGTGATCTGAGCTGTGTGGAGGGTAGTCCAATGTTTAACGCCCATTCGTGGGAGTTAATGAAGAATAGACTGTCTTATGGACTGTTTTTTAAAATAGCTGTCGTCAGGATTGCAACTGTTATTAATTCATAACTTGCAAATATGTCCTATTTGTGAACTCATAACTGCATATAGTGGAATGGTTTGCTTGGAAAAAGGACTGTTATTAAAAAATGGCATACACAGATACTTACTCAGAAAGCTTCAAAGAGTGGAGATTAAATTAACTATTTACTGTATACATTAATTCTCAGTAGTGTTAATTTAATTTCTTGGAATTTTGGTAAACACACTCCATCCATATTATCTTAGTCTACTTTAGAGAGAAAGAGAGAAACTATTTGGCTATGCCTCTGTACAGTACCATATTGTCATATGGGGAGAATCATGAGATTACCAAAGGCACCTGATTATGATTTGTGCTTAAAAATGGCAAAACTATTTCATTGTCTATGTAAAAGAGCTCTATAACTATGTTAAAATTTTGTCAGTCTATGCTAATTTTTACAAATAAAAAAAATTAGGATAAAAACAAACCTTAAACCAAGAACTTCCACAACTAAGAACTTCATAACAGCTTCAGAATAATTTACTTTGCGTAGCCTATGAATCTGGCTTTTCTACACTAAAAACACAACAGTGTTTTGTAAATAGATTGACACAATCAACTGACCCATTTACAACAAAATGAAAGTTCAGCCTCACAACAGCCCGTGAGCCATGTGTGTGCATTGGCAGCCATCCCATTTTGGCTAAGTAGGGCATAGTTCATGGAAAACAGGCACATGCAATGCATCACCAGCAATAATGGGATAATGTTGTCAAAGATGCCCTGCTGCACTGAGAGCTGGTGCGAAGGAGGACTGGTGCATAGAATCATAGAATATCAGAGTTGGAAGGGACCTCAGGAGGTCACCTAATCCAACCCCCTGCTTAAAGCAGGACCAATCCCCAATTAAATCATCCCAGCCAGGGCTTTGTCAAGCCTGACCTTAAAAACTTCTAAGGAAGGAGATTCTACCACCTCCCTAGGTAACGCATTCCAGTGTTTCACCACCCTCCTAGTGAAAAAGTTTTTCCTAATATCCAACCTAAACCTTCCCCACTGCAACTTGAGACCATTACTCCTTGTCCTGTCCTCTTCTACCACTGAGAATAATCTAGAACCATCCTCTCTGGAACCACCTCTCAGGTAGTTGAAAGCAGCTATCAAATCCCCCCTCATTCTTCTCTTCTGCAGACTAAACAATCCCAGTTCCCTCAGCCTCTCCTCATAAGTCATGTGTTCCAGACCCCTAATCATTTTTGTTGCACTTCGCAGGACTCTCTCCAATTTATCCACATCCTTCTTGTAGTGTGGGGCCCAAAACTGGACACAGTACTCCAGAGGAGGCCTCACCAATGTCGAATAGAGGGGGACGATCACGTCCCTCGATCTGCTCGCTATGCCCCTACTTATACATCCCAAAATGCCATTGGCCTTCTTGGCAACAAGGGCACACTGCTGACTCATATCCAGCTTCTCGTCCACTGTCACCCCTAGGTCCTTTTCCGCAGAACTGCTGCCTAGCCATTCGGTCCCTAGTCTGTAGCTGTGCATTGGGTTCTTCCGTCCTAAGTGCAGGACTCTGCACTTATCCTTATTGAACCTTATCAGATTTCTTTTGGCCCAATCCTCCAATTTGTCTAGGTCCCTCTGTATCCTATCCCTGCCCTCCAGCGTATCTACCACTCCTCCCAGTTTAGTATCATCCGCAAATTTGCTGAGAGTGCAATCCACACCATCCTCCAGATCATTTATGAAGATATGAAACAAAACCGGCCCCAGGACCGACCCCTGGGGCACTCCACTTGACACCGGCCGCCAACGAGACATGGAGCCATTGATCACTACCCGTTGAGCCCGACAATCTAGCCAACTTTCTACCCACCTTATAGTGCATTCATCCAGCCCATACTTCTTTAACTTGCTGACAAGAATACTGTGGGAGACCATGTCAAAAGCTTTGCTAAAGTCAAGAAACAATACATCCACTGCTTTCCCTTCATCCACAGAACCCGTAATCTCATCATAGAAGGCGATTAGATTAGTCAGGCATGACCTTCCCTTGGTGAATCCATGCTGACTGTTCCTGATCACTTTCCTCTCATGTAAGTGCTTCAGGATTGATTCTTTGAGGACCTGCTCCATGATTTTTCCGGGGACTGAGGTGAGGCTGACTGGCCTGTAGTTCCCAGGATCCTCCTCCTTCCCTTTTTTAAAGATGGGCACTACATTAGCCTTTTTCCAGTCATCCGGGACTTCCCCCGTTCGCCACGAGTTTTCAAAGATAATGGCCAATGGCTCTGCAATCACAGCCGCCAGTTCCTTTAGCACTCTCGGATGCAACTCGTCCGGCCCCATGGATTTGTGCACGTCCTGCTTTTCTAAATAGTCCCTAACCACCTCTTTCTCCACAGAGGGCTGGCCATCTATTCCCCATGTTGTGATGCCCAGTGCAGCAGTCTGGGAGCTGACCTTGTTCGTGAAGACAGAGGCAAAAAAAGCATTGAGTACATTAGCTTTTTCCATATCCTCTGTCACTAGGTTGCCTCCCTCATTCATTAAGGGGCCCACACTTTCCTTGGCTTTCTTCTTGTTGCCAACATACCTGAAGAAACCCTTTTTGTTACTCTTGACATCTCTTGCTAGCTGCAGCTCCAGGTGCGATTTGGCCCTCCTGATTTCATTCCTACATGCCCGAGCAATATTTTTATACTCTTCCCTGGACATATGTCCAACCTTCCACTTCTTGTAAGCTTCTTTTTTATGTTTAAGATCCGCTAGGATTTCACCGTTAAGCCAAGCTGGTTGCCTGCCATATTTACTATTCTTTCGACACATCGGGATGGTTTGTCCCTGTAACCTCAACAGGGATTCCTTGAAATACAGCCAGCTCTCCTGGACTCCTTTCCCCTTCGTGTTAGTCCCCCAGGGGATCCTACCCATCCGTTCCCTGAGGGAGTCGAAGTCTGCTTTCCTGAAGTCCAGGGTCCGTATCCTGCTGCTTAGCTTTCTTCCCTGTGTCAGGATCCTGAACTCAACCAACTCATGGTCACTGCCTCCCAGATTCCCATCCACTTTTGCTTCCCCTACTAATTCTTCCCGGTTTGTGAGCAGCAGGTCAAGAAAAGCTCCCCCCCAGTTGGCTTCTCTAGCACTTGCACCAGGATGTAAATGTTAATCAGTTACACTTAGGAGGTCTTATATGCACTATGCAAAAGTGTACCAAACAGGTTATGTGAAGACTGATATATTGCCAGTGTGACTGAGAGCCAGTTATGGTCACTCAATTAGGGTGAACTGCAAGAATGGGGCAGCCAAACCCCAAAAAGATGGCAGATATTACAATACTTAAATTTGCCAAGCCAGTGTAAAACAGCTTCTTTATTACTTTACTAGTTACTCAGAAGTCCAAACAACACAGTTCCCTTAAAGTGATCCAGCCACAGGCCTCCATCCAGGTACCCACGTCAAATATGATGAAAATTTCTGTAAATCTTGTTTCATCATATAAAAGAAAAGATTCTACCAATCCCAAAGGATCAGACACATTACCTCCCACATTACTGGATATTTCAGATCTTATGCTACAGCCAATTCTTATTAACTAAATGAAAATTTATTAAAAAAACAAAAGAGAGAGAGTATGGTTAAAAGATCAATATATATACAGACATGAGTTCAGTCCATTAAGGTTCAGATTCATAGCAGAGATGGTGAGCTTTGTAGTTGCAAAGAGTTCCTTTAGAATTGAGTTCATAGGTCATAATCCAATGTCAAAATATCATATTCAGGGCATACCAGCATAACTGGGACTTCAGTCTTGCAACTCAAACTTCCTTCAATGAAGCCTAAGCAGATCTGAGATGACAGAATCAGGACCCAAGGGTCTTTGTATACAGTGTCCTAGCATCCACTTGACCACACAGTCCTGGTTAAACAATAGGCTTTTGATGTAATCATTTGCTTTCTAAACAGCTTAATTGATCACTCTCATTATAGTGTGTATGGCAACACGCATTTTTTCATGGGGTGTGTGTGTGTATTTCCTACTGTATTTTCCACTGCATGCATCCGATGAAGTGGGTTTTAGCCCACGAAAGCTTATGCTCAAATAAATTTGTTAGTCTCTAAGGTGCCACAAGTACTCCTCATTCTTTTTGCTGATACAGATACCACTCTCAAACCCATCAGTAATTAGTTACACAAATTAACATAGGGCAATTTATCCATTAGGCAGTCTTTTACAGACTTCAAAGAGACATATAGACAATGACATTATTCTACCCAAGATTCATCCAAATGTTAATATTCCCTTTTGATCTCTGAATCAGTACTTGTAGTGAGGGACAGGAACTGTCTGTTTAGGAATAGCATCTAAGATGCACACAATTAGTATTACTTCAAACAATATACGTTTGCATTTCAAAGGTCGAGCCTATTTAGCATGAATGGCCCTAATTATCATTCACATACCTTTCTAACATGACTTTAAAGGTGAGCTTTGGGTCATTCAGCCTGCAAGCTGTGTAACCCTTTCTAGCCATGTGTCACAGCCAGCCAAGGTCTCTGCTAAAGAAGAAACTCTTTTAGCTGCCATTGTTACTCACCAGGTATTCTACATGTGGTATGGAGACACACAAAATGTTTAGAGCCAACCATGACAATTACTGTTTGCAAATGTGCTTAAATGTTGTAGTGTGGAGAGGATATTAATGTTTTGAATGTTAAAATTGCTCTTACTTTTAAGAATCCCTAAGTCTTTCTTTCATTGACTTCTCAGTGAGAGTTTGACTGGGCCACATATGTATGGCCCTATCAAATTCGTGGTCCATTTTGGTCAATTTCATGGTCACAGAATTTTTTTAAAATTGTACATTTCATTATTTCAGATCTTTAGATCTGAAATTTCACGGTATTGTAATTGTAGGGGTCCTGGCCCAAAAAGGAGTTGAGAGATTGCTAGGTTATTGTAGGGGGGGTTGCAATACGGCTATCCTTAATTTCTGCACTGTTGCTGCTGGCAACACTGCTGCCAGCAGAGCTGGGTGTCCAGAGAACGGCGGCTGCTGGCCAAGAGCCCAGCTCTGAAGGCAGAGCCGCTGCCAGCAGCAGCGCAGAAGTAAGGATGGCAATACCATACCATGCCACCCTTACTTCTGTGCTGCTGCTGGTGAGCACTAGCCTTCAGAGCTGGGTGCCTGGCCAACAGCTGCTGCCCTCCGGCTGCCCAACAATGAAGGTAGCAGCACAGAAATAAGGGTTGCAATACCATGACCACCCTAAAATAACCTTGCACCCCCCAACCCTGTTTTGGGTTCAGACCCCCAGTTTGTGAAATGCTGGTCTCCCCTGTGAAATCTGTTTAGTGTAGGGTGAAAGCACACAAATAACCAGATTCCATGAGGGAAAACCAGATTTCACAGTCTGTGACTCGTTTTTCATGGCCACGAATTTGGTAGCGCCTTACCCAGGTACAGCAGAAGTGAAGAAAAAATATCTTTTTTTTTTTTTTTAAACTAATCACTGGATTATTCCCATGGCTCTAATAAGTGATTATCCTTGCTTTTGTGGCTAGGTTCTTAATATTTTAATGTATATATCAGCATCATGTTCAGTGACTCTATATATAAACCATGATTTTCCACAGACAAAAGGTAAAACATTGCCAAGTTCAAATTCTGTTTTCAAAGCTACAATAAGTAAATTTTAAAAAAGGGGGAAAAAAGTCTCTGACATATCACATTTTTATGCATTAGTCCTGATTATTTCAATTTAAAATTCATAAGGATTAATACAGCTTTAAAATTCAAATAAAGCAAATTATCATTTTAAGGTCTTCCATTTATATGCACTGAGTAAAATGGTCATTATGTTATCATTATACTAACATAATAAATTAAGCTACTAGAATGATTTAGGAGCTAGACTGCATCTTAGTTTAACTGGGATGTTTAATTAGTTTGTCATCTTTGCTGGTATTTTTAAATAAATATTTTTAAAAGCTCTAATTGTAAAGAACAATTGGTTATTAAAAGTTAACTATTGGGTATCTTTTTGTGAGTCACATTTTCAGACGGTCATCCATTCATAAGTCTTAAATGCTTGATAGACATTTTTAAGGGTCTAGAAAGATAGAGTAAATGTTGTAGCTTTCAGGGTTTTTTTTTTTTTTAAAAAGGTTTCTTTAATCGAACAGGACACTTATCCTTAATGTGGCTTTTAAATTTTCGTATAACACATTCTGTCTGCTTCTTCAGGATGATATCAGGGAAAAGCATGAATGTAACAGTAACTCTTTGAGGGTTCTTACTGTATACAAAGGAACAACTGTATCATAGCCTGAATAGTGACAACACTTGAGCGCAGTCATGGAGCTCTGTTACCTAAGTAGTGAAATAGTTTTGCCATTTTAAATTTAAAATAGTAAATGGAAGAAGGAAAAAATAACAAAATGGGCCATCAGATTGCTGAAAGGTGATTGTGTTTAAAACGTTTTAATGCATATAGTACTTGGTTGTCGTCATTCTTTCCAAAATCCTTTCCCCACTTCCCTTCTCCCTTCCCTCCTCCCGTTTTCCCTCTTTGGAAATCTTCCCAAAATACCTCCAATCAAAAGTATAGATTCTTCTGTAAGCAGTAATGTTCTGATGAAAAAATGTCTCTTTTTTGGGCGGGGGGGGCTAATCAGTGTAGAGCTAATTTCGATGCCAGAGAAGCTAGAAAAACATTATGATGTTTAGCAAATGATAAAGATTCTGTGTGATGTTTTCTTCAGTTTTGAGAATTGTTTACCTCTCTTCCCTAATGAGGAATTTCATAACTCTTCACTTGTACACGTGGTTTTCTAACACTTACTTCTGTGTGTACATCTTTTTATGTTTTTGTTTAGGTATGTGTATACATTCACAGGCATTAGTGTAACAAAAGTGTGTATTTTCAAACAGTTGTAGTTGTACAAGTAGAGGCTTAGGGCTGAAAACAAGCTCTTTTTTTTACAATGTTTTGATCTGTTTGTTTATGCATTCGAAAACCACTGGACTACTAAGTAAACTAATTTACATATATATAGGATTAAAAGTACATGTATAATTAAATATTAAATCTTGTAATTGTATTACATTTGTTGTTTCAGATTTGTTCCTTACAACATTATCAAATTCCCAACAAATTCAGTTTGAAACATGGGTAAATAAGGTAAGGAATAAAATACAGCAAACATCTTATGCTAAAACATAGCTTTAAGAAATATAAAACAAAGAGGTCACCTGATACTGATTTCAAGAATAAACAGAGCTGACATTAAGAGATCGTAGCTGCACTGTTGCATTCAAACTGCTGAATATTGCTGGAGGAGATGATTCACTCAGCATCAGTTCCTCTGCAGGATTTTAGCATGACTGCCAATTAAACCAATCAGTCTACCCTAATGCACATGTTAACAGGACTCCTGTGGTGGTGTCAGCTGTTGTAAGAGGTTACTGTCATTTAATTTGTCAGCATGATGGTTTATGAAGAAAAAGCTTTTCTAAGGAGTAATTTTTCCTTGTTGCCTCCAGGCATGGATATTTTTAGTTTGATTTAAATGTGGCTAAAAAGATTTCAAGGCATGAATAAAAGACTTTTGTGAGTCAGATATTTAGATGACACACTTTTCCCTATAGAACATGTCTCTAATTATAGATCGGAAACTCCCAAGTAGCTATCACAGCACAACTCAGAGTAAAAAGGAAAAACAAACAAAAGGCATCAATCTTTTTCGGCAGGAAGTCCATTTCTTGACTATCTGCTTTCAAGATGTCTCTATTAAAAGCCGTGATTCAATCCAGATTGGCTTGTAACAATTAATTAAAAAAACCATTAGGTAGTATGAGATAAAAATGAAAGGTTTGAATAGGCAGTCTTTAAGTAAAATATAATTTGATAATGTCATTATCCATTGCTTTGTGCACAAAATGGCATGGAGATCTTGTGGAAATACTGTGCAATTCAGGCAGTATTGCTGAGCCTGGAGGGAGTGGAACATGGAGAAAAATTCAATTGGGAATCAGTCTGGTAAAGATAGGCACTTCTAGAATGATGTGAAAACATCTAAACATAGAAATAATGAGGAGGTGTGGGGGTTTTGAGTGGGGACAGAGGGGTTGAGGAGATAATGATGCTGTAGTACAGCTATGAGCCATGAAGGTGTCCTAAGTTGTTTTGGTAGCTTTAAATTTTATGCCTTTCATTCATGTTTAAATAATAAAATAGCTGCAACACACAGTACCCTCCAGCCATGACTCAGGCCCTGACCCTGCAACCGAGACTTGGTCTAGTGCCACCATAGACCCCTTATGACAGGAAGGCCCCTTGTACAGAGTACTCTCAGGGTATGTCTACACTACAGAATAAGGTCGAATTTATAGAAGTTGGTTTTTTAGAAATTGGTTTTATATATTCGAGTGTGTGTCCCCCCACAGAAAATGCTCTAAGTGCATTAAGTGCATTAACTCGGCGGAGTGCTTCCACAGTACCGAGGCTAGAGTCGACTTCCGGAGCGTTGCGCTGTGGGTAGCTATCCCACAGTTCCCGCAGTCTCCGCTGCCCATTGGAATTCTGGGTTGAGATCCCAATGCCTGATGGGGCTAAAACATTGTCGCAGGTGGTTCTGGGTACATATCGTCAGGCCCCCGTTCCCTCCCTCCCTCCGTGAAAGCAAGGGCAGACAATCGTTTCGTGCCTTTTTTCCTGAGTTACCTGTGCAGACGCCATACCACGGCAAGCATGGAGCCCGCTCAGGTAACCGTCACCGTATGTCTCCTGGGTGCTGGCAGACGCGGTACTGCATTGCTACACAGTAGCAGCAACCCCTTGCCTTGTGGCAGCAGAGGGTACAGTACGACTGGTAGCCGTCATCGTCAAGTCCGAGGTGCTCCTGGCCACATCGGCCACGAGCGCCTGGGCAGACATGGGTGCAGGGACTAAATCTGGAGTGACTTGACCAGGTCATTCTCTTTAGTCCTGCAGTCAGTCCTATTGAACCATCTTATGGTGAGCAGGCAGGCGATACGGATTGCGAGCAGTCCTTTGCACCATCTTCTGCCGAGCAGCCATGAGATGTGGATGGCATGCACACATTCTGCACCGTCTGCTGCCAGCCAAAGATGTAAAAGATAGATGGAGTGGATCAAAACAAGAAATAGACCAGATTTGTTTTGTACTCATTTGTCTCCTCCCCCGTCTAGGGGACTCATTCCTCTAGGTCACACTGCAGTCACTCACAGGGAAGGTGCAACGAGGTAAATCTAGCCATGTATCAATCAGAGGCCAGACTAACCCTCCTTATTCCAATAAGAACAATAACTTAGGTGCATCATTTCTTATTGGAACCCTCTGTGAAGTCCTGCCTGAAATACTCCTTGATGTAAAGCCAACCCCTTTGTTGATTTTAGCTCCCTGAAGCCAACCCTGTAAGCCATGTCGTCAGTCACCCCTCCCTCCGTCAGAGCAATGGCAGACAATCGTTCCGCGCCTTTTTTCTGTGCGGACACCATACCAAGGCAAGCATGGAGGCTGCTCAGCTCACTTTGGCAATTAGGAGCACATTAAAAACCACATGCATTATCCAGCAGTATATGCAGCACCAGAACCTGGCAAAGCAATACCGGGCGAGGAGGCGACGTCAGCGCGGTCACGTGAGTGATCAGGACAAGAACACAGATTTCTCTGAAAGCATGGGCCCTGCCAATGCATGCATCATGGTGCTAATGGGGCAGGTTCATGCTGTGGAACGCCGATTCTGGGCTCGGGAAACAAGCACAAACTGGTGGGACCGCATAGTGTTGCAGGTCTGGGACGATTCCCAGTGGCTGCAAAACTTTTGCATGTGTAAGGGCACTTTCATGGAACTTTGTGACTTGCTTTCCCCTGCCCTGAAGCACAGGAGTACCAAGATGAGAGCAGCCCTCACAGTTGAGAAGCGAGCGGCGATAGCCCTGTGGAAGCTTGCAACGCCAGACAGCTACCGGTCAGCTGGGAATCAATTTGGAGTGGGCAAATCTACTGTGGGGGCTGCTGTGATGTAAGTAGCCCACCCAATCAAAGATCTGCTGATATCAAGGGTAGTGACCCTGGGAAATGTGCAGGTCATAGTGGATGGCTTTGCTGCAATGGGATTCTCTAACTGTGGTGGGGCCATAGATGGAACCCATATCTCTATCTTGGCACCGGAGCACCAAGCCGGCGAGTACATAAACAGCAAGGGGTACTTTTCAATAGTGCTGCAAGCTCTGGTGGATCACAAGGGACATTTCACCAACATCAACGTGGGATGGCCGGGAAAGGTACATGACGCTCGCATCTTCAGGAACTCTGGTCTGTTTCAAAAGCTGCAGGAAGGGACTTTCTTCCCAGACCAGAAAATAACTGTTGGGGATGTTGAAATGCCTATATGTATCCTTGGGGACCCAGCCTACCCCTTAATGCCATGGCTCATGAAGCCGTACACAGGCAGCCTGGACAGTAGTCAGGAGCTGTTCAACTACAGGCTGAGCAAGTGCAGAATGGTGGTAGAATGTGCATTTGGACGTTTAAAGGCGCGCTGGCGCAGTTTACTGACTCGCTTAGACCTCAGCGAAACCAATATTCCCACTGTTATTACTGCTTGCTGTGTGCTCCACAATATCTGTGAGAGTAAGGGGGAGACGTTTATGGCGGGGTGGGAGGTTGAGGCAAATCACCTGGCTGCTGGTTACGCACAGCCAGACACCAGGGCGGTTAGAAGAGCACAGGAGGGCGCGGTACGCATCAGAGAAGCTTTGAAAACCAGTTTTATGACTGGCCAGGCTACGGTGTGAAAGTTCTGTTTGTTTCTCCTTGATGAAACCCCCTGCCCCTTGGTTCACTCTACTTCCCTGTAAGTTAACCATCCACCCCTCCTCCCTTCGATCACCGCTTGCAGAGGCAATAAAGTCATTGTTGCTTCACATTCATGCATTCTTTATTCATTCATCACACAAATAGGGGGATGACTACCAAGGTAGCCCAGGAGGGGTAGTGGAGGAGGGAAGGAAAATGCCACACAGCACTTTAAAAGTTTACAACTTTAAAATTTATTGAATGCCAGCCTTCTTTTTTTTGGGCAATCCTCTGTGGCGGGTTGGCCGGTGGCCCCCCCACCGCGTTCTTAGGGCGTCTGGTTATGGAGGCTATGGAACTTGGGGAGGAGGGCAGTTGGTTACGCAGTGGCAGTCTGTGCTCCAGCTGCCTTTGCTGCAGCTCAGCCATACACTGGAGCATACTGGTTTGGTCCTCCAGCAGCCTCAGCATTGAATCCTGCCTCCTCTCATCACGCTGCCGCCACATTTGAGCTTCAGCCCTGTCTTCAGCCCGCCACCTCTCCTCCCGGTCATTTTGTGCTTTCCTGCACTCTGACATTATTTGCCTCCACGCATTCGTCTGTGCTCTGTCAGTGCGGGAGGACAGCATGAGCTCGGAGAACATTTCATCTCGAGTGCGTTTTTTTTTTCTTTCTAATCTTCACTAGCCTCTGGGAAGGAGAAGATCCTGTGATCATTGAAACACATGTAGCTGGTGGAGAAAAAAAAGGGACAGCGGTATTTAAAAAGACACATTTTATAAAACAGTGGCTACACTCTTTCTTTCATGATAAACCTTGCTGTTAACATTACATACATAGCACATGTGCTTTCATTACAAGGTCGCATTTTGCCCCCCCCCCCCCCCCCGCGTGGCCACCCCCTCAACCCTCCACCCTCCCCGTGGCTAACAGCGGGGAACATTTCTGTTCAGCCACAGGCAAACAGCCCAGCAGGAACGGGCTCCTCTGAGTGTCCCCTGAAGAAAAGCACTCTATTTCAACCAGGTGACCATGAATTATATCTCACTCTCCGGAGGATAATACAGAGAGATAAAGAACGGATGTTGTTTGAACGCCAGCAAACATACACTGCAATGCTTTGTTGTACAATGATTCCCGAGTAAGTGTTACTGGCCTGGAGTGGTAAAGTGTCCTACCATGAAGGACGCAATAAGGCTGCCCTCCCCAGAAACCTTTTGCAAAGGCTTTGGGAGTACATCGAGGAGAGCCGCAAATGCCAGGGCAAAGTAATCCTTTCACATGCTTGCTTTTAAACCATGTATAGTATTTTAAAAGGTACACTCACCGGAGGTCCCTTCTCCGCCTGCCGGGTCCAGGAAGCAGCCTTGGGTGGGTTCAGGGGTACTGGCTCCAGGTCCAGGGTGAGAAACAGTTCCTGGCTGTCGGGAAAAGCGGTTTCTCTGCTTGCTTGCTGTGAGCTATCTACAACCTCATCATCATCATCTTCGTCCCCAAAACCTGCTTCCATGTTGCCTCCATCTCCATTGAAGGAGTCAAACAACACGGCTGGGGTAGTGGTGGCTGAACCCCTAAAATGGCATGCAGCTCATCATAGAAGCGGCATGTTTGGGGCTCTGACCCGGAGCGGCGTCCGCCTCTCTGGTTTTCTGGTAGGCTTGCCTCATCTCCTTAAGTTTCATGCGGCACTGCTTCGGGTCCCTGTTACGGCCTCTGTCCTTCATGCCCTGGGAGATTTTGACAAAGGTTTTGGCATTTTGAAAACTGCAACAGAGTTCTGATAGCACGAATTCCTCTCCCCAAACAGCGATCAGATCCCGTACCTCCCGTTCGGTCCATGCTGGAGCTCTTTTGCGATTCTGGGACTCCATCATGGTCACCTGTGCTGATGAGCTCTGCATGGTCACCTGCAGCTTGCCACGCTGGCCAAACAGGAAATGAGATTCAAAAGTTCGCGGTTCTTTTCCTGTCTACCTGGCCAGTGCATCTGAGCTGAGAGTGCTGTCCAGAGCGGTCACAATGGAGCACTCTGGGATAGCTCCCTGTCATAAATATAAAGGGAAGGGTAAACCCCTTTGAAATCCCTCCTGGCCAGGGGAAAGCTCCTCTCACCTGTAAAGGGTTAAGGAGCTAAAGGTAACCTCGCTGGCACCTGACCAAAATGACCAATGAGGAGACAAGATACTTTCAAAAGCTGGGAGGAGGGAGAGAAACAAAGGGTCTGTGTCTGTCTGTATGCTGCGCTTGCCAGGGACAGAACAGGAATGGAGTCTTAGAACTTTTAGTAAGTAATCTAGCTAGGTATGTGTTAGATTATGATTTCTTTAAATGGCTGAGAAAAGAATTGTGCTGAATAGAATAACTATTTCTGTCTGTGTATCTTTTTTGTAACTTAAGGTTTTGCCTAGAGGGGTTCTCTATGTTTTTGAATCTAATTACCCTGTAAGATATATACCATCCTGATTTTACAGGGGGAATTTCTTTATTTCTATTTACTTCTATTTTTTATTAAAAGTCTTCTTGTAAAACACTGAATGCTTTTTCATTGTTCTCAGATCCAAGGGTTTGGGTTTGTGGTCACCTATGCAAATTGGTGAGGCTTTTTATCCAACATTTCCCAGGAAAGGGGGGGGTGCAAGTGTTGGGAGGATTGTTCATTGTTCTTAAGATCCAAGGGTCTGGGTCTGTAGTCACCTAGGCAAATTGGTGAGGCTTTTTACCAAACCTTGTCCAGGAAGTGGGGTGCAAGGTTTTGGGAAGTATTTTGGGGGGAAGGACGCGTCCAAACAGCTCTTCCCCAGTAACCAGTATTAGTTTGGTGGTGGTAGCGGCCATTCCAAGGATAACGGGGGTAATATTTTGTACCTTGGGGAAGTTTTGACCTAAGCTGGTAAAGATAAGCTTAGGAGGTTTTTCATGCAGGTCCCCACATCTGTACCCTAGAGTTCAGAGTGGGGGAGGAACCTTGACATGGTGGCACAGTGGTGGGATTAACCTGAAATCATTTTGAGATCCAGTTGAGATTTTTTGAACTAGAAATACAGATTTTAAAAAGGAATTTTTAGGAAGTCCAGAAGGCAGCTTTGAAACTGAAAGCAGCTTGGTTTCTCTCTGCTTTGTGGCCAAGCAGAGACAAAAGGGGATTATCTTGTGAATTGCAGGTTTTCTTTGCCTGGAGGCAGGGTACTTAACTCCTGCAGGGAAATTCACAGTCTTCCAACCCAGAGGTTTTGTTTTTTTTTTTTCTTTTCTTCCTAAAAGTAAATAGGGGGTGTGTGCTCTACCCATTTGCCTGGAGACAAAAGTGGCAGGGTTTTTTTTTAGGATTTTGATTTTTTTTTTTTGTTTTACAAGGAGCACAGGTTTGAAAAGAAATTTTTTTTTCTTCTTTGGGCTGGGTAAGCAGGTTTCCAAGTAGTTGGAGGTTTTTTGCTTTAATTTGGGCCCAGAGCAGAGACAAGGGAATTGTCTTTTTCTGTAGGCTGACAATCACTATCAGAGAATAGGTATTCTATTCCAGCACAGCAAAATTTTACAGCCAAGTTTTGTTTGTTTATTTCTGAACCTCGGGTGTAAAGTTAGTTAAAAACAGAGAGGTTAGAATGGGCAAATCCTCAGCTCGACTACAGCTGGAATTAGCCAAATTTCAGGCTGAGGAAAAACAAAGGGAACATGAAAGACAGATAGAACTCATGCGGCTGAAGGAGGAGGAGAAGGAAAAAGAGAGGAAGCATGTGGAGGAGATGGAGAGGATAAAGGCCCAGCAGAATATACCAACAAACCCTAGCAATCCTTCTCCAGGTACCACTTCCCATCCCAGAAAGTTCCCCACCTACAAGGCAGGTGATGATACTGAGGCCTTCTTAGAAAACTTCGAAAGGGCCTGCCTTGGGTACAACATCTCTACTGACCAATACATGGTAGAGCTGAGGCCGCAGCTCAGTGGACCCTTAGCTGAGGTGGCAGCTGAAATGCCTAAAGAACACATGAACAAGTATGAACTGTTTAAATCCAAGGCGAGAGTCAGAATGGGGATAACACCCGAGCAGTCTCGTCGGAGGTTCAGAGCCCTAAGGTGGAAACCAGACATGTCATTTACCCGACATGCCTACCACATTGTAAAACATTGGGATGCCTGGATATCAGGAGCAAGTGTTGAATCTCCAGTAAATTTGCCCTTCCTAATGCAAATGGAACAATTCTTAGAGGGTGTTCCTGAGGAAATAGAAAGATACATCCTAGATGGGAAACCCAAAACTGTAATTGAGGCAGGAGAGATTGGAGCCAGATGGGTGGAGGTGGCAGAGAAGAAGAAAACTGGTCGCAGTTGGAGCGGAGACCAGAAGGGACCACCCCAGACCACACCCTATTACCGGGGGCCGCCCAAAGCCCCACCTACCTCCCAAAGAACCCTCCAGACCCCTTATCGTCCCACCACCCCGTTCTCCAGCAACCCTCCTCGCCCCAGTGACCCGTCAGCTGGACGATGTTTTAAGTGTAACGAGCTGGGGCATGTAAAGGCCAACTGCCCCAAGAACCCCAACAGATTACAGTTCATTGCACCGGAATCACACCAGAGGTCCACAGGCCCAGATACCTCCCAGATACCCTTGGAGCGGAGGGAAACTGTGAGTGTGGGTGGGAAGAAGGTCACCGCGTGGAGGGACACCGGAGCACAAGTGTCAGCTATCCATGCTTCCTTAGTGGACCCCAATTTAATCAACCCAGAGATCCAAGTGACGATTCAACCCTTCAAGTCCAACTCTTTCAATTTGCCTACAGCCAAGTTGCCTGTCCAGTACAAGGGCTGGTCAGGAATGTGGACTTTTGCAGTCTATGATGATTATCCCATCCCCATGCTGTTGGGGGAAGACTTGGCCAATCATGTGAAGCAGGCCAAGAGGGTGGGAATGGTCACCCGCAACCAGGCTAAACAAGCCGTGAGGCCTAGCTCTGTTCCGGAAACTTCTATCAGGACCCAGTCAGAGGTGATGGACCTGGACCCCAGGCCAATGTCTGCAACAGCAGTAGTGGATCCAGTCCCAGAGACCCAGACGGAACCAGTCCCAGAACCGGAACCAGCCGAACAACCAACACCAGACCCCGTGTCAGCACTGAATCCAGTACTTGCAACCTCAACACCAGAGGGCCCCACCGAACCTGAACTGGCAGCAGCCGATAACCCTACACAAGAGGCTCAGCCGGAGCCTGAATCCCAACATAGTACACCAGCGGAGAGCGGTTCACAGTCAACAGAAACAGCTCCATCCCCTATATCGCTTCCAGAGGGACCAAGCCTAGGTCCACAATCCCATGAGGAACTGATGTCTCCAGCATCAAGGGAACAGTTCCAGACCGAACAGGAAGCAGATGAAAGCCTCCAGAGAGCTTGGACGGCGGCACGGAGCAACCCACCGCCTCTCAGCTCTTCTAATCGATCCAGGTTTGTTGTAGAAAGAGGACTTTTATACAAGGAAACTCTTTCTGGGGGACACCAGGAAGACTGGCATCCTCAGAGACAGTTGGTAGTTCCAACTAAATACCGGGCCAAGCTCTTGAGCTTAGCCCATGATCACCCTAGTGGCCATGCTGGGGTGAACAGGACCAGAGACCGTTTGGGGGGGTCATTCCACTGGGAGGGAATGGGCAAGGATGTTTCTACCTATGTCCAGTCTTGTGAGGTGTGCCAAAGAGTGGGAAAACCCCAAGACCAGGTCAAAGCTCCTCTCCAGCCACTCCCCATCATTGAAGTTCCATTTCAGCGAGTAGCTGTGGATATTCTGGGTCCTTTTCCGAAAAAGACACCCAGAGGAAAGCAGTACATACTGACTTTCATGGATTTTGCCACCCGATGGCCGGAAGCAGTAGCTCTAAGCAACACCAGGGCTAAAAGTGTGTGCCAGGCACTAGCAGACATTTTTGCCAGGGTAGGTTGGCCCTCTGACATCCTCACAGATGCAGGGACTAATTTCCTGGCAGGAACTATGAAAAACCTTTGGGAAGCTCATGGGGTAAATCACTTGGTTGCCACTCCTTACCATCATCAAACAAATGGCATGGTGGAGAAGTTTAATGGAACTTTGGGGGCCATGATACGTAAATTCGTAAATAAGCACTCCAATGATTGGGACCTAGTATTGCAGCAGTTGCTCTTTGCCTACAGAGCTGTACCACATCCCAGTTTAGGGTTTTCCCCATTTGAACTTGTATATGGCCGTGAGGTTAAGGGGCCATTGCAGTTGGTGAAGCAGCAATGGGAGGGATTTACACCTTCTCCAGGAACTAACATTCTGGACTTTGTAACCAACCTACAAAACACCCTCCGAACCTCTTTAGCCCTTGCTAGAGGAAACTTAAAGGATGCTCAAAAAGAGCAAAAAGCCTGGTATGATAAACATGCCAGAGAGCGTTCCTTCAAAGTAGGAGACCAGGTCATGGTCTTAAAGGCGCTCCAGGCCCATAAAATGGAAGCATCGTGGGAAGGGCCATTCGTGGTCCAGGAGCGCCTGGGAGCTGTTAATTATCTCATAGCATTCCCCACCTCCAACCAAAAGCCTAAGGTGTATCATATTAATTCTCTAAAGCCCTTTTATTCCAGAGAATTAAAGGTTTGTCAGTTTACAGCCCAGGGAGGAGACGACGCTGAGTGGCCTGAAGGTGTCTACTACGAAGGGAAATGTGCTGGTGGTGTGGAAGAGGTGAACCTCTCCATGACCCTTGGGCGTATGCAGCGACAGCAGATCCAGGAGCTGTGCACTAGCTACGCGCCAACGTTCTCAGCCACCCCAGGACTGACTGAACGGGCATACCACTCCATTGACACAGGTAATGCTCACCCAATTAGGGTCCAACCTTACCGGGTGTCTCCTCAAGCTAAAACTGCTATAGAACGGGAGATCCAGGATATGTTACAGATGGGTGTAATCCGCCCCTCTGAAAGTGCATGGGCATCTCCAGTGGTTCTAGTTCCCAAACCAGATGGGGAAATACGTTTTTGCGTGGACTACCGTAAGCTAAATGCTGTAACTCGCCCAGACAACTATCCCATGCCACGCACAGATGAACTATTAGAGAAACTGGGAAGGGCCCAGTTCATCTCTACCTTGGACTTAACCAAGGGGTACTGGCAGGTACCGCTAGATGAATCTGCCAAGGAAAGGTCAGCCTTCATCACACATCTCGGGCTGTATGAATTTAATGTACTCCCTTTCGGGCTGCGAAATGCACCCGCCACTTTCCAAAGACTTGTAGATGGTCTCCTAGCGGGGTTAGGAGAATATGCAGTCGCCTACCTTGACGATGTGGCCATATTTTCGGATTCCTGGGCAGACCACCTGGAACATCTACAAAAAGTCCTTGAGCGCATAAGGGAGGCAGGACTAACTGTTAAGGCTAAGAAGTGTCAAATAGGCCTAAACAGAGTGACTTACCTTGGACACCAGGTGGGTCAAGGAACTATCAGCCCCCTACAGGCCAAAGTGGATGCTATCCAAAAGTGGCCTGTCCCAAAGTCAAAGAAACAGGTTCAATCCTTCTTAGGCTTGGCCGGTTATTACAGACGATTTGTACCGCACTACAGCCAAATCGCTGCCCCACTGACAGACCTAACCAAAAAGAAACAGCCAAATGCTGTTCAGTGGACCGGAAAGTGTCAGAAGGCCTTTAACAAGCTTAAAGCGACACTCATGTCTGACCCTGTACTAAGGGCCCCAGACTTTGACAAACCGTTCCTAGTAACCACAGATGCATCCGAGCGTGGTGTGGGAGCAGTTTTAATGCAGAAAGGACCTGATCAAGAATTCCACCCTGTAGTGTTTCTCAGCAAAAAACTGTCTGAGAGGGAAAGCAACTGGTCAGTCACTGAAAAAGAATGTTATGCCATTGTCTACGCTCTGGAAAAGCTACGCCCATATGTTTGGGGACGGCGTTTCCACCTGCAAACCGACCATGCTGCACTAAAGTGGCTTCACACTGTCAAAGAAACTAACAAAAAACTTCTTCGGTGGAGTTTAGCTCTCCAAGATTTTAATTTCGACATCCAACACATCTCAGGAGCTTCTAACAAAGTGGCTGATGCACTCTCCCGTGAAAGTTTCCCAGAATCAACTGGTTAAAATCGTCCTTGAGATGTGGAAAATATTGTTAGTCTTTATGTACTTGGTAGTATATTTAGAGATGCATGTGTCTTATTAACTCTGTTTTCCTAGAGCTCCAGGAAGAAATCCCAGCCAGTGTTTCACCCTAGCTGAGATTTGGGGGGCGTGTCATAAATATAAAGGGAAGGGTAAACCCCTTTGAAATCCCTCCTGGCCAGGGGAAAGCTCCTCTCACCTGTAAAGGGTTAAGGAGCTAAAGGTAACCTCGCTGGCACCTGACCAAAATGACCAATGAGGAGACAAGATACTTTCAAAAGCTGGGAGGAGGGAGAGAAACAAAGGGTCTGTGTCTGTCTGTATGCTGCGCTTGCCAGGGACAGAACAGGAATGGAGTCTTAGAACTTTTAGTAAGTAATCTAGCTAGGTATGTGTTAGATTATGATTTCTTTAAATGGCTGAGAAAAGAATTGTGCTGAATAGAATAACTATTTCTGTCTGTGTATCTTTTTTGTAACTTAAGGTTTTGCCTAGAGGGGTTCTCTATGTTTTTGAATCTAATTACCCTGTAAGATATATACCATCCTGATTTTACAGGGGGAATTTCTTTATTTCTATTTACTTCTATTTTTTATTAAAAGTCTTCTTGTAAAACACTGAATGCTTTTTCATTGTTCTCAGATCCAAGGGTTTGGGTTTGTGGTCACCTATGCAAATTGGTGAGGCTTTTTATCCAACATTTCCCAGGAAAGGGGGGGGTGCAAGTGTTGGGAGGATTGTTCATTGTTCTTAAGATCCAAGGGTCTGGGTCTGTAGTCACCTAGGCAAATTGGTGAGGCTTTTTACCAAACCTTGTCCAGGAAGTGGGGTGCAAGGTTTTGGGAAGTATTTTGGGGGGAAGGACGCGTCCAAACAGCTCTTCCCCAGTAACCAGTATTAGTTTGGTGGTGGTAGCGGCCATTCCAAGGATAACGGGGGTAATATTTTGTACCTTGGGGAAGTTTTGACCTAAGCTGGTAAAGATAAGCTTAGGAGGTTTTTCATGCAGGTCCCCACATCTGTACCCTAGAGTTCAGAGTGGGGGAGGAACCTTGACACTCCCAGAGGCCAGTACCGTTGAATTGTGTCCACAGTACCCCAAATTCGAGCTGGCAAGGCCAAATTAAGCGCTAATCCACTTGTGAGGGGTGGAGTAAAGAAATCGATTTTAAGAACCCTTTAAGTAGAAATAAAGGGCTTCATCGTGTGGGCGGGTGCAGGTTTACATCGATTTAACTCTGCTAAATTCAACCTAAAGTCCTAGTATAGACCAAGGCTCAGGGAGCTCTTTTAGCTCCTTTACTCTACCAGAACATCAAAGGGTATTCGTATAAATGAGAATCTAGATTCAGGATTATTATTCAGTTAAGACTAAAATCTTAACTTCCCCTACAGCAACATGTGCTGCAGCCATGCTATCAAATCTAGCAGTGATCACCTTTTATAGTTTATATTGTAAATTAAGGCTGTAATAGAAGTAAGAAATCTATAAAATCTTAAGTACAATATAATATTACTTTGAACTTTCTTACAAGGCCTTTTTTATGCATGCCTTGCTTAACATGTGCATTAGCATGGGAGGGGAGATTAATACACTATCACTTAAATGTATTGTGTAGTAAATTTTTAACACAGCTTTGCATCAAAATTATGAGAATAAAGACATGCACCTTCTTCATCTAACCATAATTACCTTTGCTTTGTGTTGAAGAATGGTAAAATGGAGAGACATGCAATGGTCAATCAAGACTGTATTTTTTAACATTACTTAATGGTACTCATAATTAGTTTTTCCTAAAATACCAATAATATAAAGAACAATATGTGCCCCTTTAAGTCTTTAATGAAAAGTATAAAAATATGATTTCATGCACTTTGAGTATATTTGAATACAGTTTTTAGTGTAGATTGCATGTGTTCTGTGTAAACTGTTTGCCGTTCAGTGAACCCCCTCAAATTTATGCATTCCATTTAGCAACATCTTTAAGAGGTGTTTTAATTGTGGGGCCACCCCTTTAGGGGAGTACGGACAAACAGTTGGGGATGGGAGTGGTGATATCTCAGGGCAACCCAGCGGAGCTTGGGAAGGAAATGTCACCTCCACTTGTTGGATCATATTAAAGAAGTTCTGTATTAAAATCACAAATGAGTTTGATTCCCCAGAGTTTAAATTCCAGGGTATTACTAATTAAGAGGTCTCTTGGTTTTTGGTACTGTTTCTCTCCCTCTATGTGTGAAACTTGCAAGCTGCTAATTGTGTTAGTACATTCTAAGACAGAGTCTGTTCTCAAAGCAATTCACAGAGAGAGAGACTCAAAGCAATACTCTAACAACAGAAACAGCACCCAGAGACTCCCCGTCCTTTTGTTGTATTAACAATTGTGATTAAAATAGAGATAGAGGATGTATGTGGATGGATGCTTGGTGTGGATAATAACTGAATGATCAGGGAGGTGCCAGCCTAAGAATCCAGTGTCCATCGGCTGAAGAAGGCGTCAAGTGGAAATAACCAGAGGACCCCCCCGGAGGGCAGACTGGAATCCACCCAACAGCCTCAAGAATGGGAGAACCAAAGAACAAGATAACATCTTGGAGCCGTCAGGAATGTGCTATCTGCTGATTGATTCAGCAACAGCATGATGAAGCAATTCCCATAGACTGGCATAGGAAGAAATTCCTATAAAAATAGACTCTAAAAAGTGAGAACTTTGGGGTCTGATTCTGCAAACCAACTTCCAGGAGCATCAGATGAGCATCTGACAAGGCCCTGCTCCCTCCTCATGTCCAGGCCACCTGGCCAGTGGCTTGGCATGAGCAACTCTAAGGCTGGTAACTATGATAACAACCTTGCAGAACCTGTGTGTGTGGGTGTGTGTGTGTTTGTATGAATGAATGTGTGAATAAATATGAGATTGAATGGAATGTTATAGCTATAACAAACTGCTTACTATGATTCTTTCTGTATTCACAATAAATGTGGTATTTTGCCTTTTTCCCTTTAATAAGATCCTGCTGGTTTTTATTTTATTGGTACAACACACTTCCGACTCACTTTAGCAGACCACTCAACCTGTCTCGGTTGGGGAAGGAGATGTAATCAAAAATTGTAACTCAAAGCAGGGGCTCAGCTCAAAATGTTTGAAATAGGCCACTTGCCCCTCCCCTCCCAAACATTCCTCTGTGCCCCACAATTTGAAAACCTCTGTACTAAATAAAGTGTTGTCTGGCATTACAGGATTTTTCCTCGCATACCCCCAGGGGTACGTGTACCCCAGTTTGAAAACCACTGTGATAAAGTATTGATGCCAGAGCTATATCAAGGATATTGTTCCCACCACCACCACTGCAAATTCCTATCACCATAGTTTCAGGAAAATGTCCTGAAATTAAACAGAGGTATTGAGACATTTTGGGGAACACCCAGACTGGTAAAGGGTTGTGTCACTGCCTGCCCTATAACTTCAGGGTCCTTGGTGCTGTGCATCTGCGATTCAAATGCCTGACACAGCCAAGTTACTCTTTGCAAGGTGACAACAACCCTTCCAGTCCCAGTCTCCACAAATCAGTCTTCCTGAGTTCTGAAGCTATTCCTCACTGGTTTGGCAGCCCCCCCCCCCCTCCCAATGGTGTGAAACCAGTCCCCTGTTATCAGTTTGCTTTGGCACACACATTCCACACAGTTGACACACCAGATCTGCTTGAGATAAAAATGGTGGCATGGTTACTCCTGTTAATTCAAAGTGGGGAAATTCTAGTGATGTCACAATGTTTTCCCATTAACTCTAATACTCCATTGTTGTCTTTTCCTGGGCTGGACAATGGATGGGTGCCTGAAGTTGGTTTCATGTAAACAATTGGCTTGGAAGGTGTCCCTCCCTGATGGATTGCTCCCCACCCTCCCTTGCTATGAACTTGTGAGCACAGTTTTCTGTATACACAAATACATAAATTCATAACCATGGTCTGTATACATCTCTCATAGTGACTATCAAGTTCAGAACATTACAAGCTTTCATAAAAGATTTTCCTAAATATATTTGTGTAGTACAATGACATAGTATACAATTAGTTGATTTAACTGTATATTTTTGGGGTTTAAGCCTTCTGTTCTCCTTCTGGGGTGTCTGGACTTTTTTGTGGCTTCAACCAGTAAATATTTGCCATTTGGAGTGGAAAAACAAATGTCAGCTATAGAAATCTGACAGACAAGAATAAAAGAATTAAGAAAAATAGAATGATTCATTGTATGTATTAAATTAACTGAACTATTTCAGGAAAGATGGATGAAGTACAATTAATTAAGGCCTTGTCTATGCTGCCACTTTACAGTGCTGAAACTTTCTCGCTCAGGGGTGTGAAAAAACACCCTCCTGAGCAATGCAAGTTTCAGTGCTGTAAAGTGGCAGTGTAGACAGTGCACCCGTTCCCAGCGCTGGTAGCTACTCCCCTCGTGGGGTGTGTGTGTGTGTGTGCTTCTTTTACAGCACTGGAAGAGCTTTTCCCCTTACCTGAAAACCAGCATACACTGTTGAATGGCTAGTGGAATAAAAAGCATAATGTCTTTTAAATACTACAGTCTTTAGTTAGAATAAAAAACTGCATATCATTAAGATGGTGAGAAATATTCTCAAAAGTGAGAATATTTTACATGTAATTAAAACTCCAGTAAATAAATATTTGTAGTTAAATTATCATATATGTTGATTGGCTTCTGTTTTAGACGTTGGGAAGAATTGGTGGTAATGATTTTTAATTATAAGAAAAAATATAAATTTAAAATATGTTGTCATTAGTGCAGTCCATGCATATGTATGTAGGCATTGCTTTCTAAGCTTTATTGGATAAAATATAACTTTTTGGCATCAAGGTTACTGAAAACCTAGAGTCAATAACTCAAATCTGTGTCTTTGAGTAGAATTATAGTCACCCAGAAACATAAATTTTACTGTTTCAGGAACTAAGTATTTTCTTCCTTTTAATCTGAAATACATTTCTGTCTCTGTCATCAGGGGATCAAAGGTGACATGAGAATTCAGTGTTTGGAAGGCCTTATTATATGTTCTCAGTGCAAATGGCTGCAATCTAACTACCACATAAATAAAAACCACATGCAGCATTTATAGGGGACTCAAATGTAAAATCTAAAATTTATTCAAGTCAGTTAAGAAGAACAATTTGGATACTGGATCCTTCAGAGACTTTAAGACATAATACATCTTTCTGATTAAAGATAAAAATTTATCTGAAACAAAGTATATTCTTCCTTTAATCTACCATAAAATGCTTTAGAGGTATTGGCCTCTTTCTTTCTTTTCTGGTCACTTGACATAGGGCCTAGTCCTCGTTACTGCAATGAGATAAGTAGCATCTGTAAGGATTACAGACTCAGCACTGCAGTCAGATAATTCTACTGGAGCTGTTCATGGATAACAATATGAGCTTACCGTTCTGGGGAAATCACTCTGTTTGTTTTTGCATCCATATTGATTAATTTGTCCTCTGAGCCACTATCAGTTACAAATTATACTCCAAGAAAAAAATTAGCTATAATCAAATGTCAAGGGAAAACTATCCCCAACGAAACCTCATTTAGAGAGCTAAGTCTATAAATCTAAATAGTGTATGAGTTAGAAAAATATGGACAATCTCCAAAGTAACAATAGCGATCAGACTCAGTTTTAATCCCTCATGTAAAACTAGTTCTATGGATATACCTTCTAAACAGATAACATTATTAAAAGGGAGATGAGTCAGATAAATTGTCTGAGTGTAATAAAGATACACAGGAGGTTAAAACACAAAAACTGTCCAAATAAGTGATGGTCCAATTTGAACATAAATTACAACTGAGAAAACTCTGAATCAGTGGGAGAAACTCTTAATTTTTTTATTCCTAAATTTCCAAAATATATATTTCAGATTTGATGAAATGTTAAATATTTCATGGTGTTTTTGCAGTAGTTTTCTGAGATGTCACACCTGTTACATTTTGACTCAAGATATTACTTAATGTGTTGCGTTTTACAGGTTTCAAGTACTCCGGTGAGGAGAACTCCCAGTAAAGTAATTGGAGCATTGGGCCTCAGATCTTTTTTTATTTATTTTAATATGTAACATTTTTGTTCAACAGCTGGGGCCTGAGCCTGCACTATACCTAGTGCCCTCTAATCCTGTTATTTCAGTAGGACTGGAAAGAGGCTCTGCGCTTTGCAGGATCAGGTTTTAATTCATAATATTGCATGGTGTTGAAACAAGCCCTACACAGCACTAGTATAATCCGAATAATCTGGAAGGTAATTTCTATATTAATAGAGTAATTTAATAAATTGTAAGTCTTAATTCATTAATGTAATTTAATATTCATTGTTTTGAATATTTAGACACCTTTATCGTATGATTATCCCAATGAAGTGACTAAATCTTTTCCTAAGAACAGATCTAAATGTGCATACTCCTATTCATTCATGGAGTCTTGTTGACTTCCATGATTCCATGCAGGACTAAGGGTCTGCACATCAGATTTGTTTGGCGGCTCAGGCTCTAGTATTCCAAACAGCACAAGTTTTCTCAGTTAAAAGACCGTTTTTCACCTATTAATCCTTTTTTTAAAAACTATTTTTAGTCTTTAGTTTACACTTCAAATTTTCATTGCTTTGTTTACAGTTCATTAATGTCATTTTTTATGGTGTATGTTTATTGTATTTGATAGGATGGGAATTTCTCCAAAGTCACAGATATAAAGCAAAAACCTGAAGATACGATGGTTGTTGGACAATCAGTGTTTGCAGATTTTGGTGAGATTCCTCCTTTATTCCTCCCCCTAAGCTATCTGACACACATTTATTTTTATTATTAATTAGTTATATTTTTATATATATATAATATATTTTAAAACGCATGTTAAGCTTTTACCCAACAGATTGCAGTGGTTCCTTTGCAGGCATCATAGTCATGTAGACATATAATACATGTATTGTATTCCTTCACTCTTCCTTTCCTTCTATATATAGAACACCTGTTGAAGTCAACGAGTATTGTGCACGCAGAAGGATTTGATAATTTGGAAGTGACTATTTTAGTTCATCGTCTCAGACCTGTACCTGCTTACGCCGGTGCAACCCTAACCCTTGACTTCAGTGGGACTATTTACTTGCCTGAGGTTAAGCACATGTAAACTGTGTGCAGGATTGAGTCTTAAATCCCTATTAAGACTACTTTAAAGCACATTTTTTGACATTTTTGTCTAGTGGGTCTAAACTTGGATATAATAACTATTTTTTAAAAAGCAGTAATGGAACATATTATGAACTAAAATATTATTTTCTTTTTATTTTCAATATAAATATTTGCAGTTTATTAGGGATTAGATTCTATTCATATATTCATCAGTATTTTATTGAAAAAATGAAATGGCTCAAAGCTATGTGAGGACATAGCAAGTCTGTAGAACCATGTATTTCTCTGTTGCCTTTTTGATCAGATTTTCATAAGACATTTGCTTCCCTTTAGGCACCTAAATAAAGTGGTAAGTTTTCTGAAGTTCTCCGCACCTCGCAGTTTCCAGAATGCCTAATTAGAAGCTTTTGGATGCTAAACTCTTATGAAAATCTGGCCCTTAAACATTGAGTAAAGGTATAGATTATTGGAGTACGTATTGGGCAATGAGAAATAGAATATAGGAGGAAAATAATAGATCAAATATACTCAAATCATATTTTAAAAGCAGTGCATCAGAATGTAGTCAAGTTAAGAACGCTAACAGCTACTGGGTGATGACCACTCTTGGACTTCTAGTTGCTTCATTTAGGTGCTTAAATGCACCTAAACTCTTAGGATAATTAATCCTAAATTTTCATTAACTAATTATGGCTTGTATAGATTAATAAACTTAACAGATTTGTAAAAGATGATTTGGAATTTTAAAGACTGAATACTTCGCATAGTTTATTAATTTAATTTGTTGCTGTATTCAGCGAACTTGATTACTGTGGTGTTGACCTCATTATTTTCCTAGCTGGGGTTTGCTTTTTCACGTCATGCTGTTCATCTGTTGGGAATCCTTTCTTATGTACAGAGTCACTTCGGATGTTTAAATGTGCCCTAACAACTGTCCATTGTATTTAATTGTCAAGACTGTAATATTAGATGACTATGAAGAATATTATAGAGAGGAGACTTTTTTTCCTCTAACCTCTTGGGTTCCCTCCATCCTGATTTCTGCCCTGTCCACTCTAATGTAACTGCTCACAACAGGATCTGTCATAACCTGTTCCTGACTTTCCCCCATCCCCATGTTCCTCAGCTTCACTGTTTCTTTCTTTCATCACTCCCCCTTTCTTCACATTATGTCTTCTGTTCGCTCTCTCAGCATTAGTTCTCCTCTCTCAAACTAGCTACCACCTCTCGGGGAAGTGGATTAACTATAGCAACAGGAGGAGAACCCCTCCTGTTTCTGTATTGAGCGTCTACGCTGAAGTGCTAGAGCGGGGCAGCTGCAGCATTTTAGATCTTGCCACTTTTCTCCACAACCTACTGAATATGTCGATATGGACATATTAGTTATCAAAATCACCTCTTCTCTAGCTTCACTCACCCACATTACACTTCTCCACCCTAGTCAGAATGTAGCCACCAAAATTATGTTGCCTGTCAATCTGACCATTTCAAACCCTTATTTGAAACCTTCCCTGCCAACCTCTTACCTACTGCATCAAGTTTAAACTTCTCATTCTTGCCTTTAAAACCCTTCACAACTCTACTCTATCTGCATTTTGGATATCATCTTCTGCTGTTTGCCCCTTTATTCTGTCATTTATAATACCTCATCTTTCCTATCCATAGTCCTCTTCTCTGGGCATTTTGTCACATTACCCTGCATACCTGGAATGCCCTCGTCATCCCATTTCATCAGGCCACTGCCCTGTTATTTCATGACCCTCTTAATAGCCAGTTTTTCTTGCAATGGTCACAATACACGAATTGATAAATAACTTTAAAAAAAAAATCCCACAAGTCTTCCTCAGCTTTAGGATACACTGGGAGATCCATATGTCTAGTTTTTAAGAGTGTAAACTCTTCGGGACAGAGCGTGTTGGTTTTGTGTACTGTATAGGGCTGAACGCCACTCTCAGTAATAAACAAATAGAAATAATGCAAATATTCATGTTGCTCTTCATTATCATTTTTTAAAAATTATTGCTGTTTGACGTACAATTGTTTCCTTAAGAAGTAATTTGTTCAGAAGACATTATCTACGCAAATGTCCATAAACTGTTCATATGCATAAGAAAGTAGGACCAACATTTAAATTAATTAAAATGACTTCTTTAAAGATTCTTGAAACATCAGGATTCTTAATATTTTAATCAACGTTTGTTTCAGAAAGCTTTAGAACAAAGGTATAAACTTAATTTGTATATAAATCCTTTTTTTTTTTTGCGAGTATTAGAAACAATTAGTCTAGATTTTTCCATTCAGCAGTAATACTTCCAAATGCATGGATTTTTGTTTGTATATTTTAATAGTCAAAAGGACATTATGTTAAAATTAGTTCTGTTTTGTTCATCAAAATTTTCCTTGTAGAGTCCATTCAAAAATTGTACTTAATTTAACTTACATTAGGACTTGAATTTGAAGGTTTATAATCAAGCAAAATCTCATACATTGTGTATGTTGAATATGTTGGGAGGCATTTCAAGTAGTGATCCATTTGATCTCAGTTTGATAATGTTTTTATTTCAGCACCTTGTTGTTTTTTGACTGTGTGCTAAAATGTTATTTGTTCGCACGGTAGCATTTACAGCTATCAATTTTTTAAACAATGATTCAGGTGATGCACATATTAAAGAAGATAAACACATAAATTATTCTCTGGAATTAGATGATTTCCATAGATAGTGCTTTGTCCCACCGCAGTAACTAGCAGTCTTATGGCCCTGATTCTGCAAATGCTACTGCATATTAGTGGATCTACTTGTGATAGTTAGCTTTACCCTCATTAATGAGTATTCGCAGGATTGAGCCCGTATTTAGATGTTGTGACATGGTTGCTGTCATAAACATACAGCTAAGGGTAGCCCAGAATTCCTCCTTACTTGTAAGGGGTTAAGAAGCTCAAATAGCCTGGTTGGTACCTGACCAACAGGACCAATGGGGAAAGAAGATACTTTCAAATCTTGGGAGGGGAGAAGGTTTTGTTTGTGCTCTTTGTTTTGTGTGGGGGTTCACTCTTGGGACTGAGAGGGGCCAGACAGAAATCCGTCTTCTCCAACCCATCCCATCTAAGTCTCCAATATTGCAACCAGTATAGGTAAGCCAGGGAAGGTGGATTAGTTTATCTTTCATTGTGAATTTTCCCTGTGCAAATAGGAAGGTTTTTTCCTGTTTTCCATAACTTTAAGGCTTTGCCCAGAGGGGAATCCTCTCTGTTTTGAATCTGAATACCCTGTCAAGTATTTTCCATCCTGATTTTACAGAGATGATTTTTACCTTTCTTTTGTTTTTAAATAAAAATCCTTCTTTTAAGAATGTGACTGATTTTTCCATTGTTTCAACACCCAGGGATTTGGGTCTTTGATCATTTTGTAACCAATTGGTTAGGATATTATTCTCAAGTCTCCCCAGGAAAGGGGGTGTAAGGGCTTGGGTGGATTGCTGGGGGAAGAGGAACTCCAAGTGGTCCTTTTCCCTGGTTCTTTGTTAAATCACTTGGTGGTGGCAGCGTTACTTAAACCCAAGGTACAAGGGAGAATTTGTGTCTGGGGAGTTTTTAACCTAAGCTGATAGAAAAAAGCATAGGGGATCTTTCATGCGGGTCCCCACGTCTGTACCCTAGAGTTCAGAGTGGGGAGGGAACCCTGACAGTTGCTCTGACGTGTGGTACAGCAATTTTTGCCTTATTTACAGTGATGCTCTTGAGGGAGTAAGAAGAGAGCCCGTATTAGAGCCAGAAGATTCCTCTGTTTTATGGTGATACTTAAAAAATCCTCAAGATTTTTTAGCACAGTTTAGTTTGACCTTTAAAGATCACCTCTCCTAGGCGACTGAATTTTGCTGGTCTGTGGTATGGCTGCTGAATACAGAATTCATATATAGTATAACAAAGTGAAGTAGAAGTTCAATGATACTTAGAGGTTATGCTAAAAAATTTTATTTAATGTATTGTGCAAAAGTCATTAAAAATTAAAGTTTTAATTAAAATTAGGCCATCTACAAACATTTGCATATTGTATGCAGTTTGAAAGAAAGAACAAAACCTCAAAATATTCCGAAATGCTTTTTATCCATGCTTTCACAGTTTTGTATTGCCCTGATTGACATGGCTGTTAATGATTCCAAAAAGCAGATGGCTTTGATTGATGCCATGAATATTAATAGGCACAAAGTGTACGTCAGCTTTCTTTTGAAAGATGTAAGTCCTAAGGAGCCATCTGAAATAGGATTTCTCTCACCATGTGTTGTAGCAAACGGAAGTGACTTAATATGGCCAAAGGATGCATCATAATTTTAGAAACTTTGTCATATTTGATAAGACATTTAAATTAACTTAGATCCCAGGATATCTGGGATCTTGAACATTCTTAAATTATTCTAATTTTGTGAGCATATTTTTCAGGAAATATAAGAAGTATGTTCATCTAACTTGTTGAGTGAAGAATAAAAAATTAGATGTTCAATATTAAGCCACAGTGTAATTGCAGAATTTGGTTCTAATTACTATCAAAAAGCTTTGTAGATTTTCATGTTCCCTTTGTTGTAGAGACAAACTGAAAAGATACTTTTCACATACTGTAGTCCCAGAGAAAGCTCAGGGATAGCTTTAGCTTCTCATAATTTGAACATGATTATGAAACAATGTAACAATATATTGTTTTAGGCTCTTTTGATATAGCTAGGTTGAGAGGACAGAAAAAGTGAGAAGTTTCTTGCACTTTTATTTTGTAAAAGAAAGAAAATAATTTAAATCCTTTTTGATTTGAGAGAGACAGCTAAAGGTTTCTTGGTCATTTTTTTTTCTCTGAAAAGATGATACCAGTGAAGTTGCAATGTACAGAGTCTAAAAGCAAACTGACTTTCAGAAGTGTGTCTTTGGTTGTTTTTCCTCTGGAAACTAAAACAGAACTCTTAAGCATAATTATTTTTTCTTCCCTTTGATCTTTTTGTGACTAATCTAAATCAATATCTTAGTAAATTAAAAGTTGAGTAGATAATGTGTGAAAGATAAAGTAGAAAAACCTGACCAGAAGAATCTAATTTTATAACCGTCCTTAATATATACTTGAACCACTGGAGAGACATTCCAGATATGTGAAAACTGAGCATCTCAAACTGTTGGTTCAAAGAGACAGTGGTATTGCTATATGGAATTTAATCAAATACAGAAGTATGGCATTCAGTAAACATTGCTTGTAGATGAACTAACCAAAGTCAGGAAATATGAAGGCTAAGGTGAACAGAAAACTGTTTAATACAAAATAGTAGTTGACTGGGATATGCAGGTGAATGAGACACAAATTCGGGGATGGATTTTAAAGCAGAGGCCACAACTTATTAATTCATTTTAATTGGAATAGCAATGGGAGTGAGTGCAGCCTCCTGGTCTCCCCTCCTGTCAGTACCAGACACCTGAATGGAGTCCAGCATGGCATTAAATGGCCTTATTCCATATAGCCAATAAATCAGGGTTGTCATCCTTCAGCCTAACTCACTGGACTCAGACTACCTCTGAATTCTCTTGTCCCACTATGGGAATCAGTCTGCAAAGACTTACGGTCTACCCCTTCTCCTTACAAGCTATTAGGAATACCAGCCAGATTCTGTGTCTTCATTCGTGTTTACCCAAGGAGTTGGTCCTTTCAGACTTCTATCCACATTGGACACTGACTGTAAGCTGAGATGAATTAGACATTCCCTTTTAATTCCCAACATTACATTTCTATTCTATTCCTTAAATCTAAAACCTGGACTACTAGGGTGGCAGAGAAAAGCTCTCCTCCCTCCCCTGAAATGCATTTTAAGGCAGGAAGAAAGATGCAGTGAGGGAAAGGCTACAGTGTACTTGAACATACACGCTCCCCACCTTACCCTTATCAGGGTCCCAAGTGTGGACCATTCTCCTACTGATCAGGTCAAACTTCCTCACTCCTCCACGGAGACAGTGGGCAGAGGGGCATTGTTCCCTCTCCATTTTCTTTGCACTTCACATTTCTAGAACTCATATATTCTGCAAAACGCTTCAAATACATTATGCACACAGCTTTCTGAACTCATATCTTTGCCAACTGGAAACAAAAATTTCATTTTCAAAAAGTATGTATTAACCTGTAAGTTTAAGGTCTCATGTTCAGTTAATGATTTTAGATCTTTAAACACTTTTTTTCTAAAATTTGTTTAGAAAAGCACTTAAGTATAAAACTCCAACCTTAACCTTTATCATTGTGCAAGAAATTTCCATATTCTAGTAAACGTTACACTGACAATATCTCGGCACAGTCATTGAAGGGAAGGCTATAACTATAAACTTAATTCTAAAGTTCCCATTTTCTTCTTGTTTTTGTTTGGGATTATGTGCTTTTTTGTCTAACATTTATTTTTGTTTCCATTTGGCTAAAACTAAGTACAAAAATTTAAATAGCATGGGAAGCTGAAAAAGTTCAAGTCTAGTGTAACAAGTAAATAATTGTGAAATACATTCACCTGATTAAATGTAACCGAGCTTTTGGGGGATTAATATCTGTAGTGCAAGTACAGATTTAGATACTTCAATGTTATACATGTATCCTTTCAGTTTTACCTGCAATAGGGAGACTTATTGAAGCTGTGTAGTAAAAATCCTTATTAGAAATAGTTATTGTACATACACAATAGCTCTCTTTCAAAGTAAAATATCCTACATTTTCAGTTTTGTTTCTGTTTAGAATTTAAATTGCTTAAATTGAAGGATCAATTCTTCAGATGTTCAAGTATGTCTTCTTAAACCTCTAAGCTGTTTGTTCATTGTGGATGGGATAAAGTTGCAAATAGAACCAAAATGGTTGTTTTGGGTGGTTTTCTTTTTTTTTAAGGGAGTGAAGGTTGAGTTAAATTTCTAAAACATATACAAGTTCTGTGCAACTGGAAAAAGTAGAACTTTAGCCTAGAATACACTTTTTACAAGCAACTAACAAATGTAACGAAGATGAAGAGTATGGGTTTACAAATCAGGAAGAGGTCACACCATTGTGAAGCTCTATTCTGGAGTGTGTAGTTGTTTTGCTTATTTAATATAGGGTTGAAATTTGAGAAGTGTTCCCTGCTGCACACTATCATTTGGGATCCCTTACAAGTATGGTGGAGTAGTATATGTTGCCCAAATCAAAATTGAGCACTTACAGACCGTCCTTTCTGCTGTCTGAATCATCAAATAGCAAAGATGGCAACTTGTTACCATTAACACTTCTAATTTGTTTTGCTGAAATGGAAATTGCTTTGCAACATTATTTAATTATTTGATTTATTTATGGTTACTGCTGTACAAAGATTTTTTAATTTTTTATGTATAAAGTTTCATACTTTGCAAAATTCCCTTGTTGCCTTAAAATTGATAATCAGTAACATGGATTACTTGATTTCAGAATACAATGCTATCTGTAAAACAGAATAAAGCTACACCTACCAGATTTGTGAAATACACTAGTCTGTGTGACAGTGCAATTCACAAGAAAAAAGAACATATATAATTGTAATCTAATTGTAAACTAAAACTAACTTCATCTTAAGTACAAAAATGGGGGGAAATGACTTTCTGCATCCAAAGCTCAGTTATGTTTTTAAATACAAAAAAACCCCCAATAATGGACATTCAGATAAGTCAGCCGCCGTAGAGCTTTTCTGCGGTCCTAAGTCAAACAAGGAAACAGTATAGGGAGGTCCCTTGCTGCTTTTTTTAAATACCCCACTATTTGTGGAATTAGGCATTATTGCCAGTTAGGTTTGTTAACATTCCTTCATGGTGCTCCTGCTGATTTACCAGCCCTTTTTAATGGATTGCAGTGTTTTATGGCTCTTGAACATGGGGTTTAACTATCACTGCCGTATACTAAGTTGGACCCACCCACACAAGTTTTCTTCAAATCAGACATTAACAACTTAAGAATCATTGGTACACCTGAATCCATAGAATCTGGGACCATGGTTACTGTTCATAGCAAATTATGTTCTTATATTCCCCAGGTGAACATGTATATTTATTTAGGAAGATGACTGCTTGCCAGACTGATTAACTCACCAGATCTGGAACTTGAGGAAAAAGTCATGAAATGTTGATTTCTGAGATCTAGACTTCAATGGCTATCTTATTGGAATTTTGTTGGTTGTTGTATGTATTTGTTAATAACTAACTTTTATGTACATTAATTCCAGTTTCAGTTTCCGTTCCTGAGATCATAGTGCTGGGACTACACATAAGAACATAGATCATTAGTGTGCAGTCTTGAAATATTAAATAGGGAGTTGGTGGATTATCAAGGGTCTTAAGTATCTTGGGCTTTTATTGTCCTCTTGTCTGATCCAGTAAAGTGGTTTACCTTGGTGATACCTGCATTTTAACAAAAACACATTTCTTTTCAAAAAGTAGTTTTAACTAATGTTGCTCTTCTAGTGATTGCACATGTGCATTCTACTCTAGGTGTGTGTTACTTGGGGAATTCTGAGCATCTGTGGACGCGCAGAATTCCTCAGTCACGCATAATTTTGTATTTTTCTGCATAAAATATATTTTGCCAAGGCAGCTAGCTGTTCTAGTAAAGAAAATTCTATGCCTCAGCTGCCCCTCTGGTACTCTGCCCTGGCTGCCCATCAGGACCGGCAGAGGAAAAGAAATGGGGTTTAGGTCAACACCCCCTTCTACCTCAACATCATCGCATGCCCCACCCAGACATCCAGGGAGTTCTAAGCAGGTGTTTTGATGGGATACTTGAGGATGCCATACCAGTTTCTGTGATCCCTGTTTCTCCTTGATTTGCAAACTGTATGTCCTACTTCCTCAGTGCTTGGTTACGTATGACCACAGCCCGTTGGGTGTTGAGCAGGGTGGAAGTAGGATACACCCTCCAGCTTATTTCTACTCCTCCTTCCCACTTCCCCCCCATCCCTTCTCAGGGAACCCACTCGTATAGAAGTTCTGGTCTAGGAGGTTCAGTCTCTTCTTCAAGTGGTAGCCGTGGAAAAGGTTCTGCAGAATTTAAGAGGGAAGGGGTTCTACTCCCATTATTTCCTAATCCCAAAAGCCAACGAAGGTCTCAGACCAATTTTAGATCTGCCTCAGCTCAACTATCTCAAGAAAATAAAGTTCCTCATGGTCATGCTGGCATCCATTATCCCATTGCAGGATCCCAGAGGCTGGTACGTCGCCCTCAATTTGAGAAATGCCTGTATTCATGTATCAACATACCAAGGACACAGAAGGTGCGTCAGATTAGTAGTGAACTGCTCACATTACCAATTCACAGCCCTCCCATTTGGCCTGTCTGCAGCAAAGTGGGTGTTCACAAAATGTATGGCAGTAGTGGTGGCTTTCCTGGGGAGGTTCCGGTCTATCTTTATCTAGACAACTGGCGAGTCAAGGGCTGGTCAAGGCTCAGATAGTGTCCAATGTTTGACTCATCCACTCAACATTCAAGGCCCAAGGCTTTCTGATAAATGTAGAAAAGTCTAACCTTACTCTTATGCGAAGGATAGAGGTAATTGGGGCCAGGGCCTACCTCCCAGAGTTCCCTGATAACACACCTCAAAGGTCATCAACTCACAACAGCTTGAAATTGTATGTGGCTCTCGGCTCACATGGCTTTGTGCACATACGTGGTACAATACACAAGGATGCACCTCATACCTCTTCCAGTGTGTCTGGCCACATTATGCTCCCAAACTGCCACCATCTGGACACTGTACTGGTTACGGGTTCTCGTCTCTCTCTAAATTGGTTGTTGGACCCACTCACAGTTTATGCGGGCTTTCCCTTTATACGCCCTCAACCGTCAATGACCCTGGTCTCAGACATGTTAGTGCTATGGTAGGGAGCTCAACTGGGGCCCCTCAGAACTCAAGGCCTTTGGTCTCTGAAGGAATTTTCACTCCACATCAGTATCAGAGAACTTAGAGTGGTTTGTCTTGCCTTTTGGACCTTTCTGCTCCACATTATGGGCAGAGCTTGTTTTTTCTCACGGACAGCACTGTAGCCATGTTTTACCTCAGTGGGCAAAGATGAGTTAACTCTTCCCTTCTTTTCAAGAAGCAATGCAGCTATGGGAGTTTTACATAGCCCACTCAATCAGCCTTGAGGTCTCTTACTTTCTGGGAGCGCAAAATGAGCTGGCAGATCACCTCAACAGGTCTTTCTCCAGTCATCATGAGTGGTCTCTGTGCCTGGATGTGGCAAGAGGCATTTTCCAGCAGTGGGGGACTCCCTGGATAGACCTATTTTCAAACAGGTACAACAGAAAGTATCACCAGTTCTGCTCCCTACAATGCTGCATTCTGGGTTTTATGGAATGCCCATGTGCAATCACTCAGAGAAGAAAAAACGGTTACTACCTTCTGTAGCTGTTGTTTTTTGAGATGTGTTACACATGACCATTCCACGACCTACCCTTCTGACCCTCACGTCGGAGTTTTCCAGAAAGAAGGAACTGAACTGGGCGCTTTTATACAGGTGTTATAGGATGGGCTGGCAGAGAGCGCTTGATCTGCCCCAACAGGTACCATGGAGGGGAAAATTTCAGGCGACTGTGCTCTGGGTATGCACATGCTGCAATGGACATGTGCAACACATCTCGAAGAACAACAGAAGGTTTGTAACCATTTTTTAGTTCCTGTCTCCAACTATGTATGGACATTTGGCATAATTTCTTTAAATGACCCCTTCCCATCTCACAGATGTCCTTAACTATTGTAAAAAAGAAAAAATCTTTAAAGAGGCTTTTGTTGGGTTATTACACAGTCAGTTTTTCTTGGATAAGTTCCCCATGCTTAAACTGAGCTACTGGGACAAAGGATGCTAAGTAGAAATTATTTTGATATAAGTGGGTATTTAGAACAGAGATACTGCTGTGTTTACTGCAAAACTTTGTACCATATATCCATAATATGGTTATCTGTCACAAGTATTAACATCTAACCTTAATAACAGTGTCCCTAGACTGTTCTAGCAGTATTTCTGAGGTAAAATTCCTAAAATATCTCAATCAGTTAATAAAGATTATTGATATTATGCATGCAAAACAGGCATGCAAATGCTTGCTCAGAAATGTACTAGACCTCAGGGCTTCAACTTGATGAAAACCAGACTCTATCAAATAAATTGCTCTTTGGTCTAGAACATGATGGTGATGGTTTATAATTAACTTGACCAAAAGGACAGAAAAACAATTGACAAAATTGTATTGCCCTTCTAAAAAAAATAAAAGTAAAAATCAGAGAAAGCTTTGAGATATGAATTTACTATAAATGGCATCTGAAGTGATTAAGGTGAGAAGGGCTGTGCGCTGGAGAATTCTACTCTTCTTTGGAGCACTTTGTCAGCCAAATAAGTAAGAGCTCTTCATTATTATTTTTTTCTATTCTCCCCATGTCACTATGGTAATTGCAATGCAGTGGTTGCTATAGCAAAAATGATTAATTCTTCAGTTGCTGCTGTCTGTTATGTTAGCAGAGGCTTTCATGAGATACCCATACTCTCTTTAGTATGAATCATGGTTGTCAGATATGATTCTTTTATAATTTGTTATTAAAAAGTGGTTTTGGGATTTTACATTTTGGGAGAACCTCTGAAAAATCAAGCAATTTCTATTTAAATGCCTTAGTGTGGATTTTGGAGCCCAACTTTAAACAACCAGGTTTGGAAACTTTTGGCTCTTCTGTTTAATAGGACATATTTTTCTCATCTCTTTATACTATACAAATAGCAAAATTATGAGAAATTTACACAATTCACCAGAGTACAAAAGATGGAAGTTATTAGGTGGTTGGTACTTGTTGTTAAAGAATAAATTCAATTAAGTTGCAATATATGAGTATAAAGGTGATTCCTAAATTGACCGTTTAAAATAACCTCTGTGGGTTTGATAATCTTCACAATTTACCATCAGGTTTTCTAGTTTGTACAGGGTCTGTGCTCTTCATATATGTAAACAAGGCAGTTATGTGCTTATATAACTTATATAAGTGTTCGTTATTTTATTCAATCTGAAACAAATTCATTAGGGAGTAGTTGGTTGAATGAATAGGGCACGGAACTGGGAGTTAAGGTGTTCTCTTCCCAGCTCTGCTACTGACTTACTGTATGTCTTTAGGTAAGTCATTTCACATCACCGTGGCCCAGTTTCTGCATCTCTCAAATAAGGATAATGATGCTTACCTTGGTTTTGTAAAGTGCTTTACAGTTCTTTGGGTAAAAAGCATTATATAATTGCTAAGTCGTGTTAGTATAGAAAGCTGTCTTTGGCTCCATTGTGGAAAAGTTTATGAAAATAATGGGCATGTAGACTCTGTATAATTGGGCTTTGTTAATGGCCATTGAGTTTAGATTAACCAAGTGTGTCTCTTAAATGAAGTGAATAAAAACTGATTTGCATGGATTAATGAGCCTCTTACTGTTCATTCAGTAGATCTATTCGCTTCAGTAGAGATTTAAAAATTAGTTTCATCATGGACATTTGATTAATTAATTTAAATGTTTGAGCTCGCTTAAATCAGTAATTCTGCTTTATTTAGACTGTGAAGAGGTACTGTTTGTATGGCTGACTGTGTTAAGTAGTTCCCCAAGTGAAACTAGCTCACGCTGTGTTTGCACAGTCTGTGCTGTAGACAAAGATGACAAGATTCTGATGATTTTCTGAGGGCAGCATATACCAACCTCCTCGTTGGTTCTTTCCATTCCTCCTTCATCATTATTCTCATTTGTTGTTTTCTTTGCTTCTGCTAGGGCTGCCTGATCTGTGTACTCTCCTACTGAATGGTATAGGCTCATGTTCATTCATGATAACTTTGAAAAGTTTTCCTCACTGACAAAGCCTAGGCTGGGGACATTGTTATATTTAAGTTGCTTAGCTGTACTTTTAAAGAAAATTGAGAATGGTTAGATTCCTTTGATGTTAAAGCCAGTTTTCCAATAACAATATTATGATTGTCAGGCAATCCCCCTTTCCTGCCCCCACAATAATTAATGTGAAATTAAGGTTATAAAAATATAAGTTACTTAACGAAAAAAACGCCTAAAAGAATGTTTTTAAAGAAATGATAAAAACAAGAAACGCTAGCCTGGATATTCAGAGTTAATTATACTTAAATGTAAACAAATTATAAAGTATGGAAATGCACATTTTGAGATTACCCAAATAACCTTAACTCTGTCCTTAACCCAACATACCTGTTGCACCTTGCATGAAAGGTAAATGTAATTTGATGAAGGATTTTTAATTAAAATCTATAATAAGCCTATAGCTGTCAAAATCTGAAATACACTATATTTGTTCAATCTGCCTAAGGCAGTGGTTCCCAAACTTTTTACCTTGCACCCCCCTCCCCTTTCCCTTGTCTGCGCCCTCCCCCATGGAACCGGGGTCAGGCTGTAGCACCAAGATGGGGGGGGACATGGACAGGGGTTAAAGGGGCCGAGGCTGGGGCTACAGTTGGGGGTGGGGACTGGGGCCAGGAGCAGAGCTGGGTGGCACTCCTTCCCCACCCCCTGTGGGGGGCTGGTTTAGGGTGCAGCCACCCCATCCCCCAACATTCCTCTGTGCCCTCCTAGTGGGACGTTCTCCACAGATTGAAGACCTCTGGCATAAGGAGTCATATTATGGAGTTGTGGCTTTAGTTTTGTATTTACACCTCTATATAATAAGTGTGATTTCTCTTTCACATTGTGTCCACCTAATTTTTGTTCCCTCCCTTAAGAGGTTTCTAACCACACACAAATTTGTATTACAACTGTGCTCCTGTGCCATTTTACAACTTAGTTGTTCCCTTTCACAATTGCACCAATTAAAATGTGTTTGTATACTGTGACTAGGATGAACAGTGTCCCTGTCTCCAGCTTAAAGGACTCTCTACGGAGCCTGACATCCAGTAAGACAACACTTTTATGTTTGAAACCTTGTACATTTGGGGGGAATTGTCCTGACTGAAAAGATGTAAAAGCCTGGCTTTTTCCAGCAACTCTGTGTGGTCTCAAAGAAGAAAGAAGTAGTAGTTTTAGTGATGTGAAGACAGGTACTCTTCAGTTCCAGTGCTATGGCAGTGTGCAGAGATACTTCAGGCTGATAACTACTCCATTTGCGGAGTCACTGAAGCAATGTGGAAGTGTGGTTTTGAGGCTATAATTGTTCTTTGGTTTTTCTGTAGGCAGCAACACAGTGTTAAGGTTGTTAACTTACCTTAACTGTACACTTTCATATTTCTGTGTAACCTTACCTTTTTTGGACAAAAATTCTAATGAGGGGTTTTCCGTTAAATCAATTGATATTTACAATCACAACAATAATTTAACTAGAGGGTGGAGGGGTTTTGCTTTCAGTATTCTAAAACACTTAAGGAAATATTCATTGTGACAGTGTTGAATGATGAACTGCACTCTGAGGTTTCATGCTGTTCCACACACTGTACCGCTTCCAATCTCCCCATATGGCTTTCCTTTCTCCACCTTCAGGTTGTGGGGGGGAATATGGAGGTGGGGGTAAGAGAATCATAAGTGGATTGGGTGACCTTTGAGGAGAAATGGGCTCTAAATTCCTTCCTGAAATTCCCAATTCACCCTTCATGAGTCTCTCACTTTCCTCCAGAGTGCCCACCTCCCAATCTCATGTTGCTCTTTCTCTTGTGCATGCCTTAAATTCCCTTAAAACTTTTATTCCCTTAAAACCATCCTTCCTCCTGCAAGATGCACAGAAACTTCTTTTCTTTTGAAATAGCAGCCACCCCTTTCCAGTCATAAAGCACCGGCAGGAGATGTAATACTATCAACAAACTCTTCAGCCACTTTCACTGGAAGCCAACACTCCATCCTAGGGAGCAGCTCAGCACAAGGCAGGAATAACAGCAAAACAATGCTACCTAGATCAGCATTAATTTGTTGGCTAATCTTCTGGAAGGGAAAGATTCCACATAAAGCAGCGTGCTCCGACCCACCTCTCCACATGTCCTGATCCCTGTGGAGGTGCTACGTTGATAGAAAGGGAAGGCAGCATCCATGGCAAAAGCTGCAACCATTTCCATCCATCCTCCCTTTCATACCTCTCAGCAGGGATCCCTTATGTTTTTGTCCCTTCCATCAGCATAGGCAGAGAAGAAAATAAGGGCCCTAATTTATTTTTTCCCCAAACTCTCTTGAAAGAGCTTTTTACTTGCCTGCAGAAAGGATACGATTTTTGCCCATGTGTTTTGAGTTTTGGTTCCAGATCAGTGACTGTTCCTGAAAAATTTTCTCTGTTTTCCCCTCATTTGCCAATTTGGTGTAAGTTGCTGGCACGGTGCAAATGTCTTTTAAAAAAACACTTCGGTATTACTTATTTTTTCCACAGTGCTAGGTAGGTTGGCACAATTGTGGATTATTTTGCTTTCTTGCAAGCGGTAAACTCATGGTGATACAGTGCATGACCCTTGTCTGTTTTTCCTTGTTAAACAGTCTGATCTCATCAACATTGAAAATACCATTGACAATATTACTTGCTTAACAATAACAAAAATCCCTTAACCAAAATTCAGTAGTACAGCAGTCAGCATTTTGCTTTTCCTCATGTTTTTATTGCTAGCACAGACAATAGTGGTACACTTTGTCACAACAGTCAACTATCTGTAGAACATTGGATAGTTTCATGCTGTGCAACCAGGCCTTATGCCATCTGTTTCAACAGTGGCCAGGCTATCTGTTTCAGTATAAACTTTAGCAGAAATTCATGTCCTATATCGGTCTTTTTATGCATGCTTCTCTTCTTTTTTTTAATTTCCAGTTAACTCTCTGTTCTTTAAAATCTCACCATTTCAGCTATGGCATGACCTTGGCTGTTAGACCCTGTCCTTACTGCCCAGGGAAGTATTGTTTGCCGCTCTCAGTTGAGCAATGGTTAAATGCTGTTCTTGTTATCAAGCTGCTAGCACAGTTTCCTTGGAAAGGTGTAGTCAGGGATTTTAGAGAATCAGAATTGATTTGCTTCTAAAAACAAGAAAGCTGTGGAGTTCTGTAATGCCTGGAGATCCTTGACACAGTCATAAAAGCTCTTTACAGCTGCTTGAGATGTTGTGATTCACATCTCGTATACTTTTTTAGAAGAAAGATTTAAGATAATCAGTAGCCACTAATGACAGGTTTCAGAGTAACAGCAGTGTTAGTCTGTATTCGCAAAAAGAAAAGGAGTACTTGTGGCACCTTAGAGACTAACCAATTTATTTGAGCATGAGTGAGCTATAGCTCACGAAAGCTCATGCTCAAATAAATTGGTTAGTCTCTAAGGTGCCACAAGTACTCCTTTTCTTTTTTCTAATAGCCACTAAGTTAACCTTTATTTTATTTGAATATAAAGCTCAGTACTGTGGGTTGTCTTCCTGACTGCCCATAGGACAATATTTTTCGTGTTTTGAGCACTGTCACAACAGGATTTTTACCTCCTTATTTTATTACTGTTCTTACAATTTTAAAAGGCAAGATCAAGGTGAAAGAGGAAGAAACGAATGTACGAAGTGACAGGGATTAGGAAAACAAGAATGAACCATATACAGAGTAAAACAAAAATGAACTAATGTACATAGTGACAAAGATCCTCCTCTACTTTGGTGGGTCCTGAGCTTATTGGCCGATTTGCTCTCCTCAGAGATTCACAACAGCCCTCAGTTTGGCCACTTTCGTGGCTCAAATCTGCTCTTTTACTTAGATAACCTTGTCACTGGCCAGCATGGGGAAAAGAAAGAACAATCCCCACAGTCTCTGCTGATCCATCAAGTGGGTCGGGGAACAGCCCAGAGACCTTCCCCTCTGGTGGAACCCACAGTTCAGGTCAACTCCTCCTGTGTCTGATCAGGAGTTGGGAGGTTTGGGGGGAACCTGGGCCCACCCTCTACTCTGGGTTGCAGCCCAAGGCTCTGTGGACTGTTGCTGTTCAGAGTGCCTCCTGTAACAGCTGCACAACAGCTACAACTCCCTGGGCTACTTCCCCATGGCCTCCTCCCTAAACCTTTATCCTCACCACAGGACATTTCTCCTGGTGTCAGATAAAGCTTGTACTCCTCAGTCCTCCAGCAGTGTGCCTTCTTGCTCTCAGCTCCTAGTGCCTCTTGCTCCCAGCTCCTCGCATACACACCACAAACTGAAGTGAGGTCCTTTTTAAACTCAGGTGCCCTGATTAGCCAGCCTGTCCTAATTGATTCTAGCAGTTTCTTCTTAATTGGCTCCAGGTGTCCTACTTAGCCTGCCTGCCTTAATTGGTTCCAGCAAGTTCCTGCCTGTTCTGCAACTGCCTGTTACCTTACCCAGGGAAAAGGGATCTACTTAATCTGGGACTAACATATCTGCCTTCAAACACTCTCCTAGCGCCACCCCTCCCTCTGCCCTGCCAGGGGGCACTCCCCCACCCACCCCCCAAACTTTTGGACCTGGCCCAGTTTCCCCAGAACTCGCCCGCCCGCAGGGGAGCGAAGCTGGGATGGATTTGAGGTGGGGGCAGTTCTCAGGAGGAGCAAGAAGAAGCTGCCTCAATGACGCTGGGGGTGGGAGCCTGGGCTGGCAGCTCTGGTCCCTGTTTCCCCTCGACCGAGCCCGGCAAGCGCATTGCTCCGCTGCCCTGCCTCCAGCAGTGGCTGTGGCCTGGGAGGGAGCCGGGATTGGGCCAGACCCCGGGCGGGGGAACCTGGACCCGCCGCTTCCCAAGATGGGGCCTAACTACGAGGAAAGCACATGTCTTAAGGACCAGCCACTGCAGGGCCCACTGCTCCTGAGGGGACTCGACCTGGACTGGAGGGACTTGGCCGCTAGCCCTTTCCTGTGGGGCAGCGCTGTTTGCAGCCCCACACCACGCTTTGTTTAGCTGTACGGATTTTTTATTTGTATGTGAAATAAAAATGCCTTTAGTGCTTTCCACACAAAAAAAAAAACACTCTCCTGTTGCCATCTGGCCTGACCCTGTCATAATATATATATATATATATATATATATATATATATATATATATATATATATATATATATATATATATATATATATATATATATATATATATGAAAATGCATTAAAAATAACTTCAGTTAAATGGAAATAATAACTCTTCCATACCTATGACTTTCAGAACCAAATGTCTCTTGCATAGTCTTTCTTTCACCCAGGAGAACAACCAGCTTTCCTTCTGGTACTTGGGAGAATTTTTCTTCTCTGACCTCTCTGTAAAGAACTGTAGAGAAAGGTATGTTAGAGTCCTTTGTTGTTTGTGATATGTGAGCAAGGCAGCACGCAACAGAGGCTTTTTTAGCATCTATAGCCACAAGGACAAAGAGAATAGAAGATGCTCAGGGCCAGATTATTTTGCAGTATCTAAGATTCCGATGCAATTATGTTGCACTCAGATTAGAACCTAGCTGCTTACACTTCTCTTAGCGTTTTAGACTGTTAATTTAGTGTATGGGTTTTTTTAAATTTTTCACCATTTTCCAAAAACATTGTTTTCACCTAACATATTTGGAGTAGTTTGTGAGTAGTAATCACTGTCAGGTATTTCAGAAAGGAGTAAATTGAATTCTGACATTAAGGAAGGCAAAAGTAGGATCAAGGTGTAACTGGTCTGAGTACCCAGTTAAAGTAAAAGTAATATGATGACAACTCCAAAAGTTCCTATGGAAGACCTAACTGTGATCCTCTTAACATGTACTCTGGCTCATTGTGTCTGTACTTTATGATATAGGCTTCAATTACGTACTGATTTCCACAAGTCTCCAGCTTTATTGTGGGCACAGGTTGGAAAGCATGTAAAACACCTTTACAGAGTGGCAGGGTTTCTGTGGAACCATGCATCATGTTGGACCAAATTCTCTTTTCTTTTACCATTGTGTAAATCCATTGATATCAAATGACTTACTCTGAATTTACAGTGCAGGATCTGCATCTTCAGTGCACTTGGACAATGTGCAGTGAATGATGTAGGAATCAACATCTTGATCAGTGAAGATAAAAGTAAATACTATAAAAATGTTTGATTCATTATGCAACAGCCCATCCTATGCACTGAAATTAGGCAGGATCCTGCAGAAATTCTAGTGATTGTAATTAAGGATAGTATTAAATGCATACACATAATAATTTCAAATCAGAGACATGTTAGAGCAGAGGTGGGCAAACTATGGCCTGTGGCCACATCTGGCCCCTGGGACCCTCCTGCCCGGTCCCTGAGCTCCCGGCCCAGGAGGCTAGCCCCTGGCCCCTCCACCACTGTTCCCCTTCCCCTGCAGCCTCAGCTCACTACGCTGCTGGCACAATGCTCTGGGCGATGGGGCTGCGAGCTCCTGGGGAGCGCAGCTGCAGAGTCCGGCGTGACCCGGTGCTCTGTGCTGTGCGGTGGCGTGGCTGGCTCCAGCTGGGCCGCACCACCAGCCACCAGTGCTCTAGGCAGCGTGGTAAGGGGGCAGGGAGCAGGTGTGATTGGAGAGAGGGCAGAGGAGTTGGGGGTGGTGGTCAGGGGGTGGGGCAGTCAGAGGGTGGGGAATGGGGGTTGAATGGGGGCAGGGGTCCCGGGTGGGGGCAGTCAGGAAGGAGCCAGGGATGGATGGGGAGGCAGGGGGCAGTCGGGGCAGGGATTCTGGGGGCGGTCAGGGGCAGGGAATGAGGGAGCGTGGATAGGGCTGCAGTCTTGGTGCAGGGGCCGTCGGGGTGAGAAGCAGGGAGGCAGGAGCCAGGCCACGCCTGGCTGTTTTGCGGAGGCATAGCCTCCCCTAACTGGCCCTCCAAACAATTTCCGAAACCTGATGCAGCCCTCAAGCCAAAAAGTTTGCCCACCCCTGGGTTAGAGGTATATCATTTAAACACTAGTTCTTATACTGTAATCAGTAAAATAAAGTCAGTGAGTATATTCTCATTTCAAATGCTGACACACCAACGTTAAGTTTGGAATCAGTTACAAATAAAAGACAGTAGATGACTTTGTAATTTTGTTTATTTTACACGGCCTGCTGCACAAACTCCTGTCTAGATTAGAAATAATTGTTTACATAAAATTTATAACATGTATGGGGTAGATCATCATGTTCATGAAGAATGGAAGCTGTTACCCGATGAAGCTGACAGGGTTGCAGTTTTTTGACAAAGGGTTTATGTCAGTGCTGGATGATTATCATTTGCTACAGCTTTGAGGGGGAAAGAAATTAACAAAGCTGCAGCAGCAATTTCTTTGCTGTTCAAGCTGAAACCACACAGATCCTAGTGTCACCATTATAATTCAGATGACAGGACTATGCCAAGGTGAAGATGTGTAATTTACTGAAAAGCTAGATGCCAGCAGAGCAGTGAATCTCATAAAGTGACTGGGAGGTCTCTTTGGAAAACCACTTGCTATGTGATTTTGTTTTAGAGTATGATATGTTTAGGCTACAATAATATTGTGTTTTGTTTTTTTATAGTAGATTATAACTTTCCTTTAGTAACTGTAATGTTTATAATCTAACTTCAAACATTTATTATTATCCCCTCAAGTCTGACTTTAGGATAAATTGAAAAGATTTGAGCCATTTAAGTGAAAGTGTTTATATTTATAATTAATTAGAAAACTTCATCTGCAAGTAATTTTTCTGATAGAACTATTGTCATTACATGTTTAAAGCTATGTTCCCAATAATTATTTTCTAGACAGTACACACTTTGAGTCACAGTGCTTAGAGATCAGATTGATAAAATGATTTAATAAATGTACCTGCTATTTGCAGAGATGGGCAGGTTATTATAAAAATATCTTTTCATCCATGAAGTTTGTTTTTGGAAATGGGATGCATAAAAGCTAGTGAATAATTTTGAATTTTTCTCAAATTGTTCCTGGGTTTCATAAGGTCTGTGTAATATATTTTTATAAAATTTGAGATAAGTATGCATTTTACAATTCATATGTATGTGTTGCCATTCTTTTCTGCAAAACTTTATCTGTATTGATGATTTGAATCTCAACACTAAGGATCAAAATTGTACCATGGGTTGGGGGACGGTATTGTGAAGGGCTAAGACTGGTCTTTCACATGCATGTTAAAATGTCAACTGTGTTAGGAGAGGATAGTGGCCGGAGTGTAGTGGATTTCAAACCCAGAAAATGTTTAGGTTGTGGTTACGACTCCAAACTGAATTAAGGCTACAACTCAGATTAATTCGAAGTTTCCTCAATTTTGGATTGAAATCTCATTGGATGAAATTTTCACCAGATCCAAACTGGAATCACTTTCAAATTTTAATCTGGCACACAACCAAAATGTATCAGCGGATGGTTCACAGTCCCCCAAACCAAAAAAAATTGAAGGGATCAAAAACTGAGATTCTAGTTTTGGCTAAAAAGAAAAGGAGTGCTAGTGTCTAGTAATAATTAAAAATTTGTGTTCTGACAGTTAAAAACATTTTTCTAGTTTCCTTTTATCCATTAGTTATTTTAATTCAAGGAACATGGAGAACACACTACACTGTTGGTTCAATTTACATGGACTTGAATCTATATGAAAGCAAGCTAAAGTTTACATTGAGTGGCCTATAGATTGTTGCACATATAGTTAATCTTGTCCATGTAAAAACATGTTTTATTTGATTTGGGGGGAAGTGGGAGGGTTGGATTTATTTTGTTTTGGGATGGTCTTTTTGTATGCGTACATTTTGTATTTTAGTGATGTGTTGGGTTTTTGGGTTGTTACTTTTTGGTATTTTTCCCCCCATGCATAAGTGGCATTTGGGGAAAATTGATCCAAATTAACATTAACAGCCGTTGTGGGATGTTTTTGTTCTGCTTTGCTTTCTCCTAGAATGGTAAAACCTCATCATACATCCTCTCCAGATCCTGTACACAAGCAAACTCCTGTCTGCAGAAAATTGTACTTTTCTCAGAATTTTCCCTTTAACAAAACCACTCCCAGTGGAATTTTCCTTTTATGCTTCAAATTAAAAATTTTTTGGAGTACCCGAACGTCCTTTTTCCATGTTCTGTTGGGTAATTGTGGGATTCTGGACATAAAATCTTATTTAGTTTGTTATGCTTATTAGTTTAAAATGACAGATGAAGCAGTCATCTGAAATAATGATTGTGCGCCTGAATTAAAACAAATTGGGATTTTGTAAGGGGATTTTGTAATTTCATCAGGACAAAGAAAGATTTAGGGCAGATCCACAACCTTTTCCCAAGGGTAATTGTGAACTGGTATAAAATGCTTCAACAGAAGGTATACCTGGGAGCCATCAGGCCTCCATGGGTTGACAAGGCCAGAAGATGTGTGAATTAGGAGGTGGCTAAATTTGCACATGATCAGGGAGGATCAGTGGTTACACACTCAAAATATATTTAGTGCCTCAAGTTATTCAGGGAAGATGGGGTGGTACTTCTGTCTGATCGGGGAGTGAATATATTTTTGGCTGATGCTGAGGAGAGAATTGCTAACTAGATGGAAACCCGGCTTGGGGTGGCGGAAGGCAGCCATGCTAATTGCTGGCACCTCCTGGTGGCTGGTGGGGTGACTGTTCCCAGATAAACTGTAATTAGAAGTAGACTTAGAGAGTTGCTTTCCCCTAAGGAAGTTGGGGGGATGAGGTTGGAGCTCTCAGTGTGTGGAACAGCTCCAAACTCATATGAGAGGATGACAGCGGGGTTGCAGCAACAGCCTTGACCCAGTGTGAAGTGGTGCTGACAGCAGCCCTCTGACAAGGAGGGCTACACATAAGAGTTACTGCCAGATAGTTTTCAGGTGAGTTAAGTGAATAAAATTTCAGCCTAGTTAAACCACATCCCTGGTGTCTTGTCTTTCTGCACATCCAGGACAATCCTTTTGCTATACTTTGCAGATCTCCATTTACTTATCTGAAAACGTAAATATAAACCTTTCGTGCATGATTAAAATGTGGTGCTGGTGAGGCTTAAATGTAAATAAATCAACCCCAAACTGCCATTCTGTTAACAAATGTTTTCTTAATATAAAGTAATTTTCCTGCTAAAAATCTTAATTACATAATGGAAAGGCTGCAGTACTGTCTACCATTTGTATCTATACATCTTTAAGATGTAAAGGCTAAATAAAAGAGATGTAGTTAAACTAGTGGAATTGTTATTTTCATGCCTGTTAAATTAGATCTGCAGTAATACTGATTTATGGTCAGTGAAATAGCTAAATTCTGTTTTAAAGTTTTAACATTGTGAGATTTATCAGGCTTCAGTTTTTAGATAATTTTTTAGTATTTCACAGGTGTTTTACTATATGCTTTAAGTTTCTATTTGGATAGAACTAGGGCATCTGGAAGTCAGTAATCTTTTCAAGATAAACAGAAAGCATTTGTCTAAATGAATTAGGTTGTGTATTGAGATGAGTTCTGTTAGTTGGATATTCATGCTCCGTGGTCTTACAGCTCATTCTGCCAGGTCTAAGGAAGTATCAGTGGTATGCCTCTCTAATGTTTCTATCTTGTAAGTCTGCAAGATAGCTATCTGGAGTTCTGTACACATATTTACTTGCTCACCTCAATTTAGCATCTCGATCTCATGGTAACTTTCATAGGGCAGTTATATAATCCTCATTTCAATATGTAAAATAGGGATAATTTTACTTTTGAGTACTTGGAAATGTATGGGACAAATGTGCTAAAAGTGACATTCTTGAAGAATTGTGAACTATGTGAATTCAGACTTGCCTTGTGCAAGAAGCCAAGAGCAGCTGTCTGTTGTAATGACGTAACTTGAGTACTGTTTTGTTTTTTTTTACCCATGTAGGTGTCTATATATACAAACTTTTGCATGTCTGTCTATCCAGTGCTCCACTCACAGCACAAATCACTTCAAAAATGAAATGCATTGTTTGTGGAGATGGACTGCTGTAAAAACTAGTCATTCTCAAAGGCAAACTATGAGGACAATAAAAAACAAGGAGTACTTGTGGCACCTTAGAGACCAACAAATTTATTTGGGCATAAGCTTTCATGAGCTATGTCAAGGTTCCTCCCCCACTCTGAACTCTAGGGTACAGATGTGGGGACCTGCATGAAAAACCTCTTAAGCTTATCTTTACCAGCTTAGGTCAAAACTTCCCCAAGGTACAAAATATTCCACCCTTTGTCCTTGGATTGGCCGCTACCACCACCAAACTAATACTGGTTACTGGGGAAGAGCTGTTTGGACACGTCTTTCCCCCCAAAATACTTCCCAAAACCTTGCACCCCACTTTCTGGACAAGGTTTGGTAAAAAGCCTCACCAATTTGCCTAGGTGACTACAGACCCAGACCCTTGGATCTTAAGAACAATGAACAATCCTCCCAACACTTGCACCCCCCCTTTCCTGGGAAATGTTGGATAAAAAACCTCACCAATTTGCATAGGTGACCACAGACCCAAACCCTTGGATCTGAGAACAATGAAAAAGCATTCAGTTTTCTTACAAGAAGACTTTTAATAAAAATAGAAGTAAATAGAAATAAAGAAATCCCCCCTGTAAAATCAGGATGGTAGATATCTTGCAGGGTAATTAGATTCAAAACATAGAGAACTCCTCTAGGCAAAACCTTAAGTTACAAAAAAGATACACAGACAGAAATAGTTATTCTATTCAGCACAGTTCTTTTCTCAGCCATTTAAAGAAATCATAATCTAACACGTACCTAGCTAGATTACTTACTAAAAGTTCTAAGACTCCATTCCTGTTCTGTCCCCGGCCAAGACGACTACAGACAGACACAGACCCTTTGTTTCTCTCCCTCCTCCCAGCTTTTGAAAGTATCTTGTCTCCTCATTGGTCATTTTGGTCAGGTGCCAGCGAGGTTACCTTTAGCTTCTTAACCCTTTACAGGTGAGAGGAGCTTTCCCCTGGCCAGGAGGGATTTCAAAGGGGTTTACCCTTCCCTTTATATTTATGACAGGCTAAAACCCACTTCATCAGATGCATGCAGTGGAAAATGCAGTAGGAAGAGATAGATAGATAGATATACGCATGAAAAAAATGGGTGTTGCCATACCAACTGTAATCAGACTAATCAATTAAGGTGGGCTATTATCAGCAGGAGAAAAAAACCTTTCGTAGTGATAATCAGGTGGCCGATTTCAAACAGTTGACAAGAAGGTGTGAGTAATAGTAGGGGGAAAATTAGCATGGAGAAATAGTTTTTTACTTTATGTAATGACCCATCCACTCCCAGTCTTCATTCAAGCCTAATTTAATGGTGTCTAGTTTGCAAATTAATTCCAATTGTGCAGTTTCTCGCTGGAGTCTGGTTTTGAAGTTTTTTTTGTTGGAGAATTGCCAGTTTTAGGTATGAAATTGAGTGACCAGAGAGCTTGAAGTGTTTTCTGACTGGTTTTTGAATGTTATAATTCTTCATGTCTGATTTGTGTCCATTTATTCTTTTGCGTAGAGATTGTCTGGTTTGGCCAATGTCAGTTACTCTTTTTTCCTTCTGTTGAAATGTATTTTTACATTTAAGATTTGAAATGGGAACTTTTCTGCATAATGGATCAAAATTAATATTTCTTTAACAAAGAGAAATGCACTTGCAGCTTCAAACAAAAGTCAAACTACATGACATGTTGACAAGATTAAGTATTTCAAAAATTCTAATTGTTCTTGACACTTGTCTAATCTTTATATTTTATCAAGATTTATACAGGCTATTCTGTATGCACAGTTAATTTAATGTTCTTCTAGAAGAACATTTGGTTTTGCAAATATTAATGAGCTGATAAAGTTGTTTTTTCTCTTTTTTTGGCAGATGGGGATGGGCAAACTGAGCATTTACTGCCAGCCTGTGCTGATGTAATTTGTCAAAAAAGTGCCATCTACTTATCTAAACCAGGACTGAATCAGGTATTCTGAGCTTCCATTTGCAGAGACAAAGTTGAATACCATGTTTAATGTAGGGAATAAGAAAAACAACCCAGAAGAACTCCAAAACAAATTTCCTGCAACATTAGCTTGTAATGAAGGGAAGAAATGTTTTTTCTTTAATAATTGGTTAGAAGTTGTGTTCTTGATAGAATACAATCTATAGATCTTTAAAGGGAGAAGAAAAACTATTTACCAAGGACATCGTTATTTCTGAGTGAAAAGAAAAAATACTTGAAAAAAATATTATTGATACCATTAATAAAATGATGAGGCCTTCTGCATGTTCTTCTCCATGGGTAGATGGGGCAATTAACAAAGCTTTTGTCTTATAATGGCCCACTTAATTTATGTTAGTCCTCCTGGATGGGCTGGGGGGGAGGGGCGGGACGATTCCTGTGCCTGGGTTCACAACATCAGAACAAACGTTTTCAAAGTTATAAAGCAAAACTTACATATTTCCTTTTGCATGGAATACAGACATTAAAGTGAGATTAATGAATGCAGCAACTTACAAAATTTCAGTCTAAATACATTCTTATAAGACTAATACTTATTTTGTACAAAACTAACATACAGGGGAGCTCGTTTGGTTTCCATCTATGAGTCTGTCACTTCTTAGCTAATGCCTAGAGCCTTGGCCAGAGGTGGCACTTGGTTTACCAGTATTCTACCACCCACTCAAAATGATGCCTGAAATGAGCAATGTAGTAGCATTGGTGCCTTTTAAAGACCAGTTTTTGGTTGAAAAATTGGAAAATTCAGACTGCATTCATCAAATGAGTATTTAATGACCTATGCTCATTAAATAAGTGAGTTGTTTTAATGTAAAATATTCATTAGCATAGATTATATAGAAAAGAATGAAATATTTGAGGTATCCTGTTTAAATAAACTGTTTTTAAAGGATATGTCAATTTTTACATTTATCACAAGTAGCAAAATATTTGGGGCTAAATTTTCACAATGTTTTGCACCCTTTACACATCTGAACAATGGCTTTTAATCATAGACATGCATTTTTACACTGATGCACCCCCTGCAATTCTGCAATAACATTTTTGAGATGAGGTGACCAACTCTGTACCTAAGTCCCATTATCAAAAGTGATTTGGGCTCTTAGGAGCCAAAGTCTTACTGAAAGTCAAGGAGATTTAGGGTCCTAAGTCACTTTTGGAATTGGGATTTAGGTGCCAAAGTATAGCTGTTTGGAAAATGTGCGTTTGTTGAACCTGAAATTTCTTACAAAAGCCAGTCAGGTTCAACAAACTTTCCTGGTTCCTTGGCAGCTCAACAGGGGATCCTGGCCATGTGAACTGCGCTGGAGATGCGGACCCAGGCTTCCAGGGTTTGCAGTTCTGGACTAGCCCCGCCCCATGCCAGGGCTTTTGTGCAGGCCGGACCCTGATAATTCCAGAAACCCTAGGAGGCCTGGCTCTTGGAACCTCGATGCCTGTCTCTATGGTGCCTGGAAGCAGGGAGCCTAGAAACCTGGGGAACACTCAGAGCTTCCAGGATTACTATCATGGATCTGGGAGTCTGGAGGTCCTGAGATGGGTTTCCAGGGCTAGGGACCCCAAGGCTTCCAGTCTCCTGGATCAGCTGGCTCGCTGTGTTATTTGCCTAGGTAGCTAATAGCAGTGGTCAAATTGGCAAGAATGTCAATTTCGGTCAGCAGCTCCTACCCTGGGGAATATATTTTGGTCCAGAAACACTGTTTCCAAAATGAATTTTTGAAGCGATTCCAGGTCATGAAAATTTTCAAATATTTTGTTGAGTTCTAAAACAGATCAACCAACCGACAAACTCAAATTTCTTACAAAACAGAAATCCTGTGTTTCAGTAGCTCTACTCTTAAGTCACAAAGACACCTTTTGAAATTGTACCCTAGGTGAGTTTTATTTTTTAATTATGTAAAGTGGTCTTGAAAACTGAGATAACAAAAAAATGTGGTTGGAATTTTTATTATTTTCAAATCTTTCTGTTCAGTTTTGTCATCTAGCTTAGATATTTTGCCATTAATAGTTGCTCATAAATAGGAAAACAGAGCATCCCTTATAAGTAAATCCATTTTCTTTCTTAGAATAAACAACTGTCCTGTTTACTCCTTTAAAAATATATATATACACACTTAGAGTTTGAGAGTTAAATTTTATGCATTGCCTAGAATAAATTAAACTAAAGCATGTAAATACATTGTATAAAATACAGGACTTAAAATGTTTGAATATTTAATTGTTTTAGGATAATATGGTGCCAATGATGCCATATGATGGAAATTAACAAAGGAATTGAAGAAATAAGTCTCTTTTATTATCTGTCTCATAATATTTTGTGTTTTATTTTGTTTTTAAGGCACACTTATTCCTCTTTGGAGGCCTTCTATTTTTTTTCTACATTGTAAACAGAAGTCATAGAATCGGAAGATTTTCAGTAGCACTGTAATGTCCTCATTACATCCATCAATCTGCATGTCAGTTTTACAGTAATAAAATAATCACCAAAACCCCTTAGACCATTTTCTGCTAAAATAGCAAATAATGAGACTAATGATAATCTGCTGTGTCATCGCTGGCAGAAGAAAACAATAGGCTAATTTTATTGACTCATATAAAAGTACTTTAAATGTGTTCGGTAATTTAGAATATATGCACCCCATGGAATCAGAGCCTGCAGTTTATAAGGCTACTGTTTATGAAATAATATTCCTGTGAGGGTGAAAACAGAATAATAATTCATATTTCCTCCCAGCAATTTCTTTTCAATGAGGTGCTATAATGAGTATAAATGGGTTAGTTTCTCTAAAATCACTTCAGATATGTGAAAATTTATATGATAGGTCTTTCACAGGTATGGAAACTTGTGTTTTGGCCATAAAGGTTGTATGAGTGAATGATGCCATGTGAAGTAAAACTTGTATTCATTGTTCTGACTCGACCAGTGGTTTTTTAAGATACTATTTTGCACCATAGTTCCTGGATATTTTCTGTCTGACAAATTAATGTTCGGGAATCTGTTATTACTTTGGTGTAAGCATGTAATGCCCTTAAGATTGACACCTTCTGTTTCTCATTTTCAGATTCTTTGTCCTAGACTTTTCAAAAGTCAGTCTGCTTACAATAACCAAAAAATATTTATCAAAACAAATGGGTATATGGATGCAAAACAATTTTTGAAAAACAGAACAGAGGAATCTACTTATTGATTTCTATTTTAATTTTTGACCCTTTTATTTAGGCAATCATAAATAGTTTTGTATATCTTCATGATAGTGCAAATTTGGTAAATAGCATGTGCAAACATTTTCTATTCAGAAACAATAACAAAACAGTATTTCAGACCATGGGTCTAATCCTTAAGCCTTCTTGAGTTGTGCTCATGGCAAGACAAAAACATCTGTCCCATTTATGCTTCCTCCTAGTCTTAGAACTCATTTGGCTCCAGTGGAAATTTGAAAAATTTTAGGACTGCTGAAATTTGTGTCTGTCTGACTACAGCCCCAAGGAAGCATTCCAGCATCCAGGGATAAATGGCATGCAACAGAACTCCTGTTACACTTCCTTCTCTCAGCCACACTTCGAGCACAATCTCTACAGCAGTGGTCACCAACCTGTCAATCGCAAACGACTGGTCAATCCTGGAGCCTCTGCCAGTCGATCGCAATCTCTTGGCTGCTAAAAGTCCGGCGTCTCAGTGGAACTCAGGCAGGCTGTCTGCCTGCCCTGGCCCCACGCCTCTTTGCGTGCTGCCCCCGTCCCCAGCACCATCCCCGCAGCTCCCACTAGCCAGGAACCTGCCAATGGGAGCTGCAGGGGTGGCACTTGTGGGCAAGGGCAGCGCATGGAGACCCGTTGCCCTCTCTCCTCCAGGGGCCGCAGAGACGTGTCAGCAGCCAGCTGTTTCTGGGAGCGGCCTGGGGTCAGGGCAGGCAGGCAGAGTCTGCATTTCACACCCCACTCCTGCACTCCAGCCCGGAGCCCCCTCCTGCACCCAAACTCCCTTCTAGAGCCCTCACCCCCTCCTGCACCCCAATCCCCTGCACCAGCCCGGAGCCCCCTCCTGCACCAAACTCCCTCCCAGAGCCCACATTCCTCACCCTCTCCTGAACCCCAAACTCTGCAGCCTGGAGCCCCCTCCTGTACTCAAACGGCCTCCCAGAGCTTTCACTCCTGCACCCCAATCCCCTGCCCCAGGCTCAGCCAATGCACACCCCACAGCTGAGAATGTTACACTGACTTGTGATAATCCCTAAATGATTTTGTATTTATAAACCACAAATGATACCAATAAACAGTAAAACTCATGAAATGTCCAGTGAATTCTATGAGATTAGGTGCAGTGTGACCATATGACCCATGCACCGAAACTCTCCCTCCCAGAGCTGGCACCCCTCACTCCTGCACCCCAACCCCCTGCCCCAGGCTCAGCCTGGAGCCCCCTCCCACACTCAGAACCCTTCGTCCCCAGCCCAGAGCCTGCACCCTCTCCCACATCCCAGTCCCCTGCCCCAGCCCGGTGAAAGGAGTGAGGGTGGGGGAGAGCGAGCGATGAAGGGAGGGAGGAATGGAGTGAGTGGTGTGGGGCCTCGGGGGCCATGATGGTTGGTAGGAGCACCTTGTCTTGCATTGCAAGTGCGTTAGCAGTTCTTACAGCCCATTGTTCTGTCTCCTTTTTATTTAGTTTAGTTAGACCATTACGTTAAGTGTTAGTGTAGTTTAGTAGTTAGCGTCCCGGCTGGGACTTCATCTCGGAGTGGGGCATGCCCCGTTCCCCAGGCTTTAAGTCATGCTCATCGTGTAGCAGGTTGATGTCCATTAGGCAACCCCCCGATAGCTTTTTAAAGTGTTTGGGGGAGTCCCATAGAAAAGACAAGTGCAGGATCTGCAAAAGCTTTCGCCCTCAAACTGAAAAGGAGCGGGCTATCTGCTTGAGGGTCGTCCTCATGGAGGATGCACTTCTTCCTGCCTCAGAGCCCTCCCCAGTGGACTCCATGCCTAGCAAGGGTGGTTGCCTCTGCGGTGGCCATGAGGCACAGCTCCTGGCTACAGTCCTCTGCGCTGTCCCAGGAGATGCAGACCACCCTGCAGGACCTCCAGTTTGAGGGAACAGGGCTCTTCTTTGAGTTAACTAATGTATGGCTCCATGGCCTTAAAGACTCCCATGCCACCTTCAACAAGCTAGGAATCTGTTCTGTCCTCCACCTCCTCTGCCGAAATCCTGGTATGTCTCCCAAACAAGCACCTACAGAAAAAAGGACAGAGACAAGGGGTTTAAGTGGCAGCACCCTTCGTCTTCCCGTTCCTCTGCCCAGTCTGGTCCTTCCAGAAGCCAAGGTAGCCAGAAGCAGGCATTTTGAGGGTGTGCCGAGGATGGCGCCCCAGTCACTTTCCAGGATCCACCTTACTCTTTCCTCAGCCACCTGCGCCCCTTCCTGTCAGCCTGGTCGCTGCTGACCTCGGACCATTGGGTGCTTGACATAATATTTTCAGGTTACATCCTGCAGTGCGGCCTGGCTCCAGGCGCAGCACAGACAGCAAGGCCCAGACCCAGGTAAGGCCGGGGTTCTCTCCCCCGGCCTGATCCCTGTTCCGGCCTGGGCCAGCTGGGGCCAAGGAATGGGCACCTATCCTGCAGCCCTAGCCCCGGAGCTAACATGGCAGGGAGAGGTGCCTCTCCTCCCCAGCCCAGGTGCTGCTGCAGGGAGAAAGAACTGGGGGGGAGTCCTCTCCCTGCCATATCCCCGGAGCACCCTCCTCACCCCAAACTCTTCATCCCTAGCCCCACCCCAGAGCCCAGCCAGAATCCTCACACCTCTGTACCCCAACCCTCTGCCTGAGCCCCTCATCCCTGGCCCCACCCCAGAGCCTGCACCCTCAGCCGGAGCCTTCACACCCCCTACAAGCCAACCCTCTTCCCCAGCCCTAAATCTTCTGCCACACTCCAAAACCCTCGGCCCCACACTTATCATATGAATTTTGTTATGTGCACACACATCACTTCCATATTGGTGCACATAACAAAATTCATTCCGCACATACACTGCTCTGAACCGCCCTATACAGTCTTTTACAAGGACAAGGTCCAGCTGCAGCCACTCTGGCCTTCCTGCCCAAGGTGGTCTCATAGTTTCATACTGGCCAAGACATTTATTTATGTGTCTTTTTTCCTAAGCCACATAAGTCAGAGGAGGCGAATTGGCTGTATTCCCTAGGCATCAGAGGGGCGCTAGCCTTCTACATTGAAAGGACCAAGCCATTCCGCAAATCAACGTAATTATTCGTTGCGATGGCCAGCAGGATGAAAGGTCGTCCAGTGTATGCTCAAAGAATTTGTTCTTAAATCACTGCCTGCATTTACTGGATCAGGCAAAGGTGCCACCTCCAGCAATCGTAACCGCCCATTGAACAAAGGTACAAGACTCTTTGCAGCTTCCCTAGCCCAAGTGCTGATCCAGGACATCTGTAGAGTGGCCACCTGATTGTCCATCCATACATTCACGTCCCATTACGCATTTACCCAGCATGCCTGGGACAATGCTGGCTTTGATAGAGCAACGTTACAAGCCGCAAGACTGTGAACTACAAGCCCACTTCCGAGGATACTGCTTGTGAGTCACATAGAATGGAATCAACACGAGCAAGTACTCAAACATGAAAAAACGGTTACCTACTTTTCGTAACTGTTCTTCGAGATGTTTTGCTCATGTCCATTCCATTACCCACCCACCTGCCCTCTGTTGGAGTTGCCGGCAAGAAGAAACTGAGAGGGCGTAGGGCCGGTCGCGCCTAATATACCAGTGCATAAGTGCGTCACTCAAGGGGTGCCACAGCCAAACCTATGGATACCACTAAGGCAAAAAATCTCTGATGATTGTGCACGTGGGTGCTCACACACCTAGATGGCACACACCTACCTCATAGGGCTGAACAGCTAACTTGTTCCACTACAGAGGCAGATAAAATAATCCCTATGTATTAATTACCTCCGTCACAGGAATGTTCAGAGTTTTGAATTCCTTGGTGAAAAGAGCTGCAGAACAGTAGTAGATGTGAAATGATGATCTCTTTAATAGCATCAGATACTTTTAGCAAATAAAACGTACACCTCTAACTCCAGTTATTTGTTGCTTTTTCAGTGGATACCAGTGTTGCAGGACTTCAGAAATAAGGATGCAGTCTGGGGTTTTGTGCCGTATGAAAACAATCAATCCTCAGTTCCAATTACTCTTCACATTGGAGATTACAATATGGATGGCTACCCAGATGCTCTTGCCATACTAAGGAATACTTCTGGAAGGTACAGTATGTATGAAGCTAAAAGTAAAAACACTATCAAAACATATATCCAAATATCAGTTCATGCAATTTTAAGAATTACACCATTGATTAGAATAATGTGTATGAAATTTTTAGTGTTAGATTACCTCACTCTTCTTCATAAAATGAATAGTTAATTTTATATTTACTAAGCATTTTCCTTCTTAAAAGGTTTACATTTTGCATGAAAATTGTAAAATACATCATAGCATAGGGCCAGATTGTGGCTCAACATGCCCAACTGCACAGGGAAGTTAAGAGGGGAAAAAGGACTTCTTGCTTCAGTGTTCTAGATCACCAGGAGATCTTGTATTTTGGGGAAGCAATTGATTTAGAGGCATCTGTTATATTGCCAATAGTTGTGTATGTTCCAAGCTTAATTAAAGTTAATAGAGGGGCTCTCAAATGCAATACAATTATTTTTTGTTTAATAGGGAAGATAATTCTGTGTAGGGGGTAACTGGGAAACTCTGGGAGTGTGAATTTATTTATTTATTTGTGAATATCTTCAAGTTTTTTTCTTGAACTTGCACTGCTTCAGTCTGATGAATTGCTCACATTGGAGTCTCCTTCACCTGCCTTATCCTCAGTTCTCAGTGAGCACCTGAACAGTGATTTAAATAGGAGTTCACTGTCCATTATGACTTATGGAAAGCTCAGCTCATTTTCCAGTCTCCAAAGTTCAGCAGTCTGGTTTCTTTCTGCCATTTGTTTCTGTTAGTGCTGAGGTTTGATGTCTTTGTCCTTGTTGTGTATATTGAATCCATCTCACAACCCAGTAATTTCCCTTTCTTTCATCTTTTCTTTCTCTCCAAGACACTTACAGTTAGATTTAGATAAGGTGAATCTTCGCTGTCTTATTTTTCCCGTGTTTCCTTCCTTTCCATATTTTCTTTTACTCCCTTCTCTATTCCTCAGTCACTTTTGTCGTTTTTCTGTTTTCTTTCTCCTTTCAATCTCTGCCCCCATTTGTTCTTTAATCCCAAATATGGCTTCTTTCCTCTTTCCTTCGCCCCAACTCTCTTTCTCCATTTACTCTTCCCCCAAGGAGTGCTACAGGCATCATAATGGAGAAGTTACTTTTTCTGATGTCAGCACATAGCTCTTAGTCCCCATACTGGGGGAGTGGAGGTGAGTTTCCTACACAAAATTCATAGATTCATAGATATTTAGGTCAGAAGGGACCATTATGATCATCTAGTCTGACTTCCTGCACAATGCAGGCCACAGAATTTCACCCGCCACTCTTACAAAAAAAACCTCACACCTATATCTGTGCTATTGAAGTCCTTAAATCGTAGTTTAAAGACTTCAAGGAGCAGAGAATCCTCCAGCAAGTGACCCGTGCCCCATGCTACAGAGGAAGGCGAAAAACCTCCAGGGCCTGTTCCAATCTGCCCTGGAGAAAAATTCCTTCCCGACCCCAAATATGGCGATCAGCTAAACCCTGAGCATATGGGCAAGATTCATCAGCCTTCACCCAGCGCTACCTTTCCATTCAGGTAGTCAGTGTGCGCCTCCCCCGTAGGCAGCTACTTCACCCTCAAACAGTTGTTGACCCACTTAATTTTAATGCAGAAAACTATAAGTACATTTTATTGCGGTTGTCACACACTTCTCTGCTCAGTATCTCCAGTTCTTTGTCACAATAATGCTGTCCCAATATGATCCACACATAGTAGTATGAAGAGTAGGATTATTTAGAAGAGCCAATTTCTCTGGATTTTAATAGCCTGCACCAGCTGAAGAAATCAGAGCACACAGTACTCCAGAAGACATTATGCCCAGTCACTTATGTTCTAATGCAAATGTTGTACTTAGTACATATATACTTCTTGCATATATGTGCTTTAGGATTTAATAGTAAGATTTAATACATAAAACACGTCATTTTACCTAATTACTGTGTTATCACACAATAAAAAGGTTCGAGAGAAACAGGAAGCAAAATCAATTCCACACACTCAGTAGCTCTTTACAGCATATAAAGTAGGTTCAGGTATACAGCCAGAAAGAGACCCCCAAATGCTCCATTCACACAGACAACTCTGTTAGTTTCCATTATCCTCCTACAGTCCATCTCTTCAAGCTCTTCAAACAGGTGATACAAAATCCTTCTTTCCCAAACTGCTTTCCCAGTACATCCACTGTCATCATTTTCTAAAATATGTCTGTAATATCACACACACTCCGTTGCTTAGTTCTCTGTGCTATCATAGTACCAGAAAAGAAAAAAGCATCTCAAAGTCCCTGTAATACTTTCAAAAATCCCTACAATCCACATTTTAAAAGCTCCATAAACTCAGATTACTGAGATGGTCATGAAATCTAATCCATATTAAAAGGAATTTTTAAAATGCATGTGATTGAAGGTCTATCATGTAAAACTATATTTAGTATCCTGTCAGCCTGCTGTAAGGACCAGTAGGATACTAGTATTTGCAAGTAGTACAAATTTTAAAAATCCATCCATTTTATTGTCCTCCACATTCAAAAGTAGTACCCACCAATAGTAATTTCAAAGGCTGCTCAATTATAATAATAATTATAGGTGGATTTGGTAGTGTGGCTTCCTGACTCTTCCATTTTAAGACCTTGTTTTAAGTAGAGCTATGTGAATAATCATTTTTCTGCTTGCTGTCCTTACCAAAAGTTGCGGGGGGGCATGAGGGGGGTGGAGAGATTCATTTCTGATCAAACCAAATGTTTTGGTTCACCAAAACTGAAACATTTCATTTCTTTTTTTGAGATTTACCTTTTATTAAAAACAAAATGAAGTACATTTCAAAATGAAAAGTCATTTCATCTTAAAGTAAATGTTTAATTTCAAAAATGTCAAGAACACATTGCAAATTTTACTGAAACGGTTCAGTGAATTGGGCATGGATTTGCTTAATGTTTGCTTAATGATTTTAGACCCAAATCTATATCTTTTTTGGGAAAAAAAAGTTTCCCTGGAAAATTTTCGTTCAACTCTACTTTTCAATGGCTTATAACTTTGCTGACTTTAAAGCATTTGTATGTAAATTTTACATGCCATGCCAGGAAAATTCCATGTCTGCCTCAGGCTGACTTCCCCTACCCAGTTAAAATGGTTCAGCCATTTCTGGGAACATTAGTGAAAAGTACATTGTTTTATTTACCCATTTGGAAAAAAAAAAAAAAAAACCCTTCCAAAGAACTCTCATTGATGCCAATTGATCAGGATTATTATTACTTATTATGGTGCCCAAAAGCATGCTAGGTGCATTGCAAGACAAATTGAAAGAAAATATCCTTATTAGGAAGAGCTTATGGTCTAATTTTTGACATGATGCAAGGCAGGATAGGGTTAAACAGTGGGAAAGAATAAGGTTAGAGGATCAGGCCCTTAGACCATGACTCAAATAGTGCTGCTGCTCTTCCATTATATTAACTTATGTGTAATTACATTTTCAAGTACATTTTATAAGCATAGGGCAACTAAAATATTGTAAAGACATAATTTGCATGCAATATTTTCATATGGCTTGCTAGAATTAATTTTACCTTCATGCCATATTGTAATATGCTGTAGCGTAATATAGCATTTGTTACTGTGTAATGCAAATCAGTAGGTGAAGTTAATTAAAATATAGCAACATATTTTTCCTGCAGAGGAAAGGTAATACTCATTTCCTTACCACAGATCCCCTGAGGCTCTGTTGAAAAGGCAGTATTGACATCCAATCTCCAGTGGCAACAGACTTGCAGGGAAGACATTTTCTCCCTTATTAGGCTTTTTATTTTCAGCGAAGATAAAAATGAATCTGAAATCTATGGAAAAAATACATTGGTTTTTATTTATTATGGACATTTTTATATCTTCTTAGTAACTGTATTTCTTTTGTATTGCAATATAATTAGGGCTGTCAAGTGATTAAACAAATTAATCACGATTAATTGCACTGTTAATAATAGAATATCATTTATTTAAATATTTTGGGATGTTTTCTACATTTTCAAATATATTGATTTCAGTTACGACACACAATACAAAGTGTGCAGTGCTCACTTTATATTTATTTTTGATTACAAGTATTTGCACTGTAAAAAACAAAAGGAATAATATTTTTCAATTCACCTAATAGAAATAATGCAACCTTTTTATCATGAAAGTCGAACTTACAAATGTAGAATTATGTACAAAAAAAACTGCATTCAAAAATAAAACCATGTAAAATTTTAGAGCCTGCAAATCCACTCAGTCCTACTTCTTGTTCAGCCAATCGCTCAGACAAACAAGTTTGTTTACATTTCCAGGAGATAATGCTGCCCGTTTCTTGTTTACAATGTTACCTGAAAGTGAGAACAGGCGTTCTCATGGCACTGTTGTAGCCGGCATCGCAAGATATTTACATTCCAGATGTGCTAAAGATCCATATGTCCCTTCATGCTTCAGCCACTATTCCAGGGGACATGCGTCCATGCCAATGATGGGTTCTGTTCGATAACAATCCAAAGCAGTGCAGACCAACGCATTTTCATTTTCATTATCTGAATCAGATGCCACCAGCACAAGGTTGATATTCTTTTTTGGTGGTTCGGGTTCTGTAGTTTCCTCATCAGAGTGTTGCTCTTTTAAGACTTCTGAAAACATGCTCCACACCTCATCACTCTCAGATTTTGGAAGGCACTTCAGATTCTTAAACCTTGGATCGACTGCTGTAGCTATCTTTAGAAATCTCACATTGGTACCTTTTTTGCGTTTTGTCAAATCTGCAGTGATGGTGTTGTTAAAATGAACATCATGTGCTGAGTCATCATCCGAGACTGCTATAACATGAAATATATGGCAGAATGCACGTAAAACAGAGCAGGGGACATACAATTCTCCCCCCAAGGAGTTCAGTCACAGATTTAATTAACACATTTTTTTAATGAGCGTCATCAGCATGGAAGCAAGTCCTCTGGAATGGTGGCTAAAGCATGAAGGGGCATACAAATGTTTATTATATCTGGCACGTAAATACCTTGCAATGCAGCTACAAAAATGCCATGCAAATGCCTGTTCTGACTTTCTGGTGACATTGTAAATAAGAAGAAATGTAAATGTAAACAAACTTATTTGTCTTAGCAATTGGCTGAACAAGAAGTAGGACTGAGTGGACTTGTAGGCTCTGAAGTTTTACATTGTTTTATGAGTACAGTTATATAACAAAAAAGAAATCTACAGCACTTTCACGACAAAGAGGTTGCACTATAGTACTTGTATGAGGTGAACTGAAAAATACTATTTCTTTTGTTTATCATTTTTACAGTGCAAATATTTATAATAAAAAATAATATACTCTTTGATTTCAGTTACAACACAGAATACAATATACATGATGTAGAAAAACATCCAAAATATGTAATAAATTTCAGTTGGTATTCTGTTGTTTAATAGTGCAATTAAAACTGCGATTAATCACAATTAATTTTTTTAAGCACGATTAATTTTTTTTAGTTATAGATATAATTAATATAATGTAATTAATCAGAGGTTGTTCTTTGAAGGCACCCCTAATGTTGAGCAGCCCTTGAAAAGCTATCTCTATTGTGGTGCACAAGAGATCTCACACGAGGGTAATGTCATCACCCTAGACTATGTAAAGGAGCACCTCTCCCAAATACCTCAGTTCCTTTGCTGCAGCTGCACAACATAAACTGAACTCTCCTTCATGTCCTTATGCTAGAACTTCCCTTTCTCTAGCTTAATGATTTCTTGTAAATATAATAGTGTCTGATAGTTTAGTGTAGATAGTCATCCTTCCTTCCACAATACTGAAAGGTAAACTGTCAGTCTGGAAGGAGGTTACTAGTGAAGTTCTTCAGGAATCGGTCTTGGGACCAATTTATTTAACATTTTTATTACTGACCTTGGCACAAAAAATAGGAGTGTTCTAATGAAATTTGTGGATGACACAAAGATAGGAGGTATTGCCAATGCAGAGGAGGACCAGAACATCATTCAAAAAGACTTGGATGACCTTGAAAACTGGAGTAATATAAATCGAATGAAATTTAATAGTTCAGAGTGCAAGGTCATGCAGTTAGGGACTAACAGCAAGAATTTTTGCCATAAGCTGGGGACATATCGTTTGGAAATGAAAGAGGATGAGAAAAACCTGGGTGTACTGGTTGATCACAGGATGACTGAGCCGCCAGTGTGATGCAGCCAAAGAAAAAGGCTAATGCAGTCCTAGGATGTATCAGGCGATGTATTTCCATTAGAGCCAGGTAAGTGTTGTTACTATTATACCAGGCACTAGTGAGACCTCATCTGGAATACTATGTGCAATTCTGGTTTCCCATGTTTAAGAAAGATGAATTCAGACTGGAACGGGAGCAGGGAAGGGCTACTAGAAAGGTCAGAGGAATGGAAAGCCTACCTTAGGAGAGGAGACCCCAAGAGCTTGGCTTGTTTAGCCAGTCCAAAAGAAGGTTAAGGGGAGATATGATTGCTCTCTGTAAATACATCGGAGGAATAAATACCAAGGAGGGAGAGGAGTTATTTAAGTTAAGCGCCAGTGCGGACACAAGAGCAAATGGATATAAACTGGACATCAATAAATTTAGGCTTGAAATTAGACAAAGGTTTCGTACCATCAGAGGAGTGAAGTTCTGGACCAGCCTTCCCAGGGGAGTAGTGGGGGCAAAAATCCTAACTGGCTTCAAGACTGAGCTTGATATGTTTATGGAGGGGATGGTATGATGAGACTTCCTACAATATGATCTGCAACTGCTAGCAGCAAGTATCTCCACTGGCTGGTGATGGGATACCAGATGGGGACCACTCTGAGTTACTACAGAGAATTCTTTCCCAGGTCTCTGGCTAATGGGTCTTGCTCACTTGCTCAGGGTCTAACTGATTTGCCATATTTGAGGTTGGGAAAGAATTTTTCCCCAGGTCAGATTGGGGGAGACCCTGTGGGTTTTTCGCCTTCCTCCGCAGCATGGGGCACGTGTCACTTGCAGGTTTAAACTGGAGTAAATGATGGATTCTCTGTAGTCTTTAAATTATGAAGTCTTTAAATTATGATTTCAGAACTTCAGTAACTCAGCCAGAGGTTAGGGGTCTATTACAGGAGTGGGTGGGTGAGGCTCTGTGATCTGCAATGTGCAGGAAGTCAGACTAGATGATCATGATGGTCCCTTCTGACCGTCAAGTCTGTGAATCTATAAACCTTTGGCCCTGAGACCTGGACCATATTGGGCAGTCAGCCTTGTAAGGGCTTGAAGAGTTGGTACTCCTGTCCAGCAGTCATACTATAGACCAGTGCCCACATATGGTGCCTCTGACCTCTGGGCAAAACCCACTCAGTAACTCTGTGTACAGTTTGCTGAACCGTCATTCCCCACACTAGAAAGGAGAGAAACTTCAGGCTCACCTGGCTTCTCAGTGCCAATAGCCTGATACTCCATGCCTGTCAGGAGTACTAAGACCAGCGTCTGTGCTAAGAGTTTCTAACACAGGACTCAAGACACACTGCCTCTTCAGCCTCCATGCTGTGTTTTACCATAGGCCTTAGACCAGCATCTGCTTAGCCCGCTACTGTGAGCGAATCCCTCACTTAACACAGCCTGACACAGCTAAGTTAAAAGCAGTCTTAAAGATCAAACCAACACTGCCTATTAAAGCCTCCTCAATAGCCTTTATGACAACCTCAGGAAGCACCCCCTTGGTGCCTATTCCTCATTTGGCACTGTTGTCATTGCCATACCAATTGCCTGGTACCAATACCTCTCTGGTTGCATCAATTTTAGGTGCAGACACCCGTCATATCTCCCAACAAGCTGGACATGAGCTGAAAGAAAAGAGAAAGTGCTGCCTTTCTCATCCTTCACCAAGTTCCTTGTGGTTGCTGCACTCCTCAGATGTCAAGGAATCTTTGTCTACCCCTACATTGTTTAGTGGCTCTTAAGCGCCGTCTCTCAGCAGGACCTCACCTCTGTGATCCAATACACGTGCAACCTCTTTTAGTATTTGGGACTGGTAATCAACTGGCAGAAATCCTCCTTTCATCCCACACAAAGAATCACCTTCATTGGAGCAGCCCTAGATTCAAACCAGAGCTTTTTCATCCAAAAGAGAAAGTTTTTGTTGTTTTTTTCCCCAAAATAAGAAATTTTCCAATAACTTTCTGGAAACAATTTGTAGAGCTAACACAATTTTTCCTAAGACTAGTAGGCCTGATGGCCTCATCAACCTATGTCACTCCCTTTGCTCATCTGAACATGAGACCTCTGAAGCATTAGGTTACAGGTCTCTCCCTACACACTGGATAGTCATAGCCCTTTGCCAAGACTTCTAAGTACACAGCCTACAGAACACCTAGGAATCCAATCTCCATATCAAGATACTAGGTCTAGAGGCAGTTTGGTGGGGCCTCATAGCCTTTCATCTAGCTCTGCAGCATCGTTTAATATAGGTGCTTACAGACGACACTATGCATCCAAAATCAAATCCACCCATTAAGTCGTCATCTTCCAAGGGAGGAAAACATGAAAGTAAAATTGCTCAGCTGTGGTCTCAGGAGCAACATAAGTGGTCCCTCAAACCAGCAGTTGCCAGTGAACTATTTTATAGTTGGGGCTAACCCTGTAATAGACCTCTTCATATCTGAACAAAACACCAAATACCAAGTGTGCTGCACAAGAATACCAAAAGATCTTTGGTGGATTTCTGCTGGACCAGAGCTAACATCTTATATATACCTTCCCTCCCGTTCCCCTCATACTCAGGGTCATAAGGAAGATTAGGTTGGATGGAGCAAACACTTTACTAATAGCCCCAATATGGCGGTGTCAGCACAGTATCCAGATCTCTAATAGCTGATGAGTGAATCAGTGTGTATGCTGCCTTTGTCTCCAGACTTCGTCTCAGTGGAAAGGAAGGATTCTGCGTCCCAACCCAAGAGGCTCTCCATCTTGCAGCCTAAAGGACGATTTGCTCACTTATGTAGATAGTTTCTGCTTTGGAGGGTTTAAGCCTTCCTCTTACAAATCAGGAAGGTGTCCACCCTAAAATATTGTAAACAAAAATATAAACTATTTACTATCTAGGCAAGTGGTAAAGGGCTCACTCTGTCTTGAGCTGTGGTCTCTACAGTCCTAGAGTAGCTTGTACACCTTAAGACTCAGGACTTAGCCTTTATGAAGGTTTATATGTCAAAAATATTTGCTCATCACAATTATGTTAAGGGCAAATCTATCTTCTCTCACCCTGGTGATGCAGCAGGAGAGTGGTGGAAGGGAGGTATATAAACTCTAGGATGATCAAGACCTTATTCCCTGTGGACTAGGAAAAGGTTACTTACAAGGTAATTGGAGCACCTGGAGCCAATTAAGGCCCCACCCAAGACCTAATAAAAAAAATTTTGCCTGGAAAAGACTCAAGCTCTTTAGAAAAAGTAATGGATCATTTTTTAGCATATGAGGAGAGATACGAGAGAACACATTACAAGAAACTTTCATACTGTGTTGGAAGAATGTTTCGGACATTGCTACATCTTAGCTAAACAACCAGTATCTCATGGCTTCACGACCCACTCCACGAGAGCCATCACACCATCCGTGGCATCAATGGCCGGTTCCCATATCAGAGAGATATAAAGCAGCAACTTGAGTTCCGTGCACACTTTTACCAGATATTACTCCTTGAATTTAGCACTGTGCTACAACACCCTGTTTGGGAGAGTGGTGTTGTGTACCTGGTGGAGCACTGCTTGCGAATCTCCTACAAGCAGAAATGCACAGAGACAGTCAAAGAACAGAGAGTACTTATCAGTAACTGTTCCTCTTCAAGAATAGCATCTGTGCATATATGCTACCTGCCCATCTTTCCCTCTGCCTCAGAGTTATGTATAAATTATCAGGACTCTGTGGTTAGAGAAGAGAAACCAAGGTGGTTGGGAGCACACCTCCTTATATATGTCAGGACAGTGTTGCCGTCATATGAAATCTCCTCTGCACTTCCCAAGCAAGAGTGTTTTTTAAACCAGTTCCGCAGCTTGACACCAGGGCATATAATCTCACAAATGTGAATGCACAGAGGCAACTCTCAGCTACTGGTAAGTAACTTGTTTTTACTCATATTAACTAATAAGGTTAGTTTTCTGTAATACTCATTGTTTGAGGGAGTGATGGACATCTTTTTTTTTTTTTTTTTTTTTTTTTTTTAGTAAAATGACAGTTTCCCCTGAATAGTTGAGAAAAAGTCTTTCAGAGATCAAAAAGAATCTTTACCACCATTAATTGTTCTGAGAAAATCTTTACACCTGCTTAAATGTAAATGAGTAACCTTTAATCCACGTTTTCTGTGTGAATCGATGAAATCCTGCGTATTTAACTTATTAACATATAAAATGCTTCTTTAATGGATAGAGGCCCTTAGCAAGCAAACCAATTTATATTTGCAATTCACTGAAGTCTGTTCAGTCTTTAATCAATCTCCTGAGGCAATTATTTTTTCCTTTGAAGTTGCTACCTGGAATGGAATTTCGCCATCCAGTTGTTTCCCCTGAAAAATGGTTATTGAATCAGTCTGTAATATACAATTTATAATTAAATGTAATAAAATCATTATTGAATACTAAGCATTTTGCTTTGCAGCTCTAACAGAAATTGAGAATAAATATCTTAGTTATAAATGAACTATTCCTTGAAAAATGGTTTGTAAGATACTAGGGTTTTATTGTTTTAAATATCTTCATTGTATTATTGCTTGTGTACACATAGTTCATCCTTCTTAGTTCTAAAGGTGTATTTTACATATAAAGAGAAATATTAATTAGTCTAATGAGTTTCCTGCAGCGTGAGTCAATAGTAAATCATTGTACAGTGCCAACATTTCAGTATCACAGTGGAGCACACACAGGTCAAAACTTCTAATAAATTGGTTAGTCTCTAAGGTGCCACAAGTCCTCCTTTTCTTTTTGCGAATACAGACTAACACGGCTGCTACTCTGAAACCTTTTAAAAGAACTGTTATGAACAATCTTATATTCCCTATAGTAGCATTCTGGCACTTCCTCTCCTTTTGGGATCCAAGTCATGTCCCATGCCATCTGTCAGAGGGGCCTCAGCCCACAAATGTATGTGTAGTGAAGTGGACTACATACTCTAATCAGGATTTAATATCAAGTTGCTGTTGTTTTTTAAAGGCTCAGTTGTATAATATGGCAGAGTTGCTCACAGAATGGTCAAATACTCCATTATAATGTAAAGCACTGACAAGTCTCCTTTTGAAACAAATGGGAAACTCACAGGCTCCCACTCCTGTCTTGCCAATCAGTGCTACTTTTCTGTTACCCACATTGTACCACACAAGAAGGAAGCCTTTTTCTTTCAAATGTCATTTGAAACAAAATCATAAAATATGGAAGAATGATTAAACTTAAATTATTTTTTTAAATTTTTATATTTATCCAATCCTGCTGTACTGAAGAGAAATGTTTTATTTCCGATAGCTCAGAAAAGTTAGGCTGTAAAGGAAGAACACTTATGAATTAGAGCCCTAAATAAATGTAATAGAAAGAATTCCAGTTAAATTATCTCTTTTAGTGTGGCAGTTACCTAATTTGTCATTGGCTTGTACTGCTTGTTTTTCATAGAGTACCTTTAAAAAGTCAATGGTTGTAATGGAAAATGCAACACTGGTTCTTCAAACGTTTGTTTAATTTTTCTGAACATATTTCCAAAATGTCAATGCCATGTTTCTGAAATTTCATTGCACCTATTTTAAGATTTTGAGTCAATACAAAATCATTCTGTTGGGGAGTTCTATTCAAGTGTTGTATCTGCTACAGATCCATAAATGCTATATATGTTCCTTCCTTTAGTGTTACTTACCTTAATCTAATTTTTTATCCATACATATTACAAACCACAGTATTATTGTTACTCTGGCCACATCCAGTGTTTGAACCTATATTATCCTTGGGCATCAACATGTGTAGGCTGAAACACAGGTAATGAATGGTGTGCCATGCTAGCATTAGACCTTGTAGCAGGCTGTCAAGAATAGATCTCCTCCCTAAGAGGAAATGGTGCTTTAAATTTAAAATCTTGCTATCTCTTTATCCCATAGTTCCCATTGTGTGACACTCAGGGTCCAGCTCTGCATTAGGGCTCAGTGATGCTGTACTGTCTCTTCTACTCTCTTCACATAGGCTTTCTATGTAGAAAGACAAGACATGAGTAAAGGGAAAACATATCAATAAAAACATTGTTCCAGGCAGACCTTTCTGCATGTGAGCATTTTGCCTTCCAAAGCTTAAATAAAATGTTAAGCAAATTAAATTTTTAAAAATTTAATCTCATAAACGGTACACATTTTGTGTAGGATAGAGGTGGCTTAATTGTTATCAAACCATTCTAGAGATAAAGGGCCTATAACTCCTGACACTGCATCTGTATTGCTTCTAAACAAAAGACTGGTGGTCCAGAATACACAACACAACATGGATTGAGTTTCTTCTTCTTAGTTTATTACTTTGTGGATTATACAGATTTTAGTAAGCCATAGCAAATTCTGGACAGCCACTAGCACCTGAATGCTAGTGCAAGTGGTGGGTCACTTGGGAACTCTGTTTACATAGTTCATAACTTCTTCCCTCAGGACAGCATAAAAGTATTACAATGTGTAAATCTGGATGTTGGTCTCTCCAGACAAACAAATCATTCCGTTAAGTAACGTTACATAGGAATTGTTACAACAAAGGCATATATCTACTACCACTTTCAGTGTAACTGAAGGGAGAGCAGTGTTAGTCAAATATTTTTTATGAAATGATACTGTAAGAAGGTAGATATTTTGATAAATGTGTAGCATTTGATTATTTTAAACCATATTATTTGATTACAATTTAGTCACCCCAGGAATTGCTGAAAATAATTTTATTTGCTTCTGAGGGTGGGTTTGTTTGTCTCCTGCTTACATGGGTCCATGCACTTAGGTCACTGGTTGGTTATATCTCACCTGTGATATATTTCAACAGACTTTTTTTTTCTTGAGGGGGGTGGGGCAGCAGCACCACCCTCCAGGGCCAGCCGCACCGGCCGCAGGTTGGGCGGTTCCTGGGGCCAGCTGCACTGGGACAGCGGCAGATGTGTCTGGCTGCAGGGCCACCCAAGCAGCTGGCTGTGGAGCTGCTCCAGCAGCAGCCGTTGTGGCTGTCACCGGGGCCACCTGAGCCCTGGCCTCTGAGCCAGCTGTTTGTATGGCCCTGGGGTCAGCCACACTGGCCGCTGCGAAAGTCATGGAGGTCGCAGAAAGTCACAGAAATCCGTGGCTTCCGCGACCTCAATGACAGACACGGAAGCCTAACTATAGGGTGTTCGAGGATTACATTAATAGGGAGCTGATCAATTTCCCAGTCACTCTTATATTTATAATGTTATCATTAGAGAGTTCCTGTTAAATTAATCTGTCCCCACTGTGTAAAAATAAATTTACAAATAAAAATGTCTCTTGTTCTACATGTGTGCCTCCACAAAGCCAGAGGACTTGCAGTTAGGAATTATTAAGGAGTAAGAATGTAAATAATATAGCCTGTGAGGAAGAGAGATTATTCTGTGCTCAAAATTCTTAATTTAAAGATGCAGATAATAGTGCCTTTTTAATCCTTCGGGCAACTTGGTGTCACATCTCAAGAGGCAAAATTCATCCCCAGTTAAAAAAAAAATTAACATCCATGGATATCGGTGGAAATTTACCCAGCGGTTCATCTTTTGGATTTCTAGAGAAGCGGGGGTGGGGAGGTTTCAGAGGAAGGTGACAAAAATTGCTAGGGATGTGGAAAAACTTTTGTATCATGAGAGATTGAAAAAAATGGGACTGTTTATGTTAGAATGGAGTTCAATAAAAGGAACTTAATATAGGTATTAAAAATGGAAGGATATTAAGAAAGTAGATCAAGAGCTTCTGATCTCTCTGATCCTAACATAAGAACAAGGGATCAGTCAATGAAATTGCTTGGCAGCAAATTCAGAACTGATAAAGGAAGCATTGTTTTCACATTGCATAATTCAACTGTGGAAATCATTGCTGTAGGATGTCATTGGGCCAAGAATTAGGCCGGATTCAACTTGGGATTGGACATTTATATGGATAACAAGACTATCCAGAGACATTATAGTTTTGGGGGGGCAGATATAAAACCTCATGCTTCAGGACTTAAACCAATCTCTAACTGTTATTAGGACTTAGAATGAGACTTCCATTGGCAGCTGATTACTCCACATCTGTCTGCTGGAGGGACTTCTTGCAACCTTCTCTGAAGCTTGGAGATGGGATGCTGGACTAGATTGACCAGTATGGCAATTGCTCTTTCTATGAATGAAAAAATAAATGTACCAACAAAAGAAACTTCCTTCTTCTGAGAGGCAGGAAGTGTCTTATGCTATTTCAAACAATTCAATACTTAAGCAGTCATTAAAGGTAGACTTTGCTGGATCTTTTAATAGGGATGTACTTCATATCAGAGAGAATGTAAGAACAAAGATACAGGGCAAGGATAAGTAGCGTCAGAAATTAGTTTTGTGACATTTGAATTTCAGTTTAGAAGTAACCCTCTTGCTAGTATTGAAAATCCTGAACAGTAACTCTGTCCCAGAATCCTCCCCTTCCTCAACCATCAGGTGTCCGTTGCACAGGGAGTGGGGATTGTGCTTACACGTTACTTCCCTAAGTTTATTCCGCAAAACTTTCATGATCTGCAAGGGACAAGTAGCCCACTACCTACACCACCATTTTACTATTTATTTTCAGAGTGCTTCCTCTTTCAGTTGCTCTTACTCAAGCCCAAAATTGAGTCAAGCATTTTAAGGAAAGAAGGTGTAATTTGAATTAGTTTGCCTTTAAGAGTTTCACAAGAACCTGCAAATCTCAAGGAACTGGAATCTATGCAAATCAAACCCATTAAACAATTAGAAATCTTGTAGAGTTCTAGTCTATAATTTATTTCACTGTTACGATTATGATGGCACAAATGGACAAAGGAAAAGAAAATTACACTGTTTTAAAGGAATGGAGAGTAAATAGTTAACTTCTTTAATTTTTTAATTTATTTTTAAGATAAAAATTAAAAAGTGGTACTTTTAGAACTTTCTTTTGGTGGAGAAGGAGGATAGGAGGGAGCTTGGGGAAAAACCAAACATGATCTTGTGCTGCAGAAAAAAAAAAGAATGGAGGAGAATGTCAGGGGAAGAAGGAAGGAAAGGATGAGAGAGGAAAAACCAGGAAGAGTGAACACAGAAAAGGAAATGGGAAATTTTCAAATCTATAGAGGTAATGGGAGCAAAGAGAGGTGAAAGAGACACAGTTTACTAGTGGAAGTGAGGGAAGAAGGCTTTCAAATATGCCCCTCTTCACCAAGAATTGGAAGTACCTTAAACATGTTGAAGGTTGCTCCAAATTTCAGTTTTTGTATACGTTCCCTCCCCTGAAGAGCAGCCTGGATGGTTTAATAAGTCTTTAATTCTGAGTAATGAAGCAACTGTAAGGCAGCTGTGCTACAGAGATCCCATCCTCTACATTCTGTTTCCCACCTGCTCTGCCCTCATCTAATTTACATTAGAATTATTTTTAGACTATGTGAAGTGGCATAATTTGTGATAAGTTATTTGCCTCTCTGCTTTTGTTTTTGTTGTGCTATTCTACATGGCTTTTACAAAAGTACTTACATGAAAAGTGATTGAAGAAAAGGAAGAAGAACTAAAAGTTAGGAAGATGGAAGAGCAGTAAGACCTTCTTAACACTAGGAAGGTTTTCCTGATATGTATAGTTACACTGGAATACCAGCAAAACCTCTAGTGTGAATACAGTTACAGTGGTATGAATGTTCCCCAAACTGTCATAAGTTTGCATCTGTGCATCTACAGTAAGGTTTTTATCAGCATAACAATGTCAATAAAAAAAATTACAACCCTAACCGATTTAGCTATGCTAGTAAAACTTTCAAGTGTAGGCCAGGCCTAAGAAAATTAACCACATTGCTTTCTCATTTTGAAATTGCTCTTTGGCTGATGTGGCCGTCTCCTAAATTGTATTTCTAGCCTTCTTCCACATATACCTGCCCTGCCAATGAACCGAAGTCTCAACTGCAGTGTCCCAGTGAGCTAGTCTTGTGCTTCTCTTGATTACAGATTACTTGTGGTGTCAAACGATGTTGATTCTGTGATACGGATTAGTGTTGTCTTGGAGCTCTATTAGGTTACCAACCCTTTTTCATTCGTACCCTAATTTAGGTTAAAAACATATCAATGAATGCACTATGCTCAGAACATAACAAAGATAGGTTATGTGGGCAAATGAAAACTTTCTACATTAATTATCATACACTGCATGATATAGGATAGAACAACAACACCCAGCCTACCTCCCTCAGAATATTTTCTTTCTCTCATGCCCCACTTTACACAAAACTAATTTTGTTCTTTATTTCATTACTATAAACTGCAAAATAATAAGTTCTTAAATTTGGTAATTCATCTGAGTCGGACATAATACTGAATGTCGATGATATTAATAAGAACCAAGATGAAAGTTAGATGAGAGGAGATAAACAATCAGAAGTCAGCATATAATGCAGTTTTGTTTGCTATTACAAGATGTCTAGACATGATCTTATGACATGTGTTCAGGGTTTTCTAACTAAGACAAATGAGTAGGCATCCCTGCATTCTGCATTATTGCATTTGCAAACCAGTTCTTCAGAATACTTAAGAAACTGGCTGAAGAGATCTCTGAGTCATTAGCATTTTCGAGAATTTGTGGATGACAGGAGAGAATCACAGAGGACCTGAAAAGGGCTAATATAGTACTTATCTATAAAAAAGGCAAATAAGGACAATCCAGGGAATTTTAGCTCAATCTTAACTTCGGGAACGGGAAAGATAATGGAGCACATAATCAATTGATCACTTTGTAAACATCCAAAGATGATAAAGTAATAAGTAACCGTTGACAGAGATTTGTCAAGAAAAAATCATGTCAAACCAATCTAATACCCTTCTTTGACAGTGTAACCAGCCTTCTAGATAGGGGAGAAGCAGTAGATATATCTTGACTTTAGTAAGACTTTTGATACTGTCTCTCATGACTTTATCATAAACAAACTAGAGAAATGAAGCCGAGATGAACCTAGTATAAGTTGGGTACACAACTGGTTGGAAAAACATACTCTGTAGTTATCAATTGTTCAGTCAAGCTGGAAGGGGGCACATCGAATGAGATCCCACTGGGATCTGTCCTAAGTCCAATTCTATTCAATATCTTCATAAATTATAGGGATAATGGCATAGGGAATACACTTATAAAGTTTGTGGATGATACCAAACTGGGAGGGATTGCAAGCACTTTGGAAGACAGGATTAGAACTCAAAATTATCTTGACAAACTGGAGAAATGGTCTGAAATAAATAGGATGAAATTCAATGAGAATAAATACAAAATACTAAACTTGGGAAGGAATAGTCCACTGCACGAATGCAAAATGGGAAATGACTGCCTAGGAGGGAGCACTGCAGAAAAGGATCTAGGGGTTATAGTGGATCAAAAACTAAATAGTCATCAATACAATACTGTTGGAAAAAGAAAGCATCATTCTGGGATGTATTGTATTATAAGCAAGACCCAAGAATGGTTTCAGAGTAGCAGCCGTGTTAGTCTGTATTCGCAAAAAGAAAAGGAGTACTTGTGGCACCTTAGAGACTAACCAATTTATTTCAGCATAAGCTTTCGTGAGCTACAGCTCACTTCATCAGAAAAGTCATCTGATGAAGTGAGCTGTAGCTCACGAAAGCTTATGCTCAAATAAATTGGTTAGTCTCTAAGGTGCCACAAGTACTCCTTTTCTTTTTGCAAAGATCCAAGAAGTAATTCTTCCGCTCTACTCTTCTAAAGGAGGAATAATCAAAATCTGGTTTAGGTGTATGATATGTGTTTGATCTCTGACCTGTAACAAATACTGAAGACAATAGAAGCATTTTTAAAAAGTTCTGCTAATTTTAATACATATGTTCAGAAAGCAGGAAGTTCAAAATTGCTGTTGTATCTTTAGGAGCTTGCCTTTCACTACTCTAATTGTTAGCTGATCATTTGTGATTTAGTTACCAATCTGAGATAACCCATATTGTGTAGAATCAAATTTTTAGGGGATGTCAATTTTTCTTTCTAGTGTACACACTTTGTAAGCATCTAACTTATCATATGTGATACTAGGAGTAATAGATCAACACTAATCAGCTCTAATTATCTGAATGAATTTCTGCAGAACCCTGATTTTTAAATTGCTAAGCTTGCTAGATAAAAAGTGTTGCCTTGTTTTCTCATACTATTTGAAGAAATATGATCTCATAATTAAAAAGTCTAAGACTGAGAGTCAAGAGATCTGTTCCTGTCTCTGTCATATTTTCATGAGATAATTATTATTCCAGTTGTGGCCATTATTTTAAAATACAGTATTGGGAAAAAAATAGGGAGATGAAAATCTGTGGACATGTTTTGAATAAATGTCGCCCTCAGTATTTTTAGTTCCAACAGTTTGGGGTTTTCAGATACAGATGGATAGAACATGGGAAGTTATGGGAAGTTGCTCTATAGCTATCATTGTTTTCAGTGGAGCTGATGTATTTACTCTGTGGTTGTCATAAAGTACTATGTAGCGTTTTATGATGACTTACTAAATAATTTTTCAATCAAGTTATGATTGTAAAGATACTATTGTAAATATTTGGGGGGAAATGGCATAGCCATGATCTGAGAATTTTCTTAAATTTCATTGTCCCAAAGATAGTCTGGACCTCAAATTGGGTTGGTCTAATATTTTTGATTAATGTAGGATGTTTGTGTGGATGAGCTGTCACTTCCCCAAGGACAAACTGCTGATTTCACTTGTACTCAAACATACTGGTTGCATTCAGTAAATTGCGTCTTCAGCCAGTGGCTGAAAATGAAAACTTGACCTCCCACCTTAAAAATAACAATTGTTGCTCACAATTACTTTAGAGAGAATACATACATAATTAACTATGCTCATTTGTCCCAAAATGGCATAAATATATCGCCAGTGCCAGTGGGGGAATTTAGCGAAGTGACTGGCCAAGTGACCAACTCACTTTCTTTTGCTATTAAGTAATTTTTACAGAGAAATTGAGGGAGAATGCCAGTTTCATTTGCATTTCCAGTTGGATACAATACTTGACTGCTTCCAAGATTTAGAAGTGCAAATTAGTAAGATCAACAGTTGGCATTGTTTTAATTTTACTTGTCCAGGTTGGAGTTTTGACTATTCCAGGCTGCTGGAGAATAGGGTTTTCCTAATGTGAATAGGATTGGTGAAAATGCTTGCTTGCTTTAGAAACATCTTAAACCAGGATGACTTCCATGGCAAACAGTGACTGGGATGACAGAATTATATAGATTGGCAAATGTTATCAATTATGGAGATATTGTGGATAAGACATAAGACTGGAAATTAAGAAAGCTGGATTCTGTTTCCTAATCTGCCATGGACTCTGTCTCTGAATTTGGTTCTCTGTTTCCCCATTTGTCAGATGTATATGTATTACCTGCCTCATAGGCTCAGATATGTGAGGCAAGTCAATTTTACATAGTCTGATTGTCAGGGTAAAGTTTTTTAAAGCTTTCTGATATCCTCATATGATAGGCACTGTACTGTAGAAGTACACACCTTGCTGGTTGCCTAACCACAGTATCAAGCACAGCAAGCTGCATAAGAAATGTACCTCAGTAGAACTCTTCTTTTTGTCCACACAGACATACACACAGAGTCTTCTACATAGTCTAACATTTTGGAAAAGAAGATGCTTTTGATATTGCTTCATGTATTTATCTTTTACATCCACCCTGTTTTTATGATCAACTGGTTGTTTCAAGAAATAAAAATTTGAAAACACTGTTTTGCTGCAGACAAAATCAAAGTTGATTTTCTTATGTCAAGTTAAAATTTCTACATATTGCATCTTTGGTCAACAGAGTCTTTGTAGGAAGAATGCATGCAATTTTTTTTTTTTAAGGGTATCATCATGTTGGGTGCAGTAACTGCTTCTGTAAATGCTGTAGTTCTGCAAATAAAAGAACACCTATAATATATACAAATGGAATCTTTCTTGGTCACGTCCAGTGTGTCCCTTTACCCTATTATTTTAGTGCTGCGTTTCCTGTCCTAGCAGGATATTGCAAATCTTTTGCTATGTGAAATCATGATCTGATGAAGCTACGTCAGAAGTACTGGTTCTGACCTTTTAAAATTATTCAGTATTTTTTCAATTTATAGTTTAGAAGTCCAAGTATTAGATTTGAAATACCTCCACTTCCTGGTCCTGATTCAGCAAAGTCTATCTTTATTAACCAAATAACTTAAGCATGTGCCTAACTTTAAGAATATGCTTAAGTGCTTGGCTAAAGAAGGGCTTCTGGAACCACTGTCTGAAAGAATCAGTTGAGCCCTTTTATCCGTCTGATGTAAATACATTAAATTCTATACAGTGCACTGTATGCGGTTGGTTCGTCTTAAAAGGCTGAGTGCTGTCAGCTTTTACATGAATGTTGGAGACACCACCGAACTATTTCCAACACTATCAGTTGGCTTTGGTAGCCTCCCATCCTATCTTTGTTTGTTTTTGTTTCCAGCCTGGTATTCTTAGAGGTGGCTGCATTTCAGTAGTGTTCTATAAAACACTTAGGTCAGAAAGATACTATATAAATATAAAATGCTATTTTATGTAGCCACGCAAGCAAAGTATATTCAGTTTGATATGAAAAGTGGTAAATCAAAGAGTCGAATAGATTTTTAAATGTTGGATTATAGTTTGCTTTTCAAGAAGTGAGTAAACACTGATACTGACAGGGAAAAAGAAGTTCTTAAAATATCTTGGGTAAAATCCTGGCCTCCTTAAAGTCAATGGCAAAAATCCCATTGACATATGTGGGGTCAAGATTTCACCCTTGAAGTGAAAGGAGATACAGGAGTATATTAAGTTTTGTGTATGTCCCTTTAACATTAATTTGAGTTAACATGTAAATCAGAAGACCTCTATAATATATTGTGTAGACCTTTTCCCTGTAATATTTTGATAGGAAAAGTCAATGAAATTTCCAACTACTATAATGGGTTTAATAGTGCTTTTTTTTTTTTATTCAGTGTATAAATTGTGGGGAGTTTCTGTGGCTCAAAAAGGTGTTAGGCTTTGATTAGTGGATTTACTTCTTGGACACATTCATCCTGAATGTGTCAATCTATGCTCTTTGGCTATATGCTCTGATCTCTTAATGTGTAGTATAAGTATCATTCTTTCAAATATAATGTGTGCTTCTTGATGCTGTAATTGCCACATCAGAACAGCTCTTAAGAAAATAAATGAAGGACAAGGTCATGAAACACCATAATCAAAAAAGAATGTGAAATAAAGGAAAACATTAACTGCAGGAACCAAGACAAACAACTAGTATTATTCTTATTTGTATGGGGTATTACAGTTGTGCTAAGACAATTTTAGTCCTTTTATTAATTCAGACCATATTTTCAGTGCTAACTGAAAATTTTAAGAAAGTATGTTACTTTTCAGGGAAAGAAATTGTTCTGACTTTTAAGATATAATTGAACACAGCTGCTTAATTAAAGATAATTTCAGAGTTGTCAACCTATTTAAAATGCAGGAAGTGAAGAAAAAAGATTCAGGAAGGCAATAATAGCTAGAATGCAGATGTGAGCTATGCTTCAAACAAAAATCAATTTAAAAACAGGATGAAATAACCAAACCAGTAATTATTCTTTGAGTATTGTCTGTAAGCTCTAATTTCTATATGTGCCTACTCATACCACATCTTTACCAAAACTCTCTTGAAAGCTTTGACTGTTTGAGCTGCACACATGCTCTCTCATGATACCAAATGTTCAAACAGTAAGTATTATAAGAAGCCATGGCCCTACCACTCAGTTCCTTCAATTGGCTGTATTTTTCTTTTGTAAACTATTTTATTGTTTTGCCATAGTTAGATTAGTTAGATGGACCTTTTGTGCCACTCCCAACCAAAAAATATTGATAAGGAACCTTTAAAATCTGATCACAAGGATTGGAAGACAATACTTGGGAATACATAAACTGACTATTTTGTATTTGCTTAGAAGTTGGATAACTCATTGCCAGGTCAGATAAACAAGTTTAATTAAAATAATGTTGAATCATTTTTCAAAAGGGCAGCTTTCTAAAGGATTGTGACATATAAAATATTTTGGTGAGAAATGTTCAAATATGGAAGAAAAGGGAAATAAAGAGCTCTCTGATAACGACATTCCAAAACATCCCATCACTTTTATAGATGTCTAAATATTTTACTGCCAAGCCTCCGATTAACATTTTTCCCTTTTTGACCACTACTTTGGTGCACATGGCAAGTAGTACAAAGGATAGTTGTAGTGTATACAACAATGCACTTTTAAGTCTGAAGCTAGGGAATAACAGAGAATGGTATTTATGCCTCTTTTAAAAACAAAAAAAAGTTGAACAAATAAATGCCAGTTGAATGTAATGCAATAATTTGTTCTTTAATTTATCAGTTTATGTATCTGAATATAATCAAAATCTAACTTTAGCATGAGAGAGAAAAAACATCTCAGTGGGGCATCTTGTAAGTGTTCGTCTCTGTCTGAGGGGTTGGAGAAAATGCGGTTGTATCTTCGAGCTTGGCTGTAGACAATGGATCGTGTGGTGTGGTCCGGATGAAAGCTGGAGACAAACACCTACAGGATCTCTATCTAGCATTCTTACAACTATAGTACCCACCTGCTGAAGTGAAAAAACAGATTGACAGAGTCAGAAGAGTACCCAGCAGTCACCTACTACAGAACAGGCCCAATAAAGAAAGTAACAGAGCACTACTAGCCATCATCTTCAGCCCCCAACTAAAACCTCTCAGACACATCATCAGGGATCTACAACCTATCCTGAAGGAGGACCCATCACTCTCACAGATCTTGGGAGAGAGGCCAGTCCTTGCTTACAGACAGCCCCCCACCCCGAAGCAAATACTCACCAGCAACCACACAACAAAAACACTAACCCAGGAACCTATCCTTGCAACAAAGCCCATTGCCAACTGTGTCCACCTATCTATTCAGGGGACACCATCATAGGGCCTAATCACATCAGCCACACTATCAGAGGCTCATTCACGTGCACATCTACCAATGTGATATATGCCATCATGTGCTAGCAATGCCCCTCTGCCATGTACATTGGCCAAACTGGACAGTCTCTACGTAAAAGAATAAATGGACACAAATCAGACGTCAAGAATTATAACATTCAAAAACCAGTCAGGGAACACTTCAGTCTCTTTGGTCACTCGATTACAGACCTCAAAGTGGCAAATCTTCAACAAAAAAACCTCGAAAACAAACTCCAAGGAGAGACTGCCGAATTGGAATTAATTTGCAAACTGGATACAATTAACTTAGGCTTGAATGAAGGCTGGGAGTGGATGGGTCATTACACAAAGTAAAACTATTTCCCCATGTTTATTCCCCACCCCCACTGTTCCTCAGACATTCCTGTCAACTGCTGGAAATGGCCTACCTTGATTATCACTACAAAGGGTTCCCCACCTCCCCACCCCCCCTCCTGCTGGTAATAGCTCACCTTACCTGATCACTCTCGTTACAGTGTGTATGGTAACACCCATTGTTTCATGTTCTCTAAGTATATAAATCTCCCCACTGTATTTTCCACTGCATGCATCCGATGAAGTGAGCTGTAGCTCACGAAAGCTTATGCTCAAATAAATTTGTGAATCTCTAAGGTGCCACAAGTCCTCCTTTTCTTTTTGCGGATACAGACTAACACGGCTGCTACTCTGAAACCTGTTGGAACACATAATTTTAGTTCCCATTTATCTCCTATATATTATTTTTACATCCAGCATCACAAGTATCAGATATTAATATTGGTTTTATCATACAAAAATTCTTTGCAGGCTTTAATGCATCAAAGCTGTAAGGCGCACAGTCTGACCGAGGGAACTAAAATTGCAGATAAGGGTGCTGACAAGCTGTGAGGAAAGATCAGAGGAACTCAGAGAGCTGGGGAGTTCTGTCAGACTTCTCAGGAAAAAATGAGAGGCTAGAGGAGCAAAGAGATTTAGCGGGGACAGCACAGACGTGCAATTAAGAGCTGAGAAATACAATACTAGAAAAAATGCAGCATATTTAACTGTATGCATAAGAATCGCAGAAGCAGCTTCCTAATATTTTCAAATAGAATAAGCCTTGATAAAACGACATTTTTCTGCAGGCCCGGTATCCCTGTCATATTTTACTTTTAGTTGTGTTATTAATTCATTGTTTTAGACAGATTTAAACAAATGCATCATTGGCTCAAAGGACCCACGGAATTCACATAGACCATAAGAATTAAATTTTAAACTCTACTTGAAATAAAACAAAAATAGAAACCTCAGCTAGTTACTAAAGAACCATCTCTTTGGATCAAGCTATTTAATTATTTTTCCTACAACTTTAATACTACTACTACAGATCTAATTTCAGTGATTGATTACTATGATTAAGTAATAAGAGCTTTTTTCTAAACCTTTGACTTGAGTCTGTGCTAGAGTCCAGGAAGCCTAGTTTTTAATTGCTATGATATTGTAATTTAGTGGAATTAAAGGGGGCATGCAGCATTTTATTCATCTGAGACCATGCTGATCTACAGCAATGGCTTTCTGACATGGAAGAATAAAGATAAAACTGATCATATGCCTTTAACATCCTTCTGAAAAATTGGTTCAAAGTGGGTTTTTACAATTCTCTGCAAAACATTGGAGTAGAAATACTATGTTTTGAGATTATCAGGGTTCACTCTCCTTCCAAGTAAATAAGAAGAAAAATGATGGCTAGCCTCAAGTGTTTTCATATCTGAAATAAGACCATGCTGTTCCATCTCCTGCCACATCCTATTGATTTTGAATAATAGCCTTGTAACTTTGACAGCATGAATATATTTCAATAAATAAATTCATTTTTTTGTTTCCAAATGTGCCTTTGAACCCCAAAAGTTCTTATACTTGAAGAGTTTTAATTCAGAGTGGGCTGCTATGTTTTTTTTTCTATGAAGGATGATTTACTTAAATACTTGAATCAGAATCTGCAGATTAGAATCCCAATTTATAGATTTATATATAGTGTGATGGGGCAAGGCCAGATGGCTATAGAAAAGTAGTGGGAGATATATTAGCTCCAAGCTAAACAAATCCCTAGGACCAGGATAAGTGAAATGGCAGCTGCTCCAGGTCAATTAAGACACCTGGGGCCAATTAAGAACTTTCCAGAAGGCGGGGAGAATGCTAGGTTGATTGGGTCACCTGAAGCCAATCAGGGACTGGCTGAAACTAGTTAAAAGCCTCCCAGTTAGTCAGGTGGGTGTGCATGTTAGGAGCTGTGGGAGGAAGTTGCGCTGTTGGAGAGGCTGAGTAGTACACACCATATCAGGCACAAGGAAGGAGGCCCTGAGGTAAGTGTGAAGTGGAGCTTGAGGAAGTGAGGGCTGCTGTGGGGGAAGTAGCCCAGGGAATTGTACATGTCATGTTTCTAAAAGGTCAGCTACCATAGCTGATACTATTAGGGTCCCTGGGTTGGAGCCCAGAGTAGAGGGTGGGCCCGGGCTCCCCCCCCCCACCTTTGCCCCCTGATTAATCACTGAGACACAACAGAGACTGTGCAAGGAAGGATAACTTCTCCTCATCTCCTGTCATAAATATAAAGGGAAGGGTAAACCCCTTTAAAATTCCTCCTGGCCAGAGGAAAACTCCTCTCACCTGTAAAGGGTTAAGAAGCTAAAGGTAACCTCGCTGGCACCTGACCAAAATGACCAATGAGGAGACAAGATACTTTCAAAAGCTGGGAGGAGGGAGAGAAACAAAGGGTCTCTGTCTGTCTATATGCTGCTTTTGTCGGAGATAGAACAGGAATGGAGTCTTAGAACTTTTAGTAAGTAATCTAGCTAGGTATGTGTTAGATTATGATTTCTTTAAATGTCTGAGAAAAGAATTGTGCTGAATAGAATAACTGTTTCTGTCTGTGTATCTTTTTTGTAACTTAAGGTTTTGCCTAGAGGGATTCTCTATGTTTTGAATCTAATTACCCTGTAAGGTATCTACCATCCTGACTTTACAGAGGGGATTTCTTTACTTCTATTTACTCCTATTTCTATTAAAAGTCTTCTTGTAAGAAAACTGAATGCTTTTTCATTGTTCTCAGATCCAAGGGTTTGGGTCTGTGGTCACCTATGCAAATTGGTGAGGCTTTGTACCAAATCTTGTCCAGGAAGTGGGGTGCAAGGTTTTGGGAATTATTTGGGGGTAAGACGTTTCCAAACAGCTCTTCCCCAGTAACCAGTATTTGTTTGGTGGTGGTAGCGGCCAATCCAAGGACAAAGGGTGGAATATTTTGTACCTTGGGGAAGTTTTGACCTAAGCTGGTAAAGATAAGCTTAGGAGGTTTTCATGCAGGTCCCCACATCTGTACCCTAGCGTTCAGAGTGGGGGAGGAACCTTGACACCTCCTTTGCCGGCTTATGATGAAAATGGCTCAGTAGACTGTGACCCTTGTCTCTAGAGAGAGAAGGGTTATGTGGAGGGTCAGACTAAGCCTCTGAGGCTAGCAAAATCCTCCAGGAAACGCGGGACCCATGGAGGCAAGGACAGAGCTTTGTCACAATAGGCAATACAAATGCATATATCTTCTCTCTTTTGAGTAGGATTGTATTTAAATTCTTGGAATTTCTAATATTCAAGCGATAATAAAGAGATAAAAGGATTTAAATCCAGTTACTATACAACAGTTAATCTCTTCAGTATTGTTCTAATGTATTCATTTCTTTGTACTCTGTCTTTAGAGACTCTAATAATATTCAAAACTTCTTTTAAGTACTGCATATGCATCTCTATATTATTTGCTACATTCAGTCTCCTAATTAGGAGTTTTCCCTAAGCTATAATAAAATTAATGGTAACCAGTTACTTTCAACACAGCTTTTCATGTAACCTCCCCAAAAGCATGGAAAATGGGTATTAAACTATTAACATAAAACCTAACAAATTATTTTCCAAGGATTTTTGTTCAAATGTAGTAACCTAAGCATTTTTACTGACTAACAGTATATCGTCACGTTACTGTGTGTGTATATATATATTTGGACCTTAGTCATGAATAGCAGTCTAAGAGCAGTGAACCAGATAGTTCACAACTAGGAAATTGAACATGACTAACCATATTTGAAGTAAATAACCAATAAGTAGATAAAAATACAAAACAGAGCATATTTTTAAGCAACTTCTCTTCATGGTATTCTCTTTGTGCTACAAAATAATAGATTTGCAACACTCTGTATGATCCTTTGCATCAGCATTACTTGAAAACGTATTTCATCAAATGTTTCTTAGTAGCTTCTTGTTGGCTACAGGCTGTCAGATGTAGGGTAAAACAAGGGATATCCCTTAATATACAGGCTAGATGAGCAACCTAGAACTGAGTAAATCTAAAAAATAGAGGCCAATATATATGATCATGAATGTCTGGAGCTAGATATTAGTTATTCAGATTTCCTTTAGGTAACAGGCAGTCATTTGAAAGTACACAGAATAAAGTTCATAGAATGACACAAGGACAGAAACTTAGCAGTGGATATTTACTACTATTTCCCCCAAGGTATGTTAAAATAACGTTAAGGTTATACAAAACCATGAAAGAAAGGTATTCTGATTTAAGCCTTGGCCCTGCTAAATCTAGCTTTGCAGCAATATACAGCCTTTTATTGGAAGGTAACACTACACTAGACATTACATTCCCTTGACTGTACTTCATAAATTGTTTGGAATAATGTTATGCAGGTGGTAAATAAATTAGTTATACCAATCTGTGTATTCTCTCTGGCTGGAGAGCTAAATATTTTGTTAATGTTGTGTGTAGGATGCTACGGGTAATGTGGCAGTCTTAAATCAGAGTTCCTTTGCTTGATGGGCTTATATTGCTCTGCTGCATATCAGTACTTCAACTTAATTGCTATGTTTTCTTTTTTTAACATTAGCATAACTTGCATTGACTTGACATTTTATCATTATATTATGGTCTGCTCATTTTCTACCCTCATTCTCCCCCCCCCCCTTTTTTTTGTCTTGAATTGTAGACTCTAAGAGATATCATTTTGCCATTTAGGGACTCTCTTCCTTTGTCAGATTCAAAAGATTTGTTCTGAGATAGTAAAGCTACCAAGTGTCATTAAAATCATAGGAAATTGCCTTGTCACAAACTTGCTATAAGTTATTACTGTACATATACCAAGCAGCTGTAAAACTGGGATATAGCTGTTCTTAATCTATTGAGTCTTTATTGTGAGAGCCAAGAACACTTAGGTGAATACTGGAGAGTTTACATATGTTTAGATGGCCATAATAGACATTGTTGTTCTTAACACATTTTTTTTTTATCCCTTACTTAAATAATTGGGTGGAGAATTCTAATCATGGTTGAGGCTTTTTCACAATTGTTCATATTTTGTTAGTTATAATACTACTTTCATTATTATTACTTGGGGTTGTTTATTTTTTGTTGCTTTTTGCATATTCAGAATCAAGGGACTCTATTTATCCTTTAATTTTGTGTACTAGTTTTTTTTATCAAGACAAAAAAATGACCTCTAAATATGCACAGACAAAACCTATATTTGTGCCTGTAAACTACTACTGTTTCTGGTCTCTGCTCATCCATGAGAGATACTCAGCATCTGTGAATTTGTGTTTTTTTGTCCTCAGTCTACTGGACATTTTTCTACTTGTGCGCTTCTCACCTTTCAACATATATTTGTTTGTCTTTACATCATCTGCTTATTTGCAATGTTGCCTGCCTTCCAGTTTTTCTTGCCTTTCTCAGTGCCATTTTATTATTAATATCTTTTCTTAGTGTTTCTTTTTTTGCAATGTAATTTCCATTATTGCTTGTCCATACTGTGAGTTTCTAATATATTCTTTTGGCATGGTACCATATTTCCTGACTACGTGCTTCAACAGAAAGGCATTCAGACAACCAAGAAAGGAAAATGTAGCATACATTAGTAAATAAGTTTTCTATGGTTTCCATCATATATGGGGTAAATAGTCATTCTTGAACTATGATACAATTCAAAACTGAAAAATCATCTATCTTAATCATTAGTATCTAATCACTTACATTAAATGATAAAACAGAATATTGTGGTTGGAAACTAAACTGGGAGAAAGCCTCTTCGTAAAATTTCTTGCCAAGTAACAAACATCCGTTTACAAATTAATGTATCAAAATATGATGAAAAAGATAAATTGAAACAATATGTTATACTCGAGCTGTGTCACACCGTATCATATATTAGCCTTACGTGACAAGGTACTAATATAATACAGAAAGAAATTATAATATGCTACCATTTTTATGATAATGAGCTGTGTGGTATTCAGTTTAGACAGTACAATGTCAGAAAAATTGCAGAGGTAATAAAATGGTGATGAGTCATACTAGATATAAATGCAAAAATATTCTTGACAATATTTTTCAAGAACAAAAGTGTTAAAGGAGGCTCATAGTTTTATAAAAGTTTCATTAAAATGTGGAGGGTAACAATAAACAAAGGATTGAGTCATTTGTTTTGTACAGGAAGTATTAATACAGCAGGGAAGAGGGATTCACATAACAGTTTGAGGTGCGCTATTGATCAAGATAAGAGAGTGGTTGTTTTTTAAAAAACAAAAACAAACTGTTTTTCTGGATTTCAGCCTCTCCCCCAATCTTAGACATTTTGTTGTCTCTCTCTTCCAGTAGATACTTGAGGTCGTTTCAGACTAGTATGGGAAGTTGTAGGTCTCAGTCACACCCCTTTGATTTTTTTTTACCAAATTTTCTGCTGGTGGTGTTGCAAGCAGAGCAGCAATTCAGTACTGCCATCTTATCCATTGCAAATGTAGCATTTAAATCTGTTTTGGGGGCAGCAGCTAGCAAAATCTTTCCCCAAAAATCATTCTTCTCCCCCCAAAAGGGATCAAAGTTTCACGGGCATTCCTCCCAAATGGGCTTCTTTGCGCTTGTTCTCTCAACTTTCTTTTGGTGGAGCAGGCTAAATGAGGCAAGCAGAAAGCCAAGAAGTGCTTATTCATTGAGGAGACACTTGCAGGGAATCTTTGTGACTTGCCTTTTCTTCCCAGGAGGAAGATCTGTGCTCTCTCAGCATTGTGTTATGCCCTCTTCCAATATTCTTTTTTCATCCTCCCTAAAGGTGATGCAGCAGTTGCATCCATGGCAAAGGGCATGATATTCCTACCAGGGGAATTGATCCCAAAATACATTGTACACAGAAAGAATAAAAGTCACCCTTCAGGAGGAACTTAGAAGCTTCTTCAGCAGCCTTTAGAGCTCTCATTGCCAAGTGCATTCTTTTCTAGGCCCTAATGTCCAGCTGTGACAACCTAAAAAGCTTTCTCTCTCACACACACAGAAGCACAACAAATTTAAGTCCATGAGAGAGAAAATATCCCTAGTTAATGCCCTGTGGTAGTCATCCATGGATTCCATGAGGCTGCCAGTGAGAGCCATGGCAGTTGAGTGGCCAGGCTCCAGTTCTGGCTCGAAGCCCTGGAAAACAGGATTTCAAAGAAAATCCTCAATCCACACCCCTAAATATAGACTATGGATGGTAGTCCTTGAGATTGGGGGAGCATTCTTAGGGCACTGCAATAAACAGATAATGTTGTCAACGTGAAAGATGCTCCAGAGCCCCAGCTTTCTAAGGAAGAGAGCAGTCAGGTTTTTTCTTCCTGACCACCTGAGGATGGGGTTTATGTTGCCCAATTTAAACTAAGACAATGACTGTAGCATACATAAATTGACAAGGAATATATAGTACTCCACTCTAAATGCCAAAAAGATGCAGATTATCTCCTAGGCAGGCAGCGGTATTGCCTTCATCAGAGTGATCACTAGGATAGAGTAACATAGTGAAAAAACAATCTGACAGCGTGAAATGGTCCCTGAACCAAATAGTATCCCAGCTAATATCTGGGGAGGAAAGCTATCCCCCAGTGGATGTATTCATGTCCAACTGAAAGACAAATCTGAAACTTATTTACTTGGGAAGACCAGAGGTCGCTGGGAATGTGTGCTCTGGGTCACAGATTGCCAAAATCTACTGTCCCCTGCACTCTTCGCTGGGAACAATGATCAGAAAATAAAAAAGGAGAAAATGTTATCCATTCTGTAACCCCGAAACTGGCAAAGAAGGCAGTGGTATTCAGCTCTAGTGGAAATATCATTGAAGTCTCCACTCTTAAATCTCATAACCCAGGTCTCACTCATACCTCCCAATCCAGACTACTTGAGCCTGAAAGCTTGGTTATTGAATAGCAAACTCTAAATATGTGGTGGGCTATTCCTTCAAAGCAGTACAGATTCTTTTAGACTCATTCAGACCTTCTGCCTTTTTGACCCACACAAGGGTTTGGACAACATTGTCTTACTGAGATCAAGATAGAAGGATCATCTCTAAGCAACCAAGCATGCCATCTTCTGGTTTTCCTACAAGATGGTCCAAGTCTAAGCCCTTTCCCTGTCATATTTCACTTCTTTGTAATAAACTGTGCCTCAAATGCAGACTCATCCAAATCTCTATTAGATCGGTCCTCAGTACAGAGAGTTCCTGCAGCTACACTAGCCAATGACTGCAGAATAGTCAGAATTGTCTCTTATGGAGACCCAGCCAAAAATGTCACTCTGAAGCAAATTTAATAAATGTTAGAGATTAGAGCTCTTTAGATGGAAGTTTTACTTTTAATTTGTATATATGGCACCTATATACTGTGGGGATTCAAGTGTTTAAAAACACCTAAAATTATGTTGTCTGTAATAGTTAGATGTCTACCTCTCTGTGTGTACTTCTCTCTTGATGTAACATGATGCATAGCTTTTAGGATATTGTTGTATTTTATGAGTTAGGTTCTAAGCTCCTCAGGGCCTGGTCTGTCTCTTCCTATGTGTTTGGAAAGCACTCAGCACAAGGGGGACCTGATCTAGATTGAAGTCTCAGGGCACTACCACAATACAAATAATAATGTTTCAGAATTGTGTATTGTTGCCTACATTATTCCTTCTATTGACAGCTGTGAAAAGTCTCCTCCGCTGCTACTCCATGTCTGTACTAGGCAGAATTATTTATTCTCATGATGGTTTATATGTTGCCAGAATCTCTCTCCCTTTTTAAAATACTGCTTTTGAACCAGGCAACTAAATATGCCTTGTCCAACTTTTTTTAAAAAAAATTTTTTTTTAAATCCTTCTCAAGTTAATTAAACCTAAATGTGAAACTCATTCTGTAGCCAGGTAATAAGAGAGGCTAGCAAGTAGCCAGCCTGTATTTTATTAAAATAAAAGAGGGGTAGGGCGAAAAAAAGGCTTGACTGGAGCACAAGACTGGAAGCCAAGAACAAAACCTCTTTTCTAACCCTTGCTGTGACAACTTCCTTTATGGCTTTGGGCATCAAGTCACATTGGCTTTTTGGCTTACCTTTTTTCCAGCTCTGTAAAACGGAGATACTATTTACCTCACAGAAGTTTTGTAAGTATTAATTAGCTAATGTTCGTGAAGTACATCACAGATTATCAAGCACCTTTTAGCATCCCAGCTGGCTAGCATGACTCTGCTGTGCCCTTAATTTGGGCTCTCCTAAAAAGTCCACACAGGCCAGATATTCAGAACATTCCTTTCTGGTGTCCAGTTTATTAAGTCCTGCACAAAGTCTTTCAGAACACATCTTAAACTTACAAAGTCTTCATCCCTGTTTCAGCTTGGCCCAGTCCCTCCTCCCTGAGGGTCTGTCCTCTCTTTAAAAGTTCTTTTCTTTCACCCGAGCACCAAGCTCTCCTCCCTGGCGATCTGTCTTCCCGCTTTCTTAGCTGCACCTTTTGCCTGGAGTTCGGCCTTCTCTACAGGCCTTTCCTTTGCTGACTCTGGGCCCTTCAGGAACCTTCTTACTCCTGAAATATCTGCGGGCATCTGCTAACAACTTGCAGCTGTCTCCCCTTTTATAAAGCCCAGGTGGGCTTCTCTTAAGCCCACTGGACAGCAGGTAATTAATCTATGTGCACTGGACCCTTCCCCATCTTAGAGGAGTCAGTCACTGTGTGAGAGACATGAATAGTGCAATAGAAACACCAGTATTGTCATCTATCAGTCTTGCTACAGTTGTCTACCCATTGTCTTTTTCCCTCCACAGCATATCATATCCAAATGTAACAAATAACCTGATACACTGGCAAACTTGTAAGATCTTGTGAGCATGGAGTGAGCTTTGCCCCCACCTCCCATTTCACAAACTTTTCTGGATATTGTTTTAACATTTTTAAACTACAAACATCAAGCTTTTGGATTTTGTAGAAAACTGCTGCTTTCTCCCAAATTTCAGGAGAAAACTTAGTGTAAACAGGGGAGAGGGGGACTTTATAAGGCAAAGGTCTATGCATTTGTTAAATCTGTAGAATGATGATATTGATGAGTTAGTACCCAGGTTTTGTTCTCCTTGTTGTCCTATCACAACTTCATTGTATTATGTGTCTTTTTGGAGGATAGCAAATGTCTAATTCAGTTTATTTCTATATCTTGTTTGTTATTGTACCATTGGTTTATAGAAGTTATTGTTTTAGAATAGTAATGAAAAATGTATTGATTAGGAAATTAGTGTAATCTTAAATTTGAACAAAAAATTCCTAAATCTTAAGAGAATAATTTTATTCATGAAGTCATTGATATATTGATACAAGGGTGGAGGCTAATTTTCTTCATTTATGCAGTATGTCAGTTACATTTTTTATTAAAGGAAATATTTTCAGTTGGGCTGGACATTATCGAGCATTACAATATGTTTATTAATTGGCTTGGAAAATATCAACAGTGCTTTCTACTCCTGGACAAGGCTTCTCCACTCTCCCTTTAATCCTTTAATCACTTTAGTATAAATGACTTCTGCTCCAGGGATAAAGTGAAACAAGTTGCCTTTCACAGGGGTGATTAGTAGTATGTAGATTTAAAGTATCCTTCAGTTGTTAGCTTCTTTTTATTATAGTCGTTTTTCAAGAGATATGAAGTTATAAATATTTAAGCTAGCAGAGATTACAGACGAAATATGATATACAGACTTTCTTTATATAGGATAAGCTGTTAATGGCTTTTTCTTTTACAGCAATCAGCAGGCATTTTTATTAGAGAATGTTCCATGCAACAATGCAAGCTGCAGGAATATACATCGTATGTTTAAAGTCTACTGGGAGCTCTCTGATCTAAATCAAATCAAAGATGCTGTGCTGGCAACGTTCTTTGACATTTATGAAGATGTGAGTTCAACACACTTCACTGCGTTTCTGCTTTTAATTGCCATCTGCCCATTCCTATTTGAGCTTTCATTCTAAAGTACTACTACTTAGTATTTGACTTGAAAATCTAAAAAACTAATGAAAGCTAATGAGTTAAATAAAACAAGTCCTTTAAAGTTGAAGGGTAAGCAATAGAATTCATGAAAGAACTGCCTGATTGATACAGTAAGTGATACAAATACCTTGAATAGATTCATGTTTGTTAACTTTTTGGTGTACATTTTTTACATTTATACTAAAAAGGGAGTTCAGCAGCCCTTTGATATTCTTATCACTAAAGTAAAAAAAAGGCTGCTTATTCTATGACTATTTAACCAAAATACCCAGATGTACAACTCTGTTGATTGAAAAATAATTTATGGCTGCATTAAGAGAATTTGGCAATTAATATTAAATCTTAGACCAAGTAAACTCATTACAGCATTGTACCCCCGCTACAACCACCAGAATTACTCTATCCGACCCCTAGTGTCTGTTGTTTTAATCCTTCCATGTGCATTTCAAGAAGCACTCCAACCCATATCTAGCAGGGACTCCTTTCTTTCGCTTGACCATTACCTTTGACAAGCTCCAAATCCAGTCACCCAAACCATCATACTAAAAACTGGCCATTTGTGCATGAAGTACATGATTTGCATAGTACTCATTTTTGTGCTTTGTGAGAACTCATTTTTGAAAATCTAGGTTTCTGATATAAACTTCATAATCTGCCCTAAACAAGGTTATTTATAATTTACCATTATTTGGTGGATAGAGTCGTAAAATGGAGTAAAACCCTTGCCCCCATGTGGCTCCATTAGGTCTCCCCACATCATAGCTCAGTCACAGGAGGAAAAGGTGGGGCTCTGTGCCTGATACTCTCCCCAGGGAGTAGGAAGAGTGTAGATCTCTCTCCCACCTCCATGTGCTTGTCAGCAGTGCAATAAGTTTCAGAGCTTTAGTAAGTTATTTCCCCCTTTCCCTGTTCCTAACCCCCCAAGATAAAAATTGTGCGTAGTGAACATGGAAGTAACTAAAATTCCTTACTTGGTTTTCTCCTGGGGTGAGACACCTTACACAGGGTTGAGCCTTAGAGACAGCTGGGTCCTAGAAAACAAAATCTGTTTCAGCCAGAGACATTTGTGTGTAAATTATTGTCTGTAACTGATTTTAAAAAAATAGTGACACTTCCATTGTTACTGTACCTAAAAATAGAGTACTTCAAAACTGACTTGTATGTCTTAAATTCACGATTTCATAGGACACCATTTTTTAAATTAGATTTTTCTTAAAAAGCTATGTTCATAAATAACTCTTGACAAGTTCTGAATAACAAGTTCTGTTTGAAGGGCATCCTCAAGGCAGTTATGTCTGATTCCCAACTGTTATTCTTTGCTGTGTCCAAAACGTAGTCAAAAATGGTTTTTGTATCTTTTTCTTCCTTTCCTTTTTAAGTAACTCATTTGGGGATATTTAGTTACATTAATATATACAATAATGAAACAACAAATTATGCAAGAAAATCATGGCAGAAAACCAAAGCGCATGCTCAGAGGAGTTAACCTTGCTACCTTTGAAAGCCATTCTTTCAAAAGTATCTGGATATCTGCTAATTTGGCTCCACAGCCGTCATTGAGCCAATATACCTTTCAGACAAGATCCGCTGGGGTAAAACTTTGTGATGGTTTTGAGTCATTCTAATCTCCAATTTCACTCCTTAGAGAGCTTCGAGCTGAAGGAGAGATCACCGTCCCTTGTTCAAGTCAAGTGTCAGCTGCTGGTAATTCACCCAGCCAGCCTCTCAACTCAAAAGTAAAATTGTCCTCTGTAGAGTTGACATGATGACATAGTGTGTGGTGCTTATAGACAGAGTAGTTTCATGAGTATCTGATGAGCACCTGTGCTTTGAAAGTTGCATAGGTAGTAAACCAGTTAAATTAATTTCCCACACAAAATTGGGTGTTTTATTTTTTCTTTAATTTTTTGATGTGTCCTTGCAAAGATTAGTTTAACAAAAACATTACTAGAATCAGGTATTCAGGTAGATAGGTTTTCAAGCTAAGCTGATTGTGTCAACTGTAATAAATAAATAAAATCCTTGGTTACATGTTTGTTTATATATAGCAGATATTTAAAAACTCATCATTTGCCAGCTGATACTATAATTATTCCAGGTATTTCAGATATTTTTAAATAGTACCTACTTTATATGCAAATAGTTAAAACACCTCAATTTAAGTTGAGAACAGAGTTTGCTCATAAGCAAACAGAATTTGGAAGAAGAAAAGGAGTACTTGTGGCACCTTAGAGACTAACCAATTTATTTGAGCATGAGCTTTCGTGAGCTACAGCTCACTTCATCGGATGCATACCGTGGAAACTGCAGCAGACTTTATATACACACAGAGATCATAAAACAATACCTCCTCCCACCCCACTGTCCTGCTGGTAATAGCTTATCTAAAGTGATCATCAAGTTGGGCCATTTCCAGCACAAATCCAGGTTTTCTCACCCTCCACCCCCCCACACACAAACTCACTCTCCTGCTGGTAATAGCCCATCCAAAGTGACAACTCTCTACACAATGTGCATGATAATCAAGGTGGGCCATTTCCTGCACAAATCCAGGTTCTCTCACCCCCCTCCAAAAACACACACACAAACTCACTCTCCTGCTGCTAATAGCTCATCCAAAGTGACCACTCTCCCTACAATTTGGAAGAACGCCCCTTTGCTGTTCTATAACCACTGGGCTCCAGAGGGAGTCATTTTCAGCTATCCAAGGTGCACATGGCTTTGAGGAATGGAGATGTCAAGGGGAAAGGTTGTTCAGAACTGAAAAAGCGGTTTTATGGTCTCATTTTCCCCTCTCCTCTGACTTGGGATAAGAGGTTGGAGAAGGAAACGGATTCCATTTTGTTACATGTAATTATTTAATCTAGATAATTTAGAATCCTAATATGAAATCACAGTTGTTTGGTATCCTATAAATCTCACTAAGCACATAAATTGAGAAATATTTTCTCTCTTTAAGAGGATTTATGTTTACTGTATTTAGATGTTATTTAATTTGCTAGTTTATTCTAATCTTTTGATTTCTTCCTCACAGGGAATCTTGGATATCATTGTACTAAGCAAAGGCTATTTCAAAAGTGACTTTGCCATCCACACATTAAAGAATAACTTTGAAGCAGATGCTTATTTTGTTAAAGTTATTGGTAAGTGATCACCATAAAATCATATACAAATGGGACTTCATGAAAGCAGTATGAATACTTTAACTATTATACTAAGTGAGATAATGCTAGAAAAGAAAAGCATAGTTGTATTAGTGTATCAAAAGTAAGTCTTAAAAATGGAGGGGGCTATTGCAGATGAAGAATTCTAAATACTATACAGAACTCTGACAAGTTATTTATCATTGTTTCCTGTTTTTCTATTTTAATTAATTCTATTATCTGCATTTAAAAGAACACTGTCAAGTATTTTAAACACAAATTTTGACTAACCCTATCTTAAAATAATATTTGCAGTACACTCCAAGTCAGACAGTCTTCACAGTGGGGCATTCTCCATGTCCATGGCAGATCATATCTTCACTCTGAGCCTGGGCTTAGGCTTGTCCCTTAGGAGGAACTCTCCAGAATTCTCTTGCTACAAGTGGCACACGCAGCAGACTCCATATTTTCCTTTATAGCAGAATTTTCACAGAACTTTTAAGATTCTTAAATAAATTTTTCTGCTTCTTCATTAGCTTAAAAAGTTTTCTCAGAACTGCTAAACTCAAAATTTTTTTACTTTCTAAGAGAATTTGAAGGCCAGCATTGCTTCTTTCTTCCTTTTCCCCACTCAACAATTGCAGACAGAGACAGCAGGCTGCAGGAACTCAACTCCCAGCTGGCTTGTGGGCAAGGTCCATACCAGGACAATTGAGCAAGCTGAAGTTAAACTTGACTCCCACCAGTACACGAGCAAGGTCCATGCAGAGACAATTAAGCAGGCTGAGGCAAAATTGGGGCCCCCAGCTGGCCTGTGGGTATGGTCCACACTGAGACAGCTGAAGAGATTGTAGAGAAGCTGGCTCCCAACCATCATACAGGTGAAGTCTGTGCTGAGACAGTTGAGCAGGCATTTGGAAGCTTCCCACACTGACACCAGGCCAAAATCGATGACTCGTGAAACCCAAAAACAAGAGAAGCTTTTGGTTTTGGGTGGGTTTCCAGAGAAACTTGGATATGTCATCCTCAGCCCTGAGAGTATTGACTGCAGTTCTTATTGTGGAAGTCTGTTCTCCACTGGGAATCCATTGTGAGTTGATGCACAAAAACCCACCTACGTAAAATCTACTTGAAACTAGATTTCCCTAGCAGCTTGTCTAGAACTGATGATTCACCTGATTCTGATTTGCTGTATATTCCAAACTTCCAAAAACATGTCTGGAGAGCAACTAAGAGTCCACCTAAAGAAGCTGGAATTGCAGGTTAAACACTGATATCTTAGAAATATTTTGTTGGTAAGCTCTTTGGGAAGCAGACACACATAGCAGTTTGCTAAGGCTGTAAACGCAGGAATATGGCACTTCCTCCTTCTAGCTTGTGTCTTGTTTGAAGCTGCTGCTTTTCCAGGGTCCAGCATAGAGATTACACATGAGGAGCGGGGGGCATTGTTGCCTTTCTTAAGCGTTGGAAAACCAAGCTGGGATTCTCTGGAAAACCATCCAACATCAAAAGCTTCTTTTGTTTTGGGGTTTCCCAAATCTGGGCAGGTTTTCCCTTCCATTCCATGTGGGGTACTTCACACTGTGCCCTCATCTGATATTGAGCTACCTCATCAAAATGGGTATGCTACATGAGAAAGAGACACTCAAAAGTAGAGGCTTCGTCCAATTATCTCAGAAGTGTCTTCATATGCTTTTCCCCCAGCAGCTCCTAAAAGTGGTAAAGATTGTGAAGGAACAGTGATTATAATCCCCTTCGCATTAACCTTCAAATCTCAGTGCTGAGACCTGATTCATTTGCAACTGGAACACACACACTTTTGATCTCCCAGTAGCCCATGGTTCATATTTGTGTGAGGCAATTAACATCTGACTCTCCTAACCATCAGCAATCCAGTTTTCAAGTCACTTAGCTGCACACAAACAGCAGAACAGAAAAAAATAAATGAAAGGGGTTATTTAGTGAATTAAGTTATTATAATTGTTCTTCCACAACACTTTACATTCAAGGATACTAAAATGTTTTATAAACTTTACTAAACCCCTGTGTGAGGGAGGCAAGTACTATTTCTGTTATTTTTTAAACAGATGGTAAAATGAAGCACAGAGGTTAAGTAACTTGTCACCTAGTCAGAACTCTTGACTAGTAGTCTTATACTGACTACTAGACCATACTACTTTCCTCATTACAAAAATTAGCTAGTTAGACTCCATAAGCAAGATAAGGAAAATTCTGTCTAAACTGTGAATTTTCATTTTTGGCTCCTCTGTCGGACAGTCGTCACAGTGGAGCATTCTCTATCTCCATGACAGATAGAGGCCAGTCAGATGTCATGGTGCTTAGGACCACCACTCAGCAAGAAGCCTCCAGAATGATAGCTTCTAAAGATGAAAAAAAAGTAAAAAGCTCTATTCAATTAGAACCATACATAGCAAAGCCTTCAAATGAAATGCAGTGTTCCCTTTCAACTACTTAACAAGTAAGCAATAGTCATAAAAAAACAAAACAATTCTGGATATATTGTGATCATCTGAGGAGAGGTGAGACTGTCTGACATGAAGGATCCTAGAATGTGACTTCACAAGAAAGAGAATTTTCCCCCTCTCAGTCCCCTCCATGTCAGACAGCCTTCACAGTGTGAAATAGAAAGTAATAAGTCATCTCTAGGGAAGGAGGGAGGAGGATTCCATTTACCTATGTAGAATTCAAAAGGGTTACATGAGCAACCTGTTCCATAACACCCTTCTATCAAACACTGCATCAGCAGGGATGAAGATGTCAACTCTACAGTATTAGAGGAAGTGTAAGTGTAAGACTTTATAAGAGCCTTATAGACCTTCTCATAAGCTGTGTGATCTCTCCACCCACAAAATCACTCATGTTCTAACAGAGTGCATAGTAATGAGAGGAGTTGTACCTGAGGCTTTAAGTGCCTCTACTATATACATCTTTATTCATTATTAGGTGGTGTTCACATCCAATTTATGTGTTTCTGCTCCCTTACAATGCTTGAGTTCAACCAGAAGAGCAACAGTACTACTTTCTATTTTATGAGAGATTGTGGTAACCTTGGGGGTGGAGGCCTGGATAGTTTGCAAAACTAGAACGTGTAACTGGAGTTTCATTGAGAGCATGCCAAGCCTCAAAACTCCCTTGGATCAGTAGGTGGAGAGTAGGCAAGATACTTTCAGGGAGAAGAGGAAGAGATATCAATCATGAAACTGAAAGTTGTTTTTTATTAGAACTTGTAGAACACAGATCAAGACCATGACACACAAATATTTCCACGGAGCTGACAAGAGTGGTAGTCCTCAAGGATCTGTTATCTGACAGCAGTGAAAGATACTCATGGGTTTCTTACAGTGTGATGTTCTGCAGTGGTTTACTTCTCTTTCCAGCCTTGAGCCCCCTAATCAGGCCATCTTGTAAAAACACTAGGATGTCCTTTGCTACAGCTGACTTTGCCCTGATGTGTCCCCCTTGTAACACCAACATCTAAGCCTTAAGTAATACAGAGACATTTGTGAATGTCCTCTGACATCCTAGGAAGGTGCTTATCATTTTCCAGAAGATAGCACTATCAGTAGCCCATGGCTCATATTTGTGTGAGGTAATTATCATCATCATTAACATAGCATTGTTTTAGAGCAGGGGTCTCCAAACTTTGAGACAAGGGCGATGTTAGATTTTTGAAGGGGCTTCGCGGGCCGAAGCAATTGTGAAAGAAATTAAATATATGCAAAATTGTTTAAAAAACAACACTACTCTACTCGTGTCAGTGTTGCACTAAATCAGGTATAAAAGTTAATGAATGCAGGTACTGTGAAATCACACACAATGTTTGTCAATACATTAAAAATCATTTCACATTTTTTTTATTTTATTTCTCAAAACTCACATTTGTATCATACAAATACACATATTCAAAAATAAAGACATATTATTTTAGAATTAATGAGAAGTATGGTACTGATGTTTTTCTGACAAAATTGCATTTAGCTGTGGTTCAAAGTTAGTGTTCCCTGTCCTCAAAATTGATTGTAAATGTTCATCAGTCTGCCTGCTTTTTGCTGATGGATATCTATGCCTGCCTGTTTGCTTCTCCTGCTCGGCTGCAGCAACGATTCTCCCCTAAGTTGGCTCCCCTTTTGTGGGGACACTGGCTCCCAGAGGCACTCAACCCTCCACACAGCTTAGCTGTGTTGCCGCCCCGCGTGAGCTGCTGCCGGTGGTCACTCACCCTGCCTGCACGGCGCGCCTGCTCAGCTGTTAACCGCTTCTCCCCTGTTGGTTGGAGGGCCGGACAAATGGAAGCCCCAGGCTGGATCCGGCCCCTGGGCCGTAGTTTGGAGACCCCTGTTTTAGAGTAATACATCAATACCATTTGCTGCTTCTGAGCACACATACTATGTGAACAGTACCAATGTACATTTCTTCAGTAAAGTAGAGCGTACACTCAGGATCTTCATACATGAAGATGAGGAAGTTGATCTCAGTCTCTTAAGAACAGAATTCATGGTTCTTGCAGAAGGTTACTTACAGGGTAACATTAAAAAAAAATTGAGATCTGAAATCACTACCAGAGTATATGTGGACTGAAAGTTTACAAATATAGTAAACATATTTTAAAACAAATTATTTGAAAATATTCTTCTCTTATATGCAAAAACATAAATTAGAGTTCTTTGTTTCCCCTAGTACAGTTAATTTCCTTAACATCTAAAACAGTGTGAAGAGTAGCATAAATCCCTGTACTTGGATCTTGGATGTTGAATAGTTTAACAGGTAATGACGTATTTCAGAGGCTGTAGAGTAATCCAAATATAATTTGATCAAGATGGCATACGTTCTTGGTGTTGGTCCTAAGAAATCGTTTTCTTTTGTGTCCATTTTTAAAACAAATTTGGAATGTTAGTCTGTAGTATAACAGAGAAAGGCCTTTCAAATTTTTTTTTTTATTTTATTTTTGTGAGGGAAGCATTTGGCAATAGTGTAATTATGTGAGGTGGTAGATGAGGACAGTGCCATCAGTATGCAGATGACATATAACTTTTTATTACTGTCATTCAGCTTGAATATGTCTTTTCTAGTGCCTGGCAATGGCTAGGGCTGGGAAGAGGGTTAGCTGGTTAATCACAGTTTAGAGAAGGATATGGTTATGTTTGTCGGCTAAGGGAAAAAACAAGAAGAAATGGTAGCGATGCTTGATTTGAGGGAGAGTACTGGAGGCTCTTGTATCCACACCACTGAGTGACATAGCTACGCCAAGCTAACCCTCAGGTCAACGGAAGAAGCTACTGTCACTCAGGGAATTGGTTTTTCTGCAGCAACAGAAAAACCTCTTCCGTTGCTGTAGGCTACATGGATGGTATGCGATTATACCACTATAACTGTGTCACTACACTCCCTATAATGTGGATATGGCCTTAATTGTGTTTCCACCTGTATCTTTGGGCTTCCCCATCCATTGTCATATGGACTCCTCTCGGCTCTCTTTCTCTCCAAAAGAACTGAAAGTACAACCCCTATAACTTCTGCTTTTAGTTGATGACACCCAGTTAGAGGTGTACTTGGAGCTTATCTTTGATCTGTTTTCATACTATAGCACTAACTTAATTTACATCAGTGCACCTAGTTAAACTAATTTGTTGTGCAGTGTTTAACTTTGTAAGAGAGTAATTCATTCAATGTAGTATATAATTGTTTTTACACAACCATTTTACTTCCCCCAGATTCCAGCTATGCAAAAATGTAAATTAAATAGTGCTTTTAAGGATGTACTGGGAAGTAGAAATTGTAAATTAATTATATACAACCTGTAAAAAGCATATTTGTCATTTCCCTTGTTTTTCTTTTAAAGTGGTATTTCTTACATCTTAAATTGAAGACCTACTGATTACTTTAAAAAGAGCAATTTTGTAGAATCAGAATTTCTCTGAAAGATCACAGATTTGTCACCAGGTTATTAGAGTATCGTTATTTAATCAGTGTTTTACATGGTTGAACCAGTTTTAAGTCTTGGCACAAGGATGAAGTATGCTCAGGAACAGATGTTGGTATTAAGGAGCAAAGAAAATAAAAAGTGAATGAGATATTAATTTGCAATCTGCTGATGAAAGCCTTGACTTCTTTTTCATAGTCAGCAAGCTATTTCCTCAATCATGTGTCTCCCCAAGCTGTTACTGAGAGAGATGTAATATTGACTTTACATCACTGTTTAAAGGGGCAACTTAAAAATCACACTTCTGTTCAAGTAACACCAAATGCTACTATAAATTAAAGAAATTAGGATGGAAAATACCTTTTTTATTAAGTTTATTTATTGTGCACACCTTGATAACACTTTCTATTGTCAGTTTAACTGTTTTGCCTGAGTGTTCAGTCAGTTCCTCGTTTGTGTAGGTCTTTCACTCAGCAACAGGGAAGAAAGAAATACCTTAAAGGAAAACATTACTGTAAAACCACAAAAATTGGCAGGATGTCAGAAGCAGGTTTATTATCAAACTCCTATTAACTTGGGTTTTTTAACTGAGTTCATTTCAAACTTAGAAAAAAGGTTTAAAATTACTGAGAGTAATCTGATGACACAGTTTGACTCTAATGTGAGGCAAGGGCCGGTCATTTTGAACACCACATTTCAAAAACTAACAGTTTGTCTTAAAATGAGGTGGGGGAAAGGAAATGCAAAGTTAAGGCAGAAACTCTAGTCTACAGTGTTGTGCTTAAAGATTGTAGTGCCCATGGTAATTTTGTTTAAATTTGGACAATATTTAAAAGAAAGCGGAGACGAAAGACTAACTTAGAATCTAAGGTCCAAGAGATAAATATATTTTACTGCTCTGAATATACATTCACAGTAGTAAATATTTTATATTAAGGATAAATAGTACTGTGGAAATATAAGGGGAAGATAGCAGAAAAAAATCTGTATTGAGCACTACATTAGTTAAGTTTAATGGAATGGTAACTTTTTAAAATACCACAGGTGCTCTGTGCTTTACTTCTGTGTTAGAGACTTTACACTGGGAGTTCCAGTTTGGGAAGGATCTCCCAGCACACAAACTGAAGAAGACAGTCATAAGGCTGCGTTCCAAGGACCCTTTCACAAGCCCTGGTGAAGGGAGCATCCTGGTTGTGGGGCTCGGAACAGGAAAGGCAGTCAGGGACTAAGCCTCACCATATGCAGCACTGCTGCAATTTAGGCCACCTAAGGGCTGATTAAAGTACTCTGGGGACCACAAAGTGTTATACCAATAAAATAAAAGCCAGCAGGATCTTATTAAAGGGAATAAGGCAAAATGCCACATTTATTGTGTATACAGAAAGAATCATAGTAAGCAGTTAGTTATAGCTATAACATTCCATTCAGTTTCATATTCACACATTCATTCATACCCACACACACACAGGTTCTGCAAGGTTGTTATCATAGTTACCAGCCTTAGAGTTGCTCATGCCAAGCCACTGGCCAGGTGGTCTGGACATGAGGAGGGAGAAGGGCTTTGTCAGATGCTCATCTGATGCTCCTGGAAGTTGGTTTGCAGAATCAGACCCCAAAGTTCTCAGTTTCTAGAGTCCATTTTTATAGGAATTTCTTCCTATGCCAGTCTATGGGAATTGCTTCATCATGCTGTTGCTGAATCAATCAGCAGATGGCACATTCCTGACGGCTCCGTGCTGCCAGATGTTATCTTGTTCTTCGGTTCTCCCATCCTTGAGGCTGTTGGGTGGATTCCAGTCTGCCCTCTGGGGGTCCTCTGGTTATTTCCACTTGACGCCTTCTTTGGCCGATGGACACTGGATTCTTAGGCTGGCACCTCCCTGATCATTGTTATTATCCACACCAAGCATCCATCCACGTACATCCTCTATCTCTATTTTAATCGCAATTGTTAACAAAGCGAGATGAATACAACAAAAGGGCGGGGAGTCTCTGGGTGCTGTTTCTGTTGTTACAGAGTATTGCTTTGAGTCTCTCTCTGTGTAAGTAGTTGTTACAAAGAATTGCTTTGAGAACAGACTCTGTCTTAGGATGTACTAACACAATTAACAGCTTGAAAGTTTCACACACAGAGGGAGAGAAACAGTACCAAAAACCAAGAGACCTCTTAATTAGTAATACCCTGGAATTTAAACTATGGGGACTCAAACTCATTTGTGATTTTAATACAGAACTTCTTTAATATGATCCAACATAATCCCCCTGCAAAGTACTCCAGGATTGGGAGAGTAAAAAGATGTTTAGGCCTGGTCTGCATTGGAATGCATTTCTGATATAACCTATGTTGTGAATTTGAACCAATATTTATATGCCTATAAACCTCCATATGGACACTTTTATTCTAGTATCATAATGCCTTTTTTCAGTTGACTGCATGTTGGTTGGGAAGCTTAACCAAATAACTCCATTCTTTTACTAGAAAAAAGTACCCATGTGGACCTTACATCTGTATAACTATATTAGTTTAAATGGTAAAGCTTTACAATGTAGACAGGCTTTCAAAGCTACCTTGCTCGTTCTCATCCTGGGTTGTAAGGTCTGTGCTACGCCTCTCAGAGGTGCAGCACAGAATTTAACCGTACAAGTGATTAATTCACATGATGAGCCAATTATCTGCAAAATAGTATTTCAGAAGGTTCTGGTTAAATTGAAAAGAAAAACTGGCTTTTTAAAAGATAAATAACATACACCGTAGACACTTAAGTGTGTTTACATTACAATATTATCTAAGTAACAAGTTTGATCATATATTTCATATTTTTGATTCATTAAGTTCATGTGTGGTAGGGGAGCAACTTTCTGCTAATAGAAATAGAGCTATGTTCAAGAAAATCTGTTTAAAAATATACCCTTCAATTGTTTGCTTTTTTTCATGTAATCAGAAGGTGGGGCAACCATTACTTCTACAAAAATCCCATGTTTGCATATAACAATGCATGAGTCAGTTTTATACATGTATGTAGGTAACAGGGTCTCACATACTTCTGTGTACACATGCTTTGTTTTGTGGGTGAAGGAGTTGTATGTGTTTAAAACCACATAGAAATTTTTTTAAAAAATGCAAACAGGCCCCAGCATTACTAATGAGTAACTATTTAAGAAGAAGCTCAAGGTAAATTAAATGTTGTTAGCGTGTTAACCCTATATAATAAAAATATGTTCATTATACACTCCGATAATCCCATACTACTTTTTAAAGGTAGATTACAGTTGTATGTCCTATACAAAATACTAGCTGTAAATTTGATATATTCTTGCATTATTCAGACACTGCTTTTATATCCCAGTATATTTAGAGCACTAGGCTATGATATATTACATTGTTCAATCACAGGAACACAGCTAATTTACCCAAACCATTCTTTCAGTGAGCTAGCCATTTTGTACTTGAGCACAGATTAACCTCCATAACAATAATGAATGTAGAAATCATAAATTGATTACCAGTTAAACAAGAGCTTGTCATCGTATTAGACTGAATGAAAGTTCAGAAAACAATATTCTGCTGTTTCTGGTCTACAGTTGGACTAACTGATAGTTTGACTCAGGAAAAACTTAGATTTCTATGTTGCATGCTTTTTGTAACGGTTTACAACGCACCATAAAACAATCATTGAGTTGAGTTTTTATAGATGGGACCAAGTATTGTGTAAGTAAACTTCTCTTAGTAAAGTAAATTAAGAGTAGTGACTAAACACATAAGCATCTTAACAGTATGATCCTGTTACATATTTGAACGAAGTTCAAATCTTTTGACATCGTGAATCAGGTCAGTGCTCAAAATCAAGTATAAGTAGATTTGGGGGTGGTGGTTGTTGGGTTTTTTCCAGATCTTTGTGCTGCTAAATGAAATGACCAGTAGTACTTCCTGCCATTCATTTTAAATTCTAGTGTTCTGTGATGCCAAAGATTCAACTGTGAATTTTTTTTAGTTATTTCTGAAGTCAGTACTTGGTGTTCCAAATCTCAGCTAGACACTAGGGGAGACTTTCAACAGCATCACCCAAGTTCAATGGCATAGATGCACAGATCTGTCAATTATCTGTACATTGTAGGTTTGGTGTTTTCACTGGAGTGTCCTCAAGTCTGGAGCTCGCACTTCTCTTCCCCCCCCCACCCCACCCCACACACACAGCAGAGACCTAGTTTGGAATGGCAGAGCCCAAATCTGCAGCCATTTGAAATCTGAGAGGCAGACTTTCACTTGTGTTACAGGAAGCCACGAGGAAGTTACATTTTACATGCAACTACATACATTTGTCAATAAGACTAATTTCTAACTGATGGGATAAATGATTGTTAGGAATTTGTTTGATAGATATATTATAATTTTTCACAAATATAAACAGTTTTATTACTACCTTGAAGTTTACTGATTCCTTTTTTTAATCTGATAAAAAAAGTAAGTAAACTGTAGGAGTAGTCGTATACTTGAAATGAAGGATAATGAGCACAGTATACAATGCAACTATTTTTAGCATACATTTTAATTTGTTTGCATTTTTCTTAAGTGGCAAATCTATCTTTGCAACTACCTGATTGGTTAGTGTAATAAGTGTGATAGAGCAGTGATTAGCTTATTAACTTCTGCAAAGTGACATAATTTAAATGGATCAATAGTCTTTTTAAATGTTTATTCTCTTCATTAACTATTTTACAAGAGAGGCAAGCTAAGTATACCTATGTAGAGGGGCTTGAATTGATGCTTTACACTAATAGATTTCAGAGAGAGGTAATGCTTAATGTAAAATTGTTTGACAATATAATAACTATAAACCCCGTTTCTGTTTTTCCACAGTTCTTAGTGGCCTCTGTTCTAACGATTGTCCTAGTAAAATAACAGTAAGTATAATTATTTACATTGTTAATGAAATTAATTTCTAAAGGGCGCAGTCTGAATGGTGCCCCTTCGTCCTGACTGCAGTACAAACATACAAGAAACAGCCACTGCTTGGAAGAATTTACAGTCTAACTTAAGACAAGGAGCAACAAGTGGGTGTAACTGACTAAGGGAATGGGAACGGAAGAGTAGGAGTAACACTAACAAGTACATGTGGTTCTCAAGACTGATTACATCCAAAATCTGCAGACTTTTTACAAAAGATAATGAACAATTTCTATCAGTAATCACTAATAGCCACCCAGCTAGCTATTATTAGTTGGCAGTTTTCCATATTCACAGTACAACTAGGTCTGGAAAAGGAGCTTGAAGAAAGTAAAATTAACAGATTTTTTTAAAAAATAATTCAGGTTTATATAATGTATAAGAATTTCATTTTAACAAGACATTGATTATACTGTATTTAGGAGTATTTAGTGTATTTAGGAGTCAAGAAATTGCTACATATGGAACCACCTTTCCAATCAAATCTATGTACTTATTTAGGAGACATTTTGTGATGTGAAATAGCAAACCATTCTCACAATATTAAAAAGTCAGCTGAAGGAATAAAAAAGAGGGAATCACATCAGAAATGAACATTAATAAACAGATGTTGGGGAAAGTTTATTACTCAGTGCCACTGTTACGGGGACTGCTCTACTCACAGCTCAGCAGTATCCTTCTTGTGGCTCATCCAGGGAATTAGCTGTTTCACCTGGTCTGACACCCCATCCTGTGGTTACGCAGTTTGTCATTCCCCTCAGCTACTCCGTGGCCTCTCATGCGCGAAGAGCAGCAGCACTGTCCTCTTCATAGCTTAGCCCTCTGGCTAAGTCACATTAAAGTTATTCTCCCTTCTGGGGGATCACAAGTCCTTTGAAGTAAACTGTCCCAGGCAGTCTGTTGCCCACTGGATGGTCTGTGCCACTTCCCCAGTGGCTGGTAGGGGAACCCAGGCCCATCCTCTACACCACGTTCTAGTTCAGGGACTTTCAGCCAAGCAGCTCTGGGCTTTTACTCTCCCAGCCCTTTCTGCTCCTTTCCTTGACTGCTTCCTACTCTGTCCTTGCAGCTTTGTGCTCTTCCCCTGTGTATCAGGGAGTGCCTCTGCAGGTTTCTTCCTCCGGCCTGCCAACTTCCTCTCTTTTAGATACTGTCCAGCTCCTCCCCTCTAGCTGGACTTGATCTGTAGTTAGGCCCTAGCACTTCCTAGGTTTCCTCCAGGTGCAGCCTAAGGTTAATGGGCCTAATTTATCTCTGCAGAGCTTGTGTGGGGTAGACACCCCATCGCAGCCACTTAAATAACACTGAATGTAAATATAATTCCCCTACAAAAAAGTATAGGAGCTGTTTGCTACAGTATAAGTAACCTTTTATGACAATATCAGCATGAAACTCACTTTGTACTTTCAGCTCTCCTCACACCCATACTGTTCATAAGTGTCCCTCTTATAAGTGTTTTTGGTCACTGCCTTCTTCTTCTTTGCCTTGTTCTCATGACTTCAGCTACTGTATCTGGGCTTGTCTACAGCACTGTTACGTCTATGCAACTTATGTCTAGGGCCCTACCAAATTCACGGCCATGAAAAACATGTCATGGACCGTGAAATCTGGTCTCCCGCCATGAAGTCTGGTCTTTTGTGTGCTTTTACCCTATACTATATGGATTTCAGAGAAGACCAATATTTCTCAAATTGGGGGTCCTGACCCAAAAAGGAGTTGCAGGGGGGTCACAAGGTTATTTTAGAGGCATTGAGGTATTACCACCCTTACTTCTGTGCTGCCTTCAGAGCTGGGCGGCCGGAGAGTGGCGGCTGTTGGCCAGGTGCCCGCCTCTGAAGGCAGCACAACCAGCAGCAGCAGTGCTGAAGTAAGGATGGCAATACCATAACATGCCACCCTTGTTCCTGTGCTGCTGCCTTCAGAGCTGGGCGGCCGGAGAGTGGCAGCTGCTGGCTGCAGAGCTGGGCCCTCAGGCAGCAGTGCAGAAATAAGGGTGGCAACACCATACCATGCCCAGCCTTACTTCTGTGCTACTGCTGCCGGTGGCTCTGCTTTCAGAGCTGGGCTCCCGGCCAGCAGCTGCCACTTTCCAGCTGCCCAGCTCTGAAGGCAGCAGCGCACCAGCAACAGTGCTGAAGTAAGGGTAGCAGTACCGCAACATCCCCTACAATTACCTTGCGACCACCCACACACACACACACACGCACAACTCCTTTTTGGGTCAGGACCCCTACAATTGCAACACTGAGAAATTTCAGATTTAAATAGCTGAAATCATGAAATTTTAAAATTCCTGTGGCCGTGAAATTGACCAAAATGGACCGTGAATTTGGTAGGGCCTTACTTATGTTGCTACTTATGTAGATCACTGCCAAATTTCCCTCTGTCTTCTCCCTTTCTGTTCAGTCTTACATCTGCAGCTGTCTTTCTGAGAGACCTGTTGCTGAATGTTAATGCATCAGCTTAAACTCAACATAGTAAAAACCAAACCTTTTCATCTCTCTCTCTTAAACACCATTTCTCCAATTCCTTTCCTGTGTACGCAAATATGATGGATAATTCAACAGTCTTTCCCATTCCTCCTCCAAACTCATTTGTTACCATTCATCGTACAATGATCCACAAATCCCTTTCAGTTTTCTATAATTACTTTATTATTTTAACACCTTTTTTTCTCCCTCAGAAGAGAACATTAAACATCAAATTTTAAAATTTTACACATTGGCATTTGACAAACTTTTATCAAGTAGCATTTATTGAGTAAATAAAACAATAGTAATGAATAATGCTAATAATTTTTAAGCTACTGTTTGCACATACAGTTTCAGACAAAGCTTTGACATTAGAGAAATCTGAGAAAGCATTATACACTGGCTGTGAATTTTCAGAAGGAAGTAATTTTCAATTCCTTTGAATTCCTAGTATGTTGCTTGATTGCACTTGTAACTTTTCAGGAAATTAATTATTCACCCTAAGAGAGTATAATATCTTTTTGGTTATTAACAACAATAATTTTCATGCCTGTCAAAAGGGATGTAAATCCCCCTTTGTCTGAAAAACTGAACAAAACCATAACTGTGAGTCTGCTACCAATGCTATCGTATGAATGCATAAAATAGTTACATAAATGTGCCCACTGCAACCTTGATACGATTGGGTCTTTGTCCAGCAAGCTGGAAGAAAAGGGGCATTGCCCCTTTAAAGGCTCCCAGATGGGGAGAAGGGGGAAAGTTTACAGGGATGGACAGGAAGAAGTTGGGGTGACATTAAGACAAGATCTCTGGATTGCCTTTCCTGCTGACTAGAAGATGGGGCTGGTATTTATACCCTTTTGTTGTGGGAGGTCACCACTGTCAGTGCGCTGTACTTCCCTTTGGCCTGTCCTCAGCTTCTCACATTTTTACAAAATGCATGGTTGTAGTGACAGCTTACCTCAGAAAGGAATTAATATCTTCCCATAGTTGGACAATTGGTTAGTGAGAGGCTAGTCCTGGGAGCAAATCCTCTCATGTCCAGTTCACATTATGTCTCTTCGATCGTCTGGGTCTCATCTTGAACAAAGGGAAGTTGACATTAATACCAACTCAAAAAATTGAGTTCATTGGGGCTCTACTAGATTCTACAAGTTTGAGAGCGTTTCTGCTGAATGAACAGTTTCTAACAATTCCTCAATTGCAGTCTCAACTGTCAACTACAGTCTGTGTCTTCCTAAGTGTACTAGGCCATATGGCTTCATGCAAAGACTGTGCCCTCATCCTCTTTAACCATGGTTAAGGTTGTTCTGTCACCTGAGTTGTCAATAATTAGACAGGCACAACAGAGTGCCTCAGTCAATCCTGTATTCTCTGTAGTGGTGGACAGTTAAGGGCATTGTATGCCAAGGTGTTCCATTTATTTGTCTTCCTCCAACCAGGACGACAGTCATCAATGCCTCCTCAATAGGTTGGGGAGTGCATTTGGGGACATTGAAGGTGCAGGTTTTGTGGTCGGAACTAGACGTTTCCCTCAATATCAACATGGAGTGCTCTCCACCAGCTATGTCTCGAGGCAATGAAATTCTGGAAGCTCTGTATCAAGGAGATCATAATTCCCACAGCCACTCACTTACCAGGGATCCAGAAACAACTGGCAGATCATCTCAACAGGAATTTCCCCTTGGATTACTAGTGGTCTCGGAAGACCAGTGTGCTGAGATCAGTCTTTGCAGAGTGGGGCATTCTGATTATCAGTCTGTTTGCAATGAGAGACAAGAAGTGTTATCAATTTTGCTCTCAAGCAAGTCTCAGCCCAGGGTCCCTAACCAATGCCTTCCAACTCAGTTGGGGATAGACTCTGAGGTATGCCTTCCTCCTGATTCCAGTCATCCCAGGTCATTCTTAAGCTGAAGTTGGATCAGGCCAAACTGATTCTAATTGCTCCAGCTTGGCTGGGGCAATGTTGGTTCTCCGACCTTCTATCTGTTGATTCATCCTCTCATATTTCTTCCTCTTCATTTCGACCTACTGACTCAGCACCACTGTCGAGTTTTGCATCAAGCACTGAACACTGTACATCTCATGATGTGGATGCTGCATGGGTATTTGAGGAGAAGGAACAATGTTTGGAAGCTGTTCAACAGTTGTGGCTTAGCAGCAGGAAGCCATCTACTAGGGTGACTTTTTTTTGCCAAGTGGAAGCAATTTTCAGTTTGGTCGTTTGCTCAGAAGATTCAGCTGATGCTGGCCTGCATTCAGAACATTTGTAGTACTTAGTACACCTTTAGTCTTCCAGTCTCTCAATCAGCTCATTGAGGGTTCACTTAGCAGTGATCTCAGCCTTTCATCTACCTATCCAAGGGAAGTCAAGTTTCTCAAACCCCGGGGTAGTAAGATTTCTCATGAGAGTCACTAGTCTCCATTTGCCTGAGAAAGAACTGGTTCCCTTGTGGGACATTAATACTGTCCTGGTTGCTCTTGTAAGACCTCAGTTCAAGCCCCTGGCAACCTGTTCTCTGTCACTTCTGTGCCAGAAGATTCCCTTCCTTGTGGCCATAATATATGCAAGGAGCACATGCAAGGTACAAGTCTTAATGCCAGAGTCCCTCTAGAACCAGTTTTTCAAGGACAAAGTGGCCCTACTGCTGTATGCAAAATTGTCAAAAAGTGGTTTCACAGCTTCATCTTAACCAATTGATTTATTTACTGGTGTTCTTTCCTAAACCACACTGCAGTGCAGATGAACAATGACTTCACATGTTCAATTCAAGATGATGTTTGGCATTTTACCTAGAGAGAATTAAGCCTTTTTGGGCATCACCTCTTCTGTTTGTCTCCTATGCAGATCAAATGAAGGGTCAGGCAGTCTCTGTGTAAACAGTCTCCAGGTGGATAACTTCCTACATATAATCAGCATATGAAATAGCTCAGACCACGCCTCCGCATAGATTGCAGGGTCATTCAATGAGTGCCGAACCTACATACATAGCATTCCTCAGTGGACAATTTCAGGGCTGCTACCTGGTCTTCTACACATACTTTTATCAGACACTATGTGATTAAGATTGCATTTAGGTCAGATGTAAACTTCAGGAAGGCAGTCCTGCAATCATTCTTTAAGTAGACTCTGAACCACACTTCCTGTGAGTGCTTGCTTATGGATCACTAGGTGGAATACACGTCTACAACCACTTGAAGAAGAAAAGACTGTTACGTGCCTGTATTGTAAATTGTTCTTTGAGATGTGGGTGCAGACATGTATTCTGTGATCTTCCATTCTCTCCACATCAGTCTCTACTCCTGATATTCGGAGTGAAATAACTCAGGGGGATCAGGGCAGTGCTGCCCTTAAATTGTGTGGGGAGAGACTAGAGTCAAATGGTGTGAGCACTACCTATATGACTACTGCTAGGCAAAATCTTCCGGTTTCAGTGCACTAAGCGTGCGCACACCTGAGTGGAATTACAGGTCTGCACCCACATCTTGAAGAGCAATAGTTACAGTACAAGTCTTTTTCCAGCAGTCATCAGACCTACTTTTAGCTTGTCTGAGCCAATGTGCCATTCTGATATTACCATTTAAAATCTTTTAAAATTAGAGTTTAATCAAACTAATTGTGAGTCCTTTGCTCAGGAGTTCAACCAGAGATCTACAGTAAACTTAAGTTTTATTCCTTTTTTTTCCCTACAAAATGGCAGAAAAAAATGGAATTTTTGAACTCTGGTAAATACCTCAATTCCTGAGATGTCATCATTCAGTAATATCTTCTTGAATTTACTTCCAATTTGGAAAAAAAAAATTAAACCTCAGCCCCAGATGTGACACATCAATTTTGAAGCCTGTATTCCTTTGTTTGTGGATTTTAGCGGGTCAGGACTACAGAAAATCAGATTACAATAGAATTCAGTTGCAGCCTTACTTATGGATTGACACTCACCACTCCATAATATGTCTCACTGAGAAGGTATTCAAATTGTCAAATAATTTGAATAATTTATAAGGTTTTGTTATGTAAAGTATATATGTATGATTTTAGTCCCGATAAGTTATGGCTGTCAGGGCAACCATACTTAACACTGAAACTGTGAAAAGACCTTATATAGTGATTGCTAGCATGTTACTTTGGCTAATGGCCAAGTAGCTCAAAATTATGTCCTTTACAAGAAAAAGGTCAAGTTGTTTGGTTTCATTTTGGGGAAAGAATTTAAGATAGATTCTAATAAGATTGTACAGTCTGTGACTTTAAACCCTAGATAATCAACTCATTTAAGTTCTGACACTAGTTTCTACAGTTCCATCAAACTGTCAGGTTGCAGTCAGTCATTCCCTTTACACTTGCAGTAGTTGATGAAACAGCATCAGTACTGGAAATACTGTTTTCTGCATCGTTGACTAAAAGCATCTGAAAATGATGCAGAATGTTCCAGACTTAGCTTTTACATTAAACTGACTGGATTCATTGTTTCATTTGACTGCATTTAGTCAAATCAACCACAACTAAAGATACTATGATGGAATGAGCACTTGATAGAGTGAACACTTTTATACATTATCATTTTTGATCATGTATAATAAAAGTATTTTTACAATAAAGCTTTTAGAAAAGTGTGTTTAGGAATTAACTGAAAGGAGTATCATTACTTATAGATAGCAAAATGATTATCATATTTTGAAAATGAATTCTACTCTGATATAGTAAAACATTTGAAGAGATATCCACATCTAAGGTGTGATCTTAACCATGAAGCCACAGAAATTCGCCTTTAGTTTTATTTTGTTATTTTAACTGTGCTAATTTCTAAACTTGAAAAAAATTGAATCAAAGTTTGGATGCTTAATTTCATCTTTGTGTTGCAGCCCTTTAGTGTGAATCAGCCTGGACCTTATATCATGTACACAACTGTAGATGCAAATGGGTATCTGAAAAATGGTTCAGGTAGGACCAGTATTTATTTCTTAATACTGTACATGTAATTATGATCTTTCTGCACGTAATCATCAGCAACATACAGGAGGTTACAAAAAATCTACTAAAAGATTAAATGGGTCCGTTTGTTCCTGAACAGTTCTTTCAGTATACAAGGCACAAATACAGTATGTTTTCCATTCAGTTTTCATCTTACATATTTATTGTGACGACTGTAATTACTTCCTTTCATTTGTCCTTTGCAAACAGAGTTTGAATAGCTTCCACTTTCTGTCAGAATCTGAGCACTGGGCAGTGTCATGAAAAGTTTGTTAGGTATAATTTCAGTCTTTCATGAACTGAAGCTGTAAAAGATCGAGGGTAGTGATGGGCTAGAAACTTTCAGTCAGGATCTTTATTTTTGTGGAATACAATGCACATGCTACTCACTAAATAAAATCATTTTGATTCCCTTTTACATGTATGATAATTCATTTAACAAACACAATGTAGATTTTTTTCTGGTATTGTTCAATGCATGTTGGAGGATCGTTGAGTTTTTTAGTACTGGTGATTCATGTACTGTCTGCTAAGGTCAAATTTGCAAAATTGGATGCCTAAAGTTAACCATGTAAATCCATATCTAGCCACCTAAATAAGGGGCCTGATTTTTCTGAGGGGCCATGTACTTGTATCTCTCATTTAAGTCACATTACCAGGTTCCAAATTAACTGTAACCAATCAGGAAAAAGACATAGGTGTCATTATGGACACATCATTGAAAAACTGTGTAGCAGTTGAAATTAAACAAAATATTAGGACATATAAGGAATGGGCCATTATTATGACAAGTATTATTATGCCATTATACAAATAAGTGGTATGCCCTCACCTGGAATACTGTGTTCAGTTTTGGTTACCCTAACTCAGAAAAGATATAAGAGAAATAGAAGGGGTCCAGAGATGAGTGTCAAAAACATCTGCATGAAAAAAATTGGTTAAATAGGGACTTTTTAGAGGAGAGGATGTGATATGGGTATAAACAAATGATAGGAAGTTATAAAGAAGGTAAATTGGGTACTTCTATTTTCCCTTTAATTGAGTATGAGAGGAAGGAGACACACAAAACTAAGATGACAAATTTAAAGCTGATAAAAATAAATACTTTCTTACACTTATAAAGTTTGCGGACGATACCAAGCTGGGAGGGGTTGCAAGTGCTTTGGAGAAAAGGATTAAAATTCAAAATGATCTGGACAAACTGGAGAGATGATCTGAAGTAAGTAGGATGAAATTCAATAAGGACAAATGCAAAGTACTCCATTTAGGAAGGAACAATCAGTTGCACACATACAAAATGGGAAATGACTGCCTAGGAAGGAGTACTGCAGAAAGGGATCTGGGGGTCATAGTGGACCACAACCTAAATATGAGTCAACAGTGTCACACTATTGCAAAAAAAGCGAACATCATTCTGGGAGATAATAGCAGGAGTGTTGTAAGCAAGACACGAGAAGTAATTCTTCTGCTCTACTCCATGCTGATTAGACCTCAAATAGAGTATTGTGTCCAGTTCTGGGTGCCACATTTCAGGAAAGATGTGGACAAATTGGAGAAAGTCCAGAGAAGAGCAACAAAAATGATAAAAGGTCTAGAAAACATGACCTATGAGGGAAGACTGAAAAAAATTGTGTTTGTTTAGTCTGGAAAAGAGAAGACAGAGAGACATGATAACAGTTTTAAAGTACATAAAAGATTGTTACAAGAAGCAGGGACAAAAATTGTTCTCCTTGTAATTGTTACAAGAAGGAGGGAGAAGAATCGTTCTTCTTAACCTCTAAGGATAGGACAAGAAGCAGTGGGAGGGCTGTGTTGGACATTAGGAAAAACTTCCTGTCAGGGTGGGTAAACACTGGAATAAATTGCCTACGGAGGTTGTAGAATCTCCATCACTGGAAATTTTTAAGACCAGGTTAGACAAACACCTCTCAGGAATAGTCTAGATCAGAGGTTCTCAAACTGTGGTCTGCGAGCCTCGTTCAGGAGGTTCGTGGATATTTCTCTCTAAGGGGTGTAGCTGGGTGGCCGCACATGAGAGGATGAAGGGCCTCCCACCTAATTAATGAAGGGCCTCCCACCTCCCGCCTGCGTGGCTCCACTAATTAGGTGCCTGGACCCTGGAGAAGACACACATGTAAGGTGAGGTGGTGGCCTTGGGGGGAATAGAGGGTAGGTGGGAGTTTTACACTAATAAAAATGATATCAACAGGATCTTGTAAGAGGGACAAGGCAAATGTCACATTTATTGTAAATACAACAAAATATTCCTATATGCAATTTCTATATAGATCCATTCACACACACAGACATTCACACACAGGTTCTACATAAAGGTTGTTATAGTTACCAGCCTAGATGTTGCTCGTGCCACGTCACTGGCCAGGTGGCCTGGTTATGAGAGTGGAGCCGAGTTGTTGTCAGATGCGCATCCGATGCTCCTGGAGGGTGGTCGTAGAACCAGACTCAAAGAACACAGTCCCTGGACCCAATTTTTGTAGGTCTCTGGTTCAATACAAGTCTATGGAAGTTGCTTCATCATGCTGAATTTACAATTGAGATGACCATCAATCAGCTCAATCAGCAGGTGGTACATCCATGATGGTTCCATGATGGCTAGGTGTTATCTTCTTGTTCTTCCTTGATGTGTTTTGGGTGGATTCCGGTTCACCCTCTGGGGGTCACCTGATTGTCTCCACTTTGCATATTCTTCGGCCCATCGATACCAAGTTTGAAATTCTTAGGATTGGGCTGGCACCATTTACTAACCAATTATTTCCCTGCTTCAGGCTCTCAGTTCCATGTACTCATCATTCATTCTTTTACTTAACAACGCAATCTATGACTCTTGATTCATTTAACAAGTTTTATTCCGCTATCTATTTTTCCCTCTTTGGATACCAAGATTTACATAGGCATGACAAGGGGGAAGAGCATCAGGGTGTTGTTTTAAAGAACAGCATTGTTTCCTCAAAGTTCTTATCACTTTCCAGCACAGACTTTTTGTCCTGTACCGGCCTGAAATAATTAGCACTTTGGCCTTGCATTTGTTACAGAGTGAAATTCAACAGCATGGAACTGATGTTCATACCTTTTTACAATACCTATATACTCTTTTGTCTATCTTTATTTCTACTACTACATAATTATAATTCTATCATACTTACATAACTTTGAGGGCGACCCAACAGGAGGGGGCAGTGAGGTGAGAAGAGGGGGTGGGGGAAATTTGGGACATGCAGGGCTGCGGTGGCCAGAGAAAGAGGCAACTTTCCCCAGCTCCAGGGCTGCAGCTGCCAGGGAGAAACAGCCCACATTCCCAGCCCCAGCTCGGGGGCTTCTGCAGCGGGGGGGAGAGGGCACATCCATCTCATTAGAAAGGTGAGACTACTCATATTAAAATATGAGTTGTGTGCTTTTATTTGTAGAACAAAAAAAGTTGTTTATTATTTGTGTGGGGTTTTTTTAGCACTTTTATCCAAAGCGCTTTACAATACTTAGCTAATGGTACAAACAACATTTGGAAAGATCATTAAGCGGTCCTCCGAGACCCTCAGCAATTTTCAAGTGGTCTGCAAAAAAAAAGTTTGAGAACCATTGGTCTAGATAATACTTAGTCCTGCCATGAGTGCAGGGACTGGACTAGATGATCTCTCGAGGTCCCTTCCAGTCCTATGATTCTATGATAATACATAATTAACCTGTGGAACTCATTGCCTCATTGTGATGAAGAGCTTAGTAAAATTTTAAAAAAGTCATAGATACTAGTATGGTTGAGAACATCCAGCATTTCAATAGATAGAATTTAAAAATAGTTTTTTTATGATCTATATAAATCTTCATGCTAAAGCATACAAGTCAATCACTAATGGATAGAGGAAGAAACCTTCTATGGGCAGGTTATTCCATAGTAGTCCACTGTGGGATTTCTTGCACCTTCCTCTGAAACACTCTTAGACAGGATCCTGGACTAGGTGGACCACTGGTCTGATACAGTATGGCAGTTTCTGTTTTCCTACATTCTTAAATATGGATGTAGGTGCCTAACTTCAGACAAATTAAATTTGAAAATGTTAGCCTACATTTTTAATGAGATGAAGTAATATTTCATGCTAATTCAAAATTCCTTCCTAATACATAGTCGGAATTCATCTTAACTAGTAAATCATTCTGCTGGTGTTTTTCATTTCCCATCTTCATCACTGCAAAGCAAGCTTCATGACCTGAATCTAAAAAGAACTCTTATTTTCTGCTAGAAGCATTCAGAACTCCATGATGAGTTCAGACACTTTTTCATTTAATTTTACACTAACATACTATATTAAAATCAGACTGTACCCTAAGGGGATAGTTTCTTATTGACTGACAACTTGCATCTCTAATTGTTGTCCTCTATCAAGTTTAAAACTTGAGAGGCTTGTCAAAGCTGCCTGAGTTGTAGCCCACCTCAGATCAATCACACTTGAAGACATTGGTAAATCTTAAATATAGAGTTTGCTTACTCTTCTTTAAAGCCATTTTGGCTCAGCATAAGTTTTGAAGGAGATTGAATGCTACATTGTCTGTTACTTTATTTCACACTGGACAGCCTTATTCTTCCCATCTTGTCTAGTTGGTGTCTGGATGTCTTGTCTTTTGTGCTTGAATGACTGAGAAGCAAGTATTGGACATGAAAGTTAGGGTTATTAAGATATATGTTGTTAAGATAGTGTTGAGAAAGATATTTTTAATGATTGGCGTTTTCGTTGTGTTTTGTTGCCAACAAACATGTTTGGTCTTGTGTGCTTAAAATCTGAATGCTGTCTCTGGCAAAAAAAAAAAAAAAAAAAAAAAAAAAATCTATTTTTTCCATCTTTTCTGAAAACCGCTTGGAAGGTAATTACATCTGGCCATATGTTTTACTCATCTTTTTGTTGTTTGGGTATCTCCATCTCTTACACGGAAATAAAGCTGAAGGACTGGAGTCCACTAATAGGCACCTCCTGTAGTTGTTAATAGAATACTTTTTGTTGTCCAGTATGTCTGTTGTGCTATGTGAGTCTCCAGAAATGTGGACCTATTTATAACACTTCCTTTTGAGAATTAATTCCTAACTGAGGTCTTCGAAAATATTATCCCTGGATTACATCATTAAAGTTAGGTCACTGTATTGGTTAGGTCTGGACCCAAGTCAAAAAGAAACTAACAGTTATGCAGTGAAGTGAGTGTATTTGCTTCTTGATGTGCATTGAGGCAAAAAGACTTTATTGAGCTATGAATCAACTTCTTCATGAAGTGCCAGAGGACATGTGACCAAGGAATATATAACCATATTACTACTTATTTTCAGAGAACTAAGGCTGCAGATAAGTAACTCTCCTTTCTTTAGCAAACAGTTGTGTATTTCATGAGGGGGAGGAAAGATTAGCAAAAGTCACCAACTTGAGCAGCTTTATCTCCTTTGGGGGGTGAGGTGTGCTATAAATCAAATATACCACAACATAATGTTTCTTTAGATTTAATTATACTCACTTGGGTCAGTTGTTTATCCAATCATGGCTCTTTCTCACTCTTGCTTGTGAATAATAATACAGTCCTATTTCCCCTGGGTATGCCAGGCTCTTCAGGCTCCAAGTGGTGCGTCTCTTGCCAGGAGACCATCCCAGTCAGCAACAGGCATTCCTGATGTATCTGCTGCTTGGGAGAGTCTCATATCCCACAAAAGTTCTATATCTGCTCTGCTATTAAGGGCAGGGCAAGAAAAAATTAGGAGCTAAAACTGTGACTCTTAATGATGCAGCATTCCCTCCAAATGGCCTCAGATCTAGGCCAGGAGACACCTCTGGATGTTGCTCGCTGACTGAACACTGTGCCCCTCCAACTTCAGCATGTTCACCTGGGTCTACCCAAAGTAAATCCATGGACAAGGCCTCTAGCAAACAGAGTCATTCTCCACAGAAAGAGTCCACCTCAAAAAGACTGGTCCCCATGGAACAAGACTGCAGCGAAAACCTCACATCCCACAGTGAGTACATCTAAGGTTCCAGACACTCTCGGTACTGATCCTGTGCCTGGGCTCTGTGCTCAACAGAGAAAAAAGGCAGCAAGCATGCCACAATACTGAATCCTTCGGTGCCACACAAGCAGGACACTACAGCATCGAATAATTCCTTCTCTAAGAGGACAGTTCCCACAACTACTTCTATACAGTCTACATCTAAGTTGGCCACTAAGATGACCTTGGTACTGGGAAGATACCATGCTTCTTATAGATCCTTGGCACCGCCCCCAAGGCACCCTCATCAGTACCATCTACTTCGACTAGAATGGACTCACCAGAGCTGCATTATACCCTCAGTATCAACAAGGAAACTGGGCCCCACTCTTCAAACCCATGCAGTATTGCAGGAGTTCAGATAGTCAAGGGCTCTACTGGTTTTCTGCATTTTCATTTGGTTCAACAAACCCAAATATTTCAGTTTGAGTCAATCTGATGTGAAACTAAATATTTCACTTTGATTTTTCAGGCAAAAAATTTTGAGTTTTCAAGAAAAAAAATTAAATTCTCGCTACCACCCCATAGCAGTGGCCCATCTCCAGCCATGGCTATATCTGATCCTTCAGAAGAAGGAGACAAAAACATAATACATCGGAGGGGGGGGGAATCCCCTTCCTTATCCATATAGTTGACTGGTTGAAGTCCTGAAGCATCAGATTTTAGGAACTATAGAATATTAACTGAAAGCTCCCAAGGCCACCAAACCCATACTTCATCACTTCAGACAACCTTCATACAATCCCACTCATAAATTTATCAAGCTCTACCTTAAAATTAATTAGGTTATTTTCCCCCACAGTTCCCATTGGGAAGCTATTCCAGAACCTCACTCCTCTGGTGATTGGAAACCTTCTAATTCCCAGCTCAATTTCATGGCCAGTTTATGCGCATTTGTTCTTGTGTCAATATTCTTCTTTAGCTTAAATAGCTCTTCACTGTCCCTGATATATTTGTAGAGGGTAAACATATCCCCTCTCAGCCTTTGTTTTGCTTGGCTAAACAAGCTAAGTTCTTTTAGTCTCCTCACAAGTTAAGCTCTCAGTTCCCTTGATCAAGTACCTCTTCTCTGGACCTGTTCCAGTTTGAATTCATCAGTCTTGAATATGGGTGACTAGAATTGTACACAGTCCAAATAAGGTCTTACCAGTGCCTTGGACAATGACATCAGTACTTCCCTGTGTCTGCAGATACTGCTGTATTGCAATATACACAAACCTTCACTTGTTGTGAAACTTCACCAAATCATGATAAATCTTCTTCTGGGTGGTAGCGTTAAGGAACAACAGAACTGTATTAAAAGTGCATGGTGGCCATTATGGTGATCCCATATGATAATTCATAACGTTGGTTTTGATGAGTTTCTCCAACTTTAATAGATTTTTGAGGCTATATAGTTTTTGTGTGTACATTCCACAGCCTTATTTTCTGAAGCAATTATGTAGCCATAAAACTATAACTAAACTTTGTTATAAGATATTTTCAGGAAATATCTGCCTGACTTGTACAATACAGCAAATGGTCCTCTGAACGGAGTTACTGATGTGCAGATTCTTATTACCTTAGAAGACATAGTCAATTGGAATCTTAATGTAACAGCCAATCAAAAAGCAACTCAAGCAATAAAGTAGTATTTGTGAGCACTAGTTGATGGTACTAAACTATCAAGTAGAATGATATGAAAGGAAGGATATTGCTTTGGAGGGGCTGTGCGAAGAATCTTAAATGATCTATCCATCTAGCATAGCCTATTATCCTATTAAATGGGTTCAAAATACTAAAATATTTTAGATGAATCTTTGTTTTTAAGAATAGTGAAGAAAATGGAGACTATAGACAAACTGATAAACATTTACTTCATGAAATGTTACTTGCAGAATGGATTCTAGTGCGCTATTTCATATTGTGATTTTTCATATCTGAGAAAAGAACAACCAGCTTGCAAAAATACGTTGTTAGTTTCTATTTGTAAAGTCCTTGCTAAAAGATGCTTTATGATCCACAAAATAGCATAGTTAAAAGCAGAAATTGTGACATATATTCTTTAAAGACAATTGGCTGAGATTCCATTTGTTTCATAAAAGCCATGTTGTCTGAGGTTTTCCATTTTCTTTTGACACTGGTTTGCTCTCATTTTAGGACTAAGCTTACAAGAAGAGGATTTATTTTAAGTGAATGTCTTTGCTTTAAAAAATTAAGAACTTTAGAATCCCATTTGAAACAAATTGGTTGGACAATAATAAAGTGAAAAAATATTTGTGCATGCTTAGTAGGCATCTGCTAAAAATCTTACTATTTGACCTCACAGTGCACATTCTCTCTTTCAGGAATGACAGGCACAGGGACTGCTACTTGGTTAATTTGCAAGCGAGTCTGTAAATTAACATCATAAATAAAAACGTATTAAGACATATAAGATGATCTGATATTCCCTTCTGGCCTTAAACTCTGGCATATTTAACAAGAAAAGCAGGAATACAAATTACTAAACAAGTGCAATGTAGTTGAAGAGACGTAGGAATCTTAATGCTTGCGTTTCCCAACTTCTTTATTTTAATTGGGTTGTTTTGTTTTTATTTTACGGCAAGATTCTGGTTCCAAACTGTTGTTCACATTGGTGGATGTATGATGGGCTGCAAGATGTATGAAGCACATTCTCCCAGAAACACTGTGTCCTAGACAAGCTTAGTGACTCTGAGAACACTTGGGGAGTATGGATCTGAGTAGTTCCAGTATACCCTGCTGCTGTGGAGTAAGAGGGGAGGGATGATAGTCCTCTCCCTGCTTTGAGTCTGGTGCCACTGTGTTTTTTAGACTCCCCCAGCTGTTGCTTAGCAGGAGCACAAAGACCAGAATTTTGCACGGCCCACACTCATGCAAGTGAGGGAGTCTCCTTGTGTTCTCAAATATATATATATGCACTTGTGCAGAGGTAGGCACAATTTAATCCATAAAAGCTTTTGCGTACTCCTTTTGCAACTCCCCAGTTGGCAGTCTTCTGAATCTTCCCCCTTTTTTTTTAAACCCACATTACTTACAAATAGCTTTTATGCCCCCCCAGTTGGCAGCCTGGGGGGGGCAAAAGGGGAAGCGACAATAAAGCGCTGCTGCAGCAGTGCTTTAAGCAGGGTCCTTTGTGGTCCTTTGCCACGGCAGCGCTTTAAAGTAAAGCGGTAGGGCCCAGTACAGCCAGCCACTTTTTACTGGTATTCTGTACTGGCCCGTACCGCCTTACTTTCACCACTGGTATACACTACAGTGATTTGAAAAGGAGTATTTGTGGCACCTTAGAGACTAACCAATTTATTTGAGCATAAGCTTTCGTGAGCTACAGCTCACTTCATCAGATGCTTTCCATACAGTGATTTGATTATCTGAAATAAATATTATGTTCCATGTATAGCAGCTCTTTGCAGATGATGAGTTATGGCAATGTGAAGTACAAAGACAACTGCAAATGTCTGGAGGGCCCCCTAGTCTCAGTGGGCACAGGTCAGACCAGCAGGGGGCCAACCCGTTGGGTCCTATAGGAAGGAGGAGCCCACATGCTTAGTCTCACTTCAACATTTCTTCTCTTCCTGGCTCAGAATACATATAAGGAATGTGCTGGTGGCAGATGAGACAGTTGACTTTCTGACCACTCATTCACAGTCTCCTTTGTATTTAAAGCCTTCCTGCATGTCCAGCAGTTATTTTAATGCTACTGTTACTATCCCTTCCTGTCCTATATTTGAGGTATTGCCAGCCTCCGTTTTCAGGATGCTATGGGTCTGAACAGATCACCTGTTTAGGGATCAGGAAGGAATTTTTGCCTCTGGGCCAAATGGACAGGATGTCTAGGGGAGGATTTTTTTTTCCTCACCACATCCTGGAGGCCCAATTTTTAGGTTAAAAGGAATAGATAGAAATTTAATATTAGGAAGTAAAATCTTAAAATTGTAGGACTGGAAGGGATCTTGAGAGGACTTCTAGTCCAGTCCCCTACACTCATGGAAGGACTAAGTATTATCTAGACCATCCCTGACAGGTGTTTGGTAACCTGCTCTTAAAAATCTCCAGTGATGGAGATTCCATAACCTCCCTAGGCAATTTATTCCACCTTAACCACCCTGACAGGAAGTTTTTCCTAACATCCAACCTAAATCGCTCTTGCTGCAATTTAAGCCAGTTGCTTCTTGTCCTATCCTCAGAGGTTAAGGAGAACAATTTTTGTCCCTGCTTCTTGTAACAATCTTTTATGTACTTTAAAACTGTTATCATGTCTCTCTGTCTTCTCTTTTCCAGACTAAACAAACACAATTTTTTTCGGTCTTCCCTCATAGGTCAAGTTTTCTAGATCTTTAATCATTTTTGTTGCTTTTCTCTGGACTTTCTCCAATTTGTCTACATCTTTCCTGAAATATGGTGCCTAGAACTGGACACAATACTCCAGCTGAGGCCTAATCAGCATGGAGTAGAATGGAAGAATTACTTCTTGTCTTGCTTACAACATTTCTGCTAATACATTCCAGAATATTTGCCTTTTCTGCAACAGTGTTACATTGTTGATTCTCATTTAGCTTGTCGTCTACTATGACCCCCAGATCCCTTTCTGCAGTACACTTTCCTAGGCAATCATTTCCCATTTTGTATGAGTGCAACTGATTGTTCCTTCCTAAATGGAGTACTTTGCATTTGTCCTTATTGAATTTCATCCTATTTATTTCAGACCATTTCTCCAGTTTGTCCCGATAATTTTGAATTTTAATCCTATCCTCCAAAACACTAGAAATCCCTCCCTGCTTGGTATTGTCCGCAAACTTTATAAGTGTACTCTCTGTACTAAAGTCAAGATATACCACATCCACCACTTCCCCCCATCCACAAGACTTGTTACTATATCAAAGAAAGCTATTAGGTTGGTTTGACACAATTTGTTCTTGACAAATCAGTGCTAACTATTACTTATGACCTTATTATCTTCTAGGTGTCTAAAAACTGATTGCGTAATTATTTGCTCCATTATCTTTCTGGGTACTGAAGTTAAGCTCAATGGTCTGTATTTCCCTGGGTTGTCTTTATTCCCCTTCTTATAGATTGGCACTATATTTGCCCTTTTCCAGTCCTCTGGAATCTCACTCATCTTCCATGACTTTTCAAAGATAATCACTAATGGTTCAGATATCTCCTCAGTCAGCTCCTTCAGTATTCTAGGATGTATTTCATCAGGCCCTGATAACTTGAAGACATCTAACTTGTATAAGTAATTTTTAACCTGTTCTTTCCCTATTTTAGCATCTGATCCTACCTGACATTCACTGGCATTTATTAAGTTAGATGTCTAGTTGCTACTAAACTTTTTGGTGAAAACTGAAACAAAAAATCATTTACCATGGAAATATTTAATTCATCTCAGCTTGTGGCCAGTGTGGATAGAAGTTTAAAAAGCCGAGCTCTCAGGGTAAACATGAATGGAGACCCACGATACAGCTGGTGTTCGTATTACCTTGTAGGGAGAAGGGGAAACCTTAGTTTTCCCACGCTGAGGTCTCTCATTCCCCATTGAGGGGGAAGTGGCAAAAAGATTCAGAAGTGGCTGAGTTTAAAGGGTTAGTCTGAAGGGTTCCAATCCAGATTTAAAAGGCCTGGGGCCATTTAACTCTGCATTGGACCCAATAAAATGCCTGTATTTTGAAGGGGGATATGGATAGCCTCCTTCACCCCTGTTAAAGTTAATGAAGTGGGACCTGCTGTTTTAAATCCATCCCTGTGTCTCATTGGCCTGCATCTCCTGATCAGTAATGACATGAAGCCACAAATCTGTTTAACCAAAATTGAAGTCCTGGGATCTAAGTATTGATGAATTGAAAATACTAGCTTTAAAAATATGATTAAAGGTCTGTTTGGAGGTAATACCATAGGGAGGCTGTGGGTGTCATAAGAATTAGTCTAATCATGTTTCTGTAATAAAAACCAATTCCTGGAATTTATAAAATTAGCATCATCTTGCTCTAGATGTAACTTGGCATAAAGTGTTTGAGAAGAACTGTATCACTGTTACTCATTTTGTATAGTTAGAAGGTGAGTAAATCCAGTAGTTCCTATCTAAAAATGATCCATTATCTAAGTAGACTCTAAAAAGAGCTGGTACAAGTCATCATGAGCAAATAACTCCTTTGTTAATTTTCCAATTGAAATATGACCTCCTCTCACTCTCTCTCTCTCTCTCTCTCTCACACACACACACACACACACACACACACACACACACACACACACACACACACACACACACACACACACACACACACACACACACACACACACACACACACACACAAAATTACACCCTTAGAATGGTAGCCTTAGTAGAGAGGCTGAGAACTGAGTGGTTCATGGCAACCTAATTACCCTGTCATCCCATAGTGATCCTTCCAGTTCAGGGATTGAGGCAAATCAGGATGGTAGTTTGAAGAAACTTTCATTATTACGGCCTATGCTAAGCCCCTTCTGGAGGTCTCCAGGATTGTTAATTTGGAATCTCTTGTATACTCTATATCCATACAAACAGAAAAATAATAATACAAATACCTCCCTCATTCTATACTCGCGCTATCCATTAAATAGCATAAGATGTTGAAATTCTAGTCTAAACTTTTCTTGGATACGAGGTGCCAGACTACTGGAAACATAACTAATTTCAGAGGGGTAGCCGTGTTAGTCTGTATCAGCAAAAACAACTAGGAGTCCTTGTGGCACCTTAGAGACTAACAAATTTATTTGGGCATAAGCTTTCATGGGCTATAATCCACTTCATCAGATGCATAGAGTGAAAAATACAGTAGGCAGGTATAAATATACAGCACATGAAAAGATGGGAGTTGCCTTACCAAATGGGGGGTCAGTGCTAACGAGGCCAATTCAATCAGGGTGGATGTGGCCCATTCCCAACAGTTGACAAGAAGGGGTGAATATCAACAGAGGGAAAATTATTTTTTGTAGTGACCCAGCCACTCCCAGTCTTTATTCAGGTCTAATTTGATGGTGTCAAGTTTGCAAATTAATATCAGTTCTGCAGTTTCTCGTTGGAGTCTGTTTTTGAAGTTTTTTTTGTTGAAGAATGGCCACTTTTAAGTCTGTTATTGAGTGTCCAGGGAGCTTGAAGTGCTCTCCTACTGGTTTTTGAATGTTATAATCCTTGATGTCTGATTTGTGTCTATTTATTCTTTTGTGATGAGATTGTCCGGTTTGGCCAATGTACATGGCAGAGGGGCATTGCTGGCACATGATGGCATATATCACATTGGTAGATGTGCAGGTGAATAAGCCCCTGATGGTGTGGCTGATGTGGTTAGGTCCTGTGATGGTGTCCCTTGAATAGATATGCGGTCACATTTGGCAATGAGGTTTGTTGCACCTGCCCTCTCTGTTCTTGTCTGTTCTCAGTTTCTGTGTGTTCTCTCGCACACCCACATGTGGTCACAATACCCAGTGGAACCTCCAACCCACATGGTGCTTGTTTCTGGGTAGATTTTAATAGGCCTTGTTTTAGATGTGGCCCCTTAGCCATCTTTTACAACTATCTTAAATGAAGGGTGCATTCTCACATCAGTTTTAATGACGTTTTATCTCAACTCATAACAGGGTTCCTCCAGCCCATTTCAGGACTGTATTTTTTTTTTTTGAATAATGTAAAAAGTGAGAATAACTAGCACTTGCATGGAATTTTCATTTTCACACTCTTTACTAATTTTATCATATTCTCACAATTCCCCTGTAACATTGGTAAATAGTAGTAGCCTCTGTTTAATTACAAATGGGGGGAAGGTGACTGGCCTAAGGCTACTGGGGGGTAGTAGTTGTCAGAATGGCCATTAGAAATGAGCTGGTTCTGAATCTTGGTCCTGTGCCTAAACCATTGCACCCATACCTCTTTGAGAGAAATTCAGTTGCAGCAAAACTGTTACAATTAGAGGCCATGGTTCTCCAGTGCTTTCACTCAGTTTTGTACCATTTCATCCTGGCACAAAACAGATTTAAACACAGTGGATCTGAGGATTCACCTTGTGTAAAGAGACGCTTGGGTGGCACAGAATACTGCAGTACCAAGTTCTACAACACCTTCCCTCTTTTCCTCCTTGCACCCCAACAATTCCCTCCTTTGTAGCCCAGTACAACCTCTGGCACAGCACAATTTACAGCAGTCTTTAGGCTGCTCTAAGCTATGCATATGGACCAGCCTGGGCTCAACAGTTCCGTACTGGGGAAGCACAAAAATGACTTAAAGCTTGTGCCCCAGAATCCTGAGATTTGCCTTGTGCCCAAGATCTGCCCAGAATCCAGCTTAAATTTGAAAAAATGAGACTTCAGCCAGACATTTTGAACTATTTCCAGAAATGAATGAATTTTCTTTTTTAATATTTTAAACTGACTACATACAGTAGGTTAAGGATGAATGTTACTTTGGATTTCCAGCCTTAACTCTGAATTTCCGTGCTTTTATGGAATTAGAACAAATGCTTAACATAATTTTAACAGTGTTTTGCAGCAGAAGAATAGAATTCTAAGCAACAGTGCAAGCCATCAGTCAGTGTATTGTAGCTGAAGCCGAGCACAAAGTAAATTGAAACCGTCCTGAAAAAAAGAAGGTGCATTCAGTAAAGCTAACCAGCTATAGAAAGAGGACAATTTTTTTAGTAATGATTTTGTATAATGAGTGATTTTGCTTGCTGTAATGAGGATGTTAGCTTCCAGTCCTCCACAGAAATCTTCAGTGAAAGGACCGTCTAGCAGTAAAAAGCATGTAATGCTTTTGGATGTAGTCTAAAAGAACTCCTACATGCAATCATTTTATAGGTTAAACCTAAGCAACAGATTCAGATGTTTAGCACCCACTCACATCTTTTCAACAGTTAACATGTGATTAAGTATAAATGATCAAGGAATTTTGTTTTATCTCTTCTTTACTCATAGATGGAATGTGGCATACGATAACATTGATTAGCGTTTTAAATTTAATGCATTCATTCAATAAATTGTCACTTAGGCACTGATATAAAAATTGCTGTAAACTAAGTAATAATCTCTCTTTTTATATACCAAAGTTAACTGATTGAGTGGATAGCTGAATTATTGACACATTAACATTTTTAAACCCTATTCTTTAAAAATGCTATTATATAGTAAAAATCAACATTTTAATTACATGGCAGGAAATTATGTTTTACTAGAGAATTACAAAGAAAACTCAGTTTGCAAATTGCCTGGATACAGGATTTTTTTGAGGGGGTCCCGGGGATGTAGGTGTTTTGGGGGTTTTTAAGCAATTGGTTTTCTGTGCAACAAGGTAAGTAATGGTTATTCTTTCCTGTCATTGGAGCCAGAGGGAATCGTTTGGAGCAATAGCAGCATAATCGTTCAGAACATTAAACTTCAAGGTGAAAAGCTCACCTCACTCAACAAATATCTTGTTTTCCCCACTGTAAGCAGGTTTGAAAGTGGATCTGAAATGTTCCTCATAAAAAATGTGCTATCAATTTTTGGAGGGCTTAGGTTGGATCACAGATGCATGTTTCCTCTGTTCGCCATATTAGAATTAGTAGTAATAATAGGTTTCTAAAAATAAAACAAAATGCTGCACCATTAGTGACATTAGTCTTATTGATATTTGTCATAGTTCTAATGTGTAGGCATTCTTATTTATACATTGGTTTTCACAGTGTTCTACAGAGTAATTCAAGCTAAACTACTGCCCCAAGGAGCACACGGTCAGGTTCAGTTGAAACATGACATGCTAAAACTAGTTAATATGACACACAACCTCTACGAATATTTCATTTTTGAGGGGGGAATGGAAGTTTCTTTTTTTTTAGTTTTTATATTGCTTTGGGGGGGCACTGTTTTAAACTGTCAGGATTATTTAACAAGCTGCCTTCTAGCTGAGAGGTTTAATTGTCAACTTTGGTGTTTCAGAAAGTGTTTGAGCTGAATGACGCTGAATGAAACAGTTGCCTTTCCTCTGTTTTTATTTTTAAATACATGTTTGCTTAGTGATTTAATTAGACAAAGCAGATAAGATGATAGAACCAGTACTGCTAAAAATTATTGCTGTACTCTAATATTTTTGCATATGTGTCGTCAGCATATTTAACAGTTCTGCTGCTGATTAAAATGGCATATCATTAATGCAAGATGTAAAAAGTAGAAACCCCAATATTCATCCTTTTAGCCTTCTTTTCAGGGATATATGGTTCTTTAAAGCATTTGATTTAATAATCAGTGACAGGTTTCAGAGCAGCAGCCGTGTTAGTCTGTATCCACAAAACGAACAGGAGTACTTGTGGCACCTTAGACACTAAATTATTTAAAGAAGTGATTTTCTCCAAAACAGATGTTCCTGTGTTTCCAAAACAGCATGAATAAAGTCAGGTCCTTTTTAAATTAAGAATCAACAGGTATGGATTAACCAGAACAAATGCGTTAATGAATTGTACAAAGATTCTTAAATTATCCCTCTGTTGTGTACTGTACCTTAGGTAGAGCCCTGCAAATCCATTGATATCCACTTTATATCTTCAGATAGCATCCCTGCACAGAGAAAAGATGAGCTCCGTGATCTAATTTTTTTTCCTATTTTGATTTTATGTAGTCCTATAATCTAAAGGAATCAATTTCTAAGCTTCTGCTTAATCTACAAGTTTGTGTTTTAATTGATCCATCCACTTTCCATGACTACAAAAAAAGAGGATTACTCCAATATTGCCATTAATAACTGAATCCCTAAGAGAGTTCCCTGTGAATGATGATGTACCATGCATCCTCTACCTGCAGCAGTCCCTATCTTGTATCGCTGGTCAAGCTCCTAATTACCCCTTGTCATAAATATAAAGAGAAGGGTAAACACCTTTAAAATCCCTGCTGGCCAGAAGAAAAACCCTTTTAAAAGCTAGGATAACCTCGCTGGCACCTGACCAAAATGACCAATGAGGAGACAAGATACTTTCAAAGCTGGAGGGGGGGATGTCTATGTGATGTTTTTGCCAGGAACAGAAAAGGAATGGAGTCTTAAAACTTAGTAAGTAATCTAGCTAGATATGCATTAGACTCTGTTTTGTTTAAATGGCTGATAAAATAAGCTGTGCTGAATGGAATGTATATTCCTGTTTTAGTGTCTTTTTGTAACTTAAGGTTTTGCCTAGAGGGATTCTCTGTGTTTTGAATCTGATTACCCTGTACGGTATTTACCATCCTGATTTTACAAAGGTGATTCTTTTACTTTTTCTTCGGTTAAAATTCTTCTTTTAAGAACCTGACTGCTTTTTCATTGTTCTTAAGATCCAAGGGTTTGGGTCTGTGTTCACCTATGCAAATTGGTGAGGACTTTTATCAAGCCTTTCCCAAGAAAGGGGGTGTAGGGTTTGGGGAGGATTTTGGGGGGAAAGACGTTTCCAAGCGGGCTCTTTCCCTGTTAGACGCTTGGTGGTGGCCGCAATAAAGTCCAAGGGCAAAAGGTAAAATAGTTTGTACCTTGGGGAAGTTTTAACCTAAGCTGGTAAAAATAAGCTTAGGGGGTTTTCATGCAGGTCCCCACATCTGTACCCTAGAGTTCAGAGTAGGGAAGGAACCTTGACACCCCTGCAGAAAGTTTCTCTATAGATTCTCCTCATCCATACTGTACTACTTTGCTGAGGAAGCACGGTAAGAATTCACATAAAGATGACTGATCAGCATTAAATTCTGTTATCTGTTGACCCTCTGACAATGAGAAACGGGCACAAGAGGTTGTTACCTGGAGTTCTTTCTACCCAAAACTCTTGGTAACTTTTAGTCTGGTGGTGTCAGGAAATAAATCAGGGGAGACATGGCCGTCCAACCGCTAGATGGCTGGCACAAACAGGACAACACAAAAGTGCTTTCACTTAAAGCTAAACTTTACTTAGTCTCAAGCACTTACACACATCCGTAACAGGTTAATAAAACACCCCCAACCGTCGATAATTACCAAAGCTGAGTGTGGCTCTCGAGTGGCACAGCGACAGCCTGCCTGCTGGTGGGGAACACAAGATGCATCCAGAGAGAGAGTTGCACTACCTCCAACTTTTTTCCCTTATTTATACATTAGTAATACAATGACATGTCACTTAAAGAAAACTTGTTAAGCGAGCAGTTTCAAAGGTCAAGCAAGAGGTTTCCTTCTGGTCATGGATTAACCAGGTGTGGTTTTTCAGAGTTTGGACGCCTTGAGGCCCCTAAAATCAATGTATCGGCAATTTCAACACAATTTTTATCAGGAAGGATGCGGGGGTCATGTTGCCCTTTCTGTGGCACCCAAACCCCCCTCCCTTCCTGCCTTGGTTAAGCTCAGGCTGCTGCATAGCCAATTTACAGCCTGCTGACATGACTGTTTTTCGCAATAAGCAATAGTGGTTTCAGGCACTTTACTGGTTTGCCAAAATCTCCCCATACAAGGTCACCCCTACCCTTTATACATAGGTAACTTTTCAGTACCTTGCCCTTTATCGAGGCTCAGCACTATCTTCTGAACACCTTTACAACTCCAAGCTTTTATGTTTTTGTTGGAGTTTTTTAAACCTTTCATGGCAAACTAATCTTTCACCTGTTGTTGAGGCAGCACCTGTGGCCCTCCTGGGCTTGCACAACTTGGATTGCCTCTATTATTTTACTGCTGCATTGGGTCCTTATGTTTATCATTGTATTTGGACTGTGATCTGCATACAAATTTGTTGCATCCATTTTACTAACATACTTAAACACAAACAGTGCATTGCAAATCATACTAGACAACAGTGAAATGTAATGCCATATTTTAATAGATATCTGATGACACTGCAGTATTCCCTTAGAACACATTAAATGTGATGGTGTGTGTGTTTGTAATAGGGGGCTGAGGGTTAATGTGGAAAAAGTTGAATTTACAACTAAATATTAAATTGGAGGACATAGAGAATCACACTTCCATATTATGCTTGTTTTTGTGGGTGGCTTTTTCTTCATTAACCTGTGTTTTTAAGTGAAGTGATATCTTTCTTATCCCTACTTCTGCAGCTGCAATGAAAGGACCATGTGCAATTTTGTTTGTTTAATATCCATCTCTACTAGATAAACAATTCTTACTAGTCTCTTAGATGGTTACCTAATACGAGTTTTGGTGTTTCTATTGAGAGAGAAACTTGTGTTTATAATTTGATTAGGAAGCTCATTCTAATTTCTGATATCAAATACAATACTACCATCCTTAAATACTAAGAAATCATAAAAGTCATGCCTCAAAAAGTTATAAGATTGTAAAATAAATACATTTTAATTCTTTAGTTTTGTAGTTTATAAGCCTTTAGTGGATATACTTTGCAGTTCTTCTCAGCAATCATGTGACCTAAACTTTTTTTTTTAAATGAAAGCTGTGACTTTAAGAAAAACACCAAATATTATGAGAGTTCACAGTACTGCAAACATTAGATTTGTAAGTTGAAAATGTTCAAACATTGATTTGTGTTCTCCCCCCTTCACCTTTCTCACCTGCCCCAAATTGTCCTGCTATGGCAGCCTGAGTGAAGAGACTCAGTCTCAAAAGGGTGGACGAAAGGAATTGCCTCCAGAATTGCTTGGGTCTGTGAAGGAGGTTGGATGGAGTTAGCTGTAGAGCAGGTGAACAAGAGAACCAGTGACTTTTTCCAGACAGGGTGGAAACAAAGGGAGCCACCCCATCCTGATTTCCCAGAGAGCTGGTTATCATTACTGCATAACTCTGAACTCAGCTCATGCTCTACACAAGTGTTCTTCAGTCAGTGGATCACAGTTCCCAAAGGGGTCAAGAAAGGCAAGCAGGGAGGCTGGAAATTATATTACAATCTAAAGCAAGGAAAATCTTGCTCCTCCACTCCCTGCACACCCTTAACCTTCAAGGTCAAGTTTTTTGTCTACCTGTTGAAAAACACACACAAATCAATTATATAGGCTTATTGTTATCATTGATACTTTTTTCCTCTGACTTATATAATCAGTGTGAGGGGGGTCTTGAATTTTTTCTTTTTAAACTTTGAATGGCTCACTACCCTGAAAACTTTAAGAATCACTGCTGTGCACCATGCAGCACTGAAGATGGAGTAGTAAACCACACACTAGGATTTCAACATATAAGGGTGGGGTGGGGAAGGGGTTCCTGTAGCTGCAATTATGACACCATTGTGTGAACTGGCTTTGTTCTATTTCTATTGTATGTGGCCTACTGCAGCCATCTGCATTATTCCACCCTATCTGAGTGTGCTTTTCCAGACTAATTTGCAGTTCTGTGGAGATTAGGGCTATCAAGCGATTAAAAAAATTAATCGCGATTAATCATAGTTTTAATCACACTGTTAAACAGTGCAATTATGCTACTTTTACTGAGCTGCGTGGGGTTCCTTCAGCAGAGTGAGCCCTTGTTTGCAAGGGGGGGTGGATTATATCTTAAGGATTCCACATGCAGTGGGGGAGAAGAGGCTGGTGCATGGAGGCTGAGCTTGCCAGGCCCGTGTTCTCTATGAGGTATTCCCCAGAGCGAGGGCCGGCTGGGGACATTGGGGCATGGGGAGGGGTCGGTCCCTGGAGCAAGGGCCCAGTTGTGGACAATGGCATGGCGTGGGGGGTGGTCGCAGGGGAGAGTGGCTGGCCAGGGGCAATGGGGCATAGTGCAGGAGGTGTGGGGGGGCAGTCCTGGGAGCAAGTGTCTGGCATGGGGCAATGGGACACGGTGCAGTGGGGGGATTGGTCCCAGGAGTAAGTGGCTGGCTGGAGGCAATGGGGCATGGCGCAGGTGGGGGAGTCAGTCCCAGGAGTGAGTGGTTAGCCAAGGGCAGTGAGGCATGGCACAAGTGGGGGAGTTGGTCCTGGGCGCAAGTGGCTGGCCAGGGGCAATGGGGGGAGTTGGTCCCAGTAGCAAGTGGCTGGCCGGGGCAATGGGGCATGGCACATGGGAGGGGCGGGGTATGGTCCCAGGAGGAAGTGGCTGACCAGGGACAATGGAGTAGAGCACTGGGGAGGAGGGGGTCAGGATCCCTGCCTCTGCCACAGCCAGGATGAGAGCCATTTCTTCCTCTGTCCTCTTCTCTTCCTGCCCTCCAGTGGTGGCTTGGGTTACTGCACCTGACCAGACACTGTCAAGTCCCTCACAGCTGATGCCTCCCTCCTGGTCCAGAGGTCTGTGATGAACATATTAAATAAATTAACACATTAATTGTGTTTTCAGTTAATCGCAGTGTTAACTGCGATTGACAGCCCTAGTTGAGATATTTACTCATTTATATGTGTCCAAGATTTAGAAAAAGCAAACTTGAATGTCCTGCCTTGTATGTAAAAGCAAAATGGTGATCTATGAATTATAGAAGTCTGTTTGGGCCTACAGGCTACCAATCTGATGCTGTGTTCTACATGGTGGATCATAGCTACTAGAAAAGCCATCTGTCTTGTCAACAAGTGAAAATGAAGATAATTCTTAAAACTCAGCAATGCTTGGATATGTGGTATTGACAAACTGCTTCACACAAACATCTTTGGTCAATTAGGATTTTGGTAAATGTAACACAGCCTTTGACAAATGCAATATTTTGTAAATGAGGAGCAAAATATAGCATCTAGAAGAGGAGATTGTGTTAGATGGTCATACCATATTGTACTTACCAACATGCATTCAACTCATTTTCAATTCCTTAATATAGTGACTTTCACATTTTAGTTAGTTCAAAAGCTACACGATAGTGTAATACTAAGTTTTCAGTCAATCTGAATGTATATTAATAGACTTAAAACAAAAAGGTGGATTATGACATAATAGATATGAAAGTATGTAGTTGGTTAGGTAAGAAATGTAATTATTTTAGGGTAACTACACCTCACCATCCATCATTGCTTAATTGAAATCAATATAACTTAGTATAAGAAAGGCTATTGCATTTATATTTAAAACCAACATTTTCTATTGTTCTTTTAAACAGAACTAATAAGGTGTGATATTGGATTTTTGAACTAGCCTAGTTGAACCTACATAAATGGAATTACAGTTTACAGAGTACAGATATTGTGCAATCACAGTTTAGGTAAGCCTATTTAGTGAAACATCAGTAGAGCAGAATGTGTGAGTTGACTACACAGCTATTTGAAATCCTGATCCAATCCCCAATAGCAAAAAAACCCCTCAGAATAGCAAGATACACCAATGACTCTGTCGTCCCTTTTTAATTTATTCTTTTCATTTTTCATTTGAAATGGAACCAATTGTCGGGCATTACAGCTTAGCATGAGGCACAGCCAAGGGCCATTAAGCTTACAGAGACTAAACATCCCCACAGTGGGAACAGAGCAGAAATATCTAGCTTCAGATTTAATAGAAAGGGAAGGTGCTCTTGCTGTTTGTGTAGAAGAGGAGTTTGCATTCTACATTAGAGTCAAGATTTTAAAAATAACTTGTGACTGAGTGCCTCAATTTTTGGATACCCAAGTTGAGATGTTTTTAAGAGACCTGATTTTCAGAGAGTGATTAGGAACCCCAAATCAGTAGTCATTTCTTAAAATCTTATATTTTGGTGACTAATTGAAGTAACGTTGCTTGAAGTGTTTTCCCCCTCCCAAGCCTTTTGAAACAATAACCTAAGCTGGAATCCTATAGTTCAGGATATTAGAATTAAAAAGCTCTGTTTAAGAGATTAGACCATTATTTGAGTAATAGAATTAGTCCAGTTAGGGTTGCCAACCCTCCAGGATTGTCTTGGAGTTTTCAGGAATTAAAGATGAATTTTTAATCAAAGATTGTCATGAGATGAAATGTCCAGCAATATGTCTAATCAAAACTGGCAGCCCTAGCTCCAATATTGCCCATGCTTGCTGTTTTATGGTGATCATAATGATGTTTGCAAAGTTGTGTAGGTTTTTATCCAAGATGGCCACCATCTCCCAGTACTGTAAATGAGACTGAAGCAACCAGCTGCCCTCAAAGAAAATAGTGGCCTTTTTAGTTCTCATGTGAGAGCCAGACTGGGGTCAGTGACTGTGGAGGTTCTGTAAGTGAGACTGAAGAGGCAACAGGAAAAGGAGTATGTTAGGAAACTAGACAGGATACTGAGAAATGAGGACTATGGGAAGCAGGAGGCAGATTGAGATGAGTTTAGGGGGAACAGGAGACAGACTGAGGGGGATGCAGGGAAATATGATATGGCAGAGCAGGAGAATGTGATGGGTATGAGACTGAGAAGAAAGAGGGGAAAGAAAGAGGGTAAGTGGGGAACAGTACATTTGGGGTAGAGCAGGCCAGGTGCATATGAGTGAGGCAGTTCCCCATGCTTCAGTAGATATAAGAAGTTAGGTGAAACAGAGTCCTACTTTTTTGTGTGTGCATTGAAGGATTAATTAAGAACCTGAGATTATCACACACAAATTGGGGTTTGGCAGCTTCCCCCTCAGGTGAAAAAAATCAAAAAGCAGATAAAAGCAAAAGCAAAAAACTTAATTACAATCTCATGTTTTAAGGTGGTCTTTTGATTTTGGGGGCCTGACTCAAGATTGTTGAATGCTTGCGGTTGTTGATACTATTAGTTTAAAAAAGTAATTGGCCCCTCAAAACAGATAACAGGGGAGAAGATATTATATCAACAATACACGATGCTTATGCTCAGTACTGGAGGTTATTTACAAACAATTTTTTACAAATGATATTGTACAATCATAACAGAAGATTTTTATTACTACTTGTATACTCTGCCCTTTTACTATTCTTTGCTAGTCTATGAACCTATGTCACTTTTATTGGTGGCCTATAACTTTAGTGCAATTTAATTGCACTAGTGGTTCTTCTTGCCCAAGGATCTGCAGACTGAGTAACCTTTTCAGGCTACTTTCTATAGCATTGTAAAATTAGAATGAGTATTTTGTATTGTTTGTTTGTTTTACTATCTGAAAGTAAATTAGTGGATTTTGTATCTGGAATGTCATCTTTAATCAACCGAGGAAATTTTCACTATTGTGAAAATTTAATAAGTCAAAGAAATTTCACCCAACTGCTTTCATAATCGCAGTAGTACTAATTTATGTAATAAAGAATAGCCAGCTTGATATCTCTGGCAGAGGTGCTAGTGATCTAGGTGATGAAGCTGAACAAAATCTCAGAAGTATGGTGAAGTCACTACTAGGGACAGGACAGACATTTTCTACATATCGCTTGCTCATTCATGAAGCAGCAGTAGTGTCTATCTCAGAAGCTCTGTTTTAGAGTAGCAGCTGTGTTAATCTGTATCCACAAAAAGAACAGGAGTACTTGTGGCACCTTAGGGACTAACAAATTTATTTGAGCATAAGCTTTCGTGGGCTACAGCCCACTTCATCAGATGCATACAGTGGAAAATACAGTAGGACGATTTTATATACACAGAGAACATGAAACAGCAGGTGTTACCATGTACACTATAACGAGAGTGATCAGTTAAGGTGAGCTATTACCAGCAGGAGAAAAAAAGAAAACTTTTGTAATGATAATCAAGATGGGCCATTTCCAGTAGTTGACAAGAATGTATGAGGAACAGTAGGGGGGGAAATAAACATGGGGAAATAGTTTTACTTTGTGTAGTGACCCATCCACTCCCAGTCTTTATTCAAGCCTAATTTAATGGCCTCCAGTTTGCAAATTAATTCCAATTCAGCAGTCTTTCATTGGAGTCTGTTTTTGAAGTTCTTTTGTTGTAATATTGTGACTTTTAAGTCTGTAATCAAGTGATCAGGGAGATAGAAGTGTTCTCCGACTGGTTTTTGAATGTTACAATTCTTCACGTCCATTGTGTCCATTTGTGTCAACTGTGTTGACACAGTTGGCAACGGGCTTTGTTGCAAGGATAGGTTCCTGGGTTAGTGTTTTTGTTGTGTGGAGTGTGGTTGCTGGTGAGTATTTGCTTCAGGTTGGGGGGCTGTCTGTAAGCAAGGACTGGCGTGTTTCCCAAGATCAGTGAGAGTGATGGGTCATCCTTCAGGATAGGTTGTAGATCCTTGATGATGTGCTGGAGAGGTTTTAGTTGGGGGCTGAAGGTGATGGCTAGTGGCATTCTGTTACTTTTTTTGTTGGACCTGTCCTGTAGTAGGTGACTTCTGGGTACTCTTCTGGCTCTGTCAGTCTGTTTCTTCACTTCAGCAGGTGGGTATTGTAGTTGTAAGAATGCTTGATAGAGATCTTGTAGGTGTTTGTCTCTGAGGGGTTGGAGCAAAAGCAGTTGTATTGTAGAGCTTGGCTGTAGACAATGGATCATGTGGTGTGGTCTGGATGAAAGCTGGAGGTTTCTAACCCCCAACTTCTTGCCTGAAGGATGAGTGGCATGTTCATAGTTGCAATAGTTAAATAAATAAATTAAATATCAGCTTTTAGATCTAATTAAAACTTTTTATATTTTAATTGGAGAACCAACACATACTAGGAATGACTCAGAACTGCAAAAAGCTGTAACAGCTTACTAAAACAGTGCTTTCAATAATTTCCCTTTATTTACTTTTTAATCTTTGATTCAAGTTCTTGCAGCCGTATCACTGAGACACACATTTGTCATTTCAAACAAATAGTTTGCAATTCTAAGCACAAAAAATGAGAATATGCAAATAAAATATAATAAGTGACTACCAAATCCTTTATGACTTATATATAAATCCAACAGAGGATTTAAATGCAACACATCAAATATTTGAAACCTGCGAACTTGTATAAGATACTTTTTATTTTAAGTAATTTTTTTTTTAAATCAGGAGAGTTGTCAGCGACTTAAAAATATACAGTCAAGCCAAACTGTATCAGACCATTAAACCATTAAGTCCTGTATCTTAATTCCAGTATTGGCTAATGTCTGATGCTCTTAAAGGAAAGCAAAAGAAATTAAATCATAAGGCACCTACCCACTTCCTCAAGATTGTGCAGAGGAAAACATTCCTTCTTGATCTTTGCAAATGATCAATTTACACCCTGAAGCAAAAAATTTGATTTCCCTAATTTTAACATGCATAAAGACAAATGTTATTAGCCATGAAATTATCCAGCATTTTTTAAAACCCAGCTATAGTATCTGATTCTCTAACCACCTTAAGTCTGACTATACATTGTGTGTGGTATTTCCTTTTATTAATTTTAACTGACATTAATTTCCTTTTTGTGTGATGGACAGAGTAAGAAAAGGAGGGCCTGCTCAGTTCCAGTTTCCTCATAATCCTAAATATCTCAACCAAATCCCCCTTTAACAGTTCTCCTTTAAATGCTAAATATCCTAGTATTACGGTATCTCAGTTTCCTTTCTGAAAAGTCCTGTAGAATTTAATAGTGATGAAACTAAATAAGGTTTTAAAGAAAATATTAGGAAACCATATAGAATGATTAGTTGTATCAGTGAAAACCCCTTTTATGGACTTACCTTCAATCAATTTAGCCTACATTGGTTTGTTTAATTAATTAAGCTAAATTGATTTTAGGTACTTATATGGCACCAATTACGATTGTATCTGAGTGCCTATCTTTAATGTATTCATCCTCCCTACATGCCTGTGAGTAGAGAATTAATCCTGTTCTAGATGGGGAACTGAAGCATAGAGAGACTAAGTAACTGCCCCAGATCAAACAGGAAGCCTGTGGCAAAGAAGGAACTTGAACTGAGGTCTCCCCAGTCAGATGGTAGCACCCTAACCAGTGGACCATCCTTCCTCCCTGAGGTGAAAGATGCTCAGGCTCCTCAGCTAACACCTCCTAGCTAGTGAGAAAATGACACTGAGCTGAGTATTAGATTCCCCAAATCCTCAGAGTTCAAGAATGTTGGCGTGCATTTAACATAAATTAATTTAGGGCCCTCTAATCTAAACTAATAGTATCAGTACAAGGGGTCTCCAATGATAACTAAATCTGTTTAGAAACTATGTGTAAACCAGTCCATACTTCTGCTGCACAATGGCCGGATGCCACTGAAATCTTTCCACAACGGATTCCAAATTTACAAGTAATTACAGATCCGTAATATACATGGTAACTTGAGGTTTCGGTTGGTTTGTTTTTGTGGCTGTTGTGTTTTTAATCATTCAGATGTTTCTGGTAAAGAGCTTCCCCCTTCTCCCTTAGTTTTCTGGCTGATCCAGAGTATCTCACTGCACAGTGACTTAAATGTGCATTGAAAGCAGGTTGTGGCCACTCTGCATTTTCACAGCTATATTGCTCTACAGAAAATTCTATCTAGAGAGGCTGACAATTCCCATAAAAAGTCAGGTTAGCTTTTAGAGAAGTGGATAGTGCAGGCCTGGCACCATCCCTCATTTAAGCAAAAGAAATGGGAGGAGAATTCTGGAGATTGAATAGGAGTAAGAACCAAAAAAAAAAAAAAAACAGGCGAGAAGAGTTTGAAGGAGGAGAGAGATTGTGTGTAAAACATGGAGATGGAACTGAGGAAAAGAGTGAGAGAGTACATAGTGAGTAAAAGAGAAGCAGAAGGCAAGAAAATAGAGTAACAAGAACAGAGGGAAAGGGATGGAGCTGGAGAGGAAGAAAAAGGGCAGATAATTTAGAAAAGAAAGCAGCAAGAGACCTTCAAATTATCTCTCTCTTTCATATATGCCAGTACCTCTTTCCAGGTAAGAAAGTTCCTTTAAACCTGTTATTCCACAGGCCTGATCTACCTACAGAGTTGTACCAGTTTAACTTAAGGTGTGATTTTTTTTTTTTTAACAGTGGTTTAGTTAACCCATAGGAACTTTGTGTGCTTGTGTCAGTAAGGGTTTGTTTAAACAAAGTTGCATTGGTATAAAACAAGGTGTGAATTTAAACCAATAATTAAATTGCTGGTCCCCAATGTCGACCCTGCTTTGAGTGGCTTTTTTGATTTAGCTTAACTCATTGGGAACAGGTTTAATTTAAACCTAAAGAGCTACTCTTAAACCGAAATAAGGGGTTTGGCTGGTTTAAATACCTCTGTTTAAAAAAAACAGTTTGGTATACCAGAGCAGCTCACATATGTAGGTAAGGCCTAAATTTATAGGTTCAAACTAAACCCATAAAACCAGTTATAAACTGATAGAAGAGAGTCCACACTTAAGTTGCACTGATTTAACTAAAATGATCTAAGTTAAACCAGTGCATCTTCTATTAATACAAGCCCTTCGTGAAAGTGAGTGAAGTCTTAGGTTTATTTCAGTGGTAACCTCTTAAAGATCCTATTTGAGATCACAGAATTCCCAGCCTCTTCAGAGCTGGAGCCCTGAACGATTGAAGGAAGGATTCAGGGTACGTTCTAGGTTTTACAAGGTTTTCTGTTTTATGACACAAGCAGTAGGAAAGGCAAGATAGTTTACTGATTAGAAAAGGAAAGAGTAAGCAAATAGGGTTTGTTTAACAGTGTATCTAAGACCTGATTCTGCCATTTATTCATGTTGAGTAGTATCTTACCTCTTGAATAGTCCTACTGAAAGCAGGGAGAGTACCTGTGGAGTAAGACAGTACTCAAGTTTGAGTAACATTGGCAAAATTGGGCTATAATTTGGAAGTTCTGTTGTTAAAAGCCATAATAAAGACTTCCTAATGTTTTAAATGAACTCAGTATATTTTCTGTATTTTTCCTGCCTTTTTCCCAATAAATGGGAATTAAAGTAAATGTCAACACATTTTCCAGTGATTATGAATATGGCAATTTGGTGACTGACTGGACTTAAGTAAAATGTTTCAATTTCTGTTATCTTTGGACAAGAAGCAGCAGAGTGAACAATTTTTCTTAATAAATAGTTGCTTTTATATGTAAACTTGTTTAAACTTAGTGGACTTGTTTCCTTAGCCTAATAATGCACTTAACATACCTACATTTATAACAGGTGATTGAAAGCATAAATCCCAGTTAAATATTTCAGCTTTTATATTTTAATTATCCGGTGGTGCAGATTATAGACGTTCAATAAAAATAATTTAAAATATGTCTCATTTCAAAGAACTTATAAAATACTACAACACAGCTATACCTCATTAAAGAAATACTGTGGCTTAAAAAACATTTGTGTAGAAAACTGACTGTTAAATTACCTATCCTATTTCAATGTATTTAACTCAAATTAAAGTTAATGTCTCCTTTTTATAGGAAAACATTGCAGCTCTAAAATACCTGTAATAAAGAAAAGGATACTCCAGAGGTTTAAACAGAGACCTTAGTTTCAAAACAGCATTTTATTATTTCCAAACTAAAAAATCTTCATTAATTTAGACTTCAGATTGTTCAAGTGAATTTCCCATATCCGCAGTCATTAAAATGCAAGAAACTCACTGTTTCAGACCAACCTCAGCTCACACATTACGCCCACAATAATTGGAGTTCCCAGCATCACAATACATTCCCTTTAAGTTCCAACATTGAACTGTCCACAGTGTACGCATCCAGTTGATCTTGGATGCTTTGGTTTAGCCAGCTGATACGATCTGCACTAGATAATACAAAAATTAATATGTGGCTCAGACAGACAAACATGGATTTAGTTGAGGTAAAGTGACGTTTGCAGAGAAAAAAAAAGAAACACCCTGTACTCCTTCCTCACCCCAGAAAAAGGGAATTACAGATCTACAAATGAAATGTTCAGATATAACCATCAGACAGCGTTGTAAGTATCAGAATAGCTATTGACTGCATTTTTGTGCATAGAGCTGCTGTAATGACTCCATAGTTCAGTGGACTCCATCAACTTGAAAAATCACATTTCCATCTGAAAATTTAAGTGCTATGTTATGATTCTTGTAACCCTTAGCAGTAACTTAACAGGTTCCTACTTTACAGGTCTCCTCTTCCAGGAATTGTAGGGCAGTAGGGGACTTCTTGACACTGCAGCTCTTGAGGAAGGGGTTACAGGGAGCCTGGAGACAGTTCAAAGAGACACACCCACCATAGGATTCACCTGACCTTTATGGCTCCTCCAAGATCTCATTCAGGGAGTTGATTCCCCCTACTCATTCTGCAAGGCAGCAAATACCCCAGCAGGGAACAAGTCGGGGAAACTCCAACAGAGACCAAGACCCCTGTCCATCCTGGAACACAAGCCCCTGTGATGTCTTACCCTGGCAAAGTATTTCTTCTCAGCCTTCCCTCACATTGCACCAGATTATCTGGAGGGGTTGGGGAAGGAGGAAGCCACAAAGTATGCCTTTCTCTCTTCCCTCTTGGGCATCTCAGAAGTCGTCATAAGCAGTCTCTACAGGAAGCTGCTTCTGGCCCCAACCCTATGATTATGTAGGAGCCTGCTGGGAAGAAGGGGACTTGTGCCTGAAAGTGGGAAGAGAAATTAATAATTTAGGGGGTGCAAAAATGCAAAATTAAACAAAATTTCAAGAACCAAAATGAACCACTTACATTACCCTCACGTTTTAAAAACAGTGATGTCAGTAAGTAGAACTTCACTTTAGTGATCAAATATAATCTCAGGATTTACATGATAACTTCTCTTACATCACTATAATGTTCCCAAGAAAGTAACTTGATAAAACCCAATACTATATTTTAATAGAAATTAGAAATGGATCTTCCTCAGTTAAATCTGAGAGTTGAGAATCCCATCCCTGGAACTCTTATTTCTTGCATTTGTACTAATAATATTACCATCATACTAGAAACTGCCAGCCCCAATGAATTAATATGCCTAAAACTTTAGGTACCATCTTTAAGGCAAGATCCCCCTAATTAGACAGAGAGAGAGAGACTGAGAAAAGTATTTGGCCTATTCGCTAATTGAAAAAATTGTTTTCTCCTGTGATGTGCAAATGTGAACTTATAAATAGATATCTGACAGGTTTGGTTCCTGGTGATATCCATCTTTGTGTGAAAGCTCAATCCCAAAATGATAAATAATACCACTCACATTCTGAGTCTCAAAATTTTCCTCCCCTGTATCCTTCTGAGATAGCTGTTAAGCCTTTCTGGACTTCACCGTTTTCTCCCTCTACATTCTCACACTCTACAAGAGAGATCCTCTTTGTAATGCAGTACTAGAAGAAAAACCTCTTTCTCACTGAAATATAGTAGAACCTGAGCCCATAAAGAATAAATATAGGGATGCTGTGCCAGCGTTGGACTTCGAAACAGTAAATATTTATGGAGGAAAAAAAAAACATTCAAGGCTGCGTTTGGGGAGTTACTATACTTCCCCATCTTGAATAAAATAGACTGCAGTTATTTTCTGAAACAAATGCTGATACGGCCACAAAAGCATATGTCAGTAGTTTTCAGAGAGAAAAGTGAAAATTGGTTGACATTAGTTTCTAGGAATTTCCATATGTATTATATACACTACTGTCTTATCTACAGTTACTGATAATTCATGCCCATTTCCACTCATGTCAGGGTTCCTTGCCCACTCTGAACTCTCGGGTAGAGATGTGGGGACCCACATGAAAGACCCCCTAAGCTTATTCTTACCAGCTTAGGTTAAAAACTTCCCCAAGGTACAAACTTTGCCTTGTCCTTGAACAGTATCCTGCCACCAGTTGTCATGGAGTCCCCGGGCGATGCTGTGGAACTGCTCCCTACGAAGCCAGGCAGGACTCTGGTGAAGTCTCCTCTCTGTGAGCAGACTGTCTCCAGGGCAAACCGCTCACTAAGGTCACTGCTTTGAAAAAAGGTATTGATACACATCGCTGCTGAGTTTTTGGACTTGTTAAGGTTACAGATAAATTATTCAAAATATAAGAAGATCCTACTCCTACAGTAGGTATTGCAGAGCGTTGTGCATGGTCCCAATGAACACCTTCCTTCTAACAGCCAAGGCTATAGCATCTTAGTCCTAAGAGGAAAACATAAATTTTCAAAGCACAAATGGTCTCCACAATAGGCATGTTCTTATGGTTATATTATATACCTCAACAATACTTGATATTTCTATGGCACATCAAAAGACATTCTTGGAGGAAACTGTGGTTGCCATTTCTTTCAAAGTGCCCTCAGAGCCCCACGAATCTCCTTATTTCCCATTTTACACCCCCTCAAGTTTCCCTTGCCATCTGACAGAGATGGGGTTGGTGCTGTTCTCACTGCCACCTGTCAGTGCTGGTCCTTGGTCAGTTGGAGGTGTTCCCAGAGAACAGTGTGTGGTACTGTCCCTTCACAGCCCAACAAAGAATTGACTCTGAATATCAAACCAAGCACGTGCTGAAGTTCTGCTACTGTTGCAGTGCGATGCCATTAATCAAAAATGCAGAATATAAATAGCTTATTCAAGTACCAGGCTTTCCACAAACTGACTTAAAGTAGAAGGATTCATAATTAATGCTATGGTGTTATCCTTCGAACACTCACTGTGAGCACAGATATTCTTATGCACCTATGTGTATGCTCTGTACATCATAGTACAGACTCAGACAGAAAATAGAAGTCCCTGTCTCCAGAAGTTTATAATGCATAACTACATTTTGTTATATACTGTTGTTTGTATGTTTTTTGTGTGGACACATTTCTTTAGCTGCTAGTATCCAAAAGAAGATCAAAAGGAAAATTATCATTAAGTAGTATTCTTAACAGTGAGTGATTAAAAAATTGCAATTTAGAAGTTATGAGCACACAAAATACTTGGCCCTAATACTAATACAGTGCCTCAGTTCATGTTAGTAGTGTAAAATACATTATCTAAATCATCATAATAGATTATGCATTTATTTATGCTGTAGCTTACATTATTAAAGCATTCTGGTGCTTTCTAAAATCCCAAATGCAATATCATGTCACCCACGTATGTGGGACTCGAGAAGACACTACTATCAAATACACATTGGTCACTGTTTTTCTATTTTTTGCTTGTTCTGTAGTTTGTTTAATTGAAAGCAATGGATTTACAAGTATAAAAATACTGAGATAAAATCAAAGTCTTTGAAAATATTGATGGCAAAGAGTCCTGTGGCACCTTGTAGACTAACAGAGGTATTGGAGCATAAGCTTTCGTGGGTGAATACCCACGTCGTCGGATGCATGTAGTGGAAATTTCCAGAGGCAGATATAAATATGCAAGCAAGAATCAGGCTAGGGATAACGAGGTTAGTTCAATCAGGGAGGATGAGGCCCTCGTCGAGCAATAGAGGTGTGAACACCATGGGAGGAGAAACTGCTTTTGTAGTTGGTTAGCCAGTCACAGTCTTTGTTTAATCCTGAGCTGATGGTGTCAAATTTGCAAATGAACTAAAGCTCAGTAGTTTCTCTTTGAAGTCTGGTCCTGAAGTTTTTTGCTGCAGGATGGCTACCTTTAAATCTGCTATTGTGTGTCCAGGGAGGTTGAAGTGTTTTTGTATATTGCTATTCCTAATATCTGATTTGTGTCCATTTATCCTTTTACATAGAGACTGTCCAGTTTGGCCGATGTACATAGCAGTGGGGCATTGCTGGCACATGATGGCATATATTAAATTGGTGGACGTGCAGGTGACTGAACCGGTGATAGTGTGGCTGATCTGGTTAGGTCCTGTGACGGTGTCGCTGGTATAGATATGTGGGCAGAGTTGGCATCAAGGTTTGTTGCATGGATTGGTTCCTGAGTTAGAGTTACTATGGTGCGGTATGTAGTTGCTGGTGAGAATATGCTTCAGGTTGGCGGGTTGTCTGTGGGCGAGGACTGGCCTGTCTCCCAAGGCCTGTGAAAGTGAGGGATTGTTTTCCAGGATGGGTTGTAGATCACTGATGATGCGTTGGAGAGGTTTTAGCTGAGGACTGTATGTGATGGCCAGTGGAGTTCTGTTGGTTTCTTTCTTGGGCTTGTCTTGCAGCAGGAGGCTTCTGGGTATTCGTCTGGCTCTGTTGATCTGTTTCCTTATTTCCTCGTGTGGGTATCGTAGTTTTGAGAATGCTTGGTGAAAATATTGTAGGTGTTGGTCTCTGTCTGAGGGGTTGGAGCAAATGCAGTTGTACCTCAGCGCTTGGCTGTAGACAATGGATCGTGGATGTGTCCAGAATGGAAGCTGGAGGCATGAAGGTAGGCATAGCGGTCAGTGGGTTTTCGGTATAGGATGGTGGTAACATGACTGTCACTTATTTGCACCGTGGTGTCCAGGAAGTGGACCTCCCGTGTAGATTGGTCCAGGCTGAGGTTGATGTTGGGGTGGAAGCTACTGAAATCGTGGTGTAATTTTTCTAGGGTTTCCTTCCCATGGATCCAGATGATGAAGATGTCATCAATGTAGCGTAGGTAGAGAAGGGGCGTGAGTGGACGAGAGCTGAGGAAGCGTTGTTCCAGGTCAGCCATAAAAATGTTGGCATATTGTGGGGCCATGCAGGTGCCTATAGCAGTGCCACTGGTCTGGAGGTATATATTGTCACCAAATTTGAAATAATTGTGTGTGAGGATAAAGTCACAGAGCTCAGCAACCAGTTGTGCTGTGGCATTGGAAGGGATACTGTTCCTGACAGCTTGTATTCCATCTGTGTGTGGGATGTTTATGTAGAGAGCCTCTACATCAATGGCTAGGTGGCTAGGATGGTGTTTTCTGGAAGATCACCAATGCATTGTAGTTTTCTGAGGAAATCAGTGGTGTCACGGAGATAGCTGGGAGTGCTGGTGGTATAGGGTCTGAGTAGAGAGTCCACATATCCAGACAGTCCTTCAGTGAGAGTGCCAATGCCCGAGATGATGGGGGCATCCGGGATTTCCAGGTTTGTGGATCTTGGGTAGTAGATAGAATAACCCCACTCGGGGCTCTGAGGGTATGTTAATCTGTTCCTGTGTTAGTGTAGGGAGTGTCCTGTGTAGATGGTGCAGTTTCTTAGTGTATTCCTCAGTGGGATCTGAGGAAAGTGGCCTATAGAATTTGGTATTGGAGAGTTGTCTGGCAGCCTCCTTTTCGTAGTCAGACCTGTTCATGATGACAACAGCACCTCCTTTATCAGCCTCTTTGATGTCAGGGTTGTTTCTGAGGCTGTGGATGGCATTGCATTCTGCACGACTTAGGTTATGAGGCAAGCGATGTTGTTTTTCCACAATTTCTGCCTGTGCACCTCGGCAGAAGCATCCTATGTATAGGTCCAGACTGTCATTTCGACCCTCAGGAGGAGTCCATGTGGAGTAATTCTTCTTGTGCTGTTGGTGGGAGGGTATCTGTATTTCAGTGTGCTGTTCACTGTTATCTTGAAAGTGTTCTTTGAGTCGGAGACGGCGAAAGTAGGCTTCCAGATCACTGCAGGACTGTATCATGTTTGTGGGGGTGGCGGGGCAGAAAGAGAGTCCCCAAGATAGGACAGACTCTTCTGCCAGGCTGAGAGTGTAGCTGGATAGATTGACGATATTGCTGGGTGAGTTATGGGTACCACTGTTGTGGCCCCATGTGGCAGGTAGGATTTTAAATTGCTTACAGTCCCTTTTCCTTTGTCGAGAGGTGAAGTGTGTAATGTAGATCTCCTGTCTTATTTTAGTAAAGTCCGTTTGTATGGAAGGTTGGTTATTTATGAGAGTCTCCAGGTTGGAGAGCTCTTTCCTGTTTGTTGTATAGGATGATGATCAGGTGGTTCCTCAGTTTCTTTGATAGTGTGTGGCATAATCTCTCACTGTGGTCTGTGCAATATATAGATAGCAGTGGATTTTTCACCTTCAGTTGGTATGATGTCCATCCGTTTGCATTTGGAAAGGAAGATGATATCTGTCTGTACTTGTGCAAGTTTCTTTATGAGGTTGATGGATTTCCACTCCATACGGCTAAATGCAGTGCCTTGCATGGTGTCAAGTATCAGAAGGGTAGCCGTGTTAATCTGGATCTGTAAAAGTGGCAAAGAGTCCTGTGGCAAATATTGAGTTAGCCACCCTTATGTTTTGGAAAAATGTCCACTTCTTAGATTTGTGAACACAATTATGCTCAAAATCAGAAAGATCCAAGATTGTTTTTGATTGAATTTTTGCTGCATTCTCTTATGTTCTCACATCCTTCGACCTGAGTCAGACATAGTTGAGATCAGTATGTGCTGGCAAGTCTGACACTTGTATTGCATCTTATACAGATTCCCTGATATTTTTTCATTATTGCTGCTATTATGCATTCCAATAATAAAATCTTCACTGTTGCAATGCACTTTTGTAATTCATTTGCTTCTTTATGCTGTGACTTTTCAGTTTCGTTGATAAATACAATACTAACCAGATCACCTCAGTTTGAATAAAAGATTCCATGATATAAAGAGGAAGTTTTCTTTTTTAAAAGACTAATTGTCTTCCTGCACCACACTGACTTGTGGGAAAGCCTGTAATTTTTCAGTCCTGTCTCACAAGCTAAGACATTAAATCCTTTTAAATTAAATTAAATCCTTTTACCAAAAATCTATTTTTTTAAATAATCATTTTCTTTTTTTCTCAGCCTGTGTATTCATATGTCATATTAAAGATGTCATATGTAGTTTCTTTCTTTATTTAGGAACAAACATTTTAATATTTTTTTTATTTAGTGTTGTGGTATCCTTGATAAATACTATAATTCATTCATCCTTATTACAGTAGAGTTAATTGCAATTTCTGCCTGACTGATATTTGGGATTCCCAACCAAGAATACAAAAATGCAGTTTCATTTTAATAGATAATTTTTAAACTCCACAATTTGCACATTTAAACCATGTAGTATGAAATGATATCCATGAACTCACAGCTGTCTAAGAAAAGGTCATAACACGGTAACATCTTAAATCTGTGGCAATCATCACCAGTTCTACCCCCTTGTACAATGTAATATAAGCCTTACAAGCCGAAGAGCTCTAAGGCAAGCTGGCAATTCAAGACAATAGTCACTGGGCCTATGGTACCCTCCCTAGGGAAAAAAAGTTAAACTTCAAGTTAAAATATACATGATGCGAGGCCCTGGATATTTGGAGGTATTTGGTTTTCCGCCTTGCAAAGGGAGCCAGGGATGTCCTGCCCAAACTGGTAGAGACTCCGTATCTGCAGGGAAACTGGGGGTCCATCCTGTGAGTCTCAGAACACCACACTTCTGTGTTCCCTCTCCGTCATGCAGCAGAGGTCACGTAGGTACCATGCCATGGTTGAATTCTACTTTCCGTATGAACATAGCTGGAAAATAGAAACTCAGAAGTGACTGTCAAAGTCATTGCTGCGGTAAGCAGCAGCAAATCCAGCAGATATGTCGTCTTGGCTTGATGTGGAGCACACTGTAAAGAGTGGCTGCTCTTCAGCTGAGTTCCCCCAAAAATCTGGTTTCCCCAAATGCAAAAAGTGTGACATGGGTATCTTATATCAGCTTCCCACTCCTTTAGGCATGTATACAAATTATGTTGTGTTTCAGCATCTTGACTTGGGCTGAACTTACCTTCTGCCTTTAATTGGAGCAGCTCTAATGCTGCTGACAGCTCCTGTGAAATTTCCACACCTTGGATTGAAACCAAGCTCATTTAAATCAATTAGATTCTGATCTAGTTTTTTCCCCCACCCCCTTAACTGAACTATACTTTGAGCTAAAATAAGAAACAAAACTAGTTGGTTATTTGAAAACATGCTCTTCAAAGATAGTCTGGTTCCTTTCTAAGCTCTTATCTCTACAAAAGTGTATCCATGTGTTTAACTTTAAGTTTTAGAAATTTTTTTTTTCTGTAATAAAGCTGAGTTCAGCTGTACCTGATGCAAGATCAGGGCTTAAGGCATTGCCCCATCAGAGGATAAGCAATGAAGGCTTTGTCCACCCTAGTAAAATTACATATCGCTGACAACTCGTGGCAACAAGGGATGCAGCTAAACGCTAAACAGAGTGACAGGCCAATACAAACTGAAATTAAAATGAAAGTGTTCAATTGCTTTAAACACTCCAAGGGTCATAAAGTCAACAGTGTTTCAGAATCCATAAAATAAAATAGAAAACATGTCAGAATATCTTGATCTCTTTGCTCTCAAGTTTTACCATCCTGCCAATGATTACTTCCCTTGGTGGTGGAGTATATTTATTTTTGTCTAAGAAAGGACTGCAGGGATTGAATTATGTTATAATAATTCCTGCCTAGTTGCATAAATAGAACTCAGCCTGCGGCCTCCTACTCTAACATACAAGGTGTGAATTATTGCACCCAAAATTCACAACCCGTCATGTCTTATTGCTTAATTTGAGATACTTGATTTAAAATATAACCTATCAGAGCATGTCAAAGCAGTGCAAGAATTTGACACTCAAATTCCTGTTTAAAAAAAAAATTGTGAAAACTACTTCTCACACTTTGAAAATTTACCTCATGTGGTCACCGGCCAGTCCCCTTCTCCAGGTTGAAATTATTTCTGTTATCCTGGTGAAGGGCTGAAGTGGTTTTATTGTTTATCTTGTTCCTGTTATGGAAACAATAAACAAATCCTTTAATAAGGGGCTTTTTAGAAAACAAAGGATCCACACTTGATCCAAGTTAGTATATGCTGTAGAAGTGCTTGTAGAAGATGAAAAGATTGTAAGAGATTTTGCTGAAATGCAGAAAGTAATATATCTGGAGATCATATGTTGTTAATGAATCTAAAGCTAGCTAAGAAAAATGTGTATCTTTTTCATGATTTCAGTTAATGGCAAATGGTTCTTTGTGTTCAGTTGTTTATAATTATCTATTACCAATGGAGCCAATTTCTGCCCTGGCTTGCAATTAATGTAACTCAGGTTTAAATCAGAGGAAGATTTGGTCTACAGTATACATTTGGTGGCTAGTTCTGAAATTGTTAGTGGAATAAGTTTATTCTTCATGTTGAATGCCCACAGATTATTTGGAAATGCAGGATCTGTCACTTAAGAACAGATAATTGTATTGTTTACTTATAATTTTTAAAACATTATTATTACTGCAGTCAAAATATGTTATTGTGATGAAAGTCTTAAGCAGTAGATTCACTACACCTTTTTTTTTTTAATTAAATTCTAGCTGGACAACTTAGCCAGTCAGCTCATTTCGCTCTCCAGTTGCCTTACAATGTGCTAGGTTTGGGACGCAGTGCTAATTTCCTTGATCACTTATATGTTGGCATTCCTCGTCCTTTAGGAGAAAAGGTAAGTTGAGATTTATCATGGGTGAACTATTTTTTCTGGTATTTTCCTTGCCCAATGAAGTTTTGGGGGGGTGCTGTTCTTAGGACTGCTCTCTTTCAGAACTCAGAATTATAAAGAAACATTTTTCATGGGTATTGAAAACGGTTTGCTGAAGATTACTGTGTGTCCATTTTCTCCAGCATATAGTTTAACTCATTAGCCTCTGAAGTAAACAATAAAACAAAAATATCACTCATGAGAAAAACAGAGAAGTACGCGTTTGTGTGCTGTTTGCATAGAAAAATAGAGCTGGTTTATATTAATAACATTTCAGTTTGCTCTAAGAATCCAATTATTATGCCAGCAACCACACTAATTTATATTGTAATCCCATCAGATCTCCCCAGGTGGATGAGGCCCACATGACTCAGTACTTGGCTGGGAAACACTCAAGAATTCCAGGGTAGGGCAGGAAAACAATGTCTGTCACCTGTTGAATCACCTGATTCCCTCTGAATTGGTATTGTACTCTTTACCAGCATGGTGCAAGGGGAACGGTTCTGCTGGAGGAACCTTCCTGCTGATGAAATGTGAAACCACGATCCTGACAACTTGTGGTGATGAAAGGTCTCACAATGCTATTTTTAAAAATAGGACTGTTTACTCCAGTGTCCTGACTACATTTGGATAATTAAATTCTGCCTATATAAAATTTCCCTACTGAATCAGTTGGATATAATATTTTTAGAGGTGAAAGTAAGCTGGTATGCCCCGGTATGGCATACCGGCAAGAGCCGGTGCGCCGTACCAGGGTGGATCGACTTCCCCCGGCGCAATTTAAAGGGCCTGCAGCTCCCAGCAGTGGCTGGAGCCCCTGGCCCTTTAAATTGCTGCCAGAGCCCCACTGCCGGAGCCCTGGGGTAGCAGCGGTGGGGCTGGGGCGGCGATTTAAAGGGCCTGGGGCGGTAGCGGTGGCCAAGCCCTGGGCCCTTTAAATCGTCCCCAGAGCCCCGCCGCCGTCGCTTCCCCAGGGCTCCAACAGGCTCCAGGGACGATTTAAAGGGCCGGTGCGGTAGTGGCAGCCGGAGCCCTAGCGAAGCAGCGACAGAGTCGATTTAAAGGGCCCAGAGTTCCGGCTGTCGCTACTGCCCAGGACCCTTTAAACCGCTTCTAGAGCCCCTGGCTGCCGCTGTTACCCTGGGGAGGGGGAAGGAAGCACTTGCCGGTATAGGGTGGGCCGGAGCTGGCTCTGACCTCCCCCAGCCCCGCCCCTTCCGGGGGCCACAGCCGGCCCCAGCCCAGCCCCATACCGGTAAGTCCCTAGACTTACTTTCACCCCTGCGTATTCTTCACTTCCTGCTCTAAACTGGAGTGCTAATGTGCACTTTTTAAACACTGCCATGGTTCACCTCAGAGATTGTGGTATTTCAGTGGTGGATTAAGTGATCCTTGTGTATCATTTTTATTCAGTTTGTAAATTGCTTTGGGATCTTTCAGGATAAAAAAATCTTTATATTCATGTTAGAGAATTATCACTATTTTTTTCCTGTCTTCTGGAAAATTAACTGTGTTTGAGCTTTTTGTTTTTTCTTGTATAACATTAATCAGAAAAGTTCAGAATATTTAAAATTTGTATTAGTTTGTAAGAAGCGGATATACCTTCATTCCTTCTTTCAGTCCATAAGAAAACAGGAATGGACAGCTATCATCCCGAACTCCCAACTTATAGTCATTCCATATCCACACAACGTTCCTCGAAGGTAATGTAATCGTTTGAAGTAGATTTTGAAAATGATACTATGGATGCAGAACTGTAATTGTGTGTCATGGACTATGAATGAATGATGGTGGAATGATTATAGAAAAGGTTTAATAAAAATTCTAACAGAAAAGGTCTTTTCTTTTCATGTGCAGCTAGTTACATTTGATCATCTGAAGAGCAGATTAGCATATTCAGAACTTGGTGTGTCCCTTCAGGGCAACTGCAGCTGTGTTCCCCCTTTATTGTCCATCAAGGGCAGCCACTCTAGTTTCCAGACACTCCAGCTGTCACCTCTCTTGGGTGGAGACACGTTTCTCCCTCCCTTCTGACCAAGCTATTTCCAGACTGCACCATTCCCTGTCCTCACTGTGTCAATCCCAGCAGAGATAGGCTGCCCAGGTATGTCTGCCTGCTTTCTCTGCAAAGACTGAGAGGTGTAATTGCTACAGTTATAAAGCACAACACAACACTTCCTGTGCAAGCCTACTTCATTCTTAAGGTAAAAAACATTCCACAGTGAAAACAATAAAAGAACCTATATGCGTGCTAATAAGCTTACCAGAGTTCACCCCTATCCTAACATGGATTCTTACAGGAGCTGTCCTTCAAACCCCACATAAGGGGGATTCCTTGTGGTTACAAGTTCATCACAGCTTCAGCTCAGAACAAGCACTCAGTCTCATGAGCCCTCAGGAGGCCCTGTCCTTCCAACCCTCCCCAAAGGATCAGAGCCCTCCATGGACCAGGGATCCTGTCCATTTGCTGTATCAGGTAGAAGACCCTGAGCCAATTTAAAACCAGGCTGTTTGTCCAAAAACCATTGCTTTGTCTGGTCCCTGGAGATTTCAGTTTGAACGAGTATGTGCAAACCTCTCCAGGTGGGTGGCTTCAAAGGGTTGATAACGGAGGAAGTACATTAGCATCCCCCTTTCCCTACTAGAGAAGGTACATACAATGCCACAATAACACACAATTGCATTTTTTATACAATGTACCCCAAAGTATTGACCCTAATTCAGTCAGGTTTAACTTAATTCAATAAACTTTATCTTAATTCCATAAAGTTTGTTCAGGCTATTACAGGATATTGTCAGTGTGTCATACTTGGTATATTATAGATGTGTTCATTTGTGACCATTGCTAAATTGTCGGGGAGTAGGCAGATGGAGAGAGAATATGTGTACATGTTTATGTGGAATATGTGTACGTATTCCCTCATCTGTATGAGAGATTCTTGTAAATAAGCATATAGCTTTATTTCCTTTTGTGGATCATGACAGTCAAATTTAAAATACATTGCGCATTTCACACTATAGTAATATTGGTATTTTCTCTTTAAATTATTGAACATACAGGTATTTGCATAAATGTTTTATATATTTACAGTGAGCATCCATTAAGTATTTTCCAATAAATGAAAACATACCTGCCAACTTTCTTTTTGACCAAGTAGCAAGCATTGTCATGGGGAAAATAGGCTTTTTTTGGTTTCATCAGATATACATTCAGTGTGTCCAGTTAGATACAAAGGTTCTATTCAGTCCTTCAACACATGGTGTGTGTTGCCATGGATACATGTATTTTCCTGTAGCTAAGGGTCAGAGGGTTCCTTGAAGGAGGACTTTCATATTGAAATCAATTTAGAATAAAAACATTTATACCAAAAACCTGAACTTGGCCAGCACTTTTCTGTGCTACTTTTGCTGTTATTGAATATATCTGTCATAATTAGGGGTCTACTTAAATCACGGAGAAATCACACATTTTTCCCAGATTGGTCACGACATAAATAGCACATTTCGCAGATGGGTAACACATCCGCGAAATTTGCTATTTATACTGTGACCAACCCATGAAAAATGTGTGATTTCTCCACAGCGTTTCTCAGACTGGGGCCCTGACCCAAAAAGGGGTTGCAAGCCTATTAGGGGGTTGTGGTATTGCCATCCTTACTTCTCCACTGCTGCTGCTGACAGTGGCGCTGCCTGAAGCTAAGCGGCGGGAAACCTGCAGCTGCTGCCCAGGCGCCCAGCTCTGCAGACAGCAATGCCGCCAGCAGCAGCAGAGGTATTGAAGAGCGGAGAGCAGCAGCTGCTGGTGGCCATATCATGCCACCCTTATTTCTCTGCTACTGCTGGCCACAGCACTGCCTTCAGAGCTGGGTACCCGGCCAGCAACAGCTCTTCTCCACTCTGCCTTCAGAGCCGGGCAGCCAGAGACCAGATTTCACATTCTGTGATGTGATTTTCACAACTGCGAATTTGGTAGACCCCTACTCATAATAAATACTTGATTAGTCACATTCTTGCTTTCTCTTCTGCTTGATCTTGCAGTGAAGTCAATTTTATATATAATGAAATTATTCTTATATCACAATTTCAGCATTATAACTTTACTGTAGAATCAAATATGAGAAGAGATGAGATGTGACATCCCTTTTATATAAACTATGTTGCGTTAGTGATTAAGCACAAGAATAACATCAGTCAGGTGAATAAGATTTAACATTCTAGCCTTATGTATTTTAAAGATTCCCACGTACAGAAATCTCTCTAAATCCTCTTGCTTTCAAATTATTGGGTTTAGTTTTCTCATAGAGGAAACACATGCAGATATGGACACTGTAGACTGACAATAGGTGGAACTCAATATTGGAGATTATGTGAAAACAGGAGAAATATACATATTCAAAACTTTCACTACACATAGACATTTCCTAAGATTATATCCAGATTTCATTTAAATAGCATGATTGCAGCTCAAGGTGACATACCTGAGCTAGCTGTAATCTAGCTACCTGATGTCCCAAAGTACTGTAGCTGCACCAGCATGTGCTTTAGTGCAGACTAGCCCTACAAGTAATTAACCAGGATTCTGTGTGGACTTAACTGCTCCGGGATCCGAGATAGCTAAATTAAAGACAGCTTGGGAATGTCTTCTTGAGCTCCAGTCACACCCCATGACTGGAGGTTTTAATGATGGGAAAAACGAGTGAAATGATATCATGAGTCAAGAGAGAAGATGAGCAGTTGAGAGGAAGATGATTTTAATCAGGCTGTTTAAAACTTTCTTATATAACTTCAGTGACTAACATTTTGGTGAAAGGAAGTGTTTATTACGGAGTCAAACATACAGATTCAAGCGCATCCCTCTGTACTTTTGCTTTCAGTTAAGATGAGAGTGCACACAGTGCAGCTGCTGTGACACATCAAGGATGTCCTCTACAAAAATAAGGGAAGACCAGACTTTACACATCTGATATTCCTAAACAGGAAAGAAACCCCTTTAAAAAAAAATTATTTCTACAGCCTAGAGAAGTATACGGGATGCAATCCTAATTTGTATTTAAATCCTTTTCAGATTCCTTAAATCCCCAAGCAGTACTTCCACATTTTCTCAAAAGTCCCAGTGAATCATCATTCTCTCTGAATAGTCTTTTCCAATGATAAACAGGCATTAAGGATATTAATCCATTCTTCTATTGACAGAATTGATTCTTTCCTCCAGTAATATAATAAAATAGGAAGAAATTGCCTAAGGAATGAATCCTCTATTCTCTTCAAATATACAAATTATCAGGACAAAATGGTCTGTTCTCTCAAGTCTGCAGCCAGTCAAACTGAACAGTATCACTTTAGAGAGAACTGCTTAATTCATCTCAAGGGGGTTTTAACTTTGAATCCTAATGAAGATTTATAGTTTACACTTTACTATTTCACTGATGATCAATTTAGGTGAAACATCCAGCTATTCTGCAATTGAGTGGAGCTTAAACATCCCCCTTTTCTGACAAATTTGACCCTTGTCATCAGACTCTTCTCCCTAATCCTTCTTCATAATAAAAGTTCCCTTCCCTGTCTCTTAAAGCCAAAACATTTTTAAGACTGGGTGAACAAAGACCAAACATCAAGGGCCAAAATTTCAGTGCTAAGCACAATGGGTTGAGAACAGATGGGTCAAATCCCAGGGGGAAAGGTTACTACTCAGGAGTCACCCTCATTTCCAGAGTAGCTGCATTGATCAGCAGTGAAATATAGAACAGTGCTGACTGATACATAATCATCCTCATAAGGCTTCAAAGTTAAATCTGTGCACTTGTAAAACCCCACATGTGCACCACAAACAGGCCCACTGCAGGTGCAGGACCTTAGAGTCTAGCTACACTATTACTACATTTGCTTGTTTATACCCATGGTTGTACCTTTTTTTTTAAACCACAGTGGGTGTGTGCACGTCTTGGGTAGGTCCGCCAGTTGTACCCTGTTTTGGAAATTTGCCCTTCCATGTGCTCCATTGCTATCATTAAAAATAGATGGAAGTCTCCTCACCCCAAGAGTTCAAATCTGACATAGGCATGAGCAATATGTCCAGCTCTGGATCTGAACCTCTCCTTAGTTCTGGGTGTTTGGATGGAGTGGGTGGCATTAGGCCTATGTGTACTTCACGTATTAAAAGATCCATTTTTCTTTCTATCTGTACTTCTATGCAATATAATATTATCTGTAGGATACCAAATATTCATTGTATATTAGCAGATTGACTGACTTAAATTTTTAATTGAGTGGACAGTCTATTATATAAAGTATATAAAAGACACTTTTGCCCTTTTTTTAAAAAAATGTGTAACTGGACCATGGGATTTCCTCAAGGATAACACTATGATCTGTTTGGCTATCTCCTTAATTTTATAAGCTGTGTTAGAAGCTATTTTAAAATTGGTTGATTCTTACTGGCTAGCCTACAAATGGTGCCAGAATAAGAAGTCAGGTAAATTACTTGCTTCTTGACTCAATTCAGTGGGACCTAATAGCTCACTGGACTGGGACTCAGAATAGCTGAGTTTCATTATCAGCTCTGGCATTGCCCTGCTGGTGACTCTGGGCAACTCAATTCATCTCTCTAAGTAGACTTACACAAGTGCTTATTTTAATACTCCAAATGGGAGAATATTGAGCAGTTTATGCAAATAGACCCCAGTTTGGCAAGGTACTTAAGCATTTGTCTAAGTTTAAGCATGTGGGTAGTCCTGTTGTAGAAGGTCTGGAAGGATTCATAGATTTTAAAGCCAGAAAGGGGCCATTATAGCCTGTATAACGCAGGTGATAGAACTTCCCCAGTGATTTCTACATAAAGCCCCTAACTTCTCAGTGAGACAGACCATATCTCTTTAGAAAGACAGCCTGCTTGCAGTACACTTAGATATTTTTCTAAAAGATTATTACACACTAGTGCAAACAGAAATTGATGCAGGAATTACTGGGTGAAATTCTATGAACTATGTTGTGCATGAAGTCGGATTAGATGATGATGATGATAGTCTCTTCCAACTTTAAAATGTATTAATGTATTGACATGCTTAAAATTTGACACATTCTTAAGTACTTTGCTGAACTGGGGCCATGGCCAGCACTTAGTCACCCATGCCAACAATACATGCGCACATCTCCAAATACAAAAATTGTAAACATATTAGGAATCCTGTTTAAAAATAAAATCTCATTGACAAAGCGTACTTTGCAAGTAATGCAAGGGTACTGTTCTTCAAATTAGCAATAATTAAGTTTCTATACAGTCTCACTGCCATTGATATTTTTATAAATTCTGTTGTACCACTTTCAGCTACAACCAACCTCTTGGGCACTTTTATTTGCCCCCCTTGTGTTTCTGAAGGAATGTTTTCTGCAAATTTATTTAGAAATAAAATACACATTGGTTTCATTTTTCAGTCTATTTCAAGGTTTATTGACTACAGAGACTGACCTTATTGGTCAATAAATTTTGATTTAATCCAAAAAGGGGTCTATATTTAATTTCTGCCTTTGAGCGAGTCACTTAAAAAAATAAGATATGCACTGAACTACTACATGCAACAATCATGTAATATTTAAAAGAAACAAAAAATGCTGTACTTTTAAGCATATATAATAAGAGGTAAGCAGTAATACATACCTTAGAAGATTTTGCCACTGGAGTTTGAAGCAGAGAGTGGAAGGCGAGGCCTGAATGGCAATGTCTTATTTGGTCACAAAGTTTGAGCTGAATGTTTAAAATAATGTGAGCTTTAAAGGTGGATTATTCCTATTTGAAAATATGACAAACTTGTGATGGGCTTGAATTTATCTTTCTTCAGAATAACTTAAATATTTTTAAAAGATCCAAGTAGTAGTTAAAGTTACAAAAACTTAACAAATCTGTGCCTCAGTTTATAGGTAAAAAAGGTATGAGGCTAAATAAATGGCTGTGAAGTGCCTTGAGATTTTTGGATGTAGGGACCTATGGCTCAGAGGGTTTTGTGTTAATATTTGGACATGCAGGAAATGAACTACTTAAGCTAACCATACTGCAGACGTGGACTTTACATCGCAAGCCCAGATCACTCCTCCCATAGACAAAGTCAGAAAAGGGCATCAGGGAGGCTGATAAATTGCCCCCTAAGGGGAAGGTGCTGGAGAGCTGCAGGATAGGGAGGGATGCAGTTTCTTGTGAATCCATCTGTTTTTACAGAAATTCTGTAGATTATGCCTAATATGTCAGCTCTCTAAAAGGCTAACATTTTTATGTTTGCAGGTTGAAAACATTATATCCCATCACCACAAATGAGGCACTTGCAGCTAATTTTGCTGAAATACTTAAGTAAAATCAATATCAAACAATTTGTACTTAAGGAAAGAATGAGATTACATTTGATTGGCTATAGTTATCTTACAGCCTTATCTGACTGTACTGACATCTTGACAGGTTTCAGAGTAACAGCCATGTTAGTCTGTATTCGCAAAAAGAAAAGGAGGACTTGTGGCACCTTAGAGACTAACCAATTTATTTGAGCATGAGCTTTCGTGAGCTACAGCTCACTTCATCGGATGCATACCGTGGAAACTGCAGCAGATATTATATACACACAGAGATCATGAAACAATACCTCCTCCCACCCCACTGTCCTGCTGGTAATAGCTTATCTAAAGTGATCATCAAGTTGGGCCATTTCCAGCACAAATCCAGGTTTTCTCACCCTCCACCCCCCTACACACAAACTCACTCTCCTGCTGGTAATAGCCCATCCAAAGTGACAACTCTCTTCACAATGTGCATGATAATCAAGGTGGGCCATTTGGAAATGGCCCAACTTGATGATCACTTTAGATAAGCTATTACCAGCAGGACAGTGGGGTGGGAGGAGGTATTGTTTCATGATCTCTGTGTGTATATAATATCTGCTGCAGTTTCCACGGTATGCATCCGATGAAGTGAGCTGTAGCTCACGAAAGCTCATGCTCAAATAAATTGGTTAGTCTCTAAGATGCCACAAGTCCTCCTTTTCTTTTTACTGACATCTTGTTTTTAACTCCCTGTGATCAGTAGGGTTGGTTTTCATAAAACACCATATCACACTGGCACATCTGATGGATATGAAACCAATAAAACTATATTTTTGGACGTAGTCTTTAATGGCACAGAAATGTGCTACAACTCAGGAGTAAGCTTTCTGGATCTTAAACACCTTTATTATCAATGTGAAAAATTATTCTGATGTGAAAAATCTTTCTAGTTTCATAGTCCGTAGTGTACTGTGCATAAGGTACTTACTACATGATTTAAAATCAATTGTTATGAATACCCAAGTACAAAAAAGTGGAATAAAACAGATTAGAAAGATTAAGTAACTTTGTCTCTTAATACACTCTACTAATATGGGATGTGCAAAAATGTTTGTCACAAATACTGAAATTGTTGCTATTTCTGTATCTCATAGAAATGCCCTGTTGTAACCTGATTTAAAGTCACATTGTTCCCTGATAGAGTAAAACCAAGAGCACTCAGGAAACTCCACAAAGTTTGTCAGGCAGACTTGTTTATAAATTTCCCCTCCAAATGCAGGATTTTGTGGAGGAGACAGGAAGCAAGGCATCCGTACCCTATGAAACCCCCACTTCATTATCTACAAGGAAATGAAGTACTACTCTACAGTGTGATGACCCTCCATGATGCTGCCTGGCCCCTCTCTTTCCCTGGAAGCACAGCTGTCATTGGCTGTCCTTGCCATGCCTGTACAGTGGGTTCTGATACTTACGTAGGCACAGAGAGGAACTTAATGCAGCATTAATTTCTGAACAGTGTAGATATGCAGATGACTGATGGAAATGTACAATGACTGCTCCCCAAGTCCCCTGCAGTGCCGTGTTGCAGCAAAGGGGCTTTCTTGGCAGAAGAGGCAGCATGCCAGGTGGACTGTTTCCCTGCTCTTTTCCCTTCACCTAAGTCTCAGGCACGGCTTTTTTGGAGGCTTATCCTGTGCATTTTATTTTGCTCCCTTCCATGCCCACTGCAAAAGAAGTGCCACGTTAAGGAGTGCCTAAATGAAAGAGTCAGTCCCTGCGGCTAACCATAGCACTTCTGTGAGCACTTCAATAGAAACTAAGCTTAGAGATGGCATTAGTTGGAAATGGCAATGATATTAAACCCTATATTTGTAAGTAAACATTATTAGGGGAGGTCTTTCAGTAAAGCCCCTGGCTTTTGAAGACCAAGTCGTGGGTCACCGTACTACCTTTATATTTTTGTAAACATAATCTCTATTGAATCTACTCTTTCTCCTAATGAAGAGTGACTGAGGTTTCCTTTGCTTCTCCTCTTCCGTGTAGCTGGAGTGCCAAGCTGTACCTGACCCCAAGTAACATTGTGCTGCTCACAGCTATAGCCCTAATTGGAGTCTGTGTTTTTATCTTAGCAATAATTGGCATATTGCACTGGCAAGAAAAGGTAAGCTTAATTAAGTGGAAATGATTTTCTACATGTATCTTTACTGTACTTTAAACTTCCTAATATTTTAATATATGCCCTAAGCTGTGTTGTTTTGAACAGTGTTTTTCAGTTTGAAAAGTTTTGGGGGATATTCACTAAATTCATCAATCTATAATAATCCTCTCATTCTTGAAAGGTATCAGACTTTATTATTGTTCACAAAATTAGGAAAATTTAGGACTTATTGAAACCTTAGAAACAGATATTTGGTATTTAGTTTTAATTTTGAGTCATAAAAATGGAAATTTGGCAGTAACAGGTAAGTGCTGATAGTTCAGGGAAAACCATAATTCATAACTAAATGGAAAATGTTCAGTTCATATTCGGGTGACCAGACAGCAAGTGTGAAAAATCAGGACAAGGGTGGGGGGTAAAAGGTGCCTATATAAGACAAAGGCCAGAATATCAGGACTGTCCCTATAAAATGGGGCACCTGGTCACCCTAGTTCATATCCAGGATGAATATCTTGCACTCTCAGCCTTTGATCAGAATTTAAAGGAATGAGTCTGGAAATAAAACTACATGTAAACCCCCAGCTTACACTTCTTTAGTTCTGCTGGTAATTCAGAGAGAAGGGAAACATCCCTTGTCATTTTGTGTCCTCACTGAGTGTACTAACATTAACATTTAAGACCGTGTGTGTGATTTTATCATGGACATACTGGTTGTTTTGTTGTATATAGCTGAAATACACTACAGTGTATAGAAATTCATTGATTTGAAGAAGCATTTTGAGAGGGTTCTTTCATGTCACAAAAGAAAAGTGGTCCCATTTTTCTTAACCACTCTCAGTGCACAATAATATTCAACTGGCAGGATAGCCAATAAGTGCTGCTACCTAGCATACCGTAATTACAGCTGTCAAATAAAATTACTGCATTTTTGACTTGGTATGCCTGGCAGTGTTTGTGAACTAAAAGGCCAGTTAAACATTCAGATAGGTGTCAGATGAGCAAGGATCCCGGAACTCCTGCATTCTCAGCCTCCCTTTGCCCTGCTGTGTGAGCAAATCACTCAGACACTGATTTGGTTTCCCCATCTATATAGTGATCATGATACCACATAGGAATAATGTGATGGTTAATCAGTTTACATAGACAGCACTTTAAAACTTAACTATCAGTATTATTATTGTCAATTCAGAAATCGTCTTTAACACTTTCAGAATGCATGAAAGAAAGAGAGAACACAACTGAATGGAAATTGTTTTTAAAGGGGGGGGATGCTTTAACTACACTGAGAACTGTAAGCCTGTCACAGAAGACTAAAACAGCAAAATCTAGTAGAACACAATCCAGTAGGATGCCCAATTGTACACTTGTGTGGTCTGTGACAACGAAATCTTTGGAATGGAGCCAGAGCAGGTGATACCATGTTTCCCACAACCTAGTTTTCGTTATAGAAATATAGAGAGATATAGCATAGATACCTAGTAAAATTGTTGTGAAAGGTTACCAGCTCAGGCACATGCCTATGTCATGATGGTGACAAGCCAACAATATTTTACTCACTCTTAAAAATAAAAGTATTAGCCTCAAGTAGCAAGCAGGAAGAATTTTGCAAGTCGGATAAATTGAAAGAGCGATTCATTGCTTGCTCGTGTATATGTTAGAAATGTTGTTAGGACTCTGTAGCTGCAGACAAACAGTTTATTTGTCACATAAGGCTAATCTCAGTTCCCAATAAAGTTAATCCAACATTAGTAAACCCTGGAAAGAAGTACATAGGTAAAATATTCTGGACTGGAGAGAGGAAATAAAATACATGGAAAATTACTACATGTAACTAGAGACCATACAGATATAGGTACAAGCTGAATACTCTCCTTATTTATCCATAAACACACACATGTCAGTAACACTGTTGTTTTGACAGATCTACATGTACAGCACTCAAATAAGGAAAGAAATGTATTTACCTTCCCAGTTGTTCACTGTTTATACACATGCATATGCCCACAAACAAAGTGGAGCCCCAATTTTTCATCTGCAGTTCTTAATGCTATTATTGGTTGAATTGCTACAGTCTTACTGTCCCTTTTGTCAAATTTTTCAATTTTGGTTCTCTTAACAGTAATTTTAAAATAATCTAGTTCTTAAATTACAAGAGCTGGGACCACGTGTGGTTGCTTCAGAGCCAATTCACCATTCCTAATAATATTTATCATCTTTTACAAGGCAGATGACATAAAAGCGCACTTCAAAGCATTTTTCATTTAACCACTTAAGCAATAATCCTTGAAAAAAACGTTCATTAGAATAACCCAAAGCATTGGGTCATTAATACTAAAACATCTCATCATTAACGGCAGCAGCCAATTTTGAACAGATTATTGCTATTATAAACTGACACCTATTAAGTATTAATTGTTGAGGCAGATAGTTAGCTTTTTGTCTTCTGTTGAATGACAGAGTTGAAAAAATAGCCATTCTGTGGCAGTTGACAACTAATTTTCTATTAGAATGCAAGGTATGTACTATGCTGTTTCTTGTATTCTATAAAGTGTTATGGTTTATTTTTCAGAAAGCAGATGACCGAGAGAAACGACAAGAAGCCCATCGGTTCCATTTTGATGCTATGTAACATGCCTTAAGATCTATGAAGGAGCTGCTATTCATTTGCTTAATCAAAATACGAAATTCCAACTTGTAAAGGAGATTGGGGGAGCTGAGGTATTGTTAGTGTGTTATTTGTACATGTTGCATTATTTGGTATTTATTTGAAAAGCACTAAAATCATACCTGAATGTCTCAATATGAGCTTTCAGTAAACAATTTGTATATACTGGCAGTTATTGGCCTTTATTTAACAACACTGTCAATTTATTTTTCTTAGTAAGGGATTTTTTTTGCATTTGTTCCAATGTTTACATACTGCCACTTGTTCCAGTACAACATTTGACGGAAAAGAAGTAACGTGTAAATAAAGTTAGCATTTCACTGAGAAGAATCCTTTAGTGCCGCTGGAATTGGTCTTGTCATTTCTGCAATATAAATTATATGTCTGTAAATTAACCTAATGCAGATTATCAGATGAGACATTTTACATCAATTACTATAACTGTACTCTTGGGGTGCTTGATCTAAAGTGTCTAGATCTTTTTTCCTTTGTTTTAATCCTTACATGCAATAGTTAGATGAGAATTTATTTACTGAATGACTAAATTAAATCTACAAAGCTAATAGCCAAATAACTAATCATTGGACATCTGTACTGTTGATGTATATTAGTTCTAGGCATGAAGCATTCAAATTTTAAAAAATAAATAAAACCTAAGTTTATACAGAAATTAATTATCATAATCCAAAATATGTAAAAATTATGCCTTCCTAGAATGGATGTGATCAGAAGAATTTTGCTTGAGTACTGATGTGTATCAATGTGACTATACTTAAATTTAATTATGAAAGCAAATAGCCATCAAGATTATGAATGGAATTTGATTTTCTTGGGGGGAAGCTTATAGAAAAACCTGTAAGGGAGACTGGGGTGGAGTCCTATGTTTTGCCTGCCTGTTTCCACCCCAGAGGCCATTCATGATTAAGGGCTGAGGTATTCTATAGTTCATATCAAGTCCTTGATGTAAACTTCTTACTTGAGGGCATGTTATGCTATTGTCCCCAAATTCTGTAGGAAGAGAGTGATGATTATGTCTGAAGAGAAGCTCAGTTCTGTATATTCAAAATGTTGATAGCTTTCCATCATCCAGATTAGACTGCAGCAATGGTAATACATGTTCCCTGAAAACAATCATGCTTTTGTTTTATGTAATACAGTTTTCCTTTGTTCTTAAAATGGTTTGCATTTACATGATTCACTGTGTATTTAAATCTGTTAATGTGCATTCATAATAAATGTTTATTAAATCAAGCATGTTAGTTGCTTAAGTGCAAACAAATATTATCGTTGGTGCTATCTTTATATTGTAGCCTTGTTGGTCTGTTTCACTGTATGAGTGGTCACTGCCCCATAATCTGTTGTCACCCATTAACCTCTGATACTATATTCTCCTGTCAACATTGAGCTGTTAGTAGAGGAAAACAGGGCTAGTAAACTAAACTGATTATGTCCATCGTAAATCATGGTTAGAATAATTTATTTCTGTAACTGTCATGACACTTAAAAATGAGCTCTCATACAAGAGGAGGAGAACCATCCATGATATACTTCTACCAATCTGTGAAGCTTTCACTGGTACCAGCTTCTTGTGTATGTGTATATATAAGGTAATCTGACATATCCCATGTGTACTGGTCAGTTTCTTAACAAACATCTCAATGAGTTGAATGAGTCAGTTCTATGCCTCTCTTCGATTTTGTTTCAGGATATTTTGCACACTCAATAATCCAACATTGCATCAGTTTATACTCAGATTGTTTTTAAAGTTTTATTTGTAAACAGACTAGAAGCTTTTCTAATAAAAGCTTTATTATGCAACAGATTCTAGTTGCAACACACAGCTTTCCCTATAATGATAATGAACAATACATTCTAAGCATTACATATCATCAGTATTAAATACTGTTTTATTGTTAAACATTAAGTTACAATAAGATGTTTATTACCTTACTTAGGCTTTCCATACTGCAGGTGTCAAAAACAAAAATTTTCAGCAAGATTGCCATCACTAACAGTAAGATCAAGGATGTGACTGTAATTAGACTGTGTATTTCCAAGTGCTCTTCACAGTAATTGGGTGGTGAGAACTTGTTCTAACTATATAAACTTTCAGAACACATCCACAATACTCAACCGTGGTGAACAATGCTAGCTGGAGGCTTCTTCAATGTGAAATCTCACCTATGCAGAAACCATCAACTAGCCAGCTGACAAATGGTTGCTGAAATAAATATGAGTCTTCATTGTTCTCATCTCCCAGAATGCAACAGTTAATTTCTCCCCAGCAACTAATTGCGCCTGCTGCTCCATTTTCCCTTTAGGTGGTGTTATTTTTGGATAAAGAGATCTACAGCTACAAGACATCTTAAATTGGGAAAAGCCACTACAGTGGTTTGCTGACTGTACCACTGCCATCCTCCATTCTTCTCTACAACATTTTTTTCTTATTGGGGCTATAAATTTGGAGAAGATGCTGGAATAAAATTTTCATGTGTCACTTTAAAAATATTAACCACAATGATTAGTTTTATACATGGATTTATAAATACCTGTAGATCTCTTTAAACCATTATTATAAAAAATTATGATGCCAAGTATACATGATCCCATACACTAACCCTTGTTTCTACATTATTGCCCACATTTTATGAGCTGGGCCCATTCTGGGCCTAAGGCACATGTAATCAGTGACACATTAAATTCTACTGAGGAGAGGGGAATGATTGCCTTCAAACCTGGAAAAGTATTTATTTTTCTGTGGATGACATTTAACCATAAAGAAGGATGGACTCACTCAACCAATGGAAAATGGAAAATAAGTCGCTAATGAGATAAACCTGTCCTGAAGTCTCAATGTTTGTTCTCAGGTACTGTTCTGGCTATGTGTATGCAGGCAAGAAGCAATGATCCCGTAAAGCTTTACGTGACAGAGAGTATGCATGTGGGGGCACTGCAACTTGGCCAACTGTCTGGCAAACTTTCTAAGGATTGCCGGAGGCCTCTGTGAGACTTAGGAAGTTGGCTAAATTGTGATGTTCCTAACTCTACACTGAATAACTTTTTCAACATGACATTAAATATGTTTACATTATGATAGCAGATGGAAAACACAAGGGCCTCTAACATCTCATATTTGGGGGCTGTATCTCACTAAGAATTTTCATACAAGCCATTTATAGTCTGTCAGACAAGCCCAGACAATAAAATAGTTCTGGAGTACTGTGTCCAGTTTTGGGCCCCACACTTCAAGAAGGATGTGGATAAATTGGAGAGAGTCCAGCGAAGGGCAACAAAAATGATTAGGGGACTGGAACACATGAGTTATGAGGAGAGGCTGAGGGAGCTGGGATTGTTTAGTCTGCAGAAGAGAAGAATGAGGGGGGATTTGATAGCTGCTTTCAACTACCTGAAAGGGGGTTCCAAAGAGGATGGCTCTAGACTGTTCTCAATGGTAGCAGATGACAGAACAAGGAGTAATGGTCTCAAGTTGCAGTGGGGGAGGTTTAGATTGGATATTAGGAAAAACTTTTTCACTAAGAGGGTGGTGAAACACTGGAATGCGTTACCTAGGGAGGTGGTAGAATCTCCTTCCTTAGAGGTTTTTAAGGTCAGGCTTGACAAAGCCCTGGCTGGGATGATTTAACTGGGAATTGGTCCTGCTTTGAGCAGGGGGTTGGACTAGATGACCTTCTGGGGTCCCTTCCAACCCTGATATTCTATGATTCTATGATCACTAAACAAGTTCCCAACTCCTCTCCAACTCTCTATGATTAACACCTATTTTTGTATGTGCCTAGCATAAAACACAGAATATCCTAAGCACTTCAAATGTGGTCCAAAATTGTCCACTGGCTATAGACTATTGGTGATTTATAAAATAAACAGGCACCCATCTGCTACTCAGCATGCCTCTAACATTATTTCAAACACTATTACAACAAAAACAAAGCAGAACTCAAAGCAAATTTGAAACAGAGGACTTCTGGCAATTTTAGGGTAGAGGCGTTTGGAAGAGAGGCGGCACAAAATCAGTTTTAATGCAAAAGCAAGACAGCGTTTTATTATAGCTCAGCAGCTGTTACAACTGTGCCATTAGTCTGATCCTGCAAATGCTTCTGCTTAACTTCACAAACATGAGTAGTCCCACTAACTTCAATAGTGTTTGCAGAATTTAGCTGTAATACATTGCACATTTATAGCACCTTTAATCATAGAATGAGAAGTTCAACAAATTCACTACTAAAGTATGCTTCTGCTGTAATAATACTATGAACTGGCATCATGGGGGGGGCATGTTTGTCTCTCACTTCTAGATCAAGTTTACTCTGTCTAGTTTAAATATTCCTATAGTATCCATCACTGTAGTGCCAAAAACAAGTTCAGGTTTGCATTGAGATGGCCACAGTAGAGTCTGTGCTTCACAGTGTAGTAGTACTAGGATTTTATGTTTGTATTTTATATAATTTTAAATCCTACTACTACATATGTACAAAATATATGTAAAATACAACAGTTGCAAGTGTCCATCTAATTTGCAGGCAGTTTGCTAGATTTATTAGCTCTGAAGTCAGTTCCAAATTGCTGCATAAGGTACTGGAACACTGACAGGTGAAATGCAGGAAGGGACCAAGAGTAGGGTGCTCTTGACTACTTTGAAGTTTAGAACTACAACACAATACACTACTGCATGGGTTGCCCTTGGGAAAAAAATGCAAATATTGAACTAAACAGTCTCTAGAAACTGATAATGCTATTTTTGTTTTGACTAAAGGGGACCAGATGCTAATTTTAAACATGATAGACATATCACCTGTAGTCTGATATGGCACAAAATATAGTAGCAAATTTGCAGGGACAAGCAGCAATAGTGGGAAGCCTCTAAGGGGAGAATCTAACAGCGAAGGGGAGGATATGTTATGCTCATAAAAACAAAAGAAAACTTGCAGTAACTAGCAACTCTTTTGAGGCAAGGTTCTCCACATATCTATGACCTGATAGAGTCCTGTTATTCCACTACTTGCGGTTCCTGAACAAACGGTTGTCAAGCCCACCCAACAGTGGGGTACTTTTGGAACGAAGGCAAACGTCCACTGTGAACTAGGCGGAGACACCCCCAATTAATGTATTTCACTTGTGACATTTGAAGAAGACGGAAAACGACTAAATGAATTTACATGTGCCGCCCAGCTGCTCACCTGAGAAAGCACTTGCGCGCATATGAAGAGTACTTACAGCCCGTTACTAATCTAACCCCTCACAGCTGTGCCCATCCTCCGAGCCGCGAGTGGCTGGAGTGGAAACACGCTACGTGCCATTTCATGTCTCCATCATTTGTTTAAAAAAGCTCAGCACCACAAGCCTGAAACGGCCGAACACGTCCATTGCGCTCACTCAACCAAGCCGAGTTTGTAGACACAGGGCAGGTCTCTCTGCTGGCCAGGCTTTGATTCTACGACCCGCGGTTTCCTCGCTCAGCTGAGAGCCATAATCATGTCCCTGCTTCGACGAAAGTGCCTTCCAGCCAGCCCACTGCCTCCCTCGCTGCCTGAGGAGATTCTTCTCCCCCCTTCCCTGACAGCTCCCCCGCGCCAGCTAGCCCGAGAGCGGGGAGCCGGGGCCAGGCAGCCAGCTAAGTGCGCCTTTTTATTAACTCCATGTAAAATCATCGCTCCATTTTAGCCGTCACTCCCCGCCAGGCAGCAGCGTGCGCGGGGCTCTTCCCGGCCCCGACGCTGCAGGCGGCACAATGGAGCGGGGCGAGGCGCCGCGCCGGCCACACGCTGCCTCCCCGAACTGCTGACGCTGCTTTTCTGCAGCTACCGGGCGCCGGGGACCTGCTCCTGCTCCACCCTGAACGGACACCGCCCTTCGCTTGGCAGGGACCCCGGCCAACTGGGGGGGGGAAGGAGGGAGGAAGCGGGCTCCTGCCTCACCGTGGGCTCCCCAGCGGCGGGGACCTGCCCCGGCGGGCCCAGCACCTTCTCCCCCTCACTGCCCGTGCTCCACACGGCCCTCCCCAGAGAGGGGGAAATCCCTGGGAGCGGGGCAGGGCTGCCGGCACCTGTGCGCCCCCCGGGGCTGGGACGTGCCCGCCGGGAGCCTCCCCTCGCCCCAGGGCTGGGACGTGCCCGCCGGGAGCCTCCCCTCGTCCTCCTCACAGCTCTCCGTTCCCGCCCCTCGCACCCGCTGCCTTCCTCTCGCTAGCCCTGTGTGGGGCGCCCCCTGCCCGGGCGGGTTCCGAGGGGAGCGGCCCTGCTGGCGTGGGAAGGGGGAGGGAACATGCGTACAAGCGGCTCATTCCGGCAAACACCCCCCCCTTTAAATGAGCTTCAGTGAGCGGCTGCAGCTGAACCGGGAGCCGCCGAGCTGCCGACCCCGGGGGGAGCAGCGCGCCCCGGCACTCTGTGCGGCGGCAGCCTCCACCCACCCCCCGCTCGATGGGACTGAGCGCGGCGGCAGCGAAGGCTCCAGGCTCGGAGGGGTTTGGCTGAACTCGCTGCCAGGGGGGCGGCTCCCCTGAGCCCGGGGCACCGGCCATGGCCAGGGCGGAGACCTGAACCCGCCTAGCTGCACCAGCCACCGGGCAGCTCCCCCGCTGCTGCGCTCCGGCGCCCCTGGCTCCGTGCGGACGTGGCTATGCCTCGCCTCTGACTCGCTGCCACCCCGGCGCTCGGTCCTGGGCCAGGAGCGGCAGAGACGTGCCGCCCCCGCCCCGGAGAGAAGATGGCCCTGGACAAACTCTGCTCGGTACTGGAAGGTAGGAGCCCCGCGGCGGGAAGAGCGTGGGGACGGGCGGCGGCACCTGCGCCAACCCCCGGGACGGCCGCGCCCTCTCCCTCGGCTCCCCGGGCCCGGCGGCTGTGCACGCTCTAGTCCTCCTCGCCTCTTCGGGAGCAGGGTCTGGGCGGCCGCTCCAGAGCAAGACCCTGCTCCGGACGCTGGTTGGTGCCCGGGCGTTTGGTTCTCCCCTGTCCAGCTACCTGCTCTCCGAGCTCGGGTGAGGCTTCGTCCTGAGCCCAGGTGGGCGGAGAGCTGAGTATTCAGGGTACCCCTAGCCCAGTGGCTTTTGCTGCTGTTGGGGGCCCGGCGGGAAACACCAGAGCCTGGCTCTTCAGGGTGCTGAGTGCCTGCACTTCCGGCTGAAGCTGGGGGCAACTGTGTGTGCTCAGCAGCTCTGAAAATCGGGCCCCGCGGTCGGAGCTTGGACGGCCCCAAAGGAGTGACCACTTCTGAATATGTGGCTATATGAGAACAGGATAGGGAGTGGTGGGGAAGGGACCATGTATGGACACATCCAGAAGCCCTGCCAGATGCCGGCTGCCTTTATTCTGCTGAGTGGGTGGGGGTGGGGGTGACCAGAGGGACGGTTATGGTAACAGTGACTGCTGAAATGCATAGTATGGATCTGAGGAAAATCAAGAACTCCATATTCCTCCTTTTCCCACTAAACTACTCCTGTTTTGCTAACACTCCAACACGCTGTGTGTCTCTGGTCAGGTATTTATCACTCTTGTTAGCGCAAGATCTGGTTTTAGCAAAATAACACACAATCAGTAGAGTGTCACAAACTACCCAGTTCTATCTGCCTCCTGATCCACCTTCGTTTTGGCTTTCTCTTCAGTTTTACTCCTCCATGTTCAGAGGTAAAGGTTTAGGACCAGGCTCCTTATCTGAGCATCTCAGTGTCTGTGATAGCATGTCTTATGTATCTCGACAGTGGGGAGGAAGGTTTATTTTATATGAAGCCAGACCTGACAGTTAACTTTGCCTCACAGATAATTTGCAGCATTTTGTATCTTTTGTAGCAATAGCTGATTTGAACCATCCGGGAGCCTTTGATCCTTTGTTTAAATGATAGAACATTTTGTTAGGAAATACTGTTTAGGAATGTTTGCTTGCTTGAAACAGGGTAAAACACAAAGGCAGATACTGCAGGTGGAAAGTAATATCTCTTGTGTAGTGATCTATGATATGAAAGTTGCAAAGAAGTCTGTTGTAAACCCAAAATACATGCGTATCACATGCAGTTCTTTTTCTTACACTACAGTTGTTTTGGCAAACTAAGTTATTTCTCATTTATTTACCTCTACATCTAGGTAAATATTTATTGCAAATATCATGTTTTGTCTTTAATGTAATGTATTTTCTTTAATTATTACATTAACATTCTTCTGCTGTTGCTAGACAGCAAAGGAGGGTGTCTTCAATCTAAAATCTTTGTTTCAGTGACTTTTTTTAAATTCTCTTGAAGACAACTGTGTTCATAAAATACAGTTGGCATAAACGCTTCTTGAATTATACTCCCAAATGCAATTAATCCTGCATGTGTAGAGTGGGTGCGCTTCCTGTGTATGTGTGGGTGTAAACTGTCTCCTAAGACGTGTGTGTCTACAATCTTCTATAAACACTACAGAGTCTCAAGAAAATCTTATAACAATCTACTGGAGACCCTTTTCAGTTTCTTTTGTAAGAGTTTTTATTTGGTGTCTGTGACTTGAATATGCTCAGTTAAATATATAAACTGCACAGAGTTGAAATGTTAGTGAGCTCTTAATTCTAAATACACTGTTCATCCCTGACTCCAGAAATTGCCTCTGATTACTTGACATCATGTGCTGTCTTCTGTCCTCTCCAGAAGAAATCTTTCTATAGCCAGATTATTACATCTAATAATACAAAGTAAAAATGAGGTTGCCTCTGATTACTTGACATCATGTGCTGTCTTCTGTCCTCTCCAGAAGAAATCTTTCTATAGCCAGATTATTACATCTAATAATACAAAGTAAAAATGAGGTTCCTATAAACACTTTTAAAATTAAAACTATGTGCCTGAACTGTTATGAGCAGTTCTCAAATTAATCTTTACTATTTTAAGTTGCATGTTGTAAGGGATTTTAAAAGTTTGCAAAATATTTACTTGAATTGGTGAGAATACTGGGCTGTCTTGCCATCTTTTTTGTTTTTAAGAGAACTTCCTGTTGAAATTGAGGGAGAGTCCTGCTTTGAACATATATTAATTACTAGTATCTTCCATCAGATCTGACGGTATTTCAGTGGCAAATCATTCTCCATAACATTTCAGAACATTTTGCTCTTCTGTTCTTGGCGTTGTGAAACACACAAGTGTTTTGCTGTCAGCCATCAAACAAATTTTGGGTTGCAAATCTGAGGGAAGAATCAGGGCCATCATTCAGTTTGTAGTTTTTATCTTATTCTGATTGCTCAGGGCTTACTGTATGGACTTTCTTCACTATCAGTAATGCAGGCTGTGACTTAAATAACCCCCCAAATCTGATTTTAATGCCACTTACACACAATACTGAGTAAAAGATCTGAAGATTATTCTTATGTCTATTGAGGCAGCTGGTATTAATATGCTCCCACCTTGCTCCACCAAGTGACAGCCAATATTTATTGGAAGAAATGGTGGAGCAGGATAGTGCTAAGGTTATGACCACTGCAGGCTTTGCTGAAGTGGAGCCCAACCAATGCTGACCTGTTTTCTTAGTGATGCACACTACTTCTGTGTGAACAACCAGACTCCAATTCCCAATGGGATTTTTATCTGAGAACCTATATACTCCACTAGCCTGAGAAAGTGACATGCTTTCACCTCACCGTATCTCAGAGATCTTCAAATGCTCTGGTCTAGCCATTTTGATTGACGTGCAGTACGTGGAACATAGCTGGTCAAGTGCAGGAGGAAACTCTAAAATAGCATATTACAACTCTTTTGAATTTCTCAGGGGGGAGACATAGGCCTCTTTTTATAATTAAGGTCATGATTCCTTCATCCTTTAGAACCTGAAACTAAATATATCTATCTTTTTAGTTTTAGTGCGTCTTATTTTCCCTGAAATGTAGCAGATTAAGGGTGGTTTTGTTCCCTTGGTCAGCCCATGCATCTCTCCCCACCACACACACTCCCTACAAACAAAACCCAAACCCCTTCAAATTAAAAAAAAAAAAAACCCAAAAACATAAATACTGACATAAAATTATGAATTGATGATTGTACTTGGTAAATTTTAAATCCTGGAATAGTGTGGAAAAAACAGTGCTAGCCAGAGGGATCAGTGGGATTTTTCTGGTCTGGTATTTCTCAAACAGCAGAGCTAGAAGTAAACATTTGTACCCCTTGAAAGTTGGCATTCCCAGTTTTTCAGAGATGCACAAGTATTTAACTTCCATTTCTGGCAGGCTGCAAGAGCATGGACCTTAAAATCACATTGGTGTGATTAACACTGCCATTCTCCGCAGCCCATCATTTGCATTCTGGCATAATTTTTAATACCTAATTACCCATAAACGGAGATTAATGCTTTTTTCCACTTTAAGGCTTGTAATCCCATCTTGCTGTTTTCAGATTCAAAAGGTGCTACAATGAGCCAATAAAGTTGAAGTTAAGTAGAGAAAATAATATTTAAAGATATGGAGACTGTCATTTGTCCAATTATAAATCAAAGTAAGAGCTACAAGGGCCCAGTGAAGTTAAATGAAGGAAATTTCAGAATGAGGGCAGTCAAGAAATTACAAAACTTTATTTTGAACTTAAATAATGGGAACTGCATATGACCTCAGCAGCAAGGCTTAAAAATGCTGAGTACCAAGCAGGTCCCATTGAGTTAAGCAGGAGGTGAATTACAGGATTGGGCCCCAAAAGCAGCTTTATTTGTGCCTACGTATGCTTGGTGGTATTTTTCATTCTTGTTGTTAATGCATTTACAAGCTTAAAAGTATATGAAGGGTATTGCTCTCTTATAGTAGTTTAACTTAATCAAAGGTTTATTTGATTTACTAATTTCCCTAAAACTGCACAGGCACTGGGTAAAAATCTTACGGCAAAACTATTGAGAACTTCTTTATATTTATAGAAATTCAGTGTGTGACTCGGTTGCACAATTGTAGTCGTCTTGGCATATGCACAACGTGCCTCGGGTGGCATGTGACCAGGATTCATAACCGAATTTGGTCCACTGTTGGGATTATTAACTTCCAACCTGGCCCAGGTGGGAACTGACTGGGAGTGCGATGTGAATGCTGATCCATGCCCCCACAATTGTAATGAGAACAGAGAATGATCTAGTATTGATGCTAAGGGAGATTTTGAAATATGTAATAAAAATCATCATTTAACTAATGAAAAAGCCATGATTTTCTATTTCTCTTTTCCCCAATTTATTTTATGGAGAGAGACTTTACAGAAGGATTAAAATATGCAGCTTCTCATTCCATCTGTCTGATATTCACCTATCTCAATTGCGTAGCTCAGTGCAGTGGAAGATAGAGTGCTTTTCTGGGAGCAGTTACTACTGAAAACTGTATAATTGTTCCTGAAATGGCAAAATCTTATTTACAAAATAATCTAATTTAAGGAAATAACCATACCCTGAATTGCATGTGTCCTCTTGGAACAAAACATGCTCTTTTTATATATGGTGCCCTAAATACTATGGGGATGCAAGCCTTATAAATAAGCTTGCTGCCACACTCCTCCATGCAGAACAACTTCCCACCAATTTGCTTGTCTCTAAGTATCTGCAGAATTAGATAGAATACCATGTAAGTGGCCTGTCTCAATGTATTACCAGCAATTATTCATATCCTAAGATCTGAAGACTAGCTTAATTTGGAACTGGTAAAATAAATAAAAATTTTAAAGGAAATTTTAAACAAACAAAAAAAAAAAGCAACTGTTTTTTGTGAAGGTTTTCCCCATTTATTTGACCAGGTATAAACTCCACTCCATTTCCTGGTTCTTACAGGACAGACCCTGTGTAAGTGTCCCTGCTCTGATATGTGGCACTGTTAAAACCAATGTTTTAATAAGTGCCCATCACAAAAATTCCCTCCTTTGCCTATGATAATACCCAGGAACCAGGACCATTGTCTGCTCATGGAGAGCAGGAGTTAGGGACTGTGAAAAATCATTCGTTTTTCCATTTAGACAAACTTGTGTTCTCAAACAAGGTGTGAGGCAACAGCAATTCCCAAACAAATTCATTCATGTGGACTTTGCTGGAAATGTGTTGGGCATATTCCCCCTCCTGAAAAATATACTGACTATACTGATAGTAAAGGAAAAAGTCTGAGGATGCAAATAGGAGGGAACAGAAAGATGTCTTTCTCCAAGCCGCTGTTAGTCTTTGTACCTGTCTTTGTAAATGTCAGGTATTTAATCTGTTCTATTCCTGCTTTATATGGTAAATCAAACACCTGCTCTTCAGAAGTATTTTTAGGAATCCCAGGAATAAGTCCTTTCTAGCAATAGCCAGAGAGCAGGTAAAATCTATCAACAGCAAGGAAACCACCCTGACATCCCTTTAATTTGATGGCAGAATTTTAACAAGTAATTTTCTGGGGCCCCCTTGCCAGCACATCATGTATATGCAGCCTTCCCAGCAGCCCACTGCCACAGGCAGCCTGAAGAAACAATGAACAAAAATGCATTCACAAAATAAAGCCCATGTTTGGAAGCTGAACGTTTTTCTTCTTCCAACAGAGGATATGCTTGTGGATGTGTCAAGGGTAAACAGGACTGCATTGACTGAAACAACAAGGCACCCTACAGTTGCTTGTGTATTTCTGGGGGAGGAGGGAGTAAGAAATTTTGCTGTCCCTCTTGAGGAAAACTGAAGGTGACCATTAGAAATGTGGATTAGTCTATCCATTCAGGCATGGCTTGATCTGCCACTGGTTTTGAGTAAAGGAGGTTGGGAGAACTGTATTTACTCCCTGAAACCAGTTAACTTGCTTTCAGTGAGCTCCCACTTGCCTCTCTAGCTGTCTTGAGAGGAATTATCCTGGAAACAACTGGAGTGACATATAACTGCAGCATGAGTATGTACAAAACTCTGGGTGCATTCAAACATCTCACTGGCATGCCTTATTCTTGCCAAAGTTGGCATTTTGGGAAGGTGCTAGTAGCTTTCCAAGCTGATGAAGCTCACTTTTGATATAAGGCTTTAGTAGTGCAAAATTAAAAAAAAAAAAGTCTGAAAACTTGATTTGCTCTAGGCAAGGGGTGGGCAATAATTTTTGCAGGGGGGGCCACTCCACGAGTTTTGGTAAGTCATCATGGGCCGCACATTGCCACTATATTAATGGAGGGGTGCGGGATCTGGGAGGGAGTTTGGGTGCGGGATCTGGGAGGGAGTTTGGGTGCAGGAGGGAGCTCTGGGCTGGTACAGAGTGTTAGGGTGCAGGTGAGGGTGTGGGATCTGGGAGGGAGTTTGGGTGCAGGAGGGGGTTCTGACCTGGGGCAGGGTGTTGGGGATGTGGGAGAGGGTGCGAGAGCCACAGGTGGTTACCACAGGTGGTTCCTGGCTGGCAGCACAACAGGGCTCAGGCAGGCTGCCTGCCTGCCATGGCCCCATGCCACTCCCAGAAGTGGCCAGCTGCTGCTGGCATGTCTCTGTGCACCCCTGGTGGTGGGAGGAAGGCAGCTCTGTGCGCTGCCCTTAGCACCATCCTCACAGCTCCCATTGGGGCCATGGCATTCAGGCAGCCTGCCTGAGCTCCCCGCTGCGCTGGAGATCGTGAGGGGGCAGCCAAAGAGCCTGGCGGGCTGGACTGAAATGTTAGATGGTCAGGATCCAGCCTGTGTGCCATATTTTGCCCACTCCTGCTCGAGGCAGAGGTGAATGACAAACCAGCAAAGACTTATCTTCCCCTGGTTCACACCTGCTCAACTACTACCATATTCTGTCATTCCCTTGCCACATAGAGCTGTGCAACATAGAAAACCAATATAAACCACTAGAGCTACTTACTCATGGGGTAAACTCTAGTCACCTGCTCTGATGCCTACTCATTCAACAGCTTGCAATATGTTGTGAGACCACAAGAAAATGGGGAAACTGTGCATTAGGTAAACCACAAGAATCAATGTAATTATGAGGCAGTAGACTGGGAATTCTTACTGACCCAGATGTTACCACTTGTCCGTTTCCTGAGCTAAACACAGCATGAAGCAGGCCATTTGTGCACAGACCAGCTTTCTGAAAGGAAAAGAGATGACCCCGTGTTCAGGATATTTGTTCATCAAACTCCACAGTGTGTCTTTACCTTCCTATGGACTCTTGTCTATTTAGACGGTATGCCTTCCAGGTAGGGACTGTCTTACTGGGTATCTGTACAGTGCATAGCACCATGGGACGAATGGTGGTTAGGGCTTCTAGGAGCTACTACAAGGAGAAGAGGAGGGAAGGAGAAGGGATATTGTGTACAGTAAATGCCCCCACTACGTTAACAGCTAAAATTAATGTTGGACATAGATAGAAAAATCAATGGATGTGTGTGCTATGGTAGTCCTCTTAGCAGTTACAGCGTGCTAGGATTAATGTTAGTTTCACAGACCAAATTAGCTAGATTTATGTATATGCAAAAGCTTTGCTCCCAAAGGGGGAGAATTGGTTTCCATTAGGATTAAGCATGTGCTATTCTTTGCTGTATCTGTCAGAGAATAGTAGACCTCCTGGCAAGGCTCTCTGTAACATCTATGACCTGTGTTTCACCAGTTACTGTGTCTGTGCTATATGTATATCTGGTACTTCCTGGCACAGAAGGTCTAGCGTGGAGATAAAACAGTGAACCCTTCAGTAAGCAGTGTCTGCATCACTCTTATCCCTAGGATCCTGACTACCACTAGATAGATATAGATATAGATAGAATATTCTTTAAGTGACAAAGTGTTTCTTTTAAAAATAGAATTTTTCCATACTGTTTCTCAGGTCTGCATGGCTGCTCTCAAGATTGATATTCAGATTTCCCTGCATGTGCAGATTCCGCATTGACATTATTGATGTAAGATTCTGCTCTGAGCCACATGGCAGATTCTCATCTCTGCTCTTTGCTGGCTCTGTATGTGCAAATCCCCAGAGCACACAGTAAACACAGAGGTGAGATATGCCATGCAGCAGATGGGAGTGTGGAGCTGTGCCTGTAGAATCAGGAGGATGCTTCTCACCAGATAGGAACAGGCATATGTCAAATCAAGTGCCCAATGCACTCATATCTCTTTAAGCACTGTCCTTCAGTACTCAGTTTGTTCTTGCAATCTATTTTAGAGCAAAACTGAGTTACTTACATTTTTATTTTTAATATACAAAGATGCCAGATGCTTGTGACTTTAACTCTCTGTACTTCAATAAAGAAACAAATATTTTATTTTTCATCTCTTGTACATTCTCTAAAATGATTCAACAAAATGCTAACAAAGAAGCCATTCCCCTCCCCCTCCAACAATGCATTTTTAAAATTTATTTCAGATGAATATTTTGATAACACAACACAGGCCTGTTAAAAAACCTGAGTAGTAGTAATGAATAAAAATATATATCATAATGCCTTCTCTGCTGAAGAATCCCAAAGCTATAGTGGCTAAATGATTCCACGCAAAGTCAGGAAGGAGAGAAAAAAGAAAAAGTAGTGATAGGAAAACAAAACAAAAGCTCACAGCCCTCTTTTTTTAATGTGTGCGATCTATTACTTGTCTTTTCCTTTGGTAATGTGACTCCTGCTGTCGAATGAGCAGGCAACATGGCCTTTCACAACCAGGGAACTGAGATTTGCAGAAAATGCCAGATCCATGTACAATGGAAGTGCCTTTGCAGTCCTCTCTTCCCCACTGGAAGTGTGGTTGGCTCAATAGCGATACTGCCAGTGGTTCCCCAGCAGCCTCTCTTGGGTTTTACACATCATGGGGCAGAATTGATGCTGTCTCAAAGTAGCATTAACTTTTCTGATCTTTGCTAACTAAAGATTTGTAGGGTTATCAGGGGAGCATCCCCTAAAGCAGCTGCCTCCCATCCCCTACTTTCTTCTATTAGGTGTCCCACAACCAACCATGACTGTCTAAAAAACCAAATCCTTGAGATCTGTACAATGTGGTCTTGAATTGGTGTGGAGAAACTAATCATATGCACTAGCCACATACACCCAGTATTTGTAGACAGTTACTCCCTTGTACAGTGTGCATCAGAGTGGAATTTGGGGTTATATACTATAATGAATTCATTTTGCACTCCCACTGAAATGCAGCTCTTTCTGGTGCAGAGCAACTCTACATAATAGGTTAAAAAAGGAAGGAAAGAATAATACTGTGTCCTATTATAAAAGCAGGGCACTTCAGTCAGATACAGTGTAATGACTGTTATCTTTGATAAATTGGAATTTAACTGCCTTGTTTTTGGAAGATGGCATGAGACCTTTAATGCAAGTAGTCAGGACCTCTTTAGATCTTCTCCAAATGGTGGCTCTGAGCCCTAAATGCCATACTGGGAGACTAGTTCAGAACGATCTATCTCACTAATGCCCCTTCCAACAGGATCTTGGATTTTCTCTAGCTTGGGGCTTCTGTCCTGCAGGTTCGGGGGGAGGGCCTCGGGGCTTCTGCCTGGGGCCCCAGCCAGTCTAACACTGACCCTGCTTCACAGACTCCCTGAAACCAGTTTGCGGACCCCCGGGGGCTGCAGACCCCCAGTTGAGAACTGCTGCCTGAGAGAACTGGGTCTTCGCTGCTGATGTGGTTCCATCTCTGAGGCTCCTTCTCCCTTATATAATTACCAGAGGTAGGAGGAACAGTGAAAGGATGCCTTGTAAACATCTGCAAGGACTGAGAGTCTCTGATAGCAAGAGATGAAAGGAATAAGGATAAAGAGGAAGAAGGTAAGAAAGAAAGAAATAGGGAGGGATAAGGAATGAATGGAAAGGGGGAGTGTGGCCCTATATTAAGTAAATGCAAGCAAATGTCTATGTAACCCAGAGGTTTTTGAAGTGTGGGGTGCACCCAGTGCCCCTTTAGGGGGGCACAGAGGAATATTCTGTGGGGCTTGGGGAGGGAGTGCCACATCCACCCCCATTCACCTTCGTGGGCCACCCTGGCTGTGGGTCTGTTTTGTCTGGGTTGGGGGGGGGCACAACCAAAAATTGTAACTCAAAGAGAGGGTTCTGCTCAAAAAGTTTGAAAACTGCTGGTCTAACCCACTTTTCTGCTGTAATTGCCAGCTTATTTGCTACTGCATGCTGTTCTGCAGAATATGTGCCCTGTTCTCTTACACGCACGTGCACACAGAGCTGTCAACTATTTATAGAATCAGCATGAGCTGTAGTGAAAACCAATCAAATTTTTTAAATCCTCCAGGAGGTTTGTTTCTGTAACAGCACCCTTTAAAGAAGGGAAATCACTGGATAGTGGCACTGAAATATAGAGCCTAGTTTTGTCTTCATTCAGAATGCAAGTGAGGCACTGAGCAAGTACCACTGAAATAAACATTGACACCCACTGATTCTTTTTTAAAGGCTGGGGGAAAGGCATATAATAAAAGTGACAGCCATAGTAGATATCTGTACCTAAAAAGAGAGAAACTGGCTGTCTGAAATACTGAATTAATTATGAAAAGTCTCTATTTTTCTAATGATATGTGATTCATTCTTTTTGAAAAAAACTCTGTCCAATTTTTGCGTTGTAGGAAGAAGTACAAAGCTATAAAAACTGGGGTAAAATTGATTTCTCTGAGATTGCTGCATCCTTACCCAGCAGAAGCTCAGACATGCTGCATCTTTTAGAGGAGACCATAAATTCAGTAGCACAGCATGGATATATTATTAACATGGAATTGTGGAACTATACCTAATACAGAGATACAAGCCAAGTTCAGTTTAGCACTCCTGTTCCTATAGACAATATAGAAGAGAAATTATCAAAATCAAGATAATTTTATAGCAGCTGTCAAGCTGCTTTGTGGAGAAAAATTGTAACAGGTTAGAGTTCAAATATATATCTGGAACAAAAATATGCATTATCATTAGTCTCTCTGTAGAACATTTACATGTCCTTGAGTTTCACAATTTAAAAAGATATAAACAAAAAGACTCAAACGATATGAAAACAGAATGGAGTTTGTCCTGTACAAGAGAAAGTAAATACCATTAGATCGACAACGTAGACTCTGAAAACTAAAATGTCAAAAATATAGCTTTTTTTGTGTGTGAGTTTAATTTTTTTTTAAATAATTAACTAGTGGAAAAACTTGGCTCTGGGGACCAATAATGGGCTATAGACTTTCTTCTCTATAATGCCTCTTCCAAGTCCAAGGCAGATGAGTTGTGATCAAGGGCTGTTACCATCTGTAACATATGGGATACCGTCTGTTGGGAAATTATATTTGTTATAGATTCATATTAATGACAATATGGAATCACTGTACACATGGGGATTTGGAGGCTATGGACGAGTCTGTCCTATTGACTGAATTAATCCAGGGGAGGCAGAGATGCCTCTAGGAATGGTACCCTCGTTTGAAAGATTCATAAATCAGTTGGGACACAAAAGGCTACACAGTAATGATCCAGCCCAGCAGGGGGAAAAACTGTTGTCTGTGAGGGAAGGCAGGTACCTGTATAGGTAAATTATTATGGGAAGTGATAGGAGATGGAGAGCAGAGATGCATATAACCCTGAATAAAGTCAGAACCTATAATCAGGCTTTGGGGACAGATTACATTGCTAACATTCAGGTAGTATCTGTGTGAATATGATCTATGACCTCCTAGCTTACATGCCAATGCAAACCCACCCTGACCATGTCTAAGAGTTCAAAGCTTACAACTGGCAGCTGTGTAGAAAACAATGTGGGGAAAATCACAGGGGGGAGGTGGGGAAAGGCTGATTCAGTGTGAGCCACTGAGCTGCTGGTATGTTGACAGGAGGGTGGTGGGGAGAGCCTCATGAAAGATGACAAACCTCTGAGTAAATGCAATTCATTGTTCTGGAATGGCGAGATTATGCCTCGGCTGGCTGAGCTACTACACAGGGTTAGGACTGAGGCCTGGTCTGTGCTACAAAGTTAGTTTGACATAAGCTGCCTTGCGTCAGCCTAGTTTTGCACATGCGTATACCTAAATTTGTCTCCCACTGATGTAAGTGCTGTGTTACGGCAACACAGTAACACCACCTCTTCAAGCGGCATTGAGCCATGGTTGATGTACTGAGGTTGATGCAGTGCGAGGGTAGACTCTGCATTACCTATGTTGACCCTAACAGTCCTCCAGCAGCTGTCCCACAATGTTTGACTCTGACTGGTCTTGTCACAATTGTGAACTTTGCTGCTGAGGGGTCACAGATACAGGAAGCCCTTCCTTCCACCCTTTAAAACCCTATGAATTTTTAAAATGCCTTTTCCGGATTGCCCAGGTTGGAGAGCACATCTTAGAAGCCCTCCATGGTTGCACAAAACTGCCCAGTTGACTATGCCAGCGCCAGCCCCGCCTCTTCCCACCACCTCCCTGAGCATGCCACGTTCCCGCTCCTTCTCCCCACCCCACCCCGAAGTTGTTTGGCAGTGGCCGGGAAATGCTGGGAGGTAGGCAGAGGAGTGGGGATGTGGCACTCAGGCGGAGGGAGAAGAGGAAGTAGGGGAGGGGAGCTTGGCTGGTGGTGGGTGCAGAGCACCCCCAGAGTTGGCACCTATGCTGATGGCACCCCCAACTTAACAGGACACAGCTATCAACTTTTCATTAATTTACTCCTACTAGAAGAGGTAGCACCAAAACAAAGAGAGGTAGAGGTTTTTATCTGCTTCTCAGTCCCCTGTACAATTAGAGGGGAGGGCCATGCGGAGCTGTTTATGTATGCAGGGATGTCTCTTGAATCCTCCTGAGAGATCTCGATGAAACTTTCATGGAGGTACTCTGCAATCCTCTCCCTTAGGCTTCTAAGGATGGCTACCTTATTCTCTCTCCTCAGTAGGATGCATTCCCATGCCAGTTGGAGATAACTTTGGGCAACATTGCAGTAAACGGGCTAGCAACATATGGACGCAGGTGCCTTCTGGAAGCCAGTAGCAGCTGTGCTCTCTGTGCCTTTGTCACCGTCGAGTAAGGTATCAGCTAAAATTTCTACCGCCCGTGGAAAATGGTGCCAGTATTCAGTACCGTTGCCCTACAGTCATAGAAGTGTCAATAAGCATGTCTAATTTAAAACTTTAGGGAGTAAGGGAATGGAGTTCTAAATCTTAACTTTCACTTTCTGTTGTGACTATGCTGACTTCACATACTGCAACCAGGGTTCTCACAGATCAGTGTGTGTATCTAAAATGGACATGAATGTTCCTTCACCTTCTTTAGCTCTGTTCCATACATTTATTAAGTTTTAATGTATTTGCTTTTAACTTGCACAGAATTTTTTTTGCCCTGTTTTTGTTACTCAATAAAATTCTATTGTTTGGAAAAGAATTCATCTTTATACATTCCCAACATATGCTGCAGAATGTCTACCAGTACTGAAAGAACGCTCTAATTATTGTTGAGTATGACACAACTCGTAGGACCAGTAACAAATACCATCTTAAATGTACACCATAAAAATTAATAGGTGCCTTGATTCTGTTATATTCATAGATCTGCCCCATGATCCACACAATTCCTAACCAGTCATCAAACCGCAGGGACAAGTAGAGCACAATACACCACAATGAATTATTGTAGCTTACTGTTAAAGGGCTCTTTCAAAGACTCCCCAACCAAATATAGCTATTCTAGTAGCCCTTGTATCTGGCTGCTCAAACTCAGCAGACAGCCATTCCACTTCCACTGAGGTGACACTTTCTCCCTTTGCTTCACAGATATTATGCAGGACACAACAGGCAGCTATAACCATTGGGATGGTTTTTTTTCCACTGAGAATCAATCTTAAACAATGCAAGCATTTCTTCAGTCTACTGAAAGTGCATTCAACTGTCATCCTGCACTTGCTGAGCCAGAGTTAAATCTTTACTTGTTGCTGTCAAGGTGGCTGGTGTACTGCTTCATGAGCCAGGGCACCAAGGAGTAGGTTGGCTCCCCCAAGTTTGCTATTAGCATTTCAACATCGCCAGTGGTAATCCACTGGTTGGGAAAGCAAGTCCCTGGTGGTAGCTTTCTGAACAGTCACAGTTCTTAAACATGTGAGCGTCATGCACCATCCCTGACCAACCCATATTGATGCTGGTGAAGCATCCCTGGTGATACACCAATGCTTGCATAACCATAGAAAAGTAGCCCTTTCTGTTGATGGCACCCTGTGGCAAGGTAGTGTGGTGCCAAAATAGGGATATGAGTGCCATCTAATTCAATTCAGGAACTCCACTGCTGCAAATCCATCCCCTATGTCCTGCACGTTGCTGAGAATCTCAGTCCTATGTAGCAGGAGATGAATTCTGGCTCTGCACGCTTGCATGACACTGCCCCCCCCACATGTGGATTTTCCAACTCCAAAATGGTTTCCCACTGACTGGTAGCAATCCAGTGTTGCGAGTTTCAACAGTGGGATTTTCAGTCACTTCTCCAGTGTCAGTGCCGCTCTCATTCTGGTGTCCTTGTGCGGGAGGGCTGGAGTGAGCTTGGCACATGCATCCAGGAATGTAGCTTTACACATCAGAAAGTTCTGCAGCCATTGCTCATCATCCAAAGCCTGTATTATGATGCAATTCCACCAGTCAATGCTTGCTTCTTGGGCCCGTAAGCAGCACTCAACCACCTGCGGTTGCTCCAGAAACACCAACCACCTTGAATTGGTTCTCCCTATGTCCCACAGCCATCTGCCCTCCATGAAATTGTCATGTTCCCCCCCAATTCTGTTGTTGTTGCAGCTCTGCCAATACTAGAGGATCGTGCATCTTGTGCTTGCAACGCTCGTGACATTAATGCAGAGCTGTGCGGACTCTACGCGTCGGTCTTAAATGGCGGATAGCAAGAATGGTCACACAGGTGTTTGGGATTTTTTTAAAAGGGGGAAAATATCATGGATGTAGATGACATTTTGGGATGGTGAAAGTTGCATGCTAGGAAACTGACCCCTTGCTCCCAGTCATCCGTGTGACTCGTTTCTGCCCCACCATGCATTGCCAACATTTCCCAGAAGACAGTGTGCTGATACGTATCCACTGTTCATCAACACAAGCACTCCTGGTGAGTACACACAGCGCTGACGCAAGGAGTTAAGTTTGCACATGCACAAGTGGTATACTAACTGCAGCAACTTTAAGATGATGTAATTTGCGGTGGCAAAAATTTCTAGTGTATACATGCCCAAAGATGATTCTGCTTTTTTTAAATGGTTGGTTGGTTCGTTGGAATATTTTCCCCTCACTTTTTCTAATATGCTTGGTTTTACTTTACTTTTACTTCTTGTGGCCTATGAATATGTTTAGGAATATTCCATTCTTGAGTTGTCCCAGGTGAGGTAAATTATCCTTAAACTCCAGACCTTCCCCACTCTGAGGCCAAAGCCCCATTCAGGCCTCACTCAGAGACCTGGATTAGAATCCTTTCTCTATAGGTGCTGTTGATGCTCATGCTGCAACTCACATGATGCATGGGAAAAGCCTAAAGACCACAGACAAGCAATTTGAGAAGCAAAGGTGACCTCATCCGACAGTTGTATTTGGGGGGGCTATACAAATAGAGAACATGGAACAAGCCTATACTTGAAAAGGCTGATGGTGCAAGCATCTGCCACACTAGTAACACAATTTATTAGCATATATGAGTGCTTGCAGTGGTGCACAAAGGTTGTGAGCTCTAGCAATTGCACCCATTCAGAGTAAAACTCTGTACCACTGTATTGTGCATCATTAATGCTAGTTTAGACAGAAACGGCTGCCCTTATAGTGGCATAATTGCAATCCGTCCTCCAAACACAGTAACACCATGCTGCTCAATATTAGGCTATGCATACACATCAAAAAAACAAACAAACCTGGAGCACTGAACCTTGGAGTCCGAGTCAATTGAGCTGCAGGGCTAAAAACATCAATATAGATGTTCCCACTTGGTCTGGAGCCTGGGCTCTGAAATCTGCTGATGGTGATGGGTGGCTGAGCCCAGGGGCCAACCTGAGTGGGAACATCTACATAGCTGTGCGGCTAAAAAATAGCAAAACCCAAGTCAATTGCGCTGGACTCTGAGAGTTGGTGCTATAGGTTTTTCTTTATAATGCAGACGTACCCTTAGTCTGCCCAGAAACTAGCCCATAGCCACTGGGCTTTGTGAATAGCAGGGGTGTGTGGCAGGGAAGGGTTTGAGAGAACACACAAACTGAGAACAGACTAGAACAGAGAGAGGCAAGAAGGCCAAGCATTAGCCTGTATGCACAGTGACCCTGGGAAAACTAAACAGTACTTTGGGTCTGATATTGGCAACAGAGGCTTGGGGTTTGTGTTCTTGATTCCTCCTGCATTCAGAGGAGCAGGATTTTGTATGTTCCTTGTAAATAAGATTTTGTCAAAGAAAATACCAGATGCTTCAATTTCTACTTCTATATGGAACATCCCTACGGCTCTGAATGTTGAGTAGCTTCTTTGTCTCAAAAGTAGATTAAAGTCCTTTATCTTCAGGACTGTAAATCCAGCACTTTTCACGAGCACTAAGTTTCCTAGGAATTAAAATAACTGATTTGCTTTTAATAAACCGGTATGTGTATTTTGACTCGTGATTTGGATTCATTTAGGTGTTGCCTGAGTAAGGGCTGCAGAAAGACTTCTGGTTTCTGCTTTCATTACTGATGTCTGTCTTGTTCTGTTTCTCTCACCAGTGTTGTTAATAACAATACTTGTAGTGGAAGGGATTGCTGTGGCACAGAAGACACAAGGTACAGTTTTGACAAGATTTTCTTTAAAAGAAATTTGTTTTTTGTAATTGTAAATAAAGCAAGTTAGGTAGATCCGGGAAATACAAAATGCTTTCTCATTAGGATATTTCACTTTGTAAGATTTACTTCAGTTTTTTATATATATTTTTCCTTATTTATTGCATTTCATTTTGCCAAATGAATACAACTCTTAATGAAAATAAAAAAGTTAACTGCAAATAACCAACTATCTTTTTCATATCCAGATCAGTTCAGTCCTTATAGGTAGAACAAAACAGTACAGAGCCCTCCATTTTTTGTGTATGTCAGCAAGCCTTTCCAATTTTTTTAATATGTCTGCATTCCCTCAAAATGTTAGGAGATAATCCCCATTGGGGGGTAGGGAAGAGGCAAATGGCATTACAAGCCAGTTTCTCCCTTAGATTGGAATAACCTGCATAGGAGAGAGAGAATTTCTCTGAGTTGATGCTTGCAGAATTTCTTTTGACTTCTTCTGCAGAATTCAGTCTCCAGAATTCTCCCAAGATTCTTATCTATTTTGGAGGGACCTACTAGAGGCTGCTAGGAACTCCTTTCACCATAGAATCCCCCTCAAAAGCCCAGTTCTCCAGTGTATAAGGGAAAGTTGCATAAGTACATTATGGTTGTTTCCCCTGTGAGAATGGGAGGATCTAGCAGAAACCCAGTTGTCCTGCCCTACCCTTTCCAAGCCTGCAGATCTTAAACTCCACCAAGGGATATCCATGGTGTTAAGATGGTAGAGAGGTGGCAGGGACATCTATGCCTGGAGGGCCCCTTCTGTGTGCATAGCTCCAGGGAGTGATCTGGTATGGTATCTTAGTTTATCAAACCAATTAACCTCAGGGCAGGGATCATAGTTTTCTAGGCCTGGTCTACACTACAGAGTTAGGTCGAATTTAGCCACATTAGGTCAATTTTAAAATGAATGCGTCCACACAAACAACCCCATTCCGTCGACTTAAAGGGCTCTTAAAATCGACTTCTGTACTCCTCCTCGGTGAGGGGAGTAGTGCTAAAATCAACCTTGCTAGGTCGAATTTGGGGTAGTGCGGATGCAAATCGACAGTATTGGCCTCTGGGAGCTATCCCAGAGTGCTCCACTGTGACCATTCTGGACAGCACTTTGAACTCTGATGCACTAGCCAGGTACACAGGAAAAGCCCTGGGAACTTTTGAATTTCATTTCCTGTTTGATCAGTGTGGCAAACTCCGCAGCACAGGTGACCACGTAGTCCCCCCAACAATAGCAAACAAGCTCCAGCATGGACCAAAAGGGAGACACTGGATCTGATTGCTGTATGGGGAGAAGCATCTGTGCAGGTCCAACTCCGATCAAAAAGAAGAAATGCAAATATATTTGCCAAAATCTCACAGGGCATGGTGTAGAGATGCCACAACAGGGACACACAGCAGTGCTGTGTGAAAGTTAAGGAGCTCAGGCAAGCCTACCAAAAGACAAAGGAGGCAAACGGTCGCTCCAGGTCAGAGCCCCATACATGCCACTTCGATGATCAGCTGCATGCCATTCTAGGAGGGGACCCTACCACTACCCCACCACTGTCTGTGGACACCTGCAAGGGGGAAGTCTCACGCAACAGGGAGGAGGATTTTGTGGATGAGGAGAATGCACAGCAGGCAAGCAGTGAATCCATTCTCCCCGCCAGCCAGGACCTTTTCATCACCCTGGAGCCAATACCCTCCGAAGGCGGGATCCTCAACCCTAAAGCTAGAGAGCACCTCTGGTGAGTGCACATTTGTAACTACAGTACAGGGTTTAAAAGCAATAGTGTTTAATGTTTGATTTGCCCTGAAGAATTGGGATGCCTTCGCGGCCAGTACAGCTACTGGGAAAAGTCTGTTCACATGTCCGGAGATGGAGCGGGAATCCTCCCGGGACATCTCCATGAAGCTCTCCTGGAGGTACAGGTACTCTGAAAGTATTCTGGAATCATTGCAGCACAAAGCATGGCAGCAAATGGTCCTGGGTTTTGGTCACATTGAAGCAACATTCAGTCTATATCTTTCTCTGTTAGCTTTAGAAGAACGATATCATTCATGGTCACCTGGTTGAAATAGGGTGATTTTTGTAAGGGAACAGTAAAAGGACCCCGTTCATGCTGGGCTGTTTGCGCTTGGCTAAAAGGGATCATCCCGGAGAATAGCCATGCGGTGGGGTGTGGGGAGATGTGTGCTGCACATCCATCTGAAAACCGCAGCCCCTCCTTTTAAATGTGAAATCCAACCCATTACTTGCTATGGGAAAGGATGGCGCTGAAGTTTGAAACCATTCCCACATGTTATGCATAAGAAGCCAACGCCACGTACCCTTTGTCTTACCGTGGCTGTAAGGAAACTGAATTCTGTTCCCCAGCCATGTGTGATGTGTCCCCATACCAGCAGGTGCTCAATATAAAAGGCAAAATGCGACCTTGTACGTAAAGAACATGTGCTGTCTGCTGTGAATTGCTTGATTTACTGTGAAAGAGTCTCCCCTTTTGTTCTCAGAAATGTATCATCTTATATTTTACTCTCCTTTTTTATCTTCCGCCAGGTGCAAATGTTTCTAGGCTCCTCCTATCATCTCCGTCCCTGAGGTTATCGCAGATTAGAAGACAAAAAAAAACCCGCACTCACAATGACATGTTTTCTAAGCTCATGCAGTCCTCCTGCACTGATAGGGTACAGCTGAATGCATGGAGGCATTCAGTGTTAGAGGCTAGGAAAGCATTAAGTGAGCGCAAAGAGCAAAGGCAGGGCGTGAAGAGCAGAGGCAGGAGGTGATGCTAAGGCTAATGGGGGAGCAAACGGACATGATAAAGCGTCTGGTGCAGCTGAAGGAAAGCCAACAAGAGCACGGACTCCCTGCTGCATCCATTGTAGAACCGCCTGACCTCCTCCCCAAGTTCCATATCCTCCTCACCCAGATGCCCCAGAATGTGGTGGGGGGAGGCTCTGGGCACCCAGCCACTCCACTCCAGGGGATGGCCCAAGCAACAGAAGGCTGTCACTAAAACAGTTTGATTTGTAGTGTGGCTACAATAAGCAATGTGGCCTGGTCCTTCTCTCCTCCCCCACCCAACCCGGGCTACCTTGTCAGTTATCTCCCTTTTTTTGTTTAATAAAGAATGCATGGTTTCAAAACAATAGTTACTTTATTTCGAAGGGGGGAGGGTGGTTGGTTTGCAGGGAATTAAAATCAACAAAAGGAGCAGATTTGCATCAAGGAGAAAAACACACAACTGTCACACCAAAGCCCGGCCAGTCATGAAACTGGTTTTCAAAGCCTCTCTCATGCACAGCATACCTTGCTGTGCTCTTCTAATAGCCCTGGTGTCTGGCTGCTCAAAATCGGACACGAGGCAATTTTGTCTCAACCTCCCACCCCGCCATAAACGTCTTCTCCTTACACTCACGGATATTATGGAGTTCACAACAAGCAGCAATAACAATGGGAATGTTTGGTTGCACTGAGGTCTAACCTAGTCAGCAAACAGCACAGTGAGCTTTTAAACGTCCAAAGGCACAGTCTACCACCATTCTGCACTTGCTCAGCCTATAGTTGAACTGCTCCTTACTACTGTTCAGGCTGCCTTTGTACGGCTTCATGAGCCATGGGAGCAAGGGGTAGGCTGGGTCCCAAGGATAACTATTGGCATTTCAACATCCCCAATGGTAATTTTCTGGTCTGGGAAGTAAGTCCCTTCTTGCAGCTGCTCAAGCAGCCCGGAGTTCCTAAAGATGCCAGCGTCATGCATCTTTCCCGGCCATCCCATGCTGATGTCCGTGAAACATCCCTTGTGATCCGCCAGTGCTTGCAGCACCGCTGATAAGTACCCCTTGCAGTTTACATACTGGTTGGCAAGGTGGTCTGGTGCCAAGATCGGGATATCCGTTCAGTCTATCGCCCCACCACAGTTAGGGAAACCCATTGCAGCAAAGCCATCCACTATGACCTGCACATTTCCCAGAGTCGCTACCCTTGATAACACAAGGTCAATAATTGCATTGGCTACTTGGATCACAGCAACCCCCACAGTAGATTTGCCCACTCCAAATTGATTCCCGACTGACTGGTAGCAGTCATGTGTAGCAAGTTTCCACAGGGCTATCGCCACTCTCTTCTCAACTGTCAGGGCAGCTCTCATCTTGGTATTCCTTCGCTTCAGGGTGAGGGAAAACAACTCAGAGTTCCAGGAAAGTGGCCTTACACATGCGAAAGTTTTGCAGCCACTGTGAATCATCTCATACCTTCAACACTATGCAGTCCCACCAGTCTGTGCTTGTTTGCCGGGCCCAGAATTGGCATTCCACTGTATCAGCCTGCCCCACTGCCACCATGATGTCCCAATTGCCACAGCACATGCTTTCAGGAACGTCTGTGTCCATGTCCTCATCAAAATCGTCCTTGTGCTGGCATCTCTTAGCCCAGTTCTGCTATACTGCAGGATAATGCGCGAGGTGTTTACAATGCTCACAACAGCAGCGGTGAGCTGAGCGGGCTCCGTGCTTGCTGTGGTATGGTGTCTGCAGGAGAGCAGAGTTGCAGCGGAAGCGGAGGATGACGACAGATGCCACAAGAAGAGATATTTATACAGAACGACGAGGACCTGTGAGGTGGATTCATGGCACCAGGAGAGCAGAGTTGCAGTGGATGACGACAACATGGAGAAATTTGCTATTGAGATGGAGTTCATTTACAAGAGCAGGAGAGCAGAGTTGCTGCGGAAGCGATGGATGATGACGGTTAGCAGTTGTACTGCATCATCTGCTGACAGCAGCACCCAGGACATAACAGCAGTGGTGACGATGAGCTGAGCTGAGCGGGCTCCATGCTTACCGTGGTATGGTGTCTGCACGGAAAAAAGGCACGAAACGATTGTCTACTGTTGCTTTCATGGAGGGAGGGGCGACTGATGACGTACCCAAAACCACCCGCAAAGATGTTTTTGTCCCATCAGGCATCGGGAGCTTAACCCAGAATTCCAATGGGCGGCAGAGACTGTGGGATAGCTACCCACAGTGCACTGCTCCGTAAGTTGATGCTAGCCACGGTTAGTGAGGACACACTCCGCCGACTTAATGTGCTTAATGTGGACATACGCAATCGATTTCTAAAAATTGACTTCTATAAAATCGACCTAACTTCATAGTGTAGCCATACCCTCTCGACACTAGTGCAATATTACTTCAACTTGTTTTATTATTAATACTGCCACGTTTAGCAATAACTATTTTAAACATTGTAAATATTATAATGAACCACATACTATAGATGAAGGTCTTAATTCAAGCGTATGTGCTTGAGTGCAATCCTGAATCAGGCCAACAGCAGTAATGTAAACAGAGAAATCAAGGATCCAGTCCTGCTAAGCCTTGCCCTTTTACTTTAATAGGTCAAACTTGCATATGAGCGTGAAAGAAAACTGGGTGGTAATATTGAGTGGGGGGGTTTTCTGTAGCATTTTAGTTCATTGTAAAGGAGTATAGCAGTATTGCATGCCACAGTGACTGACTTGAAAAGAAGAATGTACTCAAGATTCTAACTCTTATCACAGGTTCCTTACCACTTCTCAGTAATAACTATGCAGATTTGATATTCCAAAATAGTGGGTGGGATCTGCCATGCTGCTAAACTATAATATGCTTTTTACAGAAATAAAATCCCTTTGCTAAATAGGGACAGCTGGCTAGTATAAGAGGATCTGCAGGTAGCACCAGCTGTCTCTTCCCTCTGACAGTTAGTGCCACACCCTAAGATATACTGTTCCAAATGGATGGTTTTTGTTTGTCTCTTGTAGTATACACGTGTGATTTTTCTTTTTAAAGGTGGGCAGAATATTGGAGTAAATCACATACCATCTACACAGTGTGACAACTGGGTTCGGACAAGCAATGGAGGCCATTTTGCTTCACCAAACTATCCTAATTTGTACCCACCAAACCAGGAGTGTATCTACATTTTGGAAGGTACTAACATCCTCTTCCTCCTTTGGTGTATTGTATTCTTACTGTTGAAAGTATAGGAAGTGGAACTGTTCTACTATTCTGTTTATATTAAGTAAAGTTACTTGGACAATATTGGTAATACGTTCATTTGCTTCTGCAGATGTTAGGCTGAGTAAGGAGGGGACACGTTTGGGCTGCAAAACAGTAACTACAAATTCCTGGAATACTTAAACATTTATGAATTAACACAAAGCCCTTATTTAGTGACAGTTAGGGATGTATCAGGTCCCTCCCAAATCCTTGAAAGCATAGAAATAACAAGTTTAAAGGAGAAGTCTTTAGCTTTCCTCCCCACTGTCGCATCATCTACAGCAGGGGTCTCCAAACTTTTTGAATCGCGCACCTCCAGGGCCAGCTCTGGGGAAGCAAAAAAAAAAGCTGCAGCTGAAGACGGAGCAGGGAGAGCCGAGCTGCCGCCGGTGTGCCGCCGAAGACTGAGCTCCCCCTGCTGTGCACCCCCAGGGAGAGTCTTGCACACCCCACTCTGGAGACCACTGACCTACAATACTAATGCACTCTGAAAGGGACACTCTGCCATCTCCACCACTTCAAAAAGACAGTATCTATCCCCATCTTCATCCAACTCGGTGTCACACAGAATCTCAAAGCTGACCTTGTGCTCGCCTGTATCCGCAGGGAGACACGCATCTGACTGTCCTGTAGCCTGTTCATTTGCAGACTTAGGGTGCTTCAGTGTGGCTGAGCTCCCCGTTAAGGTTGTGTGTGACGGGGCAAAAAAAAAATCCCATTAACTCAAAAAATGTACTGCAGTGAGAGTTTGCTGAATAAGGACTGCAGGACTTGGGCCACACTGAACAGATTCCTCTCATAGGGATTCATATAAAACCAGTTAAGTCCATAGAAGGACCCCCACTCACCCCCACACTGACTTCAGTGGGATTGTCCTCAGACCTCTAGTGATGAAACTAAGTATTCCTGTGTCACTGCAAGTCTCCTTTACAATATCCTGTGGTGAGTTTTCAGTTTCAGTGGTGTCTTAGCCATAAGTATAGTATATTTGGTTTTCTCTTGAATGCATTTATGGTCCTTTGTGTCTTATTTATGACTGAATATACTTTGAGGCAGATATTCTGCCATGCTCTGATCCCTTTGCCCTGCACAGGCCACGTGGAATGTGCTGAGACTGGCCACAGACTCCTAGCGGGAAATTTCCCTGGCATGAGGGAGTTCCCAACAGGCAGAGAGCGGGTTCCTCTGCCTCCCTCCCTACAGCTCCCAGTGCAAGGATGTAGAGGGGGCATGGGCGAGTACAATGCTCTCCAGCAATTTTCAGGTGGTATATAGTCCCTTAGGTATCACTGCCAGCTGGTAGATTTTAAAGCAGCTCCTTGCTTCTCTACTCCACAAGTCAAAGTCTAACAGATTAATTTGGTATAGTATATACCTAGTGTGACTTGAGGTGCCTAGGTTAGCCCACAATGAAAATACCCAGGGCAGGCTGCAAAAAGGAGAGCAGATTCTCCCAAAATTGGTGGCTAACATTGTCGTTAGATTAACCAACCAGTTACACGCCATGCTCCTGATCCATCACGCTGGTTATCAAGAATCTTTTAAATCACACAGCCCTCTTTATTGCATCCCAATCTCTGGCTCCCAATCAGCAAATAGGTCCAGTAAAGTGAGAAGTTGTTTGTTTAAAACTCTACTCACTATACAGAATGTTCTTCTGATCCCCAAAGGGCCAGCCACTACTAGTTTGCCAGGTCACTACTAGTTTGGATCTTACCCAAAATACCACGCTGCTAGCCAATACTTTACTATCTAAAACAAAAGTTTATTATAAAAGAAAGGAAAGAGGAGTGTTGTTAAATGATGGAAAGCAATCAGATACATACATATGACTTCAGAGTCCATATATAAGATTTTTAGCAGCATTGGTGAGTTGGCTGGCTTGTGAAGTCCCTCTGGAACACATCCAAAGGTTGGATGGGTCACTCAGTCCTTTATTCAAAGGACCAAGATATTATTGATCTTTGTAGAGAAGTTACTCCAGAGGTGAGAAGCAGGATTGAAGACAAAAAGGCAGCTGCATTTTCTCCATTTTATATCCTTTGCCCCAAACACAAGCTCACAGCATATGGGCATGGAAAAGAATGTGGAGTCCCCTGTCCACAGGCATGTTCCTACGTGTCCTGCTGACTCATAGGTGTAGGTAGCCCCTGGCTTCTTCTTGATTGCCCTCGATGAGCCATGAAGCAGGCTGGATATTGCTGATTCCAATCTGTCTGGGGTGTCACCCAGAAACACAGCACAAATTTGAGATTCAAATATATCTCATATATTAAGTTATAATAACTCAGGATACAAAGATGATATATATACATATAAACAAGATTATCCTATTTAGCAAATAACTTTTCCACTGATACCTTACATGGCATATCTTGTAAGATTCATTGCAACTTTGTGATATTGGTATCAATAATTTTATAAATGGTCACCCATATTCCATACAGTGTTGTTGCTAGAACAAAGCATTTTCAAACTATACACAGAGTAGGTGGGCGCCACGAGAAAGGCACAAAAAAGAACCTTGGGTACTTGCACTTCGTGCCTGATGAAGGGCCTGATTCAAAGCCCATTGAAGTCAGAGACTCCCTTTGACTCCATTGGGGTTTAGATCAAGTTCCTGGGTGTCGAACTTTAGACACCCACATTTGAATAATGAATGTGTATATGCATCCTGGTGTATATTGTAGGAGCTATTTAAACTCTCAGTAAAGATTCAGTTACGAAAAGAACTATTGAGAGTCACCTTCCACCCATGTAGTTGAAGAGTTTGAAAAACAGTGAGTTGGAAGAAATCTGGGCTTCATTTTCAGAAACATTTGACTAATGAACACCAAGGACCCAGCCGTCAGTCAAGACCTCCTTTTCGACTCCCTCCCCGCCCATCTTTTTCCCCTTTCTCTCCCTGCCTTGTCTGTGTTATCTCCCCATTAGTTGTAAAATACTGACTTATTTGATTTTTGTAGTTTAATACTAAGGCTGTTAAAATGTGTTTTGTGTATGTATGTTAGAGGTGATAATTTTAAGCTTTTTGTGGGGGGTAGAGGTCTTTGTGATGTTCGTATTAAAATAATAAAACCTTACAGCCTACTGAAAAAATGCAAAGGTTACCTGATTATGCAGAAGGCATTCTAATTATACAGGGTGTCAGTTACTTCAGTAAGCTTACTAGACTGACTTTGAGAAGTGTCACATGCCTCTGATTTTTACACTTTTTTTGGGGTTTTGTTGCTTCATTATTTCACTGCCTAGTGTCAGTGTTTCACACGTTATCAATTAATACTGTGTTGAAACTTTTATTGTGTTGTAGCTGCTCCACGCCAAAGAATTGAGTTGACCTTTGATGAACCTTATTACATAGAACCCTCATTTGAATGTCGATTTGATCACCTTGAAGTTCGAGATGGACCTTTTGGTTTTTCCCCTCTCATCGATCGTTACTGTGGTCTGAAAAGTCCTGCACTAATTAGATCAACAGGGAGGTTTATGTGGATAAAGTTTACTTCGGATGAGGAGCTAGAAGGAGAGGGATTTCAAGCAAAATACTCGTTTATACCAGGTAAAGATACCTTATTAAATAGCTTCTTACATCGTCTAGTTGTTGTTTTTGCTCGGACAGAATTTCAAACTAATATCAAGGTACAAATTCAAGACTTTAAAATCTCAGTTCCATCTACTGCCATGAACTCAGTAGCTGTTTATACTGGCAGTTGGGAGCTGTATTTCGTGACTGGTACAGCTGTGAGCAGGGTTAGATAACATGGTGGCCAAAAACATCTGAGCACTGTCAACCCTACAGCTTCCTCTATTGCTGAAACTGGGGGAGCTAAACCTGGTGGAAAATTACAGGCCCTAATTTTCAGAGTAAAGAGGTCAATGCTGAGGGTTTTAGGGAATTCTCCCACAGTTGTTCTACAACCAGCACAGCTCCATGGGTGCTGTAGTAGGAATGTCGGGGTTAACTAGCCCCTGGAAATTTCCCCACCATGTTACCTGTGTTAGCTTGACATGATATCAAAAACAGCAGCAGCCAGTCTACACTACCATTCCAAACTTTTTAGCACGGGTGCTAGAATAGCACTGAAGGAATGCACAAAGAATCCTAGGCATAGCCAGTCTGGGAGTGGAGGGTGCTCAGTACCTCATAGTGGTTGCACAGCACCTGACCGATTTAGTCCTTTAGTCTGTGATGTGGACTATGCCCATCTCATGTCTTCTTTTTTAAAGAGATACTAAGTGGACTGAACTAATGTTTGAAAATTGGTTACTGAGACTATGTGGTAACTCTTTAAACATATTAAAATTGGTATCTATCAAATCACTATTGATTATTTCAGAGCTTCATAATAAGATCTGACACGTTTTCACATGGACTCAAGAGTTCTTAACATTTGGTCAAAAATCCACATTTGTAAGGATGCCTCAGTCGGTCCATTTGTGGTCCTTTTCAGAGCCACCTTAATCTGTGAAGAAAAACATACGTGTATAATAGTGTAAATATGTATTTTTTTCCAAAGAGGGCAACATGCCTATGGAAGGCATTAGTCTGTAGCCCTGTCTACACAAGCAATTGTAAATCATGGTAAGAACCTGGAAACAACAGAGCATAATTGCTGATTCACAGCTTGTATACAGCCTATCTAACAACTCTAAGAATGGTAAGAGTTTTATTTACCACACAATCACTTTTCGTAATAGCACTAAGCTAACCCAGTCTTGAGAACTTCCTCACAAACATAGTTTAAGAAACTGAACACGATAAAGAAATTTAAGATGGCTTAAAAGAGGATAGCAAGGCTAGCGTTTAAACTGTGCTGCTTTCTCCAATATGCATCATATTAGTCAAAAGCTAGGGCCATGTTGTGGCTTCTAAGCCATCATTTACATGGGGCAGGAATAGCAGGGAGGATATAGCATGGAAGGGCTACCTCAGCAGCTGTAATGAGGCATACAGACTGTCTCTGAAGGTGCTAGAAGAAGCATGTTCCTACTTGCTGCCTCCTTTTAATGTGTAGCATATAGTCCCTCTGCAGGCTTCAGACCAGTAGCTCAATCTGTGTGCAATGGGCCATAGTTCTCTCCCCTTCCCTGCTTATGTAAAGTGATAGGATTAGTGCAGCTTGCACTCAAGGAGCTCAAGAATATGGATTCTGTTGTCTCCCTGTGCCAATGCATCTTCCCTACACCCTCTTTGATCCTGAGCTGTGTGCCCCTGACTAGAGGCAAACAGAATCTGGTACCAAATGTACCAACTAGGGCAGGGGCCTGCAAACGTTTTGGCCTGAGGGCCGCATCAGGTTTCAGAAATTGTATAGAGGGCCAGTTAGGGTAGGCTGTGCCTCCCCAAACAGCCAGGCGTGGCCCCGCCTCCTGATGTGTGTCCCCCCCGTCCCCCCCATCTACCCTCCTCTGCTTCTCGCCTCCTGAGGTCCCGTCCCGTCCCCCCCTCCCCATTCACCTGTCCCTGGAACCCCCATCCTTGACTGACCCCCACCACCCCATCCAACCCCTCCTCTCATTCCTGATTGCCCTGCCCTATTCAACCCCCCCTTCTCCCTGACCACCTCCGGAACCCCTGCCCCTGACTGACCCCTGCCACATCCAACCACCCCTTCTCCCTGTCTCCTGACTGCCCCCCCCAGGACCCCTGTCTCCATTCAACCCCCCCCCACCACCTCATCCAATCTCCCCTCCTTCCTGACTGCCCCCCACCGGGACCCCTACCCCCATTCAACCCCCCTGTTCCCCACCCTCTGACCGCCCGGACCCCTGTCCATACCCCCCCCAAACTCTCCTGCCCTCTATCCAACATCCACCGCCCCCTTACCGCGCTGCCTGGAGCACCAGTTGATTGTAGCCCGGCTGGAGCCAGCCACGCCACCATGCAGCACCGAGCACTGAGTCAGGCCGGGCTCTGAAGCTGCACTGCCCCAGGAGCTCACCGCCCCGAGCATTGTGTCGGTGGTGCGGCGAGGTGAGGCTGTGGGGGAGGAGGGACAGCAGGGGAGGGGCTGGGGACTAGCCTCCCAGGCCAGGCAGGAGGGTCGGCCTGCGGGCCGTAGTTTGCCCACGTCTGGACTAGGGTATAATCTCAGGCATGCAAAGCTGGAGAAAATGGCTTAATGGGCTAAGCATCAGCTTTTGAAATACGTAGATTCTCTGGAACCGTGGTTTCAAATCCTAAGAGTGTTGACTCAGCTCTTCGTTCTGCTGAGGCAGATTTGAGCACATTATGGGGGCAGGGCGGAGAAGAGGAATATTTTGGTTGCAAGCTCATTTTTAAAAAAAAAACAAACTGAGGTTATTTCTGCTCTGTGTGGAAATAAAGTTCCTATGGCACCTTTGGTGAGAGAGGATTTGATCTAATGTCCTTGTGCAGAATGCTCTGCTCCAGGTGGCTGTATTTTAGATACTGTACATATAGTTATAAGCACTTTAGGATCCTTTGGGACCAAAAGCAAAATATAAATGTCAGCTATTGCGACAAGTGTTATATACACAGGTGTAACTGCTTTATGTTTCCTCTCTTTCCCAGACATGCCCTTCATCTCCAGAATCATAGGAAAATATTATACATTAGTATAAGTGTTCAACAGAACTGTTTTCACTCTTCTGTGGATTTAGTTTCTCGTGCTGTTCCGATTAGCATGGGTCACTAAACCTTTGGGAACCGTGTGGGATGTGCTAAAATGTTCTTGCAGGGGTTGTATGGATGTGTGCGCCAAGCTACCTTCCAAAGCAATTGAACTAATATGTCATTCTCAAAACCAAGTTAGCTTAGTGCTAGCAAGGCTCGGGCTTGTATTCTAAATCTGCCACGCACATATTTATTTTTGTGGTGGACTGTAATGACTGTGAAAGAACCATTATATTCTGTTTTCATTCTTTTACATTTTCACAATATGTTTAAATATTTGAAGTACCAGTGACAATGAACAAAAATCAGAAAAAGAAATTAAGCCTCACAAAACACTTAAATGACACTAAGTAATTGACTTAAATTCACAAGGAAGAGCAAATTCAGAAAGGAGGTTGAAACTCTGACTTGCAGAGGTTTCCCTACAGTGAACATATGTGCCAGACTATATAGCTCAATGGTAGTGGGCAAGGATGGAATTTTCCCAACTGTCTTAAGTATTTAAGTCAATCAGGATTTATGCATTTTTTGTTTAACTGTAAATCCCTTTTATAGATAAAGGCCCACACAAATTCTGCGCCTTGAGCTCAGTGGGAGCAGGATTTGGTCCAAAATGGACATGCAGCCATTGCATGGGCAAACACTAGCATCTGCACAATAATAATAGATTACCATTTGCCCACACACTTTGTGGAGCTGTTTGTGGACTGGAACACTGGTATACAAAAATTCAGGTTTTGCCTGTGCAACACATGCACATGTAACTTGCAAGGCTCACCTGTTGAGTTGTGTGTGGGGAAAAATACTAAACTGCTCATGAAAATGTGAGTGCTTGCACATGCAATGGTGCATGCTCATTTTGGACCAAATTCTGGTTCCACTGAAATGAAGAGACAAATGCTGGAGCTTTCTGTTGCTCCTCTGCTGTGGACCTCTTTGGAAAAATCTGCTCTGAACTCATTAGCAGTACAATTTCCAGGCAGGTATGTATAGAACACAGTTCAAGAGAAACCTAGGGCTAAATTATGTCCTTAGATGCATGTCTGTGGCTACCAGTGACATCAATGGGAGACGTGTGTATCCAAGGGAAAATCTTGATCCTTGTTGCTTGTTTACCCTTTGTTGTAATGTTCCTGAGTAACTAGTAATTCCAGAACTCTGATCTTGCAACATCAAATTGAACTAATAAACCTCTTCTACCTGATGCTGTACAGAGCTATTTATATACCCTTTGATCCTGCAGTCTGATGTGCACAGGTATATCCCTGTGCCCTTGTGGAGCTCTGTTGATTTTAGTGTAAGCCAGCACAGGTGCAGGGATCCATCAGTGCAGATCAGGTTATAGGATTAGGTGGGAATAAAAAACAAAGGAAATTCTAGTGTGGTGTTAACCACCTCCATTATATTAGAAATATTAAACCATCTTAGTGAGGTATGGTCATGTATCATGGAATCAAGCCTCAGGTAACAAGAGTATCACATCTCTCCCATTGATTCAATATCTGTTCTAGCACTTGATATTTTGTGGTGTGTTAGGAAATAGATTGTCTCTAGATTGTGTTAAACCTTGAAGTGATTCTCAACTGCCAGCCCCAATGATTTGTGACTTCTTTTGTTGCAGATCCAGACTTCACTTACCTAGGAGGTATTTTAAATCCCATCCCAGGTCTAGTATTACAATACCAATTTATTTGTACATGAAATTTTTAATCAATCTCATGTTGCATTTGACAGCAAGTTGTATGTTCTTTCTAGACTGCCAGTTTGAGCTTTCAGGAGCTGATGGAATAGTACGTTCCAGTCAAGTAGAACAAGAAGAGAAAACAAAACCTGGACAAGCAATTGACTGCATATGGACAATTAAGGCTACTCCAAATGCTAAGGCAAGGCCATTTATATCATTAAATATATAATGGGCTTCTAAAGCCCATTAGTAATAGGGAATGGTCATTAGTAATTATTTACAAAATGTCTCACTTTCATTTAAATTAATTAGCTATTGGCAGTTGAGGAAATTAAGATAGATACTTGTTTCTGAAATAAATATAACTGCAGGTCCATTGATGCAGCTACTGTTCCCGGACCTGAAATTTATAATGTTCAGACACTTTGATAATTTTATGGGTTACATGTTTAAAGGGCCTGCAACTTGGCCTCCAGTTTAATGGGTACAGTTAGCTGTAGACAAAGGGTAGTCTTAGGTAATGTTTGTTACCTGATATGTGAGCAAAATCGGGAATTTATGGAACCTCTATACCTGTGCCTACAGAACTGGAGTCTGTGTATAGAAACAGAGTCCTATTCCACTCCAATTAGTCAGTGGGAACTTTGCCATGGGATTCAGTGGGAAAAGAATCAGGCCTGCTAACAAACATATACCATTGAACCTCCTTTCTAAAACTGGTCACATTTGTAGCATGTGGGAATCTTACATATTCAGTTTGTGGATTACTACATGAGTGTGTCACTGAAGTTTTACCATCTTATGCATTAACCAAGTAACTGTTTCTGAGATTCTTCTTTGAGTATGTGTCATTGTAGCTGTACTTGTGCCTAATGCACACAAGACTGGATTCTTTCAATAGCCGTGGCCGTTAGGGTCGAGCACAGCCCCTGTGCCTCCTCGTCCTCCCGTAACAGGGCATAAAGGGTGGAGTGGCTGTGTCCCTCCCTCCGCTCTCATACTCAACATGGCAGGGAGACAGAACCCGGTGAGTGTCCAAGCTGCAATATTCTAAAATTTTCTTTCACCAAATTTATGAAGAAATCTTACCTTCACACTCTCAAAACATGGAAGGAGATTTATATAAATGCTAATCCTCCTGTGCAGAGGGGCAAAGTGCATTGCACCAACAGCCATGCCTCATGTTGGACTTCAGACCCTGGCCATCCTATGACTGACTGATCTCCATCAAGGTCGATGTCTCTTTTGTATAGAAGTGATCCACCTTTTCTTCCAGGGCTTATAAATGCAGGTACACTTGGCTCAAACTACAGCTGCTAGATCAGTCCATGAGGGCCACTTTGAGCTCACAGAATGCTCCTCACTCAGAAGACTGTCTTCCTTGTGGCTATCTCTTCAGCCAGCAGAGTAAGTGAGCTTCAGGCGCTTATGGCTAGACACCTACTGCAGTGTTTCAGAGCGAAATAATGCTAATAAGACATCACCCAAAATTAATTCAAACCAAAACCACACAACACAGGAGAAAAGTTGCACACACTAAATGTATCCAGGACTTTGGTTTACTCTTGTCAATGTAATGAAGCAATCAGACTATTGTCCCATCTTTCTGGCTATAGCCAAGGTAATCTCATCACAATGACTTGCATTGAATTAACTATTTTGAATCTCACTGTTAGACAGTTGGTGTACCTCACCCACCGAACATCAAGGCTCACTCCACCTGCTTCAGAAATGTATAAGTATGAGAATTTTATATGCAATGAAGTGATGTGGAGTAAACCACTGACCTTGCTGGAATTTAGCTGGTAGGTTAGATGCCAAGTTCAGGAGAGCAGTACACAATTATTGTTCAATAGATGCAGCAGGAACTTTATCCTGAGGGGAATGGGGATACTGCTTACTAGTCCCCTACAGTACAGTTCAAGCTGTAAACAGTTTCTTACCCTACACTAATTATGGTTCTTCAAGATAATGTAGGCAGTGTGGATCCCATGACTCTCCCTCCATCCTCACTTTTAAAGAATCCTATCTCAAGCACACCTACAGTGGGATCCACACTGACTACATCTTGAAGAACTACAGTTCCTATAGGGTAAGTAATAGCTGTTTAAGCTGCATGCCTACTTGTGATAGGATAAAAAATAGCATGATGCAAGAAAAAAAAATAGAGGGAAAGGAAGTAAATGTTCTCTACCCTATTGGAAATAAAACCAGTTGTTGAAGGTCAAGGGGGCTTGATCTTTCAGGGTACTGAGCACCCTCAACTCCCAGAAGAATTGAGGGTAGCCAGCACTTTGTGGGATTAGACCCAGGGTGCCAAATATATCTTCTGTGGTACATATGCAAGAGATATAAATATTCTTCAGTAGAGCTGATCAGAAAATGGGTGGTGTCTTTCCCTCCCCCCCAAAAAAATGGACATTGGTTTTCAACAAACTTTTTTTTGGCTGAAACCTTTGGCAAAAACTCAAGTTTTTCACAGAAAACAGACACTTTCTTTAATTGAGTTGAAAAATCAGTTTAGACAGAAAACTTTCCAACAGCCCTAGTTCTCCAGCTTCCCAAATAGTACCAAAAATAACTACCTAAACCATAAGAATAATAGGGGACAAGAGAGTCGGGTAACAACAGAAAAAAATAACTTTATTGCACGTTTTGAGGAAGTGACTCATACCTCCCAAAAGCTCTATCCTGGAGTGAGTTACAGAAATTGTCATTCCAGAAATGATTTTTCAAAAATCATTTTTTGTCTTGTTTTCTATTTGGAGTACTCCATGCCTAAATTATTTTAATAATTATTGAATGTTGCTTAAAGCCAGTTCTGTAGTTGAGTGGCTCTTGAGACTAGATTATTTTTCTAAATGATTTGAGCTTTACACTTATTTTTAAACTGTTGAGCTAAAAATTGGTCTCCTGAGTTCTGGTTTTGACAGGATTCTGACATTGAACAGTTGTATGGAACAGCCTTGGGTGTTTTGTCCTTTTATGAGAAAAAGAAAAAAGGTTTTCAATTTCCCAAATTTGATTTTATTTTTTTTGTAATAAAAAATAAATCTGAAAATTGACAGTCACTGAAGACTTTAAAAAAAGCTTATGCATCATTGATATTCTGAAATAACCTTCAAGGATTCAGAAAAGTTCTATAATATATTAATCAACATTCTAATGAGGAAGCCTCTAATAGTATTAACTTCTCTGTGGACAGCAGAAATCCTGAAAATTCTTTTCAATAGGCACAGAAACCAGATGCATCTTTCACTGAGCAGAAACTTTTTGGAAAAAATTGTGCCCTTGATTTGTGTACACAGCACAGAGCAAGGGTGCAACGTGAGTGCTAGCTTGAGTATTAATGTTTTATTCCTTCCATTATAGTTTCACAGCAGGAATAAAAATCCAATTACTCAATAGTTATGAGTTACATATTTCAGCTAAATGCTGAGCGCCTGCAGCTCTGTCTGACTTCAGCGGGATATGAAGTCAACAAAAGCTACAGTTGCTGTAATAATGGGGGACAGCAAGGAGAGACATGAAACACTCACCTAAATGGTACTTTACAATTTGCAATACTGAGCACAGACTGAAGTAGGTTACAGTGAAAAAGTTTCAGATATAAACTACTAGAGAGAGTATTTTCTCACATTAAGGGGAAAAAAAAATATGGGAGACACTGGCTTTCAAACATGGTGCGTAAGGGGCATACTACCCGCATTTTGCCTGTGAAGAACACTGGGAGTTGCAATGGCTTAGGGTGCTAGGGGGAATACGTACTAGCCTGCTACCCATTAAGTTGCTTGTGGGCCTTGCTACTGTTTAGAGATACCCTTAGTGTACTGCAATAAGACACCTGCAGCTGACCTGTGTCAGCTGACTCAGGTTGTATGGCTATATAAAATTGCAGCAGAGACCCAGAGCCCTGGCTGCAGCCCAAGCCTGGATATCTGCATTGCAATTTTATAGCCCCAAACCCAAATTTGCTGACACAGGCCAGCCACTGGTGCTTTATTGTAGTGTAGACATACCCTAAAAGTTTCGTAGCGCACTTTGTTTGAAATGGCAGTATGTCAAAACAAACAGCAATATGTGAAAGCACGCTACAGAACTTTTAGTGCCCAGTGGCAGGGTCACAGGTTTCTGCTGCAGATGCACCTGAAGGAAAATAGTTTAAAATTTGTCTATTTGCACTTCAAATTCCACCTTAGTCTTCCTATTCCTTATTATGTATGGTCTGCTGTAATATATGGTCCTCATTCTTGTCTTTGGGTTGGATTTCCAGCCTCTGAGGGATACCAGTTTGGCTCACATAACCTCTTGAATCTTACCCTTCAACTCGAATCGTTCGTGTTTTGCATTCCTGCTTCTATTTAGGTTGTGTCTGCCTCCATGCTGAGTTTAAGGACTTGTTTCCTTTTTTTTTACTTTAGGATTCTTCAACTAGATTTCTCTGGTTTGTTTTTTTAAATCAGTCTTTCTAAAGTTCAGAAACCTTCCACAGAAAAAAGCCTTTCCCAAAATCCTGAAAAATAAATTCATGCATTCTTCTTGTATATTGCTTACATCTGTTCTAGAATGTGCTTGAAAGCCGCTCTCTTCAGCCTGCACCATTTTTTGTATTACAAGCTTTGCTTTTCTTGTACGCTTACGTAGAGAAAACAAGTTAGTCAATTTTCATTGGGAAGTTCTTGTCATTTATTGATACTTAGGATAAAATAATTGCAAATAATATTCCATAATGATGTCATTTTGTGAGGGAATCACTGGTTCTGAAACTGTAAGCATACAATACGAGAGTTTGTGAACTTGGAGTTTCGTGCCTATACAAGGACGACAGAATACTGTGTAATCCAGGTCTACTGGGAGGCTAAGAGAAAAATTCTGTCCTGTTTTATTACTAAGGCATTCTGTTTCTCTTTTCTTAGAGGTTGTGGGGTTTTGTTTTAAACAGATTTATTTGAGATTCCTGGACTACCAAATGGAGCACTCAAATGAATGCAAGAGAAACTTTGTAGCTGTGTATGATGGAAGCAGTTCCATTGAAAACCTGAAGGCAAAGTTTTGCAGCACAGTAGCAAACGATGTGATGCTGCAGACGGGAACAGGAGTGGTACGGATGTGGGCAGATGAGGGTAGCAGACTCAGCAGATTCAGAATGCTGTTCACTTCATTTGTTGATCGTAAGTACATCCTCCGTTATCTTAGTGGCCAAGCGCTGAATGTATTTCAGAAAAAGCATCAGCTTTGTGTTATATGAGCACCAGGCATAACAAAAAAGTTGATTCTCAGTTCACACACCCCCTAGTCAGAGGGGAACAAAATACTCACTTGATTATTATTCATGGACACTGTTCCTAGGGGCAGATTTTCTCATAAAGGCCTGCCTTACATTTGAACCCAGTAATAGCCAGTTTCAGATGCTAAGCCTTTTCTTGAGAGGAGTTCCATAGCCAGGGTCCTGCTCTTCCCCACCATCTGATAATCTAAATCTAGATTCCCCCTGCTGCATTGCCTGTGGAGCAAAGTTCTCTTGGATGGTGAGGGAGCCTTTGAGTGAGTTAGGTCCCAATCTGTTAAGGACTCCATAGGTTAAGACCAGGATTGTGAATGCTGTTCTGAGATTCTGTAGGGATTGCATGTAAAAAGTTTAATGATGATGTTTGCGACACTTATGATTCAAGATGTTTTAGGTGGGACAACATTTAATAGTAGGTTAATATACTACCCCTTATTCTGCATACTTTACCCCTAATCTGGATGAGTTGCATAGCCTCAGTCTGTTCCCATGTGGACACACATCCATATCACACCAGATAATTTGAAACAGTTGGCAGGCTCACTACAAGAGAGGCCAGAGCTTGGAACTGTAGAGCAGGCATGAGGTATGTTGGAAGAACAGCACAGGAAACCTAGCACAGAGTTTGCTTATTGCATGCCTGCCATTTGACACTAGCACAATCATTCTTGCGTTTTTCTTAATGTTAAGTTTCCAACTACTGTGACCTGAATAATAGATATTGTACAGGTTTGGTTGTAGAGAGAGCGCAAAACTAATTGACAATGCTGCTGTTTCTTTGCCTGATCCTGGAAGTGATACTGCTCAACACCTTGCAGGGTTGGTCTTTTTTAAATTTATCTGTTTTATAGTGGTATTTTATTGTTTCATAAAACATTAGAGTTCAAGTTATACACTCATATAAAAATTTACTTGCCCTGAAACAATCCTTCTGTTGTGACGGTGATTTTTAAGAGGAATAGGATATTTCTACTTTAAGAAACAACTACAGATGATATTCCAGAAACTTGTCTAGTGTTTTAATACTTTTCCATTCCTTTTCTGTAACTACCACTTTTAGGTACTGGTTGCTAACCAAAATTACAAAAGCTGTTTTGCTTTCTTCAGTTCACTTCTTCCTCAGCTACAATGATTAATAATAATAATGGTAGTTCTGGTGAGGCTATGCTCTAGCTTTGACATTATAAGATTAGTTTCTACAGGTCAAACTATCAGTTCATATTATAAATATTGATTTTTTTTTTCCATTCTTGCTTCTCCAACAAGCTGAAGTGATGAACAGGTATAAAGACAGACTCCTCTCTTTGAAAAAGCCGATCGCTAATCAAAAAATCTTTGCCAAAAGCAAGTCTGTAAAGATATGTACAGTTGTTCTTACCTATCTCGCAGCTTGAGGTTTGATATCTCAGGAAAAGGAGAGAGATAATGAGTTGATTTTAAAAAAATAAGGCCAATAAAACAGGGCATTTCATGCATCTTAAAAAAATCATTTTTAAAATATCCTTGTTATAAGCAAACTTCAGTGCTCAGAATAGTGAAATTATGTGCTTATTCTTTTTTCAGATCATTGAGCACTTTCTCTTCTACCTAGCTACTGATTTGTAATTATATGAATTCATCCATGAAAAAAAACAATATTTCTGAAGAGGTTTACGTAAATGAACTAATTCTGCATGACATATTCAGTTCACAACTACCCATTGCAGACGTGACTGAAATAGCGTAACTCAGCTAAAGGGGATGAGATAAAATAGAATGTTTTGTTTTTTCCCTTGATACAGTTTATGAACACAACTACCTATATTAAAAGAACCTTAAGTTTGCAAAGTCAAGCACTCAAAAATAAGGAAATGCCAGAATTAAGGTTGCCTGTGAAACCTTAATTTAGCCTTGTTGTGCATATGTGTTATGATCTTAATGAAGTGATTACATACTATTTTTTCCACTTATTCAGTGCACCGAATGATCATATCTCAATATTGTGTTCTCCTCAGTTTTCAGTGTGTGGCCCTAAACCTTAGTATTGTAGTCTGTTTTCTCGTGGAGATTAAAGGTCAAAATTATCCACTAGGTCTGGGTGCTGACTGTGAAATGCCTAGGACCAGAGTACTGTACTAAGCACTTTGTATTCAGGCACAGCTCCTATTGACTTCAGTTGCAGTTGTGAACAAGTGCCACTTCTGTAAATCAGGCCCCAGAGTCTCAAGTGGGGGCATCCAGAAAATGAGGAATTCTTAATTAGTGACCTGCCTGTGAATAATTCTGGCTTACATGACATGTCCAGCATCACATAGGAACTTTGTGTGACAGAGACAGGGATCAAATCCAGTCCACCAGAGTGGCATTCTCTTAACCATGAGATCCACCTTTCTTTTCCTGTAATTCCCTCTCATTTGGTAGGTACCTTCCAACTTAATCAACAAATTAGAGAGGGTCCTATAGAGAAAAAAGCTGCTTTTACAACACAACCCTGATTCCACCCCAGAGCTGGGGTCTTGTGGAAAAAAGATCATGTAATAAAAGACACTTGTGTACCAGAAACCTTAAATCTGGCATTCCCTAACTTTTGAGTGCTTGCTTTTGCAACCTGAATAACATTCTTCAGTGTAGTTTTGTGTAGGAGTATTCTTATGGCTCTCTGCTCTCAGTTCCAGTGCCTGACTACTTCCAAGCCTGGAGCAGCAATTACCAGGAAAGTCCAGCTTTACCCCTGTAGCCTTAGACTGAAGCATCCTTAGTCACTCTTGTGGGGATGGTGCATATGCAGTCCAGTCAGCCACTAGGAGCTGGGAGCATACGCAGTAGGGACAGAACAGTTTAGTAATCTAAGTCTCTACTGAGCATGTACAAACTGGGTTTGTTTTTTTTGGTTTTCAGAGACTTAGCAGTTGGGCAGATTTTCACAGGGATGGCAGAAGTCACATCCCTGACACAAGGCCACCACCAAAAAACTTCATTTCAAAGGGGAAGAAATCCTTCCGAATTTAACAGACAAATTATATTTTTTTTACTTTGTCATCTTCTTGGAAACAACTGAACCATTGTGGCTGACATTTCAAAAAATTCAGCTTGAGGCAGACACCCACCATGGAAAATTTTCAGCTCAGATAGTTGGGTTTTGCACAGTTACTTGCTACTGAAAACAGAGTCCTATAATAGGAAATGTTACGCAACCTGAATAGATAGCCAAGTATTATACATGGTACTGCTAGTACTATTAGAAGAGAATATATTGATGGGGCCAGTTGGTCCTTGCCCCTTTTGCAGCAAAGAGAGGTTGCAAGGAGCCTTCTAATTCCTTTGCCCTTCTTGACAACTTTCCAATATAAGTGATGGGGAGGGTAGAGTGCAGCCTGTGTGTTCCATCCAGGCAGATGTGCTACTACAAACCACCTCCTTTTAGAATGAAAGAGGCAACAGAGAGAAGTCAGTCTTGCACCTTCTCCATACCAGTCCATGAAGCTGGCTGGGTGCAGAAAAACTCCCCAGAACATCCGGTAGCAAAGGGAGAGACTGTGCATTCTGGGGCATAATTATTTTAGTTCTCTGAGAGGTGGGATGGCTATATACCACCCCTGTCATTAAATAGCACAATCTGGGCCTAAGTTCGTGAAAGGAACAGAAGACATTTTCATTAGCATATTCAGCAAACAAGCAACTATCCAGAGAGACATCATCCTCTTTTAGAAAAGCACCGTTAAACTATCTGAAGATAAGTAGTGAACATAGCTAAATGCTATTCAGTGTTCATCTACCATATACAACATTCTGACACAAGAATCAGTGTACCAAGTATTAACACTCACTGTACATGGAGATGATGATACTAACCTCCTTTGTAAAGCACTTTAAGATCTTCAGATAAAAAATGCTATGTAAGAGCCTGGTATTATTATTATGATGGCTAGACCATGTGCTCTCAAACAGAGTCATGACCCCTCAGAGGGTCATGAGGTTATTATGTGGGGGGGTCGCTGAAGCAGGGCAGTTGGACTCCACCCCAAGCCCTGCTTCACCTCCAGCATTTATAATAGTGCTAAATATTTAAATATGTGTTTTTAATTGGGGGGGGGGCACATGTTGCACACAGAAGCTTGTTGTGTGAAAGGGGTCACCAATACAGAAGTTTGAGAACCGGTGAACTAGACCTAGGGCTCCTAGTTCATTCATAATTGCTTGAAAACTGAACATGTCATGAAAAATCAATTTCATTTACAGGGGTAAGCAGGCTCTTGGTTGCCCAATATCATTAGCGGAGTCTCCTGAAATTGTGGCCAAGTACATTGGGGCAGATCTCTACTGTTGAGGAAAATGTCAAGGTCTTCAATGTCCACACAACCTGTTTTTAAATTCTCATTCAAAAGACTTTCCCCTTCTCCATTTGCAGTAAACTGCATGGTACTCAACTGATCTTCCTTGGCAAAAGAAACTAAGCTCTTTATTCTTCCAAGACATTCTCTCAGTTCTTGGTAATGTACATATTTCAAAATCAAAATGCTTTAAAAAAAATCTAGGGACAGAAAAAGGAAAGAATGTTTGTTTAAAATAAATCATCCAGGTATATTTCAAACAAAGTCAAATTTCACACCTTATAGTCAACCTCAAAATGACATGGCTGAGAGAAAGTATTACTGAAAAAAAAAAATTCAGCTTTCATCAAATTCCTGGTCTGATGCTATGTCCCATAGGTTTCAGAGTAACAGCCCTGTTAGTCTGTATTCACAAAAAGAAAAGGAGTACTTGTGGCACCTTAGAGACTGACCAATTTATTTGAGTATAAGCTTTCGTGAGCTACAGCTCACTTGATCGGATGCATACTGTGGAAAATACAGATGATGTTTTTATACACACAAACCATGAAAAAATGGGTGTTTATCACTACAAAAGGTTTTCTCTCCCCCCCACCCCACTCTCCTGCTGGTAATAGCTTATGTAAAGTGATCACTCTTTACAATGTGTATGATAATCAAGGAGGGCCTTCTCCCCACCCCACACACAAACCCACTCTCCTGCTGGTAATAGCTTATCTAAAATGATCACTCTCTTTACAATGTGTATGATGATCAAGGTGGGCCATTTCCAGCACATAGTTATTCTTCCCTCAGAAAGCACTCAGTTCTATCCAACAACTAATGTTTCTTTGGTGTTCCAGAAATTACAGCTTGCAGGAGTAGGTGATCAATTTTATCTCTTCTAAATATAAAAAAAAAAAAAAAAATCTAGTCAGTTCTTCCATCCACATGTGCTCTCAGTCCAAGAAGCTTAATAGTGTAGCTTTGATCTGGATCTCCAACATTTCCACTCTAATGGGCAGATTTTTTCTCTTTATATATGCTATGTGAAATGCTGGATATGCACCCATTTCTCAGTCTGAATCACTTAAGGTCCTTCTCTGTTTGTGCTATTCAGTGCTTGGTTCTATCCAGTCTAACCTCCATGTTTCCAACCAGAACAGTAGCTGATCCAGTGTCATATTCATAAAGGCTATAGCTGCATGAGTTTTATCCTCCTTATCATTCAGGATGAAGGGGCATGTAAGGATGTGGCTTGGGCACCAGCATGAGAACAGGTTCTCTTTCCAATAAAACAGTAACTAGTTAAATACTAGTTACGAACACCTCGGGAATGGAGGTTGTTCTTTCAAAAGTTTACATTTACTGAAGACAGCTGAAAATTGACTTAACAGCTTTGACACGTAACTTTGCAGAAGAAAAATGCTGCTTTTAACAGTCTTAATTTAAATGAAACAAGCATGGAAACAGTTTCCTTACCTTGTCAAATCTTTTTTTAAAAATTTTCCCTTTACGTTTTAAGCAAATACTGTACTGTATTTGCTTTTTGATGGGGGAGTGGGGAAGTCTCTGCTGCTGCCTGATTGAATACTTCCGGTTCCAAATGAGGTGTGTGGTTGACTGGTCAGTTCGTAACTCTGGTGTTCATAACTTAGGTTCTGTAGTTAAAGAAGCAGCCAGAGTTTGAGCAGGCAAAAACCTTGATCTTATTCTTCACTATTGGCACTTAAAATAAATGAATGGCCAGATTTTCAAAAGAGCTCAGCATCCAGCATCTCCCATTGAGAACAAACTGACCCTTATTTATGCACTTAAATGGGAACAGAACTTTCTTGAAAATGTGGCCACTTATTTGGATGCTTAACACTTGGGTGCTCAGCTCTTTTGCATATTTGGCTCAAAATCACTATACATTCAAACTAAATAGCAAAAAGAAATTAAATGGATAAGTGGAAGTTGCTTTGAAAAGGCAATACCTCACATATTCCCTTCCGCCTCTACTGCCTTAAGCCTCTCATTGTTAATTTATACAGTGACTCTTCTCCACAACTTTCCATGAATTATTAATACTATAAAGCACTGTTCTTCAAAAGGATCTCAAAGTACTTTCCAGATATTTAAATTTTTGCAACACCCAGTCAAGGAAGGTGTGTGAAACAGTAATTTCAGTATTTTTAAATATCATTACTATTAACATAAAAATTGGGTAACATGCATTTTCTAAAGTTCCTAAATTATGTATGACGAAAGCTTTATGATCCAAAGAGTTGAGACTACAAACAGATGATCGTCTATGGATCTATTTCTTTCCAATATAGAGGAACTGATTGATAACATGAAAATAAAGCTCAGAAGCAGTGCACATGAGCCTGTGGAATTCAGCACAGTAAGAAATGGGGTCATGTGAAGTGGTAGTACAAAGACAGTTTTAAGGAAGGCAAATTTAGAGGGTTAAGAAATATAGGCTTAAAACCTCCATTAATTCCTCAGGCAAAACTCCAGCTGAAGTAATTAGGGTCCAGGGGTTTAACTGATGGGAACACATGGCAGAACTCTATCCCTTTCCCACTTGCCATCCTCTCCATCACTTACCTCTTGGGTTCACCTCAGCATTTGTGAACCCCAGATGCTCAAGCATGAGTTATCATCTGGGAAATATGTAATAAACTGGCATGTGAGCAAGACAAGCCACTACCTTCTCCTGGACACCACTGTCCTTACATTAAAATCAATGCTGATATGTAACTGACTTACAGAAATCTCTAGTGTATAAATACTACACTGATGTAGAAAAATGGAACAGAAAACTGTATAATGGATAGAATATCAAAAGCAGAAAGAATGCGAAAATTATATTTATTTAATGAAAATGGATGCTTTGACACTGTTCTAATGTCAAGGGCGTGTAATATGATAGAAATTTAAAATCCTCTTTAGAGAGAACGTATAGTTATTTTATTTCTTCAAATTTCTTATAAACAGCTGCCAGCTAAAGGCTGCTCTTCCTTAAACCCTCTATTATCTTCTAATAAAAAAGGCCCATTAATGAGCAGGAGTTTACCTCTTTCACCATGAAGGTCCAAATGACCACTGTATACAGTATAGCAATAACCATTAAGCCACAGGTGGCAGGTTTGTTAGAGTGTTTACACTACTGCTGCCTACCTGACAGACATTTCTAAACGTTTATAAAGCATTTGGAGATCATCAGAGGGCAGGCAGTATAGAACTGCTGAATGCTACTATTTATTATTGTTACCAATGGATTGCCACTTTAGCTATATAATGTATTTTTTATACTAGCCTCCCAGTTGCTTTTGGATTCTATTCATGGTATCTCCTTTAATCTACAAAGCTCTATAGGGCTTGAAGCCAAGCTACATCTCTCTTCATATGGACTGTCTCAATGGCTGATATCAGCAGAGATGTTCTCTTTGAAAATGCCAAGATTTGAATTCCTGAGGAGGAGAAAGAAGAGAGTTCTTAGGAAAGGGACCTTAACTGGGGAACTTGTTAGCTCCCAGTCTGCAGGAAATGGAATCTGACCTTCACTTAACAGCCTAGGTTCTGGAAGTGCTGGAAGAAGGGTAGGAACCTTAGCTGCCTCAGATCTACACCGCGTCTCCCTTCGATTTTTAATGTTTCAGAGCAGGAATTTGTCATATCTCATTCATCTGTAAAGCATGATGCACTTATGGTATTCTGTATAGATAGGAAGTATACTCTTCAGGGAAGAAACTGACTTCCTGTGAGTTTGGAAAGCATATGACCATTTTGGGCACCACTGCAATCTCAATAATCAACAAGTAATTCAGAATGCAATATAATGCTATAAGACAGGCATTTAAGACTATAGAAGCTTTTTCCATCACATGCATTGGGTGGCCAACCAGTGTATGACTCTTATTGCTAACCACTTGGATCAGTACTATTTTGTTCATAGTGTCAGTTGTGCATCCAGAAGCAACCCCAAATGGGCGTATACTAAACTACTTAATAAGGGATATGCAGGAAAACTCATTTAATGTGAAATCTTAGATCAGTCAGTGAAAGAAGGAATATGCATATTGAGAAATATAAAGTTTCTTCACAGACTTTGTGCACTCTGTGAGCTCTTGGCAACTCATAACTTGTTTTTCCTTCTCTCCTGCAGCTCCATGCTCAGGCAGCAGTTACTTTTGCCATAGCAACATGTGCATCAATAATTCTTTGGTCTGCAATGGCATTCAAAACTGTGCATACCCTTGGGATGAAAATCATTGCAAAGGTGAATATAGTGCAAAGCATAACCTTGGTGATCCAGGATTGTCAGTTAGCCTTTCATTTAAGAAAGTCATAAAACATCTTTTCCTGCAAATGTGCTGAAGACAGCTATTCTACTTAACTCAGGGAGATGTTCCAAATTTTTAATTTAAAACCAAGACGCCTGTGAGCAGGGTTGAAGAATGTACCTGCCCTATAAATGAAACATCACATGCCCTTCACAAAGTATATTTTAAACTTTACACAGAACATTGGGCCTACTAAGTATATGCTTCTGTATTTGCCTGATTTGTACCGCTACCATCTATTCCTAAACCTTGATGCTTTTGCAGGAAAAATCCTTGTTTTTTGAAGGAGGCCCCTTTATGTTACAGTGTGAAAATATAAATGTAGTTACTAAGCTAAAATGTATCATGTCACAGCATCTTTGTTTTATTTATTACAGTTAACAAAACTGATCAGTGGCTCCCAAGTTTCTATAATAAAAATCAAGTTTGCTGCACCTGAAGCTCTGCCTGTGCAAGTATAATACACATTTCCAATCAGAAATGGTTTTCTGAGATGTTTTCCTGAACTATGGGTGCTTTTCTGAAATATACACCTTTCCTAGAATGCTTCACAAACCTACTGCAATATGACAGATTTATTTATTAAATATATAGCAACAAAGCAATACCATCTTGCCCAGCATTTTTAACTACTGTGTGCTCAACTACATTCCCCATTATATTTTAGCTTTATACATGAACAGAATTCTTAATACCTAGCATCACAGGAAAAAAAACAAAACGCAAACCCAGAAAGCAGTAAATATTTTTACTGTTTTCTAATGAACAGTGTGTTGTATTCATACAAATTTCTTTTAGTCATTCAGGACAAATACTTTTTCCAGAGCAAAATATTGCTAAAAATTTGTCTCTTACGTGTGGGAAACTTGCTGTAATCAGATACTGCCATCTTGTGTACTTCCATAGGAAGTTCTATCAAGAAATTATTTTTTAAACTGATCTTATGATGTGGAATGTTAAATAACTTGCAATGCAATACGTAGGTACAATTTAGTCCAGTTATGAAGCCATCCAGTGAAGGCAAGATAAATAGTATGGTTGGATTTTTTTATATTGTTTTTTAAAGGACTAGATAATTTTGGGGTCTGGTTTTTCCTCCATTCAAATCAATAGGAGTTTTGCCATGAGCACCAATGGATGCAGGATTGGGCCCTTTGTATATGAGCATTTGTAGCTATACAAGCTAAAGTAATGATATGCTGTTTAATCAAATTTTAGATTTCAGAATGTAAACTAATTACCACAGGGGTCAGGAAGGAACCCACATCCCAATTAAATAGGTATGTTGTTGGATTAGGGGAGGATCCCAGCAGCCTTTGAAGTATCAGGTGTTTGTCACTGCTGAAGGCAGGGGTATTGGATTTGCTGAACCATTGCACTGATTCAATATGGCAAATCCCACAAATCTATAAGTCCATTACATTTCTAAGGTTGTTCTAATGTAACTTCTTTCCCCCAAAACTATGGGCCATATTCTCCTCATGAATGTTTGTACGAACCTCCAGGAAAATAGCACACACTTCTATGAGAGCAGAGCATGGTCCTATGCATCGAAAACTTGCCTGAAATTACATGCTGTTGAGTGGGCTCAGTCCTGCGGTTCTTGCTTATCCCTTATGAAACAAAACTCCAGAGTAACCAGTGATTTTTGTCTGAGTAAGGACTAATACTTAAAGCATACAGGGCCAAATTCTGCTCTCCCTCACAGGGATGCAGTGCCCATTAATGGAGCCAATAGTTAATAGACATTTGCACCCATATGAGTGACATCAGCATATGACCCGCCCTATAATTTACACTTTTCATTATCTTAAATCTTTGCATACCAAATCAAACCTGAAATTTTACTGAATTATTTCTGATCAGACATTTTAGATAGACTCAAAAGCTAACCCTCTCTCTCTTTTGCAGAGAAGAAAAAAACTGGACTGTTTGAACAAATCACCAAAACTCATGGAACCATCATTGGAATTACTTCAGGGATAGTTTTGGTTCTTCTCATAATTTCAATTCTGGTGCAAGTAAAGCAGCCTCGCAAAAAGGTTATGGCCTGCAAAACTGCTTTTAATAAAGCTGGCTTCCAAGAAGTATTTGATCCTCCACATTATGAACTGTTCTCATTAAGGGATAAAGAGATTTCTACAGACTTGGCTGACTTATCAGAAGAACTTGAGAACTATCAGAAAATGAGACGCTCCTCTATTGCTTCGAGATGTATTCATGACCATCACTGTGGCTCTCAAGCTTCCAGTATAAAACAAAGCAGGACCAATCTCAGTTCCATGGAACTTCCTTTCCGCAATGATTTTGCGCAACCTCAGCCAATGAAAACATTTAATAGCACCTTCAAGAAAAGTAGTTACACATTTAAACAGGCCCATGACTGCCCTGAGCAGGTAATAGAAGACAGGGTGATGGAGGAGATTCCTTGTGAAATTTATGTGAGAGGACGAGAGGATGCTGCACAAGGCTCATTATCTATTGACTTTTAATCTCCTGTTAAAGGTAAAATTGGTATGTGTGGGTGTGTGTTTATCTGACACACACTGTGTCTGTATAAAAATACACCATATGTAGTGTGTGTATAGGTACACACACTTTTTAGCTTACTGTATCCAATATTTTTAAAAGGAAAGATCTTCATAACCAATAATTGTTGCAGTGGTGGACTTTGCACCCATCCCCCACAAGCTGCCACTTGGCTTGAGCAACAAAACAGAAGGTTTTGCATGGGAACAATCAAGAATATTTTTAACTAAATGTGAAAATGACTAGATTATTTTTCTGCCCTCCCTTTCATATTATTTCTCTCTTCCTTTGTTAAATAATTAGTTTTCAGACCAACTAGTTTAAGTAAAAGTGGTAAAAGGCACCACATATTTTGACACAGATGTCTGTGAGCATATTTATCAAATTGCAGCTAGAGTTACTTTGGTAAATGCTAATTAAGACGAGTTATGTTGCATCTTGACTAGTTTTTATATTGCTTCCTTAGTCTCTGTGTTCCGTGAGAAATATGTGAAATGGTCTATTGCCTTTTAACAGTATTTTATCTTGGCTATACAGTATTCATTTTAGTATCTTTGGGAATATATGGCCTTTGCAGGTTGTGGATTAAAATTTAACCCAATTCTCAAGTACGTCTTGGTAGATACAGACTTTACACAGAAGCTTCTTTCAGGAAGATGGTAGATTTTCAAAAGCATAGGGTGGGCTGATTTCTGCCATGTGTTAAAGCCATGCAACTCCATTGATTTCACAGGTGTATAACTAAGGCTCTCTGTTTTTTCCTGTTACTTGCATAAAGAAACTCCGCTGACTGACTGACTTATATATTTCTGTCTCCTGTAGTGATCCTAGTACTATATTCCTTATGCAGCGCACCCTCCCTATTGAAATCCATGCTGGATACACTCAATGGGTGTCTGAATTGCACAGAAAGCACAGGATGAAGCCTGCTATGTGTTACACTTTGAGATCTATGTGATAACTAAGGTGTATGAAATTGTTGGGGACAAAGAGAAATCAAAGTAACTGAATGAGCTTTTTAGCACTTTTTTCTAGCACTTGTGTCCATGCTGCAAAAATGCACATTTCATACTTTTTTTTAAATTGCAAGTTAGACTTTTTTTTTACTGCACAAGACAATTTGTAAAATAATTATCATGGGTTTTTAGACTCTTTTGATGTAATTTGATACTAATACAAACTGTTTATTAAATCAAGATTTAACACATGTACAGTAAGCCTCTTTCAGTGTCCCCATTAGCAGCATTGAATAACAGGCAGTGATTGGTGTGTACATTGTAACTTGTAAAGAATACTTAACATACGTTAGCCTTTTTACTCTTTTTTTTTTTAAACACAGAAACTGTTACTCTTTCACTAAATGTGACCTTACAGTTCTCAGTTACTGGACATATCCTGTATTAAATGTACATAAAGACATAAATCAAACTTTTTTTTGGTGCTGACTGCAATGAAATTTAATTCAGTTACTGGAGGTTTCTGCACTGCGAGGACATAGCAGTTGCTGGGCATGTGTATAAAACAGACTATTTTTCCTTTTTAAGATTAAAACAAATGAGACTTTAATTGCTGATTTCCTGACCAGGTATGATTTGATGGTGGGGAACAAAACTATTATTTCTGTCCCTTTATAGCAATGGGGTTTATTTAAAGTTAGGAACACTCCTTCTCTGTTTGCTTTATTACTGAACCCAAGAATCAGAACAACTTCAACTTACTTGTATCATCTGTTAAAAATGGTACATGCCACTCTATCAAAGCAATGCAATCAGCTTAATTTACCTAATATACATGGACAGTAAATGAAAGTGTGCAGACATTCATTGAAATGTTATCTGTAAGACTTTCAGCTCAAGAAAACAATTCTCATCCTGAATTCCATTTCCCGTGAAACAAAACACTGCCACTAAAGAGAAATTCTAAGACCAGCCATTTGAAAAGAGAATCCAGCATCCTCTGTTAGGATTTTAGACCCAGATGTAATTGGTGATATGCATTTTAGAAGTCATTTTTGGCTTTAATAGAAAAACACAATCTTTTGGATTTTTAAAACTTCAAGGAGCCCATAGCACTGTTCCCACCCTTTCTCCTATCCACTCATTTCTGCAGTATTTTGATTTGTTCTCAGTATGTTTCATGTGTGTAGACCAGGTCAGAATTTGGCTAGATGTGTTTCCCCAGGCAGTCATTACTAAAAAGCCAACATTTAGTGAGTAGTGGTACTTTTGATACTGCCATCTATTCCAGGGGTAGCCAAACTTACTGACCCTCCACGCTGCACACAACAATCTTCAGAAGCGCAAGAGCTGGGGCACGCCTGCCGCAATTTGGGCCTTCTGCCCTGCTGCAAGGTGGAAGTCCCAAGCTTTCCCCTGCCCAAGTCTGGTAGGTGAAGAATGGAGGGGGCCTGGGCAGAGGGGGGCTCCATGAGCCATGCTAACTGTGAAAGAGCTGTATGTTGCTTGTGAGCTACAATTTGGCCACCCCAATCTATACCTTGATACTGAGATAGCTTAAACATCACAATGCTACTGTCTGCTGCATGATTTACTACTTGTTAACTGGCCCTACAATTTTTTACCCTTTAATAAATATGAGATAAGAGGGACAATCCAAGACTCTTGGAAGGGGTACAGGGAAGTATCTAGAGTTGTATATAGCTGTGATTCATCATGTCACCGAGATTGGCTCTAAAATGCTGCAGCATTTCAGGGATCACAGGAATCTTAATTTATACAGAAAAAGTATGACATTTTCTTGCTTTATAGGAAGAACGTGGTCTTCATAAAGTGTACTAAGGACAAAGAAGCAGTATACATATTGTCATCTACATTCAACACACAATTAAAAAGAAGTGACGGAAGAGCTATCATTTGCATAACAAATTTTGAGAACAAAACTCGTGCCAAAATTCACATCATTTTTATGTACTGAAAAGCCCACCTTATCCATCTGTTAGTGACTTTCCTAACTGTGCAAAGACCTGTGTATCAGCAGTGACTCAGGAAAAAGACACTTATTCTTTTAATAAATCATATGTTGCTCAACTTTCCTATATAGCTGAATGCTGCAGACATCACATGCTCTACTGCCTACATGCTTCACCAACAATGTTGAAATAGTACTTCTCACTGGTGCCTGAAAAGCCAGAATGAAGTTGGGACCAGAGCAGAGTGAAAATGAGAGACTTCAATTCAGGCCTCATGCAAACATTTTATTCAGCTTTGAGCCTCCTCTATTTTCAACTCTGCTTTTCATATTCAAATATACTCATGCCAAAATTCAGACAAAGCCACTTGCTCTCACCTGGTGTCAACACAAATCCATGCATCACCCCAGTGCTTGCTCATTTCACCAAATGAAAGGTTCCAATCCCTCACAAAGCCAAACGTACAGACATTTTACATGGTTTGGGGTTACAGTGAGAAACATTTAAGACTACCCTAACTGTAACCCACTGGAACAGTTAAGTAATTTACATATGTTAATACTATATACGTTTATCTATAAAAAAAATCTGTCATCATCTGTCTATTCCTGCTTTGAATGTGATTGTGTTATCAGTTTATGAGCTAGCTGAGTGATATTTGCAAGGTTTTTGCTTCTCTCTTCCCTTAACTGTCCCTGTAGAAGATAAATGCTGATAAAAATGGACTCCAATACGAAATGCGTGTAGCTGTGAAAGGCTGTTTTCACTCAGTTTCTTTTGCTACACTCCATTTTACAGAATCAGCTTAGCTAAATCTGTTTTCCATCTGCTTTATATATCACCACTAACAATCATTTTTGAATTCTCAATTTGTTCTCCCTTATCTAGCCATTGTTGATAATCCAAAATACAGCAGATAAAACAGCTTAATTTCTATAAGCCTATTTGATCCTAGAGAGTCAAGCCTGGAGACAAACAAAGTGAAGACCTCATGTCTTTGTATGTCTTTTTATTACCGATGTGTCATTTCTACCAGTTGATTTTAATCAAAGAAATGCATGTTGTTTATGGGTCAGATCTGACCAGCGAGAGAAAAGTGCTGTGAAAAACCAACGAACAGGTACATAGCACATACACATTGCAAGATAAATGTTAAAAGTCACGGGGTTTTGGCTGGTAGCTGTCCCCCCACGGTCACCTACTGCTCCTGGCTCCTGTTCCATAACTGTAAGGGTGGTTGTGCCCAGGAGCTGCTGCTGGGTAGTGGGTAGAGTAGGACATAAATGCATGAGGCCAGATTCTCTTTTCTGTTCCAACCCCTTTGCATGTCACTTCTGGTGTGAAGGGAGCAGCATGTACTGCTCCCACCCCCTAGGAACACCCACGCAGAGGGGCTGGAGACCTGTACCAATTTGAAGAAATTAGATTGCAGATACATGGAATTTCCCTCTGCCACCTCTACTGTTACAGCCCAGGTTACTTGACCTCAAATCTCACAGTCTGGCCCAAAAAGTTTGTTTCTGAAAACCACTTCAGTTGGGTCACATTTTAGAAGCAATCCTCTGCAATTTTACCTGAACTTGAGAAGGGTTGGGTCCTAGCTGGGTCAGTTGTCAGGAGGACAGAAAATAGCCTCACTCTCTACCCCGCAATAAAGCCACAGAAGGGAAGACGGGGGGGCAAAGAGGAATGTGAGGGGTAGTATAGCGGAAAAGCAGGGAAAAACATGGCAGGTGACTGTAGAGAATGGACTAGGGACAAGACACTGGCGGGGAACACAGAAGAAAAATTAAGTGTAGCAGAAGAGTAGGTGGGAAAGGGAGAGAGACACAACCATGACAAGGGAGGAGGAAAGAGGTAGAATGACGGCTGCCCCACCTCTTGGGATAGGAGAAGGTTAGTGTATTCCCCCATGGAGCAGTGACCAAAAAGACCCACATTCTTGTGTATGTTCTTCTGGTTGAATTTGAATCTTAAATGCTCATGTACAATTTGAAGGTAGGCAGCTTCCCCTTAAAGGCTCTGAAAATCTAAAGCTAATTTAAAAAATAAAACATTCTTACAATATTCATAATTTTTAAACCAATCTTGTATTTTAGAGTCTGACATGAATTTTGAATGGTTGAGACTGACAATGCTGCCAGCAGTTAGAAAGATAATGAACAAGATGCAGGCTCTCTGCACTTCCACTCCCCTGACTCAAAAACACAGGTTCTGATGATTGCTTTAGGTCCGAAGCCTTAGACTGTACCCTTATTCTGGCCAGGCTAGGGCACCTGCAAAACACCAGTCCCCTATGCCCATCTCCACCTACAGATTACTCATTAATCTGAGCTGGAAGGATGGGTAGAGATTGAAGACAGATCAAGATATACATGCTAAAAAGACATGGAGTGCACTGACGGGCCCTGAACCCCATCCTGGTACACCCTTCCTGCACAGGTGTCTGGGGAGCAAGAATGGAGGTGCAACAGTTGAACCATGTAATGGGCACCACAGCTTTTCAGGTGTTTGTCACAGTGTTTAAAACCACCATGCTAAAATTCTGGTTTCGGAACACAAAATCACCTTCCCACCCCAGATGTCAGATAAAGAGCAGGTGAGCCCTTCCAGATGTCAGAGCTCCCAGGGGTTACTTCCTATTAAAATGGTTTGCTTTCTTAAAGAAAGGAAAACTGAGACGCAAGAGCGTGTCTCCCCTTAATCTAAAATGAATATAGTAAAATTAGAATAAATGAATCAATTCTTTGACAGTTAATGTCTGGAACTGTATTATGGAGAAATAGTTTTATCATTGAATATGCAAGTGTTTTATTTATTTTAGGAGCATACTATGTCCATGTTCTGTGCTACCAGGCTCATCTGAACAAGTCAAAAAGAAAGCAGACAATTTCCACATAAACACTTGTATTCAACTTCTACAGCACTAGACTGTGGAAACTACAACAATCCAAAGCATGAACCTTCTTTCAGGTCTATTGGCAAAGCCAGCCACCAGCCTGAACTTCTAAGAAGGTTAAATCCTAAGGAGGCGTGAAACTAGATTATGCTTCATTCTAAATGCAAACTAGGTGACAATTAAATCATAATCACTGGATATTGTCCTTTCTGAGGTGATGGCTAACTCTCCCTTGAATCTAATGGCATTACTTTGAAGGTAATAAAGCATACAATTCTATTGAAGCAATATGTTAGATTCCCTCACTTCATTAAACACTGTCAATACATCCAGTAAATTGAGGCTGCCAATTGTTTACTGGATAGCAATCTCAGTTACTGCTGGATTAGTACCTGAAAAGATGGTTCAAAGACTGATTTGTGGGGAGAAGAAACACTCGTGAAAACATTTACCAGGGTAAAAGAGATTCTTAAAAATAAAATGAAAAATAAATAAATGCCAGGTCTCTTAAACATGGTAGTGAAACTTGTAGTTAGCATGAAGAGAGGGGACATATCGAATAGCACTTGCTGTTTGGGTCTGCTGTATGTTTAATAAGCCAGTGGAGTAGGTCAGGGCCTGAGGATGAAGCCAAATCATTTTTATTTTTCCTGTTGTGATGGAAAACAATCTGGTAGAGCAAAGACATTCTGTTTATTTTGCCCTTACCAGAGGGAGCAGCACCTGTGCAAGATTTTTATTAATCTTCTCTAGTCCTTAACATTTATTATTGATTGTGAATAGAACTCCACAAGCTACAGTGACACTACAGAAGGTCTATGTAAAAATCAATCGCAACATAAATTAATTAAAAAGTATCTCAGATTTGAAAATATTTTGTGTAGGCTTTAAAAAAAGTCCAATTTCTATCACAGAGGTTGTGACTTTCTCCAAGCCACTTCTCCATTTAGGTCAGGCTCTCACACTTGTATGCTAATAATCAAGATTTTAAACTGGTTAGAATAATGCAGTGATAACAGAAAGCTGAGTTATACTCTTTCTTGAAAGACCCTGGAGCAGTGATCAACTCTGCAAGCTTAGAAAGCCTGCACTGTTTTGCTCATCACAGTGGAAATGGAGACAGTTTTGTTTGGGAAACACAGTCTTTTATAAAAAGAAAAGGAGTACTTGTGGCACCTTAGAGACTAACCAATTTATTTGAGCATGAGCTTTCGTGAGCTACAGCTCACTTCATCGGATGCATACCGTGGAAACTGCAGCAGACTTTATATACACACAGAGAATATGAAACAATACCTCCTCCCATGGAAACTGCAGCAGACTTTATATACACACAGAGAATATGAAACAATACCTCCTCCCACAGTGGGGTGGGAGGAGGTATTGTTTCATATTCTCTGTGTGTATATAAAGTCTGCTGCAGTTTCCACGGCATGCATCCGATGAAGTGAGCTGTAGCTCACGAAAGCTCATGCTCAAATAAATTGGTTAGTCTCTAAGGTGCCACAAGTACTCCTTTTCTTTTTGCGAATACAGACTAACACAGCTGTTACTCTGAAACAGTCTTTTATGAAACTAGTAAAGTGAAAATTCCGAATTTTTTTTATAACACATACAGGAATTCATTCTACATGTTGACATCTCAAAGTGATTTTGCTTCAGGTCTTGACATCAGCTTAAATAAAAGGGGAAAGACTTTTGTTAAAGCAAATGTACTTCATACACATTTCTCAGTCACAAAACTCCAAACAAAAAGGTCGGGTTGATTTAAAATGCTGTGCACTGTTTATGATTGTATTTATATAACCCCTATTTTGAATGTTGATTTACATAGCTAGTTTGTCACCGAAGTCTGCACTTCTGCATATTACTGCATTTAGGCAGAATGCCAGATGTGTAACACCAGGAGGAATTAATGACAACATTTCAGCAGCACCCACAGAGCTAGTACTGTACAGCAGGTGAATGCTAATGCTCAACAACAAGAGAAACAAGAACACAAAAACACTTCCTTTTCAATAACCTTTTTTTTCCCACCTAAGGAAACACAACTAAAGGCAAATAACTGTTCCATGGCAACACCACTAGACACAGGAGCTGAAGTTAAAAAGCAGCCCACAAGCTTTTGCTTCTTCTTTTGTGAAGAATTAATGGGGAGTAGAATTTTAAAAAATATTTCCAGATTAATGGTCGTCTTTCTAAGCAGATCACATATATGAATTTAGAGAGACAGAGCCTTATCATGCAGGCTTCACTCAGGGGAAATTCCTCACTTAAGTCAATGGAGAATTTTACCTGACTAAGACCCACAGGTCATGACCCATCCTTGTATGTCTAAAGATATGAATTATTCAGAGGTGTGAATTACAAAATAGATATATGCTGTAATCAGTTAACCAATTGATAGGCCTGCCTGTAGGCCTTAGGCAGCCATAGCAGAATAACCAAAACCATAATTCTATTAAACAAAAGCGTGGATTCTACTCCTTTCTCCTTCCCCCATCTCTTTGAAGGGGGTGCTAAAGCCTAATACAAAGCCCACTGAATTCCATGGCTAGTAGCCACGGACCAAGGGCCACCAGCACCCTGGAAGTAGAGTCAGCTGTAGTAGCGGAGAAGGGCAGAGCAGTAAACTCTATGGGCTTGTCTACACTTAAAACGCAACAGCGGCAAAGCTGTAGTGCTTCGGTGTAGGTACAACCTCTGCCGACGGGAGGGATTCTTCCAGCCACATAAGTACTCCACCTCCTCGAGAGGCGGTAACTAGCTGAAGGAAGAGTTCTTCCATTGACCTAGTGCTGTCCGCATGGGGACTTAGGTCAGCGTAACTACCCAGCTCAGGGGTGTGGATTTTTCACACCCCTGACCAATGTAGTTAAACCAGCCAAATTTTCTCATGTAGACCAGGCCCATAGAGTTGGAGCCAGGATTCCTCACAGATCCTTTGAGCTTCACACAATTAGAAGTCCACACTCCCTGTGTCCTTTTGTGTGGCCATCAAACCCATCTAGGATGGGAGAGTACACCAGAATGCCACACAAAAACGGATATTAGTTTCTCTTCTTTTTTTCCCCCTACTTTTCCTGTTTTTTCCATGAGTGTGGTATGTTAAGGCTGCTTCATGGGTTGCATAATATGTTTATGCACCTTGGATCTTTGAATGGAAAGACTTACACCAGCGTCAGCTCTTACTGTGTTTTTATTTTATCGGAGAGGAGCTCAATCTTCAAAATTTCTGATGCTGAGCCACATTTCAAGTACTCACAAAGCTGAAGGGTGGAAGGGGTGTATAATTTATTAATTATTCTGAATATTTCCTCTTACTTATGATTTTTTAAAGTCTGACTATCTGCTGATCATTTGAGAAGCATTTACCAAAACACTTAAGTGCATCCAGTTACTTAGAAGATTTTATAGGGATATCTGACACCACCACAAAATAGACATAGAAAGGCAATGCCTAATCCTGTGAGGTGTGTGTTGTCTCCAGTTAGATACAGGGCACTCAGCTCCCAACTGAAAGATCAAGCCCCTAAACAAATGGTTCTCAACCTGCGGCCATGTAACATCCTCAGGACCATACAGGTAGTACTGGCTGCGGCCCATAATGGTAAATAGGCTCAGAACCACTGCCCTAGCCTGTGAACTAAACAGGTTTGAAAAACAGTCACTAGCAGAGGCAGCTAGGAAAAAAGAAGCAGGGAATTCTTGGTGAAAAGTGTTAGCTACTAATGTGTTCCTTTTAAACAATGAGTTGTGGCTCAAAACAGAGATTAGGGCTTGGAAATAGTAGGACAACATCCTTCACGAAACTGCGGCTATGGACACTTTACATTTAATGTGACCCAACACTTTTTGGGGGGGGGCGGGGGGGGGGAGGAAGAGATGGCCTTTGGGGCTTAACTGAGCCAGAACACAATGGGTACTTTTAATGTGGCTGTGTAGTCGTGGCACCAGCACTGGGAGAGAGCTCTCCCAGCACTGTAAAAAACCCACCCCCACGAAGCGAGTGGCTCCCAGTACTTGTGCACAGTCTACACTGCCACTTGACAGCACTGAAACTTGCACCACTCCGGGGGGGTGTTTTCACAGCCCTGAGCGAGGAAGTTTCAGCGCTATAAAGTGGCAGTGTAGACAAGGCCTAAGATATCACAGGCATTGCTCCCAGCTATGTACTTTGACATCTTGTTCTAAGTTATTTGTTTTAATCACAAAGATTTAGATAAAATAATACCAGACCTTAAAAAACAACATTTATCTTATTACCATAAAAATTACCCAGCAGGATAAAAACGTAAAAGGAAAATCTTCAGGTCATTAAAGGTGCACTGCTTAAGTACTGAACAAGATAATTAAGAGACACTCCCTAGCAAGAGCTCTGTTCTGACTTTTGTCCTTTGCACCTGTACTATTTTGCCTCATGCCTCTTCTGCACAGCAGGAATGGATGGTTTGTTGCAGCATGCAGCCAAAGGTACATCTAACACAAATAACTGCAAGCCAGCCACAGCTACATTATTTCAGAAAGCAGTTCAGACCTGTGCAAAAGGAATGACTCTTTCACCATAGACAAAAATAAACCTAACCTGAATGCCAATCAAGGATGGAGAATTCATCAATAGTTAATATCCAGCATGTCATTCACAAGAATGATGGACAGATTACAGCAGCTAGTTTGATCTTTTGAGGTCATGCATGAATAATCTGTCTTGGGTATGTAACTCTTGCTCAGTTATTACTCAGGCATTTGCTTGGGTCAGCAGAATGAGATGTACTTACTGCCTAAGACCTTGTATAGTTTACTTCTGGGAAAATTTTCCTACACAGTCCAAATGTGGCACAGTGGAAACAGCTAGGACTAAAACCTGCATTCAGTTACATTCTGTGAAACCTTTCTAACACATTGTTAGTTTACCAGTAACCATTCCTGAAAGGCCTTTGAGGAGGATTTGGCCCTTCCTTTCCCCCTTACAACATGGGATGAGCTCAAGAAGACTCTACTCAGACCGGTAACATTAATTTTATATTTTGCTTCTGCAAATACAGAGTGTCCTTTGAACAATTTCAATGACCTGGCAATACTTCTATCCAGAAGAGAGTAACTAATGCACAATTAAAAACAAAACATCTGATACTGTTAACTTGCTTATACTTCCCAACTGCATCATACCAGAGAGAGGAGAGTCCTTAGCCGTTGCTGCTTTCTGTAATTTTGTTGGCACTAGATACCACCATGAAGAGCTCATTAAATAGGACAGATTAATATGGCAGTTAAAATATTAAATATTAAGGAGCCTTACTTTCTTGCTGAAGGGACAGGAGTAACTCCCACTGATGTCAGAGGGACCTGCTGGGTAGTGAAGCACTTTGAAAATCCGTCCCCTGCTTCCGTCTTAGAAGCCTAACTTTAGGCACCCATTTTGGAAAATCCTGGCCTAGCGCTTTAGAGCCAAAAATGAGATGAGATTAGCAAGTACCAGGAAGAGGTGACCCAAGTTGGACCTCATTAAAACCAGGGATTGATTCAGACTATAAATAACTTGGATCTACCAAAAACCTGACTCTCCAGGCATCCTGGATGACTCACCACCTCCCCTTCTCTTGGTCACATCATGACACAATTGGAGAGATTGAAAAAGATGCCATGGCTCTAGTGTGTTCTGTCTCCTCCCTGGGATCTAAGATAGCAGTAAACAGTGTGGGCCTTCTACTCTTCTAATGTTGCCTTCTACTGCTGACTTGCTGCTCCAGTGGGGTCCTGAGCACAAGAATACTATCTTAATCCTTGCCTAGCTGATAAAGAACTAATCTCAGGAAAGGAACTGTGTTTGTCTTCTGTGTTTGTACAGGACCTAGCACAATGAGGTCCTGGTCCATGACTGGGGCTCCTGTGTGCTAGTACAAAACAAATATCATCATCAAGCAAGTCTTTTTTTTTTAAACTCGGGGAACAACAACTAGGACTCATGGGCAAATGGCAAGATCAGTTCGTTCCCAGGTCTGCACACCAATTGCAGAGTGGAGAAATATGACAAAGAACCATGAGGAAATACGGTATATATATCTATTTTAACATGGAAATATAGCCAATTTCTTTTCAGAAGTATAAGATATCACTTCACCACAAACACCATGTGCTGCTGAAATATTTTAACACCTGTTTTTTGTTGTTGTTTTTTTTAAGTGGAACAGTTACTGCAACATACACAATTATGTTCACAGCATGTCTACCGAAACGACATTACATGCTTTCAGAAAATGAATAAAAAAATAGATAACATTACTAAAAGAAAAATAATTAATTTAGCAAAGAGTCACAAACCATTTATTTTACAGCCACTGGAATAAATATATTACGGAGTTGGCCAGTCAACACTAATAAAAGCTCTCATCCCAAGATATAGGAAACTGTTCAAATGGCCATATGGTGCCATCAGATCATCTCTGACAAATACAGTCACATACAAAATCCTCCTGGTTGCTTTTGTTAATCAGGACTATAATCCATTAGTGTCAAACCAACGAATTTGAAGTGCTGTTAAAAATTGCCAGCAATAGTCCAGACCTGAACTAAGACACTATTTACTGAAAACCTCAGCTCCTTCTTCATCATGATTTCCCCTGTTATTTGAACCAAACTATATCTGCATTACTTGTGAGAGATTTTTCCTTTTTAACATCTAACAGTGTAACTTGATATATAAGAAGAACAATGTTTAGCATTTGCATGGTGTTTTTCATCCATAGCTCCCAGAATGCTTCAGTAAAGAAGGGTAAGCATCATTATATCTATTTTACTGCTGGGAAAGCTGAAGCTCAGAGAGTTGAAGTGACTTACCCAAAGTCACACTGCATGTTAATAGCAAATCTGGGAACAGAACTCTTGGACCAAATTCTTCACCCTGCTATGGCCCCTTTGCAATGTTCTGTCATCACAAAGGGACCATATTTCATATAAAGCCTGCTTACCAAGCACCCGGAAGAGAGCCTAACATGGCATCTATGGATACATCACATCATTTCATAAAACAGATGGTTTTGAGTCACACATTAAGATGATGTAACAGTTGGAAAATGTCTTTGAAAGCCACAACCATGTAGTTTCCAAGAGGTATGAAGGCAAAGAGGTCAGAGATAAGGACAGGGTGAGGAAAATGTGTGTAGGAGGACAGGAAGAGAGATCCCCCCACAAAAAAATCAGAAAAATATGTCCCTTTCCATTTCACTTAATTCCAAGTGGATTTTAAAATCTGTATGCTACTTTATATGCAGTAATAAAATAAAGTCACCTACTTGGCATTTGCTTTTATTTTCATTGGCCAAACCCTGAGTCCTTAACTCCGTTTTCATTCAGTCCTTATTCAGGATAACTCTCCACAGATTCCCAAGGTTTGTCTCACTACAACTCAGCAGACACTTCTGAGGGAATCTTCCTCTCCCCCAGCTCCATAGGGGACATATATCCATCCCCAGTGAAACGTTGCTCTGGTTGCTGAGGGACAATAACTATCACCATCTCCTTGATTGTTTGTCAGCTTTAAGGTTATCCAGTCTCTTCTCTATCCACTCTTCTTACCCTACACCAATCCCTGCCCCAGAGCTTCACCTTATTAAAGAAACCAAACCCCACACACACTTTCCTCAAAGTCTATCAAAACAATATGGACAAAAAACTATGGTTTCCTTGGCCAAGGGCAGCTTGTAGTCTGTAAGGCAATTTTTATTCCACGGATACATCAGTCATATATTCTCTCATTCCTTTTTCTCCTCTCCTCTAACAGTCTCTAGCTCTCTCTTTACCAATAAGAGAGAGGCATGAATGATCACAGGGCTGAGCATTCAAACCCCAACTCTCCCACTGACATACTGTGTGGGCTTGGGCAGCTCTCTGTATCAATTTCCCCATCTGCAAAATGGGGATAACAACCCCTACACCTGTTTTCACTAGACTTGCTCTTAATTTACACTGGTGTAAGTTTTAAAATAATTCAGTACAGCAAACCTCACAATTATCAGTTTAAGTTCTAGCAGTCATTTCAAACTCTCCCCCAAAAGCATTACTTTTTTGCCCCATGGGACAGAAAAAGGAAACCTCAAGAGATACTATATTGACCATAAATAATAGTATTCCCTGAAAAGTAAGTGAATTTTCTTTAATGATAAGCTGTTTGAAAATGTGAAGACAAGATGTTTTTAAAAGGACAATGGGCCAAATTTTATTCTGAGATAGGCTGGTGTAAAGGATTTACTTTGGATTTACTGGTGCATCTGAAAGCAGAAATTGTCCCATTATTTTTATGCAGTTCCTATTTTATATAAAGTTTCAGAAATTTCTCTCAGGAATAATCTAGTGAATCTGAAATCCTAGGTCAAAGTCCAGAAGGAAGGCAGACAGGTTTAAATGTGTCCACACAGTGGGAAGGAGGATACCCTGTTGTGCAGCTAACATAAGGGTTGCCCAAAATGGCAGTCATTGTGCTAAGGTTTGCATAAAGACTGCTACCAACTTGCTCCCCAGATGAGCAACTCACCAGAAATGGAGCTAGTGGCATGAAACCCTGACTCAGTTTCCTTCCTCCCTCACAAGAATACAGCTAGCGGAACTGGCCAGTGGAGGAGTATTCCGTACTCTTTAAAAGCACTATACCAAATCACTCTCCCCATAGTGAAGCCGGGGAGCTCCAGGATGCATTTTCCCTCTGTGAGGCAGACTGCTTCCCAATGCTCCCCTTGGGATGTTCTGCGCTGCTGTTTACAATGCCCATGGCTGAAAGGCACGATCTAATCCTGTATGTCCTTTTCAAACATTCCTTCTCCCATACACAACAATGTAGCCTTCAAAAAGGTTACAGTATCTTATTTCTAAATATTAAAAACTGACAATACTCCTGTAAGTTAGGGAAGAATTATCATCACCATTTTACAGCTATGCAAAATGAAACAAACAAAGGTTACCAGATGTGTCCAAGGTCTCACAGTAAGTCAACAGCTAAGCCCAGAATAAAACCCCTGAAGGTCCTGATTTCTTGCCTCTTCTCCAATTGCTCGAGAATGCTACTCCCTTGTAAAATAATCCGGATCCGATGACATGAGCTGTAGCTCACGAAAGCTTATGCTCAAATAAATTGGTTAGTCTCTAAGGTGCCACAAGTACTCCTTTTCTTTTTGCGAATACAGACTAACATGGCTGCTACTCTGATATACTGCTACTCTGCTATATAATACAGACTAACACGGCTGCTACTCTGAAACCTGTCATTGATTTTCAATGATATTTTGATTCCTAACTCGCTTAGGTCCCATGAAAATCCCAGCCTCTGTGTCTCTGTTTCTCCAGGGATAAAATAAAAGAGGAGGAAGCAGTACATCCCCAACCTTGGTGATCCCAGGCAACTGGAAAGACCCCCAAGGGGTTGTGAGTAGCTAACATTTATGAGAGAAGCCCTTAGCCTGCTATAACTTGTACCATGCCATGGACCAGCACAGATTGGCCTCAGGATTTAGAGGTCACAAAAGTGACTTAAAACAACCTTAACTTCCTCCGAGAGCCTTGTGCAGCTCAGTCAGATAAAAGGATCTGGTGCTATATTTTGCAGGAAAAGGAGCAGAAATGAAATGTTTTAAAAAAAAAGACTGAAAATAAGCTAAATAAAATGACCCTTTTGCCATTCTAACAGCTACTGAAATTGAACTATTTGAATTGCAAAGATTTTTGTTATTTTATGTATTCATAAATCAATGATTAAGGAAACAGAGCATTTACAGTTTTTTTTACACTTCTTTAGATTTCAATAACCAGAAAACACAGACTACTTTTGCTAAGTGCAGTCCTAGAATGAACTCTGTATCATCGTAATTGTGGTCACTTAAGCAATATGGACACAACAGACTGTATGTGTCATCCTGGGATCATGCAATGATGAAAGTGAATTATATCATAAAAGGCAAAGCTAACTGTCTTTGGTGACTTAAGAAATGACACAGGACAGCAAATGCCCTGTTGAGCATAAGAGCTTTTAGAAGCTATCAGTATCCCAGCTAATTTACATCATTGACATCTCCAAGAGGATAATGCCTGTATGTGCAGCATTTTGGCAATAGCTTCAGGCAGCAGCACTGTGGAAATTAAAAGCATTAGAATCCCGACCGACAAACAAAGTGTGAGGAGATGGAAAATAAGCAATATAGCAGATCTACATTTGTACATTTTTAGCAAAGGAGGAAAAATAAGTACTGTAGTAATAAAGAAAGACTTTCCATAAAGAATATTAATGACTGTGGCGGACTGGTAAGAAAAAGCAGGTCCACAGAGAACTCTGTTTTTCCAGTGGAGGTAAAGATAAGTAGCCTGACTTTGACCTCAATCACACCAATAAGAAAAGGAGTACTTGTGGCACCTTAGAGAGACTAACCAATTTATTTGAGCACAAGCTTTCGTGAGCTACAGCTCACTTCATCGGATGCATGCATCATGGATGCGTGGTTAGTCTCTAAGGTACCACAAGTATTCCTTTCTTTTTGCGAATACAGACTAACACAGCTGCTACTTTGAAACCAATCACACCAATGTTAGTCTGAACTAACTCCAGATTTAAACCCAGTGAGAGCAGAAATTGGCTCGACTAGTCCAGTGCTGTTGTACACAACTGATGCTCTTTAGTGGATCCATGTAATTAACAGAGGAAGTTTTTGTGAATGGAGAGTGTTATTACAGAAAAGAGTGTACAGTATGCTGCCTTTCAACTGGAAGGAAAGTACAAATCTGGCTTGATTTGGTAAACAAGATGCCATCCGTTTTTCAATGAATTTTGAGAGCTATCTTAATATTACAAAATGTTGATGGTAAAAGAACATTAGTGGGGAAGAGCTTGACTGGAAGTTGAATGGGAGGGTGGGGCAAACATGACTAAGAAACTGCAAAAGAGTGTGACAGTTCTGAGCTTCAGTCATACATACCAAATACCCAAATACATCTTGGGGTCAATGTTGGTATTTTTCCTCCCTACTAGTTTTTTAGACATTTAAACAGATATATTCACAAAGGAGACAAGTTTTAAAGAGGCTACTGTATGACACAGCAAGGATGACAGAGCACAGTCACCACTACTGAAGGACGCAAACAATGTACAAAATAATAAATGGCTGCACTAGGCATTTTCTAAAAGTTTTGGATGAACAGATCTCTGCATCTTTCATTCTAGCTCTGTCTTCTCTCTTTTCCTCTTATTCTAAAATGGCCGTTTTCTTTTTATGGTAATTTTATTTAGTATTCATGGTATTGTATATTACACCCATAACAACAGTACATAGTTCCTGTTCCTACTGAAATCACTGTCAAAACTCCTATGGACTTCAAGAGAAGAATTGGGCCCTTTATGAGAATTAGGGTCAGAGAATAGCAACACAGAGCATAACAAAAAATACTCTCCAACAGGAATCCACACCCATGCTCAGAGATTTCTAGACAAGTCTGGCCATCTGCAGTGCTGTCATGAACAGTAATATATTATGTAAGTGACTGTATTGGTTACCAAGCAGACCTGATTATTAAGGTTAGATGTGTTTATTGATTTCTTAAAGGAAGACCTTGTCCCAGTATTAATAGCTAATCTCTAGCACTGCAGCATTCCTCACTGAAGGGCCATTTAGCAAACCAAATTAAACAAGGTTCTCTTTTTTTCCCCAGCAGCCACAGGAAGGCTATATGAGAAAAATGCCACTTCTGATTTTGTGGTTTATATCTAATGTGTAGAACCCTTTCAGACTGAGCATAGCTGGATAAGAGAGAGAAGGTTAAATTACAAAACTATCAGATGCACAATGACACTGTGAAAGGGGTGAAAAATTCGATTGTCGTTATAACCCAAGGCAATACTCATAAGTCTTACTAGCATCAATATAAAGCTGAAAATTGGAAATAACAGGCTTCTTTTGATATAGTCCAAATAACTTCAGTGTCATTGAAACACTGCACTGTTTTACAGCAATGTTTGCCACATTTGTTACCAGTAGAGTTTATCACCCATCTCATGATCTAATTTTCTTATATTGATGCCATTGAAAGGTTTTATTCTGTGACATCAAACTGGAGAACTGATATCCCTTGGGATTCTGATGTTATTGAGAAGAGATGAAGGGATGAGTATTTTCCTTGCAGTCATAGACAAGTCTGCTTCTTCTGTAGATATATTCTTTCCTTTGACTTTCTGTTCTTTAACAGGTTTCAGAGTAGCAACTGTGTTAGTCTGTATTCACAAAAATAAAAGGAGTACGTGTGGCAACTTAGAGACTAACAAATTTATTTGAGCATTTGCCGACATCGCTGCAGACCCTGGACACCCTGGCGCGGCCCAGTCAGGGCGCACTGAGGACAGTCTGCCCCGGTTGACAGTCGCGCCGGGAGCAGGGGGACCCATCCCCCTCATGGCCCCCTTACCGCACCTCCCGCGGGGGGGGGAAGGGGCAGAGGGCCAAGGGGGAAGGTGCAGTACGGGGGCCGTGAGGGGGACAGGTACTGTACTTATTTAGATAAATAAATAAGTCCCTGTGAACAGGTAGGACACTGCCTCCAATGAAGTGTACACATGATGTATATGATTAAACTTTTCTCTGCATGGAGTTTGACTTTACACGTAACTCAAACAAACAAACAAAAAGAGAACAAACTTCAGATTCAGCATTCTACCCAAGCCTCGTTGCTCTTAGGGTCCTGCTATCTCTGAGAACAGATCTGATGTCTTTGCTACCAGTAACAGGGTTTTCCTGTCTATGCACCTTGTTTTATCTGACCAGAGCCTAACACTCTCGCTTGTCCTGTATTTGGTGTAATTAACAAGCCCATGTAGCTGGAAGGAAGGATTAGGCCATTATCTACTTCCCACTCCAGTCCATCTCCAGGGGAGGATATAGGGCCATTTTTGCAGATCCCACACAGCTGCTAGATTTTCTTCTGCTAAAGTCTGGTCCTGCCCATCAATAGAGGGGGTAATTATTATGATGACACTTCGTAACTTTTAGGGCTATATTTTAAAAGAAAAGCAACTAAGTGGTGCCTGCAAAAAATGTGCATTATGGCCTTTAATGGATGGAGAAAGAGAAAGATGATCTCTTTAGTTATCTGGAAGGAAATGTAACCTGGAAGGACTCCGAAATACCAGCAGACATTGTTTCCATTTGCTCTTGCAGAGTTTGGAAGAATTGAAAATTAAAAACCGACGAAGCCTGCATCAAATTTTCAAAAGAAGGCTTTTGAAATTCTGCATGCAAAAACCTGGATTCGTGTAACAAATAAGGACACGCAATCTGGTAAGAGTGTGTCCATAGACTTCTTGAGAAATTTTCACATGCAACTGAGAAGGGCTACTTTCGAAAATGTGGGCAATCTGGTAAGAGTGTGTCCATAGACTTCTTGAGAAATTTTCACATGCAACTGAGAAGGGCTACTTTCGAAAATGTGGCCCTTTGGGTGTCTGTTCTATCATCTGATTTTTTAAAAAACATTCCTACAGTATCTACAATGTTATGTGTTTTCAGAATTATTTAATTCCTATATACAGTATTAAACCTTTTCACTCACTTTTAAATGTATTTTCTGCAGGGATCCTTGAAGTGCCTAAAATCCATGGTCACAAGCTATTCCTGGGGAAAGTCAGAAAAAACATGCAAAAACAACAAGGAGTCCTCATGACACCTTAGAGACTAAAATTTATTTGGGCATAAGCTTTCGTGGGCTAAAACCCACTTCATCAGATGCATGGAGTGGAACATAAAGTAGGCAGGTATAAATACAAAGTACATGAAAAAAATGCGAGTTGCCTGACCAAGTGGAGGGGTCAGTGCTAATAAGACAATTCAATTAAGGTGGAATTGGGCTATTCTCAACAGTAGAATACCAAGGGAGGAAAAATCACTTTTGTAGTGGTAATGAGGCCAGTGTAATCAGGGTGGCCCATTTCAAACAGTTGACAAGAATGTGTGAGTAACAGTAGGGGGAAATTAGTTTTTGTAGTGACCCTACAACAAAAACATGGTTTCCTAACAGTGAGAAATCTGCCAAAGGAGATATAACTGACCTCCTGAAGGAAGTGACAATGTTTTGCAAAGTTTCAGAGTAACAGCCATGTTAGTCTGTATTCGCAAAAAGAAAAGGAGTACTTGTGGCACCTTAGAGACTAACCAATTTATTTGAGCATAACTTTCGTGAGCTACAGCTCACTTCATCGGATGAAGTGAGCTGTAGCTCACGAAAGCTTATGCTCAAATAAATTGGTTAGTCTCGAATGTTTTGCAAAACAGTCTATTGTCTGAAGTAAAGACCTACATATCTGGATATCCAGGAAATTAATAACCCAACAGGGCAGTTTGGATAACCCATCATTTCAAGCATATGGGGAAATGTGCCGAATCTGATTACGTTTACATTATGACTACACGTTTGGGTTTTAATAGGTTTCATTTGTAGTTAATTAATTTGAAAGAGTTAGGAATACTGATAAAACAGTTATATTTTACTAATTTTACACATCACACAAGTCAACTGACTTTAAAATTAATCTTTGGAAAGGAGTAGCCTTGTATAAAGAGACATCTATTGTATCTAACTATGCAAACCAGAAAAATCCTTTAAGGTGGGGAAGCAGCATTCACATAATGGGAGAGTGGACACAACTCACCCTTCCAAGCACTGACTTGTCCTAGAGCTTTATATAAGGGACAAGGAAGTCATGCCTCAAATAAACATGTCCTTTCAGAACTGCAGACCTTTGGAGAGATGTGTGGCAAGCCTAATCAATTCCCACCTCCTCTGATTTCTTATGACTTGGTGAGAGGTGCAGAGCAGAAGATAGTCATGGCCTTAGAGAAAGGCACATTATATCCACTCTCCAGTTATGCACATGCAGTTTCCCACCTAAATGGTGAAAATTCTGTATATTTACTGCACATAATGTATTCCTGCTACAAACTGGAGAGAGGCAGTACAGAGTGGCCTTCTGTGCCTGGTTCTGACCCTACTTACAGAAGTTATATGTTTATATACCTCCACTGACTTCACTAGACTTGCTCTTAATTTACACTGGTGTAAGTGAGCAAAATCAGATTCTCCTTTTCTACTCCCTAGTTGGCATGCTGGTGGAGATGGGAGGTGTATCAAGAATTTCCCTCTTAGCTCCTGAAAAGCCCTAATTGGCATTGTGACCCAGGAACCCCTGGTGCCAACTGGCAGAGGGCACAGGGGATACAAAGAGTTTTACAGGGATCCTCTGGGTCAGATATATGCATAATAATTCATAAAAGGGGGCATGTGAGTTCTCTACCAAGAGGCAGTAGCCCACTCATCAGCATAATCATTGCTACATGTATGTACAGATAATATTTAAGGAGTTGTGTCTATAGTGAAAAATTATATTCTTAAGGCAAATAACCAGGACGTGACATGTCTAAGACAGGTTCCTCTCACGCAGAGGGTTGCAGACGCTTATCTCCCTGTCTAGTCATTGTGTACAGTGAGCCTCACAACATTGCCCTATTTACATTCTGAGCCAGAGGCTGATTCAGAGATTGGGAAATATAAAAGAAAAGAATATACAGGAAAACACAACCAGCAAGAGGGCATTCTGTTTATGAATAAGGACAATGGATTGTTTTCATATAATCTTGGAGAGCAGACAGACACCCAGACATTTAGGGGAGTAAGCAGACACTGAGGAGACAGGCTGACAGTGTGACTTGTGTCTTGAATGGAAAAAATCACAGCCAAACCTGGCTGTACAACGCTGGAAGGACTTTGGGTGAGCTTTGCTCTATAAGACATGAAAGTATCTAGTTAAGTAAGTCTAAGTTCTAGAATGCATCTTTTGATTTTATTTCATATGTAACTATTTCTTTCTAAGACTTGTATTTGCTATCACTTGTATCTCTATACTTTGTTGAATAAACTTTTACTTATTTTCCCTACAAACATGTCTAAGTGCTGTGTGGCAAGCAGAGCAGTGATCTCACTTGTGACTGGCAAGCTGGGGTGTACTGCTTCTTTGGGAGTAGCAAATCTGTGAATACTGCAAGTGTCCAGAAGAACAGGGGAAAGACACTCCAGGGAGATACTGGGAGGACTTGGGGACTGAAGTGTGCCCTATTGCTAATCTGTAGAGAGCGAGCACAGCCTGTGTAGGCCTGGAGGGAAGTGCTTGTGTTCCCCAAGTCTGCTGGATTTGGAGAGCTGACCCACAGAAGAAACAGACAAGGCTTCCTCACACTAATGGCGGGTGGAAGTGAGGTACCTCACTACCCCAGGTTCCTCTGGGAAGAGTCACAGGCACCAAGAGAGGCAATAAGCAGGGGACAGACAGACAGGGACTGATAACATTGTGCCGCATTGTGAAGCTCGGAATTTCTGGCACCTATCCACAGCACCAAGTAAGTGAATGGGCAGTGAGGATGACCCACCAGGGATTTTGTAACATCAATGAATTCCAGAAATCCACCTCTAGAAGCCCAGCATGTCGTTGAATTTTTTAACAGAGGGCTCAAAAGTTTCAAATTCAGCTCTTTGTGCATAACTGAATTGGTCTATAAAAGCTGTACTGCAATCAAGTCACAAGGTAGCTCTGATTGAACAGAGCTAGATGAAGGCAGCCAAGATCCACTAGATTAGGGCACCAGACTTGCTGTCCAGAGACCTGGGTTTTACTGCCCATTCTGCCACTGACTCACTTTGTGACCTTGGGCTAGTAATAATAATATTTACTGTTCATCTTTGTAAAAGCACTTTGCAATTTACTGTGCTTACTATTATCATTTTTCTAGATGAAACAGCAAATGATCTCATTTGTTTTTGTGCATCATTTTCTTCATACTAATTTACTGCAATATAAATACTATCAGACACATTGCTCAGCTTAGATTTCATTGTTATTTTCATTTTGTGCATATGTAACATTTTGTGCATATGTATTACAAATAGCATCAGTAAACAACTCAGCGTGATGAAGCATTTGGTTGCAAAATTCTCATGCAAGGAGAACGTTTTAAAGCCATTTTGTTTACAGCTTTGGTTCATATTTATAACCTTAACTCAAAGTGCTAGATTTACTGTTGTGCTGACATTTAAAGCAGATGTTTAGTCCCATAAGAAAAGTCATAATTATGTTTTCAAGATACAGCGTTAAAATGTTAACTGTCACTGTGTACATACCCTTTACTTTACAAATAGTTTGACAGTACTTAACATTTCCTGAGCAAGGCAGTCCTCCTTTCACACATTACATTAGACACTGAAAAGATTCTACTTGTTTTCTCCAGTTTTAGTATGCATCATGCTCCTGGAAAAGCGCATTCACATCATTTAAAGAAAAGAAAAGAAAACTTTTGGCCATAAAATTCTCCTCTGAAACACACTGATCTTGACTAGCGAGCACTATTTCCATAGCACAGAAAAACACAAGGGGTGAAATAGTGAATTCAGGAGCACATTCAAAATAACTGTCCCCGCTTTACTGACACTAAGGGAAAAGCGGGACAAGAGTATGACTCCCCGCATACATAAGAACAGATCTTTTTCTGGTAACATACCCTCGTCCAACTGTTGAGCACTTGCTTTTGTCACTGGGACAAGTGCTGTCACTACCTCACTCCTTTCTACTACAGAAAGCTTTCTACCGTGTAGGGAAAAGTAGGGGTGGGGGAAAATGGAAAAGAGCCTTTACTACATACCATCTCTACTGATACTGTGATGGGAGCCTGCAATATGCCACGATCTTAGATGGCAAAGTCACAACTGATAGACTCAAGCGGGGGGGGGGGGATGTAGTATTCAATAACACAAGCTCTTTTATGCATTAGATTGAAGAGGTCCAGCGAAAGACAACCAAAATGGTCAGAAGGATGGTGGGATTTCTTTACCAACCAAAGCTGGAAACAGAAAATAATAGAGGGATCCTGACAGATATAAAAACAGAAAGGTCTTCTCCCTATCTAAGCTGTTCCTCCTTCTTTCACCACCTCCCATAATATGAAAAGTAAGAGGCTATTTGACTGGCAGTAAATTTAGAATCGATAATAGAGGGAACTATACATGCAGAGGCAAAAAGCCTGCCCAGAGGGAAGTTTCAGTGGCACTCAACTCACAGCCCACCAAGTGTCCCATGGGTGGACAAGTGCAGCCTCAAAGATTGGAGGTGCGAACACAGGCTTGTATTCTGAGTGGCCTGGTGGGGGATGTGCTGATTCAGCATGTCCATCAGCAGCTTCTGCAAATGGGTCTCTTATGGAGTTCAGATGACGAATTTAAGTGCCCTTTCCTGGCAGAAAGAAGGCAATGGTGAACTCCTTCGTGAGGCACCACTCCTCACACTGATAGTTGTGAGCATACCCCTATTGAAAATACTGCTTGTGTGGTGCCACAAAAAATAGTAAATGAAATTGTCTGCACACAGAAACGAGGATGAGAGGGAAACATGCCCTGGAATGGAGCAATAGCCTATTAAAAGGTAAATAAATTTCCTTTGTTTTCTAAAGAGTAGGAAGCATAGGCACACAAGCTCCAGAGAGGGAAGGGCTGAGAGTTCTGAGGGAAGCAGGAATTGTTGAAAGATAAAATAAAGGAAAAAAGAGAAATGGAAACAAGACACCTTTAAAGCATCAGCATGGCTTTGTATCAGTTGTGAATTTTATTTAAGCGGATACAAACACAGAAGGGGGGGGGGGGGAAAGAGAGGCTGGTACCAGCCAAGAGACTGAAAATGTTGGGGACAGACAGTAAATTCTGGTAAGCCTGTACATTATTTTTATACGGTTATTTTGTGCTTTTTAGCTTGTTTTCAATTTACAGAGTGAAATCTGCTTCTGCTGCATAGATCATTGGAACTTTAGGGCAATAACTGAAGTCTGATGACATGTGCAGCAACACTGAGGAAACATATGTGTGACCATAAACCTGCTTTAATATTTATCAGGGATGGATCCCAACTGGAAAGTTCTGATCTGGATCAGAATTTCCCCAGGACAGGGGATGTTTGAGTCTAAGGTTTTGGTTCAGGACAATCTCGGTTGTTTACTGTATATTAGGACAGTGGTTCCAAACCTTTCCAGGCAACAGCACTAGTTCATAAGAGTAAGACCTCAAGCACTAACAGCTGGTGCCCAACCTCTATTTAAGTAGGCAAGCTCTATCCCACAATGGAGGTTGAGCTATTCTAAACCTCAGTCTTGTGATCTCAAGTCTGATTGTGAAATTGGAATTTGGAGCAAGTTCTATATTGAAAGAGGCAGTGCCCAGTTGAACGGAAGGTAGGGTCTCTTAAGAAAGCATAAAATAAGGAAGTGGAGCTTAGAGCAACTGTCACAAAAGCATGAGGTACCCATCACTGCTACATGTACCAGTGACTGCAAATTATGTATTATGAGCCTAAAAACTGTTTTCTGTGTATGACCAGTGACTCATCTACAGGGTGGAAGGTGAAGGGAACAATGCCAGGGAGAAGGTAGTTTGCAAGACCAGACTTACTGAGCTATACAAGATAAATGCCATTTCTTGAAGAAAACAACCTATGACATGTTTTTAGAAAAAAAAAAACCACCAAAATAATGACTTGTTTAAAGCCAGTAGAAGAAGTCAGCTTTGATGAAAACTAGGCAGAAAATCAGAGAAAATGGAAACAGATTTCATTTATACTTGCTGGATACAGAAGCAGGTAAAAAGAGAGAGATCAAAGGCTGCAAACTCCATTTTTGATCATTCCGAGCCATGACAGAATGGGAAGCTCAAAAGGTTATATATGCATTTTTACTTTAAATGTGAGAAAGAGAGACTACAAGTTCTAAAATATATAGCTTCTCTCCCAATCCTTTCAACAAGGGGTTTAACAACAGACATATTTTCATAGATATCAAGGGAACAGATGAATAGGTTAGCATAAAAATGATTTTTAACTATCTCCCATACCCATGTACATTTGAGGAACTGGAAATAAGAGAAGAAAGCAGTTCATATAGCATTATATCACATGCAGTGCAAGATGATCCCTTAATGATTCTCTGCTGCATTCATTGCTAGTGCTGGAAGAACTAAAAACAAAAGATAACTGCAATGTTCAAATGTAGGGTACATAATCATAATAAATTAATACTTCTATAGCACCCTCCAGTTGAGGATCTCAACATGCTTCACAAATGCTAAGGGCCTTATTGTGACTCTCAGACTATTGAGCAGTTATGCACATGAGTAGTCCCCCACTGAGTTCAATGAGACTGCACAAGTAACTGATCACTAACTGATTAAGCTTCACAATCCACCCTTAAGGTATGGCTAGTATTATCATCCCCATTTTACAGATGGGGAAACGGAGGCACTGACTTTTCAAAGGTCACACAGCAAGTCCATGTCAGCGCTGGAGTCAGAATTTAGATTTCATTGCTCTCCCCATATCACACTGCTGCCCCAATACGCATTAAGAAAACAGCAACTGAAAAGGCTATGGGTTTCACCAATGTGCAGCCAAGTCCCAGTGCAATCAATGCAAGGATGGTCCAGTGCACAGAACACTAAATTGGGATTTAAGAGACCCAAGTTCAATTCCCTGCTCCACCACAGACTTCCTGTGTGACCTTGGGTATGTCACTTACCCTCTCCGTGCCTTGATGCCCCATGTAAAATGGGAATAATTCCCAACCTCACAGATATATAGGGAGGATAAATACATTAAAAATTGTGATGCTCTCAGATGCTACAGGAATTGTAGAGACATCATGCAAGTCCCTTAGATAGATAGGTCGAAATTCTGACTTCAGATGTGTATAACTCTTAAGGAAGTTAGGCAAAAATGTCCTGTATATTTAATTAAATTCTGCATCCTCATTTCAGCTTTTTATTTCAGCAGCAAAAAACAAAATCCAAGAAATTCTAGGTGACCTTTTGTACTGAATTTACCTAAAACAGAAAATGCTCAAATTCCAAGAATTGCTCTCATAGCAAACCAGGGGAAACACATCAAGATAGCTCAACAGATTGAGCTCTGAATTCATATTTTATGACTTAGCTAAATTCAGAGATACAACAGGTCAAACGGGAACTGTATGGAGATAAATAAATAAATAAACAGAGACCAGTATGGATTAGCGCTTCTTACGGATTACGGTGACCAAAGGTTCTGTCAACAGAATAAAAAACAAGGGTTGAGGATTAAATAAAGAACAAATTTGCAATAAAGAAGAAACTTCCCTTAAAGTTAGCTATTAAGGTATTATTCTTCCTACTCAAGGGCTTGATCCTGGTAGGTGTTGAACACCCTCAACTTCCAGTGAAGTCTATGGAAGTTGAGATTGCTTAGTTCCTCTTAAGAGGCACTCAACATCCTGCACAACGGCAGTCCTCTGTTTTTCCTAGGTTTGTGAAGGGGATGTGATTCAGGGAAGCTTGTCCTTCCTATTCTCAATTATCCCAATAAAGGGATCACTTAGTTTAATATAGTTGCACCTGCACAAAGGAAAATCCTGCACAAAAGAAAATAGCTCAAGCACTGTATGTACAAAAGATAAACAATATGGACAAGATCACACTGAAAAAAAAGATGTCTGTAGACGGAGTTGCAATACGATGAATCACTTTTTAGATAAAAAGAACAGGAGTACTTGTGGCACCTTAGAGACTAACAAATTTATTTGAGCATAAGCTTTCGTGGGCTACTTCCACCTTCTGTGTGTGTGTGTGTATATATATATATATATCTTCTTACTATATGTTCCATTCTATGCATCCGATGAAGTGGGCTGTAGCCCACGAAAGCTTATGCTCAAATAAATTTGTTAGCCTCTAAGGTACCACAAGTACTCCCGTTCTTTTTGTGGATACAGACTAACACGGCTGCTACTCTGAAATCTGTCACTTTTTAGATGTGCTCTTCTGTCAGGAAAGTAAAAAGGGCTCAAAAAGTAAGCAAAACCACGGAGAACTAAACAAAAATGTAAGAGATTAGACTTGGGAGATCATATAATGCTGCACACCTTCTAAGCAGTGTCAGTAAATACCTTTATTTCATATGCTAACTTTTTAATACCCAAACATTACACCACAGAAATAACTTTCTGAATACTGTATGAAATCCTTTCCGAAGATAACTCTGCTGTCTATGATATCAAAACTCACAGATCTAAACCAACAGGACATATCAGGAACACAGTCAAGTTGTGTGTAAAACTCAATGATCTGATCACCAAGATATTTTAAATTAGACCTCAGCACAGTAATGGACAGCACATTTTCATGAATCAAAACATCTTTGCAAGTCTCCACAAAACAACCACATGAAAGGGTGAATGGACTTCAGATCAATTAACAGCAGTGGAACAAAGAGAGGAGTAATGCCTGAAGTATGCATATCATCCACGGTGGACTGATTTAAATCACCCTTTTAAATCATGATTCAGATTAGCAAATACATAACCTTTATTTTAATCATCAAATTTAATCTTGTTTTGCATTTGCCCTTTTTATATCCCTAAAGGAAAGCTCATTCTCACTGGTGTAACCATCAAAACACGTTGATTTGCAATTATCTGTAATCTTTACACTAAATTTGGTACTTTTGCTAACCAGGAGGATGTAGTATATCTATACACTTTTATTTATGCAGTTAGCTCAACACACATTTATTCAGATTCTTGATTTTTGCTTTTTTAATATTTGTTACCCCCTACTTGGCCTGAAAGGTTAACCAATATTGTGGGTCTTGTATTGGGTTTCCATTAGGAGGAAAAATTGATAAGGATCAGGTATTTCTTTCATGCAATCCTGTGTGTACATTCTTTGTAATAAAAAGTCATGTTTCCCTGAACACAGTGGGACTCAAACAACAAGAAGCACTTTTCTTGCTCACAATTCTAAACTTCTTTCTAGCCAGCGCTCTGCTCAGAAATCTCTCTCTTAAGGTCACACTACAACAGCTTCTCTTGTTGTTTCCTTGGTTTTCTGCTTCATGGTTGTTTCCAGTTCACACAGAAATAGACACACCGCTGCAATCAAATCAATACACAGCCTGCATTAGCACTTGGGCCTGCAGGAAAACTCCTCGACCCCATGGCTCATCCACTGCCCAATTCTTGCATATGGTCTAGTCCATGGGAGGTCATTTCCATTGTTTCAGCTATCACTAAACAAAGGGACATTTAATTGTTCTCTTATTTAGCCTGAATCAAAAGCTCAACAAGCTCTCAAGCTCAACAGCTTCAATGACATGGTGTGATTGCCCATAGATCAAAGACATTCTTGTGGAGAGCCACCCAACTTCCATCACTGTTAAAAAACAGTAATGACACATTTCTGATTTACCAGCTATCTTTTTTCCTCCTCATAATTTGTGTCAAGCTGCATTTGGATGGAAACTGGAATTAATTCAATTTAAAAATTAAAAATAGAATTTTAAATTTGTTTTTATTATGTAAATAAAACTAGCTTAAATGTGCTGGATACATAAGAAAAAATAAGTTTTCAAAACATAACACATTTAAAACTAACTAATTTCTTAATCTAAGGCAGTATTAACTGTAGTTACTGAACTGACTGATTGTTTTTGATCACTATGGGACAGATTTGCAAAGTTATTTAGGTGCTTAAAAATACAAGCAGGTACCTAATGGGATTTTCAGAAGTGCCTAAAAACAGGTTAGGTGTCTAATTTCCTTTCCACCTAACCTGCTTAGGCGCTTTTGAAAAATCTCACTAGATGCCTATCTGCTTCTTCAGGTGCCTAAATAGTTTTGCAAAAAGAAAAGGAGTACTTGTGACACCTTAGAGACTAACCAATTTATTTGAGCATGAGCTTTCGTGAGCTACAGCTCAATGCATCCGATGAAGTGAGCTGTAGCTCACGAAAGCTCATGCTCAAATAAATTGGTTAGTCTCTACGGTGCCACAAGTACTCCTTTTCTTTTTGCGAATACAGACTAACACGGCTGTTACTCTGAAACCTAAATAGTTTTGGAAATCTGACCCATATCCTTCAAGTTTTTTAGAATTAGCAGGTGAAGTGAGCTGTAGCTCACGAAAGCTTATGCTCAAATAAATTGGTTAGTCTCTAAGGTGCCACAAGTACTCCTTTTCTTTTTGCGAATACAGACTAACACAGCTGCTACTCTGAAACTCTTCCAACTGATTGATCCATAGATTGGAGAGGGGAGAAAGTATTTCTGCTTTTACAACTACCAATCAGTGTCTCAGTTGTGAACTAGTGCAAATGAAGAAAGTATTGTCTCTGCACCTGCTAACTGAAACCCAAAATAATTAAGGCAAAAACTTTTCTGCACAAAACAGATTGAAAGTACTTACATTTGGAAAAAATGTAAATACCAGTACTGGCTCTGATGTAAAGAGTTAATGCAGTATATGACATTGTGACATATTTATAAAGCTTGAGTTGACATCAAAAGATAAAAGACGGTTCTGTATATACTTTAAAAAGCAGAAACCTTTAACTCATTAAAATTTGGAGGAGGACTCATTGATGCTAAAAAAATTAATTTATTTAAATTATTTCAATAAAGCATATTAGGTTTGGGCCTTAACATGGGTTTTTAATTTCAAATTTATTTTTAAAAAAGAATAAGTTATTTAATTTAATTGTTTTTTTTAAATCAGATATTTTAAATCACGGATTTTTATCCACTCTGACATCACTTTATTCAACTGAACTAAATCTGCATGTGCTTTTAATTACCTTACATCAAGGCCTTCAAAAGATAGCATTTCTTACTGTTAACTATATGTGCCTGAGTCTATTTGATCAAACTTAGTATGCTTCCCTATGTGTTGTTCTTCCTACAAGTCTTTTCAGTATTCTTTTATACCAAATAGGCAGTAGAACTAGACAGGCTATTCAGCAATTTTATATGACATAGAAAGAGACTGAGCATCAGCTTACTGAGATTCAAGAAATAAAAACAAATGGCCATACAAGTCTCCAGTACTAGCCTCCCCAACTAGAAATTCTATAATTGGGCAACTGCAATTTGTTACTTTTGGAAATGATAACATTTTATAGACTCAAAACCACAGTACCATAGGGGAAAGGAGAGAGGGAGCATACTGTATATATTGATCTCTTTTTATTCTTTCCAAACTGATTTGATGTAAAGACACTTTGCTCCCTCAGGAGATCACATAATAATCTACTAAAGGCCCATTCTGCAAATATGAAATAAAGGGCCATTGAGAACGTTGCCATAGTGCCAGAATTCTCACTGAGTACCTGAATATGCAGACAACAGATTTTCATATAGGATTGGAAGGTGCTAGCTTCAAATAAGGGGATGACAAACATCTGCTGATTCTTACAGACTTTTTCCAGGGCAAATATCTACTGATATTGAAGCAGCTCAGAATTAAATTGTAATCTCCCATCTCTGGATTCCTATTTGTACCTACAAGTCAGATACTTCCTGGACACAGTCTCAAAAAAAGAAACTCAACAAGTAGGACAAGACCAATTAGTAAAAACATGACAGTGATCTAACCCAAATAAGCTCCTATCTCTCAGCTTTTTTAAACACTCCCGCATGTATACTTAAGGTTTTTACACTTTAGAGCGGAGATCTGAAAGATAATCAATGGCACAAAGCACTCGAGTATCCTTCTGAAGCCTCTATTTGCAGCAATTAGCTGCAGCAAGATAGAGTAGTTGGTGCCGCACAGACTGCACAATTCTCCTTTAATTTTGACCTAAATGAATCCAGATCTACACTGAAGATGCTCTAAATGTGATTATCAATCATCCTCATTTGTACATTGTTTATGGAGCTGCCATTAAAAACACTGATTCACCAATTCACATGTTCCAAGTTGGCAACTGACTCAGTTTTTAATCCTATATTATATATTCGACCCACAGCACTAACTCTCTGGTACGGACCTAAGAGCACAGAATTCTTATTGGCTAGATCCTCATTTGTGGGAGCATCAGTAGCTTTTGGCTCCACCACCTAGTGCTTGGGTCAGCATGGCCTCCAACACATCTAGTGATTGCTCCAGTAACCTAGGATAGCACACTCTGTCTGGTCTCCTCTACCACCAAGCTTGCTCCCAGAAAACCACTTATGTTTTGGAATGCTAGGAACATGTAACAAAGTTAGCTAGGCCATCTGGAAAATCCCCTATGCACAATGAATTCCTAGCTGCCTCCATTAGGGCAGCTTTCCAGCTGCTTTGCATTGCCTAAGCAATGTAAAACAGACAGAGAATCTCATCCAGTGACTGTACTGGGCAAAAAACAACAACTTATCCTTCTTAATCTACTGATTTTACTACCAATACCCACATAGTTGGCATTGTGAAGTCTAAACCTACCCTAACCTACTCAACAACAAAGGGAATCGACACATCCAAAGGATGCTTCTATAAACTGCAAGGAGCATATATAAATATCCTAGGACTTCAGTAAGTGATAAACTAATTGACTGCGACTCTAGAATCCATGGTAATCAGTCTAATGCCCAAAATGTTATTAGTTGATCTTTACATTTTTAATGAAGATTAGATGGCTGTGCAGGAAAATGTATTATTTAAATTTTAATTACTATGTTAAATGTTATTAAGTCATATAAAAAAGATAACTAAAATATCAATCAATGAGGAGCATTATATGAGGTAATCCAGTTTTCCTATTCAGTGCTCTCAGATTCCTACAGAGCTGCTCCTCTTTTCATTTATTTTGGAGTGGCAGTCAAAATTTGGGAGAGGAAAAAAAGTCAACTTAAGAAAAGCAAATGTGACTATGTTTCTGGCATCATACCACACTCCCACTTCTACAGGACTTTTCATGTGAACAATTGGAAGCACTTTGAACAGAGTAAAACCAAATAATATTTTAAAGCATATATAACATCAGTGAGGCTAAATCCAGAGGTCTTGATTCAGTTTTTACTCAGCAAAACTCCCATTGGCTTTACTTGAAATTTTGCCTAAGAACCAAATAAAAACTGAGCAAGCACTCCAACATTTGGCACAAGGACTTTCAGACTGGATGTAAAATTAACAAGCCAGTCAACTGGGATAAATTTTGTCTTCACTTACCAATAATGTCAGTGTGGTCACAAAGGTGTATCGCATGGGATATAAATCAGAGCAGAATTTGGCCCACTGATCTGAAGTTTCATAGGAAGCATACATCAAAAGATGAGGTGCTAAAGAAGCAAATCATAGTGGGTCATGTTCCCCTCGGTGTAACTTCACTGGTTTCACTAGAGAGTTACAGAAGGGATGAATTTTACTCATTTCACCCTAAATGCTACTCTCAGCTGAGAGGTCATTTGTGTCTTTAAGGCACTGGCCCACAGTGGAGACAGTGCAGAGCTGCACCACAAGGAGCTCCAGGAGGTATTATGCCTCCTTGAGGCAAATGAGGCTGCAGAGGTGTAAGCAAAGAAAGTTCCTTTGGACCTTCTCCCGCACTTTGTTCACTTGCCTAAGCATCATCCACAACCGTACCCTGAACAGACAGTGGAAAAGTCCTTTGAGTCAAGGACACACCCGTGACCCTGAAGAGTTTCAGAATGAGCCTGCTCAGCCTCTTGTGCTGTTTGAGTAACACAAGACAAGGAATACAATTGTGCTGCTGCACTGGAAGATGCCTCTGGAGTTCTCTCAGCGTATAGTAATGTGCTCAGTGATCCTAGCTCCAGGGAGCATTCCAGCAGGGGACTTCTCCACAAACAACAAGTGCGTGAGGAAAGGTATTACAGCAATCTGACTAGCACAGGGTGAAGGCACATAAAAAGGTCCGATTGTTCCAAATGGAAAACAAATAATAGGTTGGCAAAAAGAAAAGGAGTACTTGTGGCACCTTAGAGACTCACCAATTTATCTGAGCATAAGCTTTCGTGACCTACAGCTCACTTCATCGGATGCATACTGTGGAAAGTGCAGAAGATCTTTTTATACACACAAAGCATGAAAAAATACCTCCCCCCACCCCACTCTCCTGCTGGTAATAGCTTATCTAAAGTGATCACTCTCCTTACAATTACAGCTATTACCAGCAGGAGCTGGTATACTAAAAGTCCATTACTTTTGTTAGCTCTATTTTAGGCTTTTATTTTATGCTTATATTCTTCTACTTCGGTGAGCAATTTTTACTTCCCAATCTAATTTTGTTTTTCTCCTTCAGCTTTGACTTACATAAAAATGTTTAGGTTTTTTATGTATGATGGTATGTAGTATCAAGCCTGATATATATAATTATATTGCTTTATCCATCTCTTATACCTTCTTAGATTTCACATATTTCTTGTCTGTATAACCTGAAAACCCAATAAAAAAATCATTGTGGGTGGAAATAAGACCAACTAAATTTAGCAGCATTGTTTGTGTTGTAGGGAGAAAAGGAAAGTGACAGGAGGTTCTTGTCTATATAAGGATCATTATGTAGCTAGTGAGCTGTCCTTAAGTGCTTCTCAAGCCAAATTCACTAAAAGTGAGAGAGGAGTTCAGAGTAAATTGCAGTGTCATAGACCTTATTTTAATTAGCTAATTGGTAAATAGCTGAACTGAAATTCTATTCAGAGTAGCAGCCGTGTTAGTCTGTATTCGCAAAAAGAAAAGGAGGACTTGTGGCACCTTAGAGACTAACCAATTTATTAGAGCATAAGCTTTCGTGAGCTACAGCTCACTTCCTCAGATGCATATCGTGGAAACTGCCTTTCCACGATATGCATCTGAGGAAGTGAGCTGTAGCTCACGAAAGCTTATGCTCTAATAAATTGGTTAGTCTCTAAGGTGCCACAAGTCCTCCTTTTCTTTTTGTGAAATTCTATTGTTTCTCCGTAATCAAAGTCCTTGGTCAGTCATGTTATTTATAAACTTCCATAAGCTAATAGACTACATTTGTGGGAACCTTGTCAAATGAAGCTTATTTCCTAAGTAAACAGCTTCAAAAATGTCTTCAAAAAATATCTATTCAGATAAGAGGAAAAATTAGTTCTTTTCCTCTGTTGAAAATTGGACAGATTCCAGCTCCTTCTCTTTAATTCAGTACTTATTTTAAAATTATTAGGTCAGAAATTCAGCTTGTTGTGCTTCTTGCAATCTGTTCTCTTCATAGACTAGGCCTTAATTTGCTTACAGATATTTCACCTGATGCACAGAACACAAAATTCAATCCCAGTATCATTTCACTGCTCATAATCAAAACCCTACTCAGTATCTGTTAAGAAATCTGTCAATCAAATGGGGCAAATGCCTACATATCTTTTTAAGTAAGGAGAGCAGGAGTTATTTATGCAGAGAGCCAGCATCTATCATACATAACAGTTAAACCTTCAATTAAAATACTTGACAGAAAGCAGTCTTTAATAGTTTTTGGACAGGAAATTTTTTTTCAAAGTACTTACTTTTTCAAATATGCTACAGCAATGCATAAATTTACAGAAATCCCATCTTCATAGGAAGCAAATTCATTTAATTGGCCGAATTCATCCTGGACATAACCTCAGGGGAGTTACACTGAAGATCATGCAGATATAAGCTACATTTCCATCACAGAAATAGAGAACTTCCATCTTACTGGGCATGAACAGCCATTTATTCTGTAATTTCAAGATCATCTGTGACAAATTCCTTTAGCAATTCCCAATTTTCTCCCTGGGAGCCACAGGCTACCAAGCATTCTTCTTGTTGCCTGAATGATCTCACCATTTCCCCTTGCTTTATTTAGATGTTCTTTCCCAAAGACCCTGCCCCACAGTAACCAAGAATCCAGCCCATAGATGGGATTCCCTTTCCCAGTGCTGCTTCTTAATTAGCCAAAAGTTGGTGCTAAATAAGGCAACACAGGCTCTCCTGAGTGCTCACACTCTGCCTCTGGGGCTAAGTGGACTGCCTCTGCAGTACTCCCAGCTTCTGCCCTGCCAGCCCAGAGTACAAGAGACCAGGACCAGCAGTTTCCCATTTTAATCACTGTGGAGAAGGAGGGAGTTATGTGTATTTTTTTTTTAATAAATATAATGTGCCCCCATGTTATCTGTGTGATATTAACCTGCTTGACTGCCAGGAGTCAAATAAAAATAGACTGTTAAGGGGGAAGCAAACAGGAAACAAAATAAGGAGCTTTATCTTTGCCAGTAAGAGAGCAATGGCAGTTGGTGGAGTTATTAATTGGGGAATGCCCCTCCTGGGCTTCCACCAGAGTAGCATGGTTTACTCTTCCTAAGCCTAAAAGCCAAGGCACAAAGGGGATCCTAAAAGATCCTTAAAGATACTGGCATCAGGAAGAAGCGGGTACGAGTGGACAGACTGAGGCAGACACCCAGGCTGACAGAAACACAGTCAAAGAACAGGCTGCAGGCAGGACAGTGCACTTCTCACAGCCAGAGATGAGGGTTAGCTGGGCTGAGGGAACTTACAAATGACTGCAAGGAAAGATTAAGATGTAGGTAGGGGAAAATGTGTACAGAACTTTGCTGTTTCACCCTCTGCTCTGCATCTTTGGGGGAAAGAATAAATAGTGCTTTATTTTGAATCTCTTTGCTCCTCTACTGTTTTTTGAGCCACATTACCAGTTGGGCCCGTCACATTAACACAGTTGGGTAAGAGTGGTGCTGACACCCAGAAATCCTGTCCCAGAATGGTTAACTGCAGGGTTCCGCCCCGAGAGGAGTGAAGATCGTGAGGCCTGTACTCATAGGGGTGCACTCTACAACAGAGGTGGGCAAACTACGGCCCGTGGGACCATTCTGCCCGGCCCTTGAGCTTCTGGATGGTGAGGCTAGCCCCCAGCCCTTCCCCTGTGGTCCTCCCTCTCCCGCAGCCTCAACTTGCTGCGCTGCCAGCGCTCTGGCCCGCTGCTCCTACCGGGCAGCGTGGCTGGCTCCGGAGCCGGGGCTGCAAGCTCCTGCTGCTCTGAGCGGCGTGGTAAGGGGGGGGGCAGGGGGAGTTGGATAAGGGGCAGAGGGTCCCAGGGGGCAGTCCGGGGACAGGGGGCGGTTGGATGGGCAGAGGTTCTGGGGGGGGGGCAGTCGTCAGGGGACAGGGAACGGGGAGGGGGGTTGGATAGGCGTGGGAGTCCCGGAGGGCGGGGCACTCAGGGGACGGGGGGCTTGGATAGGGGGTGGAGCCCGGGGGGTGGTTAGGGGCAGGGGTCCTGGGTGGGGACAGTCAGAGGACAAGGAGCAGGGGGGTTGGATGCGTTGTGGGTTCTGAGGGGGGCAGTCAGGGGGTGGGAAGTAGGAGAGGGTAGGGGGGCACGCTGTTTGGGGAGCCACAGCCTTCCCTACCCAGCCCTCCATACAGTGGTGCAACCCCGATGTGGCTCTCGGGCCAAAAAGTTTGCCCACCCTTGCTCTAGAGGAACTAAAAGTGGTCTGAAACACAGTCCACCCAGGAACCGTGACAATCATTTGTCACAAATATTACAGGTAACATATCTCGGAGGAAGTGCTGCGCCCTGGAAAGAGCAGGGGACTGGGAGTCAGGAACCCTAGGTTTTACCCATAATTGCAGACCTGGGAGTATGTCTAGGCTAAAATAAAAGTGTTGGTTTAAAAACAAAAAACAAAACAAAAAACTGTTCGCTAACATTTTAAAAACCTGACAGTGTTGACATGCAAGCTGTATTGTAGCACCTGTTAGCTGATTGAGGCAATCAATCTTGTCTTTCCTAGGGTTTTAAAAAAAAACAATGCTTTTTTTCCTAGAGTAAATATACCCTAGTTCATGGCATAGCCTTGGACAAAGCTCTTAATTTACCCATCTATAAAATGGGGATAACAATACTACCTCAAAAGGCAAAGCTTAATTAAATTTTGTAAAATTCAGCACAAGGGGCTACAGAAGTAAAAATGATTACTATAAGAATGGATATTCGAACAAGGATTCAGTTGATATCATAAATCCCAAGAGCAGAGATTAACGGTGAAAGCTTCAAAAGTGTCTAAATGACACAGGAGCCCAAGTCCCATTTTCAAAAGGTGACTGAGGCACGCAGGAGCCTAAACCTCATGAAAATGGAATTTGGGCATTTTTTAAAATGTTGCCATTAACCTCCTAAGTCGCTTGGGCACTTCTGAACATTTTACCCAATGCTTTGCTGTTCGAAGCTCAAAGTGGAAATGTCCTCATATACATTCTTGCATATATATAAAAAATATTAGAATAATTGGTATTTAACTGAAGCATTGTGTATTTACAATCATTACATTCCTTTTGTCCAGTTCATAGCATCTCCTTGGGTCCTACCTTGAAGTCCTTTGGCAGACAAAACTGCCATTGACTCCAGTGCGAGCATGCACTACAGTGCTTTATGCTTGGGCCCATCCTTATTAATATTATCCCCAAGACTCCTCTCCTTCTATAAGGAGATTGCGGGAAGGGTGGAACTCAGCAAAAGCAGGGGCATATTTGGGAAAGAGGCTGTTCCACATCTCCACCTGCTCCTGTGTGTGGCATCAACTTCCCACTAGCTTACCCTGGAGAGTGCACAAGGAGGGGCTTCAGCAGTCTCTGAAAACAGAAGGGAGAATAGTGTGGAACCACAGTTTCTTCTCCCATCGATTTTAGGGCATTTTTGCCCCACATTACTGTTTTGTTTTCTTCTGTGCCTCCCATTGCAGGGGAGTGCCAATGTTATCACTATTTGAATTGTGCCATGTTGAGACTTCACTGATATGATTCTTTTATTGTCTGCTCCTCCACGGGGGTTTAAAGAACCCAGCAATTATAACAACATGAGAACACTTGGGATAAATGTGACAAAATGGTAACTGCTAATGGCATTACCAACGACTGAGGATTCTGGATAATCTTGTAATTACAATATCTGCTTAATAGCTATCCAAGAAACCATTATAAAGCAACGGGAACAGCAGGTGGCAACTACCCACGGCAGGTGTCCAGATTGATTTTTTTTTTTTTTTTAAAGGAGGAGCTGGTGAAGCAGAGAATTATCTTCTTAACTTTTTGGTTTTGCTTCAGGGTCAGAGTTTCTTGTTTTACCTTAGTATTTATTGTGCTACGACAGGGCTTTAATTTTATGTATTGTTATAAAACCAAAAGCTGAATTTAGAACAGAATTGCAATGTACGTTCCTGATGAACTGTGACTCAGGAACCTACTTAAGAATTAGTGCCAATGGGCACTGTGTGCCAGGATACTAGATTTTCCCTCTATGCTTCTCAAATACTTTGAGGGCTTGATCCTTAGCTCCAGACACGCTCCTCTAAGTCATTCAGCCGAGAGGAGAAGGGGGACTTAATGGCACCTTTATATCAACCAATACTGGGGACCAAGTTATGACAGCCACTCGTGCCAGCCATTATGTGAACTGAGGATTACTGGAATGAAGTAGTACAGCCCCAAAACATTTCCTATGTTCGAGACTGTGAGGGAGGTGGTAAGAGTCAGCACAGAAAGCTCTATATCGCCCCAGGATTCCCACACACTGGGTGGAGTGGATCTTCCACTAGTTGGTTAAGCAGCTTTACAAAGGGGCCATGGTGAGGCCCAGGATCTTGGCCTGTATGTTCAGAATTGAAATCACAGGTTAAAGACAAATCCAGGAAGCCTGAACTGAACCAATGCATTAGCAGGAGGAGATCTCAGGCTCTCATCAACCCTGGCACCATTTCAAGGACTGTACTGCCAAAAAAAACCCTAACTGTTCATTTACACCATTTCCAAAATGTTTGATACAAATACCCACCCCCAACATCATGAGCTCTGCTTCTTCTTTCACTTATTCTGGTTTCATGCCATTGTAACTTCATTGAGTTCAATAGAATTATGTCTAAGTGAATGTAGTATCAGGCTCCATGTGTCTTTTCTTTTCATATAGTTTCTCCCAGTCAATTACTAGGCTAGATTCTGATCTAGGTATGATGTAAATCCAATTAAATTACTCCAGATTACATTGGTGTAAATTAGAACAGATTCTGGCCTATTGTGGTTAACTTCAAGACAACCTCAGTAACAGTGTCCAAGGACTTAAGGTAAAAAAAAACCATTACAATCTACATACCACACAGACTATGCGGACAGCTTGTGCCACACGCTCTCAAAGAAACTGCGGAACCACCTGATCAACATCCTCTACAGCAAACAGGGAAAGATAAAGAATGAGCTCTCAAAAATGGATACTCTCATAAAAAACCAACCTTCCACACAAACTTCCTCGTGGCTGGACTTTACTAAAATTAGACAAGCCATTTACAACACACACTTTGCTTCTCAAAGGGCAGTGTGCCCTTGTTGCCAAGAAGGCCAATGGCATTTTGGGATGTATAAGTAGGGGCATAGCGAGCAGATCGAGGGACGTGATCGTTCCCCTCTATTCGACATTGGTAAGGCCTCATCTGGAGTACTGTGTCCAGTTTTGGGCCCCACACTTCAAGAAGGATGTGGATAAATTGGAGAGAGTCCAGCGAAGGGCAACAAAAATGATTAGGGGACTGGAACACATGAGTTATGAGGAGAGGCTGAGGGAGCTGGGATTGTTTAGCCTGCAGAAGAGAAGAATGAGGGGGGATTTGATAGCTGCTTTCAACTACCTGAAAGGGGGTTCCAAAGAGGATGGCTCTAGACTGTTCTCAATGGTAGCAGATGACAGAACGAGGAGTAATGGTCTCAAGTTGCAGTGGGGGAGGTTTAGATTGGATATTAGGAAAAACTTTTTCACTAAGAGGGTGGTGAAACACTGGAATGCATTACCTAGGGAGGTGGTAGAATCTCCTTCCTTAGAGGTTTTTAAGGTCAGGCTTGACAAAGCCCTGGCTGGGATGATTTAACTGGGAATTGGTCCTGCTTTGAGCAGGGGGTTGGACTAGATGACCTTCTGGGGTCCCTTCCAACCCTGATATTCTATGATTCTCTACAAAAGAAAAAAGACACTAAACTTTCTAAACTACTACATGCCACAAGGCGCCACAGCAATGGTTCTCTCAACCCACCCAGCAATATTGTTAACCTATCCAACTATACTCTTAGCCCAGCAGAAGCAGCTGTCCTACCTCGGAGCCTCTCCTTCTGCCCCTCCACCCCCACGAACATGATACAGTTCTGTGGTGACCTAGAATCCTATTTTCGACACCTCCAACTCAAGAAATATTTCCAACACACCTCTGAACAACATACTAATCCACAGAGACCTCCCTATCAACACTACGAAAAGAAGGATTCTAGGTGGACTCCTCCTGAAGGTCGAAACAGCAGACTGGACTTCTACATAGAGTGCTTCTGCCGACGTGCACGGGCTGAAATTGTGGAAAGCATCACTTGCCCCACAACCTCAGCCGTGCGGAACACAATGCCATCCACAGCCTAGAAACAACTCTGACATCATAATCAAAAAGGCTGACAAAGGAGGTGCTGTTGTCATCATGAATAGGTCGGAATATGAACAAGAGGCTGCTTGGCAGCTCTCCACCACCACTTTCTTACAAGCCATTACCCTCTGATCCCACTGAGAGTTACCAAAAGAAACTACAGCATTTGCTCAAGAAACTCCCTGAAAAAGCACAAGATCAAATCTGCACAGACACACCCCTGGAACCCCGACCTGGGATATTCTATCTACTACCCAAGATCCATAAACCTGGAAATCCTGGGCACCCCATCATCTCAGGCATTGGCACCCTGACAGCAGGACTGTCTGGGTATGTAAACTCCCTCCTCAGGCCCTACGCTACCAGCACTCCCAGCTACCTTCGAGACACCACTGACTTCCTGAGGAAACTACAATCCATCGGTGATCTTCCTGATAACACCATCCTGGCCACTATGGATGTAGAAGCCCTCTACACCAACATTCCACACAAAGATGGACTACAAGCCATCAAGAACACTATCCCTGATAATGTCACAGCTAACCTGGTGGCTGAACTTTGTGACTTTGTCCTTACCCATAACTATTTTACATTTGGGGACAATGTATACCTTCAAATCAGCGGCACTGCTATGGGTACCCGCATGGCCCCACAGTATGCCAGCATTTTTATGGCTGACTTAGAACAATGCTTCCTCAGCTCTCGTCCCCTAATGCCCCTACTCTACTTGTGCTATATTGATGACATCTTCATCATCTGGACCCATGGAAAAGCAGCACTTGAGGAATTCCACCATGATTTCAACAATTTCCATCCCACCATCAATCTCAGCCTGGTCCAGTCCACACAAGAGATCCACTTCCTGGACACTACAGTGCTAATAAACGATGGTCACATAACCACCACCCTATACCGGAAACCTACTGACCGCTACCTACATGCCTCCAGCTTTCACCCTGACCACACCACACGATCCATTTTCTACAGCCAAGCTCTGCGATACAACCGCATTTGCTCCAACCCCTCAGACAGAGACAAACATCTACAAGATCCCTATCAAGCATTCTTACAACTACAATACCCACCTGTGGAAGTGAAGAAACAGATTGATAGAGCCAGAAGAGTTCCCAGAAGTCACCTACTACAAGACAGGCCTAACAAAGAAAATAACAGAACGCCACTAGCCGTCACCTTCAGCCCCCAACTAAAACCCCTCCAACGCATTATTAAGGATCTACAACCTATCCTGAAGGATGACCCAACACACTCACAAATCTTGGGAGACAGGCCAGTCCTTGCCTACAGACAGCCCCCCAACCTGAAACAAATACTCACCAGCAACCACATACCACACAACAGAACCACTAACCCAGGAACTTATCCTTGCAACAAAGCCCGTTGCCAACTGTGCCCACATATCTATTCAGGGTACACCATCACAGGGCCTAATAACATCAGCCACACTATCAGAGGCTCGTTCACCTGCACATCCACCAATGTGATATATGTCATCATGTGCCAGCAATGCCCCTCTGCCATGTACATTGGTCAAACTGGACAGTCTCGACGTAAAAGAATAAATGGACACAAATCAGATATCAAGAATTATAACATTCATAACCCAGTTGGAGAACACTTCAATCTCTCTGGTCACTCGATTACAGACATGAAAGTTGCGATATTACAACAGAAAAACTTCAAAACCAGATTCCAGCGAGAGACTGTTGAATTGGAATTCATTTGCAAATTGGATACAATTACCTTAGGCTTGAACAGAGACTGGGAGTGGTAAGTCATTATGCAAGATAACCTATTTCCCCTTGTTTTTTCCTACCCCCCACCCCCAACGTTCTTGTTAAACCCTGGATTTGTGCTGGAAATGGCCCACCTTGATTATCATACACATTGTAAGGAGAGTGATCACTTTAGGTAAGCTGTTACCAGCAGGAGAGTGGGGTGGGGGGAGAGAAAACCTTTTGTAGTGGTAAACACCCATTTTTTCATGGTTTGTGTGTATAAAAAGATCTTCTGTGCTTTCCACAGTATGCATCCGATGAAGTGAGCTGTAGCTCACGAAAGCTTATGCTCAAATAAATTGGTTAGTCTCTAAGGTGCCACAAGTACTCCTTTTCTTTTCACAGCAATGTAGTTAGGGTTATTTTGGCACAGACATGAAGACATGGCACAGACCACCAGCTAGTGGTGTATCATTCTCATTTCAAACAACAGATCCAGGTTTATGAATTCGTGGAGGAGAATTATCCTTATCTTAGCACAGCACGCTTCCCACATCTTTCGAGATTGTGCATTGTGGAACCAGGTATCGTAACCAGTAATATAAGCAGCTTCACAGTTATTAACACAGCAGCAAAAGCATATATGATGCATTGCAGACAAAAACAGTCCTTGTCCCAAAGAGCCTGCTGTCTAAATAGATAATGAGGAGACAAGAGATGGGAAATGGAATGAACGCAAAGCATAAGAGATGCAGCAAGCCGCTTATTAGTGATGAGTTTTTGGTTTTGATTTTTTTTTATTTATTATTTTTAAAAGAGAGGCAGTGTCTAGAGTTTTATGCTTCCCTGGAAGAAATGTGTTTTAAAGAGTGACTTGAAGGAAAAGCCAGGACATACGGCAGACAGACTCAGGGAGAACATGCCAATTATCACAATCCACATAGAAACAGAAAAATACAAAGATCATCATCCTTTGGGAAACTCAGTTGGTGCAAATCAAAGTACAGAGTGAGAAGAGATGAAATAGTGAGGTAGGCTCATAAAACAATGTTCTGCCTCATGTTTCTCAGGAAACCTAGCAGCTCCCATGCATCTTCTACTGATGGAGAGCACGATGTAAAATGTGCATTGCATATTCTGGCCTGTGCTCTTTCTTTCTATAGACTGTATACTAACTATGCCTAAAGTAAACTGCAGCAACGTACTCCCTCAGAGCCACCTCTGACTCGGTCTTGGTTTCCAGTACAATTCTGTTTGAACTTTATTTAAACAAACGCCTCTACCCATGCAATCACATTTTGCTGGTCTCCTAGAGTAGACACTTCAAGCTGGGTTAATAGTAACCCTACCCATAGTTCAGTTCATCACTATTTATATATTTTATTAGATATTGAATACTGTGCTGTCAAATCACTGGTCTTGGCACACAGACATTTGTGATGGAAAAACAAATCTAATACCTAATTTGTAAATCTGTATGGAAAGTGTTCGGATACTTTTTGTTTATATTCTAAAACTATACCTACACCCAGACCAAGATTTCTTACAAAGCTAGCTTCATTGTCCAGCATGGAACTGCAGACTCAAAAGGACACAAATAAAACAAAGGTTCCCTGTATGCTTTTTTTTTTTTTAAAAACAGAGAAGGTGAACTTCTCCCTTATCTTTTAATTTGATCTTTTTATTTTGTTTGATAAGATTTGAGGGAGAACAGAGTGCTGTTACTTCACAAGCACTATCTAAAGAGAGAAGGTGGGTGAAGTAATATCTTTTATTGGACCAACTTCAGTGGGTGAAAGAGACAAGCTTCTTAAAGAGCTCGGTGTAGCTCAAAAGCTTGTCTCTTTCACACACGCAAATTGGTCCAATAAAAGATATTACCTCACCCACCTTGTCTCTCTAATATGCTGGGACCAACAACCATATTGTAAACACATTATCTAAAACCAGGTAAAAGGCAGGCAGGTGCTGAATAAGCTTCCCCTGCAAGCTGTGGTCATGCATCTCAATCTTGATCTGCAAAATCCATGTTATTTCAGATCCTGGAGCTCTGACAACCAGAGGCTGCCAATTGTACAAGACTGTTCCAAATAACCAAATGATTTTGTGATGTGAGCAAATATTTTTCTCCACTAGGAACAAGGATGTATAAGACAGCCGAACACACGTTCTTTTGAGACATAGATTTGAACCCATATTTCCAGAGTGAAAAGCTAGTGCACTGAGACACTGAACTAAAACAAATTTTTAATGAAAGAGGGAATGAAGCGCTGTTGCCCTGGAAATTCCAAAGGGATAACACTGGAGGGTTGCTAAGGTAACCACAGTATGCAGATTTTGCATCTTTGAGCCAGTTTTCGAGTGACACGGAGCTGTATTGAGGTCCACGTGCCACCAATACAGCTCAGAGAGAGGGCAAAGGGAAGAAAGAGGCTTGGAAAACCCAGGGAATATTGTTAACAGGAGGAAGAGAGGCCTGCTAGATATCAGTCCTTCGGGAGCCCTAAAGAAAGGGGCCGTCTTTTGGATCTGAGACAAGGGGTGAAGGTCAGTCAGAAAGGTAGTCAGATTACTCAGAGAAATATATAGTGTGGGAAAAGATGACAAGTCAATTACTTTCACCTGCAGTTAGTATTTTAGGCAATGTTAAGGACCTGCTGAAGCAGCCTTACATATAATATTACTTTATTTTAAAAGAATCCTGCTGTTCAGTATGGATCTGAGGATTTAATTTTCAAATAGTTATGCAAATTCAGAAAAAAATGTACATGCATTTGCCCAAATTTACCTGTATAATTACTGCCATTGTACAGTGTTTGGTCTCACAATGACCAATTAGGGGCATTAGTGCATGTAAGCACACATGCAAACAAGGCATGCATATACGTTTTGAAAACCAAGGTTGTTTTGTTTCCTTGCTTGATATTATACACAATACTTTATATTTGTTCTACTTTTTAAAATATTTATCAGGTATGGCATAGGCTAGTGGGCTCTCTCATCAGCCCTGGAACAAACCACTGTCATGCCATTGCCTTAGGACACAATTTATTGGTTAAACAGAGCACTCATGAGTAACACCAAAACAAAGCAATTCCCCTGCCCTGCCTGGCTGCAGTTCCCAGAGGCTTTTCCCTGACCCTTGCCTGTCTTCACTGGTGGAAGGACAATACACCGTTCCCTTAAATCCCCTGCTGCTGGCTCATGTGAGAGGTACACAATTATTAATCCTTTCCTGGTTGTTTTAAACAGTCACACATGCTTGCACTTTTTAGAATGTATTTATACTGCATATTTCCCTTGTATTCATCATGCCCTTTGGCAATAAAGTGTCGCCTTTAGTTTTAGGGTAAACTTTAAAGAAAATAACAGGTTTCAGAGTAGCAGCCGTGTTAGTTTGTATCCGCAAAAACAAAAGGAGAACTTGTGGCACCTTAGAGACTAACAAATTTATTTGAGCATAAGCTTTCGTGAGCTACAGCTCACTTCATCGGATGCTCACAAAAGCTTATGCTCAAATAAATTTGTTAGTCTCTAAGGTGCCACAAGTTCTCCTTTTCTTTTAAAGAAAATGATTCAGCTAATTGTGATATCCACTCCATATTATAGAATCATAGAAGATCAGAGTTGGAAGAGACCTCAGGAGGTCATCTACTCCAACCCCCTGCTCAAATCAGGACCAACACTAACTAAATCATCCCAGCCAGGGCTTTGTCAAGCTGGGCCTCCCTAGGTAACCCATTCCAATGCTTCACAATCCTCCTAGTGAAATAGTGTTTCCTAATATCCAACCTAGACCACCCCCACTGCAACTTGAGACCATTTCTCCTTGTTCTGTCATCTGCTACCACTGAGAACAGCCTAGCTCCATACTCTTTGGAACGCCCCTTCAGGTAGTTGAAGGCTGCTATCAAATCCCCCCTCACTCTTCTCTTCTGCAGAATAAACAAGCCCAGTTTCTTCAGTCTCTCCTCGTAAGTCATGTGCCCCAACCCCATGACCATTTTCATTGCCCTCCACTGGACTCGCTCCAATTTGTCCACATCTTTTCTGTAGTGGGGGGCCCAAACCTGGATGCAATACTCCAGATGGGGCCTCACCAGTGCCAAATAGAGGGGAATAATCACTTCCCTCGATCTGCTGGCAATGCTCCTACTAATGCAGCCCAATATGCCGTTAGCCTTCTTGGCAACAAGGGCACGCTGCTGACTCATATCCAGCTTCTCATCCACTGTAATCCCCAGGTCCTTTTTTGCAGAACTGCTGCTTAGCCAGTCGGTGCCTAGCCTGTAGCGGTGCATGGGATTCTTCTGTCCTGAGTGCTTGTCCTTGCTGAACCTCATCAGATTTCTTTTGGCCCAATCCTCCAATTTTTCTAGGACCCTATCCATACCCTCCAGCGAATCTACTTCTCCCCCCAGCTTAGTGTCATCCGCAAACTTGCTGAGGGTGCAATCTATCCCATCATCCAGATCATTAATAATATCATGCTGCATTGCAAGAGTGATCTAAGAAGGATCAGGGAATTTTCTTTATTTAATAAGTAATATAACCTCAATGAGAGAGTGGTGGCAGCAAAATATTTTATTAATATCTCTCTTCAAAACTAGCTTTGTTACAGACAGCACCTGTTCGTGAGCAAATGTCTAGATAAAATGATAATGAAGACCAAATTTTCAAAATGTGGGTATTATTTGTTGGCACACAGTTTTGTATACACATGCAATATTCTTTGCTCTCACCTGCATGCAAGTGATAGAAGCATAAACTTAATCTGCAGACAAAGGGAGCAGAATATGCAAATGAGATTTGCTCATGTAAATTATTCTACTTCCATGCATAAAGTGATTGGGCATTTAAAAAAACTGCATGCCATAAACAGACATCGTATTTGAACTTTTGACCTGAAGATCTTTCAGACACAGTTTGCTCTTTTACCTTATGTACATACTTTCTTATTTCCCTTTCAGTTTTCTCAAGTCTTTTTTGAAAATTGCAAATTAAGGAAGAATAATTGAGTGATAAAAACATTCCTAACACCAGAGAAGTCACAGGATTCTTCTTCAGTGAAGATTTATGGTCCCCACTTTGTTCCTCTGTAACTTCACACTCAAATTGACGTCATTATAAACCAGAATAGAGCGATAATTAGATTCATAAGCTATCCTCTTTATATACAGAGGATGAAATTCACCCTATGCAGAGGACCTACACATCCTACGTATCCCTTAACGTCTAGCTCTTCTTTCACACAACCTCCCTGCATATATCTCAAAGGAGATGGCTCTCCTATCTCAAGCATCCCCTTGTGGCAGGCTTTGGCACAACCATTATATCTGCCTCAGTTTCCCCTTCATTTACCCTCCATAAAAAGGAACACAACCTCTCTTGGTGTTCATTCAAAGTCCCGCCTTAAGCATAAATTATTCATGTACCCATGATATAATCTACAGAATCATTGTGATAAAACCACACTTCCCAAAATCCCAGGATACAACAGAATCACAGTGGTTTTCCATGCCCCCTTACAGAGACATCATTTCCAGCTCATCCTCCCGAGTTCTGTCTCCAGTCTGTTCCCAGAACCCAACTCTCCAAGCCATCTACTTGAGAGTTTTCAGACTCACTTCTTTCCCATGATTCTTCCCCAGTTGACCCAACTCAGATGTCCTGTGAGAGGAGGGCTCCCCGCAGCAATCCATTCCACAGATCTCCTCATCCCTGGATCCTACCCCTGCTCAGGAAACCTCCCTACAAGACAAACCCCTTGCCCTGGGCTTGCCTTCCTGCAGCCTTACAGAACTGAAAACAATGCCCATGCTCCATTAAAAGTAAAATATTATCACCATGTGGTTTATTCTTTCTTTACCTGTTCTAACATTTAAGAGACTCGGTCAAGTAGATTTAAACTCAAAATTAGAGTTGAGTACTCTTCAAATTATAAATTGACAATAAATGGCAAAATTGACCAAACAACATATTTAGCAAATGTTTTCTGATATTGGACCAATTCTACTCAAAATTCACTTGATTGGTTGTTTTGCTTTTTAAATCATATTTATGAACCCTAATATTAATAAGGTTCAGATTTTTCAAAATTTTGCAGATATTTTCAGGGTTGTTTTTTTTAAAGAGATGTTAATGAAAAGAGATTTTTTCCCTGCAGTGTTGGAAAGTTAATGCCACAGTGTTAGTGCACTGGAAGCAGAAAATAAAGATAACTATAAAACAAAAGTGAAATTGATCTTTCAACTGAAGCAGAACCGAAGTTAAGGAAGGATCACTCTGTCACTTGGAGACCTTGAAGTGAAAGAGAATCTGCAGTAGAAAAGAGGTTTAGCTCAGTTACTTAAGCAATAACACAGGCTGTTCTTGGGACAAATTTTGGCTGTGTGCACAGCAAAATAACCAAAACAAAAGAAAAAACACAACCATAACAAAAGTTGCTCAATTTCATCCCTGCACACGCACCAAAAAAAAAAAAAAAAAAAATCACAGTCCAGGTTCCCCAGCAAAATTTTAGCTCTTGCATATAGCCTCCTGTGCATGTTGTGGGCTGTGATGGGGTTGTGGCCTCTCACAGCAAGAATAATGGATGCACATTAGCACAGTTTTTACACCATGTGGGTGACATGATTTGAGGGAGTCGTTATGCACTTGCCACAATTTGGCCCAAGTACTGTAAATCTACCAGAAGATTACGCAGAAAACACCTCCTGCTCAGGGTCAAATCCTATACTCTTAGACCTATGTATGGAGGACCGCTGATCTTAACTCCTACATGTGGAAGGGGACTTGAACCTCAGTACCAAGGGAAATGGAAATCATCCCCCTCCAACCCCATGGAAGTTACAAAGACGAGTTAATACAAGCACTAGGCTGTATTAACATTTTTGGACATCTCCCCTGACCTTCAGGATATCCAGGGGAAACTACAACCAAAGCAAGTTCCTGGTATTGTGACTCCAGTGAAGCCACGCTGCCAAGGAAACAGTAGGGCCACTGGGACCAATGCTGCTGAATTGGCACAGGGCCTCCTGCAGATCCTAAGGGATGTGCCAGGTTTGGGGTGGCTTTTCAGTGGAGAGTCAAATTTTAGCTCCCAACATACCATACATCCTCATGGAGACTTCTTTTTAGAAAGTTCTCATCCTATGTCTTTTCCAATAGGAGGGGATGATCAGGCCATCTGCTATCAAAACCAACTTGGAAGTACAATCAGAATTGGGTCAAGCCAATGTCCAATCCTGTTTTCTTAACCCTTACATTTTAATCCCCTTGTTTTCTGATGCACCCAAAATTGCAGTGCACTCACCACACTGTCATCTTCCCCTAGCCAGCTCTGAAGTTCCTCCCTCCAACCAGTCTCTTCACTCCAAACCTCTCCAACTTTCTGCTATTCCACTAAACATACAGCTGTAGCTCCTCTCCTATGCAAACTGGCACTGCTGCAACGATGTGACCAGTGCTGGCTGGCTAGCTGCTCTTTAGGGTCTTCCTGTGTCTCTGGCTCCCCTTGTTGCAGTCTACCCATCTCCTAAATAACATGCTCAAAATAGCTACCCCCTAGGAGTAGGCTTTTGGGGCCTGTTCATTAATGCAACCTTGAATTGGTTTAAAACAACAACAAAATCACATTCACATTCTCGCTGACCTCATCAGCAAGGAGGCACCAGCAGAGACAACTTGCTTTTACCAAGATCAAAGATGAGTATCTTGTTGTTTTCAGCCAGTCAAGCTTTGAAGAAGATTGCAAGGGAAAATGATCTTCATCACCACACTGGAGAAGGTCAGCAGATGGCAGACAAGCCTTTGCATAAATGTAACTGCAAAAGCATTACCAATTCTCCTTTTCCTTTGTTCTAGATGGTGGGGAGTTTGTTTGTTTGTTTTCATGGAAGTTTTTTTGGCGTGGGGGAATAACTGCTGGCTTTTCAGCAAAGCCAGTCAAAACCAGCAGTAACCATATATTGATTATGCCAAAACTATAAAGGGTGTGGATCAGAGAGAGACTTTATTAAAGATATCCATAAACAAACAAATAAATACCAAAAAAAATGAAGTGTTGCACTGAATCAAGGGGCAGGGATATAACCGAGAAAAGAAAAAGATTAATTTAAACTCTTGGGGCCAATCCTGGAGTCCTGATCAATGTTCCCTCTTTTTGACAGGCCATGTGCGCAAAAAATTTCTTCTGTGCAAATTGTTGTGCTTCTGTGCAAATGTTTGTGCGCACGGTGTTTCCCCATGTGCGTGGGGTTTAGTATGTGTGTGCACGTGCTTATGCACACAGCTAATAGGGAACAGTGATTCTGATGCAGGTAAAAGGCCCACATGAGTTTTATTTGCATTAGGACTGGAGGATTGGGCCCTACATGGATGTCTACTAATGTTGTTTCATTTAGTAATTTGCAATACTGATAGATTCTACAACTCATTGCCATGGAATACTGTTGAGACCAACAATTTAGCGAGATTCAAAGAGGAATTGGACTATTATATGGATAACAAGAATACCCAGAGTTATATTAGTCAGTGCTAAAAAATAAGTGTATCAGAACTGACAAAACATTCATGTCTCACACTGTAAGCCAATTTCTAACTATTAGAGATTATAATGAGACTTTTTGTTAAAAGAAATATCCCACAACTGCCTGCTATGAGGTTTCTTGCACTGTCTCTGTAGTATCTGGGTGCTATTCACTGTCAGAGATGAGAAACTGGGCTAGATGGCCCATCGGTCTGATCTAGTATGGTAATTCCTAAGTAAGTCTGTTTATTAGCCTAGGATATAAGGAAGATTTTAGCCTCTTCGTTGGGCATAGACAAGATAAGTTCTCTTTAAAGGTTCATTAGCTATAAAAATGAGTTTATGGATATCGGGGATAGAAAAATAGTTACAACTAATATCTATGCATGGTATCTACCTGGCTTGACATGGTCTGTTGCTGTTTTATTTAAGTGTGGGTTACAAGTTGGTTAGTGGCTAGGCTATGAACTTATTTGTGCAGGGGATAACTGACATATGTAGGTATCGTTTAGTTGTACGTTACTAAAAATCTTAACACAGACTTAATATGAAATAATCTGGAGCCTGATTCAGCCACCTTTATTCAGATAAAGTAGTACCTTACATCACGAAGAGCTCACTGACTCCAAATTAAGGTTGGCAAAATCAGGTCCTTAAGGCGAAATTCACCTCTTTGCAGACTGCCAGAATAAGGCCCATGCAACATACAGGGCTTAAATTGAATTTACATGGTGCATAAATTTTGGGCGGACTTTCTGCTTAGGAGTGAATTTCACACTAAATGTATAAAGCAGAACTACTAAGAATGAACGATTTTTCAGGGATGGAATCCCTAGCCTCTGCTTGCCAGAAACTGGGAATGGACGATAGGGGATGGATCACTTGATGATCACTTGTTCTGTTCATTCCCTCTGGGGCACTTGGCAATGGCCACTGTCAGAAGACCGAATACTGGGCTACTTTGGTCTGACCCAGTATAGCCGTTTTTATGTTCCATAATATTTGAAGACCAAACGTGGCATTCAGGGAAAACTGAATCTGATCATGAAAGTCTCTTAATCTTCACTTTTTAAAATATTTTTAACCAATAATTAGTAGTATAACTGGCTATTTACATGCAAACATCAGGTTTGCAGGTGCAACCGCAGCAATAATATATGTAAATTACGCATACAGTTACAACAAACATTTTTGAATTTCCAATTGAACATTTTTAGGCCGTAAATATATTGCTGCTGGGAGGGGAGGAGGGACTGTTTCTTCTGTCCCATCGGACAGAGCTAAGCTTGATATATAAGGGTTTTTAAACACAGAAAAGCAAAGCAGTCTACAATCATTCATAACACTGAATCAGCATTGAAACTGTTCAGGTCTGGGAGAGTTCAATTCCCCTCTTAATTGTCCATTTTATACAGACAGAACAAAAAGTTTGATTCAATAACTGATCTATTTCCCTTAGTACAAGAGCAGGAAGAATAGAATACACAATGTACCGCTGGGCACATCCTGTCCCCCTTCCTCCCCCCACCAAAAAAACCCCTATTTTATTGACCAAAAAAAAAAAAAAAAAAGCCCAATTGTGTTCTAAGATTCCCTTTTTATGAGAGCAGAACAGAATCCCCTAATGCAGGAGCTGTGTACAAACCTTTTCTGATATTTACCCATAGGGTCACTATAACAGTGTACGTAAAAGACTCAATTTGCTAATGCCCTATTTTAAATTACATAAAATCTGATCTCTTAATGAATTTTCTCCATGGCTTTGCTGTCTGGGTGATGATTAGTTTTTAAGCTATTTCTGTGAACAGATGATAAAGCATCATGGCTTAGGTTTTTTGGTTTTCAGAGTGCCTTAATTTTTGCAGGTTAATAAGACAATTATCAAGTCACTAAGCCTCGTGCAATGTAGTTTGCTTTGTTTGGAAGATTTTACAGAATGTGAGTGTACCATAATATACTGAAATGAAATATGTAAAGATTTTTAGATGTCCAAAACTGTTCTGTACTTAAATAAACAAATTACTTATGCACAAATCTGACAGTGTCTATTTATAAGTAAAAAAAGCAGCATGGTAAAAGACATAGAATCATAGAATATCAGGGTTGGAAGGGACCCCGGAAGGTCATCTAGTCCAACCCCCTGCTCAAAGCAGGACCAATTCCCAGTTAAATCATCCCAGCCAGGGCTTTGTCAAGCCTGACCTTAAAAACCTCTAAGGAAGGAGATTCTACCACCTCCCTAGGTAACGCATTCCAGTGTTTCACCACCCTCTTAGTGAAAAAGTTTTTCCTAATATCCAATCTAAACCTCCCCCACTGCAACATGTATGGGAAAAACAGAGAGGTAGTTAATTTATAGGGACAGATTGTGAAAAGTAATACAACTCTGCCTTTTTTATGAGAGGAAAGCAGACTCTATAATTAAGATGATTAACAAGCCTTAAAGTGGTGTATATTGTACATACAGATCTCTTCTACCATGGATATCATAAATACTTAATATACAGAATAATTTATGAGAGAAAAAAACAACTTATTGCCATGGGGTGACACAGCATTCTAATTTTAAAGATTCATGTGACGGTATAGATGAAATGCCTTCATTTATTTAATGTGAATTTTAGTTGTTTCACAATTTTTAGTTAAAATGTTCAGTATTATTAGAGTTCATGCACATTCCTGGCATTTCCCATGAATGGGATTCTTGACTGGAGTCCCAGAGCATCCTAGAGCAAGCTGAGGTGTGTAAGTATGCATCTGTGTAATATGAAAATGGCTAATGCAAGATGGCTGGCACATTTTAGAGACATCTGTTACTGATTCATTTCCATTTGATTTTTTTGGGGGGGCGGGGGTGGATTTAAAGTTGGCATGGCCATTTTTATTTTGTTTTTGTGGAGTTTGTGTACTGAATTTTGACTGGTGATTTAAGCATGTATTTAAACCACAGTAGCCATAACAGGTGCTTTGGATACCTAAGAAAGGGAGCTTTTATGCCCCCTGTCAAGGTTCCTCCCCCACTCTGAACTCTAGGGTACAGATGTGGGGACCTGCATGAAAAACCTCCTAAGCTTATCTTTACCAGCTTAGGTCAAAACTTCCCCAAGGTAACAAATATTACCCCCGTTATCCTTGGAATGGCCGCTACCACCACCAAACTAATACTGGTTACTGGGGAAGAGCTGTTTGGACGCGTCCTTCCCCCCAAAATACTTCCCAAAACCTTGCACCCCACTTCCTGGACAAGGTTTGGTAAAAAGCCTCACCAATTTGCCTAGGTGACTACAGACCCAGACCCTTGGATCTTAAGAACAATGAACAATCCTCCCAACACTTGCACTCCCCCTTTCCTGGGAAATGTTGGATAAAAAGCCTCACCAATTTGCATAGGTGACCACAGACCCAAACCCTTGGATCTGAGAACAATGAAAAAGCATTCAGTGTTTTACAAGAAGACTTTTAATAAAAAATAGAAGTAAATAGAAATAAAGAAATCCCCCCTGTAAAATCAGGATGGTATATATCTTACAGGGTAATTAGATTCAAAAACATAGAGAACCCCTCTAGGCAAAACCTTAAGTTACAAAAAAGATACACAGACAGAAATAGTTATTCTATTCAGCACAATTCTTTTCTCAGCCATTTAAAGAAATCATAATCTAACACATACCTAGCTAGATTACTTACTAAAAGTTCTAAGACTCCATTCCTGTTCTGTCCCCGGCCAAGACGACTACAGACCGACACACAAACCCCTTGTTTCTCTCCCTCCTCCCAGCTTTTGAAAGTATCTTGTCTCCTCATTGGTCATTTTGGTCAGGTGCCAGCGAGGTTACCTTTAGCTTCTTAACCCTTTACAGGTGAGAGGAGCTTTCCCCTGGCCAGGAGGGATTTCAAAGGGGTTTACCCTTCCCTTTATATTTATGACACGCCCCCCAAATCTCAGCTAGGGTGAAACACTGGCTGGGATTTCTTCCTGGAGCTCTAGGAAAACAGAGTTAATAAGACACATGCATCTCTAAATATACTACCAAGTACATAAAGACTAACAATATTTTCCACATCTCAAGGACGATTTTAACCAGTTGATTCTGGGAAACTTTCACGGGAGAGTGCATCAGCCACTTTGTTAGAAGCTCCTGAGATGTGTTGGATGTCGAAATCAAAATCTTGGAGAGCTAAACTCCACCGAAGAAGTTTTTTGTTAGTTTCTTTGACGGTGTGAAGCCACTTTAGTGCAGCATGGTCGGTTTGCAGGTGGAAACGCCGTCCCCAAACATATGGGCGTAGCTTTTCCAGAGCGTAGACAATGGCATAACATTCTTTTTCAGTGACTGACCAGTTGCTTTCCCTCTCAGACAGTTTTTTGCTGAGAAACACTACAGGGTGGAATTCTTGATCAGGTCCTTTCTGCATTAAAACTGCTCCCACACCACGCTCGGATGCATCTGTGGTTACTAGGAACGGTTTGTCAAAGTCTGGGGCCCTTAGTACAGGGTCAGACATGAGTGTCGCTTTAAGCTTGTTAAAGGCCTTCTGACACTTTCCGGTCCACTGAACAGCATTTGGCTGTTTCTTTTTGGTTAGGTCTGTCAGTGGGGCAGCGATTTGGCTGTAGTGCGGTACAAATCGTCTGTAATAACCGGCCAAGCCTAAGAAGGATTGAACCTGTTTCTTTGACCTTGGGACAGGCCACTTTTGGATAGCATCCACTTTGGCCTGTAGGGGGCTGATAGTTCCTTGACCCACCTGGTGTCCAAGGTAAGTCACTCTGTTTAGGCCTATTTGACACTTCTTAGCCTTAACAGTTAGTCCTGCCTCCCTTATGCGCTCAAGGACTTTTTGTAGATGTTCCAGGTGGTCTGCCCAGGAATCCGAAAATATGGCCACATCGTCAAGGTAGGCAACTGCATATTCTCCTAATCCCGCTAGGAGACCATCTACAAGTCTTTGGAAAGTGGCGGGTGCATTTCGCAGCCCGAAAGGGAGTACATTAAATTCATACAGCCCGAGATGTGTGATGAAGGCTGACCTTTCCTTGGCAGATTCATCTAGCGGTACCTGCCAGTACCCCTTGGTTAAGTCCAAGGTAGAGATGAACTGGGCCCTTCCCAGTTTCTCTAATAGTTCATCTGTGCGTGGCATGGGATAGTTGTCTGGGCGAGTTACAGCATTTAGCTTACGGTAGTCCACGCAAAAACGTATTTCCCCATCTGGTTTGGGAACTAGAACCACTGGAGATGCCCATGCACTTTCAGAGGGGCGGATTACACCCATCTGTAACATATCCTGGATCTCCCGTTCTATAGCAGTTTTAGCTTGAGGAGACACCCGGTAAGGTTGGACCCTAATTGGGTGAGCATTACCTGTGTCAATGGAGTGGTATGCCCGTTCAGTCAGTCCTGGGGTGGCTGAGAACGTTGGCGCGTAGCTAGTGCACAGCTCCTGGATCTGCTGTCGCTGCATACGCCCAAGGGTCATGGAGAGGTTCACCTCTTCCACACCACCAGCACATTTCCCTTCGTAGTAGACACCTTCAGGCCACTCAGCGTCGTCTCCTCCCTGGGCTGTAAACTGACAAACCTTTAATTCTCTGGAATAAAAGGGCTTTAGAGAATTAATATGATACACCTTAGGCTTTCGGTTGGAGGTGGGGAATGCTATGAGATAATTAACAGCTCCCAGGCGCTCCTGGACCACGAATGGCCCTTCCCACGATGCTTCCATTTTATGGGCCTGGAGCGCCTTTAAGACCATGACCTGGTCTCCTACTTTGAAGGAACGCTCTCTGGCATGTTTATCATACCAGGCTTTTTGCTCTTTTTGAGCATCCTGTAAGTTTTCTCTAGCAAGGGCTAAAGAGGTTCGGAGGGTGTTTTGTAGGTTGGTTACAAAGTCCAGAATGTTAGTTCCTGGAGAAGGTGTAAATCCCTCCCATTGCTGCTTTACCAACTGCAATGGCCCCTTAACCTCACGGCCATATACAAGTTCAAATGGAGAAAACCCTAAACTGGGATGTGGTACAGCTCTGTAGGCAAAGAGCAACTGCTGCAATACTAGGTCCCAATCATTGGAGTGCTCATTTACGAATTTACGTATCATGGCCCCCAAAGTTCCATTAAACTTCTCCACCATGCCATTTGTTTGATGATGGTAAGGAGTGGCAACCAAGTGATTTACCCCATGAGCTTCCCAAAGGTTTTTCATAGTTCCTGCCAGGAAATTAGTCCCTGCATCTGTGAGGATGTCGGAGGGCCAACCTACCCAGGCAAAAATGTCTGCTAGTGCCTGGCACACACTTTTAGCCCTGGTGTTGCTTAGAGCTACTGCTTCCGGCCATCGGGTGGCAAAATCCATGAAAGTCAGTATGTACTGCTTTCCTCTGGGTGTCTTTTTCGGAAAAGGACCCAGAATATCCACAGCTACTCGCTGAAATGGAACTTCAATGATGGGGAGTGGCTGGAGAGGAGCTTTGACCTGGTCTTGGGGTTTTCCCACTCTTTGGCACACCTCACAAGACTGGACATAGGTAGAAACATCCTTGCCCATTCCCTCCCAGTGGAATGACCCCCCCAAACGGTCTTTGGTCCTGTTCACCCCAGCATGGCCACTAGGGTGATCATGGGCTAAGCTCAAGAGCTTGGCCCGGTATTTAGTTGGAACTACCAACTGTCTCTGAGGATGCCAGTCTTCCTGGTGTCCCCCAGAAAGAGTTTCCTTGTATAAAAGTCCTCTTTCTACAACAAACCTGGATCGATTAGAAGAGCTGAGAGGCGGTGGGTTGCTCCGTGCCGCCGTCCAAGCTCTCTGGAGGCTTTCATCTGCTTCCTGTTCGGTCTGGAACTGTTCCCTTGATGCTGGAGACATCAGTTCCTCATTGGATTGGGGACATAGGCTTGGTCCCTCTGGAAGCGATATAGGGGATGGAGCTGTTTCTGTTGACTGTGAACCGCTCTCCGCTGGTGCACTATGTTGGGATTCAGGCTCCGGCTGAGCCTCTTGTGTAGGGTTATCGGCTGCTGCCAGTTCAGGTTCGGTGGGGCCCTCTGGTGTTGAGGTTGCAAGTACTGGATTCAGTGCTGGCACGGGGTCTGGTGTTGGTTGTTTGGCTGGTTCCGGTTCTGGGACTGGTTCCGTCTGGGTCTCTGGGACTGGATCCACTACTGCTGTTGCAGACATTGGCCTGGGGTCCAGGTCCATCACCTCTGACTGGGTCCTGATAGAAGTTTCCGGAACAGAGCTAGGCCTCACGGCTTGTTTAGCCTGGTTGCGGGTGACCATTCCCACCCTCTTGGCCTGCTTCACATGATTGGCCAAGTCTTCCCCCAACAGCATGGGGATGGGATAATCATCATAGACTGCAAAAGTCCACATTCCTGACCAGCCCTTGTACTGGACAGGCAACTTGGCTGTAGGCAAATTGAAAGAGTTGGACTTGAAGGGTTGAATCGTCACTTGGATCTCTGGGTTGATTAAATTGGGGTCCACTAAGGAAGCATGGATAGCTGACACTTGTGCTCCGGTGTCCCTCCACGCGGTGACCTTCTTCCCACCCACACTCACAGTTTCCCTCCGCTCCAAGGGTATCTGGGAGGTATCTGGGCCTGTGGACCTCTGGTGTGATTCCGGTGCAATGAACTGTAACCTGTTGGGGTTCTTGGGGCAGTTGGCCTTTACATGCCCCAGCTCGTTACATTTAAAACATCGTCCAGCTGACGGGTCACCGGGGCGAGGTGGGTTGCTGGAGAACGGGGTGGTGGGACGATAAGGGGTCTGGAGGGTTCTTTGGGAGGTAGGTGGGGCTTTGGGCGGCCCCCGGTAATAGGGTGTGGTCTGGGGTGGTCCCTTCTGGTCTCCGCTCCAACTGCGACCAGTTTTCTTCTTCTCTGCCACCTCCACCCATCTGGCTCCAATCTCTCCTGCCTCAATTACAGTTTTGGGTTTCCCATCTAGGATGTATCTTTCTATTTCCTCAGGAACACCCTCTAAGAATTGTTCCATTTGCATTAGGAAGGGCAAATTTACTGGAGATTCAACACTTGCTCCTGATATCCAGGCATCCCAATGTTTTACAATGTGGTAGGCATGTCGGGTAAATGACATGTCTGGTTTCCACCTTAGGGCTCTGAACCTCCGACGAGACTGCTCGGGTGTTATCCCCATTCTGACTCTCGCCTTGGATTTAAACAGTTCATACTTGTTCATGTGTTCTTTAGGCATTTCAGCTGCCACCTCAGCTAAGGGTCCACTGAGCTGCGGCCTCAGCTCTACCATGTATTGGTCAGTAGAGATGTTGTACCCAAGGCAGGCCCTTTCGAAGTTTTCTAAGAAGGCCTCAGTATCATCACCTGCCTTGTAGGTGGGGAACTTTCTGGGATGGGAAGTGGTACCTGGAGAAGGATTGCTAGGGTTTGTTGGTATATTCTGCTGGGCCTTTATCCTCTCCATCTCCTCCACATGCTTCCTTGCCTCCATTTCCCTCTTGTGGGCAGCCTCCTGTACCTCCTTCTCCAGCCGCATGAGTTCTATCTGTCTTTCATGTTCCCTTTGTTTTTCCTCAGCCTGCAATTTGGCTAATTCCAGCTGTAGTCGAGCTGAGGATTTGGCCATTCTAACCTCTCTGTTTTTAACTAACTTTACACCAGAGGTTTAGAAATAAACAAACAAAACTTGGCTGTAAAATTTTGCTGTGCTGGAATAGAATACCTATTCTCTGATAGTGATTGTCAGCCTACAGAAAAAGACAATTCCCTTGTCTCTGCTCTGGGCCCAAATTAAAGCAAAAAACCTCCAACTACTTGGAAAACTGCTTACCCAGCCCAAAGAAAAAAAAAATTTCTTTTCAAACCTGTACTCCTTGTAAAACAAAAAAAAATCAAAATCCTAAAAAAACCCTGCCACTTTTGTCTCCAGGCAAATGGGTAGAGCACACACCCCCTATTTACTTTTAGGAAGAAAAGAAAAAAAAACCTCTGGGTTGGAAGACTGTGAATTTCCCTGCAGGAGTTAAGTACCCTGCCTCTAGGCAAAGAAAACCTGCAATTCACAAGATAATCCCCTTTTGTCTCTGCTTGGCCACAAAGCAGAGAGAAACCAAGCTGCTTTCAGTTTCAAAGCTGCCTTCTGGACTTCCTAAAAATTCCTTTTTAAAATCTGTATTTCTAGTTCAAAAAATCTCAACTGGATCTCAAAATGATTTCAGGTTAATCCCACCACTGTGCCACCATGTCAAGGTTCCTCCCCCACTCTGAACTCTAGGGTACAGATGTGGGGACCTGCATGAAAAACCTCCTAAGCTTATCTTTACCAGCTTAGGTCAAAACTTCCCCAAGGTAACAAATATTACCCCCGTTATCCTTGGAATGGCCGCTACCACCACCAAACTAATACTGGTTACTGGGGAAGAGCTGTTTGGACGCGTCCTTCCCCCCAAAATACTTCCCAAAACCTTGCACCCCACTTCCTGGACAAGGTTTGGTAAAAAGCCTCACCAATTTGCCTAGGTGACTACAGACCCAGACCCTTGGATCTTAAGAACAATGAACAATCCTCCCAACACTTGCACTCCCCCTTTCCTGGGAAATGTTGGATAAAAAGCCTCACCAATTTGCATAGGTGACCACAGACCCAAACCCTTGGATCTGAGAACAATGAAAAAGCATTCAGTGTTTTACAAGAAGACTTTTAATAAAAAATAGAAGTAAATAGAAATAAAGAAATCCCCCCTGTAAAATCAGGATGGTATATATCTTACAGGGTAATTAGATTCAAAAACATAGAGAACCCCTCTAGGCAAAACCTTAAGTTACAAAAAAGATACACAGACAGAAATAGTTATTCTATTCAGCACAATTCTTTTCTCAGCCATTTAAAGAAATCATAATCTAACACATACCTAGCTAGATTACTTACTAAAAGTTCTAAGACTCCATTCCTGTTCTGTCCCCGGCCAAGACGACTACAGACCGACACACAAACCCCTTGTTTCTCTCCCTCCTCCCAGCTTTTGAAAGTATCTTGTCTCCTCATTGGTCATTTTGGTCAGGTGCCAGCGAGGTTACCTTTAGCTTCTTAACCCTTTACAGGTGAGAGGAGCTTTCCCCTGGCCAGGAGGGATTTCAAAGGGGTTTACCCTTCCCTTTATATTTATGACACCCCCAATGGATGCAGACTGTACATCACACTGGTACTCTATTCACAGGTCTCCTTTAAAAAGGAATAGCTCTGGACAAGCCAGAGGATTTAGGACTTAAGGGTTTCTCCTTATTGTCATCTTACTGGTTTTTGGATTTAGCGTGTGGGTGCTATTGGTGGCCTGTGATATACATAGGGTTACCAACTTTCTAATCGCACAAAACCAAACGCCCCTGCCCCAAGACCCCACGCCACCCCTTCTCAGAGGCCCCGCCCCCACTCACTCCATGCCCCCCCATTTGGTTGCTCGCTCTCCCCCACCCTCACTCATTTTCACTGGGCTGGGGCAGAGGGTTGTGGTGTGGGCTTTGGGGTGGGGTCAGAAATTAGGGGTTCAGAGTGTGGAAGGGGGTTCTGGGCTGAGGCAGGGAATTGGGGTGTGGGCTCTGGCTAGGGGTGCAGGCTCTGGGGTGGGGCTGAGGCCGAGGGGCCTGACTTTTAAATGGCCTGGTTGGAGCTGCCAGGGTCCCCTGTGACTATTACACTGACAGTCATTTCTTATCCCCTTGCTCTAATCAAGGTAAAGATGGGATTTAAATTAAAAAGATTTAAATTACTGATTTTAATCATGATTTAAAACAGCAAGAAAGAAACCCCTTGATTTAAATCATCGATTTTAATCATGTTTTGTATTTGAACTTTATTTTCCTAAAGAAAAGTTGATTCTCATTGCTTGGTAACCACTAATATATGTTGATTTGCAGCTAAATACAGCTTTTACACTAAATTTGGTGCTTTTTTTGCTCACTGGGAGGATACACGATACCTATACAAATTTATTTAAGCAACTGTATAACTTACATGTATTCAGATTCTTGATTTTTACAATGTTACAAAATGGGGAATGATACATTTCTTTTTACTAGTTGACTTTTAAAAGAAACGTGATTTGCTTGAATGGAAATTCAAATTAAATTAAAAATGCACAAAACCACCACTTTAAATATTTTATCAAATTAAACATGCTTGATACATAAGAAAAGTGTTAACAAGTTTATTAAAGCATGTTTTACATTTAAAATTGATTAATAAAAGCAAACTAATTTAGGGTTGCCAATTTTGATTGGACGTATTCCTGGAGGTTTCATCACATGACAATCTTTAATTAAAGATTAATCTTTTATTCCTGGAGACTCCAGGAGAATCCTGGAGGATTGGCAACTCTAAATGAATTAATTGTAGCTAGTGAATTGAACTGATTGTTTCTGGTCATCAGGTCCTTCAAAATTTTAGAATTAGTAGATCTTATCCTCACATCTAGTTTTCTCTCTTATTTTATTCTTGGAATAAATTTCCTGCTTTTTCAAATCTCAATTGATTTTTTAACTTTGAATTAACTAGTCATTGAACTGAACTAATTGAGTAAACTAAAATGAAGAAAATATTCTGTCTGCAAAGGTTACTTGCTGTCAAAAGCTGCTTTAGCACTTCAACAAACTCTGGTTCCAGGTGCTCAGTCAGTGATTTCCACCAGCCCAGCGGTCTGACTTTCTTTAAAACTTGGTAGCAAACATGTACTACTTAGTATTACTTTTTGTGTTTAATTTAAATGGTTTTAAATAGATTATACTAAATTTAGGGCTTAACACAGGTTGCCTATTTTAAATTTAAAATAGGCACATTTAAAAAAAACTAGTTTTGATTTTAAAAATCCTTTTATTTATTTTTAAGAATTATCAATTTGTATCCATTTTGGCTCGAATAAGCACTGAGTTTAGAATCCTCTCTTGCAATTGAACAGATGGAACAGTCTCCCTATGCTCTCTTTCCTGTCTAGTACACCCAAGGATCGGGTAGGTCGGTTTTTGTTCACACTTTAGAAAGCCTCAAGTCTTACTTCTAAATTACTTTAAAATCCATTGTAATGAGTATTCTTGGAACAATTGGCTAATGCATTATTATAACTCTAGAGATGTAAGCTAACCTAGACTGGAACCCATAAGTGAAATCTGGTCTCAGTCTATTTGCCAGTGGATGTTTGTCCAAATCTCCGAACCACCACACATTGGCTACATCGGTTGTCCCTGCTCAGCATAGGCACAGAACTAGGAAAGCAAAGGCATTGCAGGCCAGAAAAAGAGTTTTCGCAAGCATATGTATGGGAAAGCTCGGAACAGCACCTCCTCCAGGTCAGTACTACTAACACTTCACTTATAATGAACACTGAAGGTGAGCAAATATTTACCAGAAAAATATCCTCTGATTTTTATGCAATCATTTTTATTTTAAACCTTGTTTCTCTGAACTTACACATTTCCTTGCCAAAGCCAGATTAAAACATTTCATTGCAGACAGCTCCTTCTTCCACTGATCTCCCCTAGTCACATCACACTTCTTTTGTCACAGACTCTGCCAGCAAGGGATGAAATTATTATTTGATTTTGCTCACTTTGATGCTGCATCACAGCTAGGCTCTTTGCCCTCTCTGTCAGGTTGACACTAGCAATGGAACTTCCCTGGGGGTTATGGAAGTGCCAGTCTATAACCCTTCTGTGTCACACACTAACAGTTTAGATGCTTCCTTTTGGAGCATTTAGCTAATTCTGTCCATAAGTTCCCACAGTTGACAAAGAAACGCAGTGCTGAAGGTAGAGCATTTGCAGGCTTGAGCAGTGCTGGAGGGCATCCGGGCTCATTACTCATTTCACCATCTGGAAGCAGTATATTTATTGTTATGAGGCTTTATCTCTGCCAGGGCATCTTATTTGAGAGATTATCAATACAGTCATTGTAGGCCAGCTGCTCTGTTAATTGACTATGTGCCAAATCCATGTACTGTAATTGCATTGACTGAAGAAAATCAGCTTGTTGATTAAACGTGATTGGTTTCGGTTTTAACTAATAGAACTGAATGAATTAGAGGCCATTGGCATTCTGTTGTTTTTTCTGTTGCATTAGCAGCCAACCTCTATTAAAGTTTAATAAGGTAATAAATTAATAGTAATGCACATAAAAAGTAATAATCTACAGGCTAACCAGGATCCTTCCTCACAGTTCTGCAAGCACAACTAAGGGCCTGATCTGTAACCTATCTGCTACACCACTTGTAGACATTTCCTGCATAGAGTTTAAAACATCTGACAACTTGTGTGGTTCGGGATATTAAAATGGGCCATCAAACGCTAAAGTTTTATCACAAAATTCACTTCAGGCAGGTTTTAGCTGACAAACTACTAACGATGAAAGACTAGTCCTTGAGGATCCTCATCTTGTAGCAGTACCAGAGAGAAATATAAAATGCAGAGATATTTCAGAGACGCAGCCGTGTTAGTCTGTATTCGCAAAAAGAAAAGGAGTACCTGTGGCACCTCAGAGATGAACCAATTTATTTGAGCATAAGCTTTCGTGAGCTACAGCTCACTTCATCGGATGAGCTCAAATAAATTGGTTCGTCTCTAAGGTGCCACAAGTACTCCTTTTCTTTTTGCAAAATGCAGAGAGTTTTTCTAGGTTGTTGGCTCAACTAAGATAACTTTTGCTTTAAGTGACACGCAAATCCCTTGTGATTATTATGCATATAGTGTGATCATGCTAACCTGCTTATGTGTGAACCAGAATTTACTCACAAAATTTGTCATCCTGTAAGGACACTCTAAAATGTAGATTCTAGAGGGCAAATTCACCACTGACCTAAGTGGACACAACCACAATGATTTAAATGGAGTTACCTTGGGTAAACTTGGCTTTAGAAATATGTAAACAACTATTGTATCCTCCCTATGTTGGTTTAATTCCCTCCAGATGTCTAACATGCACCATTTTGTTAAGGGAGATGGATAATGTGTTTACAGCTCAGGCACTCAGATCTCAGTGACACCCATCATAGTCCTTTGCTGGTCCAGCACCCAGCTAGTAGATATTTCATTAGAATATTTTAAATTACAACTGCAATGTTTGGACTTACTTGGTTTTCTTTATACATATATAGCCTATAAAAGAATAGAAAACCCTAACTTTCTTAATTTCACAGTGTAATTTAGATGAAAACAGCACCCAGTACAGGACAGGCAAAATTGTTTTTAAGCTACCATATAAGAGGAGTTCCACCATGACAAAAAAATTTTTCCTAATTATCTCTCAAAAGGGATTTCATTCATTATTTTGGTGAATAAAGCCAAAATACCAACAAAAGTATGTGGCTAAGCCAATTTAAAGTATCTGAATGCTGAAGATTCACACATACTAAGTGAAAACTAAATTACAAAAAGATATAATTTTCCCAGGTTTAAAAAAAAAAAACCTATAAAGTGAATTAGCACTGAAAAGATAACTGTGATAGATCAAAGGGCACATCTAGTTTAATTGTGAGCTAAAAAGACAACAAAAATGTGACTGATATAATACCGTAATTGTTTAGGTTATGTTTTTCTTGGAAATGGAAGATAAGATATCTATAACCTGTAACTGAATATGGAGAGAAGAGTAAAAAGGCCATTATGCTCCATTTATCATGTTTCAAACTGTTTTTTATCGTCACTCTTGAGGTGATAAAATTTAGTGGCACATTAAGATGGATTTGTTTTATTAACAATTTCGGAAACAAACACTTGCAAGAAATGTTATTTTCAGGATGGGTGCTCGACATCCTAACTGAAGGATCAGAACTCAGTAGCTCCTTAAATTCTATGATCCCACACTTGACCTTCCACAGAGTGGGGCTCTTTTCTCCCAGCAGCCTTTTTCTTCTGGAGCTATTAATACCATTTCCTTCTCATTTCTCCCACTCACATATGGTTACAATTATGGTGCTTACTTCTCTAAAAGGGCAGAACAAAGGTCCCTAACAGTCTGGAATACTATAAACAAAAAAGAGGATATTCATACCACCCTGGCCAGTTAGATCTCCTCTGTCTGTTGCCTAGCAAACGGAAGTCCTGGGATCATTTCTGAGTTTGGGTCTCCTGTGTCAAAGATTTTAGTTCTCAGTGTGAAATTTACTTTCTTCCCCAGCCTTCCATTCACCAGACCCTTAAGCTCTCCCCCTTATTTAAATAAAACCAGAAACAAATCAAAAGATATTTCCCCAAACACTTTAGGATGGCAGAATGGAACACAGTCTCCATTCTCAATAGCTCAACTAGCTGGTAGAGGATGTTCGTACAACTAGCCAGTAGGTGGTTGTTGGCATCCACCTTGTAATGGAAACATTGATAAATCTTCCTCCCATTTGGAGGATGGCTATTTCTTTCTCTAATTTTTAATGTGCCTCTTGGGTTTTCAACTGGGGGAAAATAAACCTCAAAATACCACCACAAGCAGCAAAAGGAATTATAATGTGATTCTCACGTATATTAGCTACCATAATCCTTCCCCATACATGATAATCCTCCTGACTAATTTAATCTTGCTTAAAAATGTTTAGAGCACTTAAAGTTGCTGACACTCTATGGGGCTGAACTATTTAGTGCATGTTCGAACATTGGAATAAAGTCCACAGAAAGGTTCAGGTTCACTGTCAAGAGAACATAAGGTGACAGACTCCCTCAAGAAGTCTGACTCTTTTTGAAGGTCCAATCTTATGCAAAGTAAAACATCCAGGGCCCCTCTCCTCTCCATCCAGGACTTCCCAACTCCTTGGACTGCCTACTAACTGCCTAAGCTACGGCTCTTCCAGCCTTATTTTGGGAGTCTCCTCAAATTCTGACAACCTCCTCTCTCCTTTACATACAAAAGGCCTAAAGCCCTCCTCTTAGGGGCCTTCCTTGTCCCCTAGATGTGAGTCTTCTCCACTCCTGTGTCAGTGACTGACAAATCTTCCTCCCACTCCCTAAATGACTGAATTGGAATTGAAGGGGAGCCAAATGTATGTGTATAACATTAGGGTCTAACAAAGGTATCTGGGGATGAGATGTTACATGCCCTGGCTACACTCAGGAGCCCTGAAACAACATCCCTGCTTACATTTTACACTAAAGCAAAAAAAATTAAAAAGCATCAGCAGCTTGCCTAATGGTACCCAAAGTGTGGGCACCTTTGTACTGTATGCTACTGCACATGCACATTTCTGAATTTGTGTTTTATTGCAAAATATATACCAAAGATCAGTCAGTCAATCTCAGATCCCCAATTCCTATCTTTTGAAGTTCATCAAGGAAATTTTCTCCTTCCACATCTTACCTATAGGATTCTAGCTTGTATTCTTTAGATTTTTTGAAGTTCTGACCTTATTCTTCTTGCTACTATCTTCCATGCCAGCTCAAAGATAGGAGTGATGGATTGCATCCAAACACAGATTTTCTGCACAATACAATGTAATGTACTGCCAGAGCTACTTGACCACCTATCATGGGACAGATTTTGATCTCACTTTCATAAATGAAGAGAAATCCCACCAATTTCAGTGGAACTACTCCAGAGTTAATTTGATGTAACAGATGAGATTTTGTTCTTAGGTGTATGGGGGGGGGGTTAAATTGCTGCGGAGACAATTTATCAGCTATGACAAAAATACCAGAATGCTCAATTTCAACAGATGAATAATTGCTGATCTTTCTTTCTTTTTTGACATTAAGGTGTGTGTGTGTGTGCATGCGTGTGTGTGTGTAAAATTATTTAGCAAACAAAAGCTCCCTCTGGTGGCAAGATCAAGGGAAGGTTGACAACAACCAAATTAAAATCAAAGAGCAAGAGTTCACAGTATTTTCTGATTCAGTTTTTCCCCAAGTCAATTTCAAGACTACAGACAGAGGGAAAGTCACCCCTTTAGTGACAAGAGAAGAGGAAAGATGGGGAGAAAAGAGAAACATGATAGTAAAGGAAAGATAAGAGCCCATCACTATGAGGCAATAGAATTCAAATAGCTTTAATAAGGTCAGTATGAGGAAGTCTTCCAAATCACTTTCACACAGATATGGCTTATATCAATCACTTTAAACATGGTCACATCACCCATTACAGAAATCCAAGAAAAAAAGACCATCCTCACTCCTTTGTGGAGCATTTCCTAATTTGAGGGACAGTGGGCAGCTTTTCCTCAAGCTGAGTTCTCTGGCTCAGACTCAGAGGGGTGGGGGTGTGAAATACACCGCCCACTGTTTAGGAGAGGCGATATTTTTGCCCTTATTTCATGTCTTTTGGGATCTTTTTTCTTGTCCTGATGGAACTAATGGCTGGGAGCTTAGGAGTTTGTCTGTGGATATCCCAGGGGATGAATTGCAGCTTTTCCTTTGGGTGCCTGCCCCATGACACTCGTTTCTGTTGGTTTGAGAGCCTTAACAGAGGAATCCAGAGGATGTTCTAACTGACAGCAGGTAGTAGCCCAGATGAACACGGTCTACCAAGTTTAGAGGGTGCAGGGCACCTGACAACTTTGGTGGGAGTTGTCAGGTGTCTGCAGGTTCCCTGGTTTAAATCCTTATCCCTTGGCCTGGGAGGTAAATGTGGGAGACAAGGTCTGTAATCAGGAACACTGGCTGCCAAAATAGCCCTGGGCAGTTTTCAGCCTCCTGAAGCAAGGGGAAAAGGGAGCTTCTTTGCACGTCCAAGGGAGATGGTCTTAAACAATCCCAGACTGGCTTGAGACCCTATTAATGTGCCTGGCTGCAGGCTGACTACAAGGCAGAAGACTTCTTTGATGCTTGTTAGCAAGAGGAGGAAACCTTTGCCACTTTCTTCTTTTGGGGCTCATCTGCCATTCCTACACACCTTGTGGTGTGGCACAGGCTGCAGCCACTATAATAATACTGTAGTGAAAAGGAGCATCATTCTTAGTGTTTTAAACTAACAATTCCAGCATCCAGCAAGAGGCAGTGATTGAGGAAAATTCTCTAGAGCACGACCTGCCACCTAAATGGTCCTAGAAATGCAATGGACCACAGACCATCACAGCCTTAGAAAAGGAGTCTTCAAAACTCGTAGCTGGTAGCATTCATGTCTGTGAATGAAACCAGCCTTTTGTAGATCGAGAGCAAATTATCTTCTGAATCCCTGACCTTCTGAAAGAACCATCTCATTGCATTCTCTCAGTCATCTGTTGCCATCCATTGAAATGAAGAATGCAACAAACTGTGGGTCTGAAAACCAAGCTGTGCTACTATTTGAAAAGCTAGCTAGCTGTCTGACCTTATTAAAGTTTATTGTGTTTTGTGCTGGTGGGAAAAAGGATTTCATTTTAGGTCTGCTGCAGGCCTTTTTCCCTCTGGAACTGCAGAGAAGGTCATTACAGTACAAAACAGACTTTCTGTTCTGGCTTTTTTATACACTATAGGTCAAAAATGACTCATTAGTCAAGGAAAAGTGTGAGGATATATAAGTTAACACCGTTATTTTTTGTTTTCTCAGAAAACACAAAGGGAACAGATGTGTGAACTAGTAGTTCATTGTTTTAAATGACAAAGAATATCTGCAGACTTATTTTGTTTTACTTGGGGGGTTAGTAGTAAAGATTTTTTTAAATAAGTTATGTATTGCTCACAAAGGCTATGAGGTTTGGTGGCAGTTAAGAGCAAGGGGGTAAATCTAATGCTTTAGACACATGGCCCATATTATAAAATAAACTGCAGATAAAATTTATTCTCATTCTAATATTAGTTATTAAAAATTATTTCTGAAATTCTGCAAACCCAGGAGAGATATGTTAAAGCACCAGCTCCTGCTGAGGTTAGCACCACAGTTGTTGTGGGATACAGTCTTGCTTGCTGCTGAAGTCCAAATCACAATGTAACCTTTAGAGCTAAAACAGTGTCAATAGTGTGTGTGTGTGTGGGGGGGGGTTCAATAAGCTCATAAAGAATTCATGCATGAGCCTCAACTTGCCCTTTAGGGTACAGCTATGAAACACCACTTCTTAATTGGTTAGAGGAATGTTGCCCCGGGCTTGAAGTTTTCCAGAGTGGAACCGTCTTACAACATGACTACACGCTACATTAAGGTATCAGTACATGGAGCTCTGTATCCAATACAGGACTTTTATTGGATCATCTCACCAGAAAATAATGAAACTCTAGAAGTCAAAATTGTTGCTTTGTGACTGAAAGAAGACAGCAAAAAGGATCTCTGCTCATTTTCGTATACCAGTAAAGCAATATTTGCTGACAATAGTCTGAAACCGACTGAATTCACTGAATTAAATAATTTTAAGTAAACTGTTTTGCCCCTAGACACATTATTGCTAAAGAATGCCTCAGTCTCTAGTGGTTTTGACAGACAGTACTCCTCAGAAAGCTTTCATGACAAAAGATTTGAATGCTTGATAATTGCTTACTGAGGTCCTTCCACTTCTAATAAAGTGGTTACTACTTTCTCATACCCTATCAGTAAAATTATGAGAATTGTTCTAGCAGCAGAGCTGTGCAGGTGAAAGCAGTGAGAAATCAGGGTTTCTCAAAATCTTGAAATATTGTGTTTACCTTGAATTTTAAGGAAAACTGGAATGCTCTCCCCTCTTCCACCTCCTCCCCCCCAAGCAGTGAAAAATTCCTTTCTGGTTGGATAAAAGCTATGCAAATTGAGCCTAGGAAGCCCTGTAGACCTAATACAAAAGAAATATTTTACAGGGCACCTCTGATGTGTATACTCACAATACCCCATTATCACCAAGGGGCATCTACCCCGTTCCCTTCTTGTTGTTTTAGTCTACCAGCCTGAACCCATTTGGGGCACTAAGGGGTAACCTTAATTAGAAATCTTAGTTTCTAGTTAGCTAGAAAATTTCATTGCTACTGCACTAGGCACATATCTGGCAGTCAGCACCAGGGTAGATGGAGATGCTGAACGTGGTGCCGTTTTTCTATATCACGTAATGTTTAAACATTATCGGGCATACAATCCAAAAAAAATCCATTTAAAAAAATGAACAAAAAGGGCTATAATTCATAGAAACAGGCCCTACCCCCTAATTATAAAACATACAGTTTTGATGTTATCTGCTTGGCTGAAGAATAAGTCTAAAGCACACATAGTCCAACTGTAATTATCACCCTACTATCACTGAATATGACAGTACATGTAAACTGCTTATACAACAATAATGACTCTTAGAAGAAGGGCTGCAGAATGTCTTGTTTGCCCATACTGTACGAATAAAGTATAACCATGCACTCTTATGTAACCCATGCATACAACTATGAACTACTGATTGTCTAACACAACACCCCTTCAAGCTATATTTACTCTCAGAAATAGTCACAGTAATTCGCACATAGCTAAAACATTTCTACTCTTCCTCAGAGCGCGTGTCTGTTGTGTTTAATACTCCGTTGCTACACTCACCACTGTCCCAGTTACATGCATTAGCGCATACCAAATCTTCCCTGCGGCACTGGCGTCTGCTTGTTGCACAGGTTCTCTCACAGCCACATTGCACAAAGGTGAGGATGGCTTTTGGAGCAGATGGCAGCACTATCATGTTAGGAACAAGACATCCCATAATATCTATCTCTGAGGATGAGGAGAGAGGTCAAATATGGAGTGCTCATTTGTAAAAAGTACTCACATGGGGTGATAACGGTGTGTTTGTCTTTTATCATTTTTCTGGGTGAGTTCATTTGAGAGTGTAGTAATTGTCTCTTTTTTACCTACATAGAGGTTGCTGATGCATTTAGTGCACTGGATGAGGTACACCACATGTTGTGATAGGCATGTGTAGGACCCTCGCAGGTTTCAAACCTGCACAACAACATTTTCAAAAGATGAATCTAAGAACTTAAATTCATAACTTTGCTAGATACCAAAAAATCATGGATTTAAGGCTCATTACAACAATCTGTAACCTACTAACCTTCCTTTGTCCTACAACTGTAGAGGTGTTAACTGCCAACTTCACCTTGAATAGTTTCTTGAACATGTATCCCCTTATCTGTTCTACCCTTGTACTTAGCTGTGACACTTTGGGCTTGTCTAATCTTGAAACTCTACAGTGGCACAGCTGCAGCACTTCAGCATAGCTAATCCACCTCCCCAACAGGTGATAGCAAGGTCAGTGGAAAAATTCTTCTGGTGACCTAGCACTGTCTACACAGGGATTAGGTCAGCTTAACTACATTGCTCAAGGATGTGAATTTTTCGCATCCACGAGCAACACAGCTGGGACAACCTAACTTTTTAGGTTAGACCACGCCTAAGAATACCTTTCCCAGACCTGAAAAAGAGCTGTGTGTAAGCTTGAAAGCTTGTCTCTTTCACCAACAGATGTTGGTCCAATAAAAGCTATTACCTCACCCACCTTGTTTCTCTAATGTAGCTGTGTTGATCCTAGTATAACACTGCACACCTTAATGTATGTACAGTTTATACAGTATTATATATCTATGAAATAATTTGGGAAGAATGGGGCTAGATCAGTGGTTCTTAAGCTGTGGGTTGGGTCCCCAAAGTGGGTCATGACCCCATTTTAATGGGGTCGCCAGAGCTGGCTTAGACTTGCTGGGGTCGAGGACTGAAGCCCGAGCCCTACCACCCAGGGCAGAAGCCCAAGCTCCACCACTCAGGGCCAAAGCCCAAGCCTCAGGGCTTTAGCCCTGGGCAGTGGGGCTCAGGTTATAGGCCCCCTGCCTGGGGCTGAAGCCCTTAGTCTTCAGCTTTGGCACCCCCAGGACAGCAGAGCTCAAGTTGGCTCAGGCTTCAGTCCCCCCTCTTGGGGTCATGTAGTAATGTGCGTTGTCAGAAGGGGTCACGGTGCAATGAAGTTTGAGAACCCCTAGGCTAGATAAGTTTGAAATTTTATTATTGCTATGATACTCCCTTGTATCATTGGAAAATATCCTTCCTATGCTTCTCTAAAACACAGAAAATTGTTTGTTCAGAATATGCATTCAGCTAGATTAAATAATAGACTAAATAAACCTCAGACAAAACAAACAATGGGAATATTTCCCTTCATAGTTTAACCAGTTTGTATGGTCTGCAGAATACAGTATCTAATGGGACAGATTTTTCAAAAGCGTACATTCACCCGACTTCTGAATGTACAAACTCCAATGTTTATGCAACCTCTGATATTTGCACACATGCAAGACAGGGGCTATATATGTGCACTGAATTTCTACTTTTACACACACACACACACACACACACACTTCAATACTGAGCACCTCATCACAATCTGAAATTCTTCTTCTAGGAATGGAAACAGTGGTACCCCTAATTAGAATTACAAGGAAAGAGTTGCACCAGGATCCACAGGACATTAGGTTAAAATAAAGTGTTCCAAGGATACAGACAATTTTTTGTAATCCCAAAATGTTGAAAAATATTAAAAGACTGGGTACTTACAGTTCAAATGTTTACGTAGTGTGGGAATGCTAGAGGATTTCCTTAAACAAAAGAAACTCTGTTGCTGCAAACTCTGAAAAGATAAGAGAATAAAGTTTATACAGAAAAGTGATTAATAGAACAACCCACGTAAACTGCTAAAGGTGATAATTTTAAAAAAGTTACAAAATTTGGCAATACCATTTCACACCAGTGGCATGGATAATTTTGAGCCCTGTGTTAGATCTCTATTACTAGTGTTTTCAACTGTTTCATACTGTAAGTCTTAACTAAAATGTTATTTATTTCCCACTATAACCTTATTTAAGACTTGTTGTCTAGTATAATCCCCATTGGTAATGCAAGCTGTATGAAGGAGAATACAGCTGACCTTGGCCCAGAGTTTAAAGCCCCACAGGGATGACAGCCTCCAGAAGTCTAACAGGGTGGGCTGAGTTATTCGTTGCAAATAATTTATCTGATGAATGTAGTCCTCCTTTCTGCTTAAAATTATTTGTGAACATGCAAATTTAAAAAATACCACCACCACCACATTTGTTCATTTGCAGTTAGTTTTGTATTAAATTTTCTCATGCATATTTTGTTTCTGGATTAGATCCTATAAGTAGTTGCTCCACATGATGTTACAGAAGCGTGACCCAGGAACACCTTGGTGCTACCTGGCAGAGGGATACAAAGAGTTTTTCAGGGATCCCCTGGGTCAGATATACACATATTAAGTTTACGTAAGGGAGGCATGTAAGGTCTCTACCAAGAGCCAGTGGCTCACTGGTTGTCATAATAGTTGAAAAATGTTTATACAGAAAATTGTTTAAGAGATACGTAAAATAAGAAGTTCCAAAACTGTTAAAGTAAAGCTTGTCATCTGAGTCCATGTGAGCCTCTGAAATAAATCCATCAACTTACAGAACAATGAACATCCGTGGACACAGGCTACCTGTGTTTAATGTCTTGGCCTGGTGTGAGCCTGAGAATTTGCAAAGACAAAGGAACCCAAAAAATAAGACTCTGAACAGGAGACCTCCTGGGGGAAGACACAATAGTCTGTAACTGCATTAAAAAAAAAAAAAAAGGGAAGAGAGAGAACAAGATTCTAGCCCTCACCTAGGAGATAACCTGACAATGGTGGCTTGTCTCAGAAACAAGGGACCACGGCCTGTCTGGCCAGAAAACACTGGCGAGCAATACTTTATGAGATATGAGAATATACTGAAATTAAGTCAAGGCTCTAGAATGCATCTTATGATTTTATTTTATATGTAACCATTTGTTTCCTAATTGCTCTCACTCAAATCTCTATACTTAGTTAAATAAACTTTTACTTGTTTTCACTATAAACGTATCTAAGTGCTGTGGTTAAATGGAGGGGTGACCTGAGGCTATATCTATACCACAGCAGCTACAGCAGCCCAGTTACAGCCCTGCAGCTGTACCACTGTAGCATAGACACCTCCTGCATTGACAGAAGGAGTTTTTCAGCCTATCTGGGTCTACAGTTGGGGTTTAGCGAACCTAACCAAGTCACACACTGAATGACATTTTTCACAGTCATAAATGAAGTAACTAGATTGATCTAATATTTAGATGTAGATCAGGCCTGTATGCATGGGAAGCAGGGATGTAAATCTCCAACACACTAGCTTGTCACACACTAGCTGATCATGTGGACCCTGCTATAGTGTATTAAAAGTTGTTTAAAAAGAAAAGGAGTACTTGTGGCACTTTAAAGACTAAAAAATTTGAGCATAAGCTTTCGTGAGCTACAGCTCACTTCATCGTATGCATTCAGTGGAAAATACAGTGGGGAGATTTATATACATAGAGAACATGAAACAATGGTTATTACCATACACACTATAACAAGAGTGATCGCTTAAGGTGAGCTATTACCAGAAGGAGAGGGGTGGGGGGAACCTTTTGTAGTGATAATCAAGGTGGGCCATTTCCAGCAGTTGACAAGAACCTCTGAGGAACAGTGGGAGGTGGGGGAATAAACAAGGGGAAATAGTTTTACTTTGTGTAATGACCCATCCACTCCCAGTCTTTATTCAAACCTAAGTTAATTGTATCCAGCTTGCAAATTAATTCCAATTCAGCAGTCTCTCCTTGGAGTCTGTTTTTGAAGTTTTTTTGTTGAAGAATTGCAACTTTTAGGTCTGTAATCGAGTGACCAAAGAGACTGAAGTGTTCTCCGACTGGGTTATGAATGTTATAATTCTTGACATCTGATTTCTGTCCATTTATTCTTTTTATGTAGAGACTGTCCAGTCTGACCAACGTACATGGCAGAGGGGCATTGCTGGCACATGATGGCATATATCACATTGGTGGATGTGCAGGTGAACGAGCCTCTGATAGTGTGGCTGATGTGATTAGGCCCTATGATGGTGTCCCCTGAATAGATATGTGGACACAGTTGGCAACGGGCTTTGTTGCAAGGATCGGTTCCTGGGTTAGTGGTTCTGTTGTGTGGTTGCTGCTGAGTATTTGCTTCAGGTTGTGCACCTTAACGTACTGCTGTTTTCTTTATATCAAAGTACACTACAGAACTTTTAGTGCACAGTAGCAGGGTCCACATGACAACTTAACGCACAACAGTCTAGTGCACTGTACATTTATACGCTGGCTTTATGCCCACTAACTCTCACTGAAAACAAGTCCTGAGTGAGAGGGAAGAAGCCCCTGGACTCTCTTTCCCCCTTTAGCCCATCCAAGCAATACAGACAGAATCTCATTACTTTTCACTATTTGTTGATGTTCCCTTATTTTCTTTTTCTAATGAATAAAGTACATAATTACCTTTAGGTGTGTTGTGACGCTTAAAAGGAGTTAGACTTTCTAAAAACTCTTGGGTTTTGCTATCCTGTTAGTTGCTCCCTGAATATTATAAAGAATTCAAAAAGTAACTTTTCTTTTGTCTACGTGTTCAGCTTCTTTCGCCCATTAATCTATCAGTTATTTTGGTACTTGGAAATCTGCCCAAAAAAATTAGACCTGATCTACTTATAAATTAGCACCACATTGCTATGGCACTCAGGGGTGTGAAAAATTCACACTCTGAGCACTGTAACTATGTCGACCAACAGCTGGTGTAGATGTGGCTAGGTTGATGGAAAAATACTTCCATTGACCTAGCTACCACCACTCAGAGAGGTGATTACTTACAGAGATGGAAAAACCCCTTTTATTACTGTCGGAAGCATTTACACTATGGTGCGACAGCACCCATAGAGTAGACATGGCCTTAGTATTTGTAATATCATTGCAGGAATGGAGATAAACTTTTTTCTTCCATTGAGAGGTTTATTGATAGGTATAAGATTTAAAACCAAATGCACCTTGTGCCATTATTTACACCAGTGCAAAGTGATTAGAAAGTGAATGTAAAATGCTAACATTCTAATTTGGTAGCATTTTACACCCACTTTGCACTGGTATAATGTTTACACAAGGAGCAGGGCAAAGACCAATCAGGCCCTTAAGGTACTGCATCAGCTCTCATTTTTGAGGGAGGGAAAGAAAGGAAGGAGCACTATTATGTATTACTAGTAGTATTGTAGACTATTAAAATTAAAATATTTTTAAAATATTTTTTCATCTATTTTTGCAATCTATTTACTTTATGAACTTTGCATTTCTTTAACAGTGAAACAAGACCCGGGGTCGGCAACCTTTCAGAAGTGGTGTGCAGAGTCTTCATTTATTCACTCTAATTTAAGGTTTCGCATGCCAGTAATACATTTTAACGTTTTTAGAAGGTCTCTTTCTATAAGTCTATAATATATAACTAAACTATTGCTCTATGTAAAGTAAATAAGGTTTTAAAAATGTTTAAGAAACTTCATTTAAAATTAAATGAAAATGCAGAGCCCCCCAGACCGGTGGCCAGGACCCGGGCAGTGTGAGTGCCACTGAAAATCAGCTTGCGTGCCATAGGTTGCCTACCCCTGAACAAGACTGATCAGTTTCACTTTCTGATTCTCTAACAAAATACTGTTATGTCTCAGTTTCCAATACCAAAGAGGAATGCTTAAAATTTGAAAAAGGAAATAAATCTTGTTCTCATACAAACAATTCTAAAAAAAAAGTTTCATAAAACCATTCTTAATCCTAGTAGATTTTTTGCTAAATCACTTGGCACATTTAAAAAAAAAAAAAGAAACCTCATAAGTCTTTTCAAACAAAATCGTCTCAAGTCAAATGGGAGCTTGATGTTTACAAGGAATGCAAAATAGAGTCACCTCTTCTATAATCCTGCCTGTACGGTTACTTCCCATGAGAATTCTAGCTACATTTTCTCTGACTGAAATTTGGGATTATAGTCCCCACCTGCAAACACTTATATACACACTTAACTTTAAGCAACTGATTTCAATGTGATTACTCACATGCTTAAAAGATCAGCACATGTATAAGTGTTTGAAGGAACAGGATCCATATTTGAAACTTTAAATATTTTTTAAAAATTGTCTTTTACCTTTATTTGTCAGGCCCTTATCATGCTGCCACTTAGGGATCCTTCAAGATACTGGGTACCTCCTGCAAAGTGTTATCTGTTGTGAACCCTTGCTACAGGGAGCTCCTTAAACCATGGCACTGAGACTCAGAGGTGTAATATATAATTGCAAATGTAATTCTTATTGATCAAGTCTACAGCATTTGAGCCTTCACATCATACTCTCTAAACTCACAAAGTTCTGTCCCACCTTGTAATGGGCTCAGTGTAAAAACTGGACAGGAGCATCTGGGTACAGGCCAGGGTCAGATTAAGTCATAAGCAGCTTCTGGAGTCACATGATGAAATTGGAAACTCAGCTTTAATTAAAAAAAAATGCTTCTACCTAATGCCTACCTAAGTCTGCAAACAGCCTGAAACAGCCGAAAGATTTGAATTGTACCATTCATTTTAACCGAGTCCTGCTGTACACAACCTCTTTGGCAGTGGTAAAGACTGTATCATTTCTTTTTAAAAGGTAATACTAAGGAAATTCCTCAGCTACTTGATGTAGCAGCTGCTATGGTTTTAATGCATTTCCCTTTCAGTGCATTATTATATTTGTATACTATCAATTTGTTGGGGGTGGTGATGTAAGAGAAGAACGGATGACACAAAGAATGGGTAGAGACAGAACCAGAACAAAGATAACAATACCTGGGGTATATAAATGGTATATTTTCATTTAGCACATGGCTTATATTTTACCTAGATACCTGATGGACAGATACTGGCATTGATACCAGCAGAAGGAAATCCTTCTTTGCTATTGCTTAATATTTGGCCTTTGGCTTATTTTATTTTAGTTTGGTAAAACCTTGCTCATCCAGGCTGTTGATTCTTTACTCCATTTCAAAGTAGGCTCAAAACACTTTCATCTCTCAAAGTTATTTTCTTACTCTATGTATTTGCTGTTGGATTATGTGGTAGTTTGACATTTGGTTATGCACAGCATAATGCAGCACTGGAGGGAGGCAACAAGGGCCTCCCAAGGAAAAAGACACATGCCTCAAATAGTCTGCAGTGTGGTGGGCGGGCATACAGGTGGGGAAGGGGAAATATCTCTGGGGAGAGGCATGTCTCTTTCAAATGTGCAGAGACAGGCTTCTCTGTACTTGCTGTCCTGTCCCTGTCAGCTACCATTTGACTCACTTTAAAAGGAACTTTATAGGAACTATAGCTTTCAACTTACTAAAATCCTAACGTATGACCCCTTCCTTTAAATTGCATGACAAAGACACAAAACGAGGGAACACAACTTAAATAATACTGAAGATTTAAAAAAATACAGAAGTGATATTGGATTCATTTTTACCACCACCGAAAGTTTTCTGGAACTTCTATTCCATGGCTCGGCATTTTCCCTGTTGATTATTCCCTGCTGGCTCATGTGAAAAGCACCATAATAAACAAGATATGACAGCATTTAGGTCTACAAGCAGGATCCATTACCGAAGGGCCAGAAATTCCCTCCCCCTCCTCCTAAACTAGGGGGAGGAGGCATGAAGCTTCTTCCGGCACATCCCTATCAGGTTATTGTGTGAATGTGTGGAGAGAGAACAGGACAGACAGTTGAATCAATTCAAATCCACTTCCCTCACAGCAGCCAATCAATTCAAATACCCACACCCCAGAGCAATAAATCAGTTCAAAGTACCTCTATGGTCCTCTCTTCAAGGCCATGTTGCACAAAACACCCTGCTTTTCAGCTCTCCCTTTCCTACATACCCTTCTGAAGGCTTAGCCTCTTCACATTTTCTCCTTAGGCAGTAGGGGAGATACCAGTAGGAACATCTTCACCTCAGGCTTCGGACACGGGGGAACTCAAGGTTTTATCCAACTCCCTCCCTCAAAACTTGAGCAAGAGAAGGGCTGCTGGATAATTCTTCACCCCTCTTTACAAGGCTACTCTGCACATATGCAGACAGACAGCTGCCTCAAGTGCCTCCCTTTCCTGGAGCTACTAGCCCCTACACTGCATTCTAGAACACTCTAATGAGGCAAACACCTCTGAAGAGAAAAGGAGGACTTGTGGCACCTTAGAGACTAACCAATTTATTTGAGCATGAGCTTTCGTGAGCTACAGCTCACTTCACGAAAGCTCATGCTCAAATAAATTGGTTAGTCTCTAAGGTGCCACAAGTACTCCTTTTCTTTTTGCAAATACAGATTAACACAGCTGTTACTCTGAAACCTCTGAAGACGTTCACCTGGGAAGAAGGCTAAGCAGCTAGTCTTTATGCAAGATGTAAAGAGAGAAGCCTTTCATTAAATGCTAACAGAATTCCTCTCCCCCCCTTTTTTTTTGGGGGGGAGGGAAGACTTGTCTGGTTGAAGTCTCATTGGAGATTACTCTGTGGGCCAGTGCAACATTGCCATAATACCTAATGTTTGCACAAGGTGCCAAAACAAATGTTATTATAACTACCAAGATATTAGGAAGATGTTTCTGAAGCAGTAAATACAATCCTAGCAGCAAAAAAATGAAATCTACTGCACTAAATGATAATAATCCAATATAATCACCTATAATATGTAATGTGATGCAGATGAACTACTTGTATTTTGGAGAAATTTGGACCACATCTAGACCCAAACTTTGCAGCACAGACTGACCCACCTTTGTAAAATGCATGTGTATCAACATACTATCCAAACCCTCTTTACCCTGGAAAAGCTCAGATATGGTTCAAATCTCATGGTTAAACCCCATTCTAAATGGTGCTTCATGTGTCAGAATTAGCTAACTCAGAAACTTCCCTAAAATAGCAAGCATTGTTTACCACTTACTCACACAGATTATAGGAACTATAGCTTTCAACTTACAAAAATCCTAACGTATGACCCCTTCCTTTAAACTGCACGAGAAAGACACAAAACGAGAGAACACAACTTAAATAATACTGAAGATTAAAAAAAATACAGAAGTGATATTGGATTCATTTTTACCACCACCGAAAGTTTTCTGGAACTTCTATTCCATGGCTCGGCATTTTCCCTGTTGATTATTTACTGTGAGCCTATGTGGGGTAGAGGTAAATCTCAACACATCTCAGGGGAAACTCCAATAACGCTTATGAAATGTGGAAGGAAGTAATCAGGGGCTGAGCAAACACGGAAAATTTCATACTGAAAGGTAAAAGCTTGAGAGGCGCATCTACAGCTAAAACCGCCCCTTTGTAATGGACGCTCCTGAGTGTAACTCTGGGTGTAGCACAGCCTGACTCACTACACCTGTAAGAAGAGCACAATCCCCTCCAGGTTTTGCTCCATGTCTTCTCTCAGCCGAGGGCCGCCTGCACTCAGGGGCGGGGAGTCTGTTTCGTCTTTAGGGGGACCCATGGCGCTGTCTGTGCCCCCCCGACGCGCCCACAGCTGGACAGCGACGGGGGAACGGGCCCCTGCCCGGCTCCGGCACACAGCATTGACCCACGAGGCAAGCCGGGGGCGGGAGGGGGCGTGGCCTTGAGATGCAGGCGCGGCCCTCCGGTAGGGGGCGTCTGCCTGAGGGACAGGCAGGAGCGGGGCTCTGCAGCAGCAGGAGGGTGGCGTCGCGCGGCGCGATGACGTTATCCGTACGTGGGTGACGTCGTGGCGGCCTCTCTCATTCTGGTCCCGGTCTCGTCCTCGCTGCCGGCTCCGTTGCCCCTCGGCCTGTCTTGCCTGCGCCGCCCCGTCCCTCCGCGATGGCGAACGTGGCCGACACCAAGCTCTACGATATCCTGGGCGTGCCGCCTGGGGCCACCGACAACGAGCTTAAGAAGGTACCGGGCCGGGCGGGGGAGGCTCCGGGCCGGGCAGGCCCCAAGCCGGGAGGTCACGATGAAGCGGGGAGGCCCCGGGCCGGGCAGTCGCGAGCCTTGGCCGGGATCAGACTGGGCGGGAGGCCGGCTGGAGTCCAGGCCTCCAGGCTAGGCCGTGCGGTGAAGCCGGTTGGGCCTGCCCGCCAGGCCGGCGCTGGGGAGGCGACTAGGCCGCAGGGAGGCCAAGGCATCCAGCAGGAAGGAGCTGGGGCGCAGGTGGCCGGTGGGAGGAGGGGATCCTAGCCAGGAGTTCTGGGATCCCCGCTGTACCTGAGGGGATCGCCAGGGTTCCCTGCCCTAGAGCCGCCTGCTCTTCTCTCCTCACTTGATGCCCAGAATGGTAACCGAGCACCAGGGGGAGACTCCCCCCGTCTCCTATTCCTCTATAAGGTAGGATCTCCGTGGTGCTCTGTTGGCCGATCCCCTCACAATTAAAGGCTTCAGCTGTAAAACCCGCTGGAGTGCAATACGTTCCAGCCAGTACCAATGTCTGACCTGCTTCAGCAACGGCACAGGCTCCGTTCGGGTCTTCCTGTCCCATCCTTATAGAGCTGATCTTTGCCAGGCTGAAAGCACCTAGGGAAAATAAACAAAGAAGCTGAACAAAAGAGCCTAAAGCTTTGTGATCTTCATTACCCTGTACTCAGCACTGACATCTAAACACTTATTGGTTCCATTTAATGTTCTAGTGTACAAGCCACTCCTCCCCTTCCCACTCCCCCAGAGAACGGCACTACCCATCATTTAAAAACTACACTAGAGCCTTGGCGAAGTAGTTACTATTCACTGCCTGTGATCACAGTAGCAGTACCACCCATCATTGCAAGCGAACTATATATCTCCATGTAATAGCCAAATTTGTTTGAGGTGGGTATTGATCATTATGAAACAACAAAGTGGAAGTGTCTTGATGAAAGGAAGCTATGAGCTGATCATAGCCAAATATCATCAGTCTACAGAAAGAAGCCTGTTTTGGGTATCCTGTTCGTTACATGAATGGAGAACCTGGGAACACAACTGTTTAATACCTATAAAAGCACTTATATAGTCCAAAATATAGATTCAACATTGCTTAAAAAGTACTTTAGCAGTTAATGGTAAGGTTGCCAACTGTCTCTACCAGTGCCAAGAGCATCCTCTCTCATTAATTAGTTTAGACTTAACTGAGTGTCCAAATATTGAGAACATACTTACAAGCTACCCTAATGCAACTGAGACAATGTATTTAGGTACTGTTTTAATCTGGTGTCAAGCCCTTACACCAAAGCAGAAAAGAAAAGTGAAAGCAAAGCAAAATAGCTTTATCATCATGATGCTGGTGAGATGGCAAAACAATCTTCAGTGCTGATTAATTTGTACTAAGTACTATCTTTTATCTTCTAGGGCTGAAGTAGTATGCTAATATAGGCCCAGATCCTGAAAATACTTCTCTGAATAACTATGGACTTGAGTAATTCCATTCAACTAAATGGCTCAAACCATGCTAAAAATAGCAGTGGGGCTGTGGTGGTTCCAGCAGAGACTCAGACTAGCCACCTGAGCTCAGACCCAGGAGGTTGGGTGGGCTCAACAGCCCACATAGCTATGTCAGCACTACTATCTTTAGCACACTAGTGTGAGTCTGTCTAGCTAGGCTAGGAGGCTTGCTCCTAGCTGAGGTGTAGACATACCCATAGTGATCTAGTAAAGGTTTGTCTAAACAGGAATGTTATACTAGGATGAGCTAAGGTATGATTTTATTTTTAAACTGATAACTATACTGGTATAACCCCTTACTTGGACATTCTTCTATGCCAGTATAAAAGTGACTTTTTGGTTTTGCTTATATCACATATACCAGAATGAAAGTGTCCACACAGTGAGTTTTACTGGTATACTCCATGTTGACATGGCCTGGGGATTTTGCAGTTGACTTTTTCAGTGTATTCAAGAATATTTGGGTTATAATCAAGGCTCTGTTTTGTTACGCTGGCTAAGTTTTACAGTAAGCATTCATATCCCCTCTTTACATGCATGAATGCAGAATATTTCGTAATTATGCAGTGAAAAGATGGGTCTCTAGTTATAAAGCAGTATCTACTCTTGGGGGATTCTGTGTGACCACGTGCCTGCAGAAAATGCCCCACAGCGCCCCTCCCCCAGCAGAATTCCAGTGCTTCCCTGCAGAAAATGACAGGGAAGTTTGGCGGGCGGGGGGATTGTTCCCCTCGAAACAGAGGTGAGGCATGGGGAGGCACATGAGGTTACATGCCAGAGTGTTTCTGGCCCAGCCCTTGCACTGTGTCAGGGTCAGGTGCAGCGTCACTGCCAAGTCCTTGTGCCGGGGGAGGTGGGGGTCTTCAGGGTGATCTTTCCACCTCATTGCAGCCAGTGGCCTGTGCTCCTCACTGCCATGCTCAACCCACATTTATTTATTGACAAATAAATTTTGCAGAATTTTAAAATACTGTGCGCATAATTTTTAGGTGCAGAATTTTAATTTTTTTTGGCACAGAATTCCCTAAGGAGTAAGTATCATTCTAGTCATCCCTGCACAAAAGAGGGAAATGTGTTCTCTACCCCAAGAGCTTTTAGTTTAAATGAAAATAATACAAATATAGTTCAAATGCAGCATTCTAGAAAAATAGGTCAGTTGAAAATGACGTGGAGATTTTATGTAATACTATACTATAGAAAGGAAAAAACATGTGTAAATCCTTTTCAACACCTTGCTTTTTCTTGTTCTTGAGAAGTTTAGGTCTCTACTCTCTGAGCAGTTAACTTTTTAAAAATTTCTATTTTTAAAAATAGAACCCCGTTGCCAACTCTGTCTGCATATCTATTCAAGGGACACCATCATAGGACCTATCCTTATCAGCCACACCATCAGGGGCTCGTTCACCTGCACATCTACCAATGTGATATATGCCATCATGTGCCAGCAGTGCCCCTCTGCCATGTACATTGGCCAAACCGGACAGTCTCTACGCACCATGCATCTGATGAAGTGGGTTTTAGCCCACGAAAGCTTATGCCCAAATAAATTTGCTAAGTCTCTAAGGTGCCACAAGTACTCCTCGTTCTTTATATTAGTAAAGTTTCTTCCCTCTAAATCACAAGTAACTATTGTAACTGATTTGAGACAAGTGTAGTGAAAACTTCCCCCAACTAAATTCAGCTCCATAACGCTGAAGTGGTAGTAGGAATGTAGGTTATGCTAAGCTGTATGCAAAATATTGTTGCTCAGGTACAGCCAGAAGTGTTCAAAAGGAAAGAAGCAGTTTGAAAACCACTTTTTAGAGATCCTGCTTTACTTCCTTGTGCTACTCTTTCAGAACAATTGCGTTAAAAGATTAGAGTCCACTACTTCTGTCCATATACTTAATTCAAAGTGGCGCTAAATCTTTCTGGAGAAGTATGTAGGGAAGAGAATGAAGAAACTATCTATGTGGGTGGGTTGGTTGGTTGGGTTGAGAACCTGAGGCAGCCATTTTGTTGATGGACTTCTGAGGGGCATGACAAATCAGGACAGGATTTACATCCAGTATGATGGTTTAATAACTAGGGTATGCAAATCCATACCCTCCAGCTAATGGTAATCCTCACCCTTTATTCATATTTGGAAATTACAGTTTTAGGTCAGTAATGAATGCTGTATAAAGAATTGGTTGAGTTCAGTTTCAGTGTAACACCTAAACCAGAATACAGAAAATCAACAGTTAAATGCTAGGTTTTGTAGTACCTCAGTTATTCTATGCACTGCATTAATGTGCCAAATCCATAAATGGGTAGTTAATACTGAGTCAGTAAAATAAAACATCAGGTACTTTCTGTTTTATTGCAGAGGACTCTCTTCATTTGTTTTATTCTAGTGGACTTTTGCTTTATGGCTAAATTCTGACCTTGGAATATTTGTATCTGATTATTGACTTAAGTAGGTGCTGTTTGTACACTTACAGGAGATGTTTGTATCGTTCTCTGTAGAGTACAGGTTCAGTTAATCAACTTGATTTATTTTGAAACCTGGAATCCATCACAGACTTAATGACTTGTGTTTATTTTTTTGTCAATTAGGCATACAGAAAGCTAGCCAAGGAATACCACCCTGATAAGAATCCAAATGCAGGAGACAAAGTAAGATTTTTTTTTTTTATCTTGAAATGTATTTATTTGTATTGCCATTGTATCTAGGGGCACCAAACAAGAGATTCAGGGCCCTGCGATATTAGGACTTGTTCATGTACACAGTAACAAAAAGACAGTGACCCAAAGAAATAATAATCTAGTTTATGAAACAGTCTCTGAAGTGGATGAGACAAATGTGGCCAAGGACAAAGTAACATAAAATGAGTTGCTGTATAGTAAGCAAAAGCCTCCATTCACCGCCTGCCTAACTGGAGTCAGCTGGCTGTGCTTTGAGGCATCATGGGAGAGGTGAATGTTTAGGAGGGAACTGAAGAGTAAGGCAGCAGTTTTGCAGATCTTTCATGGAAGTGTTCTCCACTCATAAGAGATGGAAGTGGAGGTATTTGAAAGAGATGCAAACAATGAATACAGGGCTCACCTTCAAGATAAAATAGATTAGACATGCAAGGCTTAGTTAAGTAACCTGTCTTGAGAAAGAAAAAAGATGTTTCAGTGATGTCTCAAATGTGTTGGGTTAACATGACGGAAAAGTCCTCTTAATATTTAAGAAGACTAGCATATCTGGAGCCATGTTAGTTGACTGTGTAGACTACAACAGGTTATTGTTTTAACAACTGTTGAGGGCTCTTCAGTTGTTAAGCTAACATGATTAAAACATCCATTTTGTCCATCAAGACAGGACCTTAGACTTTGTCTAGATTACAACTTTAAGAGTAACATTAATACTTAGCTAATGTGGTAACCACACATACTTAAATCCCAGTCTTGACAAGGCCTTGGAGGTAAAGATAAGAAGTTTGTACTTGGGCAGTGAAGGAGAAATCAATAGAGAGATGTAAAGAGGATGACACATTCATCCTTCATGGTAAAACAGAAGAAAAGGGTTGGATGCATACAAGCACAGCCAAATCTACCTGTTCTAAAGGTCAAAATATAGACTGCAATAGAATGTTCTGAAGTGGAAGAGTATTTAGGGTTGTACACTCCCTCATGCATAAAAGGATAAAGTGGGGCTATAAATCAGATGCTAGCATTTCCTTTGTGACTGTCTTCCAAGTAAATCTGTTTTTATATATGTAAAAGTAACTTACAGGCTTTTTTTCCTGACTTCTTTTTCAGTTCAAAGAAATAAGTTTTGCCTACGAAGTTCTGTCAAATCCTGAGAAACGCGAGTTATATGATCGATATGGAGAACAGGGTCTTCGAGAAGGTAGCGGTGGAAGTGGTGGAATGGACGATATTTTCTCCCACATTTTTGGTGGTGGATTGTTCAGTTTCATGGGTAGTCAGAGTAGAAGTCGCAATGGTAGAAGAAGAGGAGAAGATATGATGCATCCACTTAAGTGAGTATCTTAATACTATGATTCTTCTCACTTAAGTTTCCGAAAAGATATGGTGAAGGTGAACCTTGTCTGATAATCATTGATGCTCTAGTGGGCCTCAGTTCATTCAAAAGGTCTACTGTTCCCAACTCAAATTCATTGAAAGCATTACTTCTAGATTTCAGCAAAAGTTAAAAGAAATGGATCTTCCTGCATTAAAAGGTTGCCTTTGGTAGTAGTGTTTTAAAAGAATAATACATGTGGTTGAAACTTCAAGTCTTAAGGTCCATATCTTTATAGTCAGTGTATAAACTCTGCTTCTTTTTATAAACATTTAAATCTTGCCCATTCTTGACTGATTTGCACAAATGACTGTCTTAAATTATTTGATCATAAATATGCCTGAAGTTGTTCAGTGGGACATGTTAGCCTTCCAGCCTCCGAGTAATCTGGTGATATGTATTCACCATCTAACCTGAATGTTTTATTTGGACCTAGAAGTTTGGTCCATGGAGAATTAGTTCCCTTAGAATTGAAAATGACTGTCTTTCATTTCATTGGGAGCCTACAACCTATATGTTTTGTTGGGATCCTGTTGATTAGAAATTCTGCAGCCCCATTCATTAGCTTGTTAATAAATGGTTGGTAAGAATTATTTTCTCTAGTTATATTCTTAACATAACTAGTCATGCATTCCTTAGGTCAGAACATATGGAACAACTTAGTATTCACTAGTTGAATCTTTTGGGGAAGTAGAGTGACGAGTGTGTTATGGGGTTACTTTTTTAGGTATTTATACTCTTATCCTGGGACCAGTGTGAAAACAAGTGCAAATATCTTATGATTTTCCATTAATTATGCAGAGCAGAAATTACTGCCAGCAAATCAGTTGCAGCTACTCATCTTCAGGTATCCTTGTCTTCTTCCATGATAAAAAAAAAAAATTCTCCGATTTAAAAAAACATAAAAATCCATGTTTTTCTGTGATTAAAATGAAATGCTGAACTTTAGTTTCCCTATCCACTATATATATCATTTGAACACAGTTTTATTGATATATATTTACAATATTTAAATCAGTTTGAAGTCTGAGTGCCTTCAATCACTATAATAAAACAAAATTTATAGAATTGCAATTTGTATTTCTTACATATACCAAATATCTCTGTATTCTGTATTTTCAGAATTTTGTTCAAATGCACAAAATATAAAGTTCCCACTGTCCGCTGAAATGTTATTAAATGTGTAGAATCTGTTTGGTGCACATAAGGTTGTGCTTAAATTTATGTGGCTCTCTTGTGTAAAAAGTTGGGCACCACTGGAATAAGTGACACTGGAATTTCAGTAAAATTTAGTTAATGTGTTTTTTATTTTTTACAAAATATAAAAACTAAAGATTCCCTGTAAAAAAGCAAATTCTGTGTTGTTTTTTTTTTTCCATGGCAAATGGATTTTTAGAATCCCTGTTCATCTTCATAAGCCTACACCATATTTTCACTGCTGTTTTTTGCAGGCTGACCAGCTTCTTTCTGACCTTCACCTCTGCTATTCTGTGGGCTAGGCCACTCCTCGCATTAAGTGCTTAGTGTAATATTTATTTTTGCATGCCAGCTACTTTGTCTAGCAACTAGTACTGTACAAGCAAACTATAAATTAGCTTTTGTATTCTCATGACTCTTTTTAGTTGTTTCTTTCTAAACCCTGACACCAGAAGCAAAGTTTTGCAGTTCAAAATAAACTGAGTTGCATTTATTATTGAGTGATTTCTGAAGTCTCTGGAAATATGCAAAATTCTGAACTAATGTTGTTAGACAATTACTTTTAAGTAGCTTAACTATACTGATAAGACCCAAATGGTTTTAGGTTTTTTTTTCTAGTGCATTAGATACCTTGTAGTTCAATGTTAGCAAATCTGACTGCTAAAGTGGTCATGGAAACATACCAACAGTATATCAACAAAAACACTTTTCCAATGGAAATGAATAAGATAAAATTAAACTCCTAGTGTGAATTCTTAAGGAAAATATTAAACTATAACTATTCTCCAGAACTGCTAGGAATTGTCTTCCTTGTGTTAACCCATCTGAGAGACTTGTTTTAGATTTCCTTTAAACCCTTCTTAATTCTTCAGACTAGGCTAATTTGTTTCCTGTTGGCTTTTACTAGACAGCTAACCTCAGCTCTGGCTTCTGACTAATCTAAAGCTTTTCCTTGAAGTATGTACATTTACAGTTGCATAGTTTCTAATGGGATTTCACCAGACATGAAACTGTTCTGCAAAGTTTGACTTAAAATCCTAAAAGATTGGGTTCTCTGTTTTTAATAACTGCTTATCTTAATGTAGCCTTTGTTACAGTGTTGGTGTACAGAATTTTACTTGCTCAAAAACTTCCTGTTTGTCTCTTTTACATATGTCTGGGTTGTTGTTTTTTTTCAGAAGTATTTGTAGACAAGGCTGAAAGTTGCTGTGATTTTTAGTTTTACCCTAAATTGTCTTAGACAATAGCTTGTACCTAAACTAGACTATTAAAATGACTTTTTCCCAAAGTGATTATTGGAATGCTAATACTGGAGAATTTTCTTTATTTTCTAGAGTGTCTTTAGAAGATCTATATAATGGAAAGACAACTAAACTACAGCTTAGCAAGAATGTCCTTTGTAGTTCATGTAATGGGTAAGTTTTATATTTTTCATTAACAGTGCTAGAACTTCTTGGCTGCTTTTACTCTTAAATGTGTTAAACTATTAATTCAAATTGGTATATAGCATGAAGTGTAGTAATTCGTCACATGTAAGCTAGGAACCGGTTCAAGTATTGAAGCATGAAGATACCAAAATCTAACTTATGATGCAATTAATGGCGCTCTTTGTGAAATCTTGAAGAGCTGTCCTCTGTATCTCAGTGATAGATTAGCCTAATTGCAACTGACACTGCATCAGTGCAATTGGGGTTGTAAAACGGAAGGTTGGTATTTATTTTCCATATAGTCTCAAAATAACTTCAATTATAATCTAACTGGCACTTTCCAATTTAGTCAGGGTGGGAAGTCTGGAGCTGTTCAGAAGTGTAGTGCTTGCCGAGGTAGAGGTGTACGTATCATGATCAGACAGCTGGCTCCTGGGATGGTTCAGCAGATGCAGTCTGTGTGCTCTGATTGCAATGGAGAAGGTAGGCCAAATGTTTCCTGTGCTTTTAAAAATATTTAATGTGGTTCGAATCTAGGTTCAATAGTAAATTGTCATATCTCATCTGGAGAATTTCTGAATTAGATTTTGTTTGTAATTAGTGAAGTTTGATTTTAGTCTGTCAGGGATATTTCTTCATGTATCAGAACAGGAACAAAATTTGTAGTCTGCTTAGAGGAGGATTGGAACCTGAATAGCAGGTGCTACTGCTTAGAAATATTTGGACATGCTTGCCCCAGTGTCTTGCTGTCTGGTGCTAGCACTGTAAAAAAACATTTACTTTTATGGGATAAATTTAACTTAGCATCAGGATAGATTGATTTAAATCAAAGCATTTTAGAGCAATGTTTTGCATTTGTTCATTTGAGTTATTTTCCAAAAGAGAAGGTGATTGTCATTTATTTGCAACCATTGAAATATGTTGATTGGCAACTATATATAGCCTTCCCATTAAATTGGGTGCTGCTTCTTGTTAACCAGGGGATGCACTATATCTATACACTGAAGCAATTAGGAAACTTGCATTCAAATTTATAGTTTTTATGATGTTAGAAAATGGTGAAAGATCCGTTTCTTATTTACTAGACTAATTTTTTACTTGTATCTTTTGTCAATCTCTGGATGGAAATTTGAATTCAATTAAATGCACTAAATGGCTTTATTAAATAAAACTACCTTCAGTGTGCTGGAAATATAACAAAAAAGTTAATGGAAGCAGTTTTGCATTTAAAATTATTAAACAAAGGAAGTATTATCTGTAGTTAATAATTGAATCGATTTGTTTCTGGGGTCATGTCCTTCAAAATTTTAGAACTAGTAGATCTCATCCTCTTTCACCTAGTTTTATTCGTAGTTTGGAAGAGGAAAGCAAGCTTTCCTTCAAACTAGGCACCAAACATACTGCTTGATATTTTTTATTTTAAATTATTTAAATGATTATAGTAAATTTAGGCCTAAACTTACATGTCATCTCAAATTTAGTTTTAAATAGAGTTTTAAAAATAAACCTGTATTTAATTTAAAGTTCTTTGGCTACAAAAATCATTGATAATATTTTGGATCGCTGAGAAAGTGGATACAAAAATCAATTATTTTTGTATCCACTCTTCTCAGCGATCCAAAATATTATCAATTTATTTCTCTTTCAGAAGCAAGTGTTAAAATCCATATACAACTTTCTGAAAGATGGAAATAGTAGTGTTATATTCTATATTACTTTTGCTGATTTGGGCTCATATGTGGTAGTGAATTAAACATCCTCCGCCTTGCATATATTTCCTGGATCTTTCTTAATTTACAAAACACCACTAATTTGTCTGAAATCTTGTGCTTGTATTACTTATGACGTAATAGCTGAAAATGCTGAACTGCAATAAAAATTTAGTTTTTGGTGGTCTGTTTTTATTCTATAACCAGTCAAACTTTTTACCAAAGAATTGAAAAACAGTGTGGTTTCCTGTTTTTAGCTGCTTTGTCACTTTGCCTGATTTAATGTAAATGCATAGTTCCTGTAGGACTGGACACACCTGCTGCATCCTAATGTTCTGTGCACTTGTTTCACATAGGAGTATGGCTTTAATTTCTGAGTAGCTAAATATCTGAACATAACAATTGCTTCTGCTTGCAGTACTTAAATGGAAGAAGCAATAGGCACTGTACCGGCAACTGAAGCGATGGGATTGTACAGGATATTTTACCAATACATTCTGGTTATTCTGGTCTACTATAATGAAGGCAGTTCCGTATTAAATATCTGTCCTTTAAAAGTATATCCAAATAAACTAGAAAACAAAAAAGCTCTTAAGAAGTATTGGATATTTTTTGGATAACCACCCTGCAGTCTTCTAGAAGGCAAAGTTCTCCTGTTAAAGGTGAAAGGCAAAGCACAATTGTTTGTTCTTTACTGATTGTCAGGGTGTAAAAAATGCTTTAAGAGTGAACATATACACTAAGAATGTCAGGTCCTCTTTGCAGGAGAACCTGAATGGTGGTGTCACGCTAAGCTATAACTTGACCTGCTGCTTTTTCTCTCTCCTCTCCCCCGTGTTCCCACCCTCACCCCCACCCCCCGGTTACGTGTACACTTACAGTGATGTCTCTCACCATCTGTACAGGTATAAATAGTAGTGTAGATGGTGAGAGACAGCTTAGGTGAGTAGAGTGCCCTACATACCTGAACTGCCAGAGGTAAATACCCTACACCGCTCTCTACACACCCAAGCAGTGCCTCCCACTTTTACGCTGCTATGTTTAGCAGTGTAGTTTTCTCCTGCCAGAGCCTTTCCCCATGGTCTGAAACTCAGCCTCCACACCCCAGAAAGGAGAACTGAATCTTAGTTTCAGTTATGTCCCATTACCATTCAGGTTTCTCAAAGATTTTTCATAGGTTTCCCAAGCAAAATGAGGAAAGGAAGAACCTGACTCCTTGTAACTTTTTGTTTAGGAGTGGAGGGGGCCGTTTTTATTCATGAAGAGCAATAAAAGCCATAGACAAAGCTTATTTTGTCTAGCAGGTTTTCTTTAAATGGTCATGCTGTTTGGAATTGGAAGTCATGGTTCTTGTTCCATCAGGCTTACAATCTGAGTTCTAACTCTTCAAAATAATTTTGTGGGATGGCAGATAATCTCATGCCTCTCAGTGCCTTTTGGGTCTCTTTCTTCTCATTAGGATAGCATTAAATTATTAGCTTTCCCCTTGTGGGACACACTAATAACACTAAACGAAAAAAATTTCCAAAGTGATTTGAGATTGGTTCTCTTGGACACATTCCCCAATGTATGGTGAAATAAGTGGTACTGTATCCTCAAATAAGGAAGAAAAACATTCCTAGATTTTTCAATCCTTCTTTCTCTAGGTGAAGTTATTAATGAAAAAGACCGTTGTAAAAAATGCGAAGGGAAGAAGGTGATCAAAGAAGTAAAGATTCTTGAAGTCCATGTAGATAAAGGCATGAAACATGGGCAGAGGATTACATTTACTGGAGAAGCAGATCAGGCCCCAGGAGTGGAACCGGGAGATATTGTCCTCCTGCTCCAAGAAAAGGAGAATGAGGTAACTTGTGACTTGATAGGTGAAGTAAAGTTGGTGGGTTTTCCTTAGAAATATTTAACTGTTATACACTTTCCTAGATTACTTTAAACGAACAACTGAGGGAGAGAAACTGAACTTAGCATACATGGCTTGTTCCTAGTGGTAACTGCTATAATTCTGAGCTAGAAGGTTCTGTCTGTAGACATGCAGATGAGCACACCAAGCATCCCACTGTCTCAATATGGTCATGAAAAGTTACTCTCCTAACTGAAGCAGGGTTACCCTTGGCAGACTTACCACTATGAATGTCCTGTCCTTGTTGTGCACCTGCTTCAACCCTGGCATGCAGTAAGTAAAGCTGAGTATAAAGCCAGCTGATTTTTTGGGGGGGAGTTGGGTTTTTTGTTTTTTTTGTTTTTTTTGTTTTTCCAAAGGCTATCAGATGAAAATGGGGAATCTCCCTCAATCTTCACTTGCTGTAAACTGTGCTGTCTGCTTCTGTTAACCTAGGAAGTGTGACAAATGCGTTGGGAGATATTAACCCAGATAAGTAGTATGGTCGTGCTGATATTGCACTCATCATAGGACCCCTCCTCTTTTCTACCCAAACTGTAGACCTGCATTTGGCTAGTTGCATTTTTATTCTGTCTTGGCATATTTCTACACAGTATGTACCTTGGAGAATATTGGTTTTCATACATTTGAACTAGGTACTATAAAACTGATTCTGACACAGTACACGATGCTAAATTACTGGAACATGTTAATTAAGGAAAGTTGCAGTATATAGTAAAGTCCAGGAGAATTTTTCCATTCTTTAATGTGGTAACTATTTTTGGCAAAGTTCAGAGTATTAGATGAAGAAACATAAGTGATGGTTCAGTATTGTGAAAACAGCGTATAAAACTATTGTGTGAAATTGTGTGGTGCAAGCTGTTCCTTTTCTGGTGTTCCATAAACACAATGCAGTATTGTGAATTTAAGTTCATACATATTTCAGTAATCAAATTCTAGTCATCCATCAGGAAAGCTTTGAATTAAAAACTGAAGTAATACAGGTATCTGAAAAATCTTTAAATGATTCATGCTGGAGTAGCACTCCAACACCAAAGCACTTGACCCAGCCTCTCCTACAGCTGTCTGTCTGGTTTCCCTGTGTGTTCAGTTGCAACTTTGTGCTCCTCCCAACTTCTTGGCTGTGCTTGGGTGAAGGGAAAGGAAGGCAACTAGGATAAACAATGTGACTTCAAGTGTCAGGTACTGCCAGCACTAATGACAGGTCAGAAATTCCAGGATTTGAAGCAGAGGCCTTCTCAGTCTTGGTCTTTTGATCTAGCTATGTCTGCTGCTGTATTGTCTTGGACAGTAAAACATATTGTGGCTTTCTCCTTTTTGCTATGACCATATTTACTGGTAACTCTGTAGGTCAGTCCTCAGTTGCGTTTTAATAAGCATGTTGCAGTTTAAGAATATATGGACAAAAGATTGCTAGCATAATTGTTAGTATGGTGGTGAAATGGTGATATTGTGTTTTGTTTATATGAGCTTGAGAGGAACCTAAAGCAGTGGTTCTCAAACTTTTTAGCAACCCAAGGACCTCCATTTTGATTCAAATTTTTCACACACCCCCAGACGCCCTGCCCCCTCTCTGCCCCTGCCCCTCCTCTTCCCCACCTCTTTCTGCCCTCCCTCCCAGCATGCCCTGTCCCCGTTTCTCCCCCTCCCTCCCAGCGCCTGCTGCATGCTGCTGAACAGCCGTTTCCTGGCACGGGGAGGGAGGGGGAGGAGTTGGTCAGTAGGACCCTTGGCCCCAGACATGATTCCATCCCATCCCCTGAGCGAGTCCCCATCCTTCCCAGCACCTCCTGCATGTCAGGGAACAGCTGTTCCACAGTGTGCAGGAGGCATTGGGGAGAGGGGAAGGAGTTGATCAACGGGGCCGCAGCCCCAGACATGATTGCACCTGCTCCTCTCCCTCCCTCCTAGTGCCTCCTGCACACTGCTAAACAGCTGTTCCCCCGGCATGCAGCAGGCACTGGGAGGGAGAAGGGGGAGTTGATCAGCAGGGCCCATGGGCCCTAGTTTGAGAGATGCTCACTAAAGCATTAAATCAGTTTGGTACCATAGTTTAAATGTACTGAAAAGCTTGAGGAAAGGTGAATACAGGTCTCCTGTTGCCACTTGACTCTAAGTAAAATCATGGTAGCTAAACTGCATTTGGAGCTTGAGGCCTGAATAGCTCAACTGTGGTACTGAAAAATGCTTCTCAATCACTTGACTTCTTCCAAGATGGGAGAAACTAAGATATTGGCAGGTTCTTAAATTTGGGTTTAGAAGCTGAGAAAATGACTTTTACTTGAATGTGTTCGAGTCTGCAGGTAGAATGAAACTACTAAAATTATTGTCATGGTTGATATGCCAGCTGAGACTATATCTCCTGGTTCCAAAAACTACTTGCTCTTGGGAAGAAACTCTGCTGTCTTCTCACACATGTCAGCATAAAACTGTTGCCATATTTTATTTTCAAGGACAGTGCTGGAGAAAAACAAGTGCTGGAGAAAAACTTTCCAGCAAGTCTTTTTTTGCTGTGCAAGAAAGGATAACTTTGAGGATGAAGTCATGAACCAAGTTTTATATGCTGTTACACTAAATATCTGTACATTGTGAGCAAGCAAGCAGTGAACAACTTCAGGTATCTCTAATGGAGGTGTGAAAGGAAAAAGAAGCAACCTTTCTGGATTCATGCCAATGGGCTAACAATCCTTCATTCACTTCACACCTCTGTAAAAGCCTCATTACAGAAAATTTCAAGCAGCTGTGATCTTGCTTGAATATATAGATGAGTTAAAGCAACTATCCACAACTGGTTTGGGCTTAGTCCTGAGGACTTTGAACAACACTCTGTCTTGCCCCCCCCCCTTTTTTTTTAAATCTGAAAATAGTGGCATGATCAACAGCTAGCTTCTACATGAACATTTTGAGGCTAAGTGAAATAGTCTTTAAATATATAATTTTGTTACTGGGTCTCCATTGTGTTGTCATTTGTCTTTAGATTAGAAGATCTTTGGGTCAGGGAAAGACTCAGTCTGTTGTACAGTCATAGAGCATTTTATAGCTCTGGTTCCATATTCATTAGAAACAAATTAGAGTTGCAGAAATTAACATCTATATACTATTGCATATTGCACAACATGCAACTCTTAGGACCTGCTTAATTGTGGAAAGCTAGAACTGGTGTAGATCTGTAGTTTGATCTTTACATGAATGCTAACTTTCGAAAGTAGAAATTTTATAGTTTATGGATTTTATTACTTCAGGATTAAATTAAAGATCTGACAGTAATAAGTATTAGAATAAAGATGATGATGATGATTGTCTCATTCTTAGGTGTTCCAGAGGGAAGGAAATGACTTGCATATGACACACAAGATAGGACTTGTTGAAGCACTGTGTGGATTTCAGTTCACATTCAAACACCTGGATGGACGTCAGATTGTGGTGAAATATCCTCCTGGAAAAGTAATTGAACCAGGTAAACCTTGATTTGATATAAGAATTTTTATCTAGATACATGTGTGGTTGTACTATTTGAAATGTTGTATCATCAAATTATTCTCACTTGCATCCGATGAAGTGAGCTGTAGCTTACGAAAGCTTATGCTCAAATAAATTGGTTAGTCTCAAGGTGCCACAAGTACTCCTTTTCTTTTTGCGAATACAGACTAACACGGCTGTTACTCTGAAACCTCTCATGCTCTTGCAACTTGTAGCCACTGTTATAGAAATGCAGAGATATTACTTTGTCAGACGGAAAGCTGGTACAGTACAGGTTTCCGTTAAACTGATTGATCTTTTTCTGTCCTTAATTATAGGTTGTGTTCGTGTAGTTCGAGGTGAAGGAATGCCACAATATCGGAATCCCTTTGAAAAAGGAGATCTTTACATAAAGTTTGATGTACAGTTTCCTGAAAATAACTGGATTAGCCCGGAAAAGCTCTCAGTAAGTATTCCTTCAGTTTGATCAAAAATGTGTTTTTGAGATGTCTTAAGGGCTCATTGTATTGTGCCCCACGCACTTTCTTTCGAGTAGTTATATTTGGATTCGAGTACAGCCAAATTGTTCAATGTAGTTTACAATGCACAAGTGATTTTAAAACTTTCCATTGAAGTTGGTTAGTTTACATGAAAAACCACAGGAGGGTTGGTGTTCTGGGGTGCAGGTGTAATATAAAAGCACTTGAAAACTGCTCTCTTGATATAGTAGCAATTACTAGGACAAATGAAAGAAAGTGGCTGCTGTTTTGATTTCTGACCCATCAGTTCTTGCTGCTTACGGCTTTGTCTATATGAGAAAGTTGTACTAGTGAAAAGGACGGATTTTAACCAATGCAAAGTGGTGCAAACACCTGCTGAATTTTAAGATTGCTAATCCATTTATGATAACTATGTAAGACATTCTTAACCTAACATGAATGCCCCCACAGGAGAGATGTGTGCCAAATATTGACACCTATGCTTTCTGATATACCACTAACTGTACTCCTTTTATTGGCAGGAACTTGAAGATCTTCTGCCATCTAGACCAGAAGTTCCCACTGTAATTGGTGATACAGAAGAGGTAGATCTTCAGGAATTTGATAACACTCGTGGATCAGGAGGTGGTCAGAGACGTGAAGCCTACAATGATAGTTCTGATGAAGAAAGCACTCATCATGGACCTGGGGTACAGTGTGCCCATCAGTAAACATTTGTCTAAAATGTTGCACAAGGATTTTCTTTCAAGTTTTGCCTGACTTGTTTTCAGCAATCCAGCTGGATTGTATAAGCAATCCAGATGAACCGAGGGACATCTATTGCTGTATGTGTAACCTTTAAATTGGTCTATAGTATCTACAGAGTGTATAATTTAAACTAACCACAAAGCTTACATCTTCATTTTGACTGTTCTGTAGCAGAATAAAGCACTTGAAAGGAAGACGAGACTCCTTTTCATATGGGTTTTAAGTTTGTCCTCGTATCTGTGCTTGATTTTTACCAGTTGTGTAGATTTTAAGTTTCATATTTTAAATTCAAATTCTACATTGTAAAGTTTGTGTACAACTTGTCCTGAGGCTTGGTATTTGGCTGCACCTGCATAAGCTGCAATAGAATAAAGAATTTCATAGCCTGTATCTATCATTTTAGATGCATGGTAAATAAATGGGCTTCACACATAATGGGTTTAGAGCTGACTGGGAACAACAGAAGACTAAATTAGAAGTGGTTGTAAAAGTTTTTTACCATCTTGTGAGGTTTCTGAAAGTAAATAAAAGCAGTTGGTGTATAATATACTCCTTTCCCCTTGTCACACTTTTATTTATCTAAAAGGATACACTAAACTTGATTCTAACTGGTTAGTTCCTTGGTATTTGTTTTACTATACTGCCTAGGAGTCCTAGTACAATCGCAGCCTTGTACTTGACTACATTATGTACAACCTTTGTCCCTGCCCCATGGAGTTCACAATCAAATGAAAAGCCATTTCAGTGTTAAGTACCTCTACCTGCATGCAGCTTTCCTTATTAATCAAAGTATTTTTGAATTTATTAACATAAGAACTGGTTGGCCTGCATACAGGTGGTTTCAATCTTACACTAGAATTCCTTGCCTTCTAAATCTTTAAACATGCGTGAAAAGATTTCACCTCTCAATATGGAGATGCTAGAAAAATAGCTTTGACATCCAAAACCAAATCCTCTTTATTCTCAAAATTAAGGATTTTTTTGTTCCTTGTTTAACAGCTCTTAGCTTTTGGGTGCCCCTTTAGTGCCCCTTTGATATTAGGCAAGTCTTGAGATATGTCTTTAATCCACTGTCCTTAGAGTGGCAACAAGGCTTTTTTAACATCCTTCCAGAATTGAAGATGGGTGACTTCAAGAGACTGTATATGATAATTAGCCTAACCCTTGGCATAAACAGACCCTTAACTATGTTCTACTTACTTTAAAGGCTAAACAGTCTGTTCCACCTTACTTTGAGCATCACAGCTAAATGCACCTTTCCCAGACCTGAAGAAGAGCTCTATAGGGCTCCAAAGCTTGTGTCTCTCCCCCACAGAAAGTGATCCAATAAATATTACCTCACCCATCTTGTCTCTCTAATATCCTGGGACTGACACAGCTACAACTACACTGCATTCCCTATTTCTGTAAGGCGGCTGGGGGGAGGGGGGGGAATAGTATCTAAACCACCAGATGGGAATTAGAACAATTCCATCACTACATCATTACTTTCAATTTTCATTGCATTTTTTTTTTGTAGAACTGTCTTCATGTAGGCAGAAGTCCAAATAAAATTCAAGGATCAGGCATTAAACTATCTTCAAAAATATGCCTACTTAATATAAATACAGTAGTATAAAACTAGGTTTGTGGGAGATCTATTTATTTATATTCCCCCAGGAGCTAGGAGTCCTACACTAAGACCTGGGCTGAACTGTGTGAGGCACTGTACAAACCAAACACTGTTTGTTCCTTGGAGCAGAGACTAAGTTCAAAACAAGAAGTAACAACAGCTAGACAGACATAGGAGTACAAAAAAAAAATACAAGACAATGTGACAGGGCCCCAGCATAGCATCAAACTGTTCTTGAGTTGTAGACAGCAGTGAGAAGGACAATAATTAGTTTTGCAGATGTTCACAGGGAGCTCCTCCCACCTAGGATGTCAATATAAGAGAAAACATGAACATGCTCATTTGAAAATTTAATGTGTGTGTAATGGAGGCTGGTACAACAGGCTAATCAGAGGCAGGAGTCAACATCTAAACAGCAAAGGCAAGATGATAGGTAGGGTGGGCCTTCAAAGTAAAGACAAGCAGCTTCTTTTATGCAACAGAGATGAGGAAACCAGTGGAGAAATGCAGAGAGATGACATGCTCAAAATGTCAGCCTAAGAAAATGATCTTTGCAGTATCATTCTGAATGAATATGAGCAGAGTTGGATGTTGTCAAGGCCAGAAAGGAGGATGTTGTAGTAATCAAGCTATGAGATGAGATCTTAGAGAAGAGTTTTAGCTGTGTGAATGATTTAAAAAGGACATCTCTTAGAGAGGTTATGCAGAAAGAAATAAGACTTAGATGCAAGGGGCGAGAGCGGTTCAAGTGAAAGACACCTATGTGGTAAGCCTGGGTGACAGACAGGAGTATGGTGTTGTCCACAGCGATTAAGAAAGTAGCAGCAGGGAGAGGGGAGAAAGATTAAGATAGCAGGGTGCAATTTTACTTTGGACAGGAGGCAGAGATGGTGGTTGAATTGGTGTTTCTGAATGAGATTACTTTGAGAACCTGTAAAGGGACAAGAGAAGGGATAAACAGCACAATGCCTCCCCCAAAAGCACTGGGGGAAGGATGAAGAGGATCCTCCAAAGTACATACTGAAGGAGTGATTAGAGAACTAGGACAGGACAGACTAGCTTTACCCATCCCCACTGAATTCTTGTACTTCCATCAAGATATTTACATTGAGTTGTAATACTCATCTCCCTAATTCTAAAAATGTATATCAGTGGTTCTCAAACTGTGAGTCATGACCCCATTTTAATGGGGTCATCAGGGCCAGCATTAGACTTCCTGGGACCCAGAGCTGAAGCTAAAGCCTAAGCTCCACCCTCCACCCAACCTGGAGCAATGGGGCTCAAGCTGCAAGCCCCTTTCCCCCCAGCAGGGCTTGGCCTGTGGCCCCTTTTCCCTCCCACCCAGGGCATCAGGGCTCAGGCTCCACAAAGGGGTGGTGGTGCAATGAAGTTTGAGAACCCCTGGTGTAGATGATCTTACTGCTTATTTCAGGTTAGTGATGTTATGCTTATGCAGTGGAACCACAATAATGCAGCATCATTACAAGTACTCAGCATAGGGAAATAGAACATGATTGCTTTTTAAGAGTCTAGATTCCCACCCAGGCACTGAAAAGGGTATTGATCAGCTCCAGGTGCTGAGGTAGGCAGGGAAGTAAGTAGTACTTATGTTTAAAGGAGCAGTCTATTTTTGTAGAATGAACTGACCTGCACATGACTCCTTCTCCCACATCAGTGCTTAAGTTCATAATACTTGCTTAGGCTTGTTTAAGTACAGCAAGTTTAAACATGTAAACATATACTTCCCTAGCAACAATTGTGCAGCATTTTGATTATATGGTTTTGGGTAATGACTTGCAAAAGAAACAAGTTGAAGATAAGTACTAAGTGTTGTAGGATAGTGTCCTAACAAGCTTGATAATGTCACTTGACAGTAATTTGGTTCTTCTGAATTACTTATTAGGGTCCACTAGGATTAAAGAGCATAGACAGTGTGTTAACGTTGAGGACCTACTCACCATTTATGCCAAGTTATTTATCTTTATCTTGCCCAGCTGTCACAAACTCACCCTCCATAAGCCTAGACCATAAGTGTATGTCTACACTTAAAAATGCTGCAGCTGCACCTTGATAGCCCTTCAGCGTAGACATTAACTACACCTACGCCAACACCAAGATTTTCCCATAAGCATAAGTAATCCACTTCCCCAATAGGCAGCACCTATTCCAACAGGAGAAGAATTCTACTGACCTCTTGTCTGCATTAGGAATTTACAACAGTATACTTAAGCATGTGAAAAATCCGAGATGTATAAGAGAGAAAACTATACTGATTTAAGTTCTTAGTGCAGATCAGGGTTTAGTGTGTTGCTACCTCATACAGAGGGATTAAAAGCTTCTTTCAACCCTAAAGAAACATTTTCAAGAATATTCTGGGAAATGGGGTACAGTTATTTTACTTATGTACACTGTATATTACTGCTGTATTTGAGCACCTAGGAGGTTACTAAGACTGATCAAAATTGAGCTGTTCTAGCTACTCACTGTACCTCCTTTCCAATCCCTCTGTGAGCATAAGGATTTTTTCTAATCCATTTTCCTCTTCCCCCTACTGCATTGCCCTACCACCATCACATCGTCTAGCTTCAATTTCTGAAATAGGTAACTTAAGAAAAAGGAGATCTTGCATTTCTGAAATTAATGGCAAGATGTGTGGTAATATCTTCTCAGGATATTCCACAGCTGTAGAACAGCTGCAATCCTAGTTCTATACATCATCTTTGGACAGTTATATGCTTCTTCTTGAGGTGGTGGAGATGGCATTATTGACATGGCTTGGATCATCTTATTGGGGGGTATTGCAAATTAGGACATGGACATTTGGTTTGTACTAGTACTGAATGGGGCAGTCAAGAGCTGTAGGATTGTTTTGACAGATCACAAGTACCAAAATTCTGACTTCCAAAGGAGTTCCCCCCCCTTTTACCTTAGGTCTTGTCTGCAAGTTGACTTGTTCCTCATTTATTCCCAGAGTGTGTCCACCTACAGGGTTAATCAGGAAAATCTCCATGTTTAGAAAAGCCCTCAGAGTGGAAATACAAAAGGTGTGAGAAAACTACCCTTATAAGGAGTGAAATAGTAACAAAGAGTCTATTACCACTAACTATAGGAACTCTATGGCCAAGGTTGAAGCTCTTGCCAACTTTACTGAGACTCAGGAGGAGAACATAAACCCTGATAATAAATTAACTAACTCTTCCCCCAATGCCATGGTAATCCCACCCAACCTAACCAAGAGAACACAATTATTTTTTTAATATTCTCAACTTCCCAACATAACATTCTCCTTTGTTTATGTTTGAGAGTCTGCAAGGACTGTTTCCCTTTGATTATAATTGGCAATTTTACACTGCAAAAAAGAGAGATGAAAATAAGGCTAGTTTCATTAACTGGAACATGTAACCAGAAAGGGAAGCTGTTATGTATGTAGTTTTATGACAGACAAGGCAGATGCCTTTTAAGTAAAGATTCTAGTGGGAAAGGGTCACCAGTGATGCAGAAGTGTCAAAAGCTGCATTAAGTAGAGGTAATGTGACAAAGTTTCCTATGCTCTTAACAGAAATAAAGGATCATAAGAACGGCTACTGAAGTTAGAGAAATTAGCTCAGCCTTTCCACTGCTAATCCTCTACCAATAGAGGACACAGATTGGCATGAGCAGCACTAGATCTGTAACAGAGGCAGAGTACTAGGAAAGTCCCTTAGTTTTAAAAAGCTACTCCAGCAGCACAGCTTTGCCTCTCACCATACTTAAATATATGCCTATTTCCAGTGAAGGAATTACTCTAGGAAATATGCAGAATAATAAGTGTACATTTAAGGGAAACCCACGTAAAAAGCCACTACAGGACCACTGTAGCTCACGAAAGCTTACGCTCAAATACATTTGTTAGTTTCTAAGGTGCCACAAGTACTCCTTTTCTTTGAGCTACTAGAGTTCTCGTAAGACTGATCAGGCTGCAGTCCCGCTCTTATTTCAACACAGACCCTTGTGTTAAGGCCCAGTTCATCTTTGCACCCAAGTGAGGTTGTTGTGAGAAGCAACACTAAAGTTTAGCTAGTGGAACATGCTTCTGTAAGTTATGCTCCAAACTTGAATGGAAGTTTACAGGACGGCCTACTATGCAAAAAAATTTTGGTTGAAAGTCAACTCAAGTGGAAGGTTTTATCAGATATAGATTGTCAGAGTAACTGTTCAGAAGGTTGCTATTTTTTACTCTTCAACTGCTAAACAATCCACTGCTAATTTTACACTATTGTCCTCCTAGTTATCCAACATCTTGATGTCAGAAAGAAAAGCTTCCTCTAATATAGAGGCTTCTTATAATCAAGACTGCAAGGGACAACTGTTCTTTGGATCAAGAGGGAAACCTGAAATGGTTGATGACATCCTGTTGATGATAATCGAATTCCAGGCTCATTAACCCCATAAGGGTTACAAGATAAAGAACTGGCAGCTCATGTCAACACAGTACACACAAGTAAAGCTTCAGGGTGCTGTATCAAGGAGTTTTGAAACTGAAAACTTTAGAACAGTTGCAAAAATGAATTTAGGGAAGCCTAATGAGAAACTGATCGATACAGTTGAGCCCAAATGCCTTTCATTTAACTTAGGGTTTTACTCTGAGTGTAGCCTGGTCTTAGTCAGATGACTATGGGCTAGACTAGAGAAATACCAAGACAGCCTAATAGGAGCTTAGAGTGACATCCACCCTTCTTTAATTTACATTACACCCTCCATGCATGTCCCAGCATACAAGTTACAAATTGAGACTTGCACATAGGTAGGTCTAAGCAGTTCTAAAAGAGTGAATTTATATCACCTTACATAACCTTGAATTGGTGCTTAGCACTAATGCTGCATAACTTCAGAATGATGGGAACTAGCTTCTGATGTAACAGATGTATTTTACTATATATTCCTATGTATAAAATTTACTGAGCGCAAGTGGTCAAGAATAGAGATGAACAATCTGGAAAGGATACAAAATTGTCCCTTCATTAAACTAACATGAATAGGAAGCAGCCTCATCTTTCAGTTAAGGAAGCAACTAGTAACATGGCTTTGAGGTTGTAAAAACATACTAATTTTACAGCAATGTGATCATTAAGTCTTTCTATACATAGAAAGTTTAATATGCAGTATAAAACTTTATTAAAAAGATATTCAGTTCTATGTAAACATTTAAAACAGACAAGCAGTAATTGCACAGAATATTTATATAATACACAGCTGAGAGAAAAAGAGATACACATGTAGACTCCATTAACTTGGTTTAACTGTTGCTTTTCCACATAAAACAGTCAACTGGCTCTGTGGGGAAAGAAAGCCATTTTAGACCAACTTTATTGGCAGACATTAAAACTAGAGTTGATTAAACTCTGCAAGACAGCTAAACTGAGGAGCAAATCTTCAGCAGTAGAGTAGTAGGATAATGTACAGATTAGCAGAGAGGGCAGAACCATCTAGCTGCTGCCCAGTATTTAGCTTTTTAAAGACACCTCCCCACCCTGTGCTTGCAATAGAGACAGAGGCATGCCAATACTGTAGCTGTCAAATCTTCAGTCTGCTATAATTCATATAATTTAAAGTAAGGTCCCACCATCTATAAGGGTGGCTCACTTTTCCATATAGTACTCATTACCTATGGATATTTCACTGTATTTCTAATATTACATACTAGCCAGGTCTTAGAGTCCCCATTACAAAAACCTCTTGGAGGATGGCCACTAGTTGGCATAAAATTAGTAGTGGTGGTTAGCAGCAGAGTACAATTTCTCTCCTGGAGAGAGGTATATAAGCACACCGTCAGAATGTTGGGGGAGGAGTTACTGTCCAAGCTTAGTACAGATTTGATGGGACCCTTATAGTTCTTATTCAGAGAGTGATGTACTCCATCAGTATACATGATGTGAAACTCAGCTGTCTTTGTTTTGATTTGCAAATTGACACATTGATATTAGTGAGAAAAGCAGAGTTTCTTCACATGGCAGGCAGGCAGGCATGAGGAGAAGAAAAATTCTGCCCTTTCTTTAGAAGCAATGTCACCGACAGGACTCAATATAATAGACCTATACAAAGCCTGTCTCTTTCTAGTAAGGGGACAATGTTGCAGCAACATTTCTCCCTTACTAGAAATAGTTTGCTCCTTGCATAGGTGATTTGAAGACGAAGTGCCAGGACTGCTGTGCAATCTTAGACTATTTACAAGACAGTGGTTCTGTAAACTTACCACTAGATTATGAATATGCTGAACCGTGTCATCATTAAGCAACTCGACATTGATGTTACGGAGGTCTTCACCAGCAGAACAGAGAGTCTGAGCATAATCACAAAGTTATTAATTTTGAGATAAAACTATTCAGCATGTTTCACATGAATCACCATATCAGTTTTTCTTACAACCATAAACATATGCCTTAACTCAACTTCAGTGAACAGCTTTATTGGCTCAAAAGAAATTCTGCCCAAAAAGTTAGTCTGTACATGTCTCTTTCCAAGTTATCACTGGCTTTAGTTATGACTGACATTATGAACACAAGTTAATGGGCCATTAAACTAGGGCTGCTGCTGGTCAGGGAGCCAAATCTAAGTGGAAATAATTCAAGGAACAGGAGTTCTCAGCACACCCAGGGCACAGTGAGATGTAAGTTTTGTTAGCTAACCAATATCCATCAACTTTCACAACCAGAATCCCATCTTTCAAAGTCAGTAGTAGTGCAGACTGAAACAAGTTATTCACAGAGAGTTTCTTTAAAAAGTGTTCAGTTATTTTAGACTGTACAGCTCTGTGAAGGTGTAGGGGAAATACATCAAATGCTTATTTCACATCACTAATCCTGGTCAGTATAGTCATTGGTATGATACCTAGAAACCTTCATCATAGGTCCAAGTGTTCAGACAAGAATCTAACTCATTTACTAGACAGACACTAATGCAGTATTTAGCTGTTACCACTCAAGAAAAAGATCTTTGAGTCATTGTGGATTGTTCTCTGAAAACATCCACTCAATGTGCAGCAGCAGTCAAAAAAGCTAACACAATGTCGGGAATCATTAAGAAAGGGATAGCTAATAAGACAGAAAATACCATATTGCCTCTCTATAAATCCATGGAATGCCTACATCTTGAATACTACATGCAGATGTGGTCGTCCCATCTCAAAAAAGATATATTGGAATTGAAAAAGGTACAGAAGAGAAAACAAAAATGATTAGGGGTATGGAACTGCTGCCATATGAGACGTAATTAATAAGACTCAGACTTTTCAGTTTGAAAAAAAGAGATAACTAAGGGAAAGGATGATAGAGGTCTATAAAATCATGCCTGGTGTGGGGAAATTAAACAAGGAAGTGCTATTTACTCTCTTATAACACAAGAACTAGGGGTCACCAAATGAAATTAATAGGCAGCAGGTTTAAAAAAAAAAACACAAACAAAAGGAAGTATTTCTTCACACAAAGCACAGTCAACCTGTGGAACTCTTTGCCAGAAGATGTTGTGAAGACTGTAACAGTGTTCAAAAAAGAAAGAACTAGGTAAGTTCATGGAGGAGAGGTCCATCAATGGCTATTAGCCAGGATAGGCAGGGATGGTGTCCCTAACCTCTGCCAGAAGCTGGGAATGGGTGACAAGGGATGGATTACTTGATTACCTGTTCTGTTCATCCCCTCTGGGGCACCTCACATTGGCGACTGTCAGGAAACAGGATACTGGGCTAGATGGACCTTTGGTCAGACCCAGTATGGCCATTCTTACGTTGTTATAATATGGAAAGTTAATAGAAATGGTCATTTCAGAAAGTGACCATTTTGAAATGCCGTTTTGTTTACAAGCTGCTCACTTAACTCTAGCAACTACTACTGCTAGCAAAGACAGGAAAAAAAAATTTCCAGATACCCTTTGTTTATGTATCTGCCAGAAAGATTCATTTAAAGCAGGTGAAATTGAAAAGTTAAGGTTTACTACCTTTCCATCAGCCAGAGGTATATTTACAAAAGGAACAGCTTTTTCCCGAGGCACTGAGTTACTTCTTAGTGACATGGCTTGGACTTTTTCTCTCACAGGTACAGTTCTTGAGACAGCTATTTGTGGTAGTCTAGAAGTGGAATACAAGAACAGAGTTTCACCTCTAATAAATTGCATTTTCATGTCCTACAGAGAGAGCCATAAGAGCCAATGTGATTCAGTAAAAGGCAGACTCCAATACTTGAGAGCAAGTATAATGTTTCAGGCATCTTTAACCTGATGGAGACAGACTCTTGAAAACCTGGATTTGTGCTGGAAATCACTTTAGATAAGCTATTACCAGCAGGACAGTGGGGTGGGAATAGGTATTGTTTCATATTCTCTGTGTACATATAAAGCCTGCTGCAGTTTCCACGATATGCATCTGAGGAAGTGAGCTGTAGCTCACGAAAGCTTATGCTCTAATAAATTGGTTAGTCTCTAAGGTGCCACAAGTCCTCCTTTTCTTTTTGCGAATACAGACTAACACGGCTGTTACTCTGAGACTCTTGATACAATGACATAATAATAGCAGGCCAGGGTAATGCTGTGAACCACTTTGTTGCTTCAAGGCTGATTTTAGCTATCTTACTGTAAAAGATTTCATTTCAGAAGGTTGTTTCTGCCAGAAGCAAGTTCAGAATTACCAATTTTAAGAACATTTCCAGCTACAATGTATAGTTTAACTGACTGGAAGTATTTGTATGAATTTAAACAAAATGTTGCAAGTATTTTCAACCAAGAGTGAATTATTTCAGCTAAAATTAGAGTACTGAAAATTTGTTTCTAAACTGTTGTGTTTCCGTAAACTATAGTCAACACATGTAGAGAAAGCGAGTAGTTTGTGCCCCATTAAGCCAGCTTCAGAATGTAACCTTAACGATGAAAACATAGCCAGTACCTCCAGAATTTCAACACAAGTGTAAACTGTATCCACTTCAGTCTCTTCCCCCATCCTCCTCCATGAACAAGAGCCCTTTTATAGATAAAAGCCACCTACCTTTCCTAAAATCCTGCAGTGACAGACACTGTACTTACAAAAAGAAAAAGGAGTACTTGTGGCACCTTAGATGGTTCAAAGGAGTATTCCTTATTTAGTATCCAGATATATATGGTTGTAAGAGAGTTTAAAAAGAAAAAAAAAAAAGATCAGTTGTGTTATGACCTGAAAGGCTTACCTTCTAGAAACCCGTGGAGCAGATTTATAGCTTGCAGCTGTGCGATCAGATGTAGGAGCCTTAAAATGCCTCACATTTGGAGTAGAGCATGCAGATCTGTCAGAAAAAGATCATTTGCTTTTACACAGTACAGTGCTTTTAGTCTAGAGAGTTCCAGTTATGAAACAGATATTTTAAATTCCCTAAGCAGAAGACTGCTAAATCAGACAATGTTACAGTACTCTGTAGTTATCTACTTAATGTTGCTTTAAAAAAGGGGGGGGTTGGGGGGGGCACAGCAAACGTGAAGTTCTTTACACAGCAAGATATAATCCACCAGAATCTAGCCTATTTAAGTCGAGGGGGCTAGAAGCAATATAGGCTTATTTGTATTAGAAACTGGCTGAGAGAGCACAGTTTCTGGACATAGTTAAGTGAAGGTTCCAATTCAGTCTCCTGGCAGTTTTAATCAAAAGTGGAGGAAGTATTCCTAAAATCAGTTCTCACAAGAATTCTTGAGAAGCCACATCTGAACCACAGTCAGAACAGCCACTTCTAGTTTTGGATCCTAATGGGCCCATAAAGATGATTTTGGAGCGAGGGATTGAAGCCCTCCCCACACACAGAATTGAGCGAGTTTGCTTCAGGACCTGGTGTGAGCAAAATGCTACTGAACATTAGGGAAAAACCATACACCAGAGACTGACACAACAGGTTTTGCCTGCCTGAGGAGCTGACTAGTTTTACGGATTTGAAGATTATCTGTAATACTAAATTAGGAATCTGAATAACTAAACCTAGTTAAGGCTTTCTAGTTTTCTTCTCATGTATAGTAGGAGTTGATTCAGCATCTAGAGTATACTTTAAAAGAGGACAGAAGGTGTATGTTGAACTAGTAGACACGTTCAGATTTTTAAAAAGTGAACAGTTGCAATACGTAATTGCACAGATTTTTATGCCAATTTGACTGGAGACATCAGTCCCTCCGATTCGCAAACCAAAGAAGAGTAGGGTAGACTTCGGCTCATTTTTGCTGTAAGTAGCTCAAATAGATATTCCACTACTGATATTCATGCAAATCACTTTCAGCAGTAAAAATCAGCAAAAGTATTACCGTACAGTTTGTTATTCTTATTAACTGTAACATTTCAAGTTACTTAAAAGGCTACTTTCCTCCATTAAATGTTATCTAGTTAATCTTTAAATTGTAGACTTTTTTTTTTTATTTATTATAAAAATGAGTACTTGTGGCACCTTAGAGACTAACAAATTTATTTGAGCATAAGTTTTCGTGAGCTACAGCTCACTTTGTTGGATACATGCAGTGGAAAATACAGTGGGGAAATTTTATATACACAGAACATGAAACAATGGGTGTTACCAGACACACAATAACAAGAGTGATCAGGTAAGGTGAGCTATTACTAGCAGGCGAGAAAAAAAACCTTTTGTAGTGATAATCAAGATGGGCCATTTCCAGCAGTTGACAAGAACGTCTGAGGAACAGTAGGGGGTGGGAAATAGTTTTACTTTGTGTAATGACAGATCCACTCCCAGTCTTTATTCAAGCCTAATGTAATGGTGTCCAGTTTGCAAATTAAATTCCAATTCAGCAGTCTCTCCTTGGAGTCTGTTTTTGAAGTTTTTTTGTTGAAGAATTGCCACTTTTAGGTCTGTAATCGAGCGACCAAAGAGATTGAAGTGTTCTCCGACTGGTTTTCGAATGTTGTAATTCTTGACGTCTGATTTGTGTCCATTTATTCTTTTACATAGATACTGTCCAGTTTGGCCAATGTACATGGCAGAGGGACATTGCTGGCACATGCTGGCATATATCACATTGGTAGATGTGCAGGTGAACAAACCTTTGATAGTGTGGCTGATGTAATTAGGCCCTATGATGGTGTCCCCTGAATAGATGTGGGCACAGCTGGCAATGGGCTTCATTGCAAGGATAGGTTCCTGGGTTAGTGTTTTTGTTATGTGGTTGCTGGTGAGTATTTGCTTCAGGTTGGGGGGCTGTCTGTAAGCAAGGACTGGCCTGTCTCCCAAGATCTGTGAGTGAGATGGATTGTCCTTCAGGATAGGTTGTAGATTCTTGATGATATGCTGGAGAGGTTTTAGTTGGGGGTTGAAGGTGACGGTTAGTGGTGTTCCATTACTTTCTTTGTTGGGCATGTCCTGTAGTCAGTAACTTCTGGGTACTCTTCTGGCTCTGTCAATCTGTTTCTTCACTTCAGCAGGTGGGTATTGTAGTTGTAAGAGCTCTTGTAGATGTTTGTCTCTGTCTGAGGGGTTGGAGCAAATGCGGTTGTATCTTAGAGCTTGGCTGTAGACAATGGATCGTGTGGTGTGGTCTGGATGAAAGCTGGAGGCATGTAGGTAAGTATAGCAGTCAGCAGGTTTTCGGTATAGGGTGGTGTTTATGTGACCATCGCTTATTAGCACTGTAAGGTCCAGGAAGTAGATCTCTTGTGTGGACTGGTCCAGACGGAGGTTGATCATGGGATGGAAATTGCAATCTCTCTGGTCACTCGATTACAGACCTAAAAGGCACAATTCTTCAACAAAAAAACTTCAGAAACAAACTCCAACAAGAGACTGCTGAATTGGAATTAATTTGCAAACTGGACACCATTACATTAGGCTTGAATAAAGACTGGGAGTGGATGTGTCATTACACAACATAAAACTATTTCCTGCCCCCTACTGTTCCTCAGACATTCTTATCAACTGCTGGAAATGGCCCACCTTGATCATCACTACAAAAGGTTTTTTTTCCTCTCCTGCTGGTAATAGTTCACCTTACCTGATCACTCTCACTACAGTGTGTATGGTAACATCCACTGTTCCATGTCCTCTGTGTATATAAAATCTCCCCACTGTATTTTCCACTGCATGCATCCGATGAAGTGAGCTGTAGCTCACAAAAGCTTATGCTCAAATAAATTTGTTAGTCTGTAAGGTGCCACAAGTACTCCTGCTCTTTTTGTGGATACAGACTAACATGGCTACTACTCTGAAACCAGACATTTTTATATTAAACACACAATTGTATGCACAAGTGTATACATTCAAATGGATTGCACTATAACCCTTTAGCGGCCACCCCATTTTGGGGAGTGGGGGGGGGGTCATCTGATTCAAATTTACTTCAGCAGAGTACATCACAAAATCTGATCCAGCTTGTGTAATGTTCATTAAATTCTTTCTCCTTAGAGTTAAAAAAAAAAAATCTACACTGCTGTTTCTTTGAAAAGCCACTCAGTCCAAATAAATTACAAAAACTACTGAAGATCATGGTCTTACCGAGAGAGAGAGTGGTTTTCTTTGAGATGTATGCCAGAAGCTAAGGAAACCAGTGATTTTGTTTTAGACACCTTAAAACAAATAAATAAAGCATTGTTAGAATAAATTACATTAAATGTAATAGGACTGAGACTTTCAGATGAAGACTTAAACCTCCTAAAACCCTTGTTGAATAGGGAATTATACCCACTTTATAGATGAGTAAACTGAGGCACATGAAATCCCTATGCTATAGCTTCATTGTACAGAACAGTTTACTGTCTTGCTTGTCTTGACAGTTCAGTACACCACATAACACTGTTTTCGAATGAGCCATTTTGGCACATCTTTTTGCTGGATATGGGGGAAGAAGACCCATGTCATAATGCCCAGTTGAAACTTGCAAGTCATTGAGCAAAACCAAGTCCCTGAGTTGTGGGACAGAGTTTAGATTGGATAAGTTGATGCAGATGCAATGCTTTTTATCACTGTTTGTCTCTAAAAACAACCCATTCAAATATGGAGAGGTATCTACTGAACATAAAGTGGGCATCAAACAGTTATGTTTTAACAGAAAAATCAAGTTAGGGACTTTAGAGTCCCATCATATCCCCTAATGATTCAGTAGGATGGACCCTTACCAGAAAGTTATTCAATTTCAGGAGGAGACTTAAATAGTACTGAATTTACAGCCGGTGATTGTTGTACATACTTTTATTAATTAATTATCCGTTGATTACCAAACAAGCTCACAATAGGATTTTATATTAAATTTAATTAAAATAAGCATATTGGACCACAACTAATTTTGAATTAAGTTGGGTTTTTTTCTTTTTTTTTAAATAGTTTATTTTAAGATGACAAGCAGGCAACTGACCAGGGACCAACTGAGGTAGTCTCAGGTTTCAGGACAGCTCTAGCCCTGGTTATTTTCCTTTAACACATACCTTTTGAGATGCTTTCTTGGCAGGCACATTCTCCTCATCTTTATATTCAACAATTGTAGTTACCTTAACTAAAAAAACAAACAAACAAAAAAAAGAATTCAAAGTGGATTAGAAATACATGGAATATTAACAGCTCCAGCGATGGGCACCACAACAAGCCCATTTAGCTCTACATTGACTGTTAGTAGACAAATAGCAATTGATTGCACCATTTGATGGCCATTTGGCACTCAGTTCAATGCTTAGGTGGATTGCAAGTGTGCCCAACATCATAACTACTGTATATGGATCTCCACCCTCATTGACATATCTGGGATGCCAAGGATACCAAGCGACTCTCTCACCCTTAGAGGTGAACCCCCCTCCAGAGTAGGTTCAGACCCTGACAGAGGTGCAACATTTCTACTGCACCTGTTCTGAGATTAAAGAAAAAAAAAACTCTTTTACAGAGATGAGGTGGACCAACTTCTGTTGCAGAGAGAGACAAGGTTTCAAGCTACACAGAGCTCAGGTCTGAGAAAGGTACTGAGTGTCACAGCTAAATACAAGGTCAGACAGTTTAGCAAAAATAGTTAGCACACATTCTAAGGGACTATTCAAGGTGAAGTGGCCCATTAACACCCTTATAGTCAGAGGACTAAAGGGGATTAGTGGGGTTCAGATTGTTGTAATAAGCCATAAATCCAGTGTCTTTGCTAGAGACTAAAAACCATGGTTTTAATAAAGTTATGAATGTAAACTCCCAAACTCATCTTTTAAGTGTGCAGGTTTCCTTTAAGGATGAGGACTGATAGGTCAGATACAGAGTGATCACTTATTCTTTTACAGACAGAGTAGTCCATCAGATAGGTAACCGGAATGGGACTCCCCAGGAGACTTGCATTCTACTCCCAGCTCTGCCACTGACTTTTGTGACCTTGGGAAACTCACTTCACCTATGTTCCCTTCCACCCTTTATTCAGATTATAATCTCTTAGCAGATATTTTTACAGTGCCCAACACAATGCTGCACCACTCTGCTTCCCCCTTCCTGCAATCCCAAATATCTGTTGGGACTTCTAATAAGACTGGAACTTTTCAGCTTGGAAAAGAGACAACTAAGGGGAAGGATATATTGGAATTGGAAAAGGTTCAGAAGAGGGCAACAAAAATGATTAGGGGTATGGAACTGCTACCATATGAGGAGCAATTAATAAGACTGGGACTTTTCAGCTTGGAAAAAAGAGACTACTAAGGGGGGAATATGACAGAGGTCTATAAAGTCATGCCTGGTGTGGAGAAACTAAATAAGGAAGTGCTATTTACTCCTTCTCATAACACAAGAACTAGGGGTCACCAAATGAAATTAATAGGCAGCAGGTTTAAAAAAAAAAAAAAAGGAAGTATTTCTTCACACACACAGTCAACCTGTGGAACTCTTTGCCAAAGGATGTTGTTAAGGCCAAGGCTAACAGCGTTCAAAAAAGAACTAGGTAAGTTCATGGAGGATCAGTCCATCAATGGCTATTAGCCAGGATGGACAGGGATGGTGTCCACAGCCTCTGTATGCCAGAAGCTGGGAATGGGTGACAGGAAATAGACCACTTGATGGATTACCTGTTCTGTTCATTCCCTCTGGGGCACCTGGCGTTGGCCACTGTCGGAAGACAGGAAACTAGGCTAGATAGACCTTTAGTCTGACCCAGTATGGCTGTTCTTATGTAGGCTTTACTGTAATAAATTATACATTCAGAGTACCAAAGGGAGTCTTAACAACAATACTGCTTTTGCAGTCACTAAATTCATACCACTAATAAAAAAATAAATCAGATACTGGTAATCCATGCCATGAAATCATTCACCTCTTTTGCTGCAATTCCTCACCAGCCTGCTATTTGGAATGTCCTCTACAGAGCAGTCATTCTAGAAGATATTTAAAGAACAAAGTGAAATCTGTACAATCAGTAAATTTCCCCAAGATGCACATTTATGTTAGCTTAGTGGAGAGGGTGACTAAGTTTGTAAAGTGAAGTTTTACAACGTGTTTTCAGAGATCGTAATCTTTACCTCATGCTGGAAACTTTCAGCAAATCCATTTTCAGTCACATGCACAAGACAGGATGGGAGTGAATAACTAAACTTGAAGTTGTGGCAACAATATCTGTAAGTTACCCTAAAAGAGTCAGATACAATGTGCAGTAGTTTCACACTATTATAGGCCATTGTGTCCTGCCACGTATTTTTGTTTGGCACTTTTTTTTTTTTCCTTAAATTAAGCTAATAGCAAAGAATGTTCCCTTTAAAGTTCCTTTATGTTGTCAGTAAGAATTTAAAATTTTCCATATTTAAAGTTCTGCTACAATTTACAAACACTTACCGCTACAACAGCGGCAGCTACAACAGCAGCTTCCTCTCCTCCTTGCAGGTCTGTTACACAAGGGGAAAAAAAAACAAACAAACATACCCTGTTTACAGTAACTACTATTTGCTTAACTGGATCGGGGTGGGCAAACTTTTTGGCTCAAGGGCCACATCTGGATATGGAAATTGTATGACAAACCATGAATGCTCATGAAATTGGGGGTTGGGTGCAGGCTCTGGGGTATGGCCAGAAATGAGGTTCACGGTGTGGGAGGAGGCTCTGGGCTGCGGCAGGGAGGAAGGCTTCAGCTGGGGATGCAGGAGGTTACTGTGGCCTGCGTCGGAGGGGTTTGGAGGGGGACCAGGGCTGGGGAAGGGGGTTGGGGCACGGGAGGGGGCCGGGGGCGCAGGCTCCAGGCGGCGCTTACCTCAAGCGGCTCCCAGAAGCAGCAGCAGCATGTTCCCCCTCTGGCTCCTATGCAGAGGCATGGCCAGCTGACTCAGCATGCTGCCCTGTCCACACGCACCACCCCTGCAGCTCCCATTGGCCGCAGTCTCCAGCCATTGGGAGCTGCATGGGCAGCGCTTGGGGCAGGGGCAGTGTGCAGAGATCCCTGGCTTCCCCTATGTGTAGGAGCTAGAGGGGGGACATGTTGCTGCTTCTGGAAGCCGTGCAGAGTGGGGCAAGCCCCCAACCCTGCTCCCCGGCTGGAGTGGGGCAAGCCCTGGATCCTGCTCCCCAGCAGGAGCTCGAGGGCTGGATTAAAATGTCTGGTGAGCTGGATGCAGCCCCTGGGCCGTAGTTTGCCCACACCTGTTCTAGATGAAGGCGAGAGCCTGGAAGAGAACAAGTTATGCAGCTGGGGAGAAAGCTGTGATGCACCACTGATGCAAGAAATTGACCTTGACTGGGTTGGTATGTCATTTGTACAATTTCAAGCCCGAAAAGAGAGTTTTAGGGCTTGTCTTGATGGAGAGAATGCACAGCAAGCTGGGGTGTGAATCTACAGAGCATTAACATTCCATGCCCTAACCATCCATGTGGACCTTGCTGCTACTTTGGAGTAGGTCAAAGTGCATCTGGGAACTTATGGTGCAGATCAACAGGGTCCACATGGACAGTTAGTGTGCGGAAAGCTTGTGCACTGTAGATTTACACCCCAATATGTCATACACTAATTCAATATCTGGACAAGCCCTTCATTTCATAATTCCTTGAATTCTGAAGGCCAACAGCTCAGATACCAGCTTTCCCCACTATTCTAGGGTACTGATACCTCTAAAGGAGCTACGTATATTCTCACAAAACATGGTTTGTAACTGAAAGAAAAGGGAAGGAAAGTTTACATTTAAGGCACTAGTCACAGTTGTAACTACTTTAGACTGGGATTTTAGCAGAAGCTAGGCATCCAGATCCACTTTGATTAACCTTAGATTCCATAAGCATATCCTGATTTGGTCCCATATGAGAGTTTCACTTGGGAAGAGAACACTCTGAAACCTGTCACTTGGGAAGAGAAACTTCTGAAACCAATATTCCTATAGCAGCAAATTACTGCTGCTGTCTATCACAGATTGAATTGATTCTATTATTTCATAAGTAGAAGTTGGAATCAAAACCGTCTTAAGCCTAGTTACTTACATGGTGAGAAGATTTGATAGTACAGGGCTCTATTGCTTGGAGTCTTTAAATCTAGACAAAGTGTCTTTCTAATATATAGAAGCTCACACAGAAGTTCTAGGTTTGATGCGGGAGTTTTTGGGTGAAGTTCTATGGCCTGTTTTATACAGGTCAGACTAGCTGATCAGAATAATAATTTCTAGTCTTTATGTATGATTGCATCACAATTAAAATTTAAATAAATTAACTCAATCAAGGAAGTAGCTATCAAAAAGTAATAAGCAAATAACAGTCTACTCAGCAGTTCTCAAACTTCAGCAACCTGAGGACCCCCATTTTGATATAAAAATTTTCAGGGACCCTCAAGCTCCTCCACTCAGCCTCAGGCCCCACCCCTTCCCCCCAGGCCCCACTGCACCTCTTCCCACCCCCCACTCACTCCATCCCCCCTCCCTGTGTTGTTTGCGCTCCCCTACGCTCACTCACTTTCACCAGGCTGGGGCAGGGGGTTGGTGTGTAGGAGGGGGTGAGTGGTGCGGGCTCCAGCCAGGCAGCGCTTACCTCACGTTGCTCCCAAAAGCGACCAGCACATCTCTCTGACAGCGGTTACTTAGCAGGGGGATCAGGGGGTCTCCAAACACTACCCCTGCCTGCAGGCACTGCCCCTGCAGCTCCCATTGGCTGCAGTTTGCCAATAGGAGCTGCAGAGTCAGCACTCGGGATGGGAGCAGCGCACGGAGACCCTCTGGCCCTCCCTCAGGGGCCGCAGTGACATGCCGGCCGCTTCCGGGAGCGGCACAGAGCCAGGGCAGGAAGGGAGCCTGCCTTGCCCCCACTGCGCCTCTGGACTTTTGGCGCCTAAAGTCTCCCGGTTTCGCTTCAGTAGCCTCTGGGAGATACAGCAGTTCCACAGTGTGCAGGTGCTGGGAGGGAGGGAGAGGAGTTGAGGGAGGAAGGAAAGGGGAGGTGTAGACGAGCAGGGCCCACAGAAGCCCTGGAGTACCGTTGGGAACCCCGAGAGGTCCACGAACCCATTTGAGAAACTGGTTTACAGGGAGGTTTAGCGCTACCCTTAAGACATGAAAGTAGATGGAATGCATGCTTATAGACAGCATGGATAATGCTAAGAAAACCACACTTACTAAGCAAGTCTTTTCTTTTCATTTTTCTGACAGCAACGGGCATCTTCAGTAACTCCACTCTAAAAGCTTTCTCAGCTGTTTGCATAAGTGAATCAATTTCTTTCTTCATTTCTTGAAGATTGTCTTTGGCTTCAAATAAAAAAAAACAAAACAGACCTGTTGCTCAGTGTACAATACACTTCCAAGTGCATTAATAGTTTGCCTGTTGGGTAGTACCTTTGTTCCAGTTAAAGAGTTAAGATCATGTATTTACAGGGGTCAGTCAGTTTGACTAGAAGTTCAGCTTAATTCAAAAAGAAAAGGAGTACTTGTGGCACCTTAGAGACTAACCAATTTATTTGAGCATAAGCTTTCGTGAGCTACAGCTCACTTCATCGGATGCATACTGTGGAAACTGCAGAAGACATTATATACACAGAGACCATGAAACAATACCTCCTCCCACCCCACTCTCCTGCTAGTAAAAGCCCATCCAAAGTGACCACTCTCTTTACAATGTATATGAAAATCAAGGTGGGCAATTTCCAGCACAAATCCAGGTTCTCACCCCCCCCAAAAAACACACACACACAAACTCACTCTCCTGCTGGTAATAGCTTATCCAAAGTGACCTTACACTCTCCTTACAATGTGTAGGATAATCAAGGTGGGCCATTTCCAGCATAAATCCAAGTTTAACCAGAACGTCTGGGGGGGGGGGGGGCGGGGTAGGAAAAAACAAGGGAAAATAGGCTACCTTGCATAATGACTTAGCCACTCCCAGTCTCTATTTAAGCCTAAATTAATAGTATCCAATTTGCAAATGAATTCCAATTCAGCAGTTTCTCGCTGGAGTCTGGATTTGAAGTTTTTTTGTTGTAAGATAGCGACCTTCATGTTTGTAATTGCGTGACCAGAGAGATTGAAGTGTTCTCTGACTGGTTTATGAATGTTATAATTCTTGACCATTTATTCTTTTACGTAGAGACTGCCCAGTTTGACCAATGTACATGGCAGAGGGGCATTGCTGGCACATGATGGCATATATCACATTGGTGGATGTGCAGGTGAACGAGCCTCTGATAGTGTGGCTGATGTTATTAGGCCCTGCGATGGTGTCCCCTGAATAGATATGTGGGCACAGTTGGCAATGGGCTTTGTTGCAAGGATAGGTTCCTAGGTTAGTGGTTCTGTTGTGTGGTATGTGGTTGTTGGTGAGTATTTGCTTCAGTTTGGGGGGCTGTCTGTAGGCAAGGACTGGTCTGTCTCCCAAGATTTGTGAGAGTGTTGGGTCATCCTTCAGGATAGGTTGGAGATCCTTAATAATGCGTTGGAGAGGTTTTAGTTGGGGGCTGAAGGTGACGGCTAGTGGCGTTCTGTTATTTTCTTTGTTAGGCCTGTCTTGTAGTAGGTGACTTCTGGGAACTCTTCTGGCTCTATCAATCTGTTTCTTCACTTCCGCAGGTGGGTATTGTAGTTGTAAGAATGCTTGATAGAGATCTTGTAAGTGTTTGTCTCAGTCTACATAGCCAGACAATCCTGCTGTCAGGGTGCCAATGCCTGAGATGATGGGGCGCCCAGGATTTCCAGGTTTATGGATCTTGGGTAGCAGATAGAATATCCCAGGTCGGGGTTCCAGGGGTGTGTCTGTGCAGATTTGATCTTGTGCTTTTTCAGAAAGTTTCTTGAGCAAATGCTGTAGTTGCTTTTGGTAACTCTCAGTGGGATCAGAGGGTAATGGCTTGTAGAAAGTGGTGTTGGAGAGCTGCCGAGCAGCCTCTTGTTCATATTCCGACCTATTCATGATGACAACAGCACCTCCTTTGTCAGCCTTTTTGATTATGATGTCAGAGTTGTTTCTGAGGCTGTGGATGGCATTGTGTTCTGCACGGCTGAGGTTATGGGGCAAGTGATGCTGCTTTTCCACAATTTCAGCCCGTGCACGTCGGCGGAGGCAGTCTATGTAGAAGTCCAGTCTGCTGTTTCGACCTTCAGGAGGAGTCCACCTAGAATCCTTCTTTTTGTAATGTTGGTAGGGAGGCCTCTGTGGATTAGTATGTTGTTCAGAGGTATTTTGGAAATATTCCTTGAGTTGGAGACGTCGAAAATAGGATTCTAGGTCACCACAGAACTGTATCATGTTCGTGGGGGTGGAGGGGCAGAAGAAGAGGCCCCAAGATAGGATAGCTGCTTCTGCTGGGCTGAGAATATAGCTGGATAGGTTAACAATATTGCTGGGTGGGTTGAGGGAACCATTGTTGTGGCCCCTTGTAGCATGCAGATTTTAAGTTATGCAATGCTACATGTTCCTAGTATCTGACTGGCCTCAAACTGGTAAACAATTCAACGTTTTAAAACTAGCATTATCCTTATTGAGGTACTTATATGTCCTCATCACCTTAGTCGTCAAGTGTCTCACCACTATTAATTAAGCCTCAGGACACTCCTGGAAAATATGGAAAGCCATCCCATTTTTACAGATAGATGAGAGAAGGATAGATTATCCAGTTTGCCCAAGGTTACAAAGCCATTAGCCATTAAGTGGAGGGAAGGAAAGAGACTGCATAAAATTAAGTTTAACAACATTTTAGGTAAATAAAGTGTATTTCTTTATTTAAAGAGAGTGATGATAAAGCTATTATTACCTGCATACGAGTTAGCAAACCAATTTGTAGCGTCACACCTAGTAGGAAAAGTCTAAGGGTTGATTTTTCAAAGGTGCTGAACAAATCTATGGTTGTTTAGCAACTTAAACTAGTAGTTTGGCCTCTTTTGAAGGCTATTGTTCAATGGTGGTTAGTCATTAAGTGCCTTGACAGGCAGTTTATAATATCAAATGTTAACATTTAGTAAGTTGTGCATTTGCCAAAGCTATATTTCTTTATCCTTGTATTGCATGCCGTTTGAATTGCCAGACTGATCTGATCAAATGTAGACTTCAGTAGCCATTTCCCATTAGTTTCAGTGCAGATGGTCAGTAAATATTAGAAGGCCTCTGTTGATTTTACTGGAATAGTTCCAAGAAGTCTAGTTCAACTAATTTCATTAGAAATCCTTAGACCATAATAAGTCAGCTTGTTGCCTCTGATAACATCAAGCTTACATATCAGGACTGAAAAAAGAAAAGAAGTACTTGTGGCACCTTAGTGACTAACCAATTTATTTGAGCATAAGCTTTCGTGAGGCACAGCTCACTTCATCACACAGCTGCTACTCTGAAACATATCAGGACTGATGTCACATGTATGTTTTTTTTTTAGCTAGACATGAATTATGTAGTTAGAAATCAAATGTAAATACATGTATTTATTCGTTCTGCAGACAATAGTCATCCCAATAGAAGTTGTACAGGGTAGTTCTGTGCCCCAATGCTTAAGTTGAAAGTGCAGATGGAAAGTTTCCACATTCATAAGAACATGAACAGACCCATGAATTCTACGAAGATGCTAACTCCCTTTATCTACATCCTGTTTGCACAAATCCAAACTTTATCTACTAGTGCTCACATGTTTGTTCATTTTTTAAAAATGAATGCGTTTCCATTTGTCATTGTGTCTTTCTTTCAAGTGTTTCGCCATTTCCGCTTTTAAGGCATCAGCCTTAGTGAACGAAATCTAGGAAGGGATTGTAAAGAAAACAAACCAAACATTTAAGTCGTATTTTCTAACTGGAAGTTGTGCTGTTGTTCTCAGCTACCTGCCTCCTTTTCTAGCGGAGGATAGGAAGTGGGCCACTCTGTACTAATACAACGGGCAGCGCCCACCACAAGAGCAAGGATGCACTTGCTCAGTGTGATCAATATCCCCCTTCCTCCCTCACGCTACCAATTAACTGGCATCAATCACCGTGACGGTCCCTCACAGCGCCCACCTCACCATGCGGAGCGGGCCGAGGCCGGCGCCCCCCCGAGTAACGCTGCTCAGGGGAAGCCACTTGCTCCGGTTTGGCCCTGCAGCGGGAGGGATCGGATTTGACCCGATACCCAGGAAGGCGAATCGTCTGGCCAGCAGCGGTAGCCCCAGACCCTGGGCCAGCCCTCGCGTGGCGGGAGAGCGGCCTCCCGCCGAGCCCGCTCCGCACGGAGACTCACCCGCCGACCGCCCCGGGCTGAGGCCCCAGAGACAGCGGGCGGGACGGGAGAGAGGAAGATGCGCGGGCCTGGAACGGAGAAGGCCCAGCAGCCACCACCCCGGCCTCGGCCCCCCTCCCGAGTGGCTGGCTGGGGACAGCCCCCCCAAGCTGCCCGTTCTCCGGCCAGAGCCTCCGCGCGGGGAGGGGCCCGGCCCGGGGCAGCGCCTCACCCTGCTGGTTGAAGCCCCTGAGGAAGAGGCTGATCCGCTGGTCCTTCTGCTCCTGGGTCAGCGCGCCCCGCTCTGTCTCCACACCGGAGTCGGCGCTGCGCTTCTTGCCCGCGGCAAGGTACTTCTTCGGCGGCATGGCTGAGCGAGCGAGAGCCGCAACCTCCGCTCCGCTCCGCTCCCGCCGGCCCGGGTAGCGCTTATAGCCGCGGGGCTCCCCCTCCTCCGCCGCGGGGGCAGCGGCCGGACCCGCCCCCGCAGGGCTCCACACGGCCTGGGCCGAGAGCAGGGGTCACACCGGAGAGCGCCCCCTGCCTGGGCCGAGAGGAGGGGGTCACACCGGGGACCGCCCCCTGCCTGGGCCGAGAGGAGGGGGGGTCACACCGGGGGGCGCCCCCTGCCTGGGCCGAGAGGAGGGGGGTCACACCGGGGGGCGCCCCCTGCCTGGGCCGAGAGGAGGGGGGTCACACCGGGGGGCGCCCCCTGCCTGGGCCGAGAGGAGGGGGTCACACCCGGGAGCGCCCCCTGCCTGGGCCGAGAGGAGGGGGGTCACACCGGGGGGCGCCCCCTGCCTGGGCCGAGAGGAGGGGGTCACACCGGGGAGCGCCCCCTGCCTGGGCCGAGAGGAGGGGGTCACACCGGGGGGCGCCCCCTGCCTGGGCCGAGAGGAGGGGGTCACACCGGGGGGCGCCCCCTGCCTGGGCCGAGAGGAGGGGGGTCACACCGGGGGGCGCCCCCTGCCTGGGCCGAGAGGAGGGGGGTCACACCGGGGGGCGCCCCCTGCCTGGGCCGAGAGGAGGGGGTCACACCGGGGGGCGCCCCCTGCCTGGGCCGAGAGGAGCGGGGCACTCTGGGATTCTACCCACCTCCCCAGGGCTAGGAGGGATAAACCCACCTCACCTTCATTTTTTAATCAGAAAACAGAATAATGTAAAGAAGAGTGTGTGATTGGGCACTTGTTCATTTAAAATTATGAGTTTGGGTGTCCAGGCAATGATACCATTAATACATTTGTTTACCTAATTCTTTTGCCAGACTTTTCCCTCCTACCCTCTTTGACTTAATATCAGCTTACAAACATAGACTTCAAACTGCAGAAATAAGGGCACCTTCTTCTTTATTCAGCAATAAGAATAAAGGAAGATAAGTAATTGTTTTGGTTTAGGAGACTGGAGTATACCATGATATTAACAGCTTGGTCCTACACTCTTTGGAGCAGGGATTTAGAAAGGAATCCATTTAAAGGGCTGGCTGGCTGGATTTCCTTCTCATGCACTGGGTCTATCTCATTGTACTGCATGATCAAGTCAGAGAACTTTTTCTGTCTTTTACAGCATATAGTTCATTTGTAAGTGGTACTAGGATGACTCATCTCTTTAACTGATGGTTTAAATGGCTTATTCAGTAAATCATTCATTAGGATCAGGATGGTATTAAGCTAAATCCACTACAAACAGATGATAAACACAATTCCTGCTCCAAAAGCCCTTGCCACATTTCCCTGAAGAGCTTCTATAGATGATGATAGGCAAGGACTTTGTAGCTTGCTGGCTTACATGTAGGTATTTAGGGAAATAAGGGCTAGCTTTTTGCTTAAGTAGCACATTTAGATTCCTCTTCCAACTTGCAAGGATCTAGCCCCCTTTTCTTCTTTGGCTCCAGGAACAGCTCTGGAGATTAACTGCTGCTCTCAGTTTCATATGTAGTATAATGCAGCCCAGGTCTTGTATTTCAAAAAGATACTTAAGGGTTTTTTAAAATTAATTATTGTATAGATTTCTTTTCTTCTATCAATGGGCTGAATTTTGCTTCCTGCCAATTGACTTCAGTACTATCTTCTGACATCAGCCCCCTTCAATTTTGAATTAATTCTTAATTAAGGCCATCTACAGCATGGGAAAGAGGGAACTCTGCTAACAGAAGTTTGACAAGTGTACTGAATGATGTATCTGAGGAAGTATGAAATCAACCATACATTATGTTGATCAAATTATTTATTATTGTGAGAGACCACGGAGTTAATAAATATTTCACCATACAAACTGGACATTTGGTTTCAAACAACCCAGAAGATTAAATACTACCACATCTTTGACATCTATTTTATTGTTCTGAAATCTTTGATACATCTAAGTTAATCTAAGTACAGTATTAAGGAGCACCTGTAGGTAAATGAAACCTAGAAACATGCATTAAAAGATAGAGATGGTCTGTTAAACATTGAAGACAATGAAAATGTAAGTCTTTGTTTCTCAGTTTTTCAGTTATGTCCCACAAAAACGTACCTGCATACTGTAGCTTGCCACAGTACATACTAATATTGTGGATGAACAGTAGAAAGCCCTAACCCTTCTCTAGGAGATACATCAAAACAAATGTTCTCCCTTGCAATGTCAGAAACATAAAAGGCACCATCATATAATGTTTAGAAAACTAAAATTAGGTCACTATCCTAGATTTAAAATTTACCTATAAGGATTGCTGCTCTGACTGGGGGGAAAAAAGCAGCTTTCAACATGCATATAGAATGTCTCTCGTATGTTGTAAACCTTGGACTGTTTTCAGGAATATCAGGTGTAAACACAAGGTAAATATAAAATCTATTGGTTTGTTAGACTACAAATACTACCCCATGAAAAAAAGCTGCTGTTACAAAAGTGTAAAAAAATATACTAACTTCCATTATTAGATTGTAGAATTTTCAAACTACATGTCCGTTATGGCAGCCACTTCCAAGCAGTGAGCCCCAAACCAGATTTGACTTGGGGACTAATTTCAACAGCAAGAAAAAATGTAATTACTTGGATAATTTTTTATTTAAATGTGAATGTTTTGACCTCTTATTACATTTTTTTACTTTTAAATTTCTGTAGTTATATTAGTGCTTATGAAAGATGCCAAATGAAGCGTTCTGTTTATCTATGGGTGGCAGCAACACGAGCTTTTCCAGACTACCCTCCCAGTGAGATACAACTGATGAGATGAGACCCATCTCTTCAAAGTTAAAAGTTTAGTTCAGTCTCCAGGCCTCCATGATAACACTACTCCCCAGTGTCCCGTTTTCAGTTGAGGTTGTGTTTTGGATATCTGTCCACTAGCAATTGAAAGGAAGTCACTGATTAATTCCCTATAGGGCATCCTTTTGATATTTTCATAGTTTCTAACTGCAGTCTGTTCCAGTTGATGCTGTTGTAAGAGATGTGGCCAATAATCATCTTTATCCTTAACACACTAGACTGCCGCATCCTTTTATCCAATGTGTTAATTCACTAGTCCCTGTACTTGAATCAACTCCCAAGATTTTAACTTCCTTATTAGCACCACATGCTGAGCCAGGTATTACTAACAAAATAATGTCAGTAAACAAACAAGATTTCTAATTTATTTCTAAAGAATAAGATCTAAGTTAATATGTGAATAAATGAGATGCTGTCACTAAACAGTGATCTGCACAAACTACTCAGACAAAACTTGATGAAGTTACTTGGTATCTCCGTGATTGGTAGTGGGAGTTTTCAGTTCTGTGTTTGTGCTGGAAAAAGGTGCCAAATTGACAGCCTACCTCGAGACTAAATTTTTTTGTTCCTCCACAAAATAAGAATGGCACAGGTGGTACAAGCATCTATACAATACCTTATCCTGTTCTGGAAGAGCCCTCTCGAATTCAGAGTGCCCAATCCTGCATGTCCATTTGGCCGTTAACCTCCCTGCCAAGAATGCCATACATAGTAGTTTGTGCAATACAGTCACTTTCACTGGGAACAAGACTGAAATCACCAATTAATTTCCTTTAAGCTACATACAAACATTTGTCTGATGGAAGCATCTTTCAGTCTTTACAGAGTTGGGCTAGATTCAAACCAGTAACCAGAAAAGCGAAAGACTCTTCTCCCATAACTAATATCCTAATCATCAAGTTCCAAAGAATCATTCTCAGAGGATCAAGAGGTGCTGCAATTTTAAGTTTTTGTGTTGGACCTTATTATTTTTAAGCCTTAACAGTGTTCACATTTGCTTTGAAGTTGGTTGCTTGTAATAATCAATATACACAAATGGCATATATGAACAGGAGACTCCTCAGCTTTTCTATATTTTTAACAAAGTGGTTATGAGATGAAAAGCTCAATGCTATTGTTCTCTCGTACTAGTCTACTCTAGCTTGAATTGTGTGTGGATAAACTAGTTTGTGGTCATAATTCACTAAGTTTCAATTTCTTAAGACTCTAAACACATCATATGTACTATCTCTGCCCTCAGAACTGCCTGTCTCCACTCAGATTTTATTTAGAAATAATGTAAAGTTCAGATGCAATAGAACTTAGTCACACAAAATAATCTGCCAGAGATTTTTATGAACATTCTAACAACTGCCAGTTTGATCAGATGTGGGTAACACTTTATACTCAAACAATAATAAATCAACCACACCCAGAATATAGATTTTAGGATTTTTTTGGGGTAAAATCTCAAACAGGAAATGGATGTTTCTGAGCAAATATATTGGCCATCTGCATTTCTGCTTTGTAGAAGACGATATCAATAGTTTTCATACGTGACTTTCCTCCATAACCAATTAGGCCAGAAGCATAAGTCAAGAATATAAACTTCCAATCAAGGCACAAAATAGTCTACTAGACTCTCTCTTCACCTTCCCTCTTCATGTTCCCCCTCCAACCCACCTCTGTATAGCAATATCTCCCACACCAGACATTAGGTTTAATTGTTCAGGTAAGTGTAAGTTTTACCCACATATGGGCTCTATCTATTGTAAATGCAGTTAACTAGATGAACAGCCCATTCTCAGCACATATTGTTCATTTTTTGCATTTGCTTTGGGGGGGGGGAAGTCTGCATCTCTTTCATGCATATTCTTCAAGAAACTGTATGTGGAAGTCTTTCACTTTCTCCAGCACAATCTTCAGCTTCTCTACTGGAGGGAGAATGGTCATTCTGGGAAAGAGAAGAAACACTATTGCAAAACAATTGATAAGATACATTGTAATAAACATTAAAGAAATGGAAACCAGAAACAGACACCCCAACCCCCCCAGAGATATATTTCCCAAACGGTGCACAGAAAGTAGAACTTTTAACTTCCTGCAACCTGCTTTTAAAAAGATTCCCTTATTTTCTGAATTTATGTTACAGCTACAGTTACTGTACATAGAACACCTGGTTTTGATTAACCTGTGTATTAAAATTCAGGGGCTTGTCATCTCAGTTTTTTTAAATAGAGCAAAACCTCATTAAGTGCCGCCTCCAATAGACAGTCTACTTTTCATTTGTGAATCTTAACTTCTGGAAAGAGACTACAAAAATTACATTGTGGGGTACTATGTTTATTATTTTAACGTTTCTGTATCAAGCTTGTTCAGTTTACATGTGAAATGTGTTTTTTCTAACAGCCAGCCCTGCAAACTCAGCTATCTGCAAGTGGAGTTGGTTCCTTCCAGCTCTTGTATTCTCACCAGTAAAAAAATTCTACAAAACAAATTCTGCTCTCAGTTACACAGGTACAACTGTGACACTTGCCAGGTTTGTGAGTAACCCCGGACACCTGCCCTTAGAATGAGGAAACTTTGTCTGTACCTGCCAGGGCTGATTCTCCCAGCCATAGGCAACACAAGCACTCCCCTCTCAGTCCACCTGGGCTCTGCTGTCCCTCATCCAGGCTAGCGATAGCCACAATCTAACCCCTGAGTCCTCAGAACGTCCCTGTATAATGTCCAGCCCCTTATCCACTGGACTCTCATAGAATGACCAGATCCTTTGTTCCCACAGGAACAGCACATCACAGCTTACTAGTTACACCTCAGATCACAGCTCCACTTAACTCACAGCACTTAGATTTGTTTATAGAGAATGCAAGTTAATGTATGTAACACAGAGATTCATAGGATAGTAAAAACAGAAATATTAGAAATAAAGGGTTACATATAAAACAAAATCATAACACAAATTCTAAAGCTTAAACTCAGCTAACAAGCTGTCTTCTTGTCTATCGAGATAAAAAAGGAGCACTTAAAGATGATAAAATCATTGCGGAGAAACTAAATGAATTCTTTGCTTCAGTCTTCACGGCTGACGATGTTAGGAAGATTCCCAAACCTGAGCCATCTTTTGTAGGTGACAAATCTGAGGAATTGTCACAGATTGAAGTGTCATTAGAGGAGGTTTTGGAATTAACTGATAAACTTAACAGTAACAAGTCACCGGGACCAGATTGCATTCACCCAAGACTTCTGAAAAAACTCAAATGTGAAATTGCAAAACTATTAACTATGGTTTGTAACCTGTCCTTTAAATCAGGACAATTTAAATCAGGTAAATTCTGTACCCAATGACTGGAAGATAACTGATGTAACGCCAATATTTACAAAGGGCTCTAGAGTTGATCTCGGCAATTACAGACCGGTAAATCTAATGTCCGTACCGGGCAAATCAGTTGAAACAACAGTAAATAATAAAATTGTCAGACACATAGAAGAACATAAATTGTTGGGCAAAAGTCAACATGGTTTCTGTAAAGGGAAATCATGTCTTACTAATCTATTAGAGTTCTCTGAAGGGGTCAACAAACATGTGGACAAGGGGGATCCAGTGGACATAGTGTACTTAGATTCCCAGAAAGCCTTTGACAAAGTCCCTCACCAAAGGCTCTTACGTAAATTAAGTTGTCATGGGATAAGAGGGAAGATCCTTTCATGGATTGAGAACTGGTTAAAAGACAGGGAACAAAGGGTAGGAATAAATGCTAAATTTTCAGAATGGAGAGGGGTAACTAGTGGTGTTGCCCAAGGGTCAGTCCTAGGACCAATCCTATTCAACTTATTCATAAATGATCTGGAAAAAGGGGTAAACAGTGAGGTGGCAGTTTGCAGATGATACTAAACTGCTCAAAATAGTTAAGACCAAAGCAGACTGTGAAGCACTTCAAAAAGATCTCACAAAACTAAGTGATTGGGCAACAAAATGGCAAATGAAATTTAATGTGGATAAATGTAAAGTAAAGCACATTGGAAAAAAATAACCCCAACTAGACATACAATATGATGGGGGCTAATTTAGCTACAACTAATCAGGAAAGAATAACCCCAACTAGACATACAATATGATGGGGGCTAATTTAGCTACAACTAATCAGGAAAGAAATCTTGGAGTCATTGTGGATAGTTCTCTGAAGATGTCCGTGCAGTGGCAGTCAAAAAAGCAAACAGAATGTTAGGAATCATTAAAAAGGGGACAGAGAATAAGACAGAGAATATCTTATTGCCCTTATATAAATCCATGATATGCCCACATCTTGAATACTGCATATAGATGTGGTCTCCTCATCTCAAAAAAGATATACTGGCATTAGAAAAGGTTCAGAGAAGGGCAACTAAAATGATTAGGGGTTTAGAATGGGTCCCATATGAGGAGAGATAAAGAGACTAGGACTTTTCATCGTGGAAAAGAGGAGACTAAGGGAGGATATGATAGAGGTATATAAAATCATGAGTGGTGTGGAGAAAGTGAAGAAGGAAAAGTTATTTACTTGTTCCCATAATATAAGAACTAGGGGCCATCAAATGAAATTAATGGGCAGCAGATTTAAAACAAATAAAAGGAAGTTCTTCACACAGCGCACAGTCAACCTGTGGAACTCCTTGCCTGAGGAGATTGTGAAGGCTAGGACTATAACAGGATTTAAAAGAGAACTAGATAAATTCATAAAAAGAATAGGAGTACTTGTGGCACCTTAGAGTCTAACAAATTTATTACAGCATAAGCTTTCGTGGGCTATAGCCCACTTCATCAGATGCATAGAATGGAACATATAGTAAGAAGATACATATATATATATACAGATAAGTTGGAAATTGCCATACAAACTGTAAGAGACTAATTAGTTAAGATGAGCTATTATCAGCAGGAGAAAAAAACTTTTGTAGTGATAATCAAGATGACCCAAAAAGAAAAGGAGGACTTGTGGCACCTTAGAGACTAACCAATTTATTTGAGCATGAGCTTTCGTGAGCTACAGCTCACTTCATCGGATGAAGTGAGCTGTAGCTCACGAAAGCTCATGCTCAAATAAATTGGTTAGTCTCTAAGGTGCCACAAGTCCTCCTTTTCTTTTTGCGAATACAGACTAACATGGCTGTTACTCTGAAACCTGTCAAGATGACCCATTTAGACAGTTGACAAGAAGGTGTGAGGATACTTAACTTAGGGAAATAGACCCAGCCACTCCCAGTCTCTATTCAAACTCAAGTTAATGGTATCTAGTTTGCATATTAATTCAAGCTCAGCAGTTTCTCCTTGGAGTCTGTCTTTGAAGCTTTTCTGTTGCAAAATTGCCACCCTTACATCTTTTACTGAAAGAAAAGGAGTACTTGTGGCACCTTAGAGACTAACCAATTTATTAGAGCATAAGCTTTCGTGAGCTACAGCTCACTTCCTCAGAAAGCTTATGCTCTAATAAATTGGTTAGTCTCTAAGGTGCCACAAGTACTCCTTTTCTTTTTGCGAATACAGACTAACACGGCTGTTACTCTGAAACCATCTTTTACTGAGTGGCCAGAGAGGTTGAAGTGTTCGCCTACCGGTTTTTGAATGTTATGATTCCTGATGTCAGGTTTGTGTCCATTTATTCTTTTGCATAGAGACTGCGTAAATTCATGGAGGTTAAGCCCATTAATGGCTATTATCCAGGATGGGTAAGGAATGGTGTTCCTAGCCTCTGTTTGTCAGAGGGTGGAGAAGGATGGCAGGCAAGAGATAACTTGATCATTACCTGTTAGGTTCACTCTCTCTGGGGCACCTGGCATTAGCCACTGTGGGCAGACAGGATACTGGGCTGGATACTGGGCTTTGGTCTGACCCAGTATGGCCATTCTTATGTCTATTATGGTACTGCTTACCCCAACTCCCTCTCACAGTGTTTTTCAACCAGCATGGCTGAGACTCTCCTTTCATGAGATCAAGCCTGCTGGCAACTTGTCTCCCCCAACACATCTTTCTGCACCCCTAGATATACTAGCCCAGTCTTTTGTTCTTCACCTCTAAAACAGGGTCCTCTCATCCCCCACTGTTTATCTCTTTCTGTTAATTTGCCTTCTGAAGTCCCAGCAATCTCTTCATTAGCATTTGACTCAGTATGCAAATAGACTTCTATTGTAAGACATACAATACACAATGATCAGCTAAGGAGATAAGTGTCTCCCATCTCCTGTTTGGTGGAATCTGTCTCAAGGCATGCTACACTTCTGGGTGACCTGCCTTTAACTAAAAGGCCTTACAAATATAGTTTCCAATATATATTCACACATACATTTCACTAAGATTATGACCACCAGTGTGACACAGGCTTTCAGTAGAAATTTTACATGACACTCTTTGACAAACTAGAATGTAAATACCAGACCTAGGGGATAACTGTAACCCTTATGCACTCCTGTGCCATATGTTTGACATCACGAGATCCTTGGGTCACAGCAACCCTATTGTTTTCATGGGCTTCCACAGGTATAATGAAGGGCAAAATTTGGCCCTGCAATTGGAATTCAGTTAACAGTTTTGTTGGAGCCAGGCAAGTCAAAATACAATCCAGCTCATTTTCCCCGTTATACTAATTATGCAATACTAACAAAGGTCTGGATTCTACAACACTTACATTCAGCAACACCGTATTCCCCAAGTAGTCCCCAAAAGATAACTATACTTCTTGCAGAGTAAGGTGCTGCTTAGTGCAAGTATTAGCGGCAGTCAGGCCCAAAAATAGCTAAAAAAACCCCCACACCTTATTTCATTAAAGTGAGCACACATTACTCAAGGTACACAGGAACTGCAACCGTTGAGTGAGGTGGTGCAATTTTCACTATCACTTTTCAGTATAGAGCCATACCGTAAGATAACCATTTTAAAAGTAGACCACCGTTTCAGCAGAATTAAAGATCACTTCTTCTAAGAACCAGTATTTTCTGATCCCTTGAGGGTTCATTTAGATACCTCACTGTGCTCTGTTCTGTATATTTGGAACTGATGTCAGCAAATTGGGGAAATACTGTATGAAGCCGAATGACATGGCAAAAACCAGTCCTACTGTTCTAGATATAATTATTAGCTACATAGAGTATGCCCGAGAAAAAAAAAAGAGGCTGGTGTCACAAACAATGTGAATTAGTCCAAGTCTGTTTTTATACCATGGACATGCCATAAGAACTCTAACAGTTTTATTTATTTAGTAAAGAGAAAGATTCTAACAACTGGATTCTTATAATACGCTGTAATTTGCTATTAAATAGATACTGCACCTGAAGTGGTAACTTCCTTCTCTTTGGCCAAATCCACTGCCAGGTACAACACAGATTCCAGTTTCTTCCAAAAGTTTCATACAGTAGAACAAGTCAGGGGCCATTTTATGAGCCTGAGAAAAGAGACTGAATTTTTGGAGTAATTTTTCATCTCCAGATCATAACATGAAATCATAATGCAAAAAATACAGTTTTATGGTCATTTTTCTTTCCAAACGTTTCTCCTGCACTTTCATTTTCTTCACTACATGGATGCACAGCATCTCCCGTTGGTGGTGAAATGGATCCACTCCACACTGTAGGCTCTCAATCAGTCCAGCTCAACAGAACAGAATTAGCCAGTCGCTCTGTCTTTACGTAACTACTCCCTTCTTTGATTGACTGAGACATAGAAACTTCTCGCAACAGAGTTTTTTGGTGTTCTAAACCCAATTTCACTGAAGTGTCTAACAGATTAAAGGTATTAAAAATATTTGATGAATTAACTCCTACATGCCTATCCTTACAATATTGCCCAGAGCACAAATAATTAGACATTCCTACTGGATTTTCCCAAAACATCTGCTGAGTAGTAAATCACCTGAATAATAATTTGGAGGAACTTCTTATATTTTAAGTTAGTCAAATCAACATGCCCAGTCTATATACTACGTCATTCAGAGGCATTATTTCAGCTCATAAAATTCACAAAGGACCCCACTTTTGGTCTCAGTAACACAGGTATAACTGAGCCCCAATCAGAAATGAACTGGAAAATGAAAGGACTGCCTGCCACTTGTTTATTAGTGATATAATCTCTTAGCAATTGCCAGTCTTTGTTTGTAGCTGGAAAGCACTTGTTCTACTCCAGGGCATAAAATTCCCTCATGGATAACAACCAATAACAATGTGGGGAGGTTAGACGGACAATGGCTGACTGACCTTTGCTGCCTCAATGGCTTTGGAAGGGATAAATATCCTTGGGAAGGCATACATAGCTCCTTGAAGTGGATTGCAGTGAATTCCTGGCACTTTATTAAACATGTCTTCTGTTAGCTTGGCTTTTTGGGCAAGATTGTCCAAAACAGACTCCTTTTCCTGTTGAAAAGAAAAGGAGGGGAGGGAGAATAGAAAACAGTTGAATTTCTCCTTAGATGATGAATTGTAGGTTGGTTCAATAGTTTTGCAGTTGGTAAAACAAAATGTTTCCTTACATTCACTCCTTACTAGGTAAGAGGTAAATAGAATATATCAAAGATTAGCAATAACACTCCTTACTAGGTAAGAGGTAAATAGAATATATCAAAGATTAGCAATAACAAATACCCAAGACAAATGGCAATGGACCAAAAGTGATGTCAATCATAATGCAACAGTCACTCACTAGTCAAATCTAAGTCTTCCATTTTAAATACCCTCTGCTGGAAGATGACAAAAGGCATATATTTCCTGTAACACTGAATGCAAACCCAAAGGTTTAACATTGTTCTGGTCTTGGCAAGTTTTGTGACTTGCAGTTTTTTCCCCCACTGAATAAGATCATTGTAATTTCAGTGCCTTTTCTGCAGACGTGTTGTCATAAATATAAAGGGAAGGGTAAACCCCTTTGAAATCCCTCCTGGCCAGGGGAAAGCTCCTCTCAACTGTAAAGGGTTAAGAAGCTAAAGGTAACCTCGCTGGCACCTGACCAAAATGACCAATGAGGAGACAAGATACTTTCAAAAGCTGGGAGGAGGGAGAGAAACAAAGGGTCTGAGTCTGTCTGTATGCTGCGCTTGCCAGGGACAGAACAGGAATGGAGTCTTAGAACTTTTAGTAAGTAATCTAGCTAGGTATGTGTTAGATTATGATTTCTTTAAATGGCTGAGAAAAGAATTGTGCTGAATAGAATAACTATTTCTGTCTGTGTATCTTTTTTGTAACTTAAGGTTTTGCCTAGAGGGGTTCTCTATGTTTTTGAACCTAATTACCCTGTAAGATATATACCATCCTGATTTTACAGGGGGAATTTCTTTATTTCTATTTACTTCTATTTTTTATTAAAAGTCTTCTTGTAAAACACTGAATGCTTTTTCATTGTTCTCAGATCCAAGGGTTTGGGTCTGTGGTCACCTATGCAAATTGGTGAGGCTTTTTATCCAACATTTCCCAGGAAAGGGGGAGTGCAAGTGTTGGGAGGATTGTTCATTGTTCTTAAGATCCAAGGGTCTGGGTCTGTAGTCACCTAGGCGAATTGGTGAGGCTTTTTACCAAACCTTGTCCAGGAAGTGGGGTGCAAGGTTTTGGGAAGTATTTTGGGGGGAAGGACGCGTCCAAACAGCTCTTCCCCAGTAACCAGTATTAGTTTGGTGGTGGTAGCGGCCATTCCAAGGATAACGGGGGTAATATTTTGTACCTTGGGGAAGTTTTGACCTAAGCTGGTAAAGATAAGCTTAGGAGGTTTTTCATGCAGGTCCCCACATCTGTACCCTAGAGTTCAGAGTGGGGGAGGAACCTTGACACGTGTGCTATACAATCAAAGTGCCCCTGTTATGCTGGATCATATTAAAGAAGTTCTGTATTAAAATCACAAATGAGTTTTGTTAGGATGTAGATATTCAGGCCTCTCTGCAAAGGCCTGTACTTTAAGAATTGAGGTGTATTCTTATCACTTGGCTAGTTCTAGAGGTATAAAGGAAAGAATCAAAATCACTGTCTGCTGGTGTAAGGGCCTTCTCTTACTGTGACAGTCTGAGGCCCTGTTCTTAGGCTAAGGCCTTTGGCTAAGCAGCAGAGGAAGCCATAAGTGTGGGGGGGGGGCGGAGGGTGAGAAAACCTGGATTTGTGCTGGAAATGGCCCAACTTGATGATCACTTTAGATAAGCTATTACCAGCAGGAGAGTGGGGTGGGGGGAGATATTGTTTCATGGTCTCTGTGTATATATAATGTCTTCTGCAGTTTCCACAGTATGCATCCGATGAAGTGAGCTGTAGCTCACGAAAGCTCACGCTCAAATAAATTGGTTAGTCTCTAAGGTGCCACAAGTACTCCTTTTCTATAAGCTGGGAAGCGACCGGTCACCTCCTCACATTCCAGACTAGTCACATTGAAATAAGGTGCTATTGGGCTTTTAGGAATATAATCCTGTCCTGATAGTGCCTATCACCTCCAGAGAAAGGGAAGTGCCTAGAAAACAAAGGAAACTTAGTTTGATAGCATCCTGTCTGGCAAGAACCCACTTATCAATAGCTGGGATGTGAAATCCTAACTTCTGTATTGTTTTGTCATTATAGTTCCCACTTTGCTATTGTTTGTCTGTATAATCTCTGTCTGGTTCTGTGATTGTTCCTGTCTGCTGTATAATTCATTTTGCTGGGTGTAAACTAATTAAGGTGGTGGGATATAATTGGTTACATAATCATGTTACAATATGTTAGGATTGGTTAGTTAAATTTCAGGAAAATGATTGGTTAAGGTATAGCAAAGCAGAACTCAAGTTTTACTATATAGCCTGCAGTCAATCAGGAAGTGAGTGGGTGGGTGTGGGAGATGGGAACAGGGAATGGGGGTGGGGAAATTGGAATCATGTTTTGCTAAAGAGGGGAAATGGGGGTAAGGAAATTGCAATCATGTTTTGCTAAAGGGGGAAATGGGAATGGGGGTAAGGAAATTGGAATAATGTTTGGCTAAGGGCAGGAATGGGAACAGGGACACAGGTGTAAGGCTCTGTGGTGTCAGAGCTGGGAAGGAGGATACTAAGGAAAGAAACTGGAATAATGCTTGCTGGAAGTTCACCCCAATAAACATCGAATTGTTTGCACCTTTGGATTTCGGGTATTGTTGCTCTCTGTTCATGCGAGAAGGACCAGGGAAGTAAGCGGGTGAAGGAATAAGCCCCCTAACAAGTTTGATTCCCCATAGTTTAAATTCCAGGGTATTACTAATTAAGAGCTCTCTTGGGTTTTGGTCTCGTATTTTTACTGTTTCTCTCCCTCTCTGTGTGAAACTTTCAAGCTGTTAATTGTGTTAGTACATCCTAAGACAGAGTCTGTTCTCAAAGCAATACTTTGTAACAACTATTCACACAGAGAAAGACTCAAAGGGATACTTTGTAACAACAGAAACAGCACACAGAGACTCCTTGCCGTTTTGTTGTATTCATCTCGCTTTGTTAACAATTGTGATTAAAATAGAGATAGAGGATGTATGTGGATGGATGCTTGGTGTGGATAATAAATGAATGATCAGGGAGGTGCCAGCCTAAGAATCCAGTGTCCATCCGGCCGAAGAAGGCGTCAAGTGGAAACAACCAGAGGACCCCCGAGGGCAGACTGGAATCCACCCAACAGCCTCAAGAATGGGAGAACCAAAGAACAAGATAACATCTGGCAGCATGGAGCCGTCAGGAATGTGCCATCTGCTGATTGATTCAGCAACAGCATGATGAAGCAATTCCTATAGATTGGCATAGGAATAAATTCCTATAAAAATGGACTCTAGAAACTGAGAACTTTGGGGTCTGATTCTGCAAAGCAACTTCCAGGAGCATCAGATGAGCATCTGACAAGGCCCTTCTCCCTCCTCGTGTCCAGGCCACCTGGCCAGTGACTTGGCACGAGCAACTCTAAGGCTGGTAACTATGATAACAACCTTGCAGAACCTGTGTGTGTGTGTGAATGAATATGAAATTGAATGGCATGTTATAGCTATAACTAACTGCTTACTATGATTCTTTCTGTATTCATAATAAATGTGGCATTTTGCCTTATTCCCTTTAATAAGATCCTGCTGGTTTTTATTTAATTGGTATAACACCCCAAACCGCTGGAACGGAGCTTCTGCGGTTCTGTGGCCAAGAGGAAGTTCTGCATGTGTAGCAAAGCCGATGCCAAGTCACTGCTGCAGACACTACCCTTGAAAGGCCCTGAATTCAAGTGGGAGGCCTAGTCCACAGGCTGTGTGTAGAGGGGAGATGGTATCATTTTTAAGGAAGTACATTTCTGAATTTAGCATTTGTGAAAGGTTCTGGAACAATGGTTCTAGAACAACATTCCTGGAATTCTCTATTTAACCACAGAATAGGTACAGCAGGTCAGCCTTCTCAAATTGTATTTTCAATATGCCTCAAGCTTGACTTGGCAGGACCAATTTCCAGGGATGAGAGAGTAGTTCAGTCTCCATACTCATTCAGTTTTTAGGATTTCTGCTGAGACTACCTACCAGGATACCAGCTGGGGCTTTTGTGAGAGGAACACTTGTTCATTTGGAACAGTACTGAGAAACTCCTTTCAAAAGGTCACAGAATAGCATTCTTCAGATGATGATGACTTTCGGTCACCATCAATCTGGGCTGGTGATCCTAAGACAAATCAGTGATGTCTAATTAACAATATCTTAAGCTATCCAGGCTGCTCACCAGGCTATAGTTACAAGATAAAAAGAGCTGTCTTTAAAAAGAAAAACACACGCACACCAAAACACACAATTAAAACCAGCTAAGCATTTTCTGTTTGACAGATCTCTACTACAATGAGATTGATTTTGCATGTAATGTAAAAACTCTTCTTTTTAAAATAATGGGCCACATTTATCCATTTTTAACTCCATTTATACACTAGAGCTGACTTTGGTAGAGCATTTGTACAAATGAGAAGCTACTATTCTTTGTTCAAATAAGCATTCAATATAAAAGGGTACCATATGGTTTCACTTACAAAGTCACCCTCACTTAGTAGCTTCATTTTTCCTGTGCAGTTTTCAGAGAAGCCAGCTTTGTTGAGTAGCTACCCTCATTTACCATGGAAGCCACAGGGGAAAGAAATTATATTTAAAAGCAGATGAACTCAATGAAAAGCCACAAACATGTGATGGAAGAGCTGTGGCTCCACCAAGATGTTGAAGCTACTAGTACAAAGAGTATTAGAAATTACTCTGTAGTCCTGTTGGCCAGTGTTATTACAGGGCTCTACCATAAGAAAAGCTGAGATGGAGCTTTCTGTATCTTCTCATCACACCCTGGTGATGTATGGGATAGGGTTAAGAAATACACAAACAATATTAAAGCTGACCTTAATGAACTGTGCATAAGATTCTTCCCCTGGTACTGGAGGATTCACTACAATATCCATAGCTGCCTGTCCAGAGACTGGAGGACAGAGACGAACAGAGAGAAGTTTAACAAGCTGTCCTTTAATCTCTGGATGCAAGTTAATCACCTCCATATAACCCCCTCGGTAGCCGCACCTGAGAATACAGTAGATAGAGAGCGAGAGAGAGAGGAAAAAAATGAATATAATTTGGAATGTTTATTACTGAAAAGAACCCCAAGAGAGGAAAAAGAGGGAGCATCCAGCTGAACTTTATATTAATCATGAGCATTTTGCTTAGCATCAATACATGTAACCTACATTTTTAAATATCTTCTTCTGTTTTGGGTAAGGTATAATGGTAGCTAAGTACCATCAAAGAAAATATTGGGTGTGACGTTTAGACATTAACATATGCAGCTTCAATACGAGGTTAGTCTAGCTATTAACATGGATATTTATTCCTCAGAGCAAACGTGTACAGCAGAAACAGAATCCATTTGATCAGGAAGCTGCCATTTCCCTCCCCTGATCCCCCCATAAAAGAAACAAACACACACACATTCCACCCCTCCATAAAATCAGGCTGATCCAGTGAATCTTGAACTAGTCAGTAGTCCAGAGGTTCACTGTGCCATCCCTGGTAGGCTGCACACATAACTATTTTAGGAACCTATTAATGTAGGACTGGGGTGTTGGGATGGGAGGCAGGTCTGTGATAGTCACACAAATGAGGGTCATTCTTGTCAGTTGCCAGCTTGTGCAGATCAAGGAGTGCCTGGTTCACATTCTTTTCCAGGTCTGTGATAGGTGCTCTCTTTTTTAAAAACTACTCCATTAAATAAAAAGTTTGCAAAACCACTGGGCCAGCCCATAAGTTATACAATGTTCCATATATAAACTCATGCATTTTCCTTGTTTACTAGTTTTTAGGTAACAGTACCAGAAGATACAAGATGACACTCAGCTCACTAATGTGAAAAAATCATCCTGCTTGACAAGAAGTAAGGGGAAGCTATTCTACTAAATACTGTGCAAGAGGTTATACAATAAAGAAATGAAGATGGACATACTCGCCCATGTATCCCTTGGAGGTGGAATGGAAGGATGCTAGCTCTACATTGCTGTAGTACTCTGGTCCCATCTCATACAGAACCTTTTTGAAGGAATGAAACTGACATTCTTCTGAGTAAATGTTATCTTGATAAACCTACACAATCAGAGGAAACATTATGCACTCTGCCCAAATGTGAATAAATGACAGCATATTACACAGAATGTAAGCTGCTGAAGAAAGTTTGGGATGTACGAATGCTTGAAAGCTTTTACAAAAGAGAAGTTACAGTTCCTTCAAGCATAACAAATGTATAGCTTACAGTATATTTAACTGAGTATCCCTTGCAAGAAGAGTATTGAACTTTGATTTTGTATATTATTTCTTAACTTTTATGTTTTTCATCTGTGTACTCAATTCCCAATCTCCACCCCACCCCTGGCTTCAGTTTCCCTCCTTTTAATTATCTAAACCAATGGCTAATGTCACCCTATATTATGTAGGTCAAGACTCAGATGTTGTTCCAGTTTCTTTCTGGAGTTACATCCTTATTGGAGCCACTACCCTTTTTGCTTAGGTCAAGTCTAGCACACTAAATTTTTCAAATTAACTCTTTAGGACCGAGAAGCTGGCTTTTTTGTTCACAACTTTTAGTCTGGTAACACTGGGAGAATCCATGCTCCATGTTAGAAATCAACAATCACACTTATTGGGCACAGAGGAAGAGAACTGAGCACCTAGTGCTTCTGTTGCACTGCAGGTGTGTTCACCACAGAAAGGTATGTAGTCTTAATGCTCTACTACCTCATCAGCCAGAAGAAAGAGTTGCTCCTCCCAAGCAAAATGTATAACATCTTCAATGCACTTTCTACTTTGAACCTGACCTGTAATTTAAAGTGAGAGAAGAAAAGTTGCAATTCAGGTTAATTAGTAGAGAACATGTACACAGTCTTTCAGTCTAGAACCAGGAAGGCTGCTACCTCTTCAGTAAGCTGTCCCTCTTACCTTAAAAAAAAAAATGCTATGGAAGTTGGTACATAAAACTCATTACAATCACTTATATATACTCTATACAATATGTCTGGGGGCGGTGGGTGGGGAACCTCCAATCACAATTGAGATGTATTGTCTAAATTATAGGAGACAGTGAATTTGTGAGACATTAATTTTTAGACCCCTGTCAACAAGTCAGCTGAGGGTAAGACTAGTCTTCTTTGGATATGTTTTTCATTGCAGTTTACACATGCTCTTACATGGGTAAGCCCAAACCTCTTTAGCATGCACACACAAAACACTTAAACCTGGGTTTATATGTTCTTTGAACCCAGGCTTGCTTGCTTAGCTGGTAAATTATCTCAGTAAATTAAAAACCGCTTAACTAAGTTTCAGAGTGGAATCGCTAATTTTATCATTAAAGTCCAGCTATACATGTGCAATGATAAGTCACAAGCAAGTCCTAAGCATGTAAAGCAAAAAGAAAAAACGGGTGAACAAAACAAACTCTGAAACATTTAAATGAAACCATTACAAACCAGTGGGATTTCCTGGGTTGATGATGCAAAGGACCTTTGGATTACAGTATGCTTTGGCTTCATTCAAGGAACGACGAAGTTCATTCACATCTAGTGCCCAGCAATTCTCTTCATCCAGGTAATAGTTCACCTGGATGGCATCTAGTTCAGATATGGCTGCTGAATACAAGGGGTACTGTGGGATTGGGATCATCACTCCAGTTCGGGATTTCCCTCCGCCTGAGACCAAGATCTTTAGAATAGTCTGGAAAAGTTTAGGAATTTAAAGGAAAAAAAAAAAATAAACCAAAACAAAAAAACAGATGACAGTGGAAATCACAGTATATTCTGGAACAACTTGCTGTGTGACTTTCTCCCGCTCTATAGGACGCAAAGCCTTAGACAAATTTCAGTTACAGAAGCACAAAGTTACCAGCCTTCATGACAGTGACACTACTAGTTATGAATACTGAAGGATGTTTATCTTTTAAGTCAAAAAACATTTCACACCAACTGTTAGATGGAGAATGCTAAGGTGTTTTATAACAAAAATTACTAGCACATAACAATGGCCGAACACAACATAGAGAGTCCTTTAAAAACAATCAACAGCTGCCCTCTTGCTGTAACTGCCAGCTGAAGTTGAAACTCATCAACTGCAGGCTTATCACTGGCAAATTCAAACAAGCAACAAAGGCAGTACCGGTATAATCAAATATAGTTATATGCATTTATATCTGATAAAGTTTTATGGAAAAACATGTGATGCTCACACTCCTGTCACACTGCCAGTAGAGCCCCTGGAATTGCAAAGTCTGGGAAACCCATTACACTGGATGAATCAATGAAGCTGCTATAAATCAGAGTACTGTAATACCAAACTGTGCCACAAGATGTCATTTTAAAAGTTTTGCAAACTAATTAAAAAAATTAAAATATGCACTACAGCAAAGCAAATACAAGGAAATCTATCTTCAGCAACCATGCAAAGGATCAACATATACTCGTTACCTAGTAGAGATGATCTTCAGCTAAAGAACAAACAAAAACTGCCTTGGAAACTTTGGGGATACTTTAAAGTGAATCGCTTAATGTAAGAAGGCTGGCTACTGAAGGTGGCCCTTAGTGCGGGTTCCACTGAATCTACGTAACACATGGTTTCCTTAAAGCTCTCCAAGAATTCTCAGTCTGTGGGGTCTGGTTCCTCCAGTGAATAACATCCTCTTCTAAGCTTTAGTGTCTCCACATTTTAGGCCTGGTCTACGCTGGAAAATTAAGTTGGCTTATCTACATTGTTCAGGAGTGTGAAAAATTCATACCCGAGTGGTGCAGTTAAGCTGATCTAGCAGCCAGCGTATACAGCTACTAGCTACTGTCTCTTGTGGAGGTAGGTTATGTACACTGATGGGACACCCCTCCCATCAGCAGAAGTAGCATCTTAACTGAAGCACTACAGCAACGCATTTCAAGTATAGCCAAGCCCTTAGTCATGTACAGCAAAATCTTCAAGCCAAGATGGCTAATAATCCATATTTAGACACTTAAAAAGCTTTAGACGGCCATATGAAGATTTTAGTATCCATGGGCCTGTTTCAGAACTCCTCTCTTTTGCTCACACATAACGTAACTGACTTCAACATAAATCAGATCAGGATCCGTGGCGTGGCGTATGTGAGAGATCAGACATACAACTGTGCAAAGAAGATGAGAATCATGCTCTATAGTCTATATTTCTTAAGGGATCTGTCTAATGTACCACACGATATATACATGTACACACAAACTTTTAACACTTACAGCAATTCCATCACTAGCCCCTGTGGTAAGGTATATATTATCTGGATCTGCAGGAACTCCTCCATCTCGTCTTTCAATGTATGCAGCAACATCTTCACGGATGCAGTTTACACCTTGACTGGCACTGTAAGACCCTGTGAGAAACAGAGAACATGAGAAGATATTCATATGTACACAATCTGCAAATCTTAAATGCCCAGGTTTGGGCCGTACAGTGGTATCTATGAGATAGTTTGGATGTAGGAGAGCTTTATTATTTCCCCAGCACAGCAGTTTTCTGAAAGAGGAAATGAGGTAATACACTCACAGGGCTGCAAGAGGAACACGGCCATGGCTGTAAACCTGAAATAAGCATCTCTGAAAGACAAAATAAATATGGAGATATTGGATTGCCCATATGAATTATCTGAAGTTTGCCTTGCCATATGGATAAAAACCCAATTCTTCCCTCTGACAATCACCCAGCCATTTCACTGAACGACACCTAAAAGGTCAACCAATTTAATTTTTAAAATGACCTGCTGTTTAAATAACAAGAGGAAGGAATGGAGGAAACCTGTGTGAATGGAATAATAAAATAAAGGTTTTTTAAAACATGCTGAAACTTTTAAGACTTTTAATTTCAGATTACCATGTGACAACAGAGAACCATCCTGCCTTCCAATCTAAATCGCTTTTCAATTATCTGTAGGTGAAGCAGCTAGGCTAACCAAAAGTACTGTGTAAGGTTATGGTACACAAGCTTCTGATGAAGTTTATAATCACAGTTGTAACTGTCTTAAATAAAGGCAGTTTATTGGGTCCTAAATACACCATTGCTAAGTATGCGGAAAAAATAAACCTGCAGCAGACTGAAAGATGAATTCAAGGTATAAGGCCCAGAGCTGATGGAGGCTGAAGTGGTAAGTGCACAGCTAATTTAGCACAACGCCATGAAGCTGCAAGACCTTCTTGGCTTTAAGTAGATTGTTGGATGGAGTGGGGTAATTGGATTCGGCTCATCTGAAGGTGTGGTGCAGGTTTTCTTTGAGGATGAGGACTGAGAGGTCACATATGGAATGATCATTTTGTGAAAAGTTTCCCCCAGGAGTAATATCGTGGGTTTTTTTTTTTTTTTAATCATTTTTCTGCAACAGTTCATTCAAGAGTATAGTGATTATCTGGTTTCACCCAAAACACTGTAAACACAACATTTTTAACTACCATTTCATTTACACCTGCTCTAAGCAAGGTAAGTCAACAGCTGTTAAAATACCAGCAGCCCTAAAGTTTCCCCTCAATGGTAGCAACAGTGGAAAGTGTTAGTTAGAATGGGTTGGCCCAGATAAAGCTGATTTTGAAATGATTTTGAAATACAGTTTGGCCACTTCCACGTTGGACTGCCAAACCTGTTCAAGAAGCCAGTTTTATTGTAGCTGTAATTTGAGCACAGTTCCTCAGACCATAAAAGTATGTGTGGAAGGGCCATATTCACAAAAAATAAGAGGAAGAAGCAGCAAAAAAGGAAATGTTGAACCCTCAGCACTATGGCGGGGCAGCTCCCAGTCAGAAAAATGTACACACCTCATTTTAGACAAGTATTTAGAGTGGGCTAATCAGCCAAGTGAGATTGGTGACTGACACACTATTCTGAAAACCTAAAAATGAATATCGGAATTTTTCTATCTGCGCTGCCAGTTTTTAAATATTTGTTGTTACACTTAATCAGAGGGTCAGTTGCTCTTTAACTCACACCATACTATAGAATCACATTCCAGTCACTAACATACAAAATGTTTGTTTATCCATTGACATTTGTGTAAGTTTTGCAAGCTTAGTCATTTATATTTTTTAAAATGCTAATGTTCAGAATGATCATTTGTCTGAAGATGGCTTTCTTGCTTTCAGCAATCTTAATCAGAACCCTGCTTACATTGACAAGCTGCAAATACTTTGAAATACACTTATTCTGGGAAAAGATTCCTGCAGAGTCTATACATTTTTCAAAGATCATCCATACTCTGTGAAACACAAAGAATTTCACATGCAGGTTGCACAGGCTAATAGACCTAACATGGGACTGATATCAGGAGACAATGAATTCTAATCCTGATGCTACCACTAATTTTGGGCAGGTCACTCAAAAGCATAAATGATCTGGAGGATGGTGTGGATTGCACTCTCAGCAAATTTGCGGATGATACTAAACTGGGAGGAGTGGTAGATACGCTGGAGGGGAGGGATAGGATACAGAAAGACCTAGACAAATTGGAGGATTGGGCCAAAAAAAATCTGATGAGGTTCAATAAGGATAAGTGCAGGGTCCTGCACTTAGGACGGAAGAACCCAATGCACAGCTACAGACTAGGGACCGAATGGCTAGGCAGCAGTTCTGTGGAAAAGGACCTAGGGGTGACAGTGGACGAGAAGCTGGATATGAGTCAGCAGCGTGCCCTTGTTGCCAAGAAGGCCAATGGCATTTTGGGATGTATAAGTAGGGGCATAGCGAGCAGATCGAGGGACGTGATCGTTCCCCTCTATTCGACATTGGTGAGGCCTCATCTGGAGTACTGTGTCCAGTTTTGGGCCCCACACTTCAAGAAGGATGTGGATAAATTGGAGAGAGTCCAGCAAAGGGCAACAAAAATGATTAGGGGACTGGAACACATGAGTTATGAGGAGAGGCTGAGGGAGCTGGGATTGTTTAGCCTGCAGAAGAGAAGAATGAGGGGGGATTTGATAGCTGCTTTCAACTACCTGAAAGGGGGTTCCAAAGAGGATGGCTCTAGACTGTTCTCAATGGTAGCAGATGACAGAACGAGGAGTAATGGTCTCAAGTTGCAGTGGGGGAGGTTTAGATTGGATATTAGGAAAAACTTTTTTACTAAGAGGGTGGTGAAACACTGGAATGCGTTACCTAGGGAGGTGGTAGAATCTCCTTCCTTAGAGGTTTTTAAGGTCAGGCTTGACAAAGCCCTGGCTGGGATGATTTAATTGGGAATTGGTCCTGCTTTGAGCAGGGGGTTGGACTAGATGACCTTCTGGGGTCCCTTCCAACCCTGATATTCTATGATTCTATGATTCACTCTACAATAGTGGTCACCAACCGGTTGATCGCAATCAACTGGTCAATCCTAGAGAATCTCCCAGCTGAGTGCAATCTCCGGTGGTGCAGTGGGGCTGCCGTAATGGCAGGCTTGCTGCCTGCCTGCCCTGGCCCCATGCCGCTCCAGGAAGCGGCCAGCACGCCTCCCAGAGCCAGTACCCCATACCGCCCTCCTGCACCCCAACCCCAGCCCTGCCCCCCACTCAGAGCCAGCATCCCATACCCCTTCCTGCATGCCAACCCCCTGCCCCAGCCTTGACCCCCCTCCCAGAGCTAGCACTACATACCCCCTCCTGCACCCAACACTGTGCCCTACCCTGGAGCCCCCTCCTGCACCCAAACTCCTTCCCGGAGCCCACACCCCTTCCTGCACCCCAACTCCCTCCCAGAGCCCACTCCCTCCTGCACCCCAACACTCTGCCCCAGCCCAGCACCCCCTCCTGCACTCCAACTCCCTCCCAGAGCCCACACCCCCTGCCCCAGGCTCAGTACGGAGCCCCCTCCCAGACTGCAAATGCCTCTGCCCCAGCCCACAGCCTGCACCCCCTCTCGACCCGTGACCCCAGCTCGGTGAAAGTGAGTGAGAGTGGGGGAGAGTGAGAAATTGGGCGGGGGGGGAGAGGGAGCGGGGCAGTTCCTGGGTTGCCCTTAATTCAAAAAGTGATCAAGTGGAATAAAAAGGTTGGAGACCACTGCTCTACAAATAGAGAGACCTCCAAGAGAAGGCAGAAGACAAAGATTTTCGGAGGATTTAATAGTTAGCGTCTGCAACACTCCTCAAAACATGTGAAGTACTATACAGTGCTAAGTATTATCTAAGAGCTGCATCAGCTGCCCCTGCAGTATATAGAGGCCGCACTGTGCCTGTTACTACCTATGAGTAAGGCTGCAAGTCTTTTATGGAGGTCACAGAGTCCATGACTTTCCAGGACCTCCAGGCCTCCTGCAGCCGCTGGTGTGGCTAACCCCAGGGCCACCTGAGCAGCTGGGGAGGCCCTGGGCCAGCCACTGTTCTGCAGGCAACTTGTCTCGGACGGTGCCCCAGAACAGCGGTCCAGGAGCAGCAGCAGCATCCCAGGCTGCCCCCGCCCAGAGCACTGGCGGCGAGAGGGCTCCGGCCGCCCCAGCCTGGAGAAGCGGTGGCGGCGATAGGGCTCCGGCCCGCCCCCAGCCTGGAGAAGCAGCAGCAGCGGTAGGGCCCTGGGCTGCCCCCGACCCCCAGGAGCAGCAGCAGCGGTGGCGGCAGGGCCCTGGGCTGCCTCCCCACCCCCAGGAGCAGCAGCAGCGGTGGCGGCAGGGCCCCAGGCTGTCCCCGACCCCTAGGAGCAGCAGCATCTGCTGCAACACCCCCACCCCTCAGCATGTAAGATTTAGTTAGGGTTACTTTTAGTAAAAGTCAGAGACAGGTCACTGGCCGTGACTTTTTGGTTATTGCCCATGACCTGTCCATGACTTTTACTAAAAATACCTGTGACTAAATTGTAGCCTTACCTAGGAGTAAGGCTAAGATTTTGTCATGGATATTTTTGGTAAAAGTCACAGACAGGTGACAGACAATAAAGAAAAATTAACAGAAGCCGTGACCTGTCCGTGACTTTTACTAAAAATATCCGTGACATAATAGGGGATCTGCAGGTCTCCACACCTCGGCAGCAGGGCATCTGCGCAGAGGCTGGGAGCTCTGGGTGCTCCCACGACGGGTTGGGTGTTGGAACTCCAAGGTCCCCCACTGCCCAAGGCTGGGAGCTGTGGGGGCCCCCACCACCTGCAGCAGCCCGCAGCTCTCAGGTCTCTCCTGCTGCCTGTGGTGGCCAGGAGCTGTGGGGTACCCCTGCCTCCTGCAGCGGCCGGGAGCGGTGCAGCATGGCACCCCTGCTGCCTACAATTCCGGGGGCCCCTGGCAGCCCAGAGCTTGGGGGTTCCCCTGCAGCCCTTGATGGCCGGGAGCTGCTGGGTTCCCCCGTTCCTCACAGTGGCCAGGAGCTGTGGGGTGCCCCCGCCACCTCCTCCCTGCCCCCGTGGGCAGCGTGGGACCCTGCAGCTCCCGACCACCACAGACTAAAGTCACAGAGATCTCTGGAAATCACGGATTCCATGACCTCCACGACCTCGGTGACTAACCACCTATGAGCCACAAAACAAAACATTTCCCCAGCTTGTAGTTTAGGCATAGGCATGCTGTACAAAAGGTCAGTTTAATCCACAGACGGATTCATATTATTTTTCATAGCATGGCTCACTGTTTCATAGCATGAGATCACAAGAGACCCCTAATAGGAAAGGACTCGAGTATTTTTATTTTTTAATGCAATTTAGCAGCTGGAAGTGAGGCGAGCTGGCACCATGTGTCTAAACTCTTCTCCATGAACCACCAGGAAGTGCTCAACAGACCACGATGGGAATCCCTGGTTTAGTATATGGGATTATAACAAATTCCATAAAATGTAAAAACATTAAGCAAAAAATCTGCTAAATTGAACTAGGAGAGGAGTTCAGAAGACCACATAAAAACCAACACAAAAAAAGATGAAATTATGAACTACATGTAAACAAAAAGACAAAAATGAAAGCTGAACTGACACTAGATGAACTGTTTGACATTCTCTGAATGTGCCTGACTGCTAATCAAATCACTAATTATATTCTGTTTGCTATCGTAGTAGGTGCTATAAAATAATAAAACAATGAGGCACTACAATCACAAAAATTAATAGACACATCAGTTACTCTAATATGTACTTTGAAATGTCACCCTTAGTCTCTTTTCATACTGGAAAGGAGTTTATCGGGTCTGTCAGATTCTTCAGATTCTGTGCCCTGGCTAGAGCACTATATTTAGAGTAAAAGAAAAGGAGTACTTGTGGCACCTTAGAGACTCAAATAAATTTGTTCGTCTCTAAGGTGCCACAAGTACTCCTTTTCTTTTTGCGAATACAGACTAACATGACTGCTACTCTGAAACCTATATTTAAAATAGTAACTCAAATATGACTTCCCAGATACAAGCAGTGGGCTGAGCTTCTAGATGGCCAAAAATGAACTGGCACCCCAAGTAGGTAAAGGTTGTTTTTAGGGCTGTCAAGCGATTAAAAAAATTAATTGTGATTAATTGCATGACTAATTGCACTGTTAAACAATAATAGAATACCATTTAAATATTTTGGGTGTTTTGAGCTCACTTTATTTTTGATTACAAATATTTGCACTGCAAAAAAAAAAAGTATTTTTCAATTTACTTAATACAAGTATTGTAATGCAATCTCTTTATCATGAAAGTTGAACTGAACAAATGTAGAATTATGTACAAAAAAATAACTGCATTCAAAAATAATACAATGTAAAATTTTAGAGCCTACCAATCCACACAGCCTTACTTCAGCCAATTGCTCAGACAAAAAGTTTGTAAACAAGAAGCGGGCATTATCTCCTGTCAATTGTAACCAATGTCACCTGAAAATAAGAACAGGCATTCGCATTGTATGGTGGTAGCTGGCGTCACAAGATATTTATGTGCCAGATGCACTAAACATTCATATGTCCCTTCATGCTTCAACACCCATTCCAGAGGACATGGGGCCATGCTGATGACGCGTTCTGCTCAATAACGATCCAAAGAGGAGACCGACGCACGTTTACTTTCATCATCTGAGTCGGATGCCACCAGAAGAAGGTTGATTTTCCATTTTGGTGGTTTGGGTTCTGTAGTTTCTGCATCAGAGTGTTGCTCTTTTAAGACTTCTGAAAGCATGCTCCACACGTCGTCCCTCTGAGATTTTGGATGGCACTTCAGATTCTTAAACCTTGGGTCGAGAGCTGTAGCTATTTTTAGACATCTCACATTGGTACCTTCTTTGCGTTTTATCAAATCTACTGTGAAAGTGTTCTTAAAACGAACATGTTCTGCTGGGTCATCATCCGAGACTGCTATATACGGCAGAATGCAGGTAAAACAGAACAGGAGACATGCATGCAATTCTCCCCCAAGGAGTTCGGTCACAAATTTAATTAACACATTTTTTTTTTAAACAAGCATCATCAGCATGGAAGCATGTCCTCTGGAATGTTGTCCGAAGCATGAAGGGGCATACAAATGTTTCGCATATCTGGCATGTAAGTACTTTGCAACGCTGGCTACAAAAGTGCCATGCGAACGCCTGTTCTCACTTTCAGGTGACATTGTAACTAAGAAGCAGGCAGCATTATCTCCTGTAAATGTAAAGAAACTTGTTTGTCTCAGCGATTGCCTGAACAAGAAGTAGGACTGAGTGGACTTGCAGGCTCTAAAGTTTTACATTGTTCTGTTTTTGAGTGCAGTTATGTAACCAACAAATTCTATATTTATAAGTTACACTTTCACTACAGTACTTGTATGAGGTGAATTGAAAAATACTATTTCTTTTGTTTATCATTTTTACAGTGCAAATATTTGTAATCAAAAATAATAATAAAAGTGAGCACTGCACACTATGTATGCTGTGTTGTAATAGAAATCCATATATTTGAAAATGTAGAAAAACATCCACAAATATTTAATAAACTTCAATTGGTATTCTGTTGTTTAACAGTGCGATTAATTTTTTTGAGTTAATAGCGGGAATTAACTGTGATTAATCGACAGCCCAAGTTGTTTTTATTTATTTCTAAATACACACATGGGCCTTTGGGAGGACACGAGGTTCAAGACAACAGTTTTGGAGCTTCAACATGTTCTTTTAGGGTTATTTTGTCTTGTAAACATGGTTGATTTCAGCTGTCATTAGAATGACTACAAGGACAATGGTAGAATACATTTTACAACCAGGTGTATGTGCAATTTATATACCTTAGACCAGGGGCTCCCCAACATTTTTCCAGTAGGCACTGCGCCTCACTATTAACACCTCGAGGAAAATTACTAATGATTATATTCATATAAACTATAACACTGTAAATAAAGTATGTACTTTTCCTTTTCCTTTTAATGTAAAAAATCATAATGATAGAAAGCCCTAGTAATGTGCACTCAAAGAAATGCTTCAAGATCTTTGAAACCAAACAGTTTGACTGGAGAATGCAGTTGCACTGGTGGCGCACCTTGGGGCCACAGCCCACAGTTTGGGAACCTCTGCCTTAGACAAATGAACAGAATTTGGGTCATTTTTCTGAGTGCCCATATACTATGATAATGGGTTATCCAGAAATGTGTATACAATAACAATCTTGCTGAGAAGTCTGCTTACTGCTTGACCTCTCAACAGCATGCACCAGTGCACAGGCGCGGACTCTGTGGCTGCTCTGGGTCTGGAGCACCCACGGGGAAAAATTAGTGGGTGCTCTGAACACATGAGCAGCCAAGCTCCTCTCACTCCCTGTCCCACCTCCTCCTCCCTCCCTGAGTGTGCTGCATCCCTGCTCCTCCACCTACCTCCCAGTGCTTCCCGCCACCAAACAGCTGTTTGGTGGCACTTAGGACTTTTCAGGAGGGAGGGGGGAGGAGCAGGGACGTGGCACGCTCAAGGGAGGAGGCGGAAAAGAGGCAGGCAGGGGCAGGGACGAGCACCCACCGGGAACAGTAGAAGTCGGTGCCTACGCACCAATGGTTGCCTACCATCTTCTGCATCAACCCCATCTTGTTAGTAGAGAGTCTTGTAAACACTCCGCGTTCACGATTCTTGGGCCACTTCCTCCCCACCCAAGTTCATCTAATTACATCCTTTCTAAAAGGCCCATCACTACACAAGCTTAAGATATTAAAACAGAAAATAACAGACCTATAATTAAAAACAAATGAGGCTAGATAAAAATCTTACCTAAGCTATTTCCTCCACACCCCTGCAAGATCCGTCTCGCTCTCTTCTTTGAGTCTTCTGGGAAGCTTGGGCTGTCCAACAGGTTTGGGTATGTACAAAGTGCAACCACCTACAGTACCAAGAAAAACTTTGTAAACTGACTATTGCTATCAGTTGCTCAATGGCACTGGTTATGTTTAAGTTGTTAATATGAAAGTTAGCTCCTTTGAGGTGAAGGATATCAATAGATTAGGTCTCAAACCAATGAAAAATAAATCCCCCCCCACCCCCAAAAATCATAAAAAGTGTACATATTTGTCATCAGAATTTGGAACCGAATTAATAATGCTAAGAGCAGCAAATTTCTTTTTCCTTATTTGTATTACAGTTGATTGAGATTGGGGCCCCACTGGGCTAAGCACTGTACAATCATATAGTAAGGGATCATTCCTGCCCTGAAAAATGTACAATCTCAACAGAAAAAGGGATAAAGGAATAGCTATTTCTAGCACCATTTTACAGGTGAGGATAAGAGGAGTTGCCCAAGATCACTCAGCAAGTCTATGGAAGAAGTGGGAAATGAACCCCAGTCTCCCAGCCCTAGTCATACTTCTCTGAAATAACTTTTGCAGTCTTTATTTTACTAATTTGAATTGCTAAAGGTATTTAAATAAGAAATGAAGGGAGAACAGCAGGTAGAAGTGGAACCATGCTCTGAAGGAAATAAACTATGATGAAGAAATTTAAGCCACAGTGAGGGAAATCAAGAGGTCCCTACTGAGAGCAGCTTTCATTTGTCTCAATCTCTGCCTCATTTTGCATGCATTCACCAGGATGATATGGATGGGCCATAGTATCCTGGCTGGTCAGAGATGGTAGCAGAATTAATGCATGTATGTATATCACATGGTGAGCTGCACTGTTTTTATCATCTGTGTTTGTACAACGCCCAGTACAATGTGGCCCCAATCCTGATTGGGACCTTTGAGTGATGCCATAATATTAATAAATAAAATGCAATTTGAAGATTTTACATGCATAATTGCACAAGATGTTCACTGAAAATGTACTTGTAGCTACAAGTCTTTAGTTGTTCTTGTTTTGGTATAGTTTCCACAATATAACTCATGCCTGGATGCTAAACACATTCTTCAAAACTAGCCCAGAGATGTTAAGATATTAAGGTCCTTAAAAGATGCCTGCAACCCAATTTATGCATGCAAATACCTCTTGTGCACACTCAGATTGACTATTTGTGAACAGAGGTCTGCTATGCATTTAACTCCCCACATGCATATGCAAATACTTGGTCAGCAGGCTCAGAAGTGGTATTTGAACACACAAATCAGGCACTTGCAATTGGGTGTGTACAACTGTTTGTCCACACCTTTGAAAAGTCAGGCCCTAAAAGGACACTGTTGGATTAAAAACAGTCTATGTTTTCCTTACCTATATTACCAATAACTGGTTTGCTGGAAGAGGATGTGAGCAAAGGGCCAGGAGGTGGACATTTCAGGGGCATAAAAGAGGGAGAATACTGTAGAGGGACCCATGCAAAAGAGGGCCACAGTGGGGACTACTAGAAGGCAAACTATGGAGTTTTGATGGTAGAGGCACTACTGGAAAAGCTGAACTGGTAGCTCCATGTGTCACATCCCTTGTATGTATGGAAGTAACGTCCATTCACACAAGCAAACAAACAATTAAGCATGCAACATGCATAGGCTATAAAGCACAACTGGTAACATAGTGAAAAAACAATTGAGTAGGTGTGCATTACAGTCATATTGGGGGAATCAAATGTCTAGCTACAAGAAATTTTTCTAGCAAATCACGGTTTCTGAAATTTTTTGATATTCTATAGAGGAAACAGAATTAGAAACAATATTATTTTATAAAATTATTACCTGACGAAGGAAAGTGATGGGCTGTTGTCCCATTGCATGTGCATCACCAATGTTGGCCTTAATGACCTCAGTAAAAGGCTTTTTGATTCCCTGAAGTGAGACAATTCACAATGCGCTGTTAGTTCTAAAGTACACCAAGTTTTTCTATCATTTATTTTACCACTTAACTGGTATAGCTTATTTATTTCTTATTTATTATAATACAATAACAATAATTAGTAATATCTTTTTCACTGCATTTTTCATCAACAGATCTCAAAGCACCTTACAAAAGAAAAACAGGACACATTTTCAAAGCACGGCCTCTAGTTTTACCCACACATTTGCAATACAAAAGATGGACTTGAATTATATGTGTGTGTAGTTCTGGGCACAGACTCAAAGAAAAAAGGTGCACTTTGATGTCCTTGGAAAAATTTTCCCTCTTTCCCCGCTAATGCTAATAATTATTATTGTTTATTAATTGTTGTTATTATTATTAAGCTAGAACAGTGGTTGTGCTTAGTTAAGGAACGATGTCCCTATCCTGCTGTGACCCTAGTTGCCCCTCAGTACTAACTGGCAGAGGGCACACCATATCACAACTCCCATTAGGCTGGGCACATTCATTGAATCAACACCTTATTGTCATAAAAGGTGTTGCATAAGGTATCATACGCAAACCAGTAACTTGCAGGTTATTAGTATGATCATGTAATATATGTACAGGTGATGTATAAAGAATTATAATTGTATGCTGAAAATTTTTTTTAAAGATACTCTGCAAGCAATGCATAAGCCCTGCCTGTCCTAGACAAAGGAAAGTTATTTTGCCTCTTTTCCTGTGTCTACAATGTAAACTGAGCCAGGTAATACCTCAGAGGACAATGAAAAATACATTTGCATAGAAGGCAAACAAAGTCATAGAGCTAAATGAGCAGGAAAAAACATTTTAATAATCATGATTGAAGATGGAGCCTGCATCCCTAGAAAACCTTCCTGGCTCTTGAAACGGAGACAGTAGACTTTGGGAAGTATAAACAAGGGCAAAGAGCCATGTTAGCATCTATTGTCTAGGGCAGTGGTTCCCAAACGGGGGTTCATGAAATGTCATAGGGGGTTCTCAGGGAAAAATTCCCTAACGGTGGACAGAGCTGTCCCTAGGGAGCACGGAGCCAGCAGCCCTGGACTTCCAAGAGCTAAGCAGATGAAAGCAAGCAAATCTCTCACACTGAGGAGATTTAAACTTTAAGACTCCTTATAAGAAATGGAAAGGGAGGTGGATATCTTTTGCTGTTTTTAAAATTAAATAGGCAGCTAGTATTGTTTTTTAAAATTATTATGAAGAACAAGTTTAAGCATTGCTGTAAACTGCATTCTTTGCCTGGACTGCTCAAGACCTGAATGCTTGTGTAGGAGGAACTCTTTATGAGTTGGCTTCTTAAATACCACCATGCTGTTTCACATCTGATACTCCTTGATGAAACATAGGAGCCTTGTCTGATAACAGGCTTATTCAAAGTGATACAAGCTACGAAAGTGAGATCTTGGAAGAGTGTTGCCATTTTCATAATAAAAATACTGTAACGATAAAAAATAATTAATAATAAATAGCATGTAATAAGCATGTCATAAAAACAAATTTTATATTTCCAAGATCACTGCTTTTATAATTTATACTGAGGTAAAGGAGAAAATCCCTGGAAATATTCATTTTTAGGAGGGGGTTTGTGAGACTTAACATTTTAGTGAAAGGGGTTCACAGGTTGTCAAAGTTTGGGAACCACTGGTCTAGGGGACAAAGTAGTTCCCATTGAGCTAATGAAAAGTGGATCCTCTTGGCCTGAAAACCAAGAGTATCTGGAACTGAGAAACCTGCTTAAACAAAGACTGCAACGTGCTGAAGTTAAGTTTTAGTCACTAGAAAGCATGTTTTCTTTTGTTTTACTTTTAACCATATCTATGTCTTTTATTCTTACTTATCACCAGGGATCCTAGAAATCTGTTTGCGATGGAAAAACAAGGAATTTGCATTTTTACAGAGAATCTTTAGTTTTTACATTTTGTGAAAAAAATAAAAACATATATTAACTAAATTTTACTGAAAGTTCCAGTGTCACTTATACAATGGGCGCTACCTCCCCCTCTTGTGATCAATTTTGATTGTGCTTTAAATTTACATAGCTAAACATACTCCAATAAACCACTTCCGGCGTACAGTGGTTATTCAATGGCGTATAGGGATTCGTGTTTTAATGCAACTCATTTTTCACTTCAGCCTCCGTTACTGTTGTAATTGTAACTGAAGTTATGAAAAGATGCTGAAAACGTTAAAAAAAAATCACCCCATAAGACCATGTCACTGAGTTTGGTAAGGACAAATTTCACATTGGTGGTAGGCTTCGAACTTGCTTAAAAATTGTAAATATAACAATAAAACATTTTGTTCTACTGATACCTACATATATTGTGGCTAGGGAAACTAAAGTTCAGTGTTTTATTTTAATCGCAGAAAAACACAGATTTTTATGTTTTTCTATTGGAGAATTTGGGGGGTTTTATCATAGAAAACTAGGATCCCTGCTTATCACATAAATATCTGTTCTTTGTTAATAAACATATTCTTGTTTTATTACAAAATCATCTCAGTTCTGTGTATCAAACTGAAAGACAAAGTCCTCAGCTAAATTAACAGGCTGTATGATCTGTCTCTGTGGAGGCAGTAAAGTTAACTTCTGTGAGGGTCCAGTAAGAGAGACTGGACACTACAGGGGAGATGGCTTTGGGGAGATCAAGACTGGAAAGGCGGTTGGTCTCACCCTAAGGAGTAATCAGGCTGGTGGAAGCCAGGTTGAGGCCATTGTGCTGGGAGCATGGTATCAGGGCTCTGAGTCACAAGGACTCTGGGTCACACAGCAGGTGGTGACACAACCTCTTACTGGTTTGGGTGAACCTCCATAGTGTTACACTGGCATAATGAGTAACAAACTCTAGTAAAATAAATGTATTTTAAAGCACATATCTGAAGTCATTACATGCCAGTTTAGGAAGAGTTTAGAAATATTTTACAAGTATTTTTAGGCCTAGTCTACACAGGTATTGACCCAAGTTTAAAGAACCATGCTGCCAACAATGCCTAGAAGTTAGAGAGAACGTTTCCTGCACTACGAAACAAACAGAATTTAGCAATAGCTAGTTGCTAGATTCTATTATGGCCCAACTGGGTTTTAGATAAAGTTTGATCCAGCTTCTGTTGACAGGGCTAAACTATGGTGAAATCAAGTTTAAATGGTGGCCTTGGTAGACACCAAGCCTACAATACACTTTTAAAATGGATTTCACATCCATCAGGCCCCTGTCCACACTAGCCAGCTCAATCATGAGCCCAACCACATACTTCTTAGTCTAACAGTTTTGTCTGAATAAGCAGTGAAGCATGAGGTCATAATCAGAACCCAGCTCAGCCACAGCCAACTTTAAACAAGTCTCATAAAGCAGTGTTATAACGCAGCTGAAAGCCCCACTGTAGACTGAGCCTTTGGGTTCGGAGAGTTTTGATTCTATGACAGCTTTGTTTGCAGGGGCATACTGCAAATGACCAGAGGCAAGCAGTCCAACATACCAGAACACAGTTTTGTGGAAAGATAAAAATCTTAAATTGCACATAATCACATGCATTACTCACCCTGCCCAAAAGCAACAAGTGTCTTACACACCTGCCCCATAATATTATCTCAGGTAAAAGAATAGTTATAGAACCTGCTGGCGGGCCATGGGGAAAGAGAAGCCAGTCAGGAAATGTCAACAGATGATGCAATGGAGACCATAATGCCTCTATCTACCCTAGAGATCCTCCACAAGGCCTTTATACATTTCTGGCCATTCTGTAACTTATTCCCCCCCCCCCCCGCCTTCTTCCTCTCCAGACTGGACCTGAAACTACATCTGTGAGGTGGGCAGGATGAAAGGAGAGCATTTTGGGTCATCAGTGGTGGAGCAGGTTGACTGGGGTACCCAAACAGGAGAGAGGGAAGGGAGGGGAAGCAGGATGACTTGAGGAAAATAAAAAACAGGGAAAAATGTAAACAAGTTTAGTTCTTTTGACTATTTATTTATGCACTGTCTGCCTAATTAACGTTTGTGTCTTGTCTCATTAGACTGCAAGCTCAATGGCTAGAAAATGTGTCGTACTATATTATGTGTTTGCAGAGATACTAGGATTGGAGATTTTAGGTGTTAACTAATGTAAAAGTTAATAGTAAAAACACTAGCATTTAAAATGCTTGATCTGTGAAATCTAAACAGCTGGCTACTTTTTCTAGCCATACTTCTCCTATGAGGAATTGAATCCATTACGAGAATAGAAGGAAAGCACTTGAACACTAGCTTGTAATCAGAGCTCTCTTTAAAAGGATAAAAAGAATAGAAAATAAAACTTTAAGTGCACTGGTTTGTAGGACCAGGCAATTGGACTGTCTTCTTTTGTCTGCATCAAGTGTTATGAACGGGACTGTTACGGTTACATTTCTTTATCAAGAAGCCAGTGGGTATTAGCATAGAGACTAGATGTGGTGAAGGTAATAATGGTCCCCATGGGCATGTGAATTCTTAAGATCTTAGTCGATTTCTGTTACTGCAGATGATGCCATTCAGAGACAGGAAAACGATAACATTCAAGCTTCCTTTGAAATGGAACAGGTAGAGAGGGAAGACGCAGCTGAAGGTCTTAACTTATCCCGATTCAATAGACTCAAAGAATACATTTTTCAAAATTTTAAGTCAACACAATTTAAAAGACACACCCTTTTTGCTTGTCAAGACAGAGCGTTCTGGGTTTAATGCTGACAGGAGAAGTGCTTGGAATGAATTACAGATCCTTCATAATTCAAAATCTGATTTTTAGGGTTCAGCAGTTTTACTGAATCTGTATTACATCCATTCCTGCTCCTCAGCATCCAGTATCATTTCTGACTAATAAAATAATGGATTGGTAATATGTTGCTTTCTTCAAATAAGTTGGAGGTCCACGGAGAACAAAGACCATCTTCATTTGATTTTAAGTTTAAAATTACAAATAAAAAGGCTCAAAGAAATGGTCAAAATCAACTCTGGAAAATGTAGCCAAAATTCCTACTCACAGTAATGGCAGTTGCTCTTGCTTACAATGAGGCTGGATTTGGTTCACTGTGTAAGAGGTGGAATTTTGCCTTAGAGTAAGATACTATATTATGCTTGTTCTGAGCTGTAAAACACATTTCAAAGGGACCACATGACAGTTCCCGAGCCATATATTAACAAAACTGGAACAGAAACATCTTGACAAACAAGACAAATGACCAACAAAAACAAGCCATGCAGCTAGAGACCCCTCCATCTTCTCACTTTTCATCCATGAATGCCATAGCATTCCTTGATTGTTTTTTTTTTTTTTTTTTTTTTAAAAGGAGGCCTACAGAAGCCACTTCTTCATCTAGTGAAGTGCAAGAGTCTAGCCTTTCCTCACATAAGGCGGAGCTCCCAGGTTAACCTGTCACAGGAGGGAGGGGAAGAGATTAGTTTAATGAGGTCTAGCCAACCTCATAGCAGTTAGCGTCTGAATCGCAGAAAAGTAAATATATTACCTGCTCCTTAAATCTAGGCTATGACTTCCCTGCCAAAAAGTGTATGCAGGAGTTGGTTTGTAGTTTTTTAAAAGCACAGTAAGTATCTCACTGTAAAATCCCAGTAGAGACAAGATACCTGAAGCTTTTACCATGAGGTAGCTAGGCAAGGTCAACTATACCCCCCTCCCCCCCCGACGATGACTGACCTCACCTAACTTACTTCATGGTAAAACTACAGTGCCTTGCCTCCACTGTGATTTTTCACTTGGATGGCTAACGCACACTAGTTATCTAACAGTAAAAACCTACCTTTCTTTAGCAGTAAAGAGAGAGCCCTAGTTAGTTAACCAACAAAAAACATCAATTCCTTGGAACCCCGTCTGCCACACATGCCCTCACCTTTCCTCATTCTGGAGTTAACAGTTAGCGGTGGAATCCTTTCAGAGGAATGTAGGAAACAGGAATAAATTTATGCATAACACAACTGTAATTTTTTCCATTTCTGCTTCAAGGTCTCACCCCCCTTTTTTTTTAAATGAAGAAAGGGCCAGAAGTTGTGCAAGTCTGGGTCTTGAAATAGAAGCTGCATTGACAGCTCTGTATACTGAAGAGGTATTTTGGGGGAGGGGGAGAAGAGGCGGGTGAAGGGGAGATTAAGAACCAGTGAACACAATAAGCTGTTGTGCAAGTGTCCAAGTGCTTCACCTCAAATCTGGGGATGAAAGGCTTGCTCTTTAGCCCTTCTGCTGAGATTGTCAACAAGAGGGATAATTGCAGGGATGGTGGGTTTTGACTGGAACCGGACTGAAGTTATGACAGGCAATAACTTTCAGTTGCTACCTTCTTGGGCTGGATTTCAACAGGCAACCTGGAAACAAAAGGTTCCATCATCCCCATTAACATTCCCTTTCCTCAGTCTGTGGGTCATCTCCTTTGGAATAGGTTCAGTTTGCCTCTTCTACCGCTGCAGCACTCCTCCTTTTTTTGAAATCCCCACTACCTCTTAAGAAGCCAGATCAGCAAATGCTTCTTATTTTCAGTCTTTGCCCATTCTTGTCTCTCTCATTGTTTCACCTTCATCTCCATCTCTTCCTCGCTCCTCTCACAGGTCTCAGCTCTCTAGCGGTGCCACATTAGAGAACCATTTCTTTTTTTAATTCCTTACATAAACCAGGCCTGTCTGTTTTGTGGATTGCACAAATAAGAGAAGGCTACATAACTAATGGGAAGAGAAGACAAAAAATTTTCACCACGACTGAGCTGGGTACCCCAGAGGCCAAGTATTTAAAAAAAAAAAAAAAAAAGACCTAAAAAGCACCACCCTCGGGCACCTAACTAATAGGAACTTCAAGGCCTGAATTAGCATTCTAATCTTCTGTTATTAAACCAGCTCTCAAAAGCAAAAAAACCTGACCTGCTTACCACAGAGCATGGCTTTGAGTTTGTGTTATGCATGTGTAATTCAAGCTGACAAAAACTGTAGTTGATGGGGAAAGAGAATGAGGAGTCTGGATTCTGACTTGAAATAGCAGTGCTGAGCTTTAATGTCCCCTGGAGTAGGATGAGGTAATTGGTGGTACTAAAAGCCAGTGGCTACGCTACAAACAACAGGAGTATGTTGCAAAAGATGATTATTTTTATTTAAATGTACCAGCGAGATTCCAGTCAGAGGAATGTCTATGAACATAAAAAAAAATATGTAAGATTTAATTATAACATTTTTTAAATAAAGGAATAACATAATACTCAGGACATGTGATTAGGCCTTCCATTAAAGAAACTCCTAAATTATAGTGGAATAACTTGGAAAAGATTTTGCCATTATATTTCATGAGAAGACTGAATTATTGTGTCTTGTGGATTGCATTCTGCTGAACACATATAGCAGTGTTTATCAGGGCATGGTGTAATTACCCTGGAAAAATAAATTAGAAGTTTGGGGAACATTTTTAAAAGTTGCATGTTCTTCTGAAGAACGTTTTTCCATTTAACTATCAAAGCAGTGGAAATAAGGTCTCTGTGCAAATTGTAAAACTAACGGCATATCGCATAACATTCTCTTTGTTCACAACGTGATTTTATGCAGAAAAACATCAAACAAGTAACGTTTACCAAAATCATAAAACGATTCAACTTTCTCATCCTAACCTGCATCAGTTTGCACCAGTGTTACAGAAAGCAAGATTTCACTACTCCAGTGGTCAATCCCATCAATCTTGATCGACTGGTCAATCCCGGGGACTCTCCCAGAAAACTGCGATCTTCCTGCCTTCCACAGTCCCACGCCGCTCTCAGAAGCGGAGAGCATGGCCGCACAGCCCCAGGAGTGCGAGGGAGCAGAGGTCTCCGCACACTTCTCCTGCCTGCAAGCACTGCCCCCGCAGGCTGTGAACAAGGAACTGTGGCCAATGGGAGCTTTAGAGGTGGTGTCTGCAGAGAAGGACAGTGTGCAGAGCCATGTGCACCCTGCCCCCGCAGGGACTGCAGGGGTGCGTTAGCCCCTTCCAGGAGTGGCATGGGGCCAAGGCAGGCAGGAAGCCTGCCTTAGCTTCGCTGCGCCGCCGACCAAGATAAGTGCCGGCCAGCGGGAGGCTGCACCCCAACCCCCAGCCCTGATCCCCTCCCAGAGCCAGTACCCCAAACCCCCTCCTGGTTCCCAACGCCCTGCCCCAGCCTGCAGTCCCCTCCTGCACTCCAACCCCCTGCCCCAGCCCTGACCCCCCTCCCAGAGCCAGCACCCTGCACCCCCCCCCCCGGCTCCCAATGCTCTGCCCCAGCTCGGAGCCCCCTCTTGCACCCAAACACCCTCCTAGAGCTTGCACCCCTCACCCCCTCTTGCACCCTAAGCCCCTGCCCCAGCCCTGACCCCCCTCCCAGAACCAGCACCCCAAATCCCCTCCTGCACCCCAACCCCTGTCCCAGCCCGGTGAAAGCAAGTGACGGTGGGGGAGAGTGAGTAACGGGGCAGGGGGGAGATGGAGTGAGCTGGGTAGATCCTGGGTTGCCCTTAAATTCAAAAAGTGGGCGTAAAAAGGTTGGAGACCACTGCACTACTGTATCTTCCTTTTACATAACATGTGCAGGCAAATGAGGAAGAACAGTTCTGACTGTCTTGATGAGGTCAACAGCTATCTCCAGGAGAGGTTTCTCTATCGCTTTCTCCCCCTGCTCAGGACATATTAGGCTAAACATCAATTTTCATATTAAATTAGCCATCCTGTGTTTGAGTGTGATCAATAATTCATTTCATTTGTGTTTTTTTCTGAATGTCAAATCATATATCTGCATGTCAGTGTCTAAACTGTTTGTTGTTGTACCTTTCCACAGCTCCAGGACACTGTCAACCCACATTTAGCCTTAAATTAGGCTAGTAAGTCAGAAGAGACGTTTCCATGCAATTTAAAAACCTCAAAAGGAAAAAAGAAAAAAAAAAAGAAAAGGAGTTACCAAACAAACATTCACACCAGTACTTTTAACCCAAACATTACAGCACATGAAACCTGAAATTAGGACTATTAAAGTTGAAGTGATTTCATTACTGCCATTGTCCAAACAGAGTTAAGTGCAGAAAGTAAACCAACGGCTTAAATAGTGAAGAGTAAAATGAATATAAATTTTTTCACTTGAACCAATATAAGTTGTTACTGACAACTGAATAAAGAACTATTTGTATACAACGTGTGACTTAATTTGACAGTTTCACTTTAGAAGCTACTACTGTCAGATTGCACATTTCAATTCTGAGCTGTAGCTCTTACCCCTCAAACATACTTCAATCTCCAGGCCCACTCAGTTCTTTACCTACCATAGAGGTGGGGAATCTTTTTTCTACCGGGGCCATTGACCCACAGAAAAAAAAAAAAAAAAAAAAATCAGCCGGGAGCCACACACAGACCCACAGCGGGCAGAGGCTCGGGGCTTCCCCCTGCAGCAGGGCAAGCAGGTGCTTCCAGCTCCAGCCCCGCGGGCGGGTCATGGAGGTTCAGGTCTTCCCCTTAGGCTCTGGGGTGGGGCCAAAAATGAGGAGTTGGGGTGTGGGAGGGGGCTCCGGTAATGGAGGGGCTGAAGGCTCCGGCTGGAGGTGAGGGCTCTGGAGTGAGGCTGGGGATGAGGGGCTTGCGGTGCAGGAGGGGGCTCCGGGCTGGGGCCAAGGGGTTTGAAGTGCAGGAGCGGGCTCAGGGCTATAGCAGGGGGTTGGCGTGTGGGAGGGAGTGCGGGCTCTGGGAGGGAGTTAGGATGTGGGAGGGGGTTCAGACCTGCAGGAGGGAGTTTGGGGTGCAGGCTCCGGCTGGGCAGTGCTTACCTCAGGCAGCTCCCAGTCAGCGGTGCAGTGGGGCTAAGGCAGGCTCCCTGCCTGCCCTGGCTCTGTGCTGCTCCCGGAAGTGGCTGGCATGTCCGGCCGCTAGGCGGAGGGGCCAGGCGGCTCTGCGCAGTGCACGCTGCCCGTGTGTGCCACTCCCACAGCTCCCACTGACCACGGTTCCTGGGTAATGGGAGCTGCATAGCTGGCAGTGGGGGCAGCACACAGAGCTTCCCTGATCGCCCCTCCACCTAAGGGCTGCAGAGACATGCTGGCGAGCCGGCGCTTGTGGCTCCAGCCTTGGGCGGGGGGGGGGGGGGGGAAGGACGACACCGAGGCTTCAGGCTTGCGGCGTGGAGACTTGCTGCGAGCCGGACAAAATGAATCTGCAGGCCAGATGCATAATGCTGGCAAGAGTTTCCCCACCCTTGGCCTACCAGTTAGTGTCAAGAGGTTGGTGCTTTTTGTGACGAGGACACATGTTTACTGGGATATGGACTTGCTCAATCCCTCCTATATCATATTAGCCAATAAGCAGCAATCAGAAAGTAGCCACTTACAGTCACTACCAACCCAAACTAGCATCCCATAGGTGAAAAGCTTTAGGACCCATTACCAATCTCTTGAGCCATGTAGTCCCCATCCCAAAACTTTGTTGTTGATCAAGCATGATTTGGGAATGGGAGGGGGGGGAAGAAGAAAGGTTGCAAGTGATACCTATTCAATCATTAAAAAGACAGAATATTTTTTCTTCAGCCCCTTTGATACATCATCATTAAGGCACAATAGAGATGAAACCTGGAGTTTTGTCATAATCACTCTTCAGAATTATAAATCAAAAGGAACATGTTCTGTGGACTCAAGAGATTATGACTTGAAATGTTTTTAATTGGTTAGACACTAAAATGTTACTGCTTTCGCACAATGAACAGAACACCAGTGATGTTGGGTTAGTGGTAGAAATCCCATCCCCACATTCTGAAAACCAATGTACATAGGCTTAGGTATAATACCTCACATTTCAGTAGCTAGAATAAGAGAAAAGTTGGGGTTTAAACAAATAGCAAGATGGTGAATTCATGAGAAAAAAATCAGTGAATGACATGAGCAAGGGAGGGAAGTTGGTACTTAATTCCTGAACTGAAATAACATTTTTAATGAATATTTGGGTTTGTTGGGGAGAAAACCTGGATTTGTGCTGGAAATGGCCCACCTTGATTATCATACACATTGTAAGGAGAGTGATCACTTTAGATAAGCTATTACCAGCAGGAGAGTGGGGTGGGAGGGAGAGAAAACCTTTTGTAGTGATAAACACCCATTTTTTCATGGTTTGTGTGTATAAAAACATCTTCTGTATTTTCCACAGTATGCAGCCGATGAAGTGAGCTGTAGCTCACGAAAGCTTATGCTCAAATAAACTGGTTAGTCTCTAAGGTGCCACAAGTACTCCTTTTCTTTTTGCGAATACAGACTAACACGGCTGTTACTCTGGAAAGGGGCACTGAAACTTTGTCTAAACTAGGGGGAATGTATTTGAGGCTGGGGGACACATACTGGCAATTGCTGGGAGGTGACAATAAAACAGCATTAAAATGGAGTACATTGCATTGGGTGCTTAGAATCAGATGGGACACCACTGTCTCCTTAAAGGTGAGTGACTGCAGACCCTATTGTGGAGTTCAACGGGATGAACTTTACTCACCCTGGTCTGAAAATGCTTCCTACATATATTGCAAATAAGACTTCTGGGATGGTGGCAATGATTAAACTATCTCAGCACTGGGAGTATTTTGAGCTCAATCCTTCAGAATACAATGGTGATTTGTATTAAATTAACTTTTGTAACAATAGATCAAAGAAAATTCCATTCCAAGAATGTGTTGATTTGAAAAGTAGGAGAGGTCAACAATGAGCATGCATTTCTACAACAAATATTTTGCTCTTCAATATATTCTGTTTAATTTTTAATTTAAAAATATGACCATCATATATCTTATTTTAAAAAATCCATTTCCAACTCAGCACTAAAAAGGGTCAACAAAACAGAATCCCCTTACCCTGCCTCTTCCAATCACTATACCACCACCATGTGCTGCTTAGTCTTCTCCTCGGAAAAAGTCAAAGTGAGGAGATGAACTTTGCACCAGGCCTCGAAAGTTAGCAATTTCTAGCAGTTGGGAGAAGCAAATTGTAGATGTTGAAGGCCCTCCCCTGAAAGCACACTGCCTCGAGCCCTTCTGAAATTCAAACCTACTCCTACCAAAGGGACTACTACCAGAAGTAGCAGAGTTACTCTCACTATCACAATGGTGCTCAAACACGGAAAGGGTCTACATGGTAGCCTTGACCCAAAGCATGGAAATTTTATCTTGCAGTTGGTCAGAAAGTGACGTTTTTCCTGCGGAAAATTTTGGTCAAAATCTGAAAAATTTCTATTTGAAAATGCCACTGCAATGTCTCATGAGAGCTCCATTTCATGTGCCTCATGGCCCACCTCTTCTCAATGGCCCAGTCCTCCTGGCTGGACCACATTTCCCATGATACAACACAGTCTTCTCCTGCTTGCTAAGCCACCATGGTGCATCAAGGGAGACACAGCCCAGCTGGGGAGCCCAGACAACAGAAAACTGGTGGCATCTCCCAATAAATAAATCAGTTTTCAGCCAAAGTTTTGGGGGTGTTTGGTTTTTCAACAAAAGTAAAAATCTTTTGCAGAAAGCTGACACTTTTTGCAAAAAAATGTTATATATTTCCATTTAGTCAAAAACCAAATTAACATTTCGGACAGCCCATTATCTACAGATTAAAAACTTCACTTTTTTTCACATTGATGCAAGCTGGAATCCAGTGAAATCCATGCAGTTCACATACAATGTGCTCCACCTGCACAACTAAGCAAGCGATCTTATTCTATTCCAGCTGGAATTTCAAGGTGGTCTTCAGGGTTAGACCCACATACATTACACTGCAAGAGAAACTTAAAAAAAAAATAAGCAAACTCCAATGTCCAAAATAGGAGGGAGTTCAAGAAAAAACATTTTCTTCAATTACCAAAATTAATCAAAACCTCTTCCGTCAAAAAGTGAGGAGGAAAAACGGCGTGTAACCCTGAAATGAAAGAATGATACTGCAAAGTGAATAGGACACTACTGGCCACCATTTCAGAAAAGTACAATAAAATGATGCAAAAAGAAAAGGAGTACTTGTGGCACCTTAGAGCCTAACTAACACGGCTGTTACTCTGAAACCTAATAAAATGATGAAGACACCAGGCTAAATCTCCCAAAACGCAGTGGACACCTATCCAGGACAGACTGCCTGAGGGAGAGGCTTTTTATTTAATACTTTGGTAATGTGTTCAGCTTGACATGCCAATATGAAATGTAATTGGACTGAAAAAAATTAATGAGACCGTTGGTCACTTCTTAATAACTATGGCACAGTTTATATTAAACAGAGAGTTTCAACCTCTTATGCAAAAGAAGATGGGGGAGGGGAAAAAGGCAACTTTGAACACATGCACTTCCTAAGAATGAGGAGCAGTCATTAACAGGACTGACTGACAGAGCCAGAAGAGTACCCAGAAGTTACCTACTACAGGACAGGCCCAACAAAGAAAATAACAGAACGCCACTAGCCGTCACTTTCAGCCCCCAACTAAAACCTCTCCAACGCATCATCAAGAATCTACAACCTATCCTGAAGGACGACCCATCACTCTCACAGATCTTGGGAGACAGGCCAATCCTTGCTTACAGACAGTTCCCCAACCTGAAGCAAATACTCACCAGCAACCACACAAAAAAAATCACTAACCCAGGAACCTATCATTGCAACAAAGCCCATTGCCAGCTGTGTCCACATATCTATTCAGGGGACATCATCATAGGGCCTAATCACATCAGCCACACTATCAGAGGCTCGTTCACCTGCACATCTACCAATGTGATATATGCCAGCATGTGCCAGCAACACCTCTCTGCCATGTACATTGGCCAAACCAGACAGTCTCTACGTAAAAGAATAAATGGACACAAATCAGACATCAGGAATTATAATATTCAAAAACCAGTCAGAGAACACTTCAATCTCTTTGGTCACTCGATTACAGACCTAAAAGTTGCAATTCTTCAATAAAAAAAACTTTAAAAACAGACTCCAAGGAGAGACTGCTGAATTGGAATTAATTTGCAAATTGGACACAATTAACTTAGGCTTGAATAAAGACTGGGAGTGGATGTGTCATTACACAAAGTAAAACTATTTCCCCATGTTTATTCCCCCCCACTGTTCCTCAGACGTTCTTGTCAACTGCTGGAAATGGCCCACCTTGATTATCACGACAAAAGGTTTCTTTTCTCTCTCCTGCTGGTAATAGCTCACCTTACCTGATCACTCTCATTGCAGTGTGTGTGGTGTATTTCATGTTCTCTGTGTATTTAAAATATCCCCACTGTATTTTCCACTGCATGCATCCGATGAAGTGAGCTGTAGCTCATGAAAGCTTATGCTCAAATAAATTTGTTAGTCTCTAAGGTGCCACGGCTGCTACTCTGAAACCTGTCATTAATATGGAGGTGCCTGGGGGGTATGAACCTCACTGACAAGGGGTTGGCATCCCTTCTCAACACAGAGAGAAGGGGAAGACACTCCATCTGCCATCTCTCCATCTTATCATTCTGTTCATAAAAAGCCACCCACTGCTTGTATAGAACAGCATTCTACTAGCTGGGGGTTTGTTTAAGAAATAGATGTTAAAAGTGCATAATTGTGCCTCTCAGAATGCTGTTAAGGATTCAAGGAAAGAAGTGATCAACTTGAGCACAAAAGCAAGAGAGGAAAGTGTTGACTGCAGCTGCTTTTGCATATTTAGGTGGATCACAACGTTCTTTGCAGATACACTTACTCAGCTTTTTCACATATCCTGCTCCTTCCCCTTCCCACTAGGCACTAGTTGGCTCAGTAAACTATGTTTGTTTTATCTGTCTTCAGCCGATGCATAGTCATGTGGACCTAAATACAGATGGTCATTGATAATATTCCATTGTGCTGTTTTGAGAAAAAAAAAACTTGTTTTTTTACATGGAAAAATCTGCCACATAAGCAGAAACCAAACAGGTGAAAATTACATTTTATAAAAACCATTAGCAGTGACTTTTTCCTATGTTAACAAGGAACTCTCAGGTACTTTGTGTATCATGGACGCATATGCTTACAGAGAGAAGGATGGAAGAACTGGGAAAATATATTCATTTGTTTTCCAGGTTACATAAAAAGGCTTTTTCCAACCATAATCAAGGTAGGGGACAACACTAGTTAGCAAAAGAAACATACACTCACCAAATATGCTGGAAGTGTTTATATTTTGTTCCTAAAACCAGAGATCGCACAGAGTTCCATTGTATGACAGAGTGACGGTGAGAATCCTGCAAGCAAGTTTTAGAGGCCAATCCCCAAGAAATGTTTTGGAATGTAATGCATGGGAGGGATAGCACAGAGGGAGCAAACTGCATAAGAGGCAGAGAAATCCTACACAAGTATTCCTCTTACACAAGCATTCAGGTCTTGAGAAGTCCAAGCAAAGAACGCACATTACAACAAAGCTTAACTTGTTCTTCATAATAATTTTAAAAAACAATACTAGCTGCCTATTTAATTTTAAAAACAGCAAAAAATATCCACCTCCCTTTCGATTTCTTATAAGGAGTCTTGAATTTCAAATCTCCTCAGTGTGAGAGATATGCTTGCTTTGATCTGCTTAGCTCTTGGAAGTCCAGGGGCTCCGGGCTGCTGGCCCTGTGCTGCCCAGGGTCCCTAGGGACAGCTCTGTCCGCCATTAGGGAATTTTTCCCTCCCCGAGAACCCACAATTTGGGAACCACTGTTCTAAGCCCACAGGAGAGAGCTCTCCGGTTGGCTTAACTAGTTCAACCCTTGAGAGCAGCAGTAGCTGAAACTCTCCCACCAACACAGCGCTGTCCACATCAACACTTATGTTGCTCACGGAGTTGGTTTACTCACACCCCACAGTGACAAATTAATCTGACATAAGCTGTAGTGTAGACATAGCCTTAATGACTTCAGCTTGAAAAAAGAAGAAGGGAGTAGCAGGGACCTGAAGTATTCAAAACTACGATGGGTATAGTGGATGTGATTAAGATCTTTTCAGTTCTAGTGATAATACATGTTTCAGAGATATTCCCGATATTTAAAACTGGGAACACCACTTAAACTTATAGTAGCTCTAAAATCAGAGTGAATATTTTAAATGCATCCACTGTATAGGGAAAACTAATCACTCACCTTTTTGTGTAAACACAAAGGGGCACTGGATTACACCAAAGAGAGTTAGAGGGCCAAGGCAGAAAAAGAAAAATAATACTACTTTCACAGTGTATATGTCAGCTGACCTGTTCAATTATGCCGGAGACAGTAACAAATGTTACTGGAGAGAGCATCTGTTTATTGTCTTTTTCCTCTTCCACCTCCAAAGAGGCCTGGCTAGTTTTGTAACTATAACAACACTTCTTGTACATATAGTGCTACACTACATTAGATTAAGATTTTAAAAGAACAAGGACAGTTAACTGAGTATTTTTGGGGGGAGTGAGGGGGGGGAAGTATTGATATTATTTATTTCTTCTGCCCTAGCATCCATGTCACCAATCAGGATGAGGGCTATATTACTCTAGGTATTGTGAAGTTACATAAAATGACAAGACATTTCCCACAAAATCCATTAACAAAAATGGGTGATAACAAAAACATGCTTTCATTCAGCAGCACCCTCACTCAACTTCAAACAAAACGTGGTATGGGGCGAAAATTAGTTAAGTTCTAATGTAAGAGTCTAACAAAGGTAAGAAAATTGTTTTAAGTATTAATTTTTAACCTGCCCGTCCATTTATATAGAACTTCACCGCACCGCATTTTCACCCTGTCAATGCCTTATCTAGAAGTGGTTACAAAGCCATTTCCTAAAATGTTAGGAGAAGCAAGCGTGGGGGAAGTAGGGGGCTTGAGAAAGCGCTGAGATGTTCCAAGGCTGTGTCTGATATTTACCACGTTTTCTTTTGCTAATTCTGCCGCTGGTTATCAACGTGCAGGAACGTGCCTTCCTTCCAGGGTTCCCCCAGCCCCAATCAGGAGCTGCGGCATCGGAGGAGGGGCCAGGGGCTGGCCCAGCACGGCCCCCGGCAGATAGAGAGCAACACCTGGCCCATCGCCCTCTGCCGGGCACCCAGGACTGGAGGGAAGTGGTCCGGGAACCAGCGCGAGCGCTCATCCCAGCCGCGCCACGCGCCTCACCTTCCGCAGCTCCTTCTCGATCTCGCCAGCTTTCAGGACAATGGGGCCCCTCACGGCGTACTCCACCGCTTTCACCTGGGGGTTCATGGACTCCAGCGTCAGGATTTTCTCCCGGCTCGTCTTCTCGTTGATTTTCACCGCAGAGGCCTTGGCAGCGCTGTTCCAACGCACCAGTCTTTCTCTCCCCGGACAAGTGCGCTGCGTAAAGCGCTGCTGGTGCTGTTTTCCCTTCACCAGCGAGGCAATACACCGCAAAGCCACGTCTCTCCTTCCATTCCTGCAGGGTGGCCCTTTACAGCCCGGGCTTGCCGCAGTTTGCTTGGCAAGCACTGCAAACCGATGCATGCTCCTGGCGGGTAGTCGCTTCCAAATAATAATATATTATTTTTACAAATTGGAAATATTAAAAATCTACACAGACAAATAAAAGGTGCAACGACAAGAGATTCCGGTGGACAGGCACAGTTACAAGTGCATGCTCAGTTCTCTGCAGTCTCCCCCACATCCAGATTCTTGGAACTTAATTGCAAGGCACAATTGATCTTGCAGTGCCACCAGATTATCAATAAATCCCACCATTGCAATAGTTTAGCGTTGGAGAAAAAATTAAAATAAAAGCAAAAAAGATCTCTGCATTAATACATTGTCCCGGGGAAAGCCATTTAGCTCACAACTGCAAACCACCACACGCCCAAACCCTCTGCTACTAGTAGCCTGCTTCCCAAGCATGCAAAAAGTAACAGAGCTTGCACCAGCCTGACTACCCGTCGCACTGCTTGGTGGGGTTTGTAGTTCTTACAAACTCTCCACAGCGCCTGCCCACAGCATCAGGTGATGAGGCAACAAACTACCCTATCCAGACTCTCTTCAAAGCAGGGCTGCGTACGTCATGTATCTTCCTTGTGTCGGCTGTAGGCTGAAAAGGAATCGTGGGGTGGAGGGAGCCGATGCACGTTAAAGATGCCGTATGGTATTAAATAAAGGTGGCGACTGCCGAATAAATAATGTAGCTATTTCCCTGCTACCACCCCTCTTTAGAGAAAAAAACAGCAGAGATATCCGGTATCCTCCATGAGAGCTAGCAGCAGGTTTGGAGACTGGTACGAGCCTTTGCTGCATCATCTTGGAGCTAGGACCGAGTAAGGCAGTACTTTAAAAGGACACTTACATTTTAGAAACACGATTACTTTGCATTTGTCATCTGAAAGTCTCAAAGCCCCTTACAGATGTTCGTTAAACTACACAGACATTTGGGGTAAGTAATAGTGTTATTCCCAGTTCATGGATATGAAAACTGAGATATAGAGAGGTTAAAATGCTTTCCCTAGGATTACAAAGCAAGTCTGGCTTCCAAAACCCCACTTAAAGTATTAGATCATACTCCTTTTGTTTCAATTTCATTTTTTTGTATGCTGTTGTTTTAACGTATTAGAAACATTATAATCTCTTTTCTCTGCTGATGTTTGTCCCTGTCCATTTGGCAAAAACCGATCCCCTCTCTCCAGCCCTTGCTTCCTATCTCCTTGGAGTTTAAATTTTAACTTGACTTTCTAGTTTATTTCTTGTTTCATCTATATATCACCGCATCTGTCGCGTGCTGATGATGATTAGCCAGCTCATAGGTTGGACGGACGTTAAATTACAATAAGTGCTCAAGGAAACAGTAGCAATTTCTGGCACTCATTTTCCCATTCCAGCATGTTCTCCTAGACTAGCTCCCCCTTCAGAAAATGAAAGGTTTTCCTCTCTTTCTGCTTATTCTTACTAGCTGATGGGAAGGGCAAGGCTCTTTTCTTCTCTTGGTGGTTCATTCGTATTTTCATTAAAATCAGCTGGAGTTTGGCCACTTACTTCAGGGGGACCGGGAGCAAGAGCAGGAAAGAGAGGTTTCTAGGGGGAGGTGGACAGGTGCATGTGGTCTCTATGGTTCCTCTCCAGGCTATTATGTGGGAGGAGGCCCTTTCTCATTTGTCCTGGCTCGGAGGTAGGGATTGTGTTCTTCTTTCCAAGCTGATGCATAGAAGGAAAGCTGTTGGGGAAGACAGGAGGTTTTCTGTTTTAGCTGCACTTGCTCTCCCTGTCCCATAGGATAGAGATCCTTGTTGGTTCATTCTCTCTTTGACCACATCACCAGGCTATTTAGTCTTCTGTTCTGTGCAGTATAATGTTGTAAGCTCTAAATTTCTTTTGGGTTCCTTCTTTATGTGCTGCAAAGACTCTCCTGGTATTTTTACTCTCTTCCTTGAGATGCTTATTAGGTCCCTACAATAAACTCCCTCCCGCAACCTTCTTTAGCTATGTTCTTTTGTAACTATGTTGTAATCTGTTTGTTGTTGTATACTACACTTTCTATGCTGTTAGGGTTAACAACACAGTTCTCCCTTCCCCCCAGAAAAACCAAAATCAACAACAAGAGACACTGGGGAGCACCATGTGTTAGGAATTCAGGATTTGTTTGGTTGCAGTTCAAACAAACATTCATGGTTTAAGATATTTGTAGCCTGTCTTGTACAGGCTGATGACCTCTTCCATAGTGGAAAATGGATTTTAAGACTATGGTAATGCTACTTTTTTATCGTTTGAAAGGGGAGAGATCACATTTGGGGCCTGTTGACTTTGACAACATTCCTTTAAAGCAATACCTCACTAACATATCCAAAAATGAACATTTATTGAAGCCTGCTTTTGACTACTAATGAAATAGATCAAAGTATTAATAGTTTATTGCTGGATCAATATAAAATTCTAAAATAAAAGGTTTCAAATTGAATTAGAGGGACACTTAAGGTCAAATTTGTTGCACAATAATAAGTGATTTAAAATAAGCTTTTATCAAACAAATAGAAATGTTTCAATTGTTTAAAATTCCAGTAGATGTTTTTAAGAATAAATACAATCCTCTGTGTTTGTAACACATGCACTATAGCATTGGAATAGGACTTGTTAACATGAAAGTGCAAATGACTTGTAATTAAATGCACATGACATGAAAATGAATCGCTTCATTTTATTCTCCAAGCTGAAAAATACAAAAAGTAAACGATAAAAAAATAGAAGGAATTATGAAAAGATCTTAAATTTCTTTTAGGTGTAATTTTTTTAATAGTATAGGTAAATAAGTGCTGGTTTTATAATCATAATTATAAATATACCTTCATCTACCTATAGTACATCCCTCTTAATGTACTTTTAAATATAAATATTTTATCTGAGGGGAACTAGGGGTGCCTATCAGACAATATGGTGGAGTTGGAGTCCTGGGTTGAAATCCTGGCCTTGTTGATGTTAATGACAAAACTCCATTGACATTAGTTGAGTCAGGTTTTCACCCCAAAAGTAAACACTGACTTGCTTTGCGATCTTGGGCAAGTCACTCAAACTCAGTGTATGCACCTGTAAGGTGAGGATAACCGTCATCTCCCCAACAAAGATTTTTGTGATGTTCAGTTAATGAATATTTGTAAAATGTTTTGTGATCCCCTACAGGACGGCAAAATATCCTTATGTTGCTGGTCCTCCATACAAAACTTTTGTCGTACAGAACCAAACTACCCATGGCATACATTCATTACAAGCTCATGATGTATAGATGTCAATGGTGGTTGCTTTTTGCAAACTGGTCAATATGTGATCAACTGTCATGACCAACCAGCAATCTGTGTACTCTGTGCAAATCATATGAACACAAGTTTCCATGGTAGAGCACATAGGGGAGCAAGTGGTGTTTAGCAAAGGGCAGTTCTACATTAATTCCCATATTCCATGTCCTCACGATAGTGGTAAGAGAGAGAATTTGGTTTTCTTGCAGTTTTCTTGCTATGGGCAGCACGGAGCTGGGGGAGTCAGCCCCTGGCTGCAGCACACAGAACTCGGCTGGGGAGGGGTAGTGTCAGCCACAGCCCCTGGCTGCAGCACACAGAGCTTGGGGAGGAGGGGTCACCTCCAGTCCGGACAGCAGTTCGCAGAGCTTGGGAGCAGGACGGGTCAGCCCCAGTGCCTGGCTCGGAGTTCCGACTCTCAGCCCCAGCTGCAGGCATCACAGGGCATGGAGCTGCAGGGAGTCAGCCCTAGGTGCAGTGGCTCCGGCGAGCCCTGTGGGCGGGAGGGTAAGGGGGGCTCAGGTGAGCCCCTGGCCATCCCGTAAGGAAGTATGGTCACTCTACCCTACCTGGAGGGGCCAAGCCAAGCCCCCCCACCCCTAGCACTGGCTGAGACTGGCCCAGCTTCTCCACTGGTCCCAGGCAGCCTGGCTCTGAGGTCAGAGGCAGGTGGCCCCCCTCCCCCCCAAGTGGCAGGTAGCGGAAACCGCCAGGAGCTGGAGCTGCACTGGGATCCAGCCAGGGGGTGGAAAGGAGCCCTCAGCCAGCCAGTGAGCCAATAGGGGCAGCCAGTGGGCAGGGGGCAGGGACTGGGGAAGAGAAAAACTGGTGGGGCCTGGGGCCTCAAGTGGAGCGGGCCAGGTGCCATGGTGTCACTGGCACCATTGTAAACCTGGTATTTTATGGAAAGATAGATTATAAGAGATTAGAAGTAATGAGGCATAAATGTCAGAATTGGTTACAAAGAAAGAAAAGGTAAAACACAAACTAATATCTCGCTTAACAAGCTAAGTGAATTTAAAGCAAAAGGTTTCTCTCACCATATGCTTACAGCAGTCTGGCTAGATTCTTTCAGCCAGGACCAATACCCCAGTTCAATGAGCCTTCTTTAGTCTTTCAAACGTTGTTGATGCTGTGAGTAGAAATGAGGGAAGAGAGGAAATTTAGGGTCTCTGTTCTTCATTTTTATATCTTTTCCTCCTTGTTGAGAATCATCTCCAGCTGGGGTTCAGGTGACAGCAAATCTGTCTGACAAGATGTACATTTCTTACTCACACCTTTCTTCCTGCCAAAGAATAGCTGGTTAACGAGGTGATAATCCATTTGACTTTGTTGACACCTGGCTGACATGTCAGTTTGCCTTTTATCTCTGAGGAACTGGTCTGTGCTTGCTTTTCTAAACTTGGAGCATGTCTCAGCAATGTCATACAGTAGAATCTTAAAACTTTTGTCCAAAACATGTCCAAAGCTTGTCCTTTGCACTACTTGGAGAACTCCATGGTCGCTGCTCCCTACAGCCCTTGCCATACCACGTGGTATTATGGAATGAATCTTTACCCTACCACTCCATGCCAGTGGACAAGGAAAACCAAAGTGTCACATTAGCTGACCTGTGAAAACCAGATTGGTGTATGTGTAGCCACAATGGACTATACTAAATCACCTTTTTGTTAACACAAATGGACATAAATGTTTACTTCTTTTTTCAATAGGGATTTCAAAAGTTTCATCCTGTTATGTTAGAAGTTTGTATAACATTGTATGTGTTTGCACTTTGATTTTTTATACCAAATTTTTGCCCTCAAAGCGGTATTTTTGGAAAAATCAAAGTATCTTTATTAGGTCACAACAGATATTACAGAATGCACAGCAGTAGTCATAAAACAATCCCCCGCCCCATCACCCCGGTATCTATAAACACACACCATGCACCACAGTATTCAGTGTCAGGAAAACACCCAGCCATATTTATAAACTTACAGCAAGGTCCACACAATTCATAGCAGCAAGCAAAGCCCCAGGTCCAGCAGTATTTATCATTTGCAGAAGGCACAACACAACAGACACCAGCAGGCAAAACCCCCCCAAAATACATTATTTAAATTATCCAAGACAGACTATCTCAAGCCAGCAAGAGAGAATGCTACTGTGGCAGACAATGCAAATGAACCTTTAAAGCCTGCTTCAAACACATAGCTCTATGTTGGGTTCTTCTACTAGCCCAGGTGTCTGACTGCTCATATTTAGCGGACAGCCACTTCACCTTGTACCTCCACCCCAACAGCAGCTTTTTGCTCTTTACCTCACATATATTACGCAGTACACAACATCCAGCTATAACCATTGGGATGTTTTTCTCACTGAGATCTAAGCTAGTGAGTAAATACCACCAGTGTCCCTTCAGTCGACCAGAAGCACATTCCACAGTCATTCTGCACCTACTGAGCTGGAAGTTGAATTGTTCCTTGGCACTGTCCAGATAGCCAATCTATGGCTTCATGACCTAGGGGAGCAAGAGGTAGGCTGTGAATCACTATTTGGCATTTCTGCATCGTTATTGGTAATCTACTGTTTGGGAATTAATGTCCCTGCATACAGCTTTCTGAACAGCCCCTCTGTTCTTAAAGGTGCAAGCATCATGCACCTTTTGAAGCAACCCCAGTGATCCACTAGCACATGCATAACCATGGAAAAGTATCTTTTTTGTTGATGTAGCAATTTGGGCTGGTGCCAAAATAGGGATATGTGTTTTGTTTATTGCCCCATCACAACTTGGGAACCCCATTGGTGCAAATCCACTGGTATTTCTTGCACACTACTGAAACTCAGTCTTGCTTAGCAGGAGACCATTAATAGCCTTACACATTTTCACGACAAGGGAGGGCTCTGTCAAAGGGTTTACTACTCACCACTGTGGCACCTCTCTGTGGCCACATCTGGGGATTAGCTCTAGACCAGTCTATGCCTCCTCCTTTGGTTGCTCACCCTGTCTCTCTCTGAATTCAATTGCTCTCTCTTTGTGGCTTGGCCCTCTGGTAGACTTCCCCTTCCAGGGTATCAAAGTCCCACTGGATGATCTGTCTCAGGCTGTCTTCCGTTCCACTGCCCAGACTATTCCTCTTCTCCAGTGGCTTGGTAAGGGAATCCTGGACCACCCTCTATGCCAGGTTCCAGCCTAGGGAACAGGCTGTGACTACCAGCCACAGTCTATGCAATCCCAGACCCCGTTGCTGTTTCTCTGGGCTGCTTTCTCCCTTTCTTCGCTAGCTCCAGTCCGCCTCTAGGTTACCATCAAAGCTATATTTGCTCCCTGTGGCTGTTTCACGCGCCTCAGACTCTTGCCAGAGTGTATAGTCCAACTGTCCAACACAGGATCCCAGGGCTTACTTTCCCCCTAGCAGGGGTTTGTGCAGGAATAAAAATGTGACCACTTTTGGAGGGGCACATTCTGTACCCTCACTGCAGTCCCAGGGCTGAAGGAACTCGCTCTCCCCACCCCAACCCCGGTGGAGCTCTGTACCCCTGCCAATTATTGGTAGGGCCCATGCCCCTGCCCCCTAGACTTCTTCCTCCTCCTCCTCTCTCAGGGATGACTGCGGAGTTCTTGTCCTCTAATTCCTGGTCTTATACTAGCTCAGCTTGCCCCTGTGCAGCTAGGGTTCATCATCAATTAGAACTTATCAGCCCTGACTCTTCTCCCAGTGCAGCCTGTCAAAGGGTTATTTGCTCCTTTTACCTATGCAAGCCTTGTGTAGGATGGACACCCAATCACAGGCCCCCACTGTGGATTTTCCAACTCCAAAATAATTTCCCACCGACAGATAGCAATCTGGCACTGGAAGCGTATAGAGCATGACCACCACTTGCTTCTCCTCTGTGAATTCTGGTGTTGCTGTGAGGGAGGGCTGGGGCAAACTCAGCACACAGATCCATGCATGTGACCTTTTCATTCAAAAGTTCTGCAGCCATTGCTCTTCATCCCAAACTTGAATTATGATGTGATCTCACCAGTCAGTGCTTGATTCTTGGGCCCAGAAGCACTGCTCCACCTTCTGCAGCTGCTCTGTGAATACTACCAGCAACCTGGAGGTTTTTTTCACTATGTCCATCAACAAACTCTCCTAGTGCACACTGTCAACACAAGCAGCTGAGTATGCACACAGCTGAGTGATATATATACTTCAGCGGCTGTACACCAACCTAACTCGTGTTGACCAAAATTTGTAGTGTAGATGTGACCTAAAACTCTTTCATCCCATGGGTCCACAGGCCCCTCTCTGGACTATAGAAAACCAGTATTAAAGAACAGAATTCTTTTAGATTGACTAAAGCTGCTGAGAGGAAGTGAAACTGAACTTATTGTATACATATTTTATGAAAGGTTTCAGAGTATTTTTGAAATATATTTTATGAAAGTTACCCTAGAAATGTAAGGCCTTCATCATTTCCCCTCAGGCAGGGATAACACACAGAGAGAGGGAGAAACTGCCAGTTTCCAGTTGGAGTGTCTTGCACATAATAAATAATTCTTTCATCTGGAGGGATGAAGCTGAGGTGGGATGGGAAGGGAAAAGAGGCATTTTTTATTTAAACTTATACAGTGGTTCTTTTTACTAATCTGTAGATTAGATAATTTAATATTATAATTATTAGATTTGTGTTGTTCTTAGTACTTTTACACTTGGAGATTCTGTAGTGTAACAGAGGCTTCTTTTCGTAAATTTCTATATAAAAGCATTCCAATAAATCAAAGGAAGGAAAAACTCTAAATCCCAAAACACTTCAGTGTTCAGATTACATGACATAATAAAAGAGAGACACAAAGAAGAACAGACAAGGACAAGAAAAGACTTTTCATACGAGATCTAAAATGAGATGGAAATAGTGTCATCACTTTTTTGCTTGCTATTTCAAGTTCTTGTGAGGCACATTTCATATGGGTCTCAGTTCATCAAGGTGCTCAGCATTTCCACTGATATGCTGAGTACCATTAATTCCTGTTGAAGCCAAAGGGTTCAGTTACGCTTAGTGTCTTTCTGGATGCTGGACTGGGCCCAGGGCTGCTGTCTGAAATGGTGCTAGTATTTGACTTTCAGAGCTTAGATTTGTTTTCTCCGTAGACAGAATCTACGAGACCATGTATTAAACAAATGTAACTCCATTTGAATGTGAAACAGTTGAATATATTAAGGAACACAATCATAAAAAGGGAAGAAAGCCAGAAAGTAATGAAAGCATTTGAAAACCACATGCATTATTCAGAAGGTCTCAGTAATGAATAATTAATTGCCTAAAGAATGAATACCAGCAGCTTTACATGGAGTAAGGGAACCGTTTTTTTGTTTCATTTGTAACAGTATAGTTGAATTGATATTTTTGAACTGTAAACTGAACGTTATCAGCATCCTGTATATCATTCATTAATGCTTTGTTTTGATATAAATGATATTTCAATAGATTTATATTGATTTATGTATTACTTTCATTCTCCAGTAGATAATGTTTCATGCAAAGCAGGACACTACTGTTTTTGTTAAAGACTCTGAAATCTTGTGTGACAAAACAGTTTCCGCTATGTATTCTCTATTCATGTAAATAAAGAAATAAATAATCATCTCTCTTGTAACAGAAGCAGCATAAGACTCCTGGCTCATTGAACCTAATCTTGATTCAGAAACAAAACTCTGAAATTTCTTGTCTGCATAGCATGGATTTGTGCCTTTGGTTACAATCCCAGTTTATAGCAAAGATAAACATGCTTTTCCTTTTATGCAGGTATGGAGAAAGGCCTACGCTAGTAATAACGTGCTACAGGCTGAATCTGAATGCATTGTGAGAACAGTCAATCTCAGAGACCTGGACCCAGATCCTCAAAGACATTTAGGCACCTAACTTCTAGCTGCCTAAATACCTTTGAAAATCTGTGCTTCAGTGTACTCTCAAGGAAGGGAATAACAAGGAATGGGTAGGCAATTCAGTAACTTTATATCAGGACATGAAGCACAGCAGACAGATGTTAGCAAACATGGAAGAGTATGATCTAATAGACCTGAAACCTGGGAATAATCAAAACCATGACTTGATAGTTAATATGGATAGGTAAATTTATTCAGCAATGCGAGAAAGGGAAGAGGTGGAGAAGCCATGGCATCTCTCCAAAACAACTAACAGGCAAGGATAAGAAATGGGTAGTGAATGAGGAGGAAAGACTGAGTAAAACTAGAAGCAATAGGAAAGAATAGAAAACCTCTGATAGGGGTCTCTGTTAACACCAGCAACCATGGACAAAGTGGGCCGTGAAATTAGTGTTACTAATCCCTAAAGGAATGACAGCAACAATGCGGAGATTTCAATTGACCTGACAACCTGTCTGGATCTGAACTGGGTATTTTGGGTATAATGTAAGAGCTTATCACCTAGATTTTCAGCATCAGCATAAAAACTTTGTCTATTCTGTTTTTAAATGTAGATTCAAAACTTCACTATGACCTAGAATAGCTATGGCACACCCTAATCTGTGTTTTAATCCTAGAGATCAGTCAATTCCGGTCCTGGGTACGTTAACATTTAGGGTTTTATAATGTTCTTATGTTATTTTACCTTATACCATACATCTTACAAAATATGAATAGATTCATCAGTTTGTCAGTATTATGTCACTTATCATACCACTCACATATTCAGTTTGACATTGACTTCATTATTGTAGACTGCTTGCAGATTATGATAGATCCCTTGTAAACACTGAAGATACATAAAAAGAAATTACCGGCTGTATGGAACTCTCTCCCTTCCCCTGTGTGGGAGAGGGGTTCAATTGCCTCCATGGCACCATGTGCCCCTCTTCTCTAGATAATATAAAAGGCTCTCCATGATTTCGGGACTGTATTGAGGGAAGGGCTGGAGAGCGAAGGGGTGGGGTGGGGTGGGATGAGGTGAGGTGCTGGGCAGGCTAGTAACAAGTCCAGTCATAGAAGTCATCCCCCATTTCCAGTCCCATATGGCCACCCGGGGGCTATATTATCTTTTTTTAAGAGCCCTCAGGCAGGACATTTGTGCTCAGTCTCTGGCAGTGTGGCTCCACTGGAGTCATGCATTCAAGAAGCAGGGACTGGCATGCTGGGTCAAAAGTGGACATGGACCCACTGTGTTTGGGGGCAGGACAGCAGCTTTCCCTCCCCAAGGGCGGGCAATTTCTTCCCCCAACAGTATATGTGTGAGTGGGAGGAGAGAGAATCTCCCCAAGGGGGTCCCCGCAGATATTTTCCAAAATCCTCCTGTGGACTTTGTTACAGGAGGAGACTATCTGGGCCTGTGTTTCAAATAACTGCTAAGGGTGGGGATAGCCATCTATTTCCTGAGCCATAGTTTGCATTTCATTTTATATCTTCTTTGTACTAACTAGTCAGTATGTGGACTCCCTTAGAATAAACAGGAGAAGGTCACCCAGTAGTAAACTGCTTATGAGAGTGAGTATTATACGTCTTGTATTCAGCGTAGCTCTTCATAGGACATATAGTAAATTTTCACAGTCTGCCTTAAAAAGTAAGCACAGCCATTTTAAGTCTGCACTTAGCAGAAATGCACAATAAAGAATATGTTGCTGACCTACAGTATGTATGTTCTTTTAATTACTTGAGAGTATATGTTCCAATTTTAATTAGTTTCCCTGCCTCCACCTACAAGGGTTATCCTTCCCTTTTTATTAGAATAATTCTTAACTCTTTTCACATTTAAAATGCCTTATAAACATTAATTCATTAATATTCACAACACTCTGAGTATCATCACCATTACAGATAGGTAAACTGAGGCAGGGAGTTTTCAGTAACTTGCCCAAGGCCACAAAGGGCATAAGTGTCATTGCTGGGATCAGAACTCAGGAGACTCACAGTTTTGAGCTCAGAACACAGCTCTCTTCAGCAGAATACCTGCCCTCCGTTATACCTGCTCTCTCCATTTTAGCATTGCGCCTGGCCTGCGCAATGCCCATCTGCTTTCCAAAAAGACAACATGGGCAAAGGAAGATAGAAAGCAGATGGAAGTACCTACAAAGGGTTTTTTAGAACTTGACTGGATCTATGAGCTTCCAGCAGAAGACCATTACGGTTGGTTCTTTTTTGTCTGGAAGTTGTGGTTAACAGTCCAGGGTAGGTGTTTCTTTGTTTTTTCTTCCTACTCCCGTTCCCCCAAGAAAGAAACTCTGAAACCGTTGCCAGCAATTCAACAATTAGGTTTAGTGAATCAACAGGGAGCCTTATAGGATGGTGTACTAGCTTAACTGCACCAGGCACCTGACTCCCTGCACTAGTCTGTGCATAAATGGCAGCAAGGAGATAGGATGGTAGGCCTGTGAACTGTAGGAAGATCTATCCTATGAGGAGTTAACAGAAGCTCTAATCCTTTTCTGTTTGGATTGGTCTGAAGAAAGAACAGTGTCTTTTTAATCTGACCAGTGGAAAAAACAAGCTGCACTGTCCTGGTAAATAATTAAATACCTCACTCCCTGTATTGATTCCTTTCCACCAGGAACTAAATGACTGCATCAAGCCATCTTATCAATGTATTACTTTAACTGAGGAATAAACTAGCAATAACAAAAAAAGATCAGCTTTTAAAAATGTATCCTCCAGTGTGTCCCTATGTTTCTCTGCCTGAAGGAAAACACAGATAAGATTCTTAGTAAGAGCACCTTTATCCTAAGATTTTCTTCAATATCTAGACAACGCAAAGTGAATTAAAGTCCAAAATAGAGATGTAACTCCAAATTTCCTGTGTTGCATTGTGTGCAGAGCCAGCCTTACAATACATGGATTGCCACCCATGTGGAAGCATTGCAGTCCCAGTACAGCTCGGCAGTTCTACTTCAGTAGAACTTAAACAATAATGTTCAACGTGAATTTTCCATGGAGACTTTCCCTCCTCTTTCCTCATTACACCCTTTACAATATATAGAAAAGTCATCCAAGGCTATGGTTAAGGTTGTCAGCACTGTCACTATCACCCTCTTTTTTCTCTCCAGAGATTGAGCTCATCTATAAACACTTTTTTTAGGGGGAAAAATGCCCTTTACAATTCAACAGTTTCAGACTAAGAGCTATTTCTTGACCTAGTTTTCAAATGTGAAAAAAACATTTAAATTATGTTCTCAAATTGTTTTAGAAAGCTTATTCAAAAAGAAATTTGGTCAGCAATAAATTTATATTATGGTATAAACACTTATTCTCTATACTTTCCCCCTCAAAAATACTAATATATAAAAACAATCTACCGGACAATTTTACTGATTTTTTGCTACAGATACCGGGCACAATATTTAGAAAAAAGACTGAAATGGATTAAAAGAAACGATTTTGAATTTGCAAGTGTATAATGTGTGCATAACCCAGGCTGAAGCACTAGGCACCCAAAAATAAAGAAAGAAACATCAAAGTAAAACAGAATAGAGCAAAATAAAAATTCACTTCTCACCCCCAGAGTTTTCTTGTTCTGGATTTCTTGGTACAAAGGACTTGTATAGTCTGTTTTAAAATCTTAAAAAATGTGTTTGTTGTATATAAAAGATTTTAATTCAGTGAGATGTGTATTTAATTCCACTCCTGTTTTACTACCCCTATTCTTCTTATTCATACTTAGCCTATACTTTAATACTGGAAATAAGAGTAAACTTGTCTTTTAATTTCCCTCATATTATGATTGCTGCTAATAGTTATGGGACGGACAGTCAACTGGGAAAGGAAGATGCCTAAAGTGACCATCCTTGAATGACGTGTTACTTGTGTAAGATCGAAATTGAAGGATCGGGGGAGATAACCCTTAGCGCTGAGAGCGTTATAAAAACGAACAGCGCAGTGATTTTCAAAATGTTTTTCTTCTAGTTTCAACCACTTCAGAAAACCATCTTCCTGGAGACCCACTTTCCGACTCCCAATTCCACACCTTCCCTGAAGCAACGACAGGAGCTGCCCGGGCTCCACACAAAAGGAATTTTGCAACGGTACTCGTGAGACAAGATTAAACTCGCGTTAGCGCAATGGGTGTTGCAAGTACGCGATTTCTTTGTTCTCCCTGGTTACAGGCCCTGCTATTTGTCAGCACTGAATTTCTCCTCTTTGCCTACACCCGCAGCCCCAGCGCTCCGTCCTCTCCCGCTGGCTGAGCCGGGGGCAACGGCCGGGAGCCGCGGGCGCTGAGAGAACTGGACGGGCGGCTAAGCGTCCGCCCTTCTCCCCGGCCCCGGAGCGGCCACGCTGCAGCGCCCTGCGCGGAACCACTGTGGCATGGGAATGGGCTGTATCTGAACCCACGGCCGGTTCCGCGGCCCCCGCCCGCGCCCCCCGCCTTCCCTCAGAGCAAGAAGCGTCGCGCGCCGCCGTACCCACTCCCCCCTAGCCCGCTTGCCTGAGACTGCCGTCGGGGCCCGGGCCAATCCCTTGACGGGGCGGGGTCTCGTTAAATCCCGCCCTGCAGCTGCGGCCGTCGGGGGCGTGGCTTGTGACGGCAGGGAGGAGAGTAACGCGGGAGCGCTTGGGCCCGAGAGTTCGCGGCAGTGGGCGCGGGCTCGGGCGCGAGCCGGGTCCTAAGGTCGCGCGGGCGAGAGTGCACTTGCCCGGGCGGCCGCGTGAGGTGTGTGGCGCGCGCCGTGCCGGCAAGCCCCGCTTTCCATCGCGTCCCTTGGGGGTGGGGCGGCCACTTTCCCACCCAGCCGCCGCCGCCGCCGCAGCAGCAGCAAAGAGCATGTCCTCGAGTAGGGCCAAGAAAGTGAAGATGGCCACCAAGTCCTGCCCGGAGTGCGACCAGCAGGTGAGACCTCGGCTGGGCAAGGGGCACCGAGCCTGCCCCCTTCCACCCATTAACTGAGCCTGCCCCGTTCAGCCCCCCTGTAAGGGAGAAGCCCGCGCAGTGCTGCTTTCCTCATCCCAAACCTCTGCAGCGCCCTGCACATGTCCATCAGGGGTTGGCAGGGGAAGAGAGGGACTCACCTTTGCAATCCCCGCTCGCCTCCATTATTTAATAAAACGTCCTTCAGGACAGATGCGTTTATAACTGCAGCACTTTAGGATTTACAAGGTTGTTTTGGGAAGGGGCATGCTGCTACTTTGCTATTTATCTGGAGTGTTGTGCTCCGGAAGCTGAGAAAAGTGCCTCTGAGGAGACCGGAGGAGAGCTGGGGGACACAGAGTGAGGTCGGAGAACAGAGCTTTTAAAAATAACCCAGAACTTTTTTTTTTTTTTTTTGCACTGTGCATCCACTTACAAAATGGGATTCTGTTTGTCTGATGAGGTCCAAGTCACTCAGTATGAAAAAGTTAGTAACACAGTGCAGCTTAGGTGGTAGGAAAAGGGATTCTGATACTCCATGCATCTGATGAAGTGGGTTCTAGCCCACGAAAGCTTACGCCCAAATAAAGTTGTTAGTCTGTAAGGTGCCACAAGGACTCCTTGTTGTTTTCACAAGAACCTGGTTCACCTTTCTTAATGGAAGTCTGATTTATTATTCAGTAATTGCTTCTCACCTCATAATTCATCATCATTCAAGAATCCTATTAAAAGTCTGCTTTGCCCTCTCCTTGCATGGCACAGGGCATGTTCAATGTGCTTATCCTGGCTTACCTCTTATCTAGTTGCATAGAGTTCAGAAGGTCACAGCCCTTTTCCACACTGCTTCCACTTGTCTTAAGACTGGTCGCTTTGTGTGATGTGTTCCACAACAAGGACTTCCTCACTAAATATAATGTTTTTAATGTTCTCTGTTGCTTCTGTCCACTCTCCAGCTCTTGATAGTTAGAGTAGTCATCTCTTGACTTTCTGAGTTAAAACGTTGACTGGGTGTTGAACCTTTGCAAAGTTAATTCAGGAAGTTTGTGGCCCAGATGCATTCAGTTATGAAAAAGTTGAGCTAGCTTCCTGAGTTTAAAATAAACTCACTTCTAAATGGTGCTTAATTCTGAGCCAGTGTTCTAGTGCAATATAGCCTTTGCCTTTCTAGTCTTTATCTGGAATATAATCTGAACGTTTGGAAATATTGATTAGCATTATAGAGTTGTCTTATGCAGAAGGTTTTTGTGAAGAATATATAATTATTTACACTTAAGATATTAGTAACTTTTAAACAATTTATTAACTGTACAAATACAATTTTGCCTTTGGATGATTAATACTCTCAAATGTGTGATACTGATTCAGTAGTTTTCTTTCCCTTTGCTGCAGTTTACCAGTTTGAGACCTTAATCAGAAGGATTTCTAGTGTAGTGTGACTCAAATCTGTAGGGAGTTTTGTGAGCTACTGCTCCACAAGTTGATCATCTCTTACTGGTGTATTGCCCTGGGGATGAATTGTATTGCAACAGCATTAAAAATTACATAGCAAAAATAACCAAATTGGATTATTACCATTTTATTTCTAACTAACTTGTCCTTGCTATTTACTGTTTACATAGTACTAATTTTGAACAATGGAAATGACTAGTCAGTTTCACTCTTTTGTAATCCACTGGCAGAATGGTACAGCACTACAAGAGAATGTTTAAATAAAAATAATTTTTTTTAACTTACTGAAAAATGTTTCTATTTCATATTAGATCCTATAAAACTCTAACCGATTTATTTTTAGGCCTGTATCAGACAGTGTCCTATTTTTATAAAGAAAAATTTTAAATTGTATGACAGTTAACTGTTGATTTGCTTATTCTTGCCTGGCTTCTACTTGCAATAGACTTACATTAGTTTTAAGGCATTTCAGTTCATCCTCAAGTCTTGTTTGGGAGGCTAGGCTTTTTGGGATATGCTTTCATATTTCTATCTTGACTTTAGTAAAGCTTTTGATACTGTCTCGCATGACCTTCTCAAACTAGGGAAATGCAACCTAGATGGAGCTACTATAAGGTGGGTGCAAAACTGGTTGGAAAACAGTTCCCAGAAAGTAGTTATCCGTGGGTCACAGTCATGCTGGAAGGGCATAACAAGTGGGGTCCCGCAGGGATCGGATCTGGGTCTGGTTCTATTCAATGCCTTCATCAGTGATTTAAATAATGGCATAGAGAGTATACTTACAAAGTTTGCGGACGCTACCAAGATGAGAGGAGTTGCAAGTGCTTTGGAAGATAGGATTAAAATTCAAAATGATCTGGACAAATTGGAGAAATGGTCTGAAGTAAATAGGATGAAATTCAATAAGCACAATAAGCAAAGCACTCCATTTAGGAAGTAACAATCAGTTGCACACATACAAAATGGGAAATGATTGCCTAGGAGGGAGTACTGCAGAAAGGGATCTGGGGGTCATAGTGGTCCACAAGCTAAATATGAGTCAGCAGTGTAACACTGTTGCGCCAAAAAAAAAAAAAAAGCAAACATCGTTCTCGGATGCATTAGCAGGATTTTTGTAAGCAAGACAAAAGAAGTAATTCTTCCGCTCTACTCCATGCTGATTAGGCCTCAACTTGAGTATTGTGTCCAGTTCTGGGCGCCACATTTCAGGAAAAATGTGGACAAATTGGAGAAAGTCCACAAAGAGCAACAAAAATGATTAAAGGTCTAGAAAACATCACCTGTGAGGGAAGATTGAAGAAACTGGGTTTGTTTAGTCTGGAAAAGGGAAGACAGAGGGGACATAACAGTTTTCGAGTACATAAAAGGTTCCTACAAGGAGGAGAGAGAAGAATTTTTCTTCTTAACCTCTGAGGATAGGAGAAGAAGCAGTGGTCTTAAACTGAAGCAAGGGAGGTTTAGGTTGGACATTAGGAAAAACTTCCTAATTATCAGGGTGGTTAAGCACTGGAATAAATTGCCCAGGGAGGTTGTGGAATCTCCATCATTGGAGATTTTTAAGAGCAGGTTAGACAAACATCTCTCAGGAATGGGCTAGAATAATACTTAGTCCTGGCACCCGATATAAAAAATGGTTCAGCATCTGACATACCATTGTAGGTTGTCCTACAACACTGCCTCTAAGAAGACCAGGCTGTCCCGGACACCTGTAACAAGTAACAGGATTCTTTACCTTTACACTAAGAAAGTTGGCAAGGCGCCAAAGTCTGCATGTGGTGTGTGTCCAGGAAGACTTTGGGGTGTTCGTGCTGTGCGCCCTTAAGTCCTTATGAGGCTGTCAAAAACACAGAAGCATATTGGAACCGCCATAGGCTCTGCTATGTGTGCTAAATGTGTCTGTGACAGAATCAAACAAGCTTTCCTTATTGAGGAGCGGAAGATTGTTGTGAAAGTGTTGAAGGCACAAGCACAGAGTCAGAAATCTAAGTGAATCTCTTTGTATGGTCTGCCTAATAAATGAAACTTCAACTTTTTAAAAAAAAAAAAGTGTGGGAGACTGGACTAGATGACCTCTCGAGGTCCCCTCCAGTCCTATGATTCTATGGGTCATGAGAAGTGAAATCAGAAAGTAACTGAAATACTTCTCTGATGGATTATATCTACTAAAGGACAACCTATCCTAAATGCTCAATTACTGAGGGACAATCTACACTGATTCCTATATTTGCTTTCTACAACCAACTCTATATAATTTTTCATGAGTGATGTACCTGAATATTTGGAGCATAATAGCTAAACTCTATCGTTAAATTTATTCACCTAAATTTGGGTTACTGCAGATTATATACTTATGACTATGTAAGATTATATATTTTATGACTTTTAAACTAGATTTTGTACTAATCTAAGCACTACACCCAGATGAACAGACACTGTTTCCTTAACCTGTGTATTGTATAATTTTAACATTAGCTTTAATACAAAATTTTAATATGAGCATTGCTTGCAAATATGCTGACATGTTCAATTTGGCATTATATTTTGTTTCTGGGAGAAGCAAGTAACATGCTCAATTGTCATCCTGGGTGATAAAAGAAGAAATTAAAATGAATAAAGGTATTTCAGTGTAAGACTTTTTGCAGTCTAATATTGTTGGGGGCTTATGATGCTATAAGAGCAAGTAATTAATTTGTTTTTGTTTTTTTAAAGGTCCTGCTAATCTAAATTCATTCTGCTTAAAGTAAATGGTATGCATGTCCAAATTGAATTTCTGTGCTAGGCTCTTCCTGCTGCTAGCCTGGAATTACATGCATATGTGCTGTTCCAGCCCAAAGGCTGCTAGTGTGGCCTGATTGTTTCTCAATGCTCCGGAACCCTTGTGCACACAGTAGAAGAAGCTAAATTCTTGCCTTCGCACCAATGGAACCCACAGCTTTATATGTAAGTGGCTAGGTTATATATTCCCCAGAATAGTCACCCATAGCTATCTGTCAGTCCTTCCATAGAGGAAGTTCTCATCTTGGGCAGTCAGTCTGTGCTACCAGTTCTCAACTACTCTCAGAACAGGGGTGTTGAGGTACATGCCCAGAATTCTGTGCTGCCAGTAATGTGTGTGTGGAACTTTTCATGGAAATAGTTTAAATTCAAACTCTCGAGGCGATTTAGTATATTGACTGCATACACCTTAAGTGTAAGAGCTTGCTTAGAACCACTCACCATATGTGGTGTGAAAACAAAATCAAACCCACATAGTTGAGTAAATCAGGGAGCCCAAGGCAAATGGCGTTAATAGGGTGAAACAAAGAACAGATTATTTTTTAATATTTGTTATGCAAATGAATTAAATGAAAATTTGGCATAGAATAGTAGGTAGGGTATGGTCCAGCAAACTCTGACTATTATTGTGGGATAGATTCACTATGTATTATTAGTAAGCATTCACAGAATTTTAACCCATATTTTGCACTTTTATAGCACTTTCCTTTCAAAGATGTTGGAGCCCAGCATTTCTCTGAAAAGCAACTATGTAAAAATTCAACCTGTACTTATATTCAAAATCATCTAGTATCATTTTCCCTTTAAGCTCAACTCCCTGCCTCCCCCCCCCCCAAAAAAAAAGTCCTTTAGGCAGAGATTAAGTCTGAAAAGGTGAATATCAGAGAGATTGGAGTGATCAAAAGCAGAGTAGAATAGAAATCCTGTGCCACCTTAATTAACTTCAGATATCAATCATTCAGCTATATCTAAAAATAAATATATTATTTTGGTTCTTGATATTGCAGCACAGTTATCAGACAATCGGCTTATTAAATGCAAACGCAATCTCTGGTAGGTTAGTCAGATTTTGGGGCGGGCCAAACCTTGTGTACAAAAAGTCTTTCCATTAAAGTTAAATCATCAATCTAAAAATCACACTTGCTCTGAATTTTTTTGCCTATTTCTCTTAATTGTGACACTTAAGATTACTATAATTGAACAATTATAGAAATTATTTTTTAAGTTTTATGCATTTGACAGCATTTTCAGTATGGTCAGTATATCTTCTGTGTAATCAGTTTCCTTTTGTTTGTGTGGGTCTTTTATGCAATAATTTGTGAGAGACATTTTTGTAAAAATGATTGGAAAATTACAAAAATTGGCAGAGGTACTGGTGGTAGAAGCAGCAACTGAAACTACTTAACTCTTTTGAAATTGTTTAGGTTTCAAGTTGTCTATTTTACCACTCTTAGGCAGTATAACCGCTAGATACAATAGAAAAAAATTCTAATTTTCAATAACCATCTGATGCCGCCTTCTCAAAATTTGGTTACATGTGCAAAACAACAATTATAGCCAGCTATATCCTAATACCAAAGACTTGGTGAAAGCAAGTTTTGAGAATTATTTTTTGGGCTGGTGAAATAGTATTGGTTCAGTGGTCTCTAGAAGGATGGTATTCTTGAATACTTTGAATGTACATTTTTTTTAAATTTCATATGAGGTTTCTCCTGATCAAAGTGTGAGGTATAAACAGAAGTGATCAGTTATTAAGTCTAAATTACATGAGGATGATGATGCCTAAGAGTACAGCAAAGGAAACCAACTGCCACTTGGCCTCTAACAAGCTTAGACTAAAAAAGTTATTGTTTAAAAATAGCTATTTATGTAGGCTCTACGAAAAGATCAAATCTTGTGCTCCCTGTACTGGTTCTGCAACATTTGCAGCTATTCCAAGAGATGTGTTCCCCTTTGATGTGGCACATGAACAAGTAAGCAAAACAAGGACTTCCTGAATTTCCCTTTTAAGTTTTAATAGAACTGCCTCACAGTTGTCTGGATGAGATCAGATGTTGCACAATAGAAGAGGATTAAAATTTGTATGAAAATTTATTTGTAAACTTCTGGGACAGCTTTACAAAGAATGCAGCTTTTTAAAACTGTGTGGGTGGGTTAAATTAAAAAAAAACAAAGAAAAGAAAAAGTACCTGCTAGAATTGTGTTTCTTTCAAAGAATAAAAAACTTAAATAATTGCCAGGTTTACTCAGAAAAATATGTGAGTTGTATGTAAAAATAATGCATGCCATTGATTCTGAGGTATTCCTCCATTCCACACTTTTTTAATTTAAAAACATAACCAACTACGTTTTGAATGAGCTGCATGGCTTACTAGTTAAGTGAACTGTTTGTAGAATTGCACTGCATGCTTCAAGTTTGGTAACGAAAAAATGCTTTTCTTAAATGTAAAGGAGTACTTGTGGCACCTTAGAGACTAACCAATTTATTTAGTCTCTAAGGTGCCACAAGTACTCCTTTTCTTTTTGCGAATACAGACTAACACGGCTGTTGTTCTGAAACCTTTCTTAAATGTGACGTCCTTATAAACGTGTGAAGCAAAGCACAGAAAATGTAGCTGTGCTGCAGAAAGCAATAACACAGTTTGTGTGGCCTGTGTAGCAGGAGAATTCTCCTTTGTATGGACCAGCAGTTTGGTTATGGCATTTTGTTCTTCTGTTAGAAGCACACTGAAATTGGTTTCCTGTGCATCAGGTAAAGTATAAACAATAAATACTTTCATTATTGATGGTTTTAAGAAGCAGCAGCGAACCTGAAGAGATTTGTCTCGATGTTTTTGACATGTTCATGTTTTTGTTTTTTTCTTTTGTGTGGTATCCTGCGTTAACACTGTTTTATTTGAACGTTAATTTCTTCCAAATCTTTTTAGTTTCCTCTGTGTTTTTTAGTCCTTTGCATAACTTTGTCTTGATACAGATCTAATCAAAGCAGCACAATGCACTCCTGATTGACTCCTAAAGCCATGATTTGCAACATGTTTAATGTAGATGATGTGCTTTGGTAACTTTTTCTGTTTTTTTAATTGTTGAAGGAAAGAATTTTTGTTAACATTTTTTTAATAAGGAAGGAATACGCTACTGTCCTTGTAGCTGTAAGCATTCTAGAATTTTCCCATATCGTTCTAAATTCTTCCATATTGCAAGTATTCAGCCAGATGGGGTAGTGCTGGGTTTCCTCTACTTACTATGAAACAGCGTGGATAAAAATCAGTGTTTTTAAAAAAAAAAAAAAAATCAGATTTTTTTATGTAAATCCGATTTTTTGATAAAATACTTTTTGAGGAAAAAACCTATCTAAACATAGTTTTAATTAAAATACATTATAGCGCAAAGGTATCTAATCATAGAATAGGGATCATAAATTCTAATACTATAGTACCAGGCAATATAATCATGTAATGTTTAAGAAAAGTTTTGTAAATGAGTTCCAATAGTTCATGGATTAGGGACCCAATTTTATGGGGCTCCAGGGGCTTCTGTATAGATTATTTAGGTTAATCTTTCTATCTACCCAATGGGACTCAGTGCTTAGTCTAGAAGATACCATCAGAGATGCTTAGTTTTGCAGTTCTCAAACTGGATTTGTGTCTCCAGAGATAACATGCTTGTTAACAGAAAAAATGTTTTGAAATAAATAATATATAGAGGTGAGAAATAACAGACCTCAACCCTGTTGTGTCTCTGCAAATTTGTGTACACAGATTCAATCCTCTACCTCTCTCTAAAAGTGCTAAATTTCAAAGTTCAATGAATAGAAGATTGTTGGGGGCGGAATAGATCTGGACAAGGAGAAGATAAATGTGAGAAGGGAGGGACAGGCAGTAGAAACAAAAGTGAAACTGTTTGAACAGCATATTCCAGAAGTCTTGAGGTCTTTCTGAGTGTAGTCTTCATATGATTTGAGATCTACCATACCATTCTCTCTCTAGAAGGGTAAACCTATAATGGCAGCAGGCCGTAAAAGAGACCCAGTTTGGGAATAAGAACCATTCAAGAAATATATGTTTGCTGATGATCTTTTAAAAAAAGTCACACCAGTGAACTGGTGGAAGTCACTTAAGCAGTGGATTCAGAGACGGTTGAAGTGATGATCTCACATTTAACAGCAGTAGTGTCTTCTGCCAGTGTACAAAGAGAGAATATTTTCTTCCTTTGGACTAATTCATTCATTCCAAATTGAGAAATCATTTGGGACCTGAAAAAGCAGGAAAGCTCGTTTTTCTTTTCCAGATTATGACCAAACAGAAAAATGAAGGTGAAGACAACTGAGTTAGCTGCGGAAGCCAATATTTTACGTTTTTCATGTTGACCTGGCTTACATAGTCAATTTAATTTTTTTAATATTTCCTTTAACTCTTTTAGTTAAAAACAATTTTAACAAATACAAACCTGATTTTAAAAAACTTGAATGTTTAACTAAATTCAAACATTCATATGCTTGGTTTGTTAAAATATTATATGTTTGCTGTGGAAGAAAAAAATTCAGAATACATAATGTTGTTTTAGTTAAATGAAACAATTTAAATGTCTGTCTGGTGATGTTCTCCTCCTAATACAGCATGGCAAGAAAATCCTCCAAATATTAATGTTTAACCTGTTGAATAGTTCACCTCCCAATGACTTCATAAATATCTGCTTCAGTTACCTTTGGTAAATGAAATAACCAAACAATCATTCATTTTCTGATATTGCTGTAAAACTAATCTGAAAAGTTTTCAAAATAAATCACTTTAAAAATGTATAGTGTGTACCTTCTACAAATGAAACCACATCTATCTCTGAGTTGTGAAGAATATGTATTAAAGTTATAACTACCAACAAGAATGCACTTTTATGTAGAAATCCATTATTAAATCAAGTCTTCCTGACTAGTGATTTAAATCAAATCCACCCTGTTATGAAACTTTATGAAATGCACAATAACACGGAATACTGTTTGGGGTATAAACAAAATGTGAAGAATATCTTGGAGGTCACATGTGCCTTGTATTTGGGATTTTTTTTCTTAACGGAGGAACTCTTGTGATATTTCAAAACCTTATTTTCCCCACTTTCTTTCAGGTTCCTGTTGCATGCAAATCGTGCCCTTGTGGCTACATATTTATTAGTCGAAAGCTCTTGCATGCCAAACGTGCTGAGAAATCACCACCCACTGCAGGTAAACCTTACTGAGGGGCTTTCCCTTTCATATTTCTGCTTTGGAAAAAAAAAAAACAATGAAGAGCGTATGGCCTCCTATATTATAAACTTGGACTTTTGTCCGTTCTTCTTTCCTTTACACTGGGGCAAGGCAGACTTTGAATATAAGTTAATCTTTCACAAACTGTGAAAGACAAAAGGTGGTGTTTTTGCAGCCTTCCTTCCTGTGTACGGGTGGTAGTGACATTTTATTCATTAAAAAGAAAAGGAGTACTTGTGGCACCTTAGAGACTAACCAATTTATTTGAGCATAAGCTTTCGTGAGCTACAGCTCACCAGTTTATTTGAGCATAAGCTTTCGTGAGCTACAGCTCACTTCATCCGATGAAGTGAGCTGTAGCTCACGAAAGCTTATGCTCAAATAAATTGGTTAGTCTCTAAGGTGCCACAAGTCCTCCTTTTCTTTTTGCGAATACAGACTAACACGGCTGCTACTCTGAAACGTGCCATTTTATTCATTGTTTATCTGTTAGCTGCTTACTTATTCACCATGCAAATATACTCCCTACGGAAAGCTTTCTGTTAATCCTACTTAGAAGATAAATGTCTAGAGAAGCCAGATTTCATAGCACTCGATGACCGAAGTTGTTTTATTCAAAAGTAAATTCCTATTTTTGTTTTTAATGAGCTGCATTGAATTTATTAACTCAGTCCTGAAATAGCAGAATGTCATTTAATGCTTTGTATAACAAATGTATTTTGGAAGCTCTTAAACTAAAAGCTACTTAAGATGTTATTTTTAAAGTATGCAGTAAAATAAAAAAATATATTTTCCCGAATTCGAGGTTTTCTGTTGATGTATATGCAAAGGAATCAGTTGGATGTGCGTTCTAGCATGATTCATGTTCTCCTTTATGTTCTTTATTAATGGTTTGTCTACCACTAATAGGACATTAGAATAAATCCCCTTCAGGAAAGATCCCCAAAGAATCTGATTTAGAATTGTAGAAGTTCTTCACTTACAAGGTTTACATGATCAGATTAGAGAGTTTTTTTAATTTAATCTGAAGAGAAAATGTTCCAATTGTGAGCTTTAGGAAAATATAAAGTGGTGATGTCAGACATGTTGATTCTTGCAAGCTGGAGGCAGTGTGGGAATGACTGTGGAACTTGTTTTGGAAGGTGTGATTGGTGTTTTTTCCATTGTTTAGCTAGTGGTTGATAAATGAAACTAGTTACCAACCCAATTAGATACGTTAAAGGGTTTATTATGATTATGCAAGGCTCTTGTGTAATTACAGTGGGAAAGTGAATATATCTGGCTCTCCTGTCTAATATATTCACAAGCTATGTCCTGCCATCTAGTTGTGGCATATGTCTAGTCTACAGTAAATTGGGAGGTGGGACGAAAGGAAAGTAGTAGAATGACATCCAACAGGTAAATACCAAAAGCTCTCGGGTGCAAAATTTGGAAGTTTTTTCCCAAAACTAGCATGTGAAAAGTGTGAAGGCAGCTTGATTAAGGCTGTGTACACACTACAGCTTAAGTCGGTGTAAGTTCTGTTGCTAAGAGGTGTGAATAAGCCACCCCCATGAGTGACGTAAGTTACACTGACCTAAGCACCGGTGTGGACAGCGCTATGTTGGCGGGAGAGCTTCTCCCGCCAACATAGTTACCGCCACTCACGGAGGCTGGAGTAGTTAAGTTGACAGGAGAGCTCTCTCCCATCTGCTGAGAGCGTCTGCACTGGAAGTGCCGCTGTAAGCTCTGAAGTGTAGCCATAGCCCGTGTCTGTACAGCCCCTAACACAATGGGTCCTGATGGTAGTTGGAGCCTCTAGGTGCTGCTGTCGTACATACTGAGTGTACAGTTGAATTGGTGTCTTATGTTGAATTGTATAATATGAGAATGGTTTCAGGAGTGATGGCAAAACAAGACAAAAAATGAAGATTTAGTGTTTGCCTCTTTATCCATTTCTTAATAGTAATTGGGAACACCTGGAATGAAAGCAGTGACTTTCAGTACATCAGAAGTGATACATCAGGAACATTTTAAAATTGTGATCTGTGCAGTTAGTTTCACTGACTTAAGAACTAAGCATTTCCTATGCACTGTATTGCTAATAGATGATCCTTATTTATTGCAAAATGCTACATAAATGTCGTCATAATTAAGACTCGATCTTTGTGATGAAAAAAAAAAAAGGGGTATGTCTGTGCCTTTGCCTAGAACAACTTTTTCAACTCTCAGCTCAGCGGATGGTGTGCAGATGCAGTCAAGTGTTGTGAACTGCTTGAGAGGTTACTACTGTGCAGGCAACTAATCATTCTTGTTAAGAGACCTAAGGGAAGAGGTGGGGTGGGGAAAGTGCTGAAACTGAATAACAACAAAGACATAAAAGCAAACATTTTCTTTATTCATTTATACAGAAAACAAGAGTGAGGCCAAAAGGAGACGAACAGAGAGAGTTAAGCGAGAGAAGATAAATTCTGCAGTAAATAAAGACTTAGAAAACAGAAAAAGGTCCAGATCTAACAGCCATTCAGATCATAGCAGACGGGGACGAGGAAGACCTAAGAGTGCCTCAGCCAAAAAGTGTGAGGAAGAAAGAGGTATGAGAATTAGAAAACCTATTTGGGGAAAGTTATTTTTGGTTTTGGGGTTTTTTTTTAATGGCATGCTGTCATTAATCCAACTGGCGACCTGTTTTAGGCTTTGTCTACACTGCATTTTCATTGTTAAAACTTTTGTTACTCAGAGGTGTGAAAAAAAACCGACCCCGCACGACAAAAGCTTTAACAACTAAAAGCTTTGGTATGGACAGTGCTTCGGCAGCAAGAGATGCTCTCCTGGTTTCAAAGCTACTGCCCCTCTCTTGGGGTGGTTTTATTTTGTCGCTGGGAGCAACAAAGAGTGGCTACACTGCTCACCTTACAATGGCGTGGCTGCAGTTGCACAGCCATGCCGTTATCAGATGTGCAGTGTAGACATAGCCTTAGTTAAATAGTGGAGTCTCTGAAACTTGAAGTCTTTAAATCATGATTTGAGGACTTCAGTAACTCAATTGGGGTTGGGATCTAATACAGGAGTGGGTGGGTGGGGTTCTGTGGCCTGCTGCAATGTGCAGCAGGTCAAACTAGATGATCGTGATAGTCCCTTGTGACCTTAACGTCTATGAGAAGGAAGAAAAAATGTCTCATGCTGTAGTGACTTGTTAGTTTTCCTATCCAGACCAACACTTGGGTAATGTTATTTATGGCAAGGCTAACTCATTTCCTTCAGAGAAGCAAGAACTGTTGCAAACATCTGCTTCTGATAAGATCCAGTGGTCCTTCATAGGCTTCTAGGCTTAAGCAGATTGTCTGCAGGGGTCAGAGAGGATTTCCTTCTTCCTGCTGTCTCCATGATGAACCTTTACACAGCTGACCACATGGATTCATTTTTCTCTGAAGCAGCCAGTGTAAGTCACTGCTAGAAGTAAGATACTGGGCTATGTCGGAGATTCACACTCTCCTTAATAATGAGAGTGTATGTTAAGTATCTCACAACTAGTTCTCTTCAGATGCTCTTGGTTCACATGGTACTTCAGACAAGATAGGGATGCTCCAAATGAAGGTGCCAAAGGAATTGGTGTTACGATTTTATAGTTTTCTTGCGTTTGAGGAAAACACATTCCAACTCCTTATTCGCTGCAGTCACAAACTAGGGTGCTCTGATTAATTGTCAAAGAAAATAATACAGTCAGGATTGGTAAGGAGCAATTGGACAGAAATAGCAAGAGCTTCTTGACAAACTTATGACCTGTCTTATATTATATTTCTGGTAATAATAGTAATAGAGGGTGGGGGTTTTCAAAAGTGGTCACTTGGGAGCACAAGTCCTGTTGTCTTCTAATGAAATTAATGCTCCTAAGTAACTTATGCAGCTTTGAAAAAACCACCCTCAATTTATCTTGTTGGATCTGTCCCGGTCTCGATGCTTAACAACACTGTAAGACATCAAATATGCACATCTCTAAGTACTTCTCAGCCCTTTACTGTGCAGCTTTGTGGCTGTGCCTCTTGGAACTGCTGGTACCAAGAGCCTGTTGGCGTTTCATTTACCTTTTATTTTTAGAGGATTTCAATTGGGCCATAAACACTTCATCCCAAAGCTTGGCGTACAAATATGAGGATTTGTGAAGAAAGAGCAAGTTTCCCCTTACATGTTTTAGAACATCCAGAACTTTCATTTAACATTACTGGAGTGTAAAAAGCACTCTTGGAAGCTTACCATGCTGGGGCTGTTCTTCTGTGCTGTTGTAACTTCAAAATCTTATGTCATCTGTGGGGGAAAAAAGTGGATATTAGTCCATATTATGCAATAGGCCCTTTTAGGTCTTTTGAAACTTAAATATTTTGTCTTCACTGTAAAAACAAAAGAACTTTTTCCATAGTGATTTCACTAGAGTTTTTTTGTTGTTTTTTTTTTTAAATTCCTTATCCAAAACTCACTGGAATTTTGGTTCTAGAAATGACAGGGCCATTTATTGTGTTTGAGGAGAACACATTGCTAGACCCTGCAAAGAGTGTGTGTGGCTGTTTCTTTTATATGTATTTCTTGAGCATTTAAAAAATCTTTTCTGATTGCTGCTGAGGTGGTGTGCTAGGCCCTACACAGTTTTGACCCTTCACTATAAGATCACTGTTAGCTAGGATAGAGTTCTCTTTATTTTGGTGTGCTGAAATTTTGATGTGTGTAATTTTCCATTTTGGCAGCAAAGGATTTCTTCTCATTTCTGGTGTCTTACAAAAATAGTTGTGCATACCTGCAGAGAAGTCTCAAGTGTGAATAATAGAGAACTGAGTCAGACTGTCTTCAGATGAGGAAGGTTTTAATAGGATATCAGATTGTTTTTTCTAAATCAGAGGCTGTACGTAGCAGGTAGGAAAAGGTCAACCAACTATAAAATGTTCAATAGTTGCTGGTGAGAAGGATGAAACTGTAGTAAGAATGGCTATAACTTACAAGTTCTACATTGATGATTGGTACTGCTTCATAGTAGAATCATCTGGCAATGTTTTTCACTATGTTCTTCAAAATTGTATTTCCATTGGAATAGCTATTCATTTGAAAACATCTTGGAAAAAATGTTCACTTGGTTAAGAAGCCTGTAAATAAATGAGAGTAATTTTGTAAAATTAATTTTACAATCATTTGAATTCCAAGTGAATGTTCATGGTGAAAAGGAGGTACTTCAAATACATTTTATTTTGAATACATTGAATCTCCTGCCATGCTTAGCAAAAAGGAGTTGGAGGAAACTCAGAAACCCTTCTTTGAAGATGTTAACAATTTTGGATGGCTGAGCTTGTTTGGGTTAGAGTAGTGTGAAACAGGAAAAAAGATGACTGCAAGCTAGAAGTATTTCATACAGAATAATTAGCACTTACAATGCTTTCTTCTGGAACAAAAAGAAAAGGAGTACTTGTGGCACCTTAGAGACGAACAGATTTATTTGAGCATAAGCTTTCGTGAGCTACAGCTCACTTCATCGGAAGTGAAAGCTTATGCTCAAATAAATTTGTTAGGTTTCAGAGTAGCAGCCAGTTAGTCTGTATTTGCAAAAAGAAAAGGAGTATTTGTGGCACCTTAGAGACTAACAAATTTATTTGAGCATAAGCTTTCGTGAGCTACAGCTCACTTCACTCTGGTTCTTAGTTCCTGACTTCAAGCTGAATGCAGCAGATGGTACTGCATCTCACCTCACCAGGGATCCAGCTACAGTGACTTGTATTCCCAAAATTGAATGTGTTTTGAATGCTAGTACTTAACTAAAACAACCTTCTTATAGCTTTGCATTAGAACATCTGTGCTGGCTTTTGATATTCCAAGTACCTCACTAAGCAAGCTGCTGTGTAGTGAAACGTGGGAAGCATAGTTGTGTAGGTGCTTTGAGGTTGCTAAATAGCTTTCAACAGACTTTAATGTTGAGCCATTGAGTGGGGAGAAAAGACCTTAAATCAGCAAATGGTCCCAGACTGAAATCTAAATACTGAGTGTGTCTGGACACCATTATATACTTACAGGGACACTGATAGGTTAAAATAAGCCAAACTTTAAGCCCATGCGGTGGTGATCCCCCTTAGCTGTGAGCCCCATTCCCAGTCCTCTGGAAAGACCCAGGTGAGGGAGTGCTTTGAGGGGGTGAAGATAGGGGATCTGTGCAGATTCCCTCATGGAGTGCTAGACTACCCAAGTATGCTCTCCTTCCTGCAATGCATGTTAGCCCCTGCTCAGCCTCACTTAGCCCTTTCTGGCTAGTTGACAAAAAGAAGCTGACGAAAGAGCTTCTGTAATGCTGGGCAGTTATCAGGGAGGAGCTCGGGATAGACTGGGTGGGTGGAGTGCTGAATTAAAAGAGGTGGCTGTGACAAAGCTTCGTTTTATGGACCTTATGTGTGCCACAGGAGAGCCTTGCAAGGTTGGAGTGCTGCAGCAGGTGAGCTCCTTGATGGCTCACTCTTGCACTTAAGTGACCCACCTGCAGCCCCCTCCACTCTCAGTTGGCTTGTCTGGATGGAGCAGGCTCCCTGGGGTATTAACATGTCCCATGTCAGGAAAAGGCTAGTGTTCCTGAAGTACTAGAAATCTGAAACCCCTAATGGGGCTTTGAGTCATGAGTTCTGGGTTCTTCTCTTGGCTCTGCCACTAATCTGCTCAGTGATCTTGGACAATTTACTTAACCTTTCAGAATCTCACTCTCCTACCTATACTATAGGGAAAGGACTACCCTACTTCTTACAGGTGTTGAAACCTTCATTTTGTAATACATCATTTATGTCCTCTCAGAAAGGTGCTCTTTAAATGTAACATGTAGAGAGTTGTCTTTCACCTGGAGGAAGAAGCATTAGGCAGCATTAACTACTCTCTCATTTGTGTGTTAGGAATCATTCATATGATGTTAGGCTGAGTCATCTTTTCTTGTCACTGAAGAATAGGCATTTGTGTCATATATTTTCAGACTGTTGATTCAGTGACTTCTTTTCCCTGACGGGAGCTGCTTATCTTTAATACCACTTTTCAATACTAATATTGAATGTTGTCCCATATAACAGTAATTTAGTATCTGTGTAATTTATATACAAACTTCTGATACAGGAGCTGGAGAAAAGCTTTTGTTTCATAGTGACTTTTCTTCTTCTTCTTCTACAGAGAAACAAGAAAAAGAAGTTGACATGTATGCTAACCTTTCAGATGAAAAGGCTTTCGTGTTTTCAGTGGCCTTGGCGGAAATAAACAGAAAAATTATCAATCAAAGACTTATTCTCTAACTCACCACATACAACTGACTTTGTTGTATGCAGTGTGGCTAGCATATTTTCAAGGTGTCATGGACTCCCAGGAGGCATATTGTCTTCATCAACCAGGACCATAGCTTTTCCCTGTTAAAACTGTGCTGCTGTTTTGGAGCTCACAGACTTTTGTGTGCTACACATCAGCAAGAAGCGACGTTGTCAACATTTGAGTTCTTTATGCTTTGGAGACTAATGCTCGATGAATGCACAGAGAGAATGCACCATTTCCAGAGCACTTCGTTAGATTTGCTGCCCAGAAATGCAATATTTTAAATACTTTCTGAAAGAATGATTTTCTTTTAGAACTAAATATATTTCAGATTTTTCAACTATATTACAGTTTACATATGTATAGTTCATCTAACCTTTTAATAAATTGATATTCTGATATTTTATTGAACTGGAAATTAAGTACATTTGTAACAGGACTTATTTAAGGTGTCTTGACCTTATTTTCCTTTTAATTTAAGAACGGTTATTCATTTTGAAGATGGTTGTGATCAGTATTTTGATCAGTGGTTCTGGTTCTTCATTTTATAGACGTGATATAGTGGGGATAAGCATGGAAGCAAAGCAGTTCCTTTTTTAGGATCACCTTGCGTGGTGACTCATGTTCCATGGGAACTCTTCTTAGTACGGAGTTCGCTTTATATAGTATTCTCTTTTTATCCCAGATATGCCTTTCTGAGCCAGACTCCTTAAATTTAGCAGAGTCAAACAGCTGAAGTCCTAAAGTAACCATTTTGCACCTGGTAGCTGCCAGCTGCATCTCCTTCAGTTAGTAATGATCCATCAGAGCCTTCCAAAAAATGAGGGGACAAAGGGCCAGGTGCCCTGGAGGCCCTGCCCCCACCTGAGGCATCACCCCGCCCCTCCTCTTCTCCCAGAGAACAGTGGGACCAGGAAGCCTCCACTGCCCGGGGTGGGGCCAAAAGCAGTCCACTGCTCGTGTCCCAGCCCTCCAAGACCCCCGCCCCAGGGCAGGTGGAGGGACCCAGGCTCCCCACAGGTGCCTGTGTGGTTCTCCCTGACCCGGCTCTGGCTGCAGCACAGGGCCTTGGAGCTGCAGCCTGGCTGTAAGAGCTGCACAGGTAGCTGAGGGGAGCCAGTGTGGAGTTGCAGACCCTCCATCTACACCTGCCCTGGACCAGGCGGGGAGCCCTGAGGACAGGGACATGGGCCAGGGGTTGCTTTCAGTCCCCTTGCACCGCAAGGAGATAGAGGGTCCATGTGGCTCCCACAACTGCCCGGGCTTCCCAGCCAGGCTCCATCAGCTGCTGGCCTGGTCAGAGGGTGAGGCCGAGGGGGAGGGGGAGGGGCAAGGGAAGCAGGCAGGGTCTGCCATGGGGGAAAAGTGAACAGGCCAGACCTGTCCACTTTTAAAAAGTGGGAGGGCTACAGCCCCCAGGTCTCCTCCACCCCCCCGTTTCAGCGCCACTATAAGGATCTTCCCAGCCTTTCCCTTTTCTTATTATTTCTAAGGAGAGAACATAGGTTTTTCTATGGTGCAGGCAAACCACTAGATTCTCTTTAGTTTGTATTTCTAGAAAGAGCAGAGACAAGGTGGGTGAGGTTATCTTCTATTGGACCAACAGAAGTTGGTCCAATAAAAGATATTACCTCACTCACCTTGTATGTCTTAATATCCTGGGATGAACACAGCTACAACAACACTAAGGACTAGCATGAACAGTCACTCTGTTATCTTAAGCTGGTACCTGTTACCGAGTCTAAATTATATTTTTGTAGTCAGTCATTTGAGTGTTCAGTTTCTAGCAGTAACATTCACATGTGAATGTTGATCAATATGAATCCGTAGAAACTTGTCAAGTTAAGTGCCAGTGTTGACACAAGAACAATGAGATATAAACTAGCTATCAATAAGTTTAGGCTTCAAGTTAGACAAAGGTTTCAAACTGTCAGAGGAGTGAAGTTCTGGAAGAGTCTTCCAAGGGAAGTAGTGGGGGCAAAAACCTAACTGGCTTCAAGACTGAGCTTGATAACTTTATGGGAGGTAGACTGTATGATGAGATCACCTAGAAATGGCGTGTAGCCGATCTGCGACTGCTAGCAGCAAATATCTCCAATGACTGGTGATGGACACTAGGTGGGGAGGGCTCTTAGTTACTACAGAGAATTATTTCCCAGGTGTCTGGCTGGTGGGTCTTGCGTGCATGCTCAGGGTCTAACAGATCACCATATCTGGGCTTAGGAAATAATTTGGCCCTGGGTCAGATCTGGGAAGACCCTTGGGATTTTTTGCCTTCCTCTGCAGCATGGGGTCTGGGTCACTTTCAGATTAAACTAGTGTAAATGGTGGATTCTTTGTAATTTAAAATCTTTGAGGACTTCAGTAACTAAGCCAGAGATTAGGGGTCTGTCACAGGAGTGGGTGGCTGAGGTCACACAAGGTCAGACTAGATGATTATGGTGGTCTATTCTGGCCTTAAAGTCTATGAACTTATGGGTCAAAAATAGATTTTGGAAAAACATCCTAATTATATTGATACTCATTTGTTAAACAGAGTACAGAGTGTTTCTCTAAATACTACAGTGCTACTTGAGTAGCTGCAGCTCATTTTACACCTAGTATTATTCCTGGGGGAATTCTGTGCCACTGCGTGTGCATAATTAATGAGCTGTGCATATTTTAAATTTTTTTTGAAGAAAAAAGCTGCTGCTGGAAAGTTGCTGTGGTTCTGCCTTTTGCCTACCAAAGGGTGCTGTGGCAGTAAAACAGCAGCAGCTCCCAGCCAGCTGTGGAAGAGAGAGAGCTTGCCTTCTTCACAGCGCCTGTCGGGCCAGGTGGGGAGACAGCATGGGACTGCTGGGGGGTCAGACAGATTCATAAAGGCTAGTGGGGGAGGACAGACTGGGGCAGGGGCTGAATGGGAGTGGAGGCACGGGGCCACCAGGCAGGAGGGAGGGAGGTGCAGGGCCACATGATGATGGGGGAGGGGGTGCAGGGCCACATAGGGATGCGGGGGTGGTTGAATGGAGGAACAAAGACACATGGGGATGGCCACAGGGGGATGAGGGAGTCGATGTCTGAGTGGGGGTGGAGGGACACGTAGACAGGAGTGGCAGGAACACAAGGGGACAAGGGCAGATGTGCATGACTGAATGGGAGAGGCTAGGGGTCAGCCAGGGTCTGCATGGGGGAAGCTCCATAACAATCCCTCCCTGCTCCCCGCAAAAAAACTGTTCCATACTTTTCCCACTCATAGCCAACGACCCTCCAAGTTCAAATCTAGACTCCTTCCCAGCAATTACTTCCCTCTCCCTCATCTCCTCCATTACTCCCGACTCCCCCAAGCCTTTGCACTGCTGCTGAGGGGTGCAGGAAATATGGTTCTATATTGTAGTTTAAATGAATTATTACTCAGAGTTCTGTATAAATATGCCCAGTAAGGAATCTTTGTCAAAAAAAGGAATCTTTGCAAAAAACATTTCCTGAATCTTTTTTGTTGTCTGTATTGTTACAGACATACTTGCTGACAGGTATTTTGAAATAAATGACCAAAATAATTGAAACTGGTGTGATTATATTGTGTTAGTTTGACAAATAAAATATGCAGAATTTTGCAGAATCTGAAAATATTGTGTACAGAATTTTTAATTTTTTGGTGAAGAATTCTCCCAGGAGTAACATAGCTACTAAATTGACTCTCTCCTAGCTATGATAAAGTCTTTGTGAAACATTAAATGACACTTCACATTTTTTGCACCTTTCACTCAGTGTTATTCAAGATGAGGCTATTTTCAAGGGATACAGGCAAGTATCTTAGATCTCAGGTTAGACCTCCCTTAATATTGTTAGTCTCGGAGAAAGCCTTATCAAAATGCTTTTTTAAAAGATTGTGTAAGCAGTGTCAGGATGAGCTCCACCCTGACATCTGGTGGTGAGGTGTGGCAAGTTGTGGAAAAGAACTTCAGGGGCCGATCTCATTTGCATAGGCACACCCACCACGCCTAGAATGAGACCATAGCTGCCCAAATGGTCACTTTGGCTGCTGTGGGATCCCCAGTGTCTCTGTTATTGGGGCAGGAAGAATAAATTGATATTACCCAGATTATGGGAACTGTGCTTGGAACTGTACGTGGCCTTTTGTTATGATGGAGGGACTCACCATCAACTAAGTAGCACTCGCTAAGCAAGGGTCATGGGTTCCAAAACTGTGTGAATAGAGAGAGGCTGTGGACAAGTATTAATACTTGGTGGCATGGGCCCCTTGGTGAGGGCCTTACATGCTAATTGCACTTCCTCCTCTCTCCACTGTGGAATATCAGAGCTAATTTTGATTTCATTAGAAGTCTAGTTATAGGCTGCTGAGCTCACTTTGGGCTGACAGTGCACCAGCACTGGGGCTCCCCTACTACAAGCTGAATTCACCTAAGAGCTGAAATCACTGAGTGTTGTGTTAAGTAGTGGGGGAGCCTGAAGATATATGGTGGAGCAGTTTGCGGGACGGCTGGTGAAGCAGTTCGACGCGGATCAGTGTGTGGATGGCAGGAGCTGCTTGTGGGCCGTGGAGCTGAGCGAAGGAGTTCGTGGGGCGGCTGGCGGAGCGGAGCGCAGCTGAGCGAAGGAGTTCGTGGGGCGGCTGGCGGAGCGGAGCGAAGGAGTTCGTGGGGCGGCTGGCGGAGCGGAGTGCAGCTGAGCGAAGGAGTTTGTGGGGCGGCTGACGGAGCGGAGCGCCACTATGGAGCTATGGGGCGGTCAGCTTCAGATCATGTAAGGTGCCTCTTACCCCCGTCCCATTTCCACCCAGGTTGGGAGGTAAAGCTCCGCAGATAAACTTTCGAACTCTTGGGCTGCCCTGACCAGGGACAGAGACTTTTGGGGCATTGGACTTTTGGGACTTTGGGTGATTTGGGGTTGCTGGACTCAAGAACCAAAGGGAAAAGGGCATGCCCCAATTTGCCTGGGGTGGGTTTTTTTTTGCTCATGGGTTGTGTTATGAATCCTGTTGGTGGTGTTTCCCCAACATAATGCCACATTGTTTCTCTCTGTTATTAAAAGGCTTTTGCTACACTCAGACTATGTGCTTGCGAGAGGGGAAGTATTGCCTCTTGGAGGCGCCCAGCGGGGGTGGTATATATTTGTCCCAGGTCACTGGGTGGGGGCTTGAGCCGGTTTGCATTGTGTTATTGGAATGGAACCCCTAGATATTGAACCCGGCCCTTGTTGCTGCCAACTCTGACGGGCAGAAGGGTTACAATTGCAATATTCTTTTATGGTGAACAATAGCTAATGAGGCCTTGCTGCAGAACTAGCCAATAGAGGGGAACAAAGATTTACTAACAAAAAAATTCCCAAACCCTGCTGATATTTTCAATACTGGTACACGATTAAAAGGAAAAAGGTATGTTAATATCAGTTCCATTGAACCACAAGGGGGAGAGGAAATGGAAATTTGTCAAGTGGAAAAGTAAAATGTATGGAAAATTACTTTAATTTTAAACTGTTTATTACAAAATGATGTCCTTTTAAAGAAACAACACTTAACCTGCTGATCTATACAGGAATCACAAACAAGACAGTTTTCTTCACTTTAACATATACGTTTTCTGCTTTCCAAATCTGTGTATGGCCACAGTGGCAAGTAGTAAGGGAAGACAGACTAGCTGAGTGGAATTCCATATGATAGGATGACTGCTAGGGTTGGTAGCTGAAGCAAATCATTGTAAATGAATGCACTTTAAAGTGCATTGAAATCTAAATAAATGCACTGCAGTAATCCATGTACTTATCAACAAAGCAGTAACCTAAAGCTAATGACTGCTAAATTATGGGGTGGGTGGGAGGGTGGGAATGCAATGTCTTTTAAATGTAGCTGCGCCTGTTTAAAATAGCTGCCTTCAGTGGAAAACATTTACTTTCTGAGAAGCAAGACTACAGTGTGTAACATTTTCAGATGCAACTCTGTCTTTTGTACACCTCTTATTTTAGTGCGGAGTTCTAGGCCCTCCCTCTGAATCTTCTGAAAATACTTAGTAGCCAGATTTGTATTTCTTGCGTTCTTCAATTATGGGTATTTTAGCTCCCATCTTCATATAAAAAATCAGATTTTTTCAGATGAAAGTAAATGGAAATGTTAGGTCACAATTGTCTTCTAAAATAATTAGAGGAACAATAAGGTTCTGGAGGCAGAATTCTCAGGATTAATCTGGAAGTCTAAAATTTTCCTCAGAGCTTCGTTTAATCTTTTACAGTTTATAAATAGCATGTAAACGAGAAAGTGAATTATCCTTTCAGTTGATTCAGGGCAATTAAGATAAAAGTATTCACTCATTTAATACTGTCTGATATGTTGCTACATTACTTTGCTGAGTAAAAAAGAAATCTCGAGGACTGAATCATTTAGTTGGCATTTGTTGCCTTAGCAGCATCTTGAGAATAGGTACCTCCCTTTCTCCCCTGCACATTGTTACGTAACCAAGTGTGTTATTCTACAAAATTAATCTTGCCTTCTGACTTCCATATCAGAAACAGCAGGGCACTAGGTTGTGGTTCACATGTGCCTGGATTCCAGTGAGCCTCTTGGACCCTTTAAAACTGGGAGCTACAGTTGCAGGTCACATAACCTTTCCTAATCACCTGTGCAGTGTGGTTGTAGCTGTATTAGTCCCAGGACAGTTGAGACACAAGGTGGGTGAGGTAATATCTTTTATTGGACCAACTTCTGTTGGTGAGACAGACAAGTTTTTTGGTTTACACAGAGTTCTTCACATCCTCGGAAGAGCTTTGTGTAGCTCGAAAACTTGTCTGTCTCACCAACAGAAGTTGGTCCAATAAAAGATATGACCTCACCCATCTTTTCCTAGACATGTGCCTTACAGATACACACAAGGCTTCCTGTCTCTTAGGAGAGATTGAAGGTCAAAAAAGTACAAGGTAATGGGGGCTCTACACCTGCCAGTAGAAGGTCTGAGAGGAGGACACCTTTTAAGAAGCAGGAGCTGGCTGGGAGGAGCTGGAAGTCTCCACTTGGGATGGTTTGGAAGTCCTGCATGGAAAACTGAAAGGACTGTGAAGCCTTGGAGGCAAGCCCTATGACAGTACCCTAAAAGGCAGTGAGGCTGTTGTTAGTTGCTTTGTTTTATTTTTTAAAATCGGTTTCTAAATTATTAAAGCCCTGAGCAAAATAAAGCGTGTTGTTTCACTTACCTGGCTGGTGGGTTGGCCCACCAATTTACAGATAATCATGGAGGTTAGACTTGTGTCAGTCTGTCCAGTACCTGGCAATGTTCCTTTCTCACTTCCCATCCCCAGAGTATAATTCAAGGGAGGTCATATTTATTTTCCAAAGCATACAAAGTTAATACTAATTAGTGTTGTAGACTTATGAAATCAGTTGAAATTAAACAGCTGGCATTCTGCATTCATTTAAACTCTTCCTACATTTGGTAGTATGTGGACAAACTTGATCTGTACAATCTGACAGACATGCACCGTTATGTCTCACCTTGCTGTGGCCAGTGAATGGAGACCACAGATTCTGGTAGGTAAAATTTTGGAATGAGAAGGAGAAATGCATGCATTCTTGCAGCTCTTTTTGGATTACTCGCTAATCTGTTAGATGCCAATGATGCATGAAAGATGGACAAATCTATGTCTCCATCAGAGGTTTGAGTATAAGCACACATACCTTAACCTATATTTGCAGCTGGGGTGATACCTATACTAACTAATCTTATTGAGGATTCTTGAGAATTTAAGAGGCCAAAGCTGAAACTTTTAAGCCTTTGATTTGTGGCATATGTCAGTTTTTTAATTTTATAAAGTGAGAAGCTAAGCTTAGGTCATGGTTAAGGGTTTTGGACACATACAGACAACAGAACATAGCTTTAACCAAAGATTGCATACTGGATTGTGTTTGTGTATATAAGCCTAGTTCGCATGTGCTGAAATACTGCATCATAGTGTTTGGTTCGAATTGGTTATCGTTAATGTCAATATCAGGTTTCAGCTGCAACACTTTTAGAGCCAAGTCTTAATCCATCCTACAAATGTCCTTCAAAACCAAAATGAAAAATTTCCAAATCTTAAAATAATAGGAATCATTCATATGAATAGCTCAAGAGGATATATTAAAAGAGCACATGTGCACAAGAGAAAATATTAAAGAGCTTAACAGTCTATTACCATTCCTCCTACACATACTCATGGAAAATAGTTATTTATTTTATTTATTTGAGAGTATTCCTGCCATCAATGGTTATATACTCATCTAATTGGAAAGCCATAGCAATGCCATGTTATTTACCTGACCAGACAGACTAACGGACAGTACATGTAGTGTATATAAGATGCTCACAAAACTATTCATAATTAAGAAATTAAAAAGAAAACTGTTTAATTTCAAAGTGGAGGAAGTTAGTCTGTTAAATTATGCATTGTGAATTTGCTCATGAAATCTCACCACATCTATAACAGCTAAGTCAATAATCTGTTTGAATAGCTTGGCATAAAAGCTCATTTAGAGTTGTATTTCGTATGCAATATTTTTTCATTCTGGAAAATTATTTGAATGTCTAAGAATTCCAGAATTGTTTACTGATGCTGTCATTCTGTGATTACTTCTGATGTGTTTTTGTTACATTGTAATGAATAAAATTATTAAGAGACACATGATGTGGGGTATATTATGAAAGCAGAAGTTCACACCCTTTATCCCTTTTTTAATCTGTTCACGTGGTTATATCGCTGGACTTTGGGCAAGTCATTTGGCTGATTTCTGAGCCTCTCAGGCTTGCAAGAAATTTGTTTCTTTGTTTTCACACTTTTTCCAGATCATTTAATGAGTTGATTTGACTCTTTTAAAGAGTGTGACCGATTTTTCTACTGCTACTGCAAAAGATACTTAGAATACAATTATAGTTAGGGGCAGAAAGCAGGAAATACTCTATTTGCTTTGCCTTTACTTTAACCTACCTCTTCGTTAGATTTAGATTATTTTGATACAAAGGCATATCTGAGTGAGCTCATATGAGGCCTTTTAATCACTGTTGTTATTTCACATACATTAGTTTCAGACACTTGCTAATTCTTGGGTTATAGTATAGTGCTATACATTCTTATCTTGATGTCAGTGGTATTGATCATATCAGTAAGCAAAGTACATAAAGAACCATCTTTCCAGACTTTTAAATGTTCTGTCTGAAATCTAAGACACTTTGCCTTTTTGGACTGTTTTGTTTCTTATCTATATACAATTACTAAATAAATGTTCAGTCTTCACCAACAGTTCAGTGGAGAGTTATTGCGCAAAGAATCAGCAGTGATCTGGAATTTAAATCATAGCTTTAAAAATAAATCCATCTTCAGGACAGGTTAATGGGGACAGCACTAATTTAAGAACTTGCCTATTTCCACTGAGCATCTTTCAGAGACTGATTTTTAAGCCAACAGCTTGTCTATCCATGCACTTGTATTTATTTCATAATAAGGATGAAAATAATATATAGAGCTTTTCATAGGCAAAACACTTTACAGAACGCAAATTAATCCTTAGGGTACCCCTCTGAAGTAGATAGTACAACTTTACAAATGGGGAAACAGGCACAGAGATTAAGTAATTTGCCCAAGGTCACACAGCAGTTCATTGTCAAGAATTTAGATTAAGATCTTGTCTTCCAGTCCTATGTTCAAACCACTAAATCACACCCTTCTCATATTTTGACAGTCTTCTTAAATTATATACTGCAAACTAACAAATGTCTTTAGCTAAGTTACTAATCCCCCTGTAAATCATTAAATCTGGAATTTTGTATGTTCAATTTATTTTTCATTACTTTTAACTTTTTTTGTCTTAGTTTGGACAACTCATTCTAGTGAAATCAGTTTCACTTTTGATTACAGTGCATTTCACTTTCAGATTCTATACTTAGGTTGCAATCGCTACAGGAGAGTCTTAACATAAAAAATAAGTTTTAATTTGAATTTAAAAAATGGAAGCACTTCTGTTGGACTTGTTTATTTTATAATACCCACATTTTGGGCCCAGTTTGAGTTAATTCTCCTTTATGGTACCATGGTCCTAATTCCCACTGAGAGTAAAACAAATATTTATTTTCTTGTAATGTGCTTACATTATTCAATTAAGTTACTTTGTTTTTTCCCTTCAAAATGGATAGTTCTTATTAACCTTCATAGAATTCTTTTTGACTTCAATGTTATGTTCACATAAGATAAATGCATATTGTAACAAAGTAGGCATACAAACAACTGTAACGTTGTAACATCAACCCTTGCTATTAGTACAGTATTACAGCAGTAAGTATTCCTGTGGTAAGAGGTATGTATTAACAGGAATGGAAATGTTTTTTTTTAACGCCATTCCAGCTGGCAAACTCCAAAAGTATTTTAATATAATATCCTATTATGCAACTAATAATATTGGTTTAACATGTTCCTATTGATTAGGATCCTGGAGGATCCTGGGAACTACAGGCCAGTCAGCCTCACCTCAGTCCCTGGAAAAATCATGGAGCAGGTCCTCAAAGAATCAATCCTGAAGCACTTGCATGAGAGGAAAGTGATCAGGAACAGCCAGCATGGATTCACCAAGGGAAGGTCATGCCTGACTAATCTAATCGCCTTTTATGATGAGATTACTGGTTCTGTGGATGAAGGGAAAGCAGTGGATGTATTGTTTCTTGACTTTAGCAAAGCTTTTGACACGGTCTCCCACAGTATTCTTGTCAGCAAGTTAAGGAAGTATGGGCTGGATGAATGCACTATAAGGTGGGTAGAAAGCTGGCTAGATTGTCGGGCTCAGCGGGTAGTGATCAATGGCTCCATGTCTAGTTGGCAGCCGGTATCAAGTGGAGTGCCCCAAGGGTCGGTCCTGGGGCCGGTTTTGTTCAATATCTTCATAAATGATCTGGAGCATGGTGTGGATTGCACTCTCAGCAAATTTGCGGATGATACTAAACTGGGAGGAGTGGTAGATACGCTGGAGGGGAGGGATAGGATACAGAAGGACCTAGACAAATTGGAGGATTGGGCCAAAAGAAATCTGATGAGGTTCAATAAGGATAAGTGCAGGGTCTTGCACTTAGAACGGAAGAACCCAATGCACAGCTACAGACTAGGGACCGAATGGCTAGGCAGCAGTTCTGCGGAAAAGGACCTAGGGGTGACAGTGGACGAGAAGCTGGATATGAGTCAGCAGTGTGCCCTTGTTGCCAAGAAGGCCAATGGCATTTTAGGATGTATAAGTAGGGGCATAGCGAGCAGATCGAGGGACGTGATCGTTCCCCTCTATTCGACATTGGTGAGGCCTCATCTGGAGTACTGTGTCCAGTTTTGGGCCCCACACTTCAAGAAGGATGTGGATAAATTGGAGAGAGTCCAGCGAAGGGCAACAAAAATGATTAGGGGTCTGGAACACAAGAGTTATGAGGAGAGGCTGAGGGAGCTGGGATTGTTTAGCCTGCAGAAGAGAAGAATGAGGGGGGATTTGATAGCTGCTTTCAACTACCTGAAAGGGGGTTCCAAAGAGGATGGCTCTAGACTGTTCTCAATGGTAGCAGATGACAGAACGAGGAGTAATGGTCTCAAGTTGCAGTGGGGGAGGTTTAGGTTGGATATTAGGAAAAACTTTTTCACTAAGAGGGTGGTGAAACACTGGAATGCGTTACCTAGGGAGGTGGTAGAATCTCCTTCCTTAGAGGTTTTTAAGGTCAGGCTTGACAAAGCCCTGGCTGGGATGATTTAACTGGGAATTGGTCCTGCTTCGAGCAGGGGGTTGGACTAGATGACCTTCTGGGGTCCCTTCCAACCCTGATATTCTATGATTCTATGATTACCTCCCTTTTGCTGTGACATTTAACTGAGCCAATTTGAGTAGCTATACCGGGGTCTCAAACTCAATTTAGCTTAGGGTCAGGGCCAGTCCTCAAATCCTCCCAGTGGGCCAATAATGTCACTCATGATGCCCAGAAGCGCCCCCCCCAACTCCGCTTCCCACCTGCCTAAGGCTCTGGGCGGGAGTTTGGGTGAGGGAGGAGGTCTGGGGTAGGGGATTGGGGTGCAGGCTCTGGGAGGGAGTTTGGGGGCAGAAGGGGGTATGTGGCAGTGTAGGCTCTGGGACGGGGTCAGGGGCTGCGGGGCTCCCCTGGGGCTCTCAGGCGCGGTAGACCGGGGCACCTCCGCGCGCTACTGCCCCCAGGCACTGCCCCCGCAGCTTCCCATTGCCCGCGGGGGCGCTCGGGGTGGGGCAGTGCACGGAGGCCCTGGCAGAGCGGGGCCAGCAGACATGTGGAGTGAGTGCGCGGGAAGCTGCTCAGCTGCGGGGCGCTGCGCTGCTGGTGGTGGGCGGGGCCCGGGCCATTGTAAATCGCCCAGGGGACGTGGGTGGGGGAGCGCCCGGGGGCGGCAGGCGGGGCCAAGGCAGAGACCCGGCCCCAGAATTGGTGGAGCCCCGCGGGCCACATTGGGGAGGTTGTTGGGCCAAGGATGGCCCCTGGGCCGGGAGTTTGAGACCCCTGAGCTGTAGTCTTTGCCAAACGTGTCGTGGAAAACTTTGTTTTAACATCTGCTTTAATTCCTTCACTTACCATTACTCAGTTATTGATCTTGTTTCTGTCCCAAACTGTTGCGGTGTAATTGTAAATTTATGCCAAACCCTGAAATCCAAAACCATCATTACACCTTTATGTGCTTTAAAACAAGACATTTTGGCTTAGATTTATAAAGGTGTTGAGTGAGGCATTGCGCTGCTCTGCCCTATTTTCAGATGTGGCTCAGGCACTTAAGTCAGGCATTGCAATATTGAGTGGAAGAATGCCTAATTACCTTTGAAAAATCTGGCCTTTGTGCCTTATATTGCAAGAGATATTACAATACAGTATTACTGGGTCAGAATATAAAATAGAATGGATGCATAACTCAAATTCTAGTTCACGGTTTCTTTGCATATGCCCTATTCTGTTGCTAGATGGCAGCATAATTCTAGAAAAGTAATGCAAATCCATGGGTACTTGCTACTGGAACTAGAAATAATCATTTTAGCTTGCTTGCTTTTTCAGTGCAAGTGCATCAAAGATGTTAATGTTTTTTTTAAAAAAGCACTTGGTTATCTTAGCTGTAAGTTTAGAGCTGGAAATGCTGTTAATGGGAGTTATTAGTGGCTTTCCAAACTGAAAATGAGTGACTGTCATCAACTGTTTCTGTGATGTTATGTCACAGAGGGTCTGTCTACACTGCAATAAAACACTTGCAGCTGGCCTGTATCAGCTGACTCTGGCTCACAGGGCTTGGGCTGCAAAGCTATAAAATTGCAGTGTAGCTGTTTGGATTCAGGCTGGAACTGGGCTCAGGGACCCTGCTTTAGGACCCCCCCAGCCCAAGCCCAGACATGTATCTTGCAATTTTATAGCCCTGCAGCATGAGCCTGAATGAGCTGACATGGGCCAGCCACTGGTGTTTTATTGCAGTGCAGAAATACCTGAATAGACAATCATTGCTCATTTCTACCATCTGTTGTCCATCAATATCACAGATAAAAGGAGAGCAATTCTAACTTTCAAATATGGCTTAAAAAAGTGCAAATGCTTAAGAATTATTTTGTTTTATTCTCAGAAACATCTACTCATTTTCCTGTGCTAATAGGAAAGGAGTTGAATATAGGACAGATCCTGAAAACAAGAAAGGAAAATGTGTTTGACATGTTAGGATGGTCCTGTGGGGAGGGGACAAGATTTAAAATCAAGAGATGTAGATTATGTGATGTTGCCACAAACTTGATGTAGGTCCCAAAGAAAACTACTTAACCAGTTTATGCTTCACATTCTTCATTTGTAAAATGGTGATTGTCACTGTAACGGCTACAGCTGCACCTATGTCCCCTCTCTGGTCTATTTTGACTGCACCCCCTCCAGCTGACTGGCCTTTGCCTTTAACGTCTCTGGGGTGGAATCATACTTTTACACAAGATACTCTAGCCCATGATCTGGTCTATCAACCATGCTTATCCAGCAGGTTCAACTGGGTTCGGTACCTGTGCTGGTTCTTTGCAGCAGTCTGTGACCAGTGGTGTGACTATAATGCTCAGACAACCTGCTTAAACCAAAGTATTGTTTAATCATACCAGTAGGAATAAAACATAAGAAAATAGGATTTTAAAACAACAAAAGGTCTACACATGTCTATCTTACCTAGAGTCTTGCCATCCTTTGATAGAGACCCTAAGCAGCCTCAGTTTCTTCAGTCACCCCAGCTTCTGGCATCTGGATGTTAGTCTGTTTCCCTTAACTGTCTCCCAAACTGCTGCTCCTTCCCTGGAGAGTTTATCACTTTCCAGACAGCCAGCAGTCCTTTGTCAGTTTCTTGGGTCCTTTTGTACTGCTGCCCAAAACCACTTTGTGAGCTCCCCAGGGGCTCAGAGGTAGAGCATCAAAGTTATCTTGCATTGCCCCTTAACAGTTTGCTAGGGTGCTGTCTTACCTAGAATCATTGTTTCATCTTCCTGTTTGTTTCCCAAGAGCCCTGTTGATTTAATAATCCAATAACTAGGTCAATTTATAATATTGATAAATTACTCCAGAGCAGTTCCACTCCAACCACAGTGATAATACATACCTGTCTCAGGGAGGTATTGACACAACAGTAGTCTGGATAACACTGAAGGAGGCAGAGGAAGAAGTCCACATAAGAACTCTGCAGCCTTCGTTTTAAGGAGAGTTATTTTCCATATAGCAAGCCCAATCACAGTACTGAATGTGATTAGATTAAATTCCACATGGGAGGGGCATGTTATTGTATGATTTAGGGATTGTCATACCATAGGTCCATCTAATCCACAATCCACTCTTCAGTAGTGGCCACTACTACATGTTTCAGAAAAAGGTGCAAGAAATCCTGTAGTGGGCAGCTGTTAAGTAATTAGCTCATAGAGGATCTTTTTTCCCAATCCTATCAGTTGATGGCTGGTTTCTGCCCTGCAAGATGAGGGTTTATGTCCTTTTAACATATGAGCTAATCATTATTACTTATGAATCTTTTAGCCTAGAATGTAACTGTGGCATTTTCCACTGTCGTAAAACAGGATACTGGCTAGATGGATCATTGGTTTGACCGGTATGGCCATTCTTATGTAGGTGTTTTTATTATCCATACAACTGTCAAATCCCTTGTTGAATCCTAAACTCTTGGCCTCCTTACTATGTGGCAATGATTTTCACAGGCAAATTATGTGTAGTATAAAAATACATACATTTTCTCTCATACATTTAAAAAAATTACTTTCTCTGAATGTTACCGTATTCTTGTACTGTGAATAAATAGAATCACACTTTTATTTTTCTCTCCTTTAAACTACATAGTCCCACTTTTTTTAGTTTCTCCTAATTTGGAAATATTTCTAAGACTGTAACCTTTGTTGCCTATCTCTGTTTTAGTTCCATTTCTGCTATATCGTTGTCAATAGAGTGCACAGAAATGAACACAGTATTCTAGATGAGAGCGTACCACTGATCTATATAATGACTGTCACGCTTCAGGGCAACTGCACCTATATTCTCTCCCTATGGTCCCACAAGGGCACCAACTCTAGGTCTTGGCTTCTCAGCCATCACCTCTCTTGGGTGGAGACTCGCATCTCTCTTCCTCCTGACTGGGTTTTCCAGGCTGCAAGTTCCCTGCCTCCATTGTGATATCCTCAGCAAGCCAGACTGCCTGAACAGGTCAGTATGTACTTTTTGTTTCTCTTCAAAGGCTATGAACAATGTAACTGCCAGCAGTTATAAGTTATTACACAGCCTTTAGACACAAGCACATTTATTCTTATGGTAAAAGCATTATAGAGAAAATATATATAAAAATAAAAGTTTCTATATGTGCGCTAAAAGCTTATCAGAGGTCACCTGTCAATCTTATGGGACCTCAGTAGGTCCAAGTCCTTCCAACCCTTCCCAGGAAGGATTGGGACACCCCTTGGACAGAAGGTCCAGTTCGTTTGTTGGGTTGGAAAGCAGGCCCTGAGTCTGTTTAAACTCAGGCTATTTATTCAAAAGTTCTTTCTTTGTCTGTTGATCTCTTGAATCCAGTTTGAACAAGTATAGGTGAGCCCCTCAGGATGATGGTGGTACTTCTCTGGAGGTGTTATAACCAGGGTGAATTTGCCTCATCACCTCATCACTGTTCTTCATTCCTGGTCATCTACCCCATGGAATTAGATACAATCCCTGGTCCACAATGATACATAAACATAATACAGTAAATCTCCCAAAAATATTGCAGGAAATTGCCATATTTGTTGCAATGGCATATTTTTTATCCCATTGTTTACACTTAAAAGTAAACCAAATGTTATGACAGTTACTGTGCATTGAGCAGAAACTTTTAATGAACTGTCCACTCAGGAAAAAGACATGGGCATCATTGTAGTTTCAAATAACTTAGAATCCAGGAATCTGTAAGTAGTTCAAATGGTTCCTGTCAAGATGTAATACCTTGCTTTTATCCGTGCTGATTTCATCTGGCATGCTGGCCATTTTCCTAGTTTTACTAGGTGCCTCTGAAGTCCCGCATTGTCCTTTCTAGTCTAAATCTCGTATCACTTCACCATTTAACAATGCTGCTTTTTCTTGCCTTCCTGCTTTGTTTGCTTTCTGTGACTCAGTTGTGATTCATTAAGTTTTCTGTACACTGAGTCTGAGGGTTTTAACTTCCTCACTTTTAACTTCAGGGTTTTTAGATTAACGTCCTCTTTTAAAAAACAGAACAAACAGAAAAAAAATCTCCCCTTTCCCAAGTGAGCACAACAGTACTAGCTTTTCCTACGATCCCTCCACTGAGGCTGATGGAACTTATATGGCTGGTCACTTCATATTCTCCTACTTCAGTGAATTATGCCTTTCATCACAATGAGAGGGATTCCTTTCACTAAACTAGTATACAGAATATTAAAGCAAGTTGTTTCACTCTCTCTGTGTGTGAAATTGTTCTTCCACTATTAATCCTCTGTAAGTACTTTTATTTTAGACTGTATAGGTTCCATCATTTCTCTTAAGTTTTCAAGCTATTTTAGGGCAAATTCTCCCTGCAGATCCAGTCAGCTGAATTTGACTTCAGTATTCCGCTCTCCCTACCTCTTCAGAACTCATATTAAACATCCAGGGATGATTCAAGAATATAGGGAGGGCAGAACATCAGAGATGAGAGCCAAGAGGAGGATTTTGTTTCTCTCTTACTTTGACTTGTCTACTTTGAACATGGCTTCTGACTGACTATTCCAATGACTTGTCGTTTGCTTCCATTATTTTGAAGCAGAACACATTGACTTAACTAATGTACTCCAATAATTCTTAGGCACCCCAGGAATATGCACCATATTTTGTGTCTAGCTTTATGAAATATAGATGGAGCTGACTACAATCAGTAAATAAAATTATTACCATTAGAAAAAGTCAGATTTTTTCCTGCTGCTACAAAGTGTTGCTTGTAGCTGCTAGTTGATGAAACTAGATGTGGAAGGTAAGCAGTGTCACTCACACGAAAGGCATGGCACAGTAGTGTGTGCATTCCTTACCCCTTCCCACCTCCCAAAGATTGAAGTGGTTGGAAAAATGAGAGCTCTTATTTGAGCAAACATATTTGTGTGCAGATTTGAATTTGAAATTGTGCTATCATCACTGGTTTCCTTTTCAATCTCCTTCAGCTTCTCCTGAGCTGGGAGCATTTCACCAGTTACATATTCTTCTCTGCCACCTATTCGGTGTATCCACCAGCAGGGAGAGGGCCACAATCTTCTGAGCTAGGGCTTGTGCTACTGCAGCTGATAATTAGGAACCAGAGGTGAGTGCTGTTTTCCTTGCAGAGGCCCCTTTGCTGCCTTTAGTGTCATACTCTTCTGCAATTATTTCTGTGTCTCACTTCTCCTTACCCTTCAAAGCCTTATTGTTAAATATTTTAAATTAATTTTTTGGTGTGGCTTGGCATCCTCCTTTCGTGCCTTATCCTGGAAAGTGCTGAACACTCACAACTTCTATTGAGAACAACGGCCATTCCATGTGCTCAGTGCTAGAGCTGACCCGTGGATGATGATCCTATTTCATGGCAATTTGGGGGGGGGGGCGCGGTTTGAAATTAGTTATTGTTCTGCAGTGGAACAAAAACAAAATTTGTTGAATGTTTTTGCAAAAATGGAATTGTGTCAGTTTCTCTCTCTGGCTCAAAACCTGAGCTTTTCAATTCAGGGAGGTAAGGGTGTGCATATATGTGTGAGTGTGTAGCTGTAGCGTGGGGTTAGGACATTCGCCTGGGATGTGGGAGACCCAGGTTTTACTCCCTGCTCTGCTGCCTGGTTTTCAGAAGAGTTTTTCATACCAGATCACTGAATCAAGCAAAGCAGGGATTTGAACCTGAGCCTCCCACATCCCAGCTGTGTCTGCTTGCTTTCAACCTGCCCAGTGAAAACTTCATTAAAACTGCTCTGTCTCAGTGAAAAGCTTCAGCTTTGATGAAACTGCACATTTTGGCAAAAATTCATTTTGTTGAAAACGTTCCAACTAGCTGTAATCAGCACTTCCGGAAGCCAGCCCATTGTGGGAGAAAAAATTATCTAAACACATGCATTATAGTGCTTGTGAAAGGTGCCAGTTGACAGCACTAGTACACAGTTTTATTTGACCTGCAGAGCACGTACAGCATGGGTGGAGAACGATAGCGTAAACTCTCTCCGTGCTTCTCCAACCCAAGGAATGAGAAGGGAGTTCATTCTCAATGCCATATAGTTCTTTGAGAGACACAAGGCAGATGAGATAATATCATTTATTGGACCAACTTAAAAGATATTACCTCACCTACCTTGTCTCTCTTATACTCTGGGGCCAAACATTTATTTCTTTGGGCTATCTTGTAACATCACTCCTTAAGATGAATGGTAATGTGCTACTGTTAGGTCCATTGCTATTTCTTATGGCCCTCGCTGCACTGTGCCAGGTTACACTAAATTGGAAGGTAACATTTTTTTAAAAGGAGTTTGGTTTTCTTAAAAGTTTAAAATTCTTGATGTGCTAAAATATGTTTTTATTATCAAGCTTTCTAAAGGGATAAGTTAGTTTTATTTTCACTGATAGCATTGTTCATGAATTACAGCTACAGTTTTCTCACAAAAGATACACTGGGTGACAGGAGAATGTAATCAGTATTGAGTAGCTGCACCATGTGTCATACTCATAATGTTAATAGTTTGTTTCTTTAACACACAAGCGGTCACTGAAATTATAACACATGAACATAAGAAACTGTTGAAAGAAAGAACAGCTGTCTATTGTACATAGTTTAGCGACAGCTGGGGCTTTCATTAAAATTACTCAGTGTCTACAGTTAAACTTCCTAAAGGAATGAAGTTTGAAATACTACGCTGTTTTTTTTAAAACCCGCTAAGCAACTTGGGCAGAATGAAAGTCAACAACTTAGAAATAAGTGAAATTAAACTGAGGGTATTTTAGTATCTTTTTAATGGAGTAAAGTGAAGATCCTGCATATATGAGTACTCTCTGTTTTCCCAGGAAACCACTCCTGATCCTTACCGGAACATACACACACTGCTATATGTCAAACAGAAAATGAATTAAAAAATAGAATATATCATATTCAAACAATGATTATTTTGCTACATCTTGATGTGTGATTGCTATGCGATGGCTGTGTCAATTTGACTGGATGCTGGCGAGAAGGCAGCTTTTTTTTTTTCAAGCAGTTTGGCTGCCTTTCTTCCCTAACAACATCAGTTTAGGCTTGCAAATTACAGAGTGATGTTGTTGTTGCTTTTACCTCACTGATTTCTATGCTTTGGACAACAGCAGAAAAAATGCAGACATTACAGTTATGGGTGAGACAAGGAAGTTGAATTCAGATGTGAATTCAGATTAGGTTTTAGCAATGGTTCAGCTTTCAGATTCCAGACCAGTTAGGGTTTAGGTTTAGACTAGATGGTACCAAGATCTTCAGAATTAGTCTTAAGAGTTTTTAGTCTAATGAAATCAGCTCACCTGGTGTGCAGCTATATTCAAAACTGGTTTCCTGATGTAGGACCAAAACATTAGCATGTGGGCTCAGGGATTTGAATCCAGTTACCATGTCTCTGAAATTTGAAGGGGCACAGATTTAAGAGCCTGGTACCAGCCCACCTGCAATTCGAAAGGTTCCTAACATCTGTTACTGTCACCTAATGGGGGAAGACCTGTAGGTGTACACTGTCTCACTGGAGGGTCTCGTTCCCAGAGGCGAAGTCTTATACACTGTATTGCTTGCAATTGGGGCCTGATCTAACTCTTGCTGAAGTCACTTCAGACCCTTAAAGCATTTGAGGCTTGGTGCCATGTTTGAAGAATCTGCATGTTGGGGACTCTAAAGAGGATGGCAATTTCTGTTAGTGCTAATCCAAACTGTAAGTAAACAAAGCTGGTTCTTAGCAATGAGGCTATTCAAAGAAAATGGCCTTCCTTTTAGGGATCCCTCTTGCATTTTCTGGGGAGTGAGGAGTGATGGGGAAAGACGTGTCTGTAGAAGTCCCACTAGAACTCTTTCACTGCCTTAGATACCTTTGGTAGGTGCTAGAATAGATTTTGGAAATACCAGGAATACATTGCAGGGTATGTCACACACACACAACTGGGCATTAGACTTCTATTTTTTGTTACAATGAGATTGATTAGATGCTTCCTGGTTGAGAAAACTTGCTACACATGCACTACGTTGAGTTTTTGCACCTTGTCACTTCACAGTTAAGGAAAACAAAGTCACAAAACTGAGGCTATGGAAACCCAGGATCACTCAGCATTAAAGATGGGGTGAATGATAAAGAAGTAATAGCTAATATGCAGGCTTTGTTCAAATGTCTATTGGTTTTCAAGTGAGGGAAGTCTATTGGATTCTTAGCAGAATTCCTTCTATGCCAAAACTGTCAGATCAGTTAACTTCTCAGAAAGTGATGAAGTTCTATTATTGTCTCCTTTATTTCTGGTGATACAGAGAGCTTTCAATATTAAAGGAGAGTCTTTACCTCAGTGGTCCCCAAACTTTTGAGAGTCGCACCCCCCTTATCCCTGTCTGCCTCCCCTGCCCCCTGAGCCAGGGTCGTGAGTGGGGCTGCAGCTCTGGGGGACGGGGTGCAGACAGGGATAAGGGGGCTGAGGCTGGGGATGGGTCTAGGGCCGAGAGCTGGGCATGACCAGGGCCAAGGCTGGGGTGGGAGTGGAACCGCAGCCAGGTTGTGGTGGGGGCTGGCAGCCAAGCCCTCCATCAGGTGCAGCTCCACTCCAGCCTTGCGCTCAGCCTTGGCCCTGGGCTGGGAGTGGAGCCGCACATAGGCTGGGGCTGAAGCCAGGAGTCAGGGATGCAGCTGGGGGTGGGGAGGGGCTGAGTAGCGCTCCCTCCCCGGGTTATGCCGCAGCCCCCCCGGATGTTCCTCCATGCCCCCTTAAGGGGGCGTTCCCCACACTTTGGGACCTCTAATTTACCTAGAGAAGCAAGTGCCCACTTTCTGGATGTGGCATTTTAGACATGAGAAGATATGTTAGATTTCTTTACATCTGAATTCTCCTGTGTTGGTGCCCCAAGGAGCTGTTGTTTATCCAGAAAAGCCGCTTGTGATTTTTTGGATGGGACTAACCTTAGTTTCTTTAACTTTGATCAAGCCAGTTTATTGATTCCAAATTAGTCTCCCACTGGGCCCTGGGGTAGATTTTTGGTTGCATCTACTAACTGCATCTTCCCTTCTTAAAGCTGTCATTAAGCCCCTTTTTGGCTGACTTTGTGTAATGGACTTAATCTGTGCCAGGATTGTTCGAGGGTCTGAGCCTGTAGTTTTACTCAGGGTGAATGCTAATCTGTTGAAAACTAGTTTAAAAAAAAATTGACGAAAATTGGCAGGGAAATATATTTTCTGGTTTGTCAGGGGGGCCTTACACATAGACGAGTTAACTTTTTAATTTTTCAAAGAGTACATTGAAACGTAACCCTGTAACTGTATTTTTTTAGTGATATGACCTTACAGTTTAAATAGATAGAAGTATCTAAAATTGGTAGCTAGGAAGCGATGATGGAGAGTTTGGTTGGAAGGTGAAAATTAGGGGAAATGTAGTAAACATAACTTAAGATAAAAATTCAGGGATACGTTAATCCACAGAAATGCTCAGTAGCAGTCCTGATATGGAAGAAGTGTGTCCCAGAGGGTGCAGGATTATCCAGAAGTTTGATCACTAGCCAATGTATTTGTCTGTCATTGTCGCTCCCATTTGTTTTACAAAGATCTAAAAGGCATCCTATCCAAAATGTTTAGCTTACATGTCTTGGCACCGGCCAGATTATGAAGCTGGCAACTTGTGTTGTATTGCTTACAACATTCACTGTGCTATCTACCAGCTAGAGAGAGACTCTGTTACTGAGTAACAGGGATGTTCGCATTCACACACAGCTGATGAATGTGCAGCTAAATGTAGTTCAGTGAAGGTTAAGGAAGTACAAGTTATACCCAGACTTCAGAACAGGAAACACATATTTTAATATCAATATTGGTTATAATGTTCAGTAGCCATGATTTCAAAACAGGTGGCAGTTACACACTGGAGAATGTGGCGTGTGAAATTGTTAGTTTCCAGTAACTTTATTGGATGTGTGAAATTTGATATGAGAGAACTTTGCAGAAAAAAAATCCAATTTTAAAAATATCAAAAGTAAAAATACACAGTAAATGGAAAGGATGAGGGGAAATATTTCATTTTGAACATCTGAGATCACTTAAACATGTTGGTTTCCAAATTACCTTGAAAATTTAGAATTTGGGAAAAATCACAAAAATGGGGCACTGAGCATATATCTGGAGTGATTAATGGAAGTATGAGGTATAATACAAATTTGTTTTTCCTAAGGTGAAATTATTACCTTACTTTCTTCCTATTTCTATGCTTATTCTTATTATTTCTAAGCATATTCCTATGCTTACTTTCATATAATAATAAAATATAAAAATAAAATAATACAAATTTGTTTTATAACAAATTTTTTGTTTTTTTTGTTTTACAAATTTCTTTCATAAAATAATACAAATTTGTTTTTCCGAAGGTGAAATTATTACCTTACTTTCTTCCTATTTCTATGCTTATTCTTATTATTTCTAAGCATATTCCTACGCTTACTTTCTTCCTATTTCTAGTTGTTCATTTTCTTTGTTGTTGTTCAATGATTAGTTTCAGGGTTTCTTTGCATGAGTTTATGGTATTTTTAAGGCGATGTTAGTGGTTTGTTCTCCGTTCTGTTTTTATGACTACAGCAACTCTTAAGGCAAACACTTTGACTTAAAGGGCCATGGAGAGATTAAAACTGTGTAACAGCTTACTGAGATATCTTTGTGTCTAAGGAAAATGAGTAATTTTTAGGGTTTAATTGGTCAGTTCTCATTGTTAGCCAGCATGACTTGCTGTGGAATTTGCTTATGTAGCAAGGGCCTCAGGGGAACTGGGGTTGGAGGGAGAGGACACAAAGGGAGAGCTGTGTGGGGGATGAATGAGAGCTGGGGAGAGGAGGGAACCAGACAGTAGTCAGAAACTTGGGGATGCAAGGTGAGATCAAGGATGTATTGATATGGAGAGCTGAGGGAATCAGTCTGGGGTTATAAGAGGTGATTTGGGGAAGGTAGACACCAGAGCTAGGGTGAACTGGCAGTGGGGAGGCAGAGGATGGGATAACAGGAGAATTTAAGGGGGAAAAGATGGGAAGGAGACTGAGACAAGTGGGGATTTTGGGTTGGGTAGAGTAGAGGGGGGCCATCTTGTGTACATTTCAGAGATCTCTGTGGCAGAAGTATGTTTGGCGAGATTGGGGCAGGGGTGTCAGAAGGAACTTGGAAGGACAAACAGAAGGGGGATATTTGGGAAGAGAGGAAAGCCTGGGGGATTGGAGAAGAGATAATTAGGGTGCATTCAGGGAGGGCAGGATAGAATGGGTTGGAAGGAGGGGCAGGATTCTCCCCTGTAGAATGGGCAGCAGTTCCTTCCCCAAACCCTGTGTGAGCTGAGTGAGACACAGGCCATCTGGATGGAGGTGCTATTTCTTCCTGATGCCTCTGGGGTTCCCCCGTTTGCTGGCTCCCAGGCAATGAACTGCCTAGGCGTCCCCTGGTACTGTTATCTTTTGGGCATCCTCTGCCCCAAAAGGGGATTTTCCCTGTGTGGAGATGGCTACAGAGAAGTTAATGCATCTTCAGCATCTCACAGGTTGTTAGGATGACCATGCACCCACCAGTAGGGGGGCTCAGAAGTGCTCATCTTAATTAAAATAGATCCTCAAATAATTCTCACAGTTTATTCAGAGTGAGGAACCACATCTTACTAGGAAGCTTTCCAAGGGCTAGACTGAACAAAGTTAGTGATGTTCTCCTTTGACTAGATATCCAGCAGCCCTACAGTACCAAAATCAATTTCACACTACCCCCAGCCATAACATTGGGTATCATACCTTCTCCTATAGCCCACCTAGCAAACTAAATTAGTTAACACCTCCCGCTGTGGATGCAGAGCCAGGAAAATGAAATGTCACCTCTTCTACTGCCTTGATCCATTCTGAGGAGATGTGATTTCTCATTTCAGCTGTCCAGCCCTAGAATAATCCCAACAGCAATTGTGTGGGTGCTAGATTGGTGAGGAGGCTGTAATGTGACAGGAAAGACAGCCAGCTTTCCTCATTCGTGTCTCCCAACAGAACATCTTCTCACTAATTTAAATACCGTGCAACTGGAAGTCAAGGATGTGAGAGTGTGTGTGTGCTACTGAACACCTAGTATGTATGCCTCCGTATTCCAGCTCCAAATGTAAAGAGATTAATGAAGCTAATTCCACCTATACGTACAGCATTCCACAAGCTTCGACATTTCACATGTACTTCTGTGCATCTCATTCACAGAAACCACAGCTTCTGTGGTTGATTGACCATTTGAGTTAGAGGAACTCATTACCAAGTGGACTGCTGTGGCTGCTGTTGTTCTGGCTAGAGTCATAGAAGAAGATTGTGTTAATGAAATGTATACCTAATGCGGAACAGGGTAGACCAAGCGAGAGCTGAGAGCCTGGGAAAATCTATTATACAACATCAATGACAGCCAATTAATTTCCCTTTCTTCTTTCCCATCATTGGAAAAACCTGTTACAAGACCAAGAAGAGCTGCTGTAGTATATGAGCTAAAATATTACCACATGTGAGAAGGTCAGTGTCCACACTTTCACTGTGGGGCATTTTGTTTTATTTTTGGAGTACCACAGATTTTGTTCAGGTGTTTTCAGAGTCAAGTGAAGTTTACACAGCTTGTGACATTCCCCATTCAAAAATAACCAGCTATTGAATAACTTGTTCCGGTTACGAGCATTACAGAAAATGACATACTTCACCACATCCACACTCGTGACTGTGCATGTCCATGCATGTGGTTGTACCATAACCCCCCATTATCCAAACCTAAACCCCAGAGGCCTGTGTCTGGAGGCAAGTAAAGGGTGAGTTAGCTAGAATGCCTGAGGGGTGTAGGTAAGTACACGCCTTAGGCTGTGGCCAGTTTGCAGTGTGAATGGGGGTAAGGGACATGTGCGGGGTCTCAGGTTTCAATAGTCCTCTACCCCCATTCCCTGAACCCTTTCAACTAACCCTTACCTAATCTATAAAGGTCTCTGCCCCTTTTCACTGATAGTAGTGTGCTGTGCTGACTACATCACAATAGCTTTCCACTGCACTCTTTACAGCTCAGTACAGGTGACAATGGATCCAGCTCTGAAAGCAGCTGCCTGACCTGCCTATTGTACCTGGGTGCTGATCAATGTGTGGTCAGAGTACACTGTGCTCCATGATTTCACCTGCAGCGGCAGGAACATTCATGTCTGCCAGGAAATTTCACAGTGGCTGGAGCAGGTGGATGTTCAGCGGACTCCAGCCCAGAGCTGGGAAGGCATAAAGCACTTAAGGCTCCTGTACAGGAGCTGAAAAGACTCCAACAGTTTCTCGAGGAGGGCGTGTTGTAGATTGCCCTTCTGTGTGCAGCTTGACTGGGTGAAGTCAAGGGCTCCCAGTTCAGAGCCTGAAGTGGCACATGTGATCCTGCACCTCTAGCCAGAGGAGATGGTTGAAGAACCCCTCCCCTGATGAGTCTGAGGAGGGCTCCGAGCCTCAGCAGGAATCAGAGCCTGAGGCCGGTAAGAAACAATGGACTCCAGGTTCTGCAGTACAAATCCCCTTTGCTTTGTGCTTACAATCAGGCCTCTCCCATGTTGGAAGCATATTTAAAAGCAAAACAAATTACTTCCTATTGTGTTTCATTGATAAATGTAATGCGACTGGTTGGACCCATGTGCATTCTGGGATCTGTACATGATTAGGTGGCCTGCTGCTTGTATTCTGATGTCAAGGCACAGCATTTATTGTATGTGTTTTTGAACATAACACTATTCAGAGTTTACACTTGTTGATCTAATGAAGTCATTTCTCTAAAATGGAGGAACAGCACTTGTGGAAAGGGGAAAAATATATTTTTTAAATAAAATTTTTCAGCAGCCACAAATTATGGCCTGAATTAATAAACAAACCAAGAAAACCCCTCCACCCCCTAAAATATACCTACCTGATTATTTTGACAGGTTTCAGAGTAACAGCCGTGTTAGTCTGTATTCGCAAAAAGAAGAGGAGGACTTGTGGCACCTTAGAGACTAACCAATTTATTTGAGCATGAGCTTTCGTGAGCTACAGCTCACTTCATCGGATGCATACCGTGGAAACTGCAGCAGACATTATATACACACAGAGATCATGAAACAATACCTCCTCCCACCCCACTGTCCTGCTGGTAATAGCTTATCTAAAGTGATCATCAAGTTGGGCCATTTCCAGCACAAATCCAGGTTTTCTCACCCTCCGCCCCCCCCCCACAAACTCACTCTCCTGCTGGTAATAGCCCATCCAAAGTGACAACTCTCTTCACAATGTGTATGATAATCAAGGTGGGCCATTTCCTGCACAAATCCAGGTTCTCTCACCCCCTCACCCCCCTCCAAAAGCCACACACACAAACTCACTCTCCTGCTGGTAATAGCTTATCCAAAGTGACCACTCTCCCTACAATGTGCATGATAATCAAGGTGGGCCATTTCCAGCACAAATCCAGGTTTTCTCACCCCCCCACCCCTATACACACACACAAACTCACTCTCCTGCTGGTAATAGCTCATCCAAAGTGACCACTCTCCCTACAATGTGCATGGTAATCAAGGTGAGCCATTTCCAGCACAAATCCAGGCTTTCTCACCCCCTCCCTTTTTTTTTCCCCCAGGGACACACACACAAACTCACTCTCCTGCTGGCAATAGCTCATCCACCTTGATTATCATACAGATTGTGAAGAGAGTTGTCACTTTGGATGGGCTATTACCAGCAGGAGAGTGAGTTCGGGGGGGGGGGGGGGCAGAGGGTGAGAAAACCTGGATTTGTGCTGGAAATGGCCCAACTTGATGATCACTTTAGATAAGCTATTACCAGCAGGACAGTGGGGTGGGAGGAGGTATTGTTTCATGATCTCTGTGTGTATATAATGTCTGCTGCAGTTTCCACGGTATGCATCCGATGAAGTGAGCTGTAGCTCACGAAATCTCATGCTCAAATAAATTGGTTAGTCTCTAAGGTGCCACAAGTCCTCCTTTTCTACCTGATTGTATTTGTGTTTCTGTCATAGAGTGGAGAACTAGATTCATGCAGAGGCATAATATCTGGCCTTATACCTCCCCATTCACATCTGTTTCCCTGGGCTGCCCTGATCTCACTTGCCTTTAATCCTCTGCCTGCTGCTGTGAGGATTGCTCCCATGGAGTAGGGCTGTGTGCCATTTGGTGGTACAGAACTGCCGCCTGGTTTCCCCAATTCTGCCCTCTATCCTCGCTCAGTGAAATTGCACCAGGTCTGCTTCCAGAAGCCTCTCCCTGGCCATAAGGGCTGGAATTGCTTTGTAAAGTCTGCTTTGCATGTATAATTAGCTGCAAATGTTTGACGGGAGCAAGATGTGAAAATATGGCCTTTATGATGCTTTTAATCTGCTTTTATGGCTTGCATGCTTGCAGTTAATTTTTTAAAGTGTTTGCTAGCTGGATGGGCTTTCCCTAATTTACTCAGCTGTAGACATAATGCCCACCCATTTTGGCATACAGAGCACTGGCAGAGTAATTCAAGAATGAGAAAACTGCCAACAATTATAACTATTCGTAGTCTACAGGGCAAATTCATCCCTGGTGTAAAGTTGCATGAGCTAATAGTTACCTCAGGGAGGAATCTGTCCCGGTATCAGTTACTTAAATAGAAGAAGTCCCACTGAAGCTGTTATTGCTAATGTGTTTCCTTTGTGAAGCAAATAGTGAGAGCAGGATACTGAAGGTTTAACAATGGAATAAAATGTGAGAGTCTTATGGCCTCAGGGAAGATTTCTTATGTAAGGGGATCCACAGTGTAAAATAAATATTAATTAGGTGGGGAGGCTTTCAGACCTGACCTTTAACATTAATCCATTCTGAGTGAAGCAGCTATAGAAATATGCTCACTCATAGTGAGACTCTGACATCCAGGAATCACTTGTTCTTAGAGGATGTCTCATCTGCAAAAACTTTTCAGAAACCCTTGAGTACTTGCTCTGATCAGATACTGATTCTCTCTCTCTCTCTCTTTTTTTTTTTTTTAAGTTTTCTCATACACAGTGATTTGTTGCATCCATCTGAGTGTCCTTGTGTCTGTCCTGGGAACGCTGCTATATGCTGATATCCAGTTCTACTCTGTGTGGATGGAAGCGGAATGAAAGGGTAAGTGTTGGTAGAATTTGGAAGCTGAGTTTGAGTTTGATATGGGCTTCAGAAAATTTAATCAGAGCTTGAGTTTTTGGGCAGGGAGTGCTAACCTTCCTATGGTCTGTATACTGAATTGTGGGAGAGAACATGGGCAAAAGAACTGAAGCTTCTTCTTGTATATTTCTTTGCAAGCAAGTTACGTCACGTCTGCTCTGAACTACACATAGTTGAAACCTGCTGTAGATAAAGAACGATAATAGATGATAAATTCCTTGAGGCAGGGACCATAGCTCCCACTCAGTCTATAGAGCATTGAGCACATTGTCAGCACTTGGTAAGGGCCTGATCCTGGGAGGTGAGGGAAGTCACCTATAAGGACTGAATTCTCCCTCATTTCGCATTGACTTTAGTGGGAGTTGCTTGCTAAGCACCTCACAGCATCTGGTTCTAAAAAACCCAAACCTCTTAATCTACTTTTTTGTCCTGTATTAATCTTCACTCTGCATATCGTAACCCTGTTGACCAATGTCCGCATACTTCAGTGACTAAGGGAAATATCAGATATCTTGTATGAAAGAAAGAAACTTCAGTTTAAGGATAGCAGACTCTATGTGCGTCTCTGAAAGATGAAGGCCATATTTTGTTTTAGAGCAGTAACTTGATTTTTCTGTGTCACTTTTGTTTTCATATTTCACACAGTAGCAGGAATTTGTAAGCAACTTGTCAAGGTTTCAGTCCCCTGTCATTTTTATAATAGCTTTGCATTTATTCTAGACATACTGTCTGGCTGCACATTGAATATTACATTTAAAATGGGGCTTTTTGTAATTAACTCTTAGAATATCTACATATGAATGCTGAGGACTAAATTCTGCTCTCATTTACACTGGTGTAAATCCAGACAAATTAGTCTGGATTTATATAGGTGCATTTGAGAGGAAAATATGGCCTTATGTCTGTTATTCTGTTTGCTGATCTAGTACAACAAACTGGATCATTTGATTTTCTTCTGTTGCAAACTGAATGTCATTGTTATATGACAGGTTTCAGAGTAACAGCCATGTTCGTCTGTATTCGCAAAAAGAAAAGGAGTACTTGTGGCACCTTAGAGACTAACCAATTTATTTGAGCATGAGCTTTCGTGAGCTACAGCTCATGCTCAGATAAATTGGTTAGTCTCTAAGGTGCCACAAGTACTCCTTTTCTTATTGTTATATGACCGCTTTTGTTAGTTGCTTTTAGCATCTTTGTGTAAAGTATCCAACAGTCTGAACTACAGGAGCCAAATAGAAGGTAAAAAGTAAGCTTCATGTTCAGTCTTTACAAATGTTAAAAAGGAGAGAGTGGAAAAGCTGGTGGATCTGAGCATCATAATTATATTCTTAATTATTAATAATACTGCAGTAAGGTATCATTTTACGCTACCCTTCTGTATTTAGATCCGATAATGGAAGGTTGCAGGCTGAACATTGCTTGTTCCAGTCTCTCTGCCAAATTTCCTAACGGATTCTCTTTGTCGTGCAAGCTTGCCCAGTTGGCTTGATGCTTACATGCTTTTGGTGCCACATTAAGTAATACAATATCTTTGTAAAATACAAAACAACAGTGCAATTGTTTGTACCCTCTCAAAATTAGCTGCATTTTAATTTTCATTGTGTATCATTTGTGACACTATAAAACACACTCTGCCTTGTATGAATAAAAACCTTGTCCTATCTTGTATGGATGCAAGGAGCCTTTTCTCTTTCCTCAGTGCTGCACCCAGGCAGGAATAAAGCATGATGCATTTGTCCTGGACATCCGGGAAGAAACACAAGATTCAAGGGATGTGGTTTAAACTAGGATGTTATTTAATTAACTTAACTCCTCTGGGAACTACCCAACATAACTCATACAGTGCAAGTTATCATTCCTTCCACAGTCATTTCTATTTGGTAGAGGTCTGCCATCGGCCCCCTGCCCCTCACCTCTCCACAGCTTGTTTCCAGCCCACTGCTTGGATCCAACGGCCCCCTCTTAATATGAGGACTAGGGGGAGTTGAAAAGGGGGTGTCTCCTCACTGAACCAGACATTGGGAGCCTCAATCCTGTCCCCGAACTTCTTTATGGGATGCCTTCTCCTAAATCCACATCCAATTCCTATTTATCAGGAAACTGGGCCTCTATCAAATGAGAACCTGCACAGGGCACCTTTAAGGTTGTGAGGGTTGCAATCTAGGACTTCCCTAAGACCTAGGACAGGGGCCGTGTTCAACCTCTTGGTTCCTGAGTTCCTGGTGTTGTCTGGTAGCAGACATTTGGGGTAGGGAAGCATACATTGAGCTTCATTTGAGCAGATGTAAGGAATGTTGCTGAGTGTGCGGTCCTAGGGCCCCCGAACTATCTTGTCCTGTGCAGGCAGAATAGCTTAGGAGCCCTTCTCTTGGTGGCTAATTCTCCTGTCCATATAGCAGAGGACTAAGGGCTGGATTTTGCCTAGATTGCAAAATATGCACCTGGGTACTGATTTGGGTTTTGAAGCTCCTGAATTTTGGTGGTGTTTTGGGTCTCAGATTTTAGTCTAGTGCTATCTTTAATAATAGTAACAAGAATAATATAGAATATTAATAGATAGTAAATCCTGGGATCTCCAAAAGCTTTGTAAACTTTGTAAAGCTTTGTGAGATAGGAAAGTATTAATAACCCAGTATTACAGCTGAGAAAAACGATGCACAGAGATAAAGTACAAAGTCACATAGGAAGTCTATGACCAGATCCAGAGCCCATCTTTCCTGACTCTTAGGGCATGTAATTTAGTCAGGAGTAAGCTGTATAGATCACAAGTCAAGATGTACTGTAAATATTGCACAATAGATATGCTCCCCCCCCCCCCCAAGAGCTTATATTGCACCATCCAAAGCCCTAAGCCGATTTCTCCATTTGCAGGTCTCCTCCAACCCCTTCACCTGAACGTTAAAATGGCCTCTATTCTGATGTAGGTTAGCATAATTGAAAAACATGCCTAGCAAGGTCAAAATACAGACCATTTGCAAGACAGGCCGTGATTGTTTCAGCATATCAAGTGTCCTGGACCAGTCCGTCTCTTGGTTTTAACCACATGACGATCGTTCCCTTACCTGTTATTTCTTTGGCTGTGTCTGCACTGACACAAAGGTGACTTTTTATACAGTGAGATAACGAATGGCAATAGTTACCTTGCTGGAAAATCCTAAGTAAAGACAAGACATTTGTAGAATTTACCACAAGAGAGATAGGTGACACCCACCACCCCTGGTTAACCTCACCAGCTTTTCCTCATGATAAAAGTACAGTGCCTTGTCTCCACTATGTTTTTACTGCAGGATAGCTAATGCTCATTAGTTACCCCACAGTAAAACACACCTTTTTTCATCAGTGAAGACATAGCCTGTGCTAATTCCAAAAGCTGTCTTCAGTGACACTCATGCATCTCCACTGTAGTCACTGGCCCTAAGTAAAGGACTATCACTTTGTATATAAGGATCCTACTTTACTCTTTCCCAATGTAATCTAAGGCAGTGTTTTTCAAAGTTCGGGTTGTGACCCAGTTCTGGGTCATGGCATGTAAGGCACTGGGTCACCTTGCTCAGCACCCAAGGACCCTAGCGGCTCTAGTCAGCACCACCGACTGGACGTTAAAAGTCCCATCAGTGGTGCTGCCCAGCTAAGGCAAGCTCTTTCCTACCAGTTCCGACACCGTGTTGCACCCTAGAAGCGGCCAGCAGCAGGTACGGCTTCTAGGCAGGGCGGCCACAGGGCTCCGTACGCTGCCCCCGCCCCGAGCCCCGGCTCCGCATTCCCATTGGCTGGGAATGCTGGGGTGGCAGTGCCTGTGGGCGAGAGCCGTGCGGAGCTGCTTGTGTGCCTCTGCCTAGGAGCCGGACCTGCTGCTGGCTGCTTCTGGGGCGCAGTGCGGTCCGCGGTGCCAGGGCAGGAAGCCTGCCTCTGTACCCTGGCTGCGCTGCTGACAGGGAGCCGCTGGAGGTAAGTCCACACCCCAATCCTCTGCCCCAGCCCAGAGCCTCCTGCAAACCCAGAGGCCCTCCTACACTCCAAACCCTCCATCCCCAGCCCAGAGCCCTGACCCCCTCCCACACCCTTGCCCCAGTCCTGAGCCCCCACCCCAACCTGAAGCCCCTCTTGCACCCCAAACCCCGCACCCCCAGCCCAGAGCCCTGACCCCCTCCCATACTCCAACCCTCTGCCCCAGCCCAGAGCCCCCTCCCACACCCATAACCCCTCATTCCTGGCCCCACCCCACAGCTGTCACTCCTGCACCCCAATCCTCTGCCCCAGCCCTGAGCCCCTCCCACACCCCACACCCCTCATCCCCAGCTCTGCTGGGTCATGGGCATCAACAATTTTTTTCAACTGGGTCCCCAGGAAAAAAAGTTTGAAAACCACTGATCTAAGGTAAGTAGTTTCTTACAATGCACTCATCCAAGCAGACATAATTGCTTGTGGTAATCGTGCCTCAGTGGGTGACCACTGAGGATGCCAAATTCAGGATGAACTGCTGAGAAATAGGGCAAACACAACCCAAAACTGGTGGTTATTCTTTCATAAGATATACCAAACCAGCCACAAAGTAAACTCCTGTTTTACTACACTGGCTAACAAGAAGTCATAAAAGCAGTTTCCCCTTGGGCATTCCAGTTCTTATTTCCCTCCAGAACCACTGGATTGAGAGATGAGTGGTTCTTTACAACCAGTCTCATCAAATGAAAGGTTCTTCTGATCACAAAGGACTAATCACACACCCAGCTCATTATACAACTTAGATTTTACCCAAAAATCACACTAATACCAATCCTTTAGTATCTAAAATCTAAAGGTTTATTCATAAAAAGAAAGAAAGGTGAGTTAAAATTGGATAAAGGAATCAAATACATACAGTAATTGCAAAGTTCTTGGTTCAGGGCTTGTAACAGTGATGGAATAAACTGCTGGCTTAATAAGTCTCTAGTTGCTTCCAAATCATTGGAAGGCCCTTAGTCCATTGGTTAGAATGCTCACCTTAGTATAAGTCCACATTCCAGAGGCTGGAGCAGGAGAGAGGCAAAATGGAAGGGTTTCCAGGACCTTTTATATCTTCTGCCATGTGGAGGGAATCCCATTGTTCTTACTGTGAAAAATTATAGCAACAAGATGGAGTTTGGAGTCACACGGGCAAGTCCCATGTCCCTGCATTTCACCTAGTCACAGCAGGAAATTCCATTAAGTGTAGATGGGTGTCTCCCATGGTCCATTGTTAGTTAAATGTTCTTTTGATGGGCCACTCAATTTGAATAGTCCCTTCATGATGTGCTGGCTAGTTACCTTGTGGGTGTTACCCCAGGAGCAAACATTTGAAATCCAGGTATGGGGCCAATATTCATAACTTCAAATACAAAAATGGTCCATGCATACAAATAGCATAATCATAACCAGCAAATCATAACCTTTTTGTAGACATCTTACATGCCACATTTTGTCAAGATTTGTTGCAAATATATAACAGTGGTTGCAACAATGATCTATCTGGTCATATTTTAATCAGATAATGTCACACCTGCAAAGAGCTAAAACTATTAGTTACTATCATTTATTGCGTTAACAGAGGCAAAATGAAGCCACAGCACAGAACTGCAAGTAGATTTCAGTCATTACTTCTGCAAAACTTACTTCTCTTCTCAGGTCTTCCAATGTCTTTTTTTCTTTTTGTGAAAATGTGCTGGTGGTCTTATTTTAACATTTATATGACAATAATGTCCATAGGCCCCATGAGGATCATTGTGCTGGGCACTGTGCAAAAATATGAAAAGATATGGTCCCTGCTCCAAAGAACTTACCGTCTAAAAACTTATTAAATTCTTACTAAAACAAAATAAAGGTGCAGTAATTTACTGGGGGCTCAGTTTGTATGCATATTGGCATAAATGTGCTTTTCACTTCAATTTTGGGGAAAATGTTTAAACGAGCCTTTATGGGCCACCAGCTGTGTGTTCACAAAATTGCTTGACACATACATGTCCTTGCTTTATGGGTGCAATGCACTTGAAATAGTTCATCACCTGTGTGTACTTAAATGTTAATTTACACCTGTAAAACCACTTGACCATGGAGGATTTTGCAGGTGCAAATTAATACTTGTCTGAGCACAGGTATTAAATTATCTAAACCATGTATGCAGGTGGATGTACCTGTGTGAGGAATTCTCTAGAATGCATATATGGAGGCTGACAATTTACCTTTATCTCCTCAATTCCTATGACATTGTTGCCCTCTAAAGGTCACCTGTACTGATACAATTGTAGTGATGTGAATACTGCATTAATGTCTGTCACTGCATGTCGGAACAACGCTAGTGAATGACAGCTACAACCAAAGTTTTTAAATATAAGCACAAAAAGTTAAATTGGGCAAAAACAATAAAGCAGAGGACTCTTGATTGACTTCAAGTGATTTGGCCATCGTCTTCCGCTGAGTTTGTTTCCTCTCTTATCGGTGATGCAGGAAATGAGCTGCAAGGATACAGATAGAACCTAGCACTACAGATAAGGAAGTGAAATGATTGAAATGCCTGGTGTAGTGTCAGATAAGTTGAAATGCTAAGTTTATCACACACACAGAATTCTATTAAGATCTAACTAGGCGTTGCTTAATTCAGTAAAAAGCTTCAGGCTACCTGGGTTACTGCCACGCAGGCTAAAAAAAAATGGGAGCTTTGTATCAGGAATCTTCACTGCACAGATCCCTTTGTTTGAGCACGGGAGGATTTTGTGTGTCTGATTACATAAAAAGATTTACGGTAAGGGACTTTTTAAAAACTTTAAATTTAGTTTTGAAATAACACTAGTCACCATTTTCGTAAGTACTGTGTAAGTTTGATACTATCTTCCAAATATTGTAGTCCTTTCTTATGCAAAACTGTCACTGAAGTCAATGGGAGTAGTACCTGACATGAGGAAATAAACATTGTCTATTTTGCAAGGTTCTAAGTAACAAACATATTGACTAGTATGCTGAGCAGCCATAAAATTACATGGATGTGAATTGTTTGCATTATTGCAGCTATTTGCTTTAGAATGGATCTCATAACTGTCTGAGATTTTAGAATAAAGAAGTGGCTCATAAAAGCTAAATACTTGTGCAAAAAATTACAAGAGCCTGACATAATCACTGTGAGGGAAAAGAGAAATTAATCACAGATTTGGTGGGCATCACAACAGAGCATTTTTTCCCCTAAGTATTAGCTAAATACTTATAAATTGAGACAATTTTGTCACTAACAGTAATGGACCTGCCCCCTTACTTCAGCTGAAATCAAAGAAGGGTTTTACCATGGACTTAAATAAGAGCACAATCATGCTCTTATTGGGGCAATTTTACAAGCAGCCAAATTGTGTCTGCTTATTTGGCATGCTGCTAAAGGGACACAGTTAACTTGAACATTGCATACTGAATGTCTGCAAAATGTGTACTTCATATTATCACTTATACTGTGGTAACACCTAGACGCCCTAACTGAGATCAGAGCCTCATTGTGTTAGGTACTGTGCAAACACTATAGCAAGAAACATGACCTGCCCCAAATAGCTTACAATCTATAGAGACAGGGCAGACCAAGGGTGAGAGGAGGAGTGGGCACAGAGCGGTGAAATGGCTTGCCAAAGTCATGCAGCAGGTCGGTGGTAGAGTTGGAAGTGGACTCAGGTTTCCTGACTCCCGATCCAGTAACCTCTCCATTGGACTATGCTGCTTCTCAGTCCTAGATCGACAGTTACAAGTAACACTTAGATTGTTATAGTGGAAGGAAGTTAGTGGGGAAACAATATTTTACTCTGTGTTTTTTTATTTTTGTTTTTACTTGACACATTTGACAGCCCTTTCAATACAGTCAGTTTCACTATCTCACTGCACAGTCAGTCAGTTTCTCCTTTGGTGAAAATATCCTTATTGGATGGAAATAGAAAACCCATCTGTATATAGAATATAGATTTTTAAGGAACTATTAAAAAGTTGCAGGGCATACTGTTTACATGGGAGTCTAACAGAACCTAGAATTGTTTTCTGGACATTCTTTCAGACTGTTTGGAAGAAGAAATCCATTTATTTTGCCCAAATAGCTTCCTACAGAAGGCATTTAAATTTTTTTCATTTATCTCATTTAACTATTTAAGCAGGTGCATGACATTTGAGATAATACCATAATCTAAGTACAGTAAATATTACAAATAGCATAAATATGTTTAATACCAAAGGTCAAATCCTGACCCTATTGAAGTAAATGGCAAAACTTCTATTGACTGTAATGGAGCCAAGATTTCACCTGAAGATTTTAAGGGACTCCACTGTGTGTAATGTAATGCTTTTAATGTAGCCAGAGCTATTGTGAAACATTTTTTATCATTGGATCACTTAATAATCAAAGAATGATCAAGGAGATTGGTTGTTCTTGATTACTGTGGAACTCCTTGCCAGAGGATGTTGTGAAAGCCAGGACTATAACAGGGTTCAAAAAATAACTAGATAAATTCATGGAAGATAGGTCCATCAATGGCTATTAGCCAGGACGGGCAGAGATGGTGTCCCTAGCCTCTGTTTGCCAGAAGCTGGGAATGGGTGACAGGGGATGGATCATTTGTTGATTAACTGTTCTGTTCATTCCCTCTGGGGCACCAGGCATTGGCCACTGTCGGAAGACAGGATACTGGGCTAGATGGAGCTTTGGTCTGACCCAATATGGCTGTTCTTATGTTAAAGAGCCAGCAGAGTTACACCAGTGTAACTGAAAGCAGAATTCGGCCCTTTATTTGAATGACATATACCACCCAACTGCTTTTTCATGAAGAGTGACTAATGCTATCTTTAAGTTGCCTATGGTAAAATTTGAAATAATTTTCTGTTAATATTCTTGTTTTAATTTCTCTTTCAGTAAAATACATGTTGAATGATGACGTGACATTAAACATGAAATGTAGCATGCAGTGTTTTTAAAATGACTCCTGTCAAAAAGAAATGCAATTAAATTAAGCCAGATTTCTGAGGAATTAATTTATATGTTCCTGAAGTTAATACATAATGCAAAATATGTTAGTGAGGGCTGGTATAATCTAGGTTTTTATGTATTGAAGGAAATTGCACTTAGGGTTGTACTGAGTAAATATTAAATTCCAGAGCTGCAGTTATGTGCTCTCCTGGGGCTTTTGTGGCTTGGATTTTTGTTGCTTAGAGGTAGTGTGGTATAGTGGCTAGAGCACTGGACTGGGACTCAGGACACCTGCATTCTACCTCCAGCTGTGGCACTGGCCTACTGGATGACATTAGGCAAGTCACTTCACCCCTTCTATGCCTTAGTTTTTCCATCTCAAGAACTGGGATAATGATACTGACCTCTGTTGTAAAATTCTTTGCATTCTGCAGATTAAAAAAGCTATAAAAGAGCTATGTATTGTTATTGGCTTTCATGAGTCCTAAACTGAACTTTGTTTGTGGAAACCTTTGGCTACAACACTCAGGACCACTGGTAACCTACAGTCATACCTTCCCTACATTCATTCATTTAAGATTTTTCACAGCTGAATTCATGTGATGCTAGAGGAATCTCTGCATATGGGGGAAGGTTAATAGTCTTCATCACTGCCATACAGCAAACCTAAAGAGGGCAACACATAATGTCAACCTCTGCCCTTGGATTTATGCACACAGGTCTTATTAAAGTGAATGAGAACTAATCTGAAGGTAGAGTTTGACCAATAAGCTGGATATTAATGCTAACCAGATCTCAGCTAATATGATACATGGTAGATTGTAGCTTTGGGTCTGATTCTGCACACATTGAAGCCAGTGAGGGTTTTGCAATTGACTTCAGTAGTTGCGGGATCAAGCTTACTGTTTGTGTCTGCTTGTCAAGAGACTGTCTCTTTCTGGCTTAGTATGTTGTGATCTGCTGGGCTGCTGCTGCTCACATAAGTGGACAGCTCAGATTACTGTTGTGTACAATGTGTTATGATAGGATTTACAGCACCAGACAACTCCACATGTGATTGGAACGTGTTTACAAAGCACCTGCAAATTCATGTTATTGCACATAGATATACAGTGAAAAGTGTTTTTATGTTCTGCCTGCAAGGTAATAACATGAGAGGTCTCCAGGTTTCTAAACCACTAAACCAGCCACTAAACTGGCTCTTTATTAAGAGAACTATTCACAGAGATGCTGCCTTCGCAGCTAGCGATTGTGCCATGAGCGCACTGACTGACTTCCTCATGCCTGCTCCAAACCCATCCCTCCTGCAACCTGTGCTGCTCCCTTGAAGTTCCATGGCAGGCTGCTACAATGTCCCATTGAACAATTTTTGTTGCTGTGTCTCTTGTGCCGGTGTTTGCTGACTTGCTGGGGCCGGAGGTTACTAGTACATAGCCAACCCCTGGGTGTGGCTATTACCACCAAGCTTCTTGTGGTTTATTTGGCCTTATAGTCCTTCAAGTACGCTGGTCTTCAAGTCTATCTCCCACTTCTGTTTCATCACTGTTGGTGGGGGACTTGCTTCCACCATGTTGCTGTCTTTGATCTGTTGAGTGGTGTCATACTGGGCCTCCCAGGGCTGGCCTTAGGGAAAATGGTGCCTTGGGCAAACTTGTATTTTGGTACCCCAGGCCCCCGCTGCCTCCCTGAGCTACCCACCCATTGCCCCAACCCCTACTGCCACCCCTGGCCCTCCCCCCATTGCCCCGGCCCCCACTGCCTCCACATCCATTCCCCCATCACCCCAGGCCCCAGCTGCCTCCCTGGGCTCCCCACCCTTCCCCCACTGAACCCAGGTCCTGCTGCCTTCCTGGGCTCTCCCCATTGCCCCTGGATCCTGCTGCCTTCCCGGGCTCCACACCTGTCCCTCCATTGCTCTTTGCCCCTGCTGCCTCCCCAGACTCCGCACCCCCTATCACCTCTGGGCTCCCATGCCTTCCCCCCCCATCACCCCAAACTCTCTTCCATGGCCTTGCACCCCAGACCTGCCCTGCTCCTTGCCTTTTGACCACAGCGCCTTCCTTACCACAGTGCCCTGGGCGGTCACCGACCCATAAGGCTGGCCCTGGGGCCTCTGCTTCAAACAAAATCCCATCTTGCACTCACAGCTCATCCCTCACCCTCTGAGGAGGAGGGATGACCTCCTGTGGCATTGGTAAACTGGCCAGCCCAGGGGCGTGAACTGTTCTGCAGCCAGTAGCACCCCCTCCTATTAGATGCTTTGTTGGGTTGCCTGGAGCCTCCCATTAGAAATGAAAAGGTATTGTAGCATATTGATAGGCTCTATCTCCTATTCCATACAGCAGCCTGTGTGGTATTCTGGAAGGTATACACTGCTCATTGTATCTGCCCTCCCGGTGCCTTATCCTCACATCATAACCCTGGAGTGTCAGTAACATGCATGGTAGTCACTGGGGCGCACTCAACAGTGGCTTGTTCATGATGCTTTCTCATGTTTTGTAATCTGACTGCATCTCCACCTTGTGCTTACAAGTGAACTGATGGAATCGTTCCATTCTAAATAGCACACCCAGTTGCAACTTTTCTATCTGAGTCGTATCCCCTCTCTGAGCCTGTCAGGACTCTATGTGCAAATGCAATAGGCTGCTGGCTTTACATCAGCATTGCTCCTAGTTCACCTCCTGAGGCATCATGTTGCAGCTTCAGCTGCTTTACAGGGCTGTAGTATGTTAGGATTGGTGTCTCATTTATTATTTTCTTTACTCTTTCAAATGCATGTTCTTGGGTCTCTGACCATTCCCATGCTACATTGTTGTGTGTTAACTGTCTCAAGTGTTCAGAGGCTTGTTTAGCAGGTTGGCATAATGATTGCAGATTGCTTCTTCATTGTCATTTCCTCCTGCAATAAGAATGTCATCAGCTACAATCTTGATATCTGGGAGTCCCTCTCTAGTGCCTGCTTCCGTTTACACAAAAACCAGAATGGGCTACAGGCAGTAAAATGGTTAATACTCCACAGTTAGCCAGATTTCAAGGATCAAATGCCACAAACAAACATCTCTGGGGTTGGGCAGATGGACATAGGCATTTGTACCTGGCTGTCCTGGTGAAAGGTGTAGCAAGGGTTGTGAGGTGTCTGGATAGATCAGTCTCCCAGAACCCCTGTCTTGACATCACAAACAGTGAACACTTTTGCCCTTGACGGTCAGGTAGTATGTCCTCAGTTGTTGGTAATGGGTAGTAACTTCTTTTCACTGCTCTGTTAAGTGGTTTTGGTTCAGTGTAGGTTCTCATTTTACCGGAAGGTTTTCTCACCAGAAGCAGGCTGCTGATTCACGCTGTTCTAGTTTCAATGGGTGTAATGATGCCTTCTCTTCGCAGGCTTGCCAGGTTCTTCTTCAGCGGATCCACCAGAGCTAATAGAACTCTGCTTTGGCAGTCTCACAGGCTGCGTATGGGGATCTATTTCCAACTTCGGCTTGACCTCTAAATGTCCATTTCCTTTAAATATCTTCTTAAATTCTGTTCGAATGCTGCGCAGGGCCCCTGGTACCTGTTCTCCTTCCTCTCCCACACTGAGGGTATTCTGGTGTTGTACTGTGATCAATTCCATGGCTTGCACTGCCCTGCTGTCCAGCAGTAGGTGTTACTTCTATGTGTTAACTACTATAAACTCCAAGCGATCACAGCTCTTGTTTCATATAGTCTTATCAATAGTCTGCATTTGCCAGCTGGCCTCAAAATGGTTTTATTGTCCATTACCAGCACTTTGTACTTTTCTCTAGTCTGTGTATCAGTGTTTTTGGGATTATTTTGTGGCTGGCCCCACAACTCATCTGGAACTGAATTGGTCATTGATCCAATAGCATAGTTGCAAATATGGCACTTGAATGACTGGCAGCCTTCTGCAGCGTGTTTAATCTGAGAGTCTTTGAATCTGCTAAAGTCACACTGTAGATATTCTCCTCTTCACTGGAAGTATCTATATCCTTCATCAGTGCATGGACTACTGCTTTTTTCTTTCTGGGATAGCTGCAGCGCTTGAAAGTGGTTCTGTTTTCCCCACCCTTTATACCATTGCTGGCAGTTTTCTTTATGCCTTTCATATTGCTTTCCACAATACATGCACTAGACTATACCTGCATTCTCAGTCAGTCTGTCTCTATCCTACTTCCTGGGTTCCCTGAACTTGATCCCGTTCTTGTTCTGTACTAATGGCTGTTGTTGTTTTGATCCTTTCCCTGGACAGTTCAGCTGCCCTTGCTATTTGGAGGCATTTCTCTAGGGTGAGATCTGTGTGTCTCAATAATCTCTCCTGTAAAGTGTGATAATATGTCCCACAAACAACCCTGTCTATAATAGGGAATCTTTAATGTCTCCTAAGTTACATGTGGACACCAGGGTTCACAGCTCTGTAATGTAAGTACGTTTCTGCTTCTTGGTTTCAGGATAAAAAAATCCAGTATCTCTCTGCAGTCTCACTCTGTCTGGGGTTACAGTACTCATCCATCTCCTTTATCAGCTGTTCCAGTGTTTCAGCCATTATTCCTGGAAATAGTGTCTCATTCACTTCTCATCCTCCCCTTGCTCCCACTGAAATAGTAAAAAAAGATTTTGCCTTCATGTTCTCCTTTTTATCCCCCATGGTCAGCTCTGGATGCAGATTCAGTTCTTGTTTCCACTGCTTTCATGCATCTGCAAATATGTTATTTGGAAATCCAGCATTCCTAGTGGTCCTAGTCCCTCCTTGCTGCCTGCTGGCTCTGTTTCTAGGTGCTGATACATTTGATTGTTAATTGTACACTCTTGTGTGGTTCTTGCTAGATTGACCTCTGCCACCTTGTTTCATTTACTGTGTTCTGGGTAATAACTCCATGTTTCTAAAACTAAACATGCTCTAGAGAACCATTTATATATGTCGAGGTTCCTTCCCCACTCTGAACTCTAGGGTACAGATGTGGGGACCTACATGAAAGACCCCCTAAGCTTATTCTTACCAGCTTAGGTTAAAAACTTCCCCAAGGTACAACTTTGCCTTGTCCTTGAACCCTATGCTGCCACCACCAAACGTGTTAAACAAAGAACAGGGAAAGAGCCCACTTGGAGACATCTTCCCCCAAAATATCCTCCCCAAGTCCTACACCCCCTTTCCTGGGGAAGGCTTGATAAAAATCCTCACCAATTTGTACAGGTGAACACAGACCCAAACCCTTGGATCTTAAGAACAATGAAAAATCAATCAGGTTCTTAAAAGAAGAATTTTAATAGAAGAAAAGGTAAAAGAATCACCTCTGTAAAATCAGGATGGTAAATATCTTACAGGGTAATCAGATTCAAAACATAGAGAATCCCTCTAGGCAAAACCTTAAGTTACAAAAAGACACAAAAACAGGAATATACATTCCATTCAGTACATCTTATTTTACCAGCCATTAAACAAAAGGAAATCTAACACATTTCTAGCTAGATTACTTACTAACTAACAGTTGTAGGGCTGCATTCCTGATCTGTTCCCAGCAAAAGCATCACACAGATAGACAGACCCTTTGTTCCGCCCCCTCCATATTTGAAAGTATCTTGTCTCTTCATTGGTCATTTTGGTCAGGTGCCAGCGAGGTTATCTTAGCTTCTTAACCCTTTACAGGTGAAAGGGTTTTGCCTCTGGCCAGGAGGGATTTTATAGCACTGTATACAGACAGGTGGTTACCCTTCCCTTTATTTTTATGACAATATAGATGCTGCATCTGCAGCTAGCATTCATGCCATGTGCATATAGATTGACTTTGTGTATCTCCTCCAGACTCTTTCCTTCTCCTCCCTCCAACTTTCTGTGCAGGTACAGGGACACAGAAAGCAGTAATGTCAACTCCACCCACACTGAGTGGTAGCATGTGCTTGCAATGCAACATGATGGCAAAAGAAGACCATATGATTTGGGGTTACATTTGTAGACAGGCATCATATTAGTTCTCCCCATGACACCAATGAGACTGCACTTGCTTAACTCACATAAAAATAGACTAGCCCAAGTGTTCAGGGGTGTATTAGAAGTTGGGTTATGACAGCATGGTCTAGTGGGTTGAGTAATGGTTAGGAACCAAGAATTCATGCATGCTGATCCCAGCTCTGACAGTGACTTCGTATATCCCTTCTGTGCCTACTTCTCCACCTGTAAAAAGAGGGTTGTTAATGTTATCCAGTGTCAGAGGAAAGTTGTGAGGAGTGATTTGTGTGTACATAGTGCTTTTAAAATGTAAAGGCCTGCACAAGCACTAAGAACTGTTGTTGCTTAGGGTTTATTTATTTATTGTTTAACCTCCATGGGGTATTAACTTCAAATGGGAAAGAGAAAAAGGATGTGATGCTCTGACACACATCACTGAAGCTCTAATTCAAACCATATTCACAGCCAAAGGTTTTTAGAGCGTCTGCTTTAATAAGCAACACAATTGCATTGCCTTCCTGCTGTTGCTATAGCAAGGCTTGGAGGCTGGTGTGTGTTTGTTTTTTCTAAACTACTCTAAAGATGACATCCTTTATTATGTTTTCTATATTTTTTTTGTTTTTACTTTCCTAAAATGATTGTGAAATTATCTCTAGAACTTTTCACTGTCTCCAGTAATGGATACAGCATTTTGTATTTCAAAGAAGATACAGTGCCATGTTTTTTAACCTTCACTGGTGGTGATGGCCACTGGCTTAAGGTTTTTTTTTCTTTGATGGGGAGAAGCTTGCAAAATCCGCCAGTGTTAGTTAGACTCTTACTCTCAATCCTTTTTACAGAACTGCTTGTTACTCATCATGCATTATTGAGACTAAGCCCCAACTGAACTGATCAATTATTCCTGTACTTGTGAATGACGTCTGATCAAAATGCCACAGAGATCTAAATCAGCAAATGAATATGCCACAGAACACAAAAATTTCATTATAGAAAAGATGGCAAGTAAGAGACACTTTCTCTGTAATGTCAGTAGTATAGATATTCTGTTATTAGTGAGAAGAGTAAAACTCATGCATATCTTTATCAAAAATTCATGTTAAAATAAAAAAGCTGTTAACACAAAATGATACTGCTATGTGCGGGGTGGAAATGTGAGGAAGAGACAATTTGATACAAGTTTGCTCAAGTTATGGTGCAGCTTGGAATTAATCTCTATATTACAATAAGTCTATTGGTAAACTTTTCCAAAACCATATAGTGGCACTCCCAAGTCTAGTCCAATTATGAGAAATAACCATCTGAATATGTCCACCATTTTATGGGTGATATTGAACACATTATTAACCTAATGTGGTGTGGAGTCTGGCCTTGGAGTGGTCTGGTATTGGAGTTCACACCATGAATTTAAGGGTTACATTTTCAAAATTGGGCACTAACTTTGGGAGCTTTCATTTTTGGTGCCCAACTTGAAATGCATCAAGTCTGATTTGGAGGTCAGTTGGCATTGTCGGTGTTCATTATCTCTGAAAATCAGACGCTGTATGTCTCAAGTTAAGTACCCAGAATGCACAAACACTGCTGAAAATTAAACTTACATCAAATAGTCCACCAAGCTGGTTATAGAGATTTCTCAGTAACCATTGATGGAAGAGGATCTGATGGTGCTGTAGCAATTCCTTCTACTTTTACTGAAAAAACAAATGGATAAGCAAGAAGAATCATCATGGAGGTAGTATATTCCCACAGTAATGTGTTAACAGCTGTCTTGGTACAGATAAACCCCAATGAGTTTGCTAAACATTGGAAAGTTATAACATTGCTACATGTTTTTTTCAGTGATTTTGCAAACTGTATCAAGACACTGTTGAGGGTTATACAAAATTAGTTGGTTCAAAGCATTGTGATTAAATGATCAATGTAATCTCCATTATTGGAGATGACTAGAAGTCAGCAAACGCTAGACAAGAGAATTTATGAAAAGAAAGATTTGATTTGCAGGTCACATTTTCAGGGGTTCAATGGGTAGTATATGTTCATGGGCACTGGGAGGGAAAGTTAATGGCAGAACATGAGGCAGGAAAAAGATGATCTTGGATGGATGATGGAGTGGATCCTGGGACGATCAAAAGGACTATTCAGCCACAAACAGATTAACAGAAGATTGTTTAGAATGGGGTTCTGTTGTTGCATACATCCTGTATTGGAGATGCCACATAAGAAGATCCATGTCACTTGCTAGAAAACTTGCTTATTGCAGCATTAAATTCAAACACTTTAAAATAGCTTGATTTTAAAATTTCTGAATTCAAATGTGCATATAAGATGAAATACCTTGTTGTTTTCTCCAGATTAGAAGGTAAATAAAGCATAATACCAAACGCAATGCAAAGCTGGTGATTTCCAGCAGTTCAAGTAGTGAACATGTTGCTGGCAATTTGGAGACCTTTCTCGATGATCTGATCCAAAGCATGTTGGAGTCTGTGAGAGTCTTTGCATTAACTTCCATGGGCTTTGGAGCAAGACCCAGATATATGAGTGCTATTTTACTCTGAAACTTGACCATCTAGAAAAGACCACCTTCTTACTCAACAAACCTGCTTTTTACTCCTTTTTACTCATGTTGGCCTTATTGCAGAGCCTACACAACTAATGGAGTGAGTAGTATCATTTTTCTTCTTGTGTATCATCACCATCAGTGTTTAATGGCTTCCAATCAGTTACCTGTGGAAACCCACAAAAGCATAACAGGTCTTCATAGCTGGCAGAATTCCGGTTAGTAGTGAGAAAGAAAATAACTCCGCTCACTTCCCAAATCCCAGATTAAATTTTTATGGCTGGCAGTTAGATTAAGCATTTTTTAATATAAACTGTAAACTGACCACATCTGATATGGAGTCACTGGAAAATAATAAATGTCAGAACCCAGCAGTGCCATTTTTACATTCACTTTTCAGAGGAGATTTACTTGAATGAAGATGTAACTGGAATGTGAAAACACAGGGGAACATAAATGTACCCAACTGAAGAAGAACATTACATGCTGTCTTGAATTTTTTCAGTGAATATTAGTGCAGCTGTCTGGAAAAAAAATGAAAAGGCTGAAAATGAAAGATACATTAATCCTCCGGCTTGCTGTTGATATCGGACTCCTGTGTGAGAATAAGCTGTAGGGCAAAGTCAGTGAATATGAACCATTAACAGGTGTTCTGTTGGTCAGTCTGCCTTCTGAGAGGCAAAATAGCCTAGAGAAAAGCAATAGAATATCTTTTTCAGTCATGCATGAAAATACTAAACAGTGTTATCTAGAAATATCTGATCACCTCCTGTGGATTTTCATGTAATCGAGATATCATAATTCATCTGTTAAAGTAATCTGAACTTTCAGGAGCTTCCAAATGTACATTTCTTTTAAAATATTGTTAATGATTCTGAGATCATAATTTAGAGAAGGACAGGGATACCCTACAGGAGGATCTGGATGACCTTGTAAACTGGAGTAATAGGAATAGGATGAAATTTAATAGTGAGAAGTGTAAGGTCATGCATTTAGGGATTAATAACAAGAATTTTAGTTATAAGCTAGGGACGCATCAACTAGAAGTAACGGAGGAGGAAAAGGACCTTGGAGTATTGGTTGATCATAGGTTGACTATGAGCTGCCAATGTGATATGGCTGTGAAAAAAGCTAATGTCGTCTTGGGATGCATCAGGAGAGGTATTTCCAGTAGGGATAAGGAGGTTTTAGTACCGTTATATAAGGCACTGGTGAGACCTCACCTGGAATACTGTGTGCAGTTCTGGTCTCCCATGTTTAAGAAGGATGAATTCAAACTGGAACAGGTACAGAGAAGGGCTACTAGGATGATCCGAGGAATGGAAAATTTGTCTTATGAAAGGAGACTCAGGGAGCTTGGCTTGTTTAGCCTAACTAAAAGAAGGTTGAGGGGAGATATGATTGCTCTCTATAAATATATCAGAGGGATAAATACCAGAGAGGGAGAGGAATTATTTAAACTCAATACCAATGTGGACACAAGAACAAATGGATATAAACTGGCCACTAGGAAATTTAGATTAGAAATTAGACGAAGGTTTCTAACCATCAGAGGAGTGAAGTTTTGGAATAGCCTTCCGAGGGAAGTAGTGGGGGCAAAAGATCTATCTTGCTTTAAGATTAAACTCGATAAGTTTATGGAGGAGATGGTATGATGGGATAACATGGTTTTGGTAATTAAATATTCATGGTAAATAGGCCCAATGGCCTGTGATGGGTTTTTAGATGGGGTAAGATCCAAGTTACCCGGGAAAGAATTTTCTGTAGTATCTGGCTGATGAATCTTGCCCATATGCTCAGGGTTTAGCTGATCGCCATATTTGGGGTCGGGAAGGAATTTTCCTCCAGGGCAGATTGGAAGGCCCTGGAGGTTTTTCGCCTTCCTCTGTAGCATGGGGCACGGGTCACTTGCTGGAGGATTCTCTGCTCCTTGAGGTCTTCAAACTACAATTTGAGGACTTCAATAGCACAGATATAGGTGTGAGGTCTTTTTTAGGAGTGGTGGGTGAAATTCTGTGGCCTGCATTGTGCAGGAGGTCAGACTAGATGATCATAATGGTCCCTTCTGACCTAAATATCTATGAATCTATGAATCTATGTGTACTGCGACAAAGTTCCTCCTCTGCTTTGGTGGGCCTGTGCTTTCCGGCGGATTTGCAGCCTTCAGTTTGGCCACTTTTGCCACTGGCTCAAACCTGCCATTCACTCAGCTAACCTCATCACTGGCCAGCATGGGAGAAAAGGAAGGAGAACAATCTCCGTAGTCTAGTGGGTTGGGGACAGGCCTGAGACCTTCCCCTCTGATATGACTCACAGTCCAGGTCAACTCCTGTTGTGACAAGTAGGGAGTTGGGAGAATGGGAGGAACCTGGGCCCGCCCTCTGCTCTGGGTTCCAGCCCAGGGTCCTGTGGATCGTAGCTGTCTACAATGTCTCCTGTAACAGCTGTGTGACAACTATAACTCCCCGGGTCTCTTCCCCATGACCTCCCACCAACACCTTCTTTGTCCTTACCACAGGACCTTCTTCCTGATGGCATTTGTATTCCTCAGTCCTCCAGCAGCATGTCCTCTCACTCCCAGCTCCTTATATGCCTCTCCCTAGCTGAAGGGAGGTCTTTCTTTTAACCAGGTGCCCTGATTAGCCTACTGCCTTAATTGGTTCTAGTAGCCTCCTAATTGGCTCCAGGTGTCCTAATTAGCCTGCTTTCCTTAATTAGGTCTAGCAGGTTCCTGATTGTTCTGGAATAGTCCCTGTTATCTTACCCAGGGAAAAGGGACCTGCTTAACCTGGGGCTAATGTATCTACCTTCCACCACTCTCCTGTAGCCATCTGGCTTGACCCTGTCACAGTACTTAACTGAGCAAACACCTAATAGCATTACATTTCAGGTCCATTTGTTTGGAAAGGCAAAGCAATGGCCAGAGCTGACAAGAGGGTGTTTTGTAAGTTACTATATCAACTGCAGAGTTTTCAAGATGGTTTTCAGAGGTTTAAAAAAAAAAAGTTAATGTAAGAAAAAACATATCAAGAATGTCTAGGGAATCTTAAGATTTCCTAATTTATTACAATAAATTGGATCTGTGAATTATTTTGAAGTAAGCTTTACCTAATAACAAAAGCCAGATGTGCCCTTGCAACACTGGAGAAACAGAAACCTTGACCATCAAACCAAACTTCAAATATTTAACACCACTGTAAAGTCTGTCTTACTATAAGGCACTGACACTTAGAAACTCTATCAAGATCTTATTAGCTAAACTCCAAGTTTTTAAAACAGCTGCCTTAGACAAATCCTCAATATCAGATGGTTGGAAAAAATTCACATATGACGAGGTTTGGAGGAAGAAACAAACTGTTAGGACAGGAAATGATGGTACAAAAATAGAGATGGCTAGGACACATGGAGGAAAGACCCTAACAACCCAAGCTCTGGACTGGAATCCGAAGGATAGGAGGAGATGAAGTAGACCAAGAGCAACATGGAAATGCACAACAGAAACAGAACTGAAAGCTATTAAAATGACATAGGAAGAAATTAAGACTCCAAAGATGGGAGCCAGTGGTGAAGGTCTTGTGTTCCACGTAGATTAAAGAGACATAACTAGAATAAGTCATACTCTACCTTATGTATAAGTGCATTACAAAATACTTAAGTGTATCATACCAGAATGGCTTTGACAATTGGTAATGTCATAAAAACCCTTTTACTGCTAGGCTGTTGATTGAAATCCAGCCCATGACAGTAATGAATTAAAGTTAAAATCATCTCATGGCTGCTCATTTTTGGTCTCTGTTGGGGCTGAATTTTTCCCTTGTCTACATCTGACCTCTTTCATTCCCTACTGGGAGGCTTAGTTAGTGCATGGAAATCTTTAGAAAGTACTATAACAGTCTTTTCAGTCCCTCCAGCTTGTAATGGAGGGAGAGCAGTAGGCTATTCTGCAAAATCCTGGTACTCATTTGTTACCATTCAGGAGAAATGTCATTAGAGGTCAATTGGGATAAATGGTGCTAGCAGGAAGTTAAATGCTGCTTCTGGGTTAAGGTGCAGAACACTAGCTGAGCAGTTTGGCTCACTGCTGACCATATACTTTGGCTTGCAGATAAGCAGAGAACTACAATACACAAGTCTGGGACTCTTCACCATTGTTAAGTATTGGTATGTCACTTTAAGATGGTTCACATTTCGGGGGGAGAGAAGGTTGTCGTCATATAATGGTAATTTGTAAGTGATAAGTATTATTTCTATTGGTGGTAGACCCTGCCAATGGCAAAGTGAGTTTTTAATTAACTATAACTCAGCCTTTGATGGTAATTTACTTTTTTTTTATGTTATCCAAAAATTTTCACACAATGCTTTACAATATGAAGTCCAGTGATTTAAATGTATTTTAAAAAATGTGTTGAAGGGTTCTTTTATGTCTACACTAGCGAGCTTACAGTGGCACAGCTGTACTGATGCAGCTGCGCCACTGTAAGATTGCCTGTGTAGCCGCTCTATGCTAGCGGGAGTGAGCTCTCCCGTCGACATAATAAAACCACCTCCACAAGTGGCAGTAGCTATGTTGGCAGGAGACGCTTTCCTGCTGACATAGGGCTGTGCACACTGGCACGTCTGTCAGTGTAACTTATGTCGCTCAGGGGTGTGTGTTTTCACACCCCTGAGTGCCATCAGTGATACCGACAAAAGTGGTAGTGTAGACATGGCCTTAGTGGAAGTGAGTGCCTTCCTAGCTCTACTCAAGCAAAATGCAAAATTTAGCGCTACACCAAATTCCTGATTAAAAAATATGTGCTATTGTCATTCCAAGTGAAATGAGTGAAGGATTCCTACCAGTGTCTGAACATGTTATCCTTCCAAAGACAAAATAACCAGCCAAATCCATTGGTCCAATTAATTTTCTTTTTTCATCAACTTTTAATTCAGTTTGTGAAGATAGTTCTTTACTAAATAACCCCCAGAACTGAATGCGTTGTTACCTACTGGATCTACTTCACATACGTAGCACTAACATTAATTGACCCAGCTGAATTTAATAAGCTCTGACGTGGCAGTCATTTGAAACTTCTCACTATAGGCTAGAAATTCCGGGACAAATTATGCTTTCCCCCCATGTTCTCCAACCCCCGAGTCAGCAGAAGAGCATAATTTGGCTGGCTGCACATGGGCACACAACGGATGGGAGCTAAGTTGCATTATTGTTAGCTAAAAGGGCACGTTTGGATGGGACAAGTCTGTGGTCATGTTTCACCCTTCTATGCATGAGACAGCATTGGCAGGGAGTGCATATTACATAGAGCTGGACATCCTCTGTACTGTGCTGCTTTCTTGCACCCCTGATAGGATTAAGCTTTCTGGTAAGTATAATGGGACAGATTCTGTGCTGTCCCACCTGAAGGCACAGCCCAGACGGAGAGGGGCAAATGTCACTTTTTGCCATGGTTGAACAGCCTGGATTCTGCCTCTGCTGGTGGCCACTGTGGCCCACTCACCCTCTCCCACCCTGTTGTAAGTTAAGTAGCCCCCACGAGTTCATCTAATTTACCAGCCTATCCTAGGCTGCCTATATTCTGCAGCCCAGAATCCCCTGTAGTGCTGAGTGTATTGGGCATGCACCTTCCTCCCCAGCCTGACAGAGGGACAGCATAGGGCCACCTCCATTGGCCTTATACAAAGCGGGAATTGGAGTAGGCTCCACAGCCTGCTCTAGTTATTGCTAGAGCACTAGAGATGCTGTCTCCACTCCAGAATCTCACAGGATCATACTTCTTTCACCCGGTGCTTTTAAAATTTCCTGATATGTATTTCCCTGATTAGTGATCATAAATTGTAATTGAAAACTGCCTTTCATTTACTCCATGTAAGCAGCTATTTTCTGGTAAACACAACAATAATCATTCATAAATGATGATGGGACATTACTAATGTAGGTGTTTAGTTTGCCATGCCAAACCAAAGGAATTTCGTTTGTGAAACATTCAGTTAAGTTTAATAAGGGCCACATCTTCCATTGGGTAGAACTGCACCTCCAAATATACATGCGTGCAATTGTGCACCTATGTTTGTATTTACATATTATCCCAACTGCATGCACAATTACTGTGATAATGCAGTCATGGTAATTATGTGTATTTGTGCACAAAGGTAGGTATGTGATAGTAAGTGCCTGTTTGTACCTAGACCTGCATTTTCAAGTATTTGTTACTAACTGTCTGATTTAAATATACCAAAACAAAGGCATTCTGAACTCTTTAGTGCCTTTCTGTTTTCTTTTTCCATAACAGTGCAAAGTTAGATGTTATTTGTAAAGAAATTCCTAGCAAAACCTACTGTTTGTGCACTTGATAGAATTTAATCTCGAAATATATTTTGTTGGAATGCTGGTGCTACATGAATGTATTTAATTCAAGGCATCTAAAATATTTAACACATGGGCAGAGTTCCTGAGCTGAATGAGAGTTTTTATGTTTAGTGTGCTTAACTAACGTTGTGGCTATCTGTTTTACTGAAATAGCATTTTATATTAGTTCCCAGTCATTTTAATGACTCAATCAGTGTTTTGGAACCTACATAACTTTCTGAGCCACAGCATGTATTTACTTCAGACTGGAGCTAAATCATACTAGCCAGTGCATTGTTAACTTTGTCACCTCAGTTAAGGCAACTATAGCAACCCCCTATGTAGGCAAAAAGGAAGCTTTTCTCCTTTCTCTATGTTTTATCTAGTTACAGTGGAAATGTGTCTACTGAGAGTATGGTATTGGACTTAATTGCTTTTTTCTTGGATCTGTGAACAAAACATCTTTGTTCATTAATCATTACGCTCTGTTTCTAGTCTTTGGTTTATTTAAAAAAAAAACAAATAAAGACACGAAAATCAATATGACAGCATTTGTGTGTCATTAGTTTATGATTTGTGCTTTGATTTTCAGACACTCTGCTTCTTGAACAGCATGATTACACTAACAAATAGCATTGCAATTATTTTGTTATGTAACTTCAGTTAATGGCATTGGGAGTTAATGGAGTATATACCCTTAAATCCTATCTCTGATTTTTTTCCCCCTATAGAATAAAATTTTCTTGCAATATCACTAAATAATCATATAATGAGACTGTTTAGGTGCTTTATTGGGTATAATTTTAAACATCCATTTTTCTTACTCTTGGAAACTGACCTGACCCATTTTGGGAGAAGAAACTGTCACCTCATAAATATCTAAGATGTATTCAAAGTGTGACCTGGATTGGAAAGTAGGGGGCTCCAGAATCTAACTCATTAGTCATAGAAAAATGTAGCATATTCACTCGACTTCCAGCTTCCTCTGGAATTCCAATATTTACCTTTATTTTAAATTGTAGGTGTCCTCTTGCAAGTAAGGCTTTGATGTCAATAACTTGGAGTCAGGCATGGTATAGGAAAGCACTGTGCTGTGCAAGTCTCTATGTGCAGCTGAGCTAGAATTTAGTGCTTTTCTGATTTGGAGTGCCTCATGATGTCAGAGACTGAGACATTTGTCAAGCTGTGAGGAGCTCAGATTCAAGGGAAATCTCCATTACATACTAAACTTGCCTTTTTCCATATAATCAAGACCACAGTGAAAAAACAATGTGGGAGTGGTTTGATCAGGAGTGTAAACAAAGGGTAAAATCTTGGCTCTGCTGAAGTCAGTGGTAAAACTCCCATAGACTTCAAAGGGGCAGGATTTCACACACAGTCTTATCGCAGTGTTCAATCCAGCCCAGGCTGGCAGGCAGAAAATCATTATGTGATGCCTGTTTGGTGTCTTTTGTGAAAGAAGTTAGTGACCTCTGTGACCAGGTCCTAGTGGACATCATGAACTCACCACATCAAATGGAGTTACTTGGAGCCTTATCAGGCAGACCAAGGGAATAGTGGACATGAAGACAAATGTACTTTCTCACTCAGAGAAGTGGTCCCTCCAGAACAAAGGTTGTGGCACATTGTTAAGATGGTTGGTATATTTGGTATATTTGGTTTGGTATATTTGGTTGGGATGCTTCTATTGTTATTCCCCCTTCTGTATCTTTCCTGTAGGTAAATAGAGGACTTTACTTTCCAGAACTACTTCTAATGAAAAATTAAATTCACCTAAAGTATTACTTTCCCCACACCCTGAAAAGTCAGATCAGAAGTGGTGCTAAGCACTTCAAAGCCCATTGATTTCAGTGGGAATTATGATGTGCCATCATTCTTAGGGTCAGGCCCAAACACTGACTGGTGTGAAAGACCAGAACTTCTTTAATTCACTGTGTATGGAGACAGGAAAGGTCACTCTGAAACACTGAAGTGAGACTGAGGAGATCTGGATTTGGTTCATGCTTTTCCCACAGACTTCCTCTGTAACCTTAGACAAGTCGCTTAAGCTCTGTGCCTCAGATCCCCATCTGTGACACTGAAATAATTGTAGTTCCATTTCTCACAGGGCTGCTGTGAGGATAAACTCACTGTTTGTGAGGTGCTCAGCTCTGCCATGGTGTGGGCTATCTCTGAACCTAAACAGAGGTTTCTCTTCTCTCCAAAGAACAATGGTTGTTTTTGTGGTGTCAGCACTCATGCACTTCAGAAAAAAAAAGTGTATCAATAGCAAATAAAGGACTCCAGACTAATTATTTTGCTGCCAATTATGAAAGCAATTGTGACATGCCTCACTGTCTTTTTTTTTTTTTTTACACTGTGCACTTTCATGGCACTGTAGAAAGAATTTAATTTTAGACGTTTCAGTTGACAGAGACATCCTGGTGCCAGATACGTATTTCAGATCATTGTCATTATTGTGCTCTATTTTTAAGTTCAAGTGCCAGCCAACCTAAAGAGCACAGCGTGCGTCTGTGCTGGATGTTATGCATGTGTTCTACCAGGCTGAAATCTTCCCAGCCTTAGCACGACACCACTAAATTCACTTTTATACTTCTCTGCTGTGGCAAAAGAGAAACATTTTAAAGGGTATTTTTCAATATCAGAAAACAAGGCTTGGCATGAAATCCTTGCTCCTTCCCACACCCAGAGATATCCGCTTTAGGCGTAGTCAATTGTTAAGATGCTTGCCTATCAACAGCCTCTCAAGAAAGAATTTTAAATGGTTTTGTGACGTCAAGGGGGCCCAAGAAAAAACAGTCCATTGCCAAGTTAACTCCCTCATTGAAAGCACACAGTAAGGAACAGATAATGCAAAAATGAAACCTTTTCACACAATGGCTGATCAATGACACACTCCTAGCATCTCTAATAAGCCAAAGAATTTATCCTTGGTTGTAGGGTAAGGAAGTTACTAAGGAAGATGAGCTTTCAGAGAACGACCCTCTAATTTACACACTTAATGAGGAGCCAAGTAAATTGCACTGCCATTGGCTCCTTGTCTGGGCAGAATGTCTGAGGATAACATGGAGCATGGAAAGGGGCCTGGAAATGCAGTGGCTAGGTTGCAGCCAGCAAGAGGGAACCATTTAAGCACAATGGACAAAAAATTGAATCTTTTGAGTGAAAAGGTAGATAAATTATTGAGTTCCCAAGAAGACCTGAATGGCAAGCTACAGAAGGTGAACCGAGGCATTGACGACCTAGGAAAGAACATTGACAAGTTAACAGCATCCCAAGCATCCGCTGCTGAGACAGATGCAGCAAAAAGAGGCCTGAAACCTGGGGACAGCGTTCGCCCATTTGAGACCGAAAATGCGTGCTCAGAAATGCTGAAGCTGATGAGAGCTACACAGCAAGATGCCTTGAAGCACAGGGAGAGGCTGGAAAAGATAGAAAAAATGGTTGATACTGTGGATAAAGTCATTACATTTGTGGGAGAGACATTCAAAAATTCTAAAGTAGTGGATTTCATTCTGAGAGGCATTGTACCCTGGAAGAAAGGGAGTCTGGTTGAAATCCTCATGGAGGTTGGTTTTATTTTACTGTTCACGATCCTTTTCTTGTTAAGGAGAAGGGCTCCAGGCTTTCCTGTTAACTTTGTACATAATGCATGTGTGTGTTCAGGCTTTCCTCTCTCAGTAGTAGGCATAAGAATAAATGGTATAGGGCAGAAAACATGATAGGAAGGTTTCAAATAGGTGTAAAGACTAGGTCTCTGCATCAAGGAGTTGACAATTTAAGGGCCAAAATCTGCCCTCAGTTACATCCTGGCCAATGACGTCCAAGTTAGTTGCGGAATCCAGCCCTAGATGAAGAATAATAAATAGTTAATGTACTGTGAAGTGACAGAATGGGATTCTGTTTTCTAACTGATCATGACAATTTAGGCATCAAGGGCCAAAATCTGCCCTCATTTATGTTCATACAATTTCAGTAACTTCAATGGAACATGGACCTAATTCTTCCCAATTACATCTGTGCAATTCTATTGACTTCATCGAACCATTGGATCAATAGGGCTGAGAGTGCAGGACACTAACTCATAACCATTTCTTAATTATGAAGCATAATGGGCAGGAAATGGTTTATAGTGTCAGTAGGATATTTTGGAATTCATTAGTTTTCTTTTTAAAAAAATGAACTGGCACTTATAATGAATATCTGTTGTTTCACTGAGTCTTGTTTGTCATCATTCACTACTATTTGTGTCCCATCATGAGAAACAAAGAATAATCTGCACAATGAGGTGTTTGTGGGACATGGTCTCATTCCTGGGGGTCTCATAACATGGGGTGGTAAAAACATTATTGCATTAGGAATGACTCTACTTGCAATGGAATTATTTGAATACTCTGTGAATGCTCCTGGCTTTATAACTTGAAAATCAAAAATCAAATCAAAATAACTTGAAAAAAACAACAATTAAAATATATGGGTGGAATGTGAATTTGAGCTCTTACAAAAATGAGACTGTAATAGACCTCAGTATAGATCAGGAGGGTGTTGTGCCAATTTTCAGATACAGCTCTAACAGTCCATCTCTATACAGATATGAAGAACCACTACTCTTTCAGAGGCTGACAATTGAACCAGATTGTGAGATTTTTTTTTTGGTTAAATTTCCAGTGGAAACTGGGTTGAGATCACTGAAAAACCCCGTCAGACATTTACATGGTGCCAGTACTTGCAGTCTGTTCCAACTGAAGTGTGGTACAATAGTAGGAGACATGAAAAAAGCGTTCTAAAAATTGATGTGCTTTAGGTTTAAAGATATGATTATTACTAGCACTTGCAATGTTCTTGGAACTATGTAATACCTGGAGACAGCTAGGATCCTGCTTCATGGGGTGTACTCTCCAAATTCGAAAGGCAAGTACATAGTACACTAGATGGCCAGGTAAAGAACAACTTCAAAATGGTAAACTAGTTTTTAAATTTCTTTCTTTGCTACATTCACTGAAAGACTTATTGGAAGAAAGATATTTTTAAGAGGGATTTTGAAGGTAGCATGGCTGTGATGCACGAGAGACAACTCATATGTGGTTATAGTATATTATAGGAAAGCAAAATGAAAAGGAGTACTTGTGGCACCTTAGAGACTAACCAATTTATTTGAGCCGAAAGCTTATGCTCAAATAAATTGGTTAGTCTCTAAGGTGCCACAAGTACTCCTTTTCATTTTGCGAATACAGACTAACACGGCTGTTACTCTGAAACCTATAGGAAAGCAAATACATATTGGACAGGTGGGCAACGTTAATTAACCAGCCACATCCCTTCATTTGTGTGTTGCTGTATACATTGTAAAACTGGAGCATAAAGAACTTAATTTAAAACCCAAAAGGTTCCAGAAGGCTTTTTGCACTACAGTTGCAAATAAAATAACCAGTTACTTGCTTGTTTCTGCTTCCTAGCCATCTCTTTATGATAGTGCACCATATAGCAGAGCAGTGGTTTTATCCAGCGTTACTACGTGTTCAGGACAGATGTTGAAAAATTGGAGAGGGTTCAAAGAAGAGCCACAAGAAAGATTAAAGGATTAGAAAACTTGACTTATAATGATAAATTCAATGAGCTCAACCTATTTAGTTTAACAAAGAGAAGGTTAAGGGGTGACCTGATTACAGTGCATTAGTATCTACATGGGGAACAAATATTTGACAACTGACTCTGGAATCTAGCAGAGAAAGGTGTACCATGATTCAATGGCTGGAATTTGAAGCTAAACAAATTCAGACTGGAAATAAAGTGTAAATTTTTAACAATGAGAGTAATTAACTATTGGAACAACTTACCAGGAGGCATGGCAGATTCTCCATCACTGACACTTTTTAAAATCAAGATTGGATGTTTTTTTCTAAAAGATCTGCTCTAGGAATTATTTTGTTGAAATTGTATGGCTATGTTGTGCAGGAGATTAGACTAAGGACCATTGTGATCATCTTCTTCGAATTTATGAATCAGTGACGGAGGGGGTCTTATGTTTTTATTTTTATAAGTAGCTGCTTGCTGACACAACAATAGGATTCAGTGGCGTCTTTAGGACTGTTTGCGTGAGAATGCAGGGTTGGCCTCAAATTCATAAAATAAGTAAATGTCTAAAACTTCTGACTCTTGACTTACAAAAAACAATGCTGGAGTGTGTGGTACATGGCAGTCTCGCTTGCAGAAGGGGATTCGACAAGAATAAAGATCCCCACAGTGTCACCATTGTCATGGGCATACTGAGTGTTTTAGTTAAAAGTGGCAATGACATTTGAAAACTTTTTTAGTGGAGGGTGGAGGGAGAGGGAAAAAAACTTATTATACTATGTCAACATTGGGGTATACAAGGTCAACACACATAGCACCTCAAACCCTTATGCTAATATTAATGGGACTTGATTTTCAAAAGGCATGTAACTGGAATTGTGTGTTCAAATATATAGGAGGTTCAGAAGCTCTTGCTTGTTGCCACACTCAGTAGTTGGGTAGGGTAGGAGACCAGGTCAATTCTCCACTCTAAATTATCCTTTCTCTGGTTCAAATATTTAATATTTTCCCAGCCAATACATGTATTTTCACTACTTTTTGCTGTTCTTCTATGGTCTGCATTATCATTGGCTAAATATTAGAGCTAGGATGAACAGTCGACGTGGTTTCAACGTGTCTTTTGTTAAAGAAAGGATTGGGTATCACCCAGAAAGCATTCAACAAACATTCGCCACCTGAGATTGGTGTCTCTTCAGCCAGAGAAAGAGATGAACCTAAGCCAAAAATAATTTGGATCTAGATTTTTCAGTACCCCAGAATTCAGGTCAATGGGCTGGAGCATGTGGGTGAGTGTTTGCAGGATTGGCGCCCAATGGGATAGCCGCCTGTCTATATTACTTCACTATGGCTTAATGAATGGAAGGTCCTTTTGGGGGTTACATGGTAAAATAACATTAAATGTGTAAAGAGGTGCAGTTTATCTCTCCGTGAGAGCCAGAAGGGATGAAACCAACATTTTCTTCATCTGGTGCCTCCCCTGTCTTAGATTAAAAACTATGTGATAGAACTGTATATTGGAGAAAAATCACCCCAGGTGTAGTTTTGGCAAGTAATATTTTTTGAGACCTATGAGCTAATTTATTATTCCACAAGATTTTGCTTTAGAAAAAAGATTTAAAAAAAATTGGTGGATGTGACCCAGGGAGTCCTTGATGCCAACTGGCAGAGGGCATTGGGGGGTGGTGGTGGTGCATAGGGTTTTACAGGGATCCCCTAGGAAATATCTATACATAATAGTTCACTGAATGGTGGCATGTGAAGTCATGAACACAAGTGGCCCACAGCTTGCCATAATCATAGCTAATGTATGGATGGATAATATTAAGGAATTATGTGTCCACACTAAAACTTATGCTCCGAAGTCTCGGAGTTTTAGCATGTCTCCAGGAGGTGACATACTTTGGAAATGTTCCTTTCAGGCAGGAGGTAACGGACACCTATCTCCCTGTCTGGTGGTTTGTGTATTGTGTCTTGAATGCGTCACAGTGTATGCCTATTTATATCCTGAGCCACAGGCAAAATCAGAGATTGTGAAATCTGCAAGATGAAACCAAGAGCGGGGGGGTTTGTGTGTGTGTTCTGCTTATGAAAAAAGAGAAAGAGGATTGTTCTGTTATATCTTGGGCTGCCAGGAAACACACTGAATCCTTCACCTAGAAGGCACACTCACAGCACGTCTTTCTCATGAAAGAAGGGTCACAGCTAACGTGGCTATAAAGTGCTGCAAGGATTTGGGGTGAGCCTGACTCCACAAGACATGAGTATCTAGTTAATTAAATCTAGGCTATAGAATGAATGTTATGATTTTATGTCACATGTAACTATTTGTTTCCAATACTGCTATTTGCTGCAATTTAAATCTCTATGCTTTGTTTGATACACTTATACTTGACTTCACTATAAACATATCTAGAATCATAGAACATCAGGGTTGGAAGGGATCTCAGGAGGTCATCTAATCCAACCCCTGCTCAAAGCAGGACCAATCCCCAACTAAATCATCCCAGCCAGGGCTTTGTCAAGCCTGACCTTAAAAATATCTAAGGAAGGAGATTCCACCACCTCCCTAGGTAACGCATTCCAGTGTTTCATCACCCTCCTAGTGAAAAAGTTTTTCTTAATATTCAACCTAAACCTCCCCCACAGCAACTTGAGACCATTACTCCTTGTTCTGTCATGAGCTACCACTGAGAACAGTCTAGATCCATCCTCTTTGGAACCCCCTTTCAGGTAGTTGAAAGCAGCTATCAAATCCCCCCTCATTCTTTTCTCTTCTGCAGACTAAATCCCAGTTCCCTCAGCCTCTCCTCATAAGTCATGTGTTCCAGTCCCCTCAACATTTTTGTTGCCCTCCGCTGGATGCTTTCCAGTTTTTCCACATCCTTCTTGTAGTGTGGGGCCCAAAACTGGACACAGTACTCCAGATGAGGCCTCACCAATGTTGAATAGAGGGGAACGATCACGTCCCTTGGTCTGCTGGCAATGCCCCTACCTATACATCCCAAAATGCCATTGGCCTTCTTCGCAACAAGGGCACACTGTTGACTCATATCCAGCTTCTCATCCACTGTAACCCCTAGGTCCTTTTCTGCAGAACTGCTGCCGAGCCATTCAGTCCCCAGTCTGTAGCGGTGCATGGGATTCTTCCGTCCTAAGTGCAGGACTCTGCACTTGTCTTTGTTGAACCTCATCAGACTCCTTTTGGCCCAATCTTCTAATTTGTCTAGGGCCCTCTGTATCCTATCCCTACCCTCCAGCGTATCTACCTCTCCTCCCAGTTTAGTGTCATCTGCAAACTTGCTGAGGGTGCAATCCACGCCATCCTCCAGATCATTTATGAAGATATTGAACAAAACCAGCCCGAGGACCGACCCTTGGGGCACTCCACTTGATACCGGCTGCCAACTAGACGTGGAGCCATTGATCACTACCCGTTGTGCCCGACAATCTAGCCAACCTTCTATCCACCTTACAGTCCATTCATCCAGCCCAGACTTCTTTAACTTGCTGGCAAGAATACTGTGGGAGACCGTGTCAAAAGCTTTGCTAAAGTCAAGGAACAACACGTCCACCGCTTTCCCCTCATCCACAGAGCCTGTTTTCTCGTCATAGAAGGCAATTAGATTAGTCAGGCATGACTTGCCCTTGGTGAATCCATGCTGACTGTTCCTGATCACTTTCCTCTCCTCTGTGCTGTGTGTCAAGCGGAGCAGTGATCTGAGGTGGACCTGGTAAACTGGGGTACACTGTTTCTTTGGAAGCAGCAAATCTGAATACTGTGAGTGTCCAGTGGACTTGGGCTGGACACTCAAGGAAGACACTCGGAGGGCTTGAGAGTTGGGCAAGGGGTGCCAATTGCTAACTTGTAGGGTGACAGCAGGGCTTGCGAGGTCTAGAGGGTAGTGCCGGTGCAGTTGGAGAGCTGATTCAAGGAGAGCACAGACAAGACTTCCTCACACTAATGGCAGATGGTGGAGAGATGCCTCACATCCCTGGAGCCCCAGGAAGCCTCATAGAGGGGGAAATAAAGAAGCAGCAGCAAACTGAGAATGCAATGAAGCTGAGTCGTTACCACCAATTTCATAGTGTGTAACTGCCTCCACTGGTAGAGAATTAGAGGGACCCAGTGGGAAATGGACATCTTTAACTTTGTTAATTAATTGTGTATTCAATTGTATTTTTTAGACTAAAGATCAACCTGAAGAGAAGGGTGCGAAACCAAAGCATGTATCTAGCAACAGAGGAGTCCAGGCTGAAAGCAAAGAGTCTTTGGAAGGTATATGTAAGCCTGTATGTATGATAAACATATCCACTGTGGAATTTGAGATAGGTTGGGAAGAGAAGATTCAATATTCTCCTATATATGTAGGTACTACTGAATTATCCCTTTGTAACTAAGTACCTGGACTTATCAAGTACTCAGAAAAGCGTGTGTTGAATGTTTGATACCATCACAAAAAAACAACAAACAAAAATACAACTCCCTTTCCCAAAAAAACCAAACCGCCAAACCAAATCCAATAGCAACAGTTCATTAAAATGAATAGCAGCCATTATCTTTGTTTGGTTAATGCTGTATTTCTTTGCTTTCGCAGTTGTAGTTAGCTTAATTAAAAGAGAGCAATGTCTGTTTGGAAGACACCAGGGATACAATCGCAAGAACACAAAGAAAATCTGTAAAGTCATAGAGGAAAAAAGCACGTGAAGAAGCAGAAATACAGATTTATTTTTGAACTGGGAATGTCTCACGTGGTCAGCGAAGATATTTGCAACAAGTCTCAGGGGATAGGGTTAGAAAAGGGATTCAGACCTCAGACCTTTCAGTCATCCATTGTATCCATTGTTATCAGTGGAGTTACACCGGGGTGAATGTGACTGTGAATAGTGCCCCGTTACAGTCACCTCCCCACGTCACCAGAGGCTCCTCTCAAGCATGGCCAAAAATTGTCTTGGTTTCTTGGCTTAGAAAATAACATAAACTAAAGAATCTGCTGCTCAGAATTCTGACTCAAAAGCCCTCAGTACTTTTGGGCTGAGGTGTTAAACTAAAAATTAAACAAAAATCACATTGATTTCTAGGGCCTGCGCAAGTAGAAACCTAGATGAAATGGAAGTCATGTCCCATCTAGACTGCCCTTCCTTTTTATGCACCATCACTAATAATTAAGAGCAGTTGCAATTATTGGAATAGCTCCAGTGGGGACCAAGAAACCCTAGGGGAGAGAGGCAGTGTTCTGAGTCTTAGTGTCTCCTGGAAACCTCCTGTCCCAATTTGCAATGTCAGTGCTACTTCTTATAGTATGGACACTGGGATGGGTGTGCCTTTTGGGATTTCGGAGTCCGAACAACATGTCATGTTGACCCATAGAGTACTTAAAGTCTTGGACGTCCTTCAATTGACTCTTTATCAATTTTCAGTTTGCAGTGTTGTTGTAGCCCTGCTCGTCCCAGGGTCTGAGAGAGACGGGGTGGGTGGAATAATGTCTTTTATTGGACCAACTTCTGTTGGTGTAAGAGACAAGCTTTTGATCTTCACAGAGCTCTTCCTCAGGTCCAGTCAGGTCTTCCTACTTATCTTCCTTTGTCCTAGGGCAGAGGTGGTAATTGCCTACTTCATTTTAAGTAGTCTCCTTCAACACGTGCATGCCTAACAACCTGTCCTATTTTGTATTTAGCATGGACACTCTGGTTACCTTCCCCAGAGCTGAGGAAGGACTCTGTGAAGCTCCAAAGCTCATTCCTTCTACCAACAGAAGTTGGTCCAATAAAATATATTATCTCACCCACCTTATCTCTCTCTTATCAGTTTGGTTTTTAGTTATTCAGAAATCCAGTTTCTATTTTTACTTTTACCATTGCTGAAAAGCTAGCAATGCAAGTAAGTAATTTTATTAACCTGCATGTGTCAGTGTCAGAAATGTCAAACATGCTTCTATTAAGCTTAAGTCTTTTTTGTGTGTCTTTTAGTCCTTTCACATGAGCATCATTGCCTAGTTTCACTATGATGGTAGGTTTTTGATAGAGTCCAACATCCCTGGCTACCTCCCTATTTTTTACAACCTATACCACTATGTAATATTTTTTCTTGTGTCAGGGGAAGGCTGTGACATTACGATAATACTATTTCTTATTTAGAGCCCAAAGGAGAAGAAAAGTTGGATGAAACTAACGGAGCATGTGAAAAAGTAAACTCTTTTGACGCTGTAGTCTCCAAAGTTGACTCCAGTCCACAAGTTAAAGAAAGGACAACACAGCTGCAAAAAATAGCAGGTTCTGGCAAAACAAATAGCTCTAAGAATTGTCAGCCACAAAAAGGCACTGGAATTAAAGCTTTGATTCCAAACCATGGTCTTCCCTTCATAAATCATGGCCCTGTGGGGAACAAGAATGTTACTGCTGAAGCAATTGATATGGACAGAGCACCAGGACTGGAAGAACACCACAGAAATCCTATCACTCAGAAATCAAAAGAAAGTGAAAACAAACCCTCTACATTCAGTGCTATGTCCATGGAAGCCGTGCCATCCACATCAAAGTCTGTATCCAGAGCAGGGTGTGAAGTGATACGTACAAGGTAGTGATCTAGTCTGTAATTCTCTGTGTGATCTGAAACATTCCATGTGTTAATAATAGGCAAATTATTAAAAGGACGATTCAGTCTTGCTCATATGTGAAACCGTAGGAAGAAAAGCCTTGTTAGAAAAGGAGCTTGTGGAACCATGTAAACAGTTAATCTGAAGACGAATTAGGCCCAGCGTGGTGGCTTATAAATTTATACGAAGATAATGTTTGTAGATAGAAAGTGCTTGATAAGCGCTAATTACTAATATTACACATCTGTTCTGAGTCAGGGAGGTTTGAAATGGGTTTGCTCTACGTGTGTCTCATTTCCTTGAACCTTGTAAATGGCTGACTCCTTTCTAACATGGATGTTTCTATAAATATCACACATGGGGCTTAATAGGTCTGCAAGAGGAGTCTGCCATTGACTGAGGATAGAATTTTTTTAGTGTGTGATAAAATTTCAGGGCTTGGGCAGGTTGTTCAATCCCATGTATAATAGTCCTTTGCACACCTCAAAGAAGTCAGTATTTTTGGTTAGGTCTGTGACCACATGACCCAGCCCATTTTAAGCATTGGCCATACAAAGATGTGAGCAAACATTTCTTTTTCTAACTTTTTTTTCTCTTTAACATATGACATATTTAGTATCAGATACCCTTTTTTGTCCTTTTTTTTGGTTAGGACTTTAGAAAAGTTCTGTGATTTAACTTGCAATTGCATTATGGGAAAAAAAATGAAAATGGAGATCCCATTTTTAAAACATGTCTGTGCATGACCATGCATGTTCAGTTTAGGCTCATGTACATTTTTGTGTATACACAATTATCCCGATGTGCAGGTACACAAGTCAGCATTTGAACACAGACCAAAAACTGACTGCTTTTTTGTATGTGTGCATTTGAAAATATTCCTTTTAAAATGCATTCTGGTGCCTTAAATACAAGACAGGCACTTTATTCTCTAGGTAGTCTTTAGTTATTTGTGCAATTTACAGGTATTTTCAGGTGCTGGAGTATTCCCAGATGAATGCAATACAAGCATATTAAGGCCTTGTCTACACTACAGGGGGAGATGGATCTAAGTTAAGCAACTTCAGTTACGTGAATAACGTAGCTGAAGTCGGTGTACTTAGATCTACTTATCATGGGGTCCACATTACGTGATGTTGACTGGAAACGCTCTCCTGTCTACTTCCCTTGCGCTTCTCATTCAGGTGGAGTACAGGAGGTGACGGGAGAGCGATCTGTGATTGATTTAGCGGGTCTTCACCAGACCCACTAAATCGACTGCCAATGCATCGATCGCTGCATGTCAAACCCCCAGTAAGTGTAGACAAGGCCGGAGACTGAAGAACCAAACTAATAAACTGAATGGAAGTGGTCTTGGTCTACTTCTCAGTACACACAGATCCACATGAGAAAAAACATCTTTGCAAATGGCAGCAATTGGCACCCCAGTCTTAGAAGAAAGGCTAAGCTGTGGCAGGGCTTGGAGACTATATTTCCCTTTACCTCTAGAAGAGGTCCAGTGTAAGGATGTGGCAGGGCAGAGTGGGGGAAGCTTGCATTTCCATAACCAGTTGTGTGGCTAAGTAAAAGAAGATTCCAGGAATGTTATTCCAGCACATTTCCCAAATTCACATGATTGGGGTGTGGGAACCCCCTGAACACAAGGGCTGTAAATGCAAAGGAAGTGTGTTTGTTTGATGTCTCGATAAACTTCACACAACATTTCATTATAATCAGACTTAAAATTTACTCTGCATTTTTATTCTTAAATAACAATGTGAAAAGAACATGCATCTTCCTACACTTTATTTATGGAGGAGTTTGTAGTCAGGGTGCCTACAGAGATATTTTCTGTATGTGAAGTCTGAATGAGTGGGCCAAATTCTGCGCTTGGTTACATGGGTGCAGCTCTCATTGAAGTCAATAGGCCTCTACAGAAACGTAAAAAGAACAGAGTTCCAATGTTTGGAATTGTTAGAGAAATGCCCAGGTTTTCCTGCCAAGTTTAGACTTGTCTAGATAGTCATAGCAATGTTTGCTCTAAGCTGGCATCAGCTGACTTATTAGCTTAATACCACTGAACTACAGATTCTTAATACATTTGTCTAGGCTGATTTCCCACTCTGAAACTTCAAGTGCAGAAGGTGGGGCCTGCAAGGATTCTAAAAATTAATACTGGCCACTCCAGGCTTGTATTAAACTCCCAAGGTTACAGATTTTCTCTGACCTTGGATGGGTAGATGCTGCCACCACCCAACTGTAAAAACCCCTTTGAGAACCCAGGAAGGTGCACTTGGGAATTCCTTCTTGTGGGGTACCCTGAAGCCCTTTCACGCCCACCCCCCGTCCGGGAAAGAGCTGAGAAAGAAAACAAAGGAAATCAGCTGTTGCCACAGACTAATTAAACAACATGTACACAAACCTCTTAGGACACAAAAATCCAATCCAGTTCTTAAAAAAAAGGTAAATTTTATTAAAAACAAAAAGAAAGAAAATACATTTGGAACTTAGGTTTTTCGCTAGATTAAAAAAAAATAACAATTACAAGGATTAAGCATCAAGATAGCTCTCTTGAGGTCCAGCTTAAAGGTTACAAGCAAAACAAAAGCACCTGGGTTAGCACAGAGAAGTCCACAAGCCATAAAGTAATAAAAGGGATAAACTTAATCGCATCTTCCTAGACATTTCCTGATCTACTTACATATCTGGGGTTTCAAATGAGTAGTTTCTAGGTATGATCTGGTGATTTTTCATACCTGGCCCAAAGCTTTTTATAGCATAATTCCAGCCCTGTCTCTGCTCTCTGGGAGAACAACACAGACAGATAAAGGGGAAGGTTTTTTTCCCAATTTTAAAAAGTTCTAGCTTTCCCATTGGCCCTTTTGGTCAGGTGCCCACTCCCTTTCTTTTACCTATGCAGGGAGACTTTTTAACCCTTCACAGGTAAAGCAAGTAGAGAACAACTACCAAGAGGGATTTATAGGTAACTGGCTGGCTGGGTGTCCCTAAAACAGAGCTATCCCTTCCCCTTTCATTTATCACAACATTATCACATGCTTATAATGACAGTGAGATGGTAAAAATGAGAACAAAACTACAGACTTGTTATGCAAAAGATAGAAAAGGTTTCTTTTCAACATCTTTGTTACAGAAGGACAATACTTTTGAGGAAACTAGATAGGTGTTTCCTTTTCTAGGCACCAGAGACATTCTCTGCCTGCAGTTTTATAGTCCCTCAGATGCAACTTTACAGCCCTTACTGATGTCCAGTCGCCTCACTGAAGCCAGCTGCAGTACTCAGAAATGTAGGTCTGGAAGGGACCATGAGAGGTCATCTAAACCAGTGGTTCTCAAACTAGGGGTGCCGCTTGTTCAGGGAAAGCCCCTGGCAGGCCGGGCTGGTTTGTTTACCTGCCACATCCACCGGTTTGGCCAATTGCGGCTCCCACTGGCCCCGGTTCACCACTCCAGGCCAATGGGGGCTGCAGAAAGCGGCGCGGGCCAAGGAACGTGCTGGCTGCCCTTTCTGCAGCCCCCATTGGCCTGGAGCGGTGAACCAGGGCCAGCGTGAGCCGCGATCAGCCAAACCTGTGGATGCGGCAGGTAAACAAGCTGGCCCGGCCTGCCAAGGGCTTTCCCTGAACAAGCGGCACCCCTAGTTTGAGAACCACTGATCTAAACCACGCCTCCGTGCTGAGGAAGGACCAAGTATACCTAGCCCATCACTGAGAGGTGTTTGTCCAACCTATTCTTAAAAACCTCCATTTATGGGGATTCCACAATTTCTCTTGCAGAGCCTGATCCTGCTGCTGTTTCTAAGTTTATTAATTATATGAATATCTCTGAGAGAACTTCAGAATATAGCAGGTTTTTTATAATCCCATTATCTCCAGACAACATAAGATTAATGAAAATGTTTAAAAGTTTCTAGTGGCAGGAATGCTAAAGGAAATAATATTAACAAAACAGAGGAGCCAAAAGAGCCGAGGTGTACAACATAATATTTTCAATAGCAGACTGTGAAAAGAGTAATATTCGATAACACCCCATGAATGCAGACTCTCACACCTCCGCTCTCAGCTAACTGCAGGGGGACTAGAACACACGCACCCAGGTTTTTAAGAGCTAGCACGTACTTCTAAAAATCCAGACCACAATTTTTAGCGCTAAATACAAAGGCTCCCCACCACAGAGGCGCTGGTGAATGCTGGAGTAGGTAGGCTACGATTATGTCACCGTGGTCACGGAAGTCACGGAATCCGTGCCTGCCAGAGAGCTCTGTGACCTTTTCTGCCCTGGGGCTGGAGCTGTCAGCAGGCAGCCCTGCAGCTCTCAGGCGCTGCTGGCGGCAGGCCTCCAGCAGCTCCTAGCCACCAGGCAGCAGGGGGGACCCCAGAGCTCCCAGCCGCTGTGGGTGCTGGATCCTCCACCTGCCCCATTTTGTCAGGGCTATTTTTAGCAAAAATCATGGGCAGGTCATGGGCTTCCGTGAATTTTTGTTTATTGCCCTGACCTGTCCATGATTTTTACTAAAAATATCCATGACAAAATCTGAGCTTTAGGTATGTTATATTTTATGTCCAGCAGAGGGCAGACATCTATACAAGCTGGCATGTTAAAATAGCTATTAAAATCAGATTGTGTGGGACTGAGTCTCTTCAGAATGTTGTAAATTTATCCTGAAGTATTGCTGAAATATTGCATTTTCTTATTGTCTTTAGCAATTTCAGTATCTGATATTTTTAGTAGGGAAATTATTACGAAACTGGGATTTAAACAAAGGGTAAAAAATATTTTCCACTACTCTAGCAAGGCTATTTATCTGTATAAAAAGGAAAATGTTTGCTCTGCAGGATTTCCATCAATGTGCAGATGACTGAAACCCAAGAAAAGATTCCAGTGGCCAAGGAAGGAAGCCTAGGTGATCATGGAGGTACAAGTTCCAAAGTAAAATCCCCTCTGTCCTCACCATTGGAAGTTGAAGGAATTAAACATCTGACTGGCAAATTTAAACACAATCCGTGCCCCCCAAACACCAGAACTGACCCAATTCAAGAAGTAAAAGGGGTGAAGCTTGCTAATAAACACAATGAACAGGAACCCAAATTAGGGAAGCCACAGATGCTATTGAACAAAGTCTCGACTGATAAAAAGCCCCTAGAGAAATCAGAATTAAAATGCAAGTCCATATCCTCTCAAAGCACAGCGGAAAATGATACTAAAAAAGATCTCGGTGGCAAAATGAAAAGCCCTAAAGAAACAACAAAAACAATGAAAGAATCCACAAAGGATGCTAGATCTGAATTAGAATTAAAATGTGTGGAATTAGAAAGCACATACACAGGACAAAAAGATGACAATGCAAATCAACATACAGGAGACGCCCCAGAAAACACTACATCAGTAGAAACCAGCAAAGCATTTGGCAAGGAGGATGAAGTAATCATTGGTAAGTAGCTCACAATCATACCTGGGGACTTTTACACTGAGAATTCTTGGGTTCCTGCATATGTTATACACTATAATAGCTGAAACATGCTCATTAGTGCTATTGTCATAGGCCTTGGCTACACTTGCAGATATACAGCGCTGTGAGTTAAACCCGTCTTCGTACAGCTGAGTAGGGAAAGCGCTGCAGTCTCCACATTGGCAGCTGCCTGTGCACTGTCGTGGCCACATTTGCGGCACTTGCAGCGGCATTGGGAGTGGTGAATTATGGGCAGGTATCCCACAGAGCACCTCTTCCCATTCTGGCTTCGTGGGTTGTGGGAAGGGGGTGTGGGGTGCGGGGCGTTCTGGGTCCCGTCCCAACACCCCGTGTTGCATTGCTTCACATCCCAGCAATTCCTGTGTTTCTGTCCACATTTGGCGCCATCTTTCAACTGTTTCTGTGCAGCGCGATCTGTGTTCCGTTTCAGTCTGCGGGAAATGGAGCCCGAACTGCTGAGGAGTATGCTGACGAGTCTTGCCAGCACGTCACGTTTGGCAGTTGAGCTATTCCTTAAGATCCAAAGTGACAGTGAGGAATCCGACGATATCAAGTCATGTAACGTGTATGACACGAGATTGCTTGTGGCATTCACGGACTCACTCAGCACCGTGGAACGCAGCTTTTGGGCTCGGGAAACAAGCACTGAGTGGTGGGATTGCATCGTCATGAAAGTCTGGGATGACAAGCAGTGGTTGCAGAACTTTTGGATAAGAAAAGCCACTTTCATGGGACTGTGTGAGGAGCTCGCTCCCACCCTGCGGCGCAAGGACACAAGATTGAGAGTTGCCCTGATAGTGGAGAAGCGGGTGGCTATTGCAATCTGGAAGCTGGCAACTCCAGACCGCTACCAATCGGTTGCGACCCAGTTTGGAGTGGGAAAGTCAACCGTTGGACTTGTGTTGATGCAAGTTTGCAGGTCCATTAATCGTATCCTGCTCAGAAGAACCTTGACTCTGGGTAACGTGCAGGACATTGTGGATGGCTTTGCACAAATGGGTTTCCCTAACTGTGGAGGGGCTATAGATAGGACGCATATTCCTATTCTGGCACCACCCCACCTAGCCTCTGAGTACGTTAATCGGAAGGGATATTTCTCTGTGGTTCTCCAGGTGCTTGTGGATCACCGTGGGCATTTCATTGACATTAACACAAGCTGGCCTGGAAAGGTGCATGACGCACGCATCTTTCGGAACACTGCCCTGTTCAGGAAGCTGCAGGCTGGGACTTTTTTCCTAGAGCAGAAGATCACAGTAGGGGAAGTCAAAATGCCCATTGTGATCCTTGGAGACCCCGCTTACCCATTAATGCTATGGCTCATGAAACCCCACAAAGGGAGCCTTGACAGCGGCAAGGAATGGTTCAACTACAGGCTGAACCGGTGCCGAATGACTGTGGAGTGTGCTTTTGGCCATTTAAAGGGCCGCTGGTGATCTCTGTATGGGAAGCTGGACTTGGCCGAACACAGCATCCCTGCAGTTATATCCGTGAGCTGTACCCTCCATAATACTTGTGAAGAGAAGGGTGAAATTTTCACTCAGGCATGGACCTCCGAGGTTCAACACCTGGAGGCTGAATTTGCACAGCCAGAGAGCTGGGCTATTAGAGGGGCCCAGCTCGGGGCTGCAAGGATTAGGGGTGCCTTGAGGGAGCAATTTGAGGCTGAAAGCCACCAGTAATGTCTGGTGCCCTGCACAGGAGTGAAGTACAGTCGTTCCAATGTTAGTAGGAATCTGTGTTTGCTAAGCTGACTTGCAGTGCCTGTTTCTTTCCTGGGCTAAGGCATCTTTTACTTTATGCAATAATAAAGAATGTTTTCAAAGCCAGAAAATCCATTTATTGAAAAGAAACACAACTGCTTGGGAAACAGAAAGGGCAAGGGGGTGGGGTGGGGAACGGTTCAATCACAGATTTGCATATGTCCTGTTCTCATACTCGGCCTTCCTGTCTGGAGTGCTGTGCAATAAGTGCTGCACTTCAGGATGGCTATAATTCAGGATGGGGGTTGAGTGCAGTGGGTAAGGGTCATAGTTTTCAGGGCTGGGTGGTGAAGCAACTGGTGGCGATAAGAACCCAGATGTTGGGGAAAGTGGGTTGGAGGTGACATGGGGGCACAAGGGAAAGAGTTTTGGGATAGTGGCTGCAGGCAGGGGCAGGCATGGTAGTGCTCTGCCTGCATGGCTACGAGCGCCTGGATAGAGTCCGTTTGGCACTCCAGTATGCTTATCAGCCAGTCCGTGCTTTGCTGCCGGAGCTCCGTGCTTTGCTGCCAGTGCACTGCGTTTTCCTGGCGGATCCTGCTTTCGCTCTCCCTCCACTCCTGTGCTTTTTGATTCTCTTTAAGAGATTGCTGCATCACTTCTTGCAGCATGTCTTCTTTGCTTTTTCGTGGCCTCTTCCTGAGTCTTTGCAGTCTCTCGGCCAGTGATAACATGGACTGCTGAGATCTCAAGGTTGCATCTGTAAAGGCAAAATGCAACACTTAACAGAGGCAGCATTGTTTATATTAGACAGAATAATGATTCCCCCGAACTGAAGGAGGGCATACACAGTCTACACAATAGAATAATTTTCCCATCCCGAAGAGAGCACACATAACCCACGGGAGCCCCAAAATGGTAAGTAAGCACAGGGTCAAGGGGGACTGATTGTTTCACGGCTGTACTGTCCTCTTGGTTTCTGTGCCTTGGGGAGAGGCAACAGCTGCTGGGAGCACCTACACTGAATGCTGTCCCAACATTTTCCATAGGAGTTCATCCTGGAAGATGTCTCGCTGTGAGGGTGACCTGGGAAGCAAGGGAGGGTCTTCTACTGCAATGTGGCTTCCGCCCTGGCCCATATGCAGTTTGCCTGTGTGCAGCAATGGTCCCCCCACCCCTCGTGGCACAGTGGTGCAGACATGTTAGCCTAACTGGGACAAGGACCACGGTGGCTCTCCCAATAAACCTGCACAAGTGCATTGCCCACGTTCTGGATGAGACTTTTGAAGAGATTACCGAGGCCGATTACCGCAAAGTGATAGACCACATCAATGCGTTATTCCTCATCTAGGCATGCATGCAGCCCTAACCCTCCTCGCCCAAAGAGCCCGCACTGAAAAAATTCCTTCCCGAAAAAAAAGCTGCTTACTGGGAACCTGCTCTTCTGTTTGTCCTCCACCAAGTACCGGCCACTGTGACTGGCTACCTTCCTCCTGGCTTGAGAAGAGCTCCTGGCTGTATGCCTCCAGGGATTCCAGAATGTCTTCCCCTGCCCCAGCACCCTCACTCCCACTCCCGCTTCCTCCTTCTCCTCCTCCTCCCGCTCTGAAGTGTCCCTGGTGGTGCTCAGAGTGGAGGTGGGGTCGCCCCCAAGTATCATGTCCAACTCTTTGTAGAATCGGCAGGTCATGGGGGGAGCACCTGAGGGGCTGTTTGCCTCACGGGCTCTGCGGTAGGCACTCCGCAGCTCCTTCACTTTAATCCTGCACTGCAGTGCGTCTCGGTCATGGCCCCTTTCCCACATGCCCCTTGATATCTGCCCCAAGGTATTGTAATTCCTACGGCTGGAGCACAGCTGGGACTGGACAGCTTCCTCCCCCCAAACACTGATGGGGTCCAACAACTCTCCAGTGCTCCATACTGGGCCTTGCCTGGCACGTGGAGGCATGGTCACCTGGAAAGATTTGCTGAGAGCACTCCATGCCTGGCTGAGCAAACAGGAAGGTGATTTTCAAAATTCCCAGAGAATTTAAAGGGCGGGTCTGACGGTTGGTCACCTGAGGGCAGGGCAGTAGAGTTCGAACTGATGACCAGACCAGACTAGACCAGAGTGGCTAGAACAGGCATTGTGGGACACTTCTGGAGGCCAATCAGAGTGCATTGGGCGGCCACACTGGTGCCGCAGCTCACCAGTGGCGGCGTAACAAACTTTATTCCTCTGCGGGAGGTGGAGAACCAGCAGCGCTGGAGCCGCGGAGACAAAGCACCGTACGTGCCTTGCCAGTGTAGATGGGGAGTGAGGTACAGAGCTCTGGGCAGCTTTATTGCACTGTAACTCGCAAGTGTAGCCAAGGCCTTAGTTTGAGAGCATTTATTCAGGCACCAAGCATACACTTGACTGCATCAGACAACAACTTTATTCACATTCATGGGACTTACTTTTTATTCTAATGTTCCTTTTCAGTTGCAGTCTCAGAATAAATGTTCTTTTGGATTTAGGATTCAATTTAAAGGCTGTATTGGAATAATAATCCTTTTAAAATAAAATGAGATGAAATTTTATGTGTTTGAAAAAGGAGAGATACTTTTAAAGCTTTATTTCTTTGAATAAAAGCCTTTATTATCACGTAAGAGAAGGGGTGTACAAACCACACATTAATATTAGCAGGTGAAGAGAGTGTAAAATATTGCAGGAAAGGTCTCATTTTGTCCCTAGTTATACCCCTGGCCATAAGTCTTTTTCTGGGCAGCACGTTAGTGATCACACTCTGGTTGCTGCAAGAACAGGAGTACTCTCTGCCCACAGTGGATGGAGCATGCCCCAGGAGGTGTGCTGATCAAGGTCTGGGTTCTACAGTAGTGGCTGATAGGTGCAAACATGTATGCGCAAATGGAATTTTAAGGTGTAATATACACTGTGCAGCTATTTTATAATGAGCATGTATTAAATTAATCAGTAACATCTATGGCCCAGTCTCTCCCTGGCTTTGCACAAAGAACTCCCAGTTATGTCAAAGCGAGTTCTACGCATAGATTGACTTTGGGATTTGGCCCTTATTTGCGTCATGCTAAATTGGATCAGCTACTTTATTGGGACATCTCCCCAGGAACTGATTTCGTCTATTGATAATGGCAGTGATCGCTGCTACTGGGAGAGGCATTCTCCTGACACTGAATGAGTAAGTGGTTGTGAGTCATTAGGTGTTAGGTAGGTGTCTCACTCATGACATTTTACTCCTACCATCCAGTGGAGACAGTGGGGTTACTCATCTGCTTAAGTGCTTTGCTGGTTAGAGGACCTAGTAAAGTGAAAAGGTGGAAGAAAGATGGGAGCCTTATTAAATGCCAGGGTTTTTGTTTTGAATATTGCTAAAAGCAAATGGCTAACAATTGTCTGGCTGGATCTAAGATATCTTGAGTCCTTGTGTTGCCCTCTGATATTCCCCCGTACAGGCTGCTCACCCACAGCTGTGCTGAACAACACTATGATGGGGGAGAACCATATTTCTGTTTGCATCTGCTCCAGAAAACAATGGGGTACTGTGGTGATGATGCCAGTCTCAGTGGTCAGATTGGCTTTGGGGGGACTCTCTGAGGGACAGGGATATTTGAGTGGTGGGAGTATGATGAACGTTACCTTTGATGAGGTGTAGAGTGAGTGAGGTGCCAAAAGGCATACAACCATGACCAAGGTGGTACAGGCCTGTTTGTAGTTAGCTAACCTATCAGGTTGCCCTTGGTTGACGTCTTGATACAGCTGTATCCTGGGAAGTGAAAATACTGGGGGGGGATGATGAAAGTAATGTGCAATGATTTGTGGAAAACCAAATCAATGAATGAACTGTCTCCTGTGTAGATGACAGCCCTCCTTCTCCTGCTCCCTTTGACCATCGCATAGTGAGCGTCAAACACACAGAGATAACAACGTGCTACTCAGTGTGCCGGCATGAAGTATTAGGAGGGTAAGTCTGTCTCTCTGTAATGCTGTGCTGTGAATGGTGCACTTAGCAACATCTCTGCAGTAGCTTAAATACACAGAAAAAGAGCTATTAGGATGATTACAATTACCCATTGCCCACAGAGTATCTACAAATACATAGTTTTCATTGGATGCTCTTGGTGACACATGTAGATCTGCAGCTCTTAGATGACCTTGTAAATGCATAGATTCATAAAGTTTAAGGCCAGAAGGGACTTTGATATCATCTACTCTGACCTCCTGTATATTACAGGCCATTAAATTTCACTCAGTTACCCCTATATTGAGTCCAGTAACTTGTGTTTGGCTAAAGCAGATCTTCTTGAGAGTCATCCAGTCTTGATCTGAAGATATCAGGAGATGGAGAATCCATCACTTCCCTTGGTATTTTGTTTCAATTTTGTTTCAATGCTAAAAAGTGAGCCTTTTTTCTCATTGGAATTTGTCCACTTCTAGTTTCCAGCCACTGTTTTTTGTTATGCCATTCTCCGCTAGACCAACCTGCCTTTTAATGCCTGATGTATTCTTTCTGTGAAGGTAGTTATGCACTGTATTCAAATCACCACTCAATCTTCTGTCTGATAAGCTAAATGGATTGAACTCTTAAGTCGTATTCTCCAATTTTTTGACATCTTTTTAAAAATGTGGACACCAGAACTGTATGCAGTATTTCAGTATCGGTCTCACCAACACTGTATATAGAGGTAAAATCACCTCCCTACTCCCTTGTTTATATACCCAAGGATCACATTAGCCCTTTTTGACATTGAGTCGCACTGGGAGCTCATGCTGAGTTGCTTGTTCACTATGACCCCTAAATCCTTTTCAGTTACTGCTTTCCAGTTTACAGTCCCCATTCTGTGGGTATAGCCTACCTTCCTTGTTCCTAGATGTATAACTTTGCATTTGGTTGTATTAAAATGCATTTGTTAGAATGGATACAAGTGATCCAGACTGTATGTCTGTATAAGTGCTTTGTCCTCATTATTTATCACTCCGCCAATCTTTGTCAACCACAAATTTTATGAGCAGTGATTGTATATTTACTTCAGAATTATTGATGAAAATATTGAATAGTGTCGGCCTAGTACTGTACTCCACTAGAAATGCTAGATGGAGTTAGCTAGGTCTTAATCCATTAAAGTGTTCACTATTGATATTTATAGTGCTAATTTTTTAATCAGAATGTCATACAGTACTAAGTCATTTGCCTTACAAAAGTATAACTATAGTACATCTATGCAGTTACCTTTATCCACCAAATTTATAATCTCAAAGAATGAAATAAGGTTTGTTTGACAAGGCCTGTTTTTCATAAAACCATGTTTACTGGCATTAATTATATTCTTATCCATTAATTTGCTTTTCCATTATTGTCTCACCAGATTTCAGTAATGCCAATTATAGCACATTTCTTCCCATCATTGAGAACTTCCGAACCCTCTTGCTTATTACCCAGACTCCAAGCAGTGGTATCTAAGCACTTGAAAATTTCTTCTCTTCACATTCCTTGTCACATTGGTTCAATTGTTCACGACTCACTGAGTTTAAATTTGTAATGTATTTACCGCTGTAGCACCCTCCCATTGAGTTGTTCATTTAACACCTTCCTTGCTGCTCCAGCTAGTCTCCATCCATGAAGATTAGCCCCCTCTCTGGGAGATGCAGGACATTCCATTCATACAGCCGCCCCCCCCTTCCTTCTAGAAAGTGGCCCAGTGACCAACAAAAGCAAAGCTGTCAGCTTCATCCCAGTCACACAAACAACAACATGTTAAAGGGTGTTAATGGCTGAGTTTTCAAACTGACATTATTTTGACATAGCACCTGGGTTTCACTCTTGAGGTGAGCACTTCCCTTCGGCCCTTTCATTTTTCTGCACTTATTTGTAATTTGGAAGAGTATGATTTCCAGGTGGAGTTAAGTGCAAATATGGCCGAACAGGTCCAAGCATGATGGTGATGCAGTGGGAGAAAAGACGGTGCTTAAAAATCAAGTGCATGGGTGAGGTAGGAGACAATTTACATCATGCAATAAATGTGTGCCCTGTAGTTATTGGCTTTAATGTAATTTTAAAAGTTACGTGATCAGACCAGAAATATCCTTGTTAATATACCCCACTATGCATCACTGAAGGACAGCAGGAGTGTATAATTACAGAACCAAAAAAGAATATCAGCAGGTTACCATGTCATTGTGTAATGTAATAATACAAATGGAGCATAATATTTTCATGTAAGAATTGAACAACTGGCTGGAAAGATAAAACTAATCCTTCATAAGCTGAGAGAAAGAGGAGATTCATGCTACAGACCACCTGATTCTGTTCACTTTGTACCAGGCTATTTTTAATCAATGATAAGAATAGGTGTTTGAAAGGCTTCTGCAGCAAGTTACTTTAAAGTCATTTTACTCTCTGTATCAACAGGGGGCGTTTTGGTCAAGTTCACAAATGCACGGAGGTGTCAACTGGTCTTAACCTGGCAGCCAAAATAATAAAAGTGAAAGGAGCAAAGGAAAGGGTAAGTATGGTTTTGTGAACCTCCATGGACAGACACTGTAAATCTGGCTTATTACAAGCACCTGCGAATCGCTTTCCTTATTAAAGTATTTTCCCACTCAACATTGTATCAAGTGTGACAAAACCAGCCTTAGTAACTACTTGCTTGAATCCTATATGACTGTTTGATCTGACCAGGTTTGATGTCCTCTTATTTTGGTGTTCACTAATGTAAGCCTTCTGCCAGGTGAATTCAGCAGCAACAAGGGCCGGGTTCAGTATCTAGGGGTTCCTTGTCAACAATACAACACAAAACTGGCTCGAGCCCCACCCAGTGACCTGGGACAATTACACACCACCCACTGAGTGCCTCTCAGAGGCAATACATCCTCTGTTGCAAGCACAGAGTTTGAGTGTAGCAAAAACTTTTAATAAAAGGAGAGAAGTAACTCAGCATTAATTTGGGAATACACCGCTCATAAACACAAACCATGAGCAAAAGACCCACCCCCAAGTAAGTTGGGCAGTGTCCTTTTCCCCTCAGGGTCTTAAGTCCAGCAACCCAGAAGTCCCTTTAATGTTCCCGTCCCTTCTTTATACCCCACTCACAGTTGCTGTCCTTGGCCAGTGCAGCCCCAGAGTTCAGAGGTTCATCCACAGAGTTCACCTCCCACCCTGTGTGGAGGGTGGGGGGGAAAGGAGGCATCTTACACGCTGCACTGCTTGGGCACTTGCTCTTGCCCCAACTTCCGATTGCCATGCCTCTGTGGGGCTCTGCTCTGGCCCTCTCCGCCAGCCACCCTGCTGGCCGCTTGCCACGCCTCTCCACCAGCTACCTGCTCACCAAGATGTCTTCAGGGCCCCCCGACACTTAACACAGCTCTCAGTGATTTCAGCTGTTAGTGGGGGAGACTCATTGCTGGTGCACACTGGGCAGTCTCTTGCAATAGAGACACTGTCCCAGAGTAGACCTAGATACCAGAGATTTCAGCTCTGCAGCATGTAACAAGACTCTCAATTGAGTCTAAATTGGCTCTTTTATTATACCATAGAGAGAAGGGTCAAATGGACCCTTAAACAGGGTCTACACCACCAGGTACATGTACCCACACTCTTTCAACTCATTGGGCTTTGGAACCCATGTCCTCTGTCTAGCGAGTGCTGTTCAGTTGAGGGTGAGTCCCTCCATTTTGATATGGCAGGTACAGTTCTGCTGCCCTCGGTTCACACAACAAGGATAGCAACGCTTTATTACTCCTGCCCCAATAACAAGGAGACTGGGGATCCAACACCGGCCACAAGTGATCATTTGGGCAAGCAGTCCCATCATGATGAGCAGCGAGGCAGGGTGGATGCGTCCATGCAAATGAGATCAGCTTCTGAAGTCTTTTTCCACAGCTCACCACTAGATGTCAGGGGAGAGCTCATCCAGACTCTGCTTACACTAACACTGGTGTGTGCAGGGAATCGGTTGGCATGAATGTTTGGGGAATGGCTAGTTTTTGTGTGAATGTTTGTATTTGAATGCGCACAAGAGTGTTCGTGGTCATGCTCCAATAGGAGCATCTGCTGGTTGCTAGTCACTATTGTTATCTTCCTGTCTGTAATGTTTCAGGAGGAAGTGAAAAATGAAATAAACATCATGAACCAGTTAAATCATGTGAATCTGATCCAGCTTTATGATGCTTTTGAATGCAAGAACAACCTCACCTTGATCATGGAATAGTAAGTTAAAATCAATAGTAAGTTAAAATTAATTAGGAATCATCAGCTCTTTTGAACTTGGTGGTTGCTCAAGCCAGTAGTAGAAATGGAGGAAAATACATTGGGCTGAGGGGGTGGGAATACTACAAGTGTTTCCCAACCTGGGTGAAGGCTTCTTTCATTTTTAGAAGCAAACTCTTTAAGAGAAAATCACATATTTGACAATATCAGAACTTAAAGAAATGGTAAGAATACCAGCTGTACCCCAGAGAGTATAGAGGGATTTCAGACAGGTCTGTTATTCTGAGAAAAACATCAGTATGTTTTATTTTTCATTAGTGCGGGTTTGGCCCATAGATACAACACAACTGCATTTTCTATATGAACTGTACCTAGAAAGTTTTTAAGGGTATGAGAGTTAAATTAAAGAAATAGCAGAGGGAGAGGGAACTGAAGAGAGACAGAGAAGAGAGAAAACAATGTGGTTTTTGGAGAAGTTAGAAACAAAAAGTAGGAATGATTTTGATGGAGAGGTTCATAAACGCTGTTCAAAAAGTCAGGAATTGCCTTTGCACCACTAGCAGTGAGAGTGTCTGGTGACACTTTGAGAAGGCTAGTACTGAATGAACAGAGAGAGTGTGAAGAAGAATAGCAGGACAGAGACAAAGGGCCAGATTTTTAAAGGGACTTAGGCACCTAAAGATGAAGATAGGGGCTTAGTGGGATTTTCCAAAGTGCCTAGGCATCTAACCCCCAATCTAACAAGGAATATGTGTATTTTTTTCACATTTCTCTTTGTCAATATTTTAGTGTTGATGGTGGTGAATTATTTGACCGAATCACAGATGAGAACTACCATCTAACTGAGTTGGATGCAATCCTTTTTACCAAACAAATATGTGAAGGAGTCCACTACATACATCAGCAGTATATTCTCCATTTAGACCTGAAGGTCAGTAGTTACAGATATCAGGTCTTTGGCTAAACTGTACATTGTGCTGTATGGAGAGTCTGTATGTATGGGAGCTGCGCATAAAGGGTAATTTGTCATCCCCTTCATCTTGGAATGACATAAACTAATTTAGTTCAGTGGCCACTGTGAATTAACCCTGGAAAATTAATTTTTTTCTTTAATGTTTAATCTTTTCTTAAATTTGATAGCTTATTTTAAAGATGATTAAATAAACAGCAGGTTCCTCTGCTTTTACAGCTTTCAGATCAGAAGCTTTTCATAGCTGTGTAGAATTGCATTGTGCCTTGGTTTGTCACCTGAGAAAATAGAGGGTTTAGAATCCCCTCTATATTTGTGTTATTAGACCTGTCCTCTCTTTTGCTTCTTCTCATGTTTGTCCTTGTCTGTGTCTCCCACTGACAATCTGGAACTGAGCCATTGTAAACTAACATGTTCTAGTGACAATTCTCCACTAGTTCTTTGCGCATAGGGACTATCATTTTCTATATGTTTATACAGTGTCTAGCACAATGGTAGCCCTATGTGGTTGATGTGCAGTTGCTACTGTAATTATAGCTGGTTGGAAAGTGTTGTGGGTGTTTTGATTTGTGGAAAATTTTGTTTTTTTGTTGAAAACCCCCAAAATTGAAAATCATTTTAATTGTTTTTGATTTTTCAATGAAAAGCTGGAATTATTTGCAGAAAGGAGCCACTTCCCATTTAGAACTTTGTTTAGTTGAAAATCCAATTTTCTTTACAAAATCTGTTTCAATGGACATTTTTCCAAATGCCCTAACCACAATATCCATGTGAAATAATTATAATATTTATAATAAATATAATAGTTGGACTGAGGACCTGGTCTTGTGAGGTGCTGAGCCTTGGATAGCTAAGTGGCTTCCCAGTAACTCTCTATTCGCCTCCTGACAAGTGAGACTGAAAACGTCACCAAAAAAGAACACACAAATTTAATTTTGATGGAAAAGCAAATGCGTTACCTAGGGAGGTGGTAGAATCTCCTTCCTTAGAAGTTTTTAAGGTCAGGCTTGACAAAGCCCTGGCTGGGATGATTTAATTGGGGATTGGTCCTGCTTTTGAGCAGGAGGTTGGACTAGATGACCTCCTGAGGTCCCTTCCAACCCTGATATTCTATGATTCTATGCTACTTAGCTGTAATAGGCTCATTCCTTGTTTGCATTCTGGTCTCTCAAGATACTGCACTTTCTTGAATAAACCCAGTGTTATAGCGTCTACCACCTGGCTTGCTCAACCATTCCACACAAAGGTGTCCATTCAGTCCTCCCCTAAAAAGGACCCCTTTAAATTATGTTATGTGATACCTCTGCTATGGCCAAATCTGGGAAAATAGTTACTCCCCATGGCAGCAGTAAGGAATGAAATCCCTGAAGGAGAGATCCAAGCCCACACATTTTACTGAGCTAGTTAGGAGGATGATGGGGCCCAAAAATCACCCTCCCATGGTAATAACAGACCAAGGGGAAAAGTTGATCTCAATAAACCTCTGAATATTTATCCTTGCTTCTTTTGCCACATCATTGATTCTCTCCCCTTTAAGGGGAAAAATGAAGGGAGCATTTCAACAAGTGATCTGTGGGTAACATTCCCAACTAGACTTATAGAGTAATTTTTCCTATACAAGCCCTCTAGGCACCCCATAACCAGCCCATGAACCATGCTGTCCTTCACCACAGTTGGGCTCAAATATATATTTGTATCAGTATAATGTATTCTGCACATGGTGCCAGGATAGAACAGAGCCTTAGGAAATGAATGGGAAAAATACAACCACCATTGTAGTAAACCACGTAAAGGTGAGATTGACACATGTGAACCAACAAAGAAGTGAACTAGCATTGTTTTAAAAATCTTTTCCTGAAATAGTTCTGTATCTTTGCACTTCAGGTCATGTTTCTGGCTACTCTTCTTGTTAGTGTGTCTTATGTGCAATTTCACTGTCATTTATTTAACTAAAAATATTCTTTTTTGTTTTTCTAGCCTGAAAACATATTATGTATAAATCACACTGGAAACCAGATTAAAATTATTGACTTTGGTTTAGCTAGGAGGTAAGTTCAACTATGAGCCACTCAAAATCCATTGACATTTTCTTTTCCATTGACATTTTCTTTTCTTTCATTCTTGTGATGTTTGTTCACACATTTCAGTGACTCTAAAGTGATTTTGAAATATGAAGGAGCAAAGCAATATGCTCCTGCAGGCATGAATTTGCAACTTAGTGCACTAACTGTCATGTTGTCTTTTCCAGTGACATTTGTGCAGGCTAATGTTGTATTAGTATTCTCATTTACACACAATAATGTCTCAAATAGAGATTTTTCCCCCAGCGACTCTGACGTCCATTAGGGACTTCACCTTTGCTATTGATTTTATATTGAAGGTGCTCAGATTCTGCAGCGCTGGGCCTCAGTCTAAAACCCCCAAGACAGATGGTAAAATGCATGACAAAACTATCTCATTTGAAACAGGAATACAGTGGATTAGCTCTAATTCCACAGTCTCTATCCCTCATCTGCCACAATATGTCTGCTTCTCATGGATGAGGGTAAGGGATGAGGGTGTATAGGAAATGAGCCATGAGTTTGCAGTCTGAAATGGCTGCAATGTGGAGAATGCAGTTTTGGCCTTTACGCACAAAGGTATCACAGAGCAGGGCAGTAATGATCTCTCTTTTGGAACTGGTGTGACTGCACCTGGAATACTGTTTTCACTTCTAGAAACCACATTACCAGAAAGATATTGCTTAATTGGTGGAAACTGAGAGTGGAGGAATAAAAATGATCAGAAAACTAGACTTAAGAAGAAAGGCAAAAAAGATTAATATGGGTAGTTTGGCTAAAGGACAGCTAAGGTGAGGCATAAACACCTATAAATATTTAGAGGGTAAACAGCAAGGAGAGAGAGGAATTAGCTGGTCCAGTAAATAGTGGTGAAACATCGAGTAATAGAATGCAATTAAGGGAAGGAAAATGCATGCTCAATCTGAGCCTAACAGTGAGGGATACTAAGTTTTAGCAAGGCCGTCCATGGAAAACATAGAAGCCCCACGTCTTGGGACATTTAAAATTACAATGGACAAAATACTAGAGAATGTTCTAGAACACTCCTGCAACAGCAGGGAGAGGGACTAATAGGAGGCTTGATAAGGGTTTTCTTTGTCAAACTCCTATGAATGTGTCAAGCAAAAGATGTACCAATGCTCACTTTCTGTTGTTCTGGTTTAACATAGTTCAGTATTTGAAGCCTGTGAGACCTATAGACAGCATCATTTGTGAGCAGTGGTCCAGTTTTTACATTGGTCATTTACATCAGCCGAATGGTACAGGATTTAACACCTCTCACATGGACATGGTTAGAAGGAGGCCTGGTTGTTTCTGTGCCTGCCCCAGGTTTTTTACTTAACACTAGGCATGTGGGGAAATATTCCCTGGTCACCATCCCACATTCTCTCCCTAAGACTAAGAGGAGAGAGCAGAGCTGTTACTTATCATTTGTTAAGGGCCAATTATATCCTTGGTGCAGGAGTGGGTCTTATACCATAGGGAAGGTTTCTGCAAAACAGCCAGGGAGACTGTGAAAAAGTCCCTTGGTCTAAGTCTGGGTGGGTGGCAGCTATGATCTGCTAGCTCTCATCCCTCTCTCCAGTTAATATGGAACTACATCTAAAAGGAGCACAGCTCTTTTGAGAGTCTGGTATTACAGAGTGGAGCAAGTGACCATGTGTTTGTAAGAACAGAATAATAGTTGAATCCTGAGGAAATGTTAACTTAATTCTGTAGGTAGAGATTATTTGATTAGGTAAACAACAGGTCATGGTTTATATCAATTCTATGCTGACCCAGTTCTCTTGCAGGGCCACTTGTATTCTGACCACTCTAACTTAAATAAAAATCCAGACCCATCCTTTTTTCCGGGTTCTCAGGGGCTTGACAGGCCTTGCTATTACCATTGCATCTATGTTTTGCCCTCACTTGCACTGAACCAGAGGAAAGCCAGTGGGTAAAATCTTGGATCCCTTGCAATTAATGGCAAAATTCCCATTGACTTCTGTGGAACCAGGATTTCACTAAACAGTTCTAAAATAATTTTTTAACTCTTTATGTTTCACCTTAGGAAATGTTACCAGCATTAGCCCTGCTTTTACCAGAGGATGCATAGCTGTTGTGCCAAAGGAAATTTTATGTAAACATTACATCTTAACCCATATGCTGCTGTTTCATTTTTCAAGGATTTTTATTTCTTTTTGTACCTCCAAAGGGTTGTCCAGAAGTGGCTCAGTGATATAGATGATGTTTGCATCTGAGTCAGTTATGTTAAGGACTCCTCTTTGCCCTCTTCATTATGACTTTGCCTATTATTACATATTTGCAGTGACCAGGAAAGAGGGTCCTCAGTTTTATATACAGAAAAAAAATAAGAATATGGGGGAAAAAACATAAGCAGCTATAAAGCATGATTCTCTTTCCTAAAGGAAAAGGCGAGGGAATATTTGAGTGAAAACAGGAGGTGTGGGCATGAGTTAGTCCCTCCAGAGAAGAAATCAACAACTTCTTATGGTAGCATAATAATAATAATATTTACCTAAAAAAATATTTTCTAAACATTGTGGGGTTCTCATTATACAAACCCATGTACTTTCAGCTCAAAGAGCTTTTTTCTTTAAAAGGATTTTATAAAAATAGAAAAAAATGTACACAAAAAAAAATTACAGCTTTAGGGAAAGGGGTGCCCAATAGAAAAGGTTTTATTAAAGCCAGTTTGGAAACATAGTCTTGCAAGAAATAGTCTTTTAAAAACAACAAACATTTATGGCCTGATCTGACTCGTTACATAGGCAAAACTCCCATTAACTTTAATAGGAGTTATTACTGAGTGATGATTGCAAGACTGTGCCCTTCCTTATATTAACTGGCAAATTATTAACATCTTTCACTTCCTGCAAAACCAACCTGCTGGTTACTAAAATCAAATAATGATCTCTTCTCAGGCTTCCATCTGGGCATTTATATTGTGTCCATAACTCTGTGATCTGAGCACTTTTACACAGTGAATTATGGTTTGGGATCCTGCTGAGCAAAATATCTCCAAACTTGCCTAAAAATGGAAGTTGATTCAGTGCATCTTCTGAACGACTTTTGCTCGTGAGTCTCCTCTGGAGACCAGCAAGAGTTTAAAGCTGTCCTCTCTTTGTGGAAAGCTTGTTGCCACATGGGGGTGTATAGGTTACTCTATCATGTACTTGCAATACGAATTAAGCCCTGTGTCTGCCAATTTGAGGATTGAGGATGGAGCTTGTCTCTCTCACCAACAAAAATTGGTCCAATCGAAGATAGTACCTCACCCACCTTGTCTCTCTAGTTTGAGGATGATGTCTTTAGAACTTGTGCCAGACATTTCTCACTCAAACATAGTATCTATAAAAGTGACAGAGGTTGGGTTACATGTGCCTGAATGTTAGCTATTCCAATTTGATTTTTGTCTGTAATAACATAGAAAACCAACTGTAGTGCCCTCAGCCTATTTCATCCACCTCTGCTCCTGTGACTTGGATTGATCTTATTAGCTGAATCACCACATGGGGGCATACAGCAGCTTGCAGAAGACATGGCGGTGATTCTAATGTAATCATGCAACTTTTAGTTGCAACCATATTTTTATTGTCCTAAGTCTTTCTCTGGCTCTTTCTCCTGCCATACTACCACCTGTCTAAATTAGGAAAATTAAATGATGGATAATGAGCTGTTTATAACTGTGACTTTCTGAATTGAAGCAGAGTGCCAAAGTTAAAATATGCACCAGAAGCATGATTCACTAGAGACAAAAAGTTAATACAAATGATTTAGTTGCTTTGATTTTGTTCAGATTTAAATGGCTGATTCACTTAAACATTTGATCAAACTAATTGGAAGTGACTGTGAATTATAAAAACTCTCTGTGGGGATGCACAGGCTGAAATTCTGCATCTTTGAAGACTTAGATGTAGAATGTACCTGTCCAGCTTTGCTACAGTATGAAAAATGTGACAGTTCTTTTTGCAAGTGTGCAGTGCATGTACTTAGTCTGCTGTCAGTGCTGATGCCTCTTCTTGTTTCTGATGAAGGTACAAACCTCGTGAGAAGCTGAAAGTTAATTTTGGCACTCCTGAATTCTTGGCTCCCGAAGTGGTGAACTATGACTTTGTTTCGTTCCCAACTGACATGTGGAGTGTAGGCGTCATCACATATATGCTGTGAGTAAGCTTCTGTATGGGTCATGGCCATGGCTTCATCTGCTCTGTAAGAAAGGCCAGTGGAAGGTATTTGCAGAGCTGGAATGCAGCCTATTCAGAGATTCCCATCTAGGGAGAGTGTGTTTCTTGTTGCACTCACTTCATTATCCAAAAGAGAGAGCCAAAGAAAGGGAACATCACTGCCAAACAACTTTAAATACCTGAAAAACAATCAATCTTCATTCTAAATACTTAAACCCTCTGTTTTCTCTTTGCCTTCTTGGTGTCTAATTAGTTAATAAAAACAAAACAAATTAAGTTTAATTTACTTAGACAAGGTGTAATCAGTTGCCTGAAACTTAACAAAACTTCTGCTTTCAATGAGTTATTGAGGTCCCAGACTTATCTTTTCATTTTAAATCAGGCCCTTGGGAACCTGATCCAAAAGGACTTTTGCTCCCAACATGCACACAAGAGTTATTCCTGTCTTGTGTGGAGTTACTTCCTGGGCCTGAAAAATTCACTTCACAGCCACGAATGGGATTAAAATTCTCCCCCGGAGTTTAGGCTGCGAGCCATGGGGGGGTCATCTCTACAGGCTCGCTAACTACACAGCATTGCAACATTTTTTTGTAGCTGTTTTCAGTGGACTGGGTCATTTTTTATTTAAGTTTATGTAGAAGCCAAAAAAAATTTGTAGGTGAATCCAGTCATAAATGATTGAAGAAACAAATCTGGGCTTAGAGACTAATTGAAGACAATATTTTATATTTCAAACAGTATTTTAATCCAGAATAAATATGGATTTAGGCCTCAGTTCAGCACTTATGTGCATGCTTAGCTTTAGGCAACTGAGCAGTCCTATTCTTGTCTGAAGAAGCAGTTGATCATGTGCTCACATCGCATTGAGTTCAATTCCTGGGGTATCCATTCACTCTGACCCTGGAGTTGGCTGAGTGAATTGCAAATGGGCAACGTGAAGCATTCCTTCCCCCTGACTGAGCTTTATTGTGCCACCATGCTCCTAGTTATTACAAACCCACTGACCTGAGTAGTTAGGGACTGAGCCAGGTAGCCAAGCCCCACCATAGCACATGTATCTACCTGGAACCCTCTTTTCTAAGTGACTGGTGTGATTCTAAAGCAGCAGTGAGCACAGTGAGGATACATAGGAGAAATGCATGCTTCCCATTATTAGCTGCCCATTTCTCTCTCTCTCTCTTCTTTTTAAAGGCTTAGTGGCTTATCACCGTTCCTAGGAGAAACGGACGCAGAGACAATGAATTACATAGTGAACTGCAGCTGGGATTTTGATGCAGAAGCATTTGAACAACTCTCAGAAGAGGCAAAAGACTTTATTTCCAAACTCCTTGTGAAGGAGAAGAGGTATCTTCTTCTATGTTTGTCATGGCAGCCCTACCATTTAGAATGAGTCCTTCCTAGCTAAATGTATGTGTGGCAGCCAATCATTGAAAGTTAGTACTATGACTTTTCTTTTGCCATGTTTGTGTCTACCAGGCAGCTCAGTAGTGACACAAACCTCATTTTTTAAAAGAAAAATGTCAACGTATTTCAATCAAGGTAAAGGCTCTCCCAGTAACTGTGCCTGTTGCAAGAGAGCTGAAGCAGAGGAAATGTGAATCATTTGTTTTGTTTTAAGAACCTTTCACAGATGTCCAGGAGCTAGTTCTGTCATCACTTTGGCTTCTTTATGAGCATTGATACAAACTGCAAAAATGTCTCTCAAAATACAAAAGGTGATAAGCAGTAGCTGCAGTTATGAAAGTGACATAATTCCCAATCCAAGTGCCTTCCATATACTGGATAGGTACAAAGAACCATTTGGGGCCTAATTCTGTTCTTGGAGTCATACACTCAGCTCCCATTGAAGTCAAAGGGAGCTGTATACATTGCATTGCAGGACAGAACATGGTCCAGCGGCCTCGTCTTCCCTTGATGAACATATGTCCAGTGACTCCTTCTACCAATGATGGGAATGTTTCACATTGTTTTAGGAGAAAACTGCCAACAGGAACTCTTAGAACACTGGCTTTTTCCAGACTGTCAGCCAGTGGTGCTGGAACTCTTTTAATAGTGGGGGTGTTGAAAGCCAGCCCCCTTACCACTGTCCACAACTCCCCCCAAGGCTGGGGCTGGGAGCAGTGCCATGTCTCTGGGAGGGGGGACCCAGACAGGGCAACAGGGCATAGGCTGGGGGCGGGCATGGGGCCCGCAGCTGGGACCCCACATGTGGGGCCAGTAGCAGAGCCTCGGCCGTGGAGCCAGCTGCCAGGACCCTGGGAGCAGAGCCCCAGGAGTGGGGGGGCCGAGTGCAGGGCCCTGGACCAGTGGCCAGGGAGTGGGGCCAGTGTCCGAAGAGTGGCTGGGAAGAGGGGCTAGCAGCCAGGACCTGAGAGAGACCGGGAGTGGAATCCGGGGCATGGCCCTGGTGCAGAGAGCCAGGCACAGGGCCAGTGGCCGGGTAGCAGGGCCGGAGGCTGGAACCCAAGCCCTGGGCTGAGGAGTGGAGGCCTGGGCATGAGGTCAGTGGTCCCGCATAAAACCTGGGGGTGCCCAGAGTTCCCAGGCCTATGCTTTCAGCTAAACTATGCAAATGAGATTTAATAATAAAGTTCTTAATACTAACTTGTCAATGAAAGTTAAGATGGGCATTAAACTGGAAGAGTAATTGTCATTTAGTGGATTTGAACAGAGAGCTAGGAGTCAGAAGACAAGGAGTCTGCTCCTGATGGCCACTGACTTGCTGTGGGATATTAACTTCAGAGAGAGACTCCCATCTGTAAAAAGGAATTAATAAGGATTTAAGTTTGTGCAGAGGACTTAGAGATCTGGGGATGAAAAATGCTATTTAAGGGCAGATGATTATTAATTATTATTATTATTATAAGCAAGAAGCATTGTTGGATCTGCCAGCTGCTCACTAGGCATAATAGCAGGCTGTGGCTCACTCTCTTGGAGAAAGAGGAATGACCAGTGCACAGCAAACTCTTCCCTCCTGAGACATCTGGGGATGACCTGGTGCAACAGCTTGTCCTATCTCCTAGCATGTTCTTGTTCATCAGGAGGGATTCTGGCTGGCTGTTCACATTATGCAAAGGGCTGCTAAACATCAGTTCTGCTGACACCTTTTTCCTTGAGTGGCAGGTGAGCCAAAGGCAGGACTTAGCCCTATCTTTTCATATCAAAGTTCAAAGGCAAGTTCAAATTTTGAAAAAAAATTGCACAAAGGATGCCCCAAAAGACAAGATCCAGGATTTTCTTGCATTCCATATGTTTTCAAAGACCTATGGAAATGACCTTCGATTGAGCACCTTGCTGATTGTCTGCATACCGTAGTTATTTTTATTACAATTAAATTATGTTTCAGTTATAAACCAACCTTTTGGCTGTCACATCTTCAAAGTACTGAACACAAAGACAAGCTCTGTGCAGATAGTTGAATCTGAAACAGAATCTATAAGTTTCCAGCCAGCTGCAGGAGGAATACTTGAAAGCCATACCTTTTGTTTACACATGGATGCTCTCATTAGTGTTAATTGACTTTTGTGGGCATCTGTGATCCTCCTTAAATATACTGAAGGGAACGCTCTTGCATTGTCAGGGGAGATGGACTACATATCACCACACATTAATATCTCTGTGTTCTTTGATGCTCTTGGCACAGTCCTACCTAAATGCCATGTGTTCTACCATTCACATTCCAAAATCACATCCAAATAGAGCAACAAGGCTACACAATATTCAGGCATAAACCCAAGTGCAGAAGAACCTAAAACACCTCTAAGCACCACTTAGTCCCACCTGGAGGGTAGGAGTGAGAATTGGTCTTCACGCAGGCTCTCTACGCTGAGATAACTAACAGCTATAAAGGGCCTTACCCCCATCTTTTTTTGTATGTTTACTTTTATTTTCATTTAGAAAAAACAACCTTTCACATGTGGTATCAGTGAAGAGCAGCTGAACCATTCCACTGCAAGCAGACAAAGAGATTATTTGTAAATCACAATAGTGGTAGCAACATTTACATCACAGCCCTTCACAAATTTTATTTTCCAGTTGCAGGATGAGTGCAGCACAGTGTCTGAAACACGAATGGCTAAATGATCTGCCTGGCAAAGCCAAGAAATCCAAGCTTTGCCTGAAGTCCCAGTTGCTGCTACAGAGTTATATGGCTCATAGAAAATGGAAGGTAAATATACAAAATCTGTCATCTTTATTTCCGAAGACGAGTGATCGTACTAGTTCAGTGCAGTCAGGGCCCTTATTCTTCTTTGTCATAGTCCTCTTCTAAACATGGAGAACTCCCTTGCAGTATGAATTTTGGAATTATATTTGCAGTTATAGATTTGAGTGTTCACTTCCCCTTTTAAGTCATGGCATCTCTGAGTTTAGATATTTTTTTTTCTAAATTTTTACTCTTATTTCTGATTGATTTTTCAAAAAAAATTAGGTGTAAAATTCTAGGGATTCAAAGGCTTCAGACACTATTTATTTTATGTTAAACGTGTAACCTTCCAAGCAAAAGCAGTTACTTTTCAGTTGACATAGTTGCATTAGCCTGTCTTTAATGTATAGAAAATATTGGAATGTAACAACAGAAAGCTATTTTGTGTAGTATTCATTGCAAAGGTCTAGGACCAAGCAGAAGCTGAGTTCAAATCCATCCTGAGTCCCTCATTCACTGTACAACCTTGGGAAAATTACTTGACCTTCTTGTGTCACAATCCAGCCAGATGGAAAGTTGCATACTTTCAGGACCACTGATAATCTCTTGCTAATTCTTGAACCATTCTCAGTAAATATGTAGGAATTTCCATAAAAGGTGATCAATAATTATACTCTGCAAAGGAGGGACACCACAACCCTGGAACATTTAACCTATAGGAAGAGGACGAAATCCAACCCAGTTTTAACTCACTAGTGAGAGTAGCAAAACCTTCCTAATGAGTTAGACCCTGAAGACCAAATGTCATTTACTTTCCCAGACTCCAGAATTACTGCTACTTGTTGCATTTAAAAAATGTCTTCATCCCAAGTTATTTTATTACACATTTGCTAACAGATGCATACAGCCATTTGTTCATTGTATAAACACTGTTTTACAGCCACAAAGAGTCGATTCTCTAGGACAAAGCATTTCATGATTCCCACTGGAGGGGATTCAAGTGTCACTCTTCTAGCATTGTTAATGTTACACTAATGGCAGATAGCTGCTTTTCCTTTGATCATGCTGACACCTTGGGTCCCTAAAGTGTTGTAATTAATGTCTGTTGCATGTGAGTTGGTAACACGCTGGCTATTATCCAGAGACAGGAGATTAAGCTATTTAATCCATTGTGGCTGTTTCTATGACAGTTTATTTACATGACTCTCTTGTGAGGAAGGGGACTGTGTTATTTTAAGTGTAACCCTGATTTAATTAGGAGCTGCAAAAGAATGGAGGTTTACTTAGAGATAGCTGGCTTCCCGAAGGCTGACAGGTACAACAGAAGATGTGAGAACTGGTGCTGATTAGTCCCCCAATGTTCCCCGAAAACTTCATGAACCTTCCACTCCCACTACTTTTCAGTTGACATAGGTGCATTACTCTGTCTTTAATGGGTAGTCAATATTGGAGTGACACAACTGAAGACTGTTCCGTGTAGTATTCAGTGCAGAGGTCTGGGAACTAGAGAAAATCTGCATTTACTATTCGGAGTCCCTCAATGAAAAAAACCCAATGTTAATTGCACAGTATGCTTTGGCTCCGTTATGCTCACATTTAGGTTTTTCTGTTTCATTCACAGAAACATTTCTACGTGGTAGCTGCTGCCAATCGTCTGAGAAGGTTTCCGAGCATGTCTGTCAACCTCGCATAAGCTGCTGTGGAAGAGCTATAAGCCTTAGAGCTAGAGATGAAGCAGAGAGAAAAGGACTAGATGTTTCTCTCTCTTCCACCACCACTTCTGCCATCCTCATGTGATGTATCAGGCGTGTGTTTAGGTACCAGAACTGCCTCAGAGCACAACAACATAGAATGAATTTTACTAATCTTTATAAAACAGGGGTTTCCATAGTTCTGTTTTACAAGCTCTCAGCTACTGGACATAGTGATACATAAATATTCCTGATATAACTCCACTTATAGCTATATTGATATGCTTATAATTAGCAGCTAAGTTCCTTGAGTGGGACCCACTTCTTTTGGAAGTCTTTGATTATTGATATGAATCCAAAGGGTGGAGTATAGCAGCAAGCACCTGGTCAGCAGCAGTGGGATACCTTAGGACTTTCTATGTTAATGAGGTGCTGTACGATCACTTTTAGGGCATTGCCACAGTGGTGATAGATTTGGAGGGATAATAGTGCTCTATTTTTCCCAAAGATAATTGTTACTTAAAGCAAAATACCCAGGGACAAAACTGAGGTAGAGAAATGCAGTTTTTCTACATTTTCTTCTGAAGGGGTTCATTTTTTTTCTGCCTCCCTCCCTCCTCCCCCCCCCCCGTTTTTTTTTTTTTCTTCACCAAAGCATCACAATAATGCATGGCAACTAGTCAGAGTAGAAAGAAAAAGTGTCTTCCACCTTATCCTCTAAAACAAAACCTACTGCTTTCAGAGGCATTTAAAACCTGGAGCAAGTTAAGACAGATTGTCCCCTACTGCTATATTTTTATAATGGGTCAAACTGATTAAATAGCTCCTTGTGTTGGTATGAATTTAGGTTTAACTACCACAAATGAAAAACAATTGGGATGACAATCTGGTGGATGAAATACAGTGCAGTTAGGTGTCACCTCCTCCCCAGGAACAGAGATTCTTTTATTCTCCCCTCTGGGTGTGAGTTTCAGGAGATACATTTTAAATATAGTTTTCTGTAGCTGGGACCTGAATGCTTAGTTTTCTAAGCTGATATTTGAGTTCAACACTTTTGCCAAATGCCATGAAGTGTAACAGAAAAACTACTGCTTTGTAACGGATGAACTGGTTTTTGTTTCTGTTCAGCTGCTGGGTAGGGGATCAGTGAATTGCCAGCCTTTGACTCTGTTTCAGTCACATGGGAGCTGTTGCCCTTTTTCTGATTGTTTAAAAACAAAAATAAGTTAGTATTGTCAAGAAAAAGGTTAATTTCAAGAACCAATTTTTTTTTCTGATGCTTATAAAACTGGAGTCACCCCATATAACACAATCCCAGTACCAATTGTGCTTCCTTAGTGTTTATCAGGCACTTTGGTAGAGGTGGCTGACACACTGTTTCCTTTGTGGCTAACCTACAGGCTGCACCACTCTATGTGAGCTGATTAAAATAATTTATCACTAACAGTAGCAGCTTACGTCTGCACATTCAGCCTAATCAAATCACAATTTTACTCCCATTAACTCTTTGCCTTTCAATTGCCTAAAATGTTTGTTGCTCCCAGCCCTCATCAAGACCTTAAAAATTGCTTACACTAGTTTAATGTTAAGCTTGTCTAGCTTTTCAGTTCTAGAACGTCTCCCTTCACTTCCAGATGGACTGGACTCGTACAGCACTTTTGGCATTATGTCAGAGGGCAACAAAAGTTACATGAAAAAATCCTGACAATGGATCACCTTCTGTGAAGGCCCAAGCTTGTTCACATTTCCCCTCCCCAGTGACATTGCATGGTAAATAGTTATTGTTAGTATGCATAGTTATGACATTAACACTAATAAATCTCAGCAAAAATGTAACTGGCCTATTTCTCTCTAGTCTGAAATACAGTAAAGGCAGCATTGGTGAGCACTTTACAACAGAATTTCAGCCTGCTACATCTGACTTTCGCCCAGAGTGTGGACCCTCCTTTGATATTATGAAATCTGATTTAGAAAAAAATTCTGGAATCTCATTTTACAGCTAGTCTTAGTGAGTTGAGACTGCTCAGTGTTTGCCCTGCTCCTCAGGCATTTGTCTGGCCTCTTCCTGAATCAACTTATTAAAATTTTAACTTGAACCAATCCCAAAACAAATGTAAGTTGACAGGAAGGAATGCTTCCACTTTTACGCTTAAATTTTTAAAATGGGGTGGAGCAGAGTGGGTGAAGAGAGAGAAAAGCAAACTTATCTCTTAAAAAGCTGGTCAATCAGCATCTCTTCTTCATTATCTTGTCTTTGTAAATGGATAATGGATGAATGCCCTTACTTAATCATGCTTAAGGCTCCAAGTCTGTCCCAGAGGTCACCGAGTCTGTGATTTTCCATGACCTCCATGACTTCTGCAGTAGTCAGTGCTGACCCTGGGCCAGCAGCAGTTTGGGTGTGTGGGAAGGGGTTCATGGCTAGAGGCAGGGGGATGCTTACTTCGGCGTGGAGTGTGGGTCCCCAGGTCCCACTGGCACGGCCCTGCAGCTCCTAGGCAGAGGGGTCAGGAGGCTCCGCGTGCTGTCCGCACCCACAGGCCCCGCCCCTACCACTCCCATTGGCTGGGAACTGCGGAGCCAGTGCTTGTGGTGGAAGCAACTCATGGAGCCCTCTGGCCCCATCTGCTGCCTAGGAGCTGCAGGGACATGCAGAGCTGGGTAGGTAGCCCCTGCCAGCCTTGCCACCCCCAGCACCATTGGGGGTCCTGGGCCACCTCCCCCAGGGCCACTCCTACCCCCCAAGCACCCATGGCCCCCTGTTCAAGTTTTAGTCAGGGGTATATAGTAAAAGTCATGGACAGGTTATGCACAGTGAATTTTTGTTTACTGCCTGTGACCTGCCCATGACTTTTACTAAATGTATCTGTGACTAAAACGTAGCCTTATTCATGATATATGTTTTACGTGGATTGCAGGCTGCACCCTGTTCCTTGATGTTTAGTTTTTTCAATTGCTTATCTTAGGATCAGACCTTAATTCTTAAAATGAAAGGCCCTTCAGAATATCCATCCCGCAGATGGTAGCAGGCCAGGCTTTCACAACTTGGAGAGTTGTCTCTCCTTCCCCCCCAATCTCCTGGGGTTAACCTCTCTGCAGAGCTCTTTCAATTTATTTAAAAAAACCCAGAAGTTTCTATAGAACCCCTTTTGGTTTCATCCTTATTACATCAGAGGGGACTTTTGTTCCACAGCCCCATACGGATGAATCAGTGGATTAAAAGAGACTTTGGCCCCTTTCCATAGCATAAAAGGGTCCTAAACACCCCCATTCCCAGCTTTGGGAGGACTCCCTTAGTGCAGGCTCTGGGAGGACAGCCCAAAAGCTCCCCCAGGAACACTGCTTCACAAGTGAAGTGTCAATGAACTGGCAGTGTTGGTGTGGGGCTGCAGCCCTCCAGCGCACTGCCATTCCTGGCAGTGCTGCAGCCTGTAAGGCAGTGGAGTGAGGGTGCCACACCTCAGATGGTGTACAAGGCTCTTTTAATTATGCTGGGGGCCCAGAGCAGCCTTTTATTAGGATGACCCAAAGGTGACAATGCAGGATTACCTACCCTGCCTCTGTAAATTCCATGCTGTGGCTCTGAAGGATGAGGTTCTGCGCTGGCTCTCTACTGGTTAACCTTGGAGATGGGCCTCTCATTTTAATTTCATATATGCATTATATTGTAAAAGGCTAGTTGTGTCCTTTATACCAGGGCCCTGTGTGGAAATGTGGGGTGGCGAGAGGAGACTGAAACACAGGCGTTCACTTTATTGTACTAATTTCCACAGCTCTGTTACAATGGCTACTTCAACCTGAGTGCAGAACCACAGCTATCAGTCTATGGCAGCAGAGGAATGCCCAACTCCCTAAGGTGTATTAGCATCCAAGCACTATAGTCTTCTCAGCCTGTTCACAAAATAAAGTTTTGTACAAACCCTGACATTCTGTGCTTCCTGAAGGCAACTACAGTGACTCCTGCCCCACAAGTGTAGAGAGCGCAACTGTGGAACCTCTTTCTGCTTGGTGCAGCACTCCCCATTTGAACTCCTGGGGTAGCTGTCATCATGATGTCCACATGAATGGACTGGAAGTATGATTACTATCTTTATGCAGATAAGTTTATTCAGTTAGCTTTCCCAGACAAGACCCATGATTGTACTTTTGCTGCAGACAAATAGTCTTCACAACTTTTCCATAAACCTCATTTTCAATGTAAATAGTCAACGGCTGACCTTGTTTCCAACAGTGGAGGCACACAGCTGTGAAAATCCCACTGTCTTTTAGCCCAATGAATAGGAAATGTTCTGGCTTACCTGAAAGGGTCCTTTATTTGAGAAACAGAGCCTAGTCAGATCCGCTCACCCTGGAGACAAACAGGTCACCCAGAGCAGAGATGGAAAGTGACATCCGAAGATTTGGGTTTATTTTTTCAGACGTTAACCCCATGCTCTGCCATAAAATAAACTTGTGTTTTCTCGTCAAAGTATAGTTAATCTAATGTAGGAGAAAAAAAAACTGAATTATGCTGGCTGTGGAAGCGGTCTCAAGTGGAGCCAACGTCAGAGGATGGGGCATTCTCCTGCTGCCGCTGACTGGCAGGTTTGATTCTGTTCCCAAGCTGCAAGCAGACTGAAGTACCTCTTATCACAGATCTGTAGACCTTATTACTTGACGTAAAGGAACATTTAAAGTAAGTACAGAAAGTTTCTTTAAACCCATTTAGATTTTGATCCTGATGGTATTTATACAATAAAAGTGATAGGAGGTCACAGAAGCAACCCTAGGACCATATACAAATTCTTAAACTAAAGATCCAGACGTAGAAAAAGAATCTTTATTGCTTTCTAAAAACATTTAGGTCCCACATACACAGCAGAAAATTTATTTAATCAGATATTATGGCTATAAAAAAGTTTTAACAGTCTCAATTCCTCAGTTTTGTTTTGCCGATGACACAAGTTGTTTCCTCATGGACGGACCCTTTCCATATAGCTTAGTAACCATGACTTAAGCTTCAATGTGGAATACAAGAGTGTGCAACCTTCTCAGAGATCACTTAATACCGCACCATTATTTGGCCTGTTTGTTGCTTAAAAGTAGCAAGGCTATCCATGTCCTAGAGCTGAGGTCTGCACTGGTCCGAGGGGAAGGCATCACAGGGTCAATTTTCAAACTTTGGCCAACTGTCTAGTAATAGTGTGTCACAATAATGCTGGTCCCACTTAGTAAAATGACAGGCTTAACAATTTAAAATCTTGCCAGTCAAATAAATAAGAATTGCTGGTTACCATCCATAAATTCACTTGCTACCAAGTTGCACTAGTGTGAAGGGGGATTTAAAATTATAAACCAGAGGCAGTGACAGTGTTTGGTGGCACTCCAGAGACTGAAGTCAGACATTGGCCCCTTTTGCCTTAGTAGCATTTTCCAGGATTCTCTGTTTCCATTCTTCATAATCTTGTTTTGCTTCGGTTTCACTTTTCTGCCGCTTGCGAGGGGTCTCAACTTCATCCTCATGTTCTATGGGGGCAAAAAAACCCCAAAAAACTTTCAGGAAACGCTATCTATCATGCATAATATTTTGCCTACAGAGAGCGCCTAATGCTGAGTCTCAGGCCCCTGGAATGTACACATGCCAGTCTACTTCATGCACACAAAGACTACCATCAATCATTGGGGAAAAAAAATCAAGCTGCAGTTTTGTTTAACACTGTGACCTTCACGTATTTGTCTTTTTGTTTGAGTGGAAAAGGCTACCCTAGTTCCACTAGACTTGCTCCACAAAAACGTAATGGTGCTTCCACGAGGCCAGTGATGCCCAAACTTTTCCTCTAGTGCCCACCCCCACCCCCCCGCTTACCAGTAATGGAATCTGTCTGCGCCATAGGCGCTGACTCCATGGGTACTCTAGGGTTGGAGCACCCGTGGAAAAAAATTAATAGGTGCTTAGCACCCACCAGCAGCCAGCTTCCCCCCTTCCCACCCCAGCGCCTCCCATCTGCCGGCGGCCCTATGGATAGACTCAACCCCCCCAGTGCCTCCTGCCTGCCACAATCAGCTGTTCCACATCGTGCAGGAGGCGCTGTGGGGGAGGGGGAGGAGTGGGGACAGGATGCGCTTGGGCGGAAGGGGTGGAACTGGACAGGAAGAGGTGGGGCGGCGTGGGACCAGGTGGGGTGGGGGCTTGAAGAAGAGATGAGGTGGGGGCGGGCCTGGTAAGAGGCGGGGCAGGCTTGGGGGAAGGGGTCGGGTGGATGTGGGGCCTGGGGTGGAGCGGGATGTTGAGCACCCCCAGGGCCCGGAGAAAGCCGGCGCCTGTGGTCCGTGTCCCCACTCCATTGCTGCACACCCAAGACTTCCTGAGCAGTGGAGCTTGGGCTTAAGGCAGAGCTGGGGATAGAGGCGGGGCTGGGCTGGGATAGAAAGGGAATGAGGGCAGAGCGGGGCTGGGCTGGGGGGCAGAGCAGAGTTGTGGCGGGGGGCAGAGCTGCGCTGGGGGTGGAGTTACAACTGGGTTGTGTGTGTGTGTGCGGGGCGGGGGGGGGCAGAGTGCGCTCCAAATAGGGTCGGAGCTGGGCTGGGGGTCGGAGCTGTGGCAGAGGTGGAGTGGGACTGGGTTGTCCTCCCCCGGAGGCTGGCTCAGGCCCTGCTGCGCAGTACCCTGAATGTTCCTTCATGACCCCATAGGGGTCATGTCCCACTTCACTAGGCTCTCTTAGCATTTCCAACATCTGGCCATTATTAGGCAACAGCAGAAGAACAAAGCTTAATTTCACAATTAGGAGACAACTTACCTTCTTCCTTTTCAATGCATTCAAGCAAAGTCTTTTGGCTTTGGGTTGGCTGAGGTGTCAGTGAAGCACAGTCTCCTATTAAAGAAGAGAAAGCTGCTTTTATTTATTTAATTGTGGACAGTCATTGGGGTACTAGAGCACCTAATGATTCATATTCATGCCATACTTATGTACCCTCCCCCCCTTTACCTTTGCTGGTAACTCTGGCAGGACCCTCCCTTGCTTCTGATTTCTCCATCACCTTAATCAATGTATTTCTATTACAGTAGCACCTGCAATGTGCTGGGTGCAAGCCACACACACAAGAACAGTGTCTTCCCTGGCAAACTTCCCAGCTGAAAGTGGCATCAACAATCCCTGTTTCAGCAATGGGCTAATTTCTTGTAGGAGCAGCCACAGATGTGGGTCTTGAAGGGGTTTTCAAGGAGGAGAGGGCAATGGCTTTATGGATAAGTTCAAGTGGGACATTCTCTGCATGATGAGCATTATGGTAGGAGGTGCAATGACAGGGGATGGGGGCTGAGGGTGCCAATGGTGGAGTACGAGGAAAAAGTGCATAAATCATGATGGGGCAGAGTTGTACAAGGAAGGTGAGGACATCGACTTGGTGACTGGAGAGGGACAAGACAGAGGGATTGTAACAGGGGCTCTGTGACAAGTACGGAAGATGATCTTCGCAGCTGCACTATACGAAATGGAGTGGGACTACAGGAGCGTCAGTCAGAGGTGGCAGCTGCACTACTAAAGGCAGGAGAAGAGCAGGACCTAGAAGAGAGTTTTAGCTGTGTGGCAGTAAAGAAAAGGCCAGAACTTGATCTATTGCAGAGGAAGAGCTGTAAGTTTTGTATTGCTCCATGTGTGGGGTAAGCACCATGGAGGAGTCAGACATGGCTCCTGCGTTATGTGAGTTAGATGACAGACTGACATGACATCCCTGAGGAACAAGACAGGCAGTGATCAGAAAGTGAATTGAAGGAGACAAGTTAGGAGTGGACAGACAAGCTGGCACCAAAAGAATAGTTGAAATTATAGGAGCAGAGGAGATCACCCCAAGAAAGGGTGCAGAGAGAGAAGGATGTTGCCCTGTGGGACCCAACAGCATGGCTACATCACCTGCGTTCCAGACCATGAGACTGCAAGCACTGAACACTTACTGCTGATCTGCTGGCCAATTGTCTCCAGCTGGCTGCAGAGCCGATCAAATATTGCCTTCTTCACCCCAGAGGTATCCACCATTTTCTTCTTATCCACTTTTAGTTTCAAGCACCTAAAACAGGAAGTTAGTTTATTTTCTGAAGGAAGCAACATTCAAACACACATAACTCAGGTCAATGAATGCATTTATAGGCAGCGCTGCCTGGGAGAATAAGCAGAAGGCTGGGGCCTGGAATTCCAAAATTCTAATCCAACTTGGCTACTGACTCACTTTGTGACCTTGCTCAAGGGACTTCCTCCCTGCCTCAGTTTCTCCATCTGCAAAGAAGGAGATAAGCCATATCCATCTGCCATACAGGGAAGTTGTGATGATCAGTTAATCCTAACAGTATGTAACAATTTGGAACAGGAAGTGAAAAATTTCACACCTTGTTGAAATTACAGGGGGAAATTTAAACAGGAAGAAAGTAGTTCTACAAGTTGTAATTTGGCCAGGACACTGGGTAAACAATCCTACTCCTGCAATGAGTCAAATGGGACTTTCACCCCAGTAGACAGGTGCTCATTTTTAAAGCTCATCTGATGAACTGTACAACACCCCTAAAGCCAGACTGGTTCATAAGATTTCTAACATGTATAACTCTTGGCTTGGGAGAAGATTCATGTTCAGTAAAAGTCCATGTGGGTTTTCTTGAGTCATTGTCTGCTGGACACTAACTTGCAGGCTGTTGCAGCTCTCTCTTTAGAGGGCTCCATGTCTCAAAGGCAAGATTGCCTGCAGGGGTAGGGGAGGTGGAGAAACAGATGACTATTTGGAGCTTGGTTTCAGAGTGGTAGCTGTGTTAGTCTGTATCAGCAAAAATAACGAGGCGTCCTTGTGGCACCTTAGAGACTAACAAATTTATTTGGGTATAAATAAATTTGTTAGTCTCTAAGGTGCCACAAGGACTCCTCGTTATTTTTATTTGGAGCTTGTCAGTCTTTAGCCTTTCTGCAATGGCTCCCAATTTGAATGCAAAACATCATCTCACTACCACTGCACATTCCACAAACATCGTTGTTGGTAATATGACCAACTCAAATACACTCTAGTCCATCTTGGCAAATAAACAAGCTTCCCACCAAATGCAAGATATTAACTAGTAACATTCTTATGTTGACAGGTTTCGGAGTGGTAGCCATGTTAGTCTGTATCAGCAAAAAGAACGAGGAGTACTTGTGGCACTTTAGAGACTAACAAATTTATTAGGGCATAAGCTTTTGTGGGCTAAAACCCACTTCACTGGATGCATGCAGTGGAAAATACAGTAGGAAGATATTATATATACATACATACATACACACAGAGAACATGAAAAATGGGTGTTGCCATACCAACTCTAACGACACTCATCAATCAAGGTGGGCTATTACCAGCATGAGAAAAAAAAACTTTTGTTGTGGTAATCAGGATGGCCCATTTCAAACAGTTGACAAGAAGGTGTGAGTAATAGTAGGGGAAAAATTAACATGGGGAAAGGTTTGATAGAAGGTCAAACACACCCAACAGATGATCTTCAGATGACTGTCACATTACAGAATCATCCATCCATTGATACTTTAAGTACCAGTGGCAACATTTATTATAAAATCATGTGATTTGCCTTTGGGCTACAAGACTAAGTGTTTGATTTAATGTTTTCTTTCTCCAAGGCAAAACACAATCTAGGCTGAATACTTCGCTACAAGGAAGACATTAGCCTCAGCAGGCTGTCAAGACTATCTGCGGTTCTGAGAGTAGTGCTACAAGATACATTTAACCACCTAATGGTGCTTCAGGATATTAAGGAATTCTGGGGACTGGAGCAGCTGTTTGCATTGTAACAGCCACTTCACACTTGTGAAATCTTTCATCATCATGTACAGCATGCATGTGTTGCGGGGAAATCCAAGAATGTGATTTTGTGCTCTCGCAGTTAGAATAATGGGGAATCTCATGTAACTGTATGAAGAGCATACCTGCAGGCTGTGAACAATGCAGCTGTTGTGAACAAGGGTTTTGATAAATCAAGATCCATCTGCTGCATTTCAGAGAGACTGGATTCATACCTAAAAGAGAGCAGCGGTGTTTACTACACAGCCAGTTTGCTTCTAAACAAAGCTTGTGAAGTTTATTACTTTGGAGCTGAACAAAGACCTGGTACAAGATTGCTTAGTTCTTTGTCTCAGCCAGGGACAAACATTTTCTACTCCTGGCTGAGAACAGAAGAAAGGGGCAAAGAGGGGAAAGGGATGGCAGCACATCCTGAGATACGGGGGGTGGGAGGTGTGATATTTATTTCAGATCAAGAAATCAGGCAGAGGGGACAAGGTGGAGTCAGCACAGTCTCTATTCTACCTACTCACCACACTCAATGGAACCTAGTATTTAACATCTATAAATTATCTCTAAAAAATGTGATAAGCCACTTTGGATTCAATTCATCCCAGTGCAGAGGGCCAGCCCATAGTTCTTGTAACGATTTAATCCCCACTTAATATAGGGCTTAAGCATGGCAGAAGGCTTTGCGGGTTCTCAGCACAGAGGTGAATTTCATTCTCCGAGTATTATGAAACAGCCAACAGACCATTTATTTCAGTCTATTGTTGTCAGACTGACAGGTGTATTGTTTATACAAGGAAACATCTACAGGTAAGTTTCAATCGCCTTAATCTTTAAATATGATGCAGCCATGAAGAGTGTCAGCTACATAAGTGAAGACTGTTCTTTGCAGCCCAGGATTCATAGATTCTAAGCCCGAAGGGATCATTATGTTCATCTAGTCAGATATTCTTTTACGCAGCTCATAAAACTTCCCCAAAGTAATTCCTGGAGCAGATCTTTTAGGAAAACATCCAATCTGATTTAAAAGTTGCCATGACCCTTGCTAAATTGTGTAGATCGTTAATAATCTCAGGTTAAAAAATATGCCTTATTTACCTACTAAATTTGTCTAGCTTCAACTTCCAGCCACTGGATTGTGCTATGTCTTTCTCTGCTAGATGGATAAACCCACCATTAAATATTTCTTCCCCATGTAGGTGCTAATACTGTAATCAAGATACCCCTTAACCTTCTTTTGCTAAGCTAAATAGATGGATTTCCTTGTGCTTGTCACTAGAAGGCAGGTTTTCTAATCCTTTCATCATTCTTGTCGCTGTTCTTTGAACTCTCTCCAAGTTTTCAACATCTTTCTTGAATTGTGGGCACTAGAACTGGACAGTAGCATCTATACCACTGCCAAATACAGAGGTAAAATATCCTCTCTATTCGTACTTGACATTCCCGTTTAAGCATCCAAGGATTGAATTAGCCCTTTTGGCCACAGTGTCACACTGGGAGCTCAGGTTCAGTTGATTATCCACAACGACCACCCTGTCAGACCAAATATTTATTGAACACTTCTGCCTTTTCTGCATTATTATTGATAATTCTACCATTTAGCAATGTACCAACCCCACTGTCAGGATTTTTTTGTTCCTACTTTTTGTTCCCCCTTAAGTCTGCTGGCCATAGATGTCTCCTTATGTCCCTTTGCTTCCTTGATTAATTTTCTATAGTTCTATCTTCTAATTGATAGCCATTATTACCGGCTTCCCCTTCTTCCATTTTTTGTTGTTGTTGTCATTGGTTTTTTGTAATTTCCTGTTAAACAATTGCTTTTGTTAAAGTGGATATTACACAGAGGAGAGGGTTTTAAGTGAAGGGACTCTCAACTTTGTGAAGTTTTCTTATTCAACAGGTTTGACCAAGAAAATGTAGGATTCATTTTGGAATGGATACATTTCTCTCAACATGTAGTTTCTTTCATTTGTATGTATCTTCTGGAACTGCAAGGTTGACTGAGAAAGGGCTACAGGTAGGGTTAAATGAGAGGAAGTGTGGGGCTGTGGATAGGAAATTGGACTGGGAGTCAGGAGTCCTGCAGTCTATTCCCAAATGGTCTAAATTTTTCAAACATAGGTTCCTAAATAAGTGGTCTAATTTTCAGAGGTGCTGACCACTCAACATTCACTGAGATCAGTGAGAGCTGCAGGTGCTCAGTACCTCTGAAAATCAGGCTTTTCACACTTAGCAGTCTTATTTAAAAACAAAGAAAGCATTTCCATTTCTTAATAGAAATGGATGATAAAATGATGGCCATAAAAGGTTATGTGCCCTACCTTTGTAATATTTTTGAAGCGGTGTTCACTGCCTCCATGCAGCAGAACTGTACAGCCAAATCTCGGATTCCCAGATTAGAGTTCAAACCTAGCAAACACTCAAAAGACTTCATACAGCTCTGGTAAGTCCTCTTGTTCAAACCGGAGAGTTTAACTAAGTAGCTCTTTGAAAAACAAAACAAAACTTCATGTGTAAGCAGAATTTCCCTTCTGGTACTTAACCCATCTAAATAGAATACAATACAATCCATCTTCTATTTTTGTTTTAAATAGTTTTGTTGTTGTTTGCTCATTGTTTGGTTAGATCTGTTACACACATGAGGCTGCCCTATGAAGAGGAAAAAAATACACAATGGCAAAGGAACAACACACATTTCAATGCAGAGTTACCTTCAGATAGTTATACCGGTGCTGCAGTTTGGAAAATGATTTGGCCCTTTTAACTGCCTTTTAGAGAACTAAGATACCAGGATCACTGAGCATTTGTATGACAGGTCAGTGCTACTCATGGGAATCTAGGCAATGGAAACCTCTCCCATGTATGGAGGAGGAATCTAAAAAAGATTACATGGACAATCAGCTATGTCTTTTGTCCCCACCATCACCAAAAAAAAAAAAAGACAGTTGTCTTGCCTGGCAGTCCTGCAAATGGACATCCACAGGCTTCCACGGGGCAGAGGGACTCATATGTAGCCACTGTTTCCTTTTGGTAGCTTTAAGAGCCCCCTTGCATCACTTCTCACAATAAAGGGGCACATCGGCTTACGGTTTACCACCCTTAAGGAACCCTCAGTCAGGGGCAGTAGAAGTCAATTCACAACAGAATGTAATGGAGACTCTAGTCTTCAATTCTCCATTGTTAACCTCTGATGAAAACTGGAATAGTACTGGATTGTTGGAAGGACCCAGTTGCAGACTGGTCTGTAATGTGAGGAAATGGGAATTTACTAGTCTTTCCTTGCTGCCTCATCATATACACTAAACACTGTACAAGTTTTATGGGAGTTGGTAAGAGTTAGGACGAACAAAGAACCATGTCACGTATTGTGTCCTACTTTGTCCACTGGGTGTTGCATATAGCCAGCTGCTAGGTCCAGGCACATCACCGCATTGCTTGTTGCTGTCATCTGAGCCAATAATCCTGTGCACTTCACCTGGGACAGTCGCAGATATTCTTCTGCTTTTCTATAAAATAGCCCCACATGAGCACACACACGCACAAAATGCCGTTTGTTAATACTACTGAGGATACAGACTGGTGGCATTTACATCTGCAGGAATGCAAACATACATACCCAGGACTGGCTGCTTTAAATCAAAATAAAAAAAGATTACGAAAAATAGGACGTCAGTTAAATAAACCTGGAAGCACTGGCAGGCTGATTTGCATAACTGTGTATGCACTGTAGCATGTTGTAGCCTACAGAAATGTCAGTCAAATTGTAGTTAAAAGGAATTCAAAGTAATTTTGAGTAGTGTTAAAAGTAATTTACCTTTTCCCCTGGATTAGGCACTGAAGAGAAGTTAAGAGATTGGATTTAGTTGCAGGTGTTAGTGATGTTCAACTATTACATCTATTATAATTCACACCTTTAGTTATTTCAGGGCCAGCCTATGCATGAACTCTCTCATTTCAAATTTAATTTAATTTAAGGTGTGAATTAAAACCAATGTAGTTATTTCAGTTCAAGTCTGTGATTAGGCCAGCTATAAGAGACAAGTGCGTCCCTATAAGAGATTTAAAAAGGCAGCAGAGTTTAAGTGGATAATGGGAAGAATCATTTAGGCCAAGGGTCTTCTCTGTACAAGATTCTGCTTTTTTGCATTAAGGTGTCCCACCATTGCTCTTATAGGTGAGGCTTAGCAATGACAGGAATCCTAGCACAGATCTGCTTGCAAGTATTTTAACCAATGTGGTCCCAATACTGCAACAGGCTTACCACAAGCATACTCCTTCCTGCACTCACACGGAGCCCTACCACAATGGATTGATTTAGATCACAAATTTTTAAATCATATTTGTATTTGTACTTTAGTTATTTTCCAAAAGAAAGTTGATTCTCAATGGTTGGTAACCATTAAAACAGGTTGATTTGCAACTAAATACAGCCTTCACATTAAATTTGGTACTTCTTTTTGCTAACCGGGAGGATTCACTATATCTATATGCATTTATTTAAGCAATTATAGAGCTTAATTTTTACATTTATTATGTCAGAAAATGGTGAATGATGCATTTCTTATTTACTAGATGATACATTTTTACTTGTGATTGTGTCAAGTTCTATTTGGATGGAAATTCAATACAATTAAAAATGCACAAAACCAGCATTTTACATGTTTTTATTAAATAAAACTACCGTAAGTGTTCAGGACACAATGAAATTTTTCATCAAAACTGTTTTGCATTGAAAACTTATTTATTAAATAAAGGAAGAACTATCTGTAGTTAATGAATTAAACTGATTGTTTCTGGTCACTATGTCCTTCAAGATTTTAGAACTAGATCTTATCCTCCCGCCTTGTTTTTATTCATAGATTGGAAAAGAAAAGGTTCCTTAACTTTCAATGAACTCATCGTTGAACTGACCTAGTTCAATAAACTGAAATGAAGAAAACAGAGACTACAGCTGTCAAAAGTTGGTTTAGCACTTCAATAAACTCCCATTCCACGTGCTTAGCCAGTAGCTTCCATCAGTTCAGCAGTATGATTTTCTGTAAAACTTGGTACCAAACATTCTTTCACAGGTGTCTAGCTGGGTCTTGCCGACATGCTCAGGGTCTAACTGATCGCCACATTTGGGGTCAGGAAGGAATTTCCCCGAGGGGTGAGATAGGCAAAAGGAATCCCATGGTTTTTCTGCCATTCTCTACAGCCTGGAGCCTGGGTCACTTGCAGGTTTAAACTAGTGTAAATGGTGGATTCTCTGTAACATGAAGTCTTTAAACAGTGATTTGAGGACTTCAGTAACTCAGCCAGAGGCTAGTGGTCCCTTATATGAGTGGGTGGATGAAGTTTTGTGGCCTGTTTAAGTGCAGACATAATCTAAGTTGCGTTTATAATCACAGTAGCCAGGGCCATCCCTAGGGGGGTGCAGGGCCCAGGTCAAATCAGCATAGGGGTGGGAACTAGGGGTGCATAGGGTGCTGCAGCACCCCCAGGATCCCAGCTGCCAGCCCCACACGCCTGGGGCTCTGCTCCCTGCCTCAGCTGGAGGGTGGTGGTGGTGGATGGCTTTCAGCACCGCCACTATTAAAAATGTTCTAGCACCACTGCAAATCCACCCCCGCAGGCTTGGGGGCCCCACTCTGCATCAGCAGCTTGTATGGCAGGACAGATCCGGCCTGGTGCTGGGCCACCTGCTGCTGCTGGCAGTTGCCGGTGCCTACTGCGGAGCTATTGTTGGCCATAGCGGCTCAGGGCTCCGGCCGGAACTGGGAATTTGCTGCACATTGTCTTCTGGGACTGACTGCGCCGGCCAATCGCAGGGGGCCCCCCAAAGTGCAGGGCCCGGAGCTGTTGTCCCGATTCGCCCTACCCAAGGGACAGCTCTGATAGTAGCATACTTCCTCCTCATTCTTACATGTTCTGAGCAGTGAGATATTTTAAATTTCAACAGTTAATTAGTTATTAGTATCTGAGTTAGCACCCACTGAAATAAGTGGGGCAGTTGACACATCAGAGCTATAAATGTCAGGCTCCCTACAAACTCAGTCACACATTATTATTTATCTTGTACACTGTATAGTTACATTCAGGTTATGGTTTTTTTACAACCATAACAGCAAAGAACTATGACTTCTCTACATGGGGAAATTGACTGGAATAGCTTCCTGTGTGGACACATTATTCCAGAATAGTTGGTGCACTTTGAGCATACTAATTATTCTGGAATAAAGTGACATATCCAGGAATCGCATCTCTGCACAAGGAGCTTTATGGGAATAGCCTAGAGGATAGGGCCCTGGACTGGGACTCAGGATACCTGGATTCTGTTCCAGTTTAGCCTCTGTGTGTGCATGTGTAAATGACTCTGATTTAGTTCCTCCATCTGTAACATGGAGATATTGACCTTTATAAAGTGTTTTGAGATCTACTAATGAAAAGTGCTATTTAAAAGCTAGTTGTTAGGCTTGGAAAGATTACATTTTTACTGGTAAACATTGATTCCACTCAGGGTGGATAAAAATCAATGTTTTTCTTTTTACTAAGTAAAAATCCACTGTGATTTCACTGTACACATACAAACTGACCAAACAAATTTCCATCAACAATCAAACTTTACAGATAGCATATGAAAAATGCTGCTTGAGAACTTAAGTTTGATTTAAGAAGATTACTTCGTATATTTTGACATGTGATGCTGACAATTTGTGTTTCAATGGTTACCAAGCTTTAACTTTTTGAATCAACTTTTACTGCCATTGTTTGTCTGACCCCAGCATAATTTCCTGCAACTGTGAAAATTTAAATAATCTAAAACAAAATTAAAAACCCATAATTTTCTGCAATTGAGACAATCTGAACTGATAAAAAAAAATGCGTATAAATAAACCAGCGATTGCTGAAGCGATAACTACAAATCGAATTCTGCCAAGCCTAATTACAGTGTAAACGCTCCGGGCGATCATCCCCTCTATTATTTAACAGCAAAGAGATGCTCCCATGGCTCCCGTCGGACCCAAGGTGCTGCCCGTCACACAGGGATCCTGCCACCCACCATCACAACGCCGCCACCGCCGGGGCGCGAACCCACCCCTCATGCCCAGGGGGCGCGAGGGGGCAGGAGACCACTGCGGGCGGGCGGCCGGATCCGGGCCCCAGGGAAATGGGCCCCGAGCCCCCACTCCCGTCTAGGACATCCCGGCGGCTCCGGGGACGGGTCCCATCCGGCCCCGCCGAGGCGCTGGGGCTGCCCCGGCCGGGCACTGGGGAGCGTGTCCCGCGCCCGCTACCTGAGAACTCCGGGCGCAGCGATGCCCAGTTTGGGCGCCAGCCGCTGGATCACTCCGGGCTCCTCCATGGGCCGCACTTCCCCGCGCGCGCCGCTCGCCACAATTGGCCCTGCCCCTTCCGCACACCGGCTCCTGTCCTGAGGGCGTGACGTGCACTACAGGCGGGGGAGGTGAGCCGCCGCCTTGGCGGGGCGTATTTCTGAAACTCATTGGCTATCCCGAGCGTCAATCGTGGCTCACTAGAACCAATCAGCCTTGACACCTTGACTTCCTCGGAGTCGGCCAATGAAGAGGGGTCGCTGTTGCAGGGAGGCGGGGCTTCGAGGAGGCTGTGGAGTCACATGACAGAGAGACACTGTCTGGACTGGTGCTGGCCGCGGGCTCCGAGCGATCATGGTGAGCGGGGCTGGCCTGCGGGCTAGAGCTTGGAGGGCGGCGGCGGCTTGGGGCTCAGGCAGGCTGGGAGCTGCCTTGGCCTGCGGCTGGAGGCGGGCGGGGGCTGCAGCCCTGCCGGGGGGCGGGGGTTGGCCTTGCTGCGCTGGGGTGAGGGGCAGGCCCTGGCTCTCGGAGGGGGAGAGAGGCAGCCTCGTCCGCGTTCCCCCTGTTGCCCTGGAGGGGTCTGTGCCGGCAGGAGTGGGGTCGGGGCGGTTCCTGGGCGTGGGCGGTCTGTGCCCGCGTGCCCTGGGCAGGAACAAGTGCAGTACAACGCTATCCTTGCTCGGGCCACCCGGCTTGGCAAACCTAGCAAGGTCTAGCTTTAAAACCAGCCCACCTCTGCCATCATGTCACTGTTGTGTTAAGTGGTTCCTTCCCTCCTCCAGTGCTCTACTCAGTCTGAGGCTGATGACTGTGAATCCACTTCTGTGGAGGCTGAGATCTTTTTTATATACTTTGAATGAGGTGGGAAAATCCCTGGTTTTTTTTTTTTTTTTTTTTTGTTAAGGCTGAAATTCCTTTAGCTTGGTGCTACTGGGTCTGGTCCAGTTGAGCGCTCTGTTATGTTGTTGTGGCTCTGCAGTGACTCCATTGAAAATGCAGTGGCTGGCTTTGATGCTGATATTTTGGGGAGAAAATCTGGCCTGTGACTTCTTTGTCTGCCTAGCTGTGAAATGGGTAGAAGAATGATTGCCTTCCTCCCTGCGGCTCATTTATGCTTATAAACCTCTCAGAGATTCTTGACTAAAATGTGAGTTGTTACTGCAATTTAGAACTGTTAATCCACTAGTAGAGAAATACCTAGGTATCGTTAAATTTCACAACTAAATATTTGACTATACATGGGATGTATATATTTTATCATAGCAGTGCCTTAATAATGCTTTTGTGGTTAAAGTTTAAGTGCAATTTGCCAATAGCAGGAGTGGCACAGTAAAAGTAATAGTAATACCAAAGCTACGGTTAGGATGGCTTTACTGTCCCCACTCCAATGTGCTGTCTACAGTCACTCATAATATTCCATAGTTTTCATCTTTCAGGCTGATCGTTTCCGGTCTGGGTCTCTGACTAAAACTGAATTTTCTTTTGGGTAGTTTGAACAAAAACAGTTCACTAATTGGAGCACATGTACAGTGAAAATATTTTGATAGGTTTGTTCTTGTTTTCAAACAGCCATACTGTTGAAGTGGGTGAGGAGACAAACTTGAAATTTGGCATGGAGATAGCATTCATCGGGTAGCGTCTTATTTTCAGTGGACTTGAAAGTTGTGATGTGCTTAAAATTGTATATGCTCAGTATGTTTTGCATTGTGTATTATTGCTAAGCTTGTAACGTACAGTTAAGGCAGGAAGCACTGCACATTCAGGTGTTGACTAACTGTGCTATGGAATGAAAAAACTAGTGGTAGTGTTCAGTGAATGAGGTAAAGAGCTTGTCTTATTTGCTGCACATCTTATGAAGTAAAAGCTACATAGCTCTGAAACTTTGCAGGAGAAAAAGGACTCCCACAGACTTCCTAAGATATGTAGGGCAGGAACCCTATGGTAAATCTATCAAGGTGTATGGGTACATTTCATTTGAAACATGCTTAGAGGTCTTGGGGTTGTGTGGCTAAGCATTCCAGTCAGGCAGTGACAAGATACAAGTTCAATGTGTAGCCTTATCTCCCTCTACAAATACATTGTGGTAGTTGTTAACTAAATGATCACATAACTTTTTACAACCTTTGTTATATATTTAGTACTTAGATCAGATGTTCATCCAGTCAAGTATCCTATTTTTAATAGTAGCCAACTGACACCAGAGGCTTCAGAGGAAGGTGTAAGAACTTTGCAGTGAGCAGATAGGGATAATCTGCTCCCCTTTAAGGTCCCTAATAGAGACTGGTTTAAGCCAGTGGTTCTCAACCTGTGGCCCAGTCAGCACAGAGCTGCGACCCATGTGACATCCTTAGAGCCATACAGGTAGTATTGGATGTGGCCAACAATGGTAAGTAAGTTGAGAACCACTGGCTTAAGCCTTGAAGTATAAGGTTTAATATCTCTTCAGTAAAATTGTATTAACTGTGGATATTCTTCATATCCAAATAAATGGTCAGTCCCTTTTGAATCTTGTTCACTTCTTGGCATCAATGACTTCCTGTGGCAGTGAATGCCACAATTTAATTACATGTGTGAAAAAAGTATTTCCTTATACTGATTTTGAATTTCTCTCCTTCCCTCATTGAATGTTCTGTTGCGTTACGAGATGTACCTTCTCTGGACCATTCAGTAATTCATCATACTTTCTACTAGTCTACTTTATGCCAAACAGTCTGCTAAATTTCGAGTACACTGCAAATTGTTCTTAGACCTCATCTGAGGTCCCTCACCAAAGGCTCTTAAGCACAGTAACCTGTCATGGCATAGGAGGGAAGGTCCTCTCATGGATTGGTAACTGGTTAAAAGATAAGAAACAAAGCATTGGAATAAATGGTCAGTTTTCATAATGTAAAAAGGTAAATAGAGGTGTCCCCCAGGGGTCTGTACTAGGACCAGTCCTATTCAACATACTCCTAAATGATTTGGGAAAAGGGGTAAACAGTGAGGTGGCAAAATTTGCAGATGGTACAAAACTACTTAAGATAAGTCCAAGCAGACTGCGAAGAGCTACAAAAGGATCTCTGAAAACTGGGTCACTGGGCAACAAAATGGCAGATGAAATTCAATGTTGATAAATGCAAAGTAATGCACATTGGAAAACATAATCACAACTATACATATAAAATGATGGGGTCTAAATGAGCTGTTACCACTCAAGAAAAAGATCTTAGTCATTGTGGATAGTTTTCTGGAAATATCCACTCAACATGCAGTGGCAGTCAAAAAAGCTAACATAATGTTTGGCATAGTTACTAAAGAGATAGATAATAAGACAGAAAATATCCTATTGCCTCTAAATAAATCCATGATACGCCCACATCTTGAATGCTGCATGCAGATGTGGTTGTCCCATCTCAAAAAAGATGCATTGGTTTTGGAAAAGGTTCAGAAAAAGGCAACAAAAATGATTTGGAGTATGGAATGGCTTCTGTATGAGGAGAGATTATTAAGACGGGCTTTTCAGCTTAGAAAAGAGACTACTGGGGGGTTATGAGAGAGGTCTATAAAATCATGACTGGTGTGGAGAAAGTAAATAAGGAAGTGCTATTTACTCCTTCTCATAACACAAGAACTAGAGTTCATCAAATGAAATTAATAGGCAGCATGTTTAAAACAAACAAAAGGAAGTATTTCTTCACACAATGCACGGTCAACCTGTGGAACTCTTTGACAGAGGATGTTGTGAAGGCCAGGGCTATAACAGGGTTCAAAAAAGAACTAGATAAATTCATGGAGGATAGGTCCATCAATGCTTATTAGCCAGGATGGGCAGAGATGGTGTCTTTAGCTTCTGTTTGCCAGCAGCTGGGAATGGATCACTTGAGGATTACCTGTAAATTCCATCTGGTGCACCTGGCACTGGTCACTCTTAGAAGACAGGATACTGGGCTAGATGGACCTTTGTTCTGACCCAATATGGCCACTTCTATGTTATATCTGTAGTCTGTTGTGTAACACTTTATAATGGTGTATAGCATTCACTATCCAAACTAGTTCTGTAGCTTATTGTTTGATCCCCTGAATACCACCTACAGTAGAAGCAGCTTGAAAAGTGTTTATATAGTAAACACTCAGTGACAAAATTTAATAAAATACATACCAGTATTTTAAGAAGAGAAGAAAACTCACAACTTTTTTTTATAAATTCATAGCGATCATTATGATATTCATGTGAACGTGTAAGAACAAAAAAAAGATGCTACTTTGCAGTGTTCCCTCTAATTTTTCCCCACTCACATGCGGAATGAATTTTGTTACGTGCTCCAATCTGGAGGTGATGTGTGATGCATCACCTTCAGATTGGTGCACGTAACAAAATTCATGTGGTGGGGGTGGAGCCGAGGGGTTCGGCATGTGGGAGGGGGCTCAGGGCTGTGTGAGGGCTCCAGTTGAGGATGCGGGCTCTGGGGTGGACCTGGGGCAGAGGGTTGGGTACAGGGGGTGAGGGCTCCGGCTGGTGGTGTGGGCTCTGGGGTGGGGGTGTAGGAGAGTGCTCCAGGGCTATGGAGGGAGAGAGAACTCCACCAAACTCTCTCTCCCTGTAGCAGCACCTGGGCTTGGTGGGGAAAGGCACCTCTCCCTGCTGCAGCAGCTCCAGGGCTGGGGCTGCAAGTTAGGTGCCCCTTCCCTGGCAGGTCCGGGCCAGGGCTGGGTTTGTACCGGGGGAGTGGCGCCTTGGCTGCGGCTGCATTCGGGCCGCTGCAGGTATGTTTGAGCCAGGGTAGGTGTGAACTGACTAGTCCAGGTGCCCTGGCCGGGGCAGAGTTGGAGCCCGGGTGGGGGGAACGCCCTGGCCACAGTAGGTTCGGGGCTGGGCTAGGTTGGGGCCGGGGGAGGAGTGCCCTGGCTGAGGCAGTTGCCTGGGTGGTTTCCCTGAGCACCTGCGTAGTGCTAAAAGGCTGCTCTGTGGCCACACAGCTTACAGGGAACTTAGCTACCTAGTTAGGCTGTAGAAAAATGTGTTTTGTACTTGAGGAACGGTACATGATCACCTGGAGACTAGCTGAAAATACATACTTAGGATATGTCTACACCACAGGTACTACAGCTGCAGTTATGCTGCTGTAGTGTAGACATTTACTGCAGTGACAGAAGGGGTTGATCATTGTTGTAGTAAATCACCCCCGTCTCCCAGAGAGGTAGAAACTGCGTTGATGAAAGAACCGTTGACCTAGCTGCGTCTATTATGGGGGTTAGGTTGACCTAACTACATCACGCAGGGCATGACATTTTTCAGAGGCCTGAGTGCTGTAGGTTGACCTAAGTTTTTAGATGTAGACTAGACCTCCGAAAGGAGCAAAGTTGGAATTACACATGCAACCCTCCTTTATCATTTCCTGACTTGCATGCCCAGCCAAGTAATGCTAACATAAGATTTATTGGCATTACAAATCCCTTTTTACAGGGAGTTGTAACCTCACCCTTTTCTTTTGTGTAGTGATGAAAGCTGCTACACAGATGCATATTTTTCTTTTTTTTTTTAAAAAAAAAAATATCTAGTAAGTTGCTTTAACTTATGCACTTTATGAAGGTCTGTGAACTTTACAATCTGTTCAGAAGAGAAATTTTCATCTTACAGACTAAAATATTAAGTTTATGGGAAGTGCAGAGCAGTAGCTTTCTTTGTTTTGTTTTTAACATTTTCATTTTAAAATCTGTATCTATTCTGTGCCTGGCTGTTGTGGTTCTTCCCCCCCCCACCCATCTGAAAAAAACCTCTTCTGGGGGAGAATGGGAATAGGTGGTGGTTAGGATGACCAGGTTCTTCCTATTAAATTAAACATCAGACTTACACTACATCATTCACGTTGTAATAATCCATTCCTCACACAAGATACATATTGTCCAAAATGAAAAGGTTGTAGTTTTGTAAATAAAACAATAATTTTACCCCTGTGGGCATTCTGTGCTAAAACATGTAAAATTCTGTGCACAATATTTTAAAATTCTGCAAGTTTTATTTGTCAATAAATAAATGCAGAGGCTCCAGCATGGCAGTGGAGAGCACAGGCCACTGGCTTACTGAAGGTGGGAGATCACCCTGCAAGCCTCCCATCCCGGGACCCAGACTCCGTGGTGAGGCTGCACCCGACCCTGACACAGCACAGGGCCTGGACTTGCCCCAGAAACACTCTGGGCCCCGGTCCTCTGTGTCAGGTGCATCAGGTGTGGGGCAGGCAGCCTCAACCAGGCAGGATCCAAGTGTGGAGGGAGCAGGGAGTATCCAGGTGTGGGGTGAGAGGATTCTGTGTGGGACAATCTGGGTGCAGGCAGCTCAGTGGGGGGTCTAGGTGTGAGGAGATCTGGATGCACAGAGGCTTGTTGTGGGGGTTCCAGGTACAGAGGCAATGGGACTCTGCAGGGGCTTCCAGGTGAAGGTAGTTGGGGCTCAACGGAGGGTCTAGGTGTGGGGGGCTCAGCAGGAGGTTCTGGGTGTTGGTGAGTTGGGGGTCTGGGTGCAGCTAGCTGGGAATCAGTGGTGTGGGGGTCAGGGTGGTGCAAGGGGTGGGGCATCAGGGTGGGAGTTTGAGTGTAGGGCATTCAGTGGAGGGTGATCTGGGTATGGGGTGGAGGTCCGGAGTGGGGTGTTCCCAACCCCGCTGTGATTTCTCTTTGCTGGCTGCTCCGGGTGCTGAAATGATTTATCTGCTCTGCTAGGGAGTGGGTCCGTGACTGCTCTTGCAGCTTCCCTGTTAGACAGTCCTTTTTCTGCAAGGAAGCAAATAAATCTGTGATAGACATGAATTCTGCACACGCGCTGTGGCGCAGAATTTCCCCAGGAGTAAATAGTTAGCATCCTAGTCTACTAACTAATCAGGCTTACTATTCTTTCGTATCTGCCTGTAGATAGTGATCTTTCTTCAAATTTACTTAATTTTATCACTCGGCCAGTTTCCTTCCTCCAACTTGTTCAAATGTAAGGCTTTTTAAAAACTGGTAGTTCTGAATTCAGCTGCTCAGTATAGAGACTTCTATAATTTTCCAGCATTTTGATGCAACAAAATGTGACACATTCCCCTTTGTAATGTTAAACTGTAGAAGAGAAGGAAGAAACTCAGAATTATGTTCTGTTAGTAGTGTAACTTCCTCTTCTTCCCTGTCTGGGGACAACCAATTGGCTTTTGTGTTTGTGATCAGTCATATAGACTAATGGTAAGGTTCCATATTTTCTCTGAACTGTGTCCTTATGTGGTCCAAAACTTTGTTAATTTATGCAGTCATATTTCCAGTGACACTGACAGTGGTGTGTTCATCTTGTAATCTGTCAAGTCCATCTGAAGCCACCTTCAGTTGCTTTTGTGAAATTACTTTTATGTTGTGATCAGTCTTTGCGCTTAGTGCAAATTTCAGTGTAGATTTCAACACAAGGTAGCCGGATATAAATGTAGATAAACAATCTTTTAGGAACTTCTGCAAAATATTGTGGAACCTGAGGCATAAATCTTATTTCACTCAGCTAATCTGCTTCCTTATGGTTTTAGAAACTCAAAAGTCCTTCTCTGTTGTGTCTTGGGACTGTGCAGTGCTATTCCTTTCTTGATGAGGTTTAAGTAATGTGGTGAATATTCATATGCCAAAAGTTCTGGGTAGTTTTGTCAGAGAACTTACAATCTTTTATTGTCTGAACAAACAGCAGAGACTTCCTTTTTATACTCTTCTGTGCTCATCCTGGATAGCATCTTCAACACCTTGGACATAACATTCTGGAGTTTTATTTTAATATGCTGAATGCAGTAGCATAATATAGGAACACACTTTTCACTACATAGATGCTTGTAGTTGTTAGAGTTGCTTCTGGTGTTCAATTAACCATTTTATGTCAATGTCAAATTATTTGAGGGGTTGGGTTTTGGGTTTCTTCCTTTAATTTTTTTACCTCAGTTTCATCACTTAGATCATTAAGTAATAGACCTGCACAGCTGTAAATTCAAATCTGTCTGGAGGATTATATTCAGGGCAAAGTGCTTCTTTCCATCTTTTCATTATGCTGCTCATATTATGCTGCACTGAAGGTGGTGGTGATAGTTTCAACCTTCTTTTATACTGTCATGGCAAGTCCAAGTCTTTGTCTTTCAGTTTTTTTAGAGCATTATTGTATGTGTGTGTGAGAGAAACACACACTGATTTCCCCCCCCCCCCCCACTATAGTCCATGTTGAAAAGTTTCTATTGCTGGGCATCGTGGAACAGTGACTTACCGGAGCTGGAATTTGATGTCATTGGAAAATCTTACTTCTTGGATCATCAAATTCTCATCAGTGTTCTAGTCTTCATCTTCAAATAGATACTGAATGAAACTCTCTTATTTTTGATGTTGAAGAATCTAAAAGGACCCAGTTTTCTATTTGAGATGAGCATGAATCTTTTCTCATTTTCTAATGCTTTGCAATGTTTATATTGCTGTAGAAGAATGATTTAGTTTCAGTGCTTAAATCCATTCAGTTGTTTGTTTCTTACCACTTCCTTAAACTTTAAGGATATTGAGTCAAACTCTGATACCCGGTAATATACTGTGTTACCCTTTTGCAGGCTTCATCAGCAGCTTTCATACTTACTACAGCTGGAATGAGAACTAGATGAACTGCCTTAGTGAATGCGGGTTGTGAAGGCTGAAAAATAAGTAAAGCAGACTAACCCTTTATACAACCACATCAGCTGCCCGGGCCCACCTTCCAGGAGTCTTTAAGCTTCTTCCAAGCAAAGTCCCCTACTAGTTGACAACTCCGCTTACTGCTTATTGAATGATAGACAGTTCTGCTAACTAGTCACACACTTTTTAATTGTCAGTGACTCCAGTTGCTCACTATTCCATCTAGGCTTCTAAATTTAACAAGAACCTTAGTATCTTCACCACTCTGTTTTTAGAACAGTTACACTTTTTGCAGGCCAAAATTAGTATTAAAAATAAAAAAAAACAACCTTTGTTCAGATCATATTAATATAAATACTTCAAAGTGATACAGAAGTTAAAAAGGAAAAGGGGGGGAAGAAAAAAAAAAAGCAAACCTGCAGCAAGGGACTTTTCCAGCTGACATAGGATGGAAACAGAAAATATTTCTCTTCAGTGGGCTTATATACTAACTTTCTGCTGTTGAAGAGCTACAGTGGACATTATAAGCAACGCTGAAATTGTGACTGTTCAAAAATAGTATAATTGTATGCAGTGTTGTAGCTGTGTTGGTGTCAGGGTATTAGGGACACAAGGTGGGTGAGGTAGTATCTTTTATTGGCCCCACTTCTGCTGAAGAGCGAGACAAGCTTTTGAATGTGAACAGAGCTCTTTTTCAAAGCTGAAAATTTCTGTTTCAGTTGTGAGGATGATGAGCAGTGGAGCAGCTCATGTGGTAGTGTCAGTGGGTTCCAAAGTTGATACTCAAATGAGGCAGATATCATGCAGTTGGTTACACGTGGTTCATATTTGGAAGGCACTCTTTGCAGCCCTGAGGACTAAACAACTTTTTAAGAAAATAGCAGAGAGTGTACACGTGAGCTTAGATTCTGCACAATCTGGTTATCATGTGAGCAATACAAATAGATCATGCAGGTAGTACCCAGCCCCTGAGCTGTATATTTGGCACCCCTGTAGAACATCAAATTATGCTATTATTTTTTACAGCAATTGAGTTAGATAAGAATATACTGTCACTTGCAATACTTTTTTTTCTCTTTCAGTTAAATGTAGTGTTAATATTAAATACATTGACTCAAATGCAGCCAGTCTTGTTGTCTGTTGCATCTTTGGCTTAGTAATTTTACATTGAAAGTAAGAACCTGATTTTATTTTTAGAAGTCTTAAGCTTGCAAAAGGCTTGCCTAATTTTAGAGCACAATTCTATGGTTGTGTATGCAAAGGAAGAGTTCTTCATGTGTGCATGAAAACACCTGATTTACATATGCTAATCAGAGTGCATTTGTACACCTGAAATTTTGGCTCTAAAAGATGATGCTCTTATTACTTTAATATTCTGCAGAGAGAGAGGGTGCCATGAAGTCCACCAGCAGACCAAACTGTAGAACAAACTTTCCTGACCCTGGCATTACTCTCTGAGGAAGTGTGCTAAATCTGTTAGCAATTGCTGTCGTACTAGTAATTAGTCCTTGTGCAAAAATGGTCTTGTGGTTAAGGCACCGGACAGGGAACGGGTGTCAATTTGATTCCCACTCTTACAGATTTTTTTGTATCGGTGCCTCATCTGTAAAATGCGGCTAATACTTTCTAAGGTACAAGGATCGGTGAAAAAAAAATCATATTTGCCAAGTGGTCAGTTACTATGACAGTGAACACCACATAAATTAGAGCTTCTGAAATACATAGCTCTATACAGGTCTCTTGGTATAACAGTGCCTGAAGAAATCCCCCTGCCTTGTATGAGTAGGAACTTGACCTGGTACACATCATTAACTTCTGCTATTGATTTAAGAAAATGGATTCTAGCTAGCCCTTACCATTACAAAGACAGCTTTCGATATAGTGTTGTCTTCCTGAGTCTGTAGAAAGATTTCCCAGGCTGCAGACATTGCTTATAGCTTTACCAAGCAGTAGCTGAGTGAAATTAATACTGACTCGTGTTGCTGTCAAGAACATTGTGGGACCCAGTGATGCTATCAAGAATCCTGGGAATCTCCACTGTCTGCTGCTGTCTGTGGAAAGCTAGTGACTGTCAGAGGCAGACTGTGGGGTTACAGGGAGGCAAACCCCCAAAACGGAGATGAGTCGTGGGGGCGAAGTAGAGCAGTGGAGACTCTATTCATTTTCTTCTCTTTGCTATATGTAGCAGCCAGGATCCTCTGGAGCGTGGAGAAAAGATGGAAAGCTCGTCATTCTTTCTAGTATATGAGGGGGGCAAGAATGGAGCCTCGTGTGTATCTAGCATCCTAGCTGGGAGCTGTTATAATGCACAGACAAGGATGTGTGGTTGGATATTCTGCTAGGAATCTTCCTCCTTCCCAGCCTTTGAGGATGGCCAGTAGGGCTGGGCTTCTTGTCAGGGTGTTGTTGTCCCTGGATTTCTTTGATAGAGATTCTTACCTCATATTTTATCTTTCTTTTTGGCTGGTAAGTAGTCTCTCACTACTATCATCTGTCATATTCTTCAAGTCCTGTCCCTCTGAGGTAGTATTCCCATCATTTTAAAAATGGGAACTGATCTTAACAGACTTTCCTAGGACCACACCAAGTCCCTGACCAGACTGGAATTACATCTTGGAAACTGACTTCTCCAGGTCCCTTCCAGCCCTATATTTCTATGGTCTGCTAGCATTGACCTCCTACCCCAATATACCATTGCACTATCCAATATTTAAACATAGTGATAGCTAGTACAACTCTTCTCCTAGCATGGACAAGGCTTATGTGTTAATCATACTAATGAAGTGTCTTTCTTTAGTGCACTTGTTATTACTACTTTATTATCTCTCTTTAACGCTGGAGACTGCACTAGGCCTTGGGGAATGATCTCTGTCCTTCAGAGACGTAATTGGGAATGGGCATAAAATGTTATGTGAATATCTGACTCTAAGTTAATTTTGATGACATTATAGGTTGAATAGTGGTAGTGACTTGACTGTGCTGGGGAGTCAGTTGCATCACATCTGTTTATTAAAATAAAAATATTAACTTGGATTTACTCATTGACTAAAAATCAGTAGAATTATAATAGTATTAAGTTGTAATGGCATCAAATATTTACTTTTGAATTTTCTGCAGTTATTCTTGTGTGTTTTGGATAGGTGACTATCTCCCTCTGCAGACATTGCTTTAGCACTATATACTTTGTGGCTTATATGTATGAACAACATTTATCTTCAGCCCTGAATTTTTACAACTGGTATATAATTAACTTCACTCCTTTCAGATGAAAAGGGAAAAGCCGAATTATGTGGTTTTTAAACCCAAACACTTTAGTCAGTGAGGGGGAAAATAGATGTGTTCTTGCAATTATGGACATCTTATTCCTGAAACAAATTTCCTTGCGTTAAACTGTTTCAGAGGTATGTGTGTCACGCTGCTTTGTTAAAAGGCCTGGCCAGGACCAAGCTAGGGGAAGATGTGTTGCACCAGAATGCGTCCTTGGCCTAGAGGGAGCAATGCCTTTTTTTGGACTGTCCAATAGGGCACAGAATTTGGGTAGAAATCTTAGGTAATCATAATTAAGGCTTATCTGTACATGAATGAAATGAGGCATTACCCTAAAAATACAGTCACTAGTTACACAAAAATAACACTTACAAAAAACTGCAGTTTAACTTTCATAATTAGTCATGATAAAAACAGTAGCTTGTGGTTCTGCTTCAGTCTTTTGTGAATTAAATTAATTTCTAAATTGCAGTAGACATCTCCCCCTCCTCCTTTCCTCGTGGTGTTTGCTTTGTAATAAGTGTAGCCCTCTATTATAAAAAGGGATAATAATAATAAGGAAGTGACAAGGCTTTCAAACAGGAAGGAGTTTTTTGAAGCAAACAATTGTCTCCACTTCCCAGGAAATGGGGTAGGGGGTGACGTGTTAGAAATTTGAATATTTTAATGCAAACTGATCTATTGGGCTGAATTTTGGATATTGCAGCCTTTAATATATTTTGCTTAAGTTTCAAACTTGCTGTTTGTGAACTGACTTACTATAATTCTGCAATGGAGAAATAAAGAAGATGCTTGCTGTGAAAGGGATTTTGGAATGTGGCAGTTTAAATCACAACCCTGTTCTTCTAGTTCAGAAGTGAAGGCGCAGGTGATACTAATATTTATATAAGATCAGTGTTAATGTACAAAGCCTCAAACATTGTAGAAGACTAAAAGTCTTTTTCTGCTCTGTATATGGGCAGAAAATGTGATACAATAAATGAGATCTTAACCTGGCAAATAACAAGGGAGATTGTATTTGGGGTAGGGCTAGGGAGTACTTGTATCTGTGTCTCCTTGGTCTGGATGTGCTCATGATATTGTACCAAATATTTAAGTCTATCATCCAAGCTGCACGCTACTGACGCAGCGACTTCTAGTATCTCCATGGATATGTCATGATCCCTTTAGTCTTGGTATCAGTGAAAAGATTGGTTGTTCTCTGCTGAAACAGTAATGGGCTCTGAAGGGCTGTCTGATATCTAAATCAATGAGAAGGACCCAAATTAGTTCAGAGCTGAAGCTTGCTGGATTCATCAGGGTGCAAAGCTGTGAAGTGGGGGAGCAGAAGTCCTTGAACACATGAAAGACATTTTACGGTCACTTACTGAGGACATGTTCACTGTCTACAAATGTATACTGCACTTGTGATCTGTTTAGTATTCTGTTTCTCTAATATTTGCCCCAGTTAGAGCCATCTGGTACTGGTAAACTTTGCTATCCGAGTAACTTGTAATTCTGCACAAAGATAAATGTTACAGTTTTGAATGGGACTTTGTTCTTAATGCTCCGGGGAGGGGAGCAGCAGCAGCCATACTCTGTTGCCTCTGAATGCGCTCTGCATGGCAGTGGCGGTGCAGCCAATAGCCTCTCCATGCTTTATTTTGGCCAAATGTCTCACGCAGGTCCCTGCTGAGCCTTGGTGAGTGTTAGACTTGTTTCCATCATATCCAGTGGCTTTGCTGCAGAGAAGCAAAGTGGGAGGATGTTCTCACTATGACTGCCCATGGTGCTCCCCTCTCCTGCTTCCAAAAATGGCCTTACATAACCAAAAGCTCTTCCTCTGTAGAAGTGACAGGTTTCAGAGTAACCGTATTCGCAAAAAGAAAAGGAGTACTTGTGGCACCTTAGAAACTAACCAATTTATTTGAGCATAAGCTTTCGTGAGCTACAGCTCACTTCATCGGATGCATACCGTGGAAAGTGTAGAAGATCTTTTATACACGCCATTCTCCTGCTGGCAATAGCTTATCTAAAGTGACCACTCTCCTTACAATGTGTATGATAATCAAGGTGGGCCATTTCCAGCACAAATCCAGGGTTTAACAAGAACGTCGGGGGGGGGGGGGGGGAGGAAGAGGAAGGAGGAGGTTTAGGAAAAAACAAGGGGAAATAGGTTACCTTGCATAATGACTTAGCCACTCCCAGTCTCTATTCAAGCCTAAGTTGATTGTATCCAATTTGCAAATGAATTCCAATTCAAACAGTTTCTCGCTGGAGTCTGGATTTGAAGTTTTTTTGTTGAAGAATTGATTTAAAGACTTCAAATCATGATTTAAAGACTTCAAGTTACAGAGAATCCACAATTTACACTAGTTTAAACCTGCAAGTCCAGTGTTCCCCATGCTGTGGGAGTGGTGAACCCCCCCCCGCTCCCCCCCGTGGTGTTTGACAGTCTGACCTGGGGAAAAATTCCTTCCTGACCCAAATATGGCAGTTAGACCAGGGGTAGGCAACCTATGGCATGCGTGCCAAAGGCGGCATGCGAGCTGATTTTCAGTGGCACACACTGCTCGGGTCCTGGCAACTGGTTCGGGGGGCTCTGCATTTTAATTTAATTTTAAGTGAAACTTCTTAAACATTTTAAAAATCTTATTTTCTTTACCTACAACAATAGTTTAGTTGTCTATTAAAGACTTATAGAAAGAGACCTTCTTAAAATGTATCACTGGCACGCGAAACCTTAAATTAGAGTGAATAAATAAAGACTCAGCACACCACTTCTGAAAGGTTGCCGACCCCTGAGTTAGACCCTGAACACGTGGGCAAGACCCTCCAGCCAGAAGCCTGGGAAAGGATTCTATGTAGTAACTTAGAGCCCTCCCCATCTTGTGTCCCATCACCAGCCATTGGAAATATTTGTTACTAGCAGTTGCAGGTTGGCTACATGCCATTGTAGGCAGTCTCATCATACCATTCCCTCCATAAAATTACCAAGCTCAGTTTTGAAGCCATTAGGTTTTTTTGCCCCCACTATTCCATTTGGAAGGCTGTTCAAGAACTTCACTTCTCTGGTGGTTAGAAACATTTGTCTAATTTCAAGCCTAAACTTGTTCATGGCCAGTTAATATTAATATGTTCTTGTTTCCACATAGGCACTTTACTTAAATAACTCCTTTCCCTTCCTGGTATTTAGCCCTCTGATGTATTTATAGAGAGCAATCATATCTCCCCTCAGACTTCTTTCAGTCAGGCTAAACAAGTCACACTCTTTGGGTCTACTCTCATAAGGTAAGTTTTTCATTCCTAATAGCCCTTCTCTGCTGTTCCAGCTTGAGTTTATTGGGCTATACCGACCTATCTATGCCTGTGTAGTCTCAGGAGCTTAGACATACCCTAGGAGAAAGGACAATGATAAATAACTCTGAATTGTAGAACTGGGATTAGTCTTGCAGAAGCCTAGCAGACATTTCATAGTCAAAATGGTAGGAATGCAACTTTGAGAAGAACAAACCATAAATAGTTACACTTGAGTCAATTTTTTTCCTTGTGTCTCTCTCTCTTTCCTTAGCCGACAACACAGCAATCTCCTCAAGATGAACAGGAAAAGCTCCTGGATGAAGCCATTCAGGCTGTAAAGGTCCAGTCTTTCCAGATGAAGCGATGCTTGGTAAGAAATGTTTTTGTGTGTGTTTTTTTGTTTTGTTTTTAAAAATAGTGGAATGTAATTTCTTGAAGCTGGAAGGAACTCTTTCTCTCCTACCCCATGAGCTGCAGTTTGATGCATTGGATTCAGTTGGAAGCATGATAAACTTTACAATCTGCTTTGAGCATACAAGCATTGACTGACTCTCCTGTTGTGGGGAAACCCAGCACACTATGAAGGTTGGCAGCAAAGCTCTCATATCCAATGGAAATGACACTTCCAGCAATGGGTGAAACTGGAGCACTTCTTTTAGTGCCACTGCTTGCTGAAATAAATGGAGGGAATATTTTTTTTTCATTTCATAGGCCAGAAGTTTTACTGACTTAGTTTCCCTCAGCAAAATGTAAAAATGTCCGAGTAGCTGCTATTCCATGCAGCAAGTGAGGGAATAAGTATTCTCAGGTGGAAATCTGCGAGTGCCTACAAGCCTAAAAGCTCTTTAGATTATCTTCACAAAGGTTTTATTGTTGCTCTTTCCTTTTTTGTGAAACTAAGTAGTCCATAACATGGTAAGAACACATCCTGCTTGTCCCTTACTTTCAGTATGTTGAGTGTGTATTTCTGCACAGTGCTTTTCCATGTCTCTTCCCTCCAGTCAAGATGCAGAATTTTGCTGAATTTATTTTCAGCAGGGCAGTCCTCTACATGCTGCTGTGCAGGAGTACTATTCCTATAGCATATACTGGGGACCTTCCAAGGGCTGCAGTTGTGGCATTAGTTAGGCTATGTCTACACTACCGTGGTAAGTTGACCTAAGCTACGCAACTCCAGCTACATGAATAACTTAACTGAAGTTGATGTAGCTTAGGTCGACTTACCGTGGGTCCACACTATGCTGGGTTGATGGGAGACACTCTCCCGTCGACTTACTGTACCCTTCTTGTTCGGGGTAGATACCAGGTTCGACTGGAAAGCGATCTGCTGTCAGTTTGGCGTGTCTTCACTAGACCTGCTAAATTGACCCTAGTGCATTGCTCCGTGGGGTAGTGTAGACGTAGCCTTAATGGATTGTACTGTGATGCAAAGCACTAATGAGTGACATTGCACTGAGATCTCCCTTCATCTCTTTTCCTCTGCTGGATGAAACTTGAAGAGACAGTTGGAGGGAAGATGAGAGGTGCATAAACAGTAGGAAGCCTAGCATATGTGAAGAACTTGGCTTTATCTCCAAAAGAATGAATAAAACTTAAAGCTGAATTTAAAATGAGTTTGAGAAGCTTTGAGTCTATGAAAGCTTATAGTGGTCCTTGGCCAACTGCTGTCTTGTGCTTGCAGCCAAAGAGGATGAAACAGGAGCACCAACAGAATTATGAATTTCCTCTGTTCATATCTTGATGTGTTGGCATCTCCAAAACAACCCGCAGAGAAATTGCAACTATATTTTCCATCCGTGTTACTGAAAGGAGAACTTGTCCCACTATTTAAAGACATTTTGAAATCCCATGCTCCTAAACTCTGTAGACCTAAGACTTAATCCCTAGCCACCCAGTAGTCTGTTTTATATTCATACAAAGAAGCATGCAGGTTCATGGTCCAGATAATTATATGGAACTCTCTAAATATACCTGCTTGTTCTCGACGATCTAATAAAACACTACTCCCCTGCCCCCCCCCTCCACACACACATTAAAAATAGCAGTGTTTTTATGGAGATGGACATGGGAATCTAATCCAAATTCTTGCAGAGTTTTCCACTAATAATGTGAGTTACCCTGTATCTTTATCTGTTAGGGCATAGTGCTGTGCTTCATCACTAGACTGAGCTGGAAAGCAGACTTGGGTCTAGAACTTTAATGAGTTGTAAAGATGTCTTGCTTTGGTTTCCAGGGTGGGATTGTGTTTGTTGGGGAGAGGAGGGGTGAGGGTTGCCACACTAGTGTAAATAATAAGCTGTTTCTCCAGTGTTTCATGTACTAGCCCACAGGTATGCTATATCCCCATATCAAAAGACACTCAAAACAAAACTTACATCATTTTTTTTTTGTTAAACACTCACTACTTCTCTGTCTAGATGGTGAACAAGTTACTTAAAATAATTGGATTTGAAGTAGATTGTTTTTCAGTTTTGGCTTTTTGGGTTTGTTTGGTTTTTTTTTGCATTTTTACCCATTTAGTTTTCCAACGCTGTTTTTAACATGTTAGAAAGCTAACTTGCTTCACAAATCAAATTGCAGTTGTTGTCTAGGCTGGGGAACGACAAGTGAACACTGCTAATGTTTGTTCTTACACTCAATCTTTAGGACAAAAACAAGCTTATGGATGCTCTGAAACATGCCTCCAACATGCTTGGTGAACTGCGGACTTCTATGCTATCTCCAAAGAGCTATTATGAACTCTGTATCTTTTGAATGGTTGATGGGAGAATATTTGAGGTACTGTGCACTGCAATCTGTGTAGTTGTGCGCCTAGGAGTAACATGATATCCCTTTGGACTCTTCCTTGTAAAATCATTTTTTTTCCTAACATTGCTTTATTCAGTTTTCTTTATCTCTGCTGGAACTGTTGTCTATCCAGATAAGCTGAAGAAGGAAACACACCAGCTCACTGTGAAAGAGATTGTACTATACAACAAGAATGAACAAAGTAGTCCGTAATCACTTCAGAACTCTGTGGGCCTGATCTCTTAGAAGATTCTGTATGGCATTATTAAAAACTACAGAGTGTGGTGAGCAAGGAGTTAGAACTATGGAGCACCTAGATTTTGCCTAGAAAACTAGGTGGTCTTTTTATAGTCAATACAACGGTCTTGCCTACACCAAAAGCACATGCTGCAGGCATTAGCTTCCTTTTTTTGGCCCCTGTGTGGTTTAGCTTTTTCTTTCTAAAAGCTGGGAGACTACTACATTTACTTCTCTTTGATGTGATATATCAATTGAGGGAACATTTAGTAACTTTTCATGCAGCAAATATGCTGTTGACATGCAGAGAAGCGAGGTGTTACTTCCCCACTCTATACTCTTACAGCCTTAATTTTTTATATATGCTGCTAAGGATCGGGATATCCCTCTGTGAAAGCCATGACCTTCTGCACCACTCTTTATTTTGCCTAGTCCTATGTGCCTTTGCTTCCACCCTCTACTGCAGTATCCTTGCCCTCAATACTTTCTCACTCCTCTGCATGCTGAATACCTTTCTCCTTCAAATATTTCAACTTGTAAATTCAATCTTTCAGTAGTGATGTCCTGTGAGAAACCGTTTCAGCTCCCTGTGCTGGACTCCTACTGTTTGTCTGTTAGCTTCAGATTGTAAGCTCCTTGGGCAGTATCTTCCTCTTGGTACTGTTAAGTAAATGGGTATGCATATCTGTTGTAGTGATATTAATGTTTAATCCTTAACCATAAGAGAAAAGATATGGCTATTTCTGATGAGCTACACTATTTGGAGGTATATCTGACAGATGAATTTGCCAAGGGAAGGAAAGTGGCAGATCTTTATGAACTAGTACAGTATGCTGGAAATATTATCCCAAGACTGTAAGTAAATGAGCACTGACAAAACTTTCTTAAATAATGAATGCTATTTTTCTAAAACTTCTTGCTCAGGGAAAATTCTTGCCTTGGATTTTGTGTTGTCTCCTGCTTCAGAGCAGGATTTCAAAGTACTCTAAAGAAAATCTCTTTATCTGATAACACAGGAGCCCCCTGATTGTTTTGAGATATTTAAGCCCCAAATGCAGCTTTTGTAACTAGTAGTTGGATTCTCCCACTCAAGTACTTTGTTTTATTAGCAATTTAGTGAAATAAAGTTAAAAAAAAATTGTTTCACTGACTCTAATTTTTAATATAAATCAGCTGTTAGAAATTACATTTTTTATTTAACTGCTTCTTCAAATATCTTGTACTGATCTTAGTAAGCCTAATTGACATAAGTGCCAAATCTTAGCTGGTGTAAATTGATTGCACACAGCTGAGGATCTGGCCCTATATTTGTAAAGATAAGTGGGAGGTCTCTTTTTCCAATTGCTTATGTTCAGTTGTTGGCATAGGGAATAGAAAAAACACTTTATAATATCACATTTAATATAATATTAAATATTCCTGTAGTTTATACATTCTTTTTAAAAAACAGAACTGTGGCATGTCTCTATCTTCATTTTAGTAGTATCTTTAGTATCTCTTAGTAAGATTCCCTAAAGAAGATGAAACAAAAATTCAGCTTATCCAATGATACAATAACTGAACTCAGATACAGTACACTTGAGACTACTGAAAAGTCTTAACTTCATTAATTGCCCCAAATACATAGTGTTCCTTATCCTCTTGTTGATTTAGCTTCCGATCCTGCAAGCGGTATTGTGTGAGTGGACCCCTGTGCTCATGCCGAGTCATCAGGGATACTCTGCAAATACAGAAGTTTTCCTAAGAGGAGTTGCTTGTAGGGTTAGGTTAACTAGTTCTGCAAGGTATTGTGCAATGTCAATTCCCTTCTAAAATCATAGTCCCATAATTAATTTTTTTTTAAAAACCATCCCGATTTTTAGTTTTGTCCTGCATCCCAACTGATATTTGTCCCGATATTGCAGCTTTGGCCACTTTGGTGGTTGTTTTTGTGTTTTTTTTTTTTGCTTCCCCCATGTGTTCCGATATTTTGTCGCTTTTATCTGGTCACCCTAAATTTGATGGGAGTGTGCTCTCCCATTGATTTAGTGTCTTCACCAGACTTGCTAAATCGACACTCACTTCATTGATTGGAGCAGTGCCAATCTATCAATAAGTGTAGACATGCCCTAAGTTTCCCTTTCTGTAAATGGGAAAAATAATTCTTGCCCAGCAGGCAAAAGGGGTGTGCATTGTAGGCACTGATTAGTTAACATCTGTACAATGCTTTGAATATATACAGTACTGTAATAGGGCCAAGTATTTGTTGTTACTACCCACACTTAGATAAACTTCTTTGCACACCCACTCCAAAATCTGTGCCCCACACTTCACATACACACTTCATTTAATTCTTTCTCATCCTTTCTAAGTATCTTGTGAGACGAGAGGGGTAGACCTGCCTTTGACCAGGTTACTGTATTGTATTCATGTATCAATACAAGTTTTCTCAATAATACTTAATCCACCATTTTAATCAGAATTTCTTCAACTGTTTTTTTTCCCCCTAGCTATCTGCTGATAACAGTAGGTGTTGTCTATGTCAAGTCCTTTCCTCAGTCCAGAAAAGATATCCTGAAAGATTTGGTGGAAATGTGCCGTGGTGTCCAGCATCCTCTAAGAGGCTTGTTTCTTCGAAACTACCTTCTTCAGTGTACCAGGAATATTTTACCAGATGAAGGCGAACAGACAGAGTAAGAGAAATGTGATGCAAGCTCAGAATGGCTTCATCCTTAAACGAAGAATACATTAATAGTGTTTATTCTCTATGATCTTGTAAGGCTTGAAATAGGTGCATATTTTAAATAGAATTTATTTTTTGTAATTGTTCTTTGGATAGACAATGAAAGTCCAGTCTCTAGTGAAGACCTGATGAATTAATTCCTGGCAGGTGACCTTAAGACATGCTTTGTATGCTTAGGCAAAAAAAACCCTTAAGTATAGCTTTAAAATGGCCTCACTGGTCAAAACGACATCCTCATTTTCCTCCTTCCCCCATGCACCCAGAAATATTCATAGAACTTGGCCAATAACTAATTTATTGGCTTTAAGGTTGGGATGTAAGCTTTTTGTGTTTTCTCTTACTGTAAAAAGTAGGATTCAAGATAAAATGGGCTCTAGTCTTCACAATGTAGACTATAAACTCTCTACTGTAGAGAATATTTAATGTTTCAAATACATCTCTGGTCTGCAAAATGTTTTCTAGCCTTTGTGGATGGGGACAAAGTGTGCTAAAAAACTATTCTTTATGCTACTGACCCTGTCCACACCATTTTTTTTCTAACGTGGTTCAAGTGCTCATGTAGATTGGGTCTATTGTATCTGTACTTGATTGGTTGTAGATTTCTCTTTTTTGTCACATTCTCCTAAAACTAAAATTCCTCTTGATCTCACTTTAAAGTTCTTTCCCCTTTCAAGGGGAAAGTGGAACATGCATCTTTTGTAAACACGTGCGCAACCCTCCCCCTCCCCCCAGGATAGAAGCCAAAACATTCTTATTTTTAACTACTGACCTGATTTCAGCGAAGAAACCACCGGCGACATCAGTGATTCCATGGATTTTGTGCTGCTGAACTTTGCTGAGATGAACAAACTCTGGGTGCGAATGCAACACCAAGGACACAGTCGAGATAGAGAAAAGAGGGAGCGGGAAAGGCAGGAACTGAGAATCCTAGTGGGAACAAACTTGGTTCGCCTTAGTCAATTGGAAGGTGTTAATGTGGAGAGATATAAACAGGTGAGCTTTCTTTCATCTAACACTTAACTGTATCCATATTTACCAGATGAATGAAACATGAATCAAGAGTTCCATTGTCTATGAAAGTTATTAGTTTCACAAAAATCACTATAATATTTGGCGCTTTTGTAGCGCTGTTTATTTGAAGCTCTCAGAACATTAATGAAATCTCATAATGCTCCAGGAGGTAAGTAAATCTACCTACAGGTAGGTTAATATGAGGTGCAACAAGACAAAGTGATATATGCACAAGATTACACAGAACTGGCCATTCGACTCTGAGGTCCTGCCTCCCAGTCCCCCAATCTGTGTACTGGGAAATACTAGTTCCCTTTATAAGCATACATGCAATGCATGTGTACAGGGAAAGGAGCCAAAAAGATGAACAAAATGATACCTTTCAAAGCATTCAAGCAATTGACTACATTCCTGTTCAAAATAGTAGACCTCAAAAAAAACTGTCAATACTAGAGAATGCAGATGATCCAAAAATCTGAAATGTCCCCTGAGCTATCTGGACATTCTCAAGTAATAGATGAGAAATGCTTTGTAAACCATGACAAATGCCACTGAAGACAATTACATTTAATTAAAATGGGAGAGATTTTATATAAATGGACACCGGTATGTTTGTAATCTGCCCAGTGAGTGAGGGTGAGAAAGCGAGCGAGCGTGTGCATGTGCCTCAATTTGAAAAATTTAATTTTATGTTTTCAGTAAGAATGGACATTAAATTCTTCGTTACTATTTCAGTGTCAGTGTACAGCCGGGATTTATATGTTGATATCTAGTGAGATAATCTGACTATTGCTGTAAAACTCTAAAGTTTGTACATGCGTAGGCAGACTGAAACTTTATAACATTTTAAAAATCTGATTCAGGATTTGTATAGCCTGAGGAAGTCAATGGGGGAAAAAAATATTGCAACATCTTCCTTCCTTTACAGATAGTTTTGCCTGGAATATTGGAGCAAGTAGTAAACTGCAGGGATGCTCTAGCTCAGGAGTATCTCATGGAATGTATTATTCAGGTAAGCTGCAGAAAGGAGAAAAAGTAGCATAAACATTCACTTGATGTTTGTTTAAAATAAATGTAAAGTGTGTGGGTGTATTGCAGTGTGGTGGGTCTTTTTTTTTTCTTTGTGGGAGGTGGAGGGGTGGGGGCTAAGCAGTTGACCTGTTTCTACATAAAAAAACAAACAAAACACTAAACTGCTGAATTTCCTTAGGTTTTTGTTTATTGGCCCATATAATTGACGCTGGGAAGTAGTACTTTTTTGTGTGTAATATATATATATATATACATACACACACTCACTCACTCTTCTATATACTTTTTGTACTAGCTGTCAAAATATTCATCTTGGTGCACTGGCTAAATCTGCATGTTGCTTCTTGAGCATTAGGCCACTTAATTTTCCTCATTCCAGTCCCTTCTTATTCTTAACAGGGCCATAGTTGCTGTCACTCCTTTCTCATAGGTGATGGAACAGTTTTTGTTTGGGGTTCTGGGAGTATCATGTACTGTTTTGAGCCCTGTTCCCATATGCTGCCCTCTCAGTCTCCTGGTACTAGCACCATGCTTTGACACTCTGCAGCTTGTGGGGAAAACTGGAGGTGTGACTCTCGAAGCTGCAGCTAATGTATCCCATTTCCTCTCCTGTGCGTTTTTTGTTATGGAAGTTTGTAAGTTCAAACAAAGGTGTCTGCATTACAAATGATTGATGGTAACAGCTTTGCTCGTGTGCTGTGAGACCTATGCAGTCTTCATCTGCTTCATTTCATGTCCAGTCCACTTCTGCTTCGCATTTTGCCTGTTGCCCTGAAGTGACACCAAGACTTCTCTTGCATAGTGTGAAGTGCAGTTATCCTGCAGTTATTTTCTTTAAATTAGTAGCAATTTTATCATGTTACTTCTCCAGAGAGATGAATAACTAAAGGTGTATACTGCTGTGAAGGCTGGTAATTCTTGATATGAATTTTAGGTTTTCCCAGACGAATTTCATCTCCAGACCCTTAACCCTTTTCTCCGAGCCTGTGCAGAATTACACCAAAATGTGAATGTGAAAAACATTATCATCGCTTTAATTGACAGGTGAGTATGAGGAAGGATTTAGCTGGAATAAATATTGACTAAATAGAATTTACAGTACTAAATAGCTTCAGCACAAACCGCTGAGGATCTACTGTTTTTTTATTTCTTTGATTTCTCCTACTGTTGATTTAACGTCCTTGTTTCTGAATCTTCCAAATTTCAGTTTTAATTAAAATCCATGAATAGCTGGTCTTGAATGATTTCATGTTACTGGATAAGGATGTTACTGTATATTGCTTTCATATTTATTTCCTTAGTCATAGATATAGTATTTAAAGAACTGATTGTGTCTGCTCTTTTTTGAACTTTGCATTTTCCATCCAGGAGAATTGGTGACTTGTGAATTCTGGTTGATGGATTTTTCTGGTTATCTCCAGGAAATGAATGAATGAACTTAGTCACAGTGATTTAAGAGCTCTGATGTGAACACATGAAACAAAGCAGCAGCTACATCAGAGGTGGCTGCATATCCAAAACTATCTATTACGCAGTCTCTTGTTTGAGCATCTGTGAGATCCCAGCATTTATTTGTATATACATATTTTGTATGTCTTGAATGTTTTGAGGAGGTAAAAGTATTTTGTTCTTAATTTCATAGTCTATCAGCAGAGCTTTACTCCTCTTGTTCCTAAAAGAGCTTTTTTTTTACACTTCTTGGTATCTGTTAATTTTTTTTTAATTGCAACTATTGATTTTATTTGAACTATAAATATCTGAATAAACCAAAGAAAATGTTTTGGCCTATATTGCTGTCTGCAGTGCTCCCCAAACTTCTTACCCAGTGACCCTCCCCCAACCTCCTGTCTGCCCCCTTCCTCCCAGCCGGGAGTGGGGCTGCAGCTCCAGGAGGGGTGACGCAGACAAGAGTAAGGGGACCGAGTCTCAGACCACAGCTGGGGGTGGGGCTGGGGCCAGGAGTAGAGCTGGGTGGTGCTCCCTTCCTGACCCCGGCCCCAGTCGCTCCCCCTCGAATGTTCCTCCGTGCCCTCTAGGGGGCATATCCAACAGTTTGGGGATATGGGGTGCAAATTGGTACTCTGTGTCATGTGTGTATACAGAGTGTCAGTGGGAATGGGAAGTGCAGTTGGAGAGTCAAATCGCTGTCTCTATACAGCCATGTCAAAACAAAGATCTTATTATTCTTCGGATTTTCCAATATAAACATATGTGCACATTCTACCTTATTACTTTATTAATAGAGAAACATCTAAGTACTAAAAGGGCTAAGCTTCCGAAGTGAACAGCAGAGATGACTGAGATTACCATGGCTTCATTTGTGTCAAGTAAAATTTGATATTTAGGTTATGCGTCTTGGGTTCCAGCCGAACAAAAGAATTCTATAACCATCCAACATATTCATGAAATGTTAGTCTAGTATGGAGACCATAGTAACATTTATGGTATGTAGCCACATGGTAGCCTCATGTCCAATCAAATATGACTTAAATGTGTGCAGGGATAGGTATGCAGCTTAGTTTCATGTGGTACTTATGGTTGGGCTCTTACCTTTTATTAAAAGAAGTGTAATGGAAGGTAGCAGGATTAGCTGCTGAACTCTTGTATTTGCTCTGTAACCTTCCATCTCTTACAAAGAGGCCTGTTGTGCAGCAAAAGCTGGAGGTCAGATTCATTACCAAGAGATGTCAGAGAGTTTCATGACAACGTCTCAGAAGACTAATCTCCCACCATAAATCACATAAGTCTGACCAGAACTAAAAAAGAAAAAAATCTCTGGATCCTATGGAACTCATCGGCTGCTGACTGGTATCTAACCTTTGTGATGGCGATGGAATCTAGCAAGGAGCTACTTCTGATGTTCTGGACACCTCCTAGCCAGGATGCAGGCCAGGAATGGAAAATAAACGGTGCTGTTTGTGCTGGTGGATCACCCCTGCTTGGCTGAAGGCAAAAGTAGGATGCCCATTCTCTTATTACTGGATCTGTCTTTGGCAACTCATGCTTTTGATTATAGTGTAATTGCAGCGCAAATTCAGGGGTTAATGGAAAAGCCCAGAGATTGCACCCATGGTTCTTCTCAAGTCAGACTGTGAGCAGGATTGGCTCCTTCACTGCAGACCACTCACTCGGAGTTGTCCCCCCATTTCCTCCTTCATAATATCTACAGGAAGCCATTGGGGGCAGATGGGAGGCAGCATAGTCAGAGATGCCAGCGTTATGCAGGCAGGACCCAGCTCTACAACACATTTTGGCATAAATGGTACCATTGTTCAGCTATCCCAGTATCTGGATGATCTCAAGATGTAGAGAGGCAACTGACTGAAGCTGAACACAGTTGAGACAGAGAGATGCTTGTGGGGAGGAAAACCTCTAGAAGTTCTAGCCCACCACACTTATCAGAACCCTCTGTTCAGGGAGTCTTACGAGAAGTGGTCAAGTTGGTTTGTAGCTTTGGGGTCCTTGACTTATGATTATTTCTGTCCATAGTGTGCAAATGCTGCCTTCTGTTTTGCTGCTGGCCAGGATACTGTGGCCAGTGCTGTCGGACTGTTTCTCTACTTGGATTCTGCAGCACTTGACATATATTCTACTGTCATGGCCAGCTGCCTTGAGGCCACTGCAGAATCAGGAAGGGACGGTGTTTTGGCTTTCAGGGAGCTGCCTGCTCCTCTGCAAACATGCACCTGTAGCTGTGCGAAGTGTGAGGATGGGTTGATCCTGGCTCATGGACCCTTGCAGCCTCTAAACTAAATCATTGAGGCCCTTCTCTCTCCCTCCGTTGGGAAACGGAGCATGGCAAATGGACCTTTCTCACCTGCCTTTTCTGTAATAAGTCTGAGCGAACTTTGAAATCCTGTTCCAGATGTCACAAGTATTGCAGATGAGTAACTGGTTTAAAGCTTCAGAGTGGTAGCCATGTTGGTCTGTATCAGCAAAAACAACGAGGAGTCCTTGTAGCACCTTCAAGACTAACAAATTTATTTTGGCATAAGCTTTCGTGGGCTAGAACCCACTTCGTGAGATGCATGGAGTGGAAAATACAGGAGTAGGTATAAATACATGAAAGGATGTCAGTTGCCTTACCAAGTATGAGGTCAGTCTAATGAGACAATTCACTTAACAGCAGGATTCCAAGGGAGGAAAAATAACTTTTGAAATGGTAAGAGTGGTCCATTTCAGACAGTTGACAAGAAGGTGTGAGTAACAGTAGGGGGAAATTTAGGTTTAGGTTTTGTCATGACCCAACCGCTCCCAGTCTTTATTCGGACCTAATCTGATGGTGTCCAGTTAGCAAATTAATTCCAGTTCTGCAGTTTCACATTGGAGTCTCTTTGAAGTTTTTGTTGTTGAGGAATTGCCACTTTTAGGTCTGTTATTGAGTGACCAGGGAGATTGAAGTGTTCTCCTACTGGTTTTTGAGTGTTATGATTTCTGATGTCAGATTTGTGTCCATTTATTCTTTTGCATAGAGACTGTCTAGTTTGGCCAATGTACATGGCAGAGGGGCATTGCTGGCACATGCTGATTCCATGCACACTCCGTGAGGGTGTCTTTTCTCCCTCTCCTCCCCCCCAAAAGACCCCTTTTAGTGAGGCAGTGGAAGAACTCCTATGGCACAGTGGTTAGAAAGTAATTAAGTGGCATTGCTTGTGTAAGGGGACTGTTGCCCCCTTACTAACATTCAGTGTGGGTGTTTTGGATGGCTAGCTCCCAGTACTAAAAAGGGGGATGGGTGGATGGGGAATCAGGACCCTGAGCCTGACAGCCCCAGGAACAGTGGGGAGAGGCCAATGCTCCAGGTCAGCCTGAATGACAGGGCAAGCAGGCTAATCAGAGAGTCAGGAGGCCAGGGAGGTCCTGTCGTCCATGTGAGCTGGATTTGCCTGGGTTGGACAGAGTGGGGCTGAGCTAAGAAGAAAGCAGGGGCCCAAGCTGAGCTGGGGAGCAGAGCTGTGCCAGATCCAGAGAGCAGACTTGCCCTGGGAGCAGAGCTGCAGCAACCAGAGCCAGAGGGGTCAGAAAAGCAGCCCAGGAAGCAGGTCAGTGCTGGGAGCAGAGTCACAGAAGCAGCCTGCAGAGCAGACCTGTCCTGGGAGCAGAGCTGCAGCAACCAGAGCCAGAGGGGTCAGAAAAGCAGCCCAGGAAGCAGGTCAGTGCTGGGAGCAGAGTCACAGAAGCAGCCTGCAGAGCAGACCTGTCCTGGGAGCAGAGCTGCAGCAACCAGAGCCAGAGGGGTCAGAAAAGCAGCCCAGGAAGCAGGTCAGTGCTGGGAGCAGAGTCACAGAAGCAGCCTGCAGAGCAGACCTGTCCTGGGAGCAGAGCTGCAGCACCCAGAGGCAGAGGGGCCAAAGAAGCAGCCCAGGGAGCTGGAGGCAGAGCAGCAGCAGTGCTGAGACAGAGTGATGGAGCTGGGGCTGGAGCAGTCCAGAGCTGGATGCGATGAGCAGCTGAGGAGAGTGAGGGGGACCCTGGGCAGCAGGCCCAGCACAGGGAGACGCCTCAGCCAAGAGGCTCTGCAGGCCAGGCTTGGATCGTAACCCCGACAGGGTGAGGGGGGGACACTGGGAAGAAGGGTCCTGCCACTTAGAGCCTGAGAACGTGTGGCCACCACCAGAGCAAGTATCCAATGCGCAGCATCCCTGCAGCACAGCCAGGGCCTGAGGAGGAGGCCTGGGACTTACAAGGAGCAGACTGTGAACTGCCCTGACATTCCAGAGACACTGTTTGTGATGTTCCCTGCCACAGAGCGGATTGATGTTTCCTTTAACCTTCCTCATTTTCCCTTATTCTTTTTAAATTGAATTGTTGATTATATAACTTGCATTTGCTTTAACTTGTATGTAATGGTCAGTGGGTCAGAGAAGTGCCCAGTGCAGACACAGTACCCCGGCGTGGGGCACCCTAGCCCCTGTCCTAGGTGACCACAGCAGGGTTGGGGGTCGAGCCCCCCAGGAATCCTAGGCCCAGCCTTGTTGGGGTTACGAGGACTCTGCCAGACAGGAGAGTGGAAAGGGAGTCCTCAAGGGCAGGGAGGCCACTGGGTAAAGGAAGTGAAAGCGAGGACTCAGATCCTTTCGCTAGCCCACTTCACCGGGGTAGTGCAGAAGCCAGGAAAGTTCCCCACAAGAGCAGAACTATTCCCCCACTTACACGTGGAGCTTGGCAAAGTCTTTGTATTGTTGTTGCACAGCAGAGCAAATGTTACTGGCTTCCTGTTCTTTTTGAAGTGGTTTTTTCCCCCTCTAACACATCCTGTTCTCCCTTGTAACTTTAAATATTGAAACAGTGCTGTGAGCATGAATTGTAACTACTGGGCATAATTCCAGCTAATTACATGACATAAAGAACAGATAAACATCCCCTCTTGTCTTGCTTGCATTCTTAGCAGATGTGCATTCTCTCCATAACATGGAAATAAATTGATCACCACTGCTTCCAACCATAATCTTGTCTCCATGTTTTGCCCTGCACAAGCAGTGAAAGTCCTGGACTTGCTGATCTCACTTCTTTCATGAGTGTACAGCCAGCTGTCAGTATTTATCTCCAATATACCTTTCTCTTGAGACCAGTACAGAGATTAAGTAAATGATGTTTTCTCAGCAAATAACATGAAATAGTGGCTGCATTAGAATATGACCATTGTCTGACTGTTCTCTGCTGCGGAGGTGCAGGATGTATGCCCCATGTTTAGGAGCATGAATTCAAAAACATACTGAGACCTCCCATTCTCCTCCTTTATTTTATTTTTCCTTGCTCCCTGTTTGTCACCATTCATTCTCAATCTCTTTCCTTGGGACTAGTATTTCCCAGGCTGTGCTAGTTGTTTACTTTTATGAAGACTGCTGTGCCTTCTGATCTCTCTCACGAACTTCCTACTCATGTCCAGTAGGTATTAATACATTGAGTCTATGTACATGTTTTACTCTTTTCTTTGTGTGTATTTAACCCTTTGTCTCCCTAAAGTAAGAAGAATCTAACCTGAATGAGCTTCTTTCCTTCCTCTGTTCACAGGTTAGCTTTATTTGCTCACCGTGAAGATGGACCAGGGATCCCAGCAGATATTAAGCTTTTTGACATCTTTTCGCAGCAGGTGGCCACTGTTATACAGGTGTGTTCTGAATACAAGATGCAAATCTGGTTTTTAACAAACTAGACGTTTCTCTCAAATTTAACTTCTGCTGTCTCAAATTTCAGTCTAGACAAGATATGCCTTCAGAGGACGTGGTGTCATTGCAAGTATCGCTTATTAACTTAGCTATGAAATGCTATCCAGATCGTGTTGACTATGTTGATAAAGTGTTGGAGACAACTGTGGAAATATTTAATAAACTTAATCTGGAACAGTAAGTGAACACTAATTTTCTTAAGTATGAAATTTTTCTGTAGTTTTTCTGGGAGCAACTGTATTTAGTTTGGCTTTTTTAAACACCCTCCTGTCAGCCAAAAAAAGAGGAGATTGACATGTTATCTTAACTATTCATTTGTTTGGTAGACTGTAAAATGTTATACAGTGTTATGTTATGTTATGCAGTGTTATACAGGTTGATGATTTGGTCTCTAAGGGTATGTCTACACTGCGGTTAGACACCAGTGGCTGGCCTGTGCCAGCTGACTAACTCGTGGGGCTTAGGCTAAGGGGCTGTTGAATTGCAGTGCAGGTATTCGGGCTTGGGCTGGAGCCTGGGCTCTGGGATCCTCGCACCGTGTGAGGTCTCAGAGCCTGGGTTCCAGCCTGAGCCCGAACGATTACACTGCAATTCAACAGCCCCTTAGCCCAAGTCAGCTGGTACAGGGCAGCTGTGGGTGTCTAAATGCAGAGTCGACATATCCTGAAATTACTGATGAAGACCACGTATTGAAGAGACCCTGAATAAATTAGGTGGTTGATTGGTGCTAACCTTTATCTTAGGTACACAGATCTTTTATAAGACATTCCTGGGGGGTGGACAGCATTCAAGTTTTACATTGTAGGAATACAGGATTATTCCTGAAAGGGCTATGGTATGATCTTCAAGGTTTCCTTTTGGTTTCTGAAGAAAATCAACAAATGCAACTCTAGGAAGAGTTGAGGAAACCCTTCACGCTGTACAGTATTAAAGTAATGTCAACAAATTTCTTAATCTCTAAAAATTACAGACTTGAATTCTTGTATTCCCGTTTACCTGTGACTATTGCTAAATTGAACAAGATGCTTAGCTCAGTTCGTGGTGTTCAGGTATCTTATTAAATACTACTTCTCAGGTCCCCTCTCTCCTGCCAGTAAATAGACAATTTATGGGCAAACCCTCCTCCCCACATTCAGGCACAGAGGACCTTGCTACAGTGTAATTGATTCCATTCTGTGAAGTGGGGGCAGGGTTTGGAAAGTCTCTACACAGGTTCACGTGACCTACATGCAGCTGAGCTCGCTATCTTAGGGCCTCCCTTTGTACAGGTTCACAACGATCTAATTATGTGTATTGGCCATTCCTCCTCATAAAGGAGAAGAAGAGGTGGGAGGATGGCATAGGCACGGCTGTTCTGGTCCTCCAGTTGGAATGATAGCTGTAATGCAGTTCTACTACCACTCTGGTCTGGGAGGCCAACTCCTAGTGTGTAGCCTTGCTACTTGGGATGTATGCTGGAGGCAGGATTTGTGCCTTTAACTTCCACCTTAATTGCCATCAAAGATTGCCTGTGTAGAGGGATTTTTCTGTCCCACTACAAGCAAGTGGTTGAACACATGTTGAACAGTGAAACTATATTGTTGAGAAACACTTATTTCCACCTTTAGCTTTTACTACTCCTTTTTTAATATCAGTCAACATAAGAGATTTCTAATAATTTTTTTGTCTACTTATATTCCAGTATTGCAACAAGCAGTGCTGTTTCAAAAGAGCTAACACGACTTTTAAAGATCCCGGTTGATACCTACAACAATATCCTGACCGTTCTGAAACTAAAGCACTTCCACCCGCTCTTTGAGTACTTTGACTATGAGTCAAGAAAGAGCATGAGTTGTTACGTGCTTAGCAATGTACTGGATTATAACACAGTAATTGTCTCCCAAGAACAGGTATGAAAGGATACAGCTAAATATTAACTATCACAAACTTCAGTGTTTTTTCTGTCTGTGTGAAGTCTTGGAAACCAACACTAACTGACTTCATGTACGTGGCTGAGTGTGTGTGGTATCTCAAAACCACAGTCTAACCACAGCTTAATTAGCACATGATTTTCTTTACTGTGCTTGGTAGAGTTACACTCGCCCTCCAAAATTATCTAGGTTGTTTTCACTCATCTCCCTGGTCCAGTGTGCCTAAGCCTCCAAGATGTGATCAGAGGAAATTGGCTAATTAATGAGTGGGAGTTAAGTGGGGAGGTGACTATGTAAAGTCTCTAGCTAAAAGCAGATTTACCATTGTTTTTTTTTTATTTGTTTTAATCGAAGGTATTTAGACAACTTTTTAAAAAAGTACCTTACACATATTTGAAGAGATGAAATCTTCTGTTCATGCAGAGTGGGTGCTATTGTATTATGAGGGGCACCCTTCAGAGCAGGATAAAGATTCCTTAGTTTAAAATAATAATGAAGTCTCTTTTCCCAGTGTGTTTTGAGTGCTGTGAATTGCTCTTTAAGATAGTAATGTAAAGAGTTTGTATGTTCCTGACCAGTAACTCTTTTTTATGCTGATAGGATCTGATGAATGGCTTGGCTCAGGTTTGTAGTTTATTACATGTTTGATACCATTCTAAGCCTGGTTGGATATGTTTTGTTGCCTTCTTTACAGGTTGATGCAATTATGAATTTGGTGTCAACACTGATCCAGGACCAACCAGATCAGCCTGCTGAAGACCCTGACCCTGAGGATTTTGCTGATGAGCAGAGCCTTGTGGGAAGATTTATTCATCTTCTACATTCAGATGATCCTGATCAACAGTATCTGGTATGGTTTTAACACTTCCACATGCATTTCATGCTCTTCAGCATGTCACCTGTGGTAATAACTTAAACCGTCATTTGTTTATAAGGTACATTTTAATGCAGCTGTAAGCAAAGGAACTAATTTTTAGATCTTAGTTTAATAATACTGATTAGGGTGGAGAGCACGTAGACTTCTCTATACACAAGTTGACTCTTGTGTAAAACTTGGTGTTGCAGAAGTCCAAGAGTGATTACAGCAGTTAATATTCTGTCATATGGGCCAAGTTGTCTGAAGTGACCTTCAGTCTTGTTTGAAATTGAAGAAACAATATCTGTGCACTGCCTTGCATCTGCCAGTGTATGCTGGGTATATGTGAACATAGAGGCAGTCAGAGAATCTATCCTCTTGTGCTGTCTAGTCATAGACAACGTGCAGTATTGCCAAATCTATATGGGACAGGTGTCTACAATAAATAAAGACATGATCATGTCTTTAAATGTTAAAACCAAATGGAACAAGTAGCCCACTAGACCATGCTTCCAGATCTTGGACTGGAACTCACGTTTTCTGAGTCTCACCATTCCTCTGCTGTCAGCCAGTAGTTGTGAAATCCACTAGCAAAGCGTGCATCTCCTCTCCCGCTACTGCTGGTTTGCTTAGCTGTAATAGGTTGGCCTTCTCTACCAGTTTCTCAGTTAGCTCAAGTGGCAGAGGCATGTGCTGTCCATGTAAAGGCTCAACCATGCTGATGAGCCATATGGTTGTTAATAAAGTTGCCCAGGAACCTTAATTCTGACATATCCAAACATCTGAATGCTCAACTTTGCAACCTTAATGTTCTTTGACTTTTTTGTGTGTGAAATACTATCAATATAGGAAAGGAAGGTAAAAAGGCGACAGAAGCATCTCTTGAGATTTATTTTTACTTTTACAATCACAAGTGATTGTACATGGGTGATACAAGTAGTGTGATGTGGCTTTTTTCACTATGCATGTTCCCGTTACTTCAAATGTGGGTTTTTTTTGGGTATTAGTAGCATTTGTATTCAAGAATTGATTTAATAAAGTCATGCAGTCAGTAAGCAGTAAACTGAATCTGGAGTACATTATCCACTTGAGTTCTTGTTCTTAATATATACATCGTGATCATTATAAACCCAAACAGACACTGGATCCAACTAGTTATTTTTAAACTAAGTTTAGAGAGCTGAATTTTAAATCAAAACTAAATTCACAGTGGAGGTGGTGTACTAAAAATGCCGCGGTAGAGAGGAGAGTTTTATGTATGGTATTAAATTGAAAAGAAAATAATGTGCATTTTCTAAGTCCTCTTTAAGGCAAACATGGAAATATCTCTAGGCTTACGAAAATAACTTTAGTCCTTTTTTCATTATAGATTTTGAACACTGCCCGGAAACACTTTGGCGCAGGTGGGAACCAACGTATTCGTTTCACACTGGCACCCTTGGTTTTTGCTGCATACCAGCTTGCCTTTCGCTACAAGGAGAATTCCAAAGTGGTGAGATATGCACATTTTGCGTACTTGCTTCTAGGCCTGCCCTCCTAAAAATCCTTTCTGTTTGGCTAAAGTTTACTGTGTAGTTCAAAATTTGATACAGGGTCTTAAAACCGGATTTCTTCATCTTCTTAAAGCAGATATTAAATAAGAAAGCAAATCAATTTCTCAAGCAGTCAAGAGAGAAATAAGTTTTTTTATTTAATCCACTCAGGTTCCTATCTAAAACTGTTCGCCCAAAATTTTTATGAAACAAAAGTTGGATGTAAACTTGGATAGTTCTGGATTATGTTCTGAGACTGAAGGTGGCTGACTTTAATGCTCTGATATCATGCAGCGAATGATTAAGGGAGCATACTTCAGGTGACTGCAATGAAATTGCTGTTAAAATCAAGCTAGATACCTATAGCTCTAAAAGTGCATAAAGTTAAAATAAACTATCTTTAAAAATGTTAGCCCTTTTGAAAGCAAATAATTCCTTCTTTCAGATTAATTATAATGCTGTAGTTACTAAATTGTACATACTAAAAAAAAAATTCTGCAGAGTTTACTCTACTTTGGGTCCCTTGAAAATTAGCAATCTCACTTCATCCAAAGACTTTTTTGTTGCAGTAAAATGTTTGTTCCACACTTTGTATGATGATGTTAATTGGTATTGGAGATGTTAGAACATTCCTCATCAAAATATTTTTAGGGTGAGCCTCGAAATCTCACGTAATTTAAGATTATATTTTATAATGACCCCTGTTCACGACTTTTTTTTTCTTTACATCATGTGCACGTTCACTGTTTTGTGGTTGGGCTGACTTGCTTGTGAGTATTAAGCATAATCACGGTAACTGTGCCCAAAAATTGGGTATACATTTCTGAAAGTCAAGCTCCAAAATGTGGTGGGGAAGGTCATATTTAGTGCTACTTTTGAACTGTCATAAATGGAAGGTTTTCTGTGAAAGACTAATGAGAATTCTAGACCAGGATACAGAAGTGCAAACAGATTTTGTGTGGTAAACCTGCTCTAATGTGATTAAACATTCTGCTTTCTTAATTAGTATGCAAAGCTGAGTGAGATCAGTTGAGAAAGGAAGAGAAGAAGAGTAATGATCATGGTTTTGATTACTTCCCTTTCCTGAATCTTTCCCTTCTTGCTGTTGCAATGGCTTAGTCCAAGCTTTGACTTAACTGTATTTCTTTAGGATGACAAATGGGAAAAGAAATGCCAGAAGATCTTCTCATTTGCACATCAGACCATCAGTGCTTTAATCAAAGCAGAATTGGCAGAGCTGCCTCTGCGGCTCTTTCTCCAAGGAGCACTGGCTGCTGGAGAAACTAGTTTTGAAAACCACGAAACAGTGGCCTATGAATTCATGTCCCAGGTAACAATGATGTTGCTGAATATTTTTCTTCACCTGCATTGCTTTAAAAACTTGGTGTGGCTAGTTTGTCTTTGTTATTGGTTGGCTATAGAAATTAAATCTGACATTTAACTGCAAAGATCACTGAAGGTGTGATTCTAGCAACTGATCCTCTTCAGGAAGAGACCCCTAAATCTTCCCTTTTACTTCTTCAGCCCCATGTTAAGTTTAGCTTCTCCCTGCCTGAACAAGTGCTTTAATTCAACAACTTCTGGAATACAGCAGTGCCACGTGCTGATCCAGCAGTCCTTTCATTGGAAAATAGGGCTTCTTCTACATTAAATGCTGCTTCAGCAAGTTTTCTAGGTTTAGTCCAAAACTCCAGCTACCTGTCCGATGTGACGCAACCCCAAGACATTTACAATAAGCTTCAGAAGTTGCAATGTTGAGTTTTCATACTGGGTCTTGCTGCTAAACTCCACAAAACTTATTTCAAATAGTCCTTTTATCTGAAAATGAACCTCATTTATTTCATAGATCCCTGTTGAATAACTGCTTGAGCTAACTTTACTGCAGATTGACCAGATTACTGGAAAACAATGAATGTTTGAGGCCAACATATTCTTTCCTCTTAACCCCCCCCCCCATTTGATAACCTTTTGAAAGATGATCCCCCCCCCCACCCCCCGGATTGCCTTGTGTTTCCAATGCCAGGTCTGGATAGCTGAGACATTCAGCATGTGCTATGCTTCACTTTCTAATTGTGGCTGGTGTGTGACTTTTAAAAGTTTGTGTATAGAATCTTGTTTTATGAAAATGAGACTGATGTCAGGTGTGTATGTATGTGCCCAGTCTTTTTAAATAAGAGGGTCTTTTCCTCATGAGACACTTGCATTGCTGCTTTACAAATAGTTTTAATGCTATACATTCATGTCAGTGGGATTTACTACCCAGGGTCACTGATTTACTCCTTACTGGCTTTCTTCCCCTGTGTAATTTTACATATTCTGGACATAGAGTGGAGCCTGCACCAAGGGCCGTCTGTAATAGGAAGCTCCTTTTCTTAAGTAGCATTTTAACTAAAGGTTAAACAAAGCTTTAATAAAGCTTTGAGAGTATTTTAAAGCTGACTTGTTGTAGGCCACTAGGTTTTTCGTTTAGTTTTTTTCGTCTCTCTCTTAGGTAGCTTTAGACAAGCTTTCTTGTTTTTTTTTTTGTTTTTTTTTTTCAGTTTCTGGCTTTCTAGCTTGGTTCTATCCATGCTGGAATTAATCTGTCCTATTTACTAAGTATTCAGCCTGAAAGTGTGTATGGAATTCCACCCACAAAGCTTCAGAGAGCTTTTAGAACACACGCTTACATTCCCTTTGCTAATATTGCAGTAAAGAACAGTAATTGTAACTTTGTTTCATCTCTTCTCTTCTCTTGGTTGTATTAGGCATTCTCTCTGTATGAAGATGAAATCAGTGATTCAAAAGCACAGCTGGCTGCAATCACCTTGATAATTGGAACATTTGAAAGGATGAAATGCTTCAGTGAGGAGAACCATGAGCCTTTGAGGACTCAGTGTGCACTGGCTGCTTCAAAGCTGCTTAAGAAGCCAGACCAGTGCCGGGCTGTAAGCACCTGTGCCCATCTGTTTTGGTCTGGCCGAAACACTGACAAAAATGGAGAGGAGGTAGGAGGGCATATTCACGCAAATTTTAGGTATTTTCCCAGAATTTGGGTGTCTGACTCTTTCTTAAGAGTTTTGGTTTCATGTCTATGAAGACCTTAGATAAGCTATGATCTTGTAAAGTCTGTTTTATATTATCTATTACAAAACAACTAAATTTGACTTTCCTAAAACTTGGCTTGATGAGAACTACAAAGTAAAGTAAGCTCTGTAACTAAAATGTTATGAACAGCTGAATAGTGCAAATTTTGAAAAGCATGTAGTTAAGGACAGACCCAGTATTGCCTAAAATAGTAGAAAAAACTATTGACTTTGGATGGGAGTACTGAATTAGCCACAGTGCCATACTGAAGTGTTCATTTATAGGTTTACTGAAGACTTATTTTATTGTGAATACTGCACAGTTAACTTTCAAAATGACCAAGTGGGTTCCAAAATCATTTTTTCAGACTCAAAGCAGCAATCCTTGTTGAGGACTTGACCAAGTTGCATACTTGTCTGACTTTACTGTGGTCTTGTTTCATATGTAGAAAAGATTGTAATTACATTTTTAAAAGGGGAAAATTTAACCCTTTAGTCTCGTGTAGTTGAAGGGATTTTTTCTCAAATTAAATTTTAAAGGCCCCTTCCTGCAAAGATCAAGCAACAAACTTCAGCCCAGTTAGTGACTCTTTCAGAAAGTTTTAGTATGATGATAAACTCATAGGGTTTATAATGAAAGCTTTTGCCACCTTAGCTAGAGTGGACGCCAGTGGGCAAGTGTGTATGCTGATAAAGTGATCTGAGACAGTAAATATAAAGCTCTTTAAAAGAAGTGTTGGGTACATTCATAGTTCTATCTCAAGGAGTGCTTGATTCGTCTTAATAGGTGGGTGAATTTATGTAGGTTTTTGCATGTCCTTGTGCTCAGGCTATGCAAGATTCCTGGTACACAGGTGTTTTTGACTGTTGGCCACTCAGGTGTTGGTTGAAATGGTATTGGAGGCTTATGTTTGTCCCTATGTATAAACATTTTATTTTCTCTATCTTTAGCTTCACGGAGGAAAGAGAGTAATGGAATGCTTGAAAAAGGCTCTAAAGATAGCAAATCAGTGCATGGATCCTTCACTCCAAGTTCAGCTTTTTATAGAAATTCTGAACAGATACATCTATTTTTATGAAAAGGAAAATGATGTGGTAAGTGAAGATGTAATGGAGAACCATAGGATTTTTCTTTAAAATAGAGCCCTGTTTGAAGTTTTTCTTACACTACAATTTATACCCAACTCTCCTAATGATGTGAGCTAAATTCATCTCATAGCACCTCTTACTTAGAATTGCTTGGTTGACAAAGTAGTGGATCAGTTCTATGTCTGTGAAAAAGATCCCCTTTTTTCCAAGTCATTGCAATTGCCATTTGTCTCTAGTTCCATGGAGGAAAGAGCTGTGCTGCTGTAATGTAGACGCTTCTTATGTTGACAGAAGGATTGTTGGTCGATGTAGGTAATCCACCTCCCCGAGAGGCAGTAGCTAGGTCAGTGGAAGTATTCTATAGTGGAGATTAGGTTGACCTAACTACATCTCATAGGATCTGAAAATTTCACAGCCCTGGGTGATTTGTAGCTAGGTCAGCCTTATTTTTAGGTGTAGAGCAGGTTATAATATAAAATGTAGATGTTCAGTAAAAGTTCTTGTATTATCCATTAGCCCGCTGTAAGTGAAGATGAATATAAAATAAGCAACTAAGGCTGGATAATAATTTATTAGGACTCAACTCCTAAAGTTTAACTTTAATTTAGTTGTAGATAGCATGTTTAATTTTGCACATCTTGCTTGTGTGCATGTGAAAGGAGAGAGACAACTGTTAGAGGAGAATGTTGAGCTATTCTTCCCAGTGGGAGAACTGGTTCTAATTTGTTTCACATGCAAACTTTTATTTTATCAGTAGGGCTTCTGGTATTATACTGACTTTAAATGGATTTCAGATGCAATATGGTATGTGGTTGTGAAAATGAGTATGGGGTAACTTTGAAGTTTGTACGCTTCGTGATAATGCTACTGTGAAGTCAGGTTGCATGGGTTTGTAGCCTAATTAGGTTTCAGTGGTTAACATACTTCAGAGGCTGCTTTGTACTTAATTAACATACCCTTCCAAGATGCACAACTTCAAAACTTAGTTTCAGAGGACCTACCTTTTCTGTGATTTATTTGAAGCATTTTCCTCTGGTTTGCCCAAACTGCATTGACGCTTTCAATAGATCCTGCTGTGAAAATCAATTCTCTTACATCTGACTACAGTGATATGCTAAATCCAATAGATTTCCAGATTTCTGTCCTGTAGTACTGTCTTGTTAAATAGTTGCTGTGCTTCACCCCAGAGGCAGCTGCATTTAACAATGGAGGAAATGATTCCCTGTGTATGGCTTGTACTTTATGTAAAGGTTAGGGTGGGTTTTTGGATGAGTTTAAGGATACTCAATTCCCATTGAATTCCAGTGAGTTGGATGCCAGACTTTTTTAAGCGCCACTGAGAATCCCAGATTTCAGGGACTGCTTTCTCTACAATAGAAGCTGCTCTAAGTCTAAGGTTATTAGAAAAGCTCCTAGAAATAAATAAAAATTGGCCCTATAATTTTTTACAAGGGATTTTGAAGTATTTTAATGTTGTTGAATTAGTCTTTGCAGACTCCTGTGAGGTGAGGTAAACATTGTACCTATTTTAAAGATGGGTAAATGGCGGTACAAAATCATTGTCACACAAGCCTCTGGTAGAGCTGCAAGATTACCTCTCTTGTGCCCTAACTGCACTTACTTGGAGGCAAAGTCTGTGGGTAAAAAGAACTAAGATCTCTATTAAATGTGCTCAGTTGTCATTTAATAGTAGGATTTAGCTATTTATATATTTATTGTAGGTGACAATTCAGGTTTTGAATCAGCTCATACAAAAGATACGAGAAGACCTTCCAAACCTTGAATCTACTGAAGAAACTGAACAAATTAACAAACATTTTCATAACACACTGGAGCACCTGCGTTTGAGGAGGGAATCACCAGAATCTGAAGGGCCAATTTATGAAGGTCTTGTCCTTTAAAGAAGACACACTTGCACAGACATGCACACACTGTACTTATTTCTGTCTTTCCATTTACACACAGTATGTCTTTTTATTATGATAGATTTAATAGACTGTGCCTTTCAGAAATGCCAAGTTAGGTTACAATTCATTTAAATGTGATGTGTTCAGTTCAGCACTTCCAAACACTTGTGTTCAATATGTTAACAAATTTAAAAGGTGTTCAGATTGGACCAGCAACTATAGATTTGATCATGTTAGCATGACTGGACCTGTTTCTTTAAAATTCATATGACATGTTAGGGCTCTTCTATTCCAAGTTATGACCTATCTTTTCTGTCTCTGTTCACTGTCGCTTCTGTAGCACTATGGAACTCTAACCTGACAGTGGCTATCCATCTCAAAGTGATCTGATTTTTTTTTTTCTTTTTAATAGAGCGTTTGATTTTGGGGGCTATTGTTTGTTGGGTTCTGCTTGAGCTTTTCTTTTAGTGCAAGTTAAGTCTAAGTGTAATATTTTCCCTAAAAACTAGAATATATTAATGCATGTTTAGAGAGTTTTAAAACACCATGCTCAGAAACAAAAATTATATTTTACATATTAGGGCTCTGTGACATTCAGTGAGGGCCAGTACTGTGCACAGGGCGTATTTATCAAGATAATTTTGTTCCAAATAGTATAAAAAAATAGAGAAATTGTGATCTATATAGTATATGTATAACCATTGTAAATTTAGGGGAAAATGCATTACACAAGTTTATTCAGTATCATGATTTTGCACCATTGAAACAATAAAGTTGCTATTAACTCTGGTTTTATGTCTGTCTGCTGTTGCATTTAATGTTTGTTACAATAAAAGCAAAAGTAAATTTCTTGAATCACAGGTGGGGTCATAAAATCTAAGTGTGTTTAACTCAAACTAATGGGGAGAGCATACACTGGTGTTTCAATGAATACAGATGGCAGGATTATAAAATGGCTACCTAACATCAGAATTCAGCCAAGAAACACTAACCCACATTCACTTATTAGCATCTGGCTCAAAGTTTGTGTGTATATATTTTTTGTTTTATAGAATACCTATTGTGAGATTTGTCATACAATAAAATACCCCACTAGAATTTAAAGGAAGTACTCAGCCTGATACCCTATCCATTAAGGGGTGAGGAAAATTAAAAGTAGATCAGGAGGCTTACAAAATTGGCTAATGGGCTAGCTGCTAGTCAGTCTAAGAAACTGGTGGTCTCATTCTGCAACAGAATTTCACTAAAAATTCTGTCCTCTGCCTGATCCTGACTCAATTTAAGGACTAATAGTCAGTCCCAATGTCTACCAAAAACTGTTTTATTAGCCTTGTACAAATAGCAGCAGTAGACCCATTTGGGCAATTAGTATAGAAGTTTATGTTGACATGCTAATGCATGTGAGAGAACACCACCTAGAAATCTCTGGCAATCCAGGCAACTGATTTGATCCTGCAGATTCTGTGCTATGGTGATGGGTGCCTTTATTAAATGTATAATTTCTTAATAGTGGAGCTCTGGAAAGGATACCTTATGCTGTGCCTCAAAATCTGCAAGAGATGCACTGATTACAAATTACCAGTTGTGCCCTCTATGGAAAAGTTTATTGTTGGCATCTTTTGGCCTTCCAAGAACAGTCTGTCTACAAACTTTTATGCTAGAAAGCTGTGAACATAACTTCTATTCTGTAGCGCTAGCGAATCTTCAGTCTGAAAAGTTTAGTGAGTCATCTTTATCGTAAGAGTTTGTAGGTGATGGTGGTGTGGAGCTAAGAAATAAGAGTCACCGTTTGTTTTACAATACAGACCCTATCCTGCTCCTAGGAGTCCTAAAGGCCCATCTGCTAGATCTTCATGAAGCATATCCAAGTAAGAGCACAATTAACAGAGTCTTGGGAATAGGTCCATTTTACCATGTCCCTTTCTGTTTCCAAAGTAACCATGTATGCTGGAACCAGGCTGCTGCTATAAGTATTAAGTAGGCTATTTTATGACTTAAACAATTAATTTAATAAAACTTATAAAAAAAAATAAGTTTACTGTAAGTAACAGATTTCAAAACAGTGGTTCACAGGCCGCATATAATACAAGATGGGTCTTAACAGCTGATTAACGTGTGTCTGCTATGGTAATGGACAAATATGAATACTGCTATTCACCTACTGATTTTTTTTCAGTTTGTCAATGGGGAAGTAGTTGCAAAACAACACAGGATGCTCATGGGGGGACATTCTCCTGCAAGCTAAGAAACTGATCCTTTCATGGGTTTCACTGCTCAGATCAGTGTGCTTAAAGTGTAGAAGATGTGACTGGCATTCAGTGTGTCCAGCGATATTTGACTTGTCCCATTGAGGTGAAGGGAGAAAGATGAGAGAACTGAAAAGGTAAAAAACCAAATCATGCTTTCACCTCTCCAATTAACAGACACACCTGAACGCAGCAGAACCACTGCAGTATCTTTTTGTGGGCCTGGGGAGCATGCTGTGGAGCTCTGTCTTCTGTGGGGGCTTCCTGCATTTCACTCTCACAGATAGGTTTAGGAGGGCGAGAGTAGTGGGACTGGTATTTCATAGGCCTGGAAGGGAATTCCCTGCTCTCATGGCAGGACAAAGTATTATCTAGATGAGCTACACAACTACCTCATTGGTTATGGAATGGCTATGCACTGACATTCCATGGCTGGTCATTCTCTCTCCCCTGCCTGCCTCAATGCACAGCATGGCTGTCCTCTAGGGACAGGATTTGCTCCAAATAATATAAGTGCTTGATTGGTAGTGTTTCCCATACGAATATTTGAGAAAAGGAGATTTTTTTCAATGTCTTTTTTTTCCTATTGCCATCTCCTAAGCCCCGCCTGGGTAGAGACTCTGCGGAGAACAGTCTTCGCTGGATGAGATGGGGATGGGAGGGTAGGAGGTGGACTTGAATAAAAGATTAGTAAGGATTTGTATTGGGCCTGATGTGTCAATAGTTTCACTTACCACTGGTAACTTTCTGATGGGCCACTGGACACAGTCTTTAAAAAAGGCAAACCATTTTTATCTGCAAAAGGATGTACATTTTGAAGGATTCAGACTGCATGTTTATATTTTTTTACTTTATTTTGGGGGTGTTTCCCTGGATTTTCACTGAATGTGTCTGATCTGACTGTATATAACTAGGCTTTGAAAGATTTGAGTTTTTAAAAATGAATTTCAGCCAATATCTGTCTAAACATATTTTCATTCACTTAAAATCTTGCAGTAGCAGGAAATCAATTTTAGTCTAATACTAATTTTTATTTGAGACCATCATTGTGGATAGTGAGATGTATAAAAACATTTAGGATCACTTTAAGCACTGTTCATAGATTTAAAAAGATGCCTGTAGGGTAAATATATACTGTTATACTACCACATGTAATTGGAGCACATGTTTATATTTCTCTGCAACTTTGACCCTAATGCCCATTGACATTATGCTGGACTCTGTACTAACAGACTGCTAACATGACAAAATAACAAAACTAGAATTAGACTCTTATGAGCCCACATTTTTCTTCCTTCTATTAATCTCTTCTCTCAATAGCCCCAAAATAAGCAACATCAACATTCATATTTAGAGTAGTACACATTTCCGTATACCCATCCAGTGTTAATAACTCTTAAACCTTTCTGTTACTTATCAAATACATTTTATTCATTCGTGATTGTTCTGTATTCACTTAGTTTTAACTCTGTTTTATAGACTTACATAGGTATAAAATAGATAGGCTGCTGTGTTTTAGGTATGGCATTATACACAAGCAAGAGCACGATGGTGTGATATTCTTTTTAAAAACATGCACAGATATTTGGTCCCCTATCCAAAACTCACTTCAGCCAAGGAAGACTTTAGTGAATTTTGAATTAGGTCCTTAGTGCAGCATGGTTTATAAATGTACATACAGTAATTTGGTGCAATACTGCTTACACGTTGATAGGTCCACACACAGCTTATCTTTTCTTAAACTTTGTACATTTTGATTATTTTAATGGAGGGATAAATCAGTGGATGGATAAAAATACTGTAAATTTAACCAGTTTCTTCCTTCTGAAAAATACATCTTTTTTTCAAACTCGACTCTATTTTTTAGCTTACATTAATTCTTGCAGTATTTTTACTTTCTGTACTCTGAATTTTTATGGCCTGCAGATGTCGTCTACACTTTATCATTGCAAAGTAATTAAAGGGAATTTTATCAGGTTATAGATCATATTTTAAGAAAAAATCCTAACCTGTTAACACCTGAAAGTTTTAAAGGTGAAAGACTTTGCAAACTCTTACTTTATTTTTTTCATAGGAATGCTGTTTGCCTTTTTGCATGTCATTCTGCTTTGAATGAAAACAGACTAGATAGGATCACTTTCTGGTTGTGATGCATTAGCATTGCAATGTTATAAATCTTTCTCTGATTTATTTGTATTTTTATTGATCTTTAAATTCTCCTAAGTCTACCCTGACTTAAAGTAACCAGGGGTAGTCCTAATTCATGGACCTAAACCAAAGCAGCACTAGTAGGTTCCTTTTAGAAGCAATTAGTGTTTCTACATAACAAGCTCATTTTTCTTATATATTTTTACATAAAAATGCGGGGATGAATTTTAGCCTTACCAGGACACAGCAGTTTTATAAAAGCTTTTCTAAAGCTCATGTGGCACAGTGGGTATAAAACAGGGTTAATGGCTGAGTTCAGCCACAGAAGCCAAAATGAAGTCTCGTAGAGAGAATGATGCACACATTGCCCATGACAAGCTGCTCTAATGATCATCAGAAGTGTATAAGGAGCCCAACACAAACCAAACACACAGACAATAATTGCTAAAGACTTGGCTACTCGTTTGTCCCGGGAAAGTCTAACTCTGTTTGCCATGCTGTTGGCAATATCTGTTCTTCTTGTGGTGTTGCAAATGTTTTCTATAGCTTTGTAAAGACTGCCCCTGGGTTCTTTAGTCTCAACATCCACCTGTAAGGGTGGTAAATCTTGACTGACATTAAAATCTAGGGTCTGGTTATCAAGTTTACATAGGCTGAGCTTTGAACTACAGGGTCTAGTGGGTGAAAGGCTACTTGCTCTTCTTTTCTTATCTCTCTGTCTGGCAGTAGGTTTTACAAAAAATATTACATGCTCTCTTTTTTTCCCTTGGAAACTTGTTTCACAGTCCTCTTGATCAGGTGCTAGGTTTTCATTTCTCATGGGAGTGCGTTTCCTTATGTTGATGTAAATGCTTATATTAAAGTATGTAACGCTAATGAAAGGCGTAAAGAATTCAATAGTGGAAGCAATCATTAGGAAATACCAATTGTAGAAGAATTCAGCATAGCACTCTCCTTCAGGGAGGATAGTTTTTTGAGCAATATACTCCCAACTGATGATGGCTGGTCCATAGAGAAGAAAAGCTGCAATCCATACGATTATCATCTTTAATACAGCATTTCTAGTCATTCCCTTCTGAGCTCTGTAACTCACCTAAGCAATGAAAAAAGTAACAAATGATTGTGCTCCCCAGAACAATCCAATAACCTATAACTACAATGTTAAGGATTCCTGTTTTATTTTTGTTGTACATGCTGGGCACACAAAAATGAAAAACTTTCCTTACTAAACACATTGTAACAAACCAAAGCTATTCCTGCTACTCCCTTTCCAACACCCACCATTTAATAAAAGAGACACCCTTCTAGCTGTTTGCTTGTCCATGTTCTGTGCAAAAAGAATTGCACCTTGCACCATTCCTAAGAGCTGCTAGACTAAGGCTGCTGCGGACTGCATGAAACATATGAATTCTTGAGGAAAGGATCCTATTCTAGCCCCAGTCAGAGGTCGCATGTGTGTTGCTGTAGTTGTGATGCCTGCTTGAGGGATATTGTGGGAGTGAATTTTCATTTCTTAGTTTTTATATTTTCTTCTGTGGCATTAGTTAAGTAACTTGTATTACATTTTCAAGTGATGAGTTGAGTTTACAGAACACCTCCGTACACACTTACTAAACTGTAGGAAAGGCTGTAATGTTTAATTTTGGTATGACAGGTTATGATCACCAAAAATTATTAGGTCCCCACATGTCTTCCAAATATTAGTGCCTCAGTCTGTGACTTGTAATAAACTGGATATGAAAATCAATATGTTGGGAAAACTTCCTGCTTCCCAAAGAAAAGCAATGACATGAAGGACAAAAGGAAAACTTGGCCAGGCAAGAAGGTGCATGCTATTTCTGCAAAATGACTGTTCTCAATCCACAATGTGTATTTCAGTGAACGCCCAAATATTGAGAGAAGTGAGGGCTATAGCAATGGGCAAAGGGGGGGCGGGGTCAGAAGCCTGAATTGTAATCAATGTTTCCTCTAATTTTTGACAGGCCCTGTGCACAAAAAAAATTCTTCTGTGCAAATTGTTGACAGGCTGTGTGTGCAAAAACTTTCTTCTGTGTAAATTATTGTGCTTCTGTGCAAATTTGGGTGCGGGCAGTGTTTCACTGTGTGCACGGGGTTTAGGATCTGTGCACATGCACATACACAGTTTAGAGGGAACAGTGATTGTAATCCTATGCTGGTCCTTGACTTGCTATAAAATGAGGGAGAGGGAACTTCCCTGCTTCACATGCCTGTTGTGGCCTTTAATTAGTATTTGTATCATGGCTTGTACAGGCAAGTACAACTGCTTCTTTGGCCTGGTCTACACTATGAGTTTAGGTCAAATTTAGCAGCGTTACCTCGATTTAACCCTGCACCCGTCCACATAACGAAGCCCTTTTTTTTTTTTTTTTTACTTAAAGGGCTCTTAAAATCTTTTTCTTTACTCCACCAGCAATGAGGGGATTAGCGCTGAAATTGGCCTTGCTGGATTGAATTTGCGGTCGTGTGGACGCAATTCAATGGTATTGGCCTCCAGGAGCTATCCCTAAGTGCTCAATAGTGACCACTCTGGACAGTGCTCTTGACTCAGATGCACTGGCCAGGTAGACAGGGAAAGGCCTGCCAATTTTTGAATTTCATTTCCTGTTTGGCCAGGTATGGGATCTGATCACTGTATGGGGAAACAAATCTGTGCTGGCAGAACTCTGTTTGAAAAAACAAAATGCCAAAACATTTGAAAAAATCTCCAAGGGCATGAAGGACAGAGGCTGTAACAGGGACCCATAGCAGTGCGTGTGAAAATTAAAGAGCTCAGGCAAGCCTACCAAAAAACCAGAGAGGCAAACAGGCTGCTCCGGTTCAAAGCCACAGACATGCTGCTTCTATGATGAACTGCATGCCATTCTAGCGGGTGTAGCCACCACTACCCCAACCCTTGGGACACACACAATCAACTGTATAAAAACACTTTCTAAAAAAACAACTTCTATAAATTTGACCTAATTTCAAAGTGTAGACATACCCTTTTGTGAATGAGACTATACCTCTCTGCCCTTGTTCTAACCCAGCCTCCAGGCAGCTAATCTACGTCCCTCTGTGAACTGTCTGTTAAGGTTCAAGTTCCTCCTAAATTAAAGACTCAAACCAAACCACTCTAAGCTTTGCTTTGTTTTGCTAAGGTAGCATTCAGTCCCCGTGAGCTGGCTGGAGCACAGTTGGCAAGCAGTGGTAATGCAGACCGTGCTGACCAGGCGAGGCAGTGACAGCCTCAAAAACCCACATTCTCTTTTGCATTTATTAGCATGTCTGATCTCATCCTTTTTAACCCAGGAGTCTCCCCCTAAGCTCCAGGCTGAGCTAGGGGCGTAGAGCTCCAGTCATGGTAGAAGGGCTCTGTCCCTTACCGCTTTGGTAACGGAAATGAATCTGTCGAAGCTGATGAGGACAATGTTGAAGACGGAGGCGGTGCACACCAGGTAATCCACCACCAGCCACAGCTTGCACAAGCCCTTGCCGAACTTCCACTCGCCCGTCAGCACGTAGGGGATGTAGAGAGGGATGCAGAAGCCACCTGCGGACAGAGAGCTCAGCGCCGCAGGAGCACACCCGGGCCCCGGCTCCGCGTACTCCTGTGTTACAACGCCCGGCACTTCCATCGGGGCAGGACCCACCCGTTTAATGGCAGCTGGCTGGGGTTGAGCCGCGGCTTGCAGCCTGGCTCCCTGTTGCCCTGGGAAAGGCGGGGTCGGTGTCTGCACGCGCCCTGCCCCCCGGGCGTTAACCCGAGGGACTTAACCTGAGGACAGACCCCAGCTGGGCACCTTGCTGCCCCGCTCCCTGCCCCGTCCCGGGAGCGGTCCCTACCCCGGCTGCAGCGCCCAGGGACTGGCTCTCTCTGCGCGCTCCGCATCGCCCGGGGGTCCCAGCGCGGGCCGGGCCCTGCCCCTGGCCGTCCCGACCAGCCCGCGCCCCGCAGCCTGTCCCGGGGCCCGGCTCCCGCGGGCGCGCCGCCGGGCGCAGAACTCACCCACGAGGAGGTCGGCGAGGGCCAGGTTGAGGAAGAAGAAGTTGCCCTGGGTGCGGAGGCTCCGGTCCACCACGAAGGCCAGGATGACCAGCGCGTTGCCCAGCACGGTGGCCAGCACCAGCAGCCCCATGAGCGCGGCCAGCAGCACCGAGAGGCCGGCGGAGAACTGGCCGTGGTGCTGAAGCAGCTGCCCCGCGCCGGCCGCGCACGCGTTGCCCAGCGCCGCCGGGCTGCTGGAGAGGTTGAGCCAGGGCAGGTCCCCGGGCATGGCTGCTGCCCTGGGCTGAGGGCGCGGCACGGCACAGGTACGCGCCATCCCGGCCCGGCCCGGCCCGGGAAGCCGCTCGCTGGGCGCTGCCGGCTCGGAAGGCGAGTCGGGCTCTGGAGCCTCTGCGCGAGCTGCCGGAGCAACTCCAGGGCGGGCTGCATCCCCCGCCCCGTCCCCTCCTCCACTGGCCGGCCGGCGGGAGGCGGGGACCGGCAGGCGGGAGTGTGGGAGCGGGAGCAGCGCAGGGACTGGGCACAGAGGAGCGGCCCCCCTGGTCCCGCTCGGCCCTGAAGCGGCAAAGTCGCCTGCTGAGGAGAGCAGCCCCGCCGCGCGGCGGAGAGCCGCGTTCCCGCCCGCAGTGAGTGCGCTCAGCCTGAGGCGGGCTGTGAGTTGCTTGGGTGGTACAACCCCCCTCATATCCCAGCCCCCGCCTGCGTCTGTTCCGCGCCTTAGCGCAGTCCGGGGCCGGCCACGGGTGATTTGAGAGGGCAGGTGCTCAGGACTTCCTAAAAGTCAGACCCCCTTTAATGGGTCCCGCCTAGGGCACCCGAAACCTGAGGCACTGCAAATCATTGGCCAGAATCTGTCCAGGTCGGGTCCCTTCAGATTTCTGGCCTCACAGACTTCGAAAGCGGTTCCTGAGTTTACTAGGATCTCATGGTGTCAGTTAGAGTGGGGGAAATGATAGAGTTTCATGAGACACATTTTGGTCTCTATTTGTCATTGCCTTTAACTTGGAACCTCAGGCTCTTCTATTCAAAGAAAGCTCTAGTCTATCCAGGCAACGTGCTGAATAGCTGTCCACAAAGTTAGGGAGCCAGTAACCAAAAGTTACTTCAATGAATCGTTCATGTTGCCCAGAAAAAGATTGCAAAATCCTGGTGTAGGTGACTTTTGCTCTATTTTTAGCTCTTTTCACAATGCTCAGGATGGAAGTCTTAGTTTCTTTTCTGTTCAATACTATGAAATACCAACATGGAGCAACCTTTTTAAGGGCTTTTGAGTAGTCAGCAACTGTGTTATACAAGGCTAGTGATTTAAGCAGCCACTGAAAGATATTTGAAGATGACATTGAACTAACACTTTTAGTTAGTCTCACACAATAGGCTAGAACAATGTGCCTTGTTGAAGCCCTTCCAATTACCCTGGCGGTGTAAAGGGAAAATGTGAAAAAATGATTTATTTGTACACAAAAGAGAAAATAGACCAGGCAGAAAGGAAATCAAAAATTCCAGAGCTGACACTTTGGGAAGCCAAGAGCAATTATTGTTTGAAAAATGCTTTTTATTTGACAATCAGTTTTATGTTGGGCTTTGTTACAAAATACATTGTATTTGACAATGTTTTAGGCTGCACTTTCTGTTTAAGTGCCCGATCCTGCTTCCACTGAAGTGAATGTCACTAGATTCAATGGAAGGAGGATTGGGTCAGAATGGATTGCTCTAGAGAACCCACAACATCTATTGAAGTCCACTGTGATTGAAGGTATATATCCTTTTAATGGGTGAAATCCTACTCATCTCAACTCATGTGAGTTGTCCTACTGAGCTAAGTTCTGCCCTACGATACATGCATACAATCCTGCTTTCATTCAGTGACAGTTACACACTTCTCAAAGGACAGGGTTTTTTGTCCCTTTGACTCCAATGGGCCCATCTTTGTAATTAAGGCAAGCAGCGTTTGGCCAAAGACAATTATTGGAGGCACTTATTCCTTGCACGCCATTGCAGAGTGGATAAACATCTCTCTCTCTTTTTTAAAAAAAATAAAAAAGAGATTTGCATAAATCTGCAGTTTGCAATAACAAAATTCAAAAGCAACTGGACTGACACTGAAGAACAAGCTAGTCATATAGATCTCAGGGGAAGCAAACAAGAAAAGCTGTTTTAATAAACTGCCTAATCTTTGTATGTGTGCATGCACGCTTGCACTCAGTAACACAAACTGGCCCCTTTTCACAGAGAGAATACCCCCAAAGCTAGCTTTTATCAACATTGGGAATAAAAATTCCATGACAGTTCCACAGCTGGTGTAAATCAGCATAACTACACAATGGAGTTATTTCTATTTACATTAGCTTGAGATCTGGTCCTCCAAGTTTATGCTGATACTGAGGCTGAAGTGTAATATGTACAAGCAAAATACCCTTTCTATATGCTTCTGTATCTTTCTCTTCCTAAAGCAAATAAATAAAATCACACAATGAAAAAGGGAGGGAAACAAACAAATAAAAGTCCTTAGAAGGTTTAAAAGGATGTTGAAAAATTGGAGAGAGTGCACAAAAGAGCCACAAAAATTATTCAAGGGCTGGAAAAAATGTCTTACAATGAAATATTTAAAAGAGCTTAATCTGTTCAATTTATCAAAAATAAGACTCAGAGATAGCTTGATTATGGTGTATGAGTATCTTCATGGGGAGACTATACCAGGAACAATGGGATCCTTAATCTAGCATGAAAAGGCATAACAAGACACCCAGGGCTGGAAGCTGAAGACAGACAAATTCACTTTAGAAATAAGGCACACATTTTTAATAGTGAGGGTTATTGACCATTGGGACAAACTATCTAGTGGTGGTTTATCCATCATTTTGCTTTCAAACCAAGACTGAATGACTTTCTTGAAGGTATGCTTTAGCCAAACACAAGTTTATACTTTAGTTAAATACAAATTGTTGGGTTCAATACAGGGGTAATGGGTTGACATATAATGGCCTGCGATATACATGAGATTAGACAAGATGATATAATGGTGCCATCTGACCTTAAATTCTAAGTCTATGATTAAGGTAGGTTTAATAGTGATTATTACCTGATGTTGGGCCTGCCTGGCTCCTGTTTTCATTAAGACCGATGGGAATTTTCATTGACTTCAATATGCATGAGATCAAGCCCATTGATAATTTCTGCTGATTATGCTATTGAGCATAAAATACATGGAGACAGCACAAAGATACGAAGAAGAGAAAACAAGACTCCCAGTCATAAAGAAAAGAGAAGGATTTTTTTGATGTTTTTTCATAAATAATTGCTATATTCTTCAACTCATTATGCATACCTTAATTTTCACATAGTACAGAGAGATCAGTGCACATTTCTGTAGTGTACAACCTGAAGCCAGATTTTTGAGATTCTCACTGGTTCACACTGGTTAATCACCTCTTGATTCTCCTTTAGTACTAACCGTTTAAAGAGACATGATGGCCACAGCTATTAAAGATTTTTCCCAGAAAAGTGAAGTATTACTCCACATTTTTTTGCTCTGTGTAGAGTTTTTTTTTTTTTAGATCCCGATAATGCTCCCTGAAGTCTTCAAGCTCTGCTAAGAACAAACACATGCTAGATGCACAGCATGCTCAGAATGGCAGATTTTGCTAATACAGATTTCAAACACTTTCTCATTTTCCTGTAAATTGAAAGGTTATCTCTCATGTGTAGTGAGTTATACTGTTCCTTTCCCTGTTACAGATGCATGCTGATTTTTTCTTAATAATAATCAATTGTTGAGAAAATAGCTTTGTTTTATTCTGAAACATACGCTGCCGGTCCTGTGGGGACAGCCTTCCAACTGGGATGTGCTAAAAAGCATGGCAAAAAGAGAGGAAGTACAGAATCTTTCTGAATTGTTTGGGAGAGGACTGTATTGTGGATTCCTGAGACTAAGATGCAGGAATAAATTCCGTCTAATCCCTGAAGCAAAAGGTCTAGTTTATTAGAGCTGGTTGAAAAATAACAACTTTTTTTAAAAAAAAATAAATTTAAAAAATTTCAAGGCATTTTCATTCTTCTGGGTTCTGAATTTTTCAAAATATTCCATGAATTTTTTTGATTGTTTTCATTTTTGAAAATCACAAAGACTATTTTTTGCCTACTCTCCTGGTCACTTTTGAGACACAGAGCTGCCTGAATCATGCTCTTTCCTGGTGACTCTAGTGTATTTGGGTATGTGGGTGAATGTCACTATAGTAGCTACAGTACAGAATGTGTTTTCCCACTACAGTCAGCTGACATTTTCCACAGAATGGGCTAAATTCAACCCTCAGTTACACCTGTTACCCTCAAATGGGTAACTGACAGATGGCAGAATCTTGCTGTGTCTTCTGTTGGTCCAGTAAATGCAGCTCTCACCTGAGATGAATAACACAAAAATGACATCTGAGAAGCCTCATGTCCATCAATAGCATAGGTATGGACAGTTTAAAACACCTTTTAAGCACATTTCCTTTCTTATGTTACTAATAATACCTTGGATTACTAGCTTGCCACCTAGGGGAAATTGACTAGAATAGCTCCCTATCTAGATATTCTACTTTGGAAAAAAAAAGATTTTATTTCAGAATACTTATTCCACTTTGGAAGAATCCTCATTATTTGGTAATAGATTGACTCTTATTCTGGAATAGTGTCCACATGGGGAGGAGCAATTCTGGTCAATTTCTCTGTGTTCACAAGTCCTATTAAACCTGAACAATTTTTTTAAAAATGCAATTTACTTTTCACTCTTTCTGTTGTTTATTTACTTCTTGCATTTCAGTCAGCTTGGAAACCAAAATAGGTTTTATTTTGAGATGAGATGGATTCTCACAGTGATCTGAATGGCAAGAGCATTAAAGATCTTTTGGGAAAATGGGAAACTTAAATTAATGTTGAAGTCATATCTTCATTCATTCATCATATGATATTCCACTCTGTGTTGAAATTCTCTATTCTGTCCTGAGCACATGGCAGCCCCATTGCTGGGAGTGCCTCACTCCACTCAGCTGTCATAGAATCATAGAATATCAGGGTTGGAAGGGACCTCAAGAGGTCATCTAGTCCAACCCCCTGCTCCAAGCAGGGCCAATCCCCAATTTTTGCCCCAAATCCCTAAATGGCCCCTTCAAGGATTGAACTCACAACTGGGTTTAGCAGGCTAATGCTCAAACCACTGAAATTCTATTTTAATTGCTTCATGTGTACAGTGTAGTAAGATTTTCCTTGTTATGTTGTTTTATTGTACATTGTAATTGCAAAAAGTATACTGATTGTTTCTGTATTTACTAAATTATTAAGCTATTTAGCTGTTTGTAATGTTTATTTCTTTTAACACAGTTACTCTCAAGCCCCCAACACTATAAAATTAAAATTCCAGGGTAAAAATCCTTTAACACAGTTAAAATTCAGATACAAAGGCTTTCAGGCAGCATACAATAGAATATAGCCTACAGACTAATGCAGTACAATATAACATACTACTATAATTAACAGCTCACAATAAACTCAAGTCCAGATTTTCAAAAGTGCTCAGGACGCTAATGCTGCTATTGTTCCTACTGTTCTCAATTAGAGCTTATGGGTACTGAACTCTTTTTGAAAACTAGGCCCTCTCAATATAATGAACACAGATAGAATAGAGTCCACCATTAGAAATGAGATAAATAAACAATAAAAGAGAAATCCCAAGGGAACAGATGCACCCAGCAATTTGCTGTGAAATTTATTTATTTCATTTTCAAATGAACACCAAAGACACCTATGCAAAGCTCTAGGTACCTTAACATGAATTAATAATAAAATAAGTACAATTAAATTAAACTTCAACAGCATTAAAACCTGTTCCACAGGAACTTGACAGCCAGCCACGTACCTATTACATCATCTAGGAAGCAAAACCCAAGCCTGTTAAACTGGTGTTTTTTGCAGCATACCCTGAAAGTTGCCAAATTTGGGCTATTTCCAAAGTCTCTAGAGTTCCAGGTTTAAAAAATTCTAGACACTTTTGTATCAATTGGAAAGTGAGTCCAGAATGGAGATTTCTTCTAACCTTTCTCACAAATACTTTATGAGGCCACTATATTTATGATATTACTTGGGAATATATTGCCACTAAAAGACATCAATCCCATATCACAGAATCATAGAATATCAGGGTTGGAAGGGACCTCAGGAGGTCATCTAGTCCAACCCCCTGCTCAAAGCAGGACCAATCCCCAATTAAATCATCCCAGCCAGGGCTTTGTCAAGCCTGACCTCAAAAACTTCTAAGGAAGGAGATTCTACCACCTCCCTAGGTAACGCATTCCAGTGTTTCACCACCCTCCTAGTGAAAAAGTTTTTCCTAATATCCAACCTAAACCTCCCCCACTGCAACTTGAGACCATTACTCCTTGTCCTGTCCTCTTCTACCACTGAGAATAGTCTAGAACCATCCTCTCTGGAACCACCTCTCAGGTAGTTGAAAGCAATATGGGCCTGATGTTACAGCTGTGACCAATCTATGTTGGTTGACTTTACAGCTGGGTGAAAACTGCAAAAAATCTGCATGAATAATCATTTGAACTTTTAAATGAATTCACTTTGACAGAATTTGTGGTCCTTTTGTGTTTGTTCTCTGGGAATGTCTTAGTGAAGGAGTTCATTAGTAGGAACATTCACTGATGCAAGCACATTTTATGTGAATATTGTACAATATTTGCAGGACAGGAATTCTGAATTTGTAATCACAAACACTTACATTTAATCTGATCACCACTTAGTGAGAGACACACCATGTGAGTTACATAGCCAAGCAAGCCAACTTGAATTTCAAGTGGTTACCACAACAAGCTCTTTGCAAATGAGCTTTCCCCAAGAATAATTTGCAGAAATTATTCAGCAACTAATTTTGAATAACATGTACTTTTGAGAATCACAATCTGTTCACAAGCAACTAGCAAAAAAAAAAAAGGGGTGGACATTTGTCAAATTATTAATGCAAATTCTATGCGCACCTCTAATTGACGGTGATAGCCTATTTCAGAAATGACTTGACATCTCAAGGGGAAAAACATGCTACAAACCTCATCATTTAGCATCACCTATTGATTATTCTGTCTGACCAAAGGATTCCAAATACAGGTATTTGAAGCAGTACAAATGCAAAACATCTCTAATTGGGATTAACTGACATGATAATCAAAACTCTGAATGTGATCAGAACCTTGCCTACACTAGGCCCCCTGTTGATGTTAGTACTGAGATGTAACTAGTGGTATTTTTTGTAAAATTCCTTCACGTAGATATAGCCACAGTGCAGAAAGTCGTCTTATATAAAGGCAACTTTTCAGTTGTAGCATATTATTGCAAAAAGCGTTTACTTATTAATAGCCCCCTTTCAGATTGTGCAGACAGATGCCAGCTTTCTTCTTGTCTCCGCTAGCAGCACTGAGTAACAGAGTTCAATACTTGAGGGAGAATGTATTTTCTTTGTCAGTGGCAACCAGAACAGATTTTTGTGCTGCTTGAGAGAATATATACATAGATTTATTAACTAAATAAATGAAAAGCTTTTATTAGATAGATCTGGTCTTAATTAAATGATTAGGGGAAATTGAATTCTATCATACTCATTTCCTACTATTTTTCTCCACTTTGACAAATCAGTGTTTCACTTCCACATGTATTCAGGTGTTTTTGTTTGATGTTCTTCCATCATCTCCAGACAAATAGCATGATTCCTTTTAATTTAATATTACTGTTCTCACTCTCATGGGTAAGGAAGTAGAACCTTTCTGATCTGTGCTACTAGCAAGGAGACCCAGTACAGATGATTGAATCTTACTGTTTAATGAGCATGCAAATGCACACAATTAAAAAAAAATTCTGCATTGAACAAATGTACAGTAGAAAACCTAGTAATCTGCAGACTGGTGTGGTTTGCAGATTAGTGAAAGTTGGGAGTGGGCAGCAACACGAGCACCACTGGCTGGTTACAAGTTTCCTCCTAGCCCTGTTAGAGGGCATTACTAAAGTCGGGGTGGGGTGAAGAGGTGACATGGTACTTCTTCATGTACCCTTAGACACAACAAATCCTGCATCCTGACAGGGGGTTAGCCTAGATGGCCCTTGCAGTCCTTTCTAATCCTATGATTCTAAGTATTCTAACTAGCAGAGCTGACAATACAGCAAACCAGGAATTCCAGCATTCATATATAATTCTGAAATACCTCCTTTCAGGGTGTAGCTGGTATTCTCCAGAAATGAGCTAGAAGCTCATTCTGGTTTCCATATCTTTACTTTCCCCAAACCAACGGGTTGTTTTTCCACAGCGAGCTGCTCATGAACAGATATTTTAATATGCTCCCCCCTGCTTCACTGAAAATTCACCTTCTGTATCTATGGCATCAAGAGTTGGATTTTTATAGCCTTTCCAGCTGTAAGAAGGAATGGGAGATGTTCTTTCCCTTCAGACCTGTATGTTCCAAAGCTGTCCCTGGATATTGTTTGCTGGAACCTTGGTTCCCAGTGCCGAGACCTTGATGTGCTTACATTTGCTTGTTTTGTTTTTTTTGCATGTTAATGCATATGTCCATATGTTAAAATGGCAGTGTGCTAATTTCAGATGAGCACGAGTGCATTGCCAACATAAGATGGATTTAGAGGAGTTAGAGAAAGGACTTGTGGAATGCTGGCCTATTCTGAAATGAGATCCTCTTGCCAAGCAAGGGTCCAATTAGCTTTATCCATGCTTTATTGTTTTTCCTTGTTTCCTATGGGAGATTTTCTTGGTTTTCCAATGGTTTGCATGCAGAGGGGGTGGGACTCAGTTTCCCTAGGTGCTATGGGTTTAACGAGGTGATGGGAGAGGGAGTTTGTTGTTACAGAGGACTGGCGAGGGTACTTGGGACCCCCAACCATTTGCTTGGAGAATGGAGACCCCAGCTAGAGGCCCAGCTCAGGAGTCACAGCTGGTTCTGGCCAGTGGGAAGACAATGGGCTACGGGGAGCAGATTCATCACTATTATACAATTAACACATGCTTTTATCCTGTATTTTTATTTTCTCAATCCACCTTTATGTTGGAAATTCTGCATGAAGAAAGAAAGGCACATACATCCAGGGACCTTCATAAGCCCCTGTAATTTCACTCTTTTCATTTCAAATCTGTCCTAAGAGCCCATGATAAATGATCTCAGGCATGCCAGGTGTCTATCAATCACCTCACTTCATGCTTGAATGCAGTGTATGCTTGCTATGCTATGTACAACCATTTTTACCTACTTCCTTCCCCCCACCCCCACCTTGAAATTGATGGTTGATAATACTCAAGTTGATAGACTGTAATTACAGTTGTGTGGAGGTCAACGTTATATTGCAATTACACCTTTAAATAGCTGACACCTCTTATTTGGGTGTTGCTGTTTGTTGTTCTATTTGGAGTAGTGAGATGGTGTTTCTTCTGCATCTGCTATTATGTGGGGGATGTTTCCCATTTTGGGTTATAAGTTTAGTTATATTGTGTTATATAGAACAGTGGTTCTCAAAGCCAGTCTGCCGCTCGTTCAGGGAAAGCCCCTGGCACGCCGGACTGGTTTGTTTACCTGCCACGTCTGATGGTTTGGCCGATCGTGGCTCCCACTGGCCGTGGTTCACCGCTCCAGGCCAATGGGGGCTGCGGGAAGGGCGGCCAGCATGTCCCTTGGCCCGCAGCCCCCATTGGCCTGGAGTGGCGAACTGCGGCCAGTGGGAGCCATGATTGGCCGAACCTGCGCATGCAGCAGGTAAACAAACTGGTCCGGCGGGCCAGGGGCTTTCCCTGAACAAGTGGCGGACCAGCTTTGAGAACCACTGATATAGAGCTGTGTGGGAACTGGAATTTCCATTTTGTGGGAAATTCCACAATTTCAAAATTTGTCTTCATTCCATATCAGAACAAAACCAAAGGCTTTTACTTATAAATGCAGTTCGACTTAACTTGATGTAATGTGAGAAAGCACTATCTAGTGCTTCAGATCTCCCTGTGCCATGTTGTATAACGAGACAGTATACCAGTTCTATTTAGCTTTATTATTTTTGTTTCCAGTTGGAAGGCTCAAGGGTTTATTATGGTTTGGGCTTTGCACCTTTTCACTTTTACATGAAACAGGGAGGAAGGTGAGTAGTGCCAGGTTAGGGGAGGTAAAGACTTTATGTGATGCTTTATAGAGCTGAAAAAATGCATTTATCACATTTGCAAGGGGGGATAAAAGAGAATATTGGAAAAACTAGGACATTAGGAATAAATAGGCATAAATCTTTGAACTCAGACAGTACTATGTTTCACAAAGAGTAATACATATGCAGAATACATTACAATGACAAATGGCAGTGTGGAAGCTGTGTTTAGGTTAGAGAGATATGGTTAATGTTTGAGGAAGTTTCAGGGCTAGGACAAGATTTTGTTCTAGAAACACTGACAAATGTCAAAATATGAGATGAACACTGAAGCTGGATCTGGCTAAGGTGAAAACAGGGTACTGCCCACCATGTTCCAGTATAGACATCAGAGTTATACAAATATGAGACACTAAAAGTAAAAGGCACAAAAGACAATCAAGTAAAGGGACATAACAGTCCACTGTAAATGTAAACAACAAGTGCAGGCTTTGACATCAGTCCCTCCCACATCAAATCCCAAGTATGTCTCATGATGATAAGGTAGTTAGTCTGTCTGTGAATTCACAGTTCACTTTCAATCATGCAGAGTCGGAAACTGTCTTTAGGATTGTAGTTACTGTCAAAATCAGGTTAGAATGATCTCTCAAATTTAATTGACCTGACGGTTTTATTCCATGCAGAGCTATCAATAGGATGAAAAGGTGAAATGAAGAAGGGCATTTTTTCACACAAGGAAAATCAACACATTTTAGAAGACTAAATCATTGCCATGATTCATTAGACTATAGCTGGCATACTAACTGGAGAGAAAGAAAAAAACAACAGAAGAAACAGGCAGCATTTGTTGAATCTGCTTCCCTAGCAGGTTAGATGTGTTTCAACCCAAATTCATCAACAGCAAGAAGAAAGCTATCAGGAAACATTAGATCAAAACATAAAAGAAATAAAGGGAGAAAGGAGAATTATTAGAGGCTTGGGGTTCTCATAGAGGCACAGACAAATGACCATGTGGACAGTGGAGCCTTGGAGAAACGTCTGTGCATCAGATCTGGGTGAATTATTAATTGTGGATATTTTATTTGCTGTTGAACAATATTTAACCCATTATCTATTCATCTCTACTGTGAATTATGTTTGGACAATAATTTTAATTTTCTGTATGTCTTTGTAGAGAGGTTGAATAATGCCTTTTAAACTACAGGATGTAAAAGGGCAGTCTCCCATGGTTATTGGCAGGTATTATGTAAAACGTCCAGCTTTCTTCTCTTTCTGATGTTACACTCCGCCAGTGGAGCTATGCAACTTGCATCATCTGAGGGTCTGCCTCTCAACTCCAGTCTGTATAACTTTGGTTATGGATTGTTTCTGTTTGAAAGCAGTTTGCACAATGTTCCTTTTGATATGGGGTTGTTTTTCAGTGAAAAAAAATCACATCTTTTCTACACATGGGTGTACTGAGGCAGAGAGAAGTGAAATAAGTTGGCAGAGGGCATGCAGCAAGTCAGTGGCACAACAAGATGGAAACCAAGAGCTGTGATTCCCAGCCTCTGTTTAGAACATGAGACAAACTTTCTTTCATTTCAGAGCTGGAAGAAAACTTTAAGTGAAAGAGTCTGATTTTCATAAAGTTGATGCCCAAAGTCTGCATGCAATTATATCTGCATATTGAGCATTTGCACGTACAAAAGTATCTATGTATATTTGTTGCAGTAGGTAATTGCTCCAAATTACTGATGGTAGAACCCCAAATCTTATATTATTAATATTTTATCAATTGAAAATACAGTAAACGGGAATTGAATAAATATTGACACACATGGTTGTTGAAACAGATATGTCCAACCTAGCCCAAGAAGTCACCTGTTACTTACTCCAAATGTCAGTGATTATGGGAAAGAACTTTTAACCCATGGAATATCTGGAGTACATCTAAGTAGGTTAATTTTTGCATTCAGCAGATCTCATAAGTCTAAAATGATTTATTTTTTCAATCTAAACTGATGAACATATTAATTTTAAGTTAAATTAAGAAAATCTTTGTCATCATTTGATTTGGATTGAATAATACTGCAGCTCAATGTCTCTTTATTTTCTCTCTTTAAAGCAGAATAGACCTAGGATCCATAACACATCACAGGAAAACTGCTCAGAATTATAAAAAGATGAAAATATAAAACAAAATATAATTAGTCCATTATACAAGAGAAACAAAAGATCAGCAGTATGCTCACAATCATACCTGGTAATGAAGTGCATACAGGCAGCATTCATAGCTATAAATCAACAGTTTATGACAATTTATAACCTGAAGATTTCCATTGACTTTGATGTATTTTGAATCAGACTCTAATTTCAAACATGTTTGCAAAGTCTATAAAGCATGGTTTTAACTAATTCCAGAGGAAACATTAAAGCACAGTAGTGGGCACCAGGAGACCTGTGGTCTGTTCTTGGCTCTGCTGTGGACAGGAAATCTTGGGCAAATCATTTAGCTGTTCATATCTGTTTCCCATTATTCGACAGTGTGTTTACACTTGATGGGCATTTGGAGCCTCTCAGATGAAAGCCTTTTATAGAAGCAAAAGTGTTGCTATAACTGATTTGCGTTAAAGAGGTTCATAAAAACAATGCCAGCAGAATTGTAGAGTTCAAATCCATTTTCTGTTTGTAGTAAACACAATAGTCCAGTCAGCTATCACCCACCACATTTTGAGAGATACTCAGATTTGTGTGCATTGATTGAAGCATGCAGTTCCCATTAGCATCAATGGGAGCTAGGCAAATAATAATGCTACATTAATATGAAACTATACTCCTTAACCTTTCTTTTACAAAAACCTCTCTTGTTTAATTCTTTTTTAAAAGCCAATGGGACTGCTCAAGTGCTTAAAGTTCTGCACCACGTAAGTGCTTTGCTGGGTCAGTGCCATCATCCCTGTCCTGGGCTCCAGGTCACAGATATTAATATCACTGGTTTTGCACATAAGATTTGTGAATATGAGCAAACCTAGTTTGATGTTTAAACTTGTAACAAAACCCCAAACCAGGCAAATGTCATGGTATATTGGCACAATTATTTCCTATGGCTTTATTAGAGACATGGATAAGAAAACACATTTCAAATACCATGACACATTTATTTTGACACTATCCCTTCAATATCCAGTATGCTTTAATTTATATTTCAAAAGCTATAATAGATATTTATTGATCCCAACACTATGAAAACAGGCAATATTTTAAAACAATATTCATTTAAAGTGATAACACAATGAAGAGTGGGTAAAATTTAAATATGTTGTTATGGCAGGTGTCACCAGGTAATGCTGTTACTCATTGTCTTCCAAATTCTTTTTCTTAGCATACAGGCAAGTTTTGACTCTTGGAAAGACATGCTCTGCTGTCGTTAGTTTTGGGTTATACAAAGTTTGGTGTAGAGGCAGCTTGTGGAGATAGGGAACTGTGAGAGGTGCAATATAATTTGTTCTCTGCTTTGGTTCCTGATTAGAGTAAACTCATGAGGCAGAGTGGTTCCCTGGGAAGTGGACACTGATACTGGGTTCAGATTCTGGAAGAAAGAATTGTTCTGTGTGCTGTTTGGTCATCTCATTGCTGGGCAGGTATACATGTGTAAATAGAGCAAGTTACACATAGGGTGTGCCAATACTCAGGATCACTGATTTCTCCTCCACTGGAAAAAAGGGGCAATAACATAAATCCAGCCCATTAGATAATCCTGTACTTTGCATAAGTATCTGAATTCTCTGTGGAGAGGAAGGGGGAAGGTGGAAAGAAGGAGAGATTAATTAAGATATTTTATATTGTTATTATTTTGTTATTAATAATTCATTTCTACACCTATCATAGTTCAGCAACTAAAATCAGTTTTCAATCTGTGCATGATGAATTACAAATTCTATTTATCATGGAAAACACACAGTTCACTCTCTGTGGGAACATAGAACATGACAGTACAATTAACATCTCCTACAGTTTTTCTGATTCTCCAGTCCAGACGGTGATTATGTGTGGTTACTTGGATCTGTTAATTTCTATATTAGTCAGTTTGAACAGAGAGCATTTTGGCATCTCTGCTTTACCTTGTATGTGGGTGAGATTGGATGTTTTGGATGTCCAGTTCCCATGAAAATTAATGGGAACTGGGCATTAAATCTCCAAGGTAGCTATAACATTCTCCTCTCTATAATCCAAAAGGGATCATACATAATTTATAAATAGATCACTAATAACTTTTTTCCACTTAAAAAGGCAAATAGGGCCACTCGTGCATACATGTTTGCAGTATAGGGTCCTTTGAGAAGCGGAGGACTCAAGAAGTGAAACAGTCCACCAAATGAGAAGTGACATTGAAAGTGTGACCTCATTACATGCAGACTAACCTGCTATACTTTGCAAAACCATATTTGATTTTTTTAGCTTTCCCACTTAAAATGTGAACTGAGGCTTTTTTGCTGTTTTATGCTATTAAAGTCAGAGGACTTTTACAGATAAATCCCTGGCTTAAAAAGAAAAGAATGTTTTTTTTTTCTTTCAGTGCTAAAGCTTAGAGACAGTTGTATGGAAAGGTGAAGGGGAAAGGTCGGTTTCTTAGTTTTTTATTTTCTTTGTGCTTTCACAGTCAGTCTTTTTAATCTAAAAACTTTCCTGAAATTTTCTAGTGCTGTGCTTAAACCATACCTGCCTGTGTAGGAAGCAGGTGAAACTACCCTTTACTTTTACAAATAACTGACTATTGGTCCAAAAGCATATAAAGAAGGGTTAGAACAGTTTCCACAGGGGAAGATCTACTGCTTCCCTGACGACTTCTATCATCAGTGTCACATCTGAATAAACTGGGCAATAGGAAACACTGAGAAAGGCTTAAAAAATGGTGAGCAGAAAACCAAGACTTCAGTGAGCAAACTTGTACTGAGAAAAAGAGCCCTCTGGATTGTGCTAGCCTTAGCCGGAAGGCATAGGAAATTCATTTCTGAAAAGATCACCAAGATGTATCAGAGTGCTAAGAGCACCCAGAGAAGCCTGTTCTTTCTGTGCCATGTGGGTGCTTCTTGAAATTAAAGCATTTGAAAAACTAAAACTAGCCTTTAAAATCAAACATGACACTAGATTAAATTATAGCTGGTTTAGGACCTATTGACTTCCTATTGACTTCCTATTCCTATTGACTTCACTGGGCTTTGGACCGGGCCCATAATAGCTGTAGAGGGGAAAATATTCAGATGAACAGCAATAAGACTTATCCCACAGTGAGTCAGCACATTTTGCCTATGGAGTTATTTATGAAGTTTTTCTTTTGCACTGTGAACTGAGGTCATATCTTTGATTAGCTGGAATTGTTGGGACGTTCCTTTGTTGCTCACCCTTTTATTGCTGGGATCCTTTGCTTTTTGTAGTTTATTAGCTGTAATTGTTGAATATGGTTCCCTGTCCAATGACATTAGATTGGCCAGCTGTGCCCAGCCTCTCACAACATCCTATTTGATTGATATAATTTATTTGAATAGAGCATCTGGAAATACTTGATGAAAATCCAAGGCCCTTTACAAAAATGAAGATAAATTCACCTCAGAGCCACCCTGAGGATCATTGTGTCACACCCTGCTTTCATTCCACACTTATTGATGAATGGCAGTTCCTTAGAAGGAATGAATGAAGAGCTGGCAAGAGATTCAACGCCCAGATAAGAGAACCACAGTGCAGTCCACAGAGGTGAATTTGCCTGCCCTTGTGCTCTATTTTTTCGTATTTGGAATCATCTGATCCATTTATTGTTTTAAAGTTCATCTCTGATATTTCTAGTGAAAAAGTACTTGCAGCAGCACGGCTGTTGAAAGGACAAAAACTACATATAAACATAGCTACACTTTAAAATGGCTTTAAAGTTGTTTGTATCAACATTTGTGTATTGAAATTTGTGTTAAGTGGAAAATGTAAGAATTTGGCAAAACGGCCAATTCTAAACCAGACATTTCTGCCAGTTATCCATGGGAGGTGAGATTTAATTAAGTAAATAGGAAAACCTAAGGGAATTAAAAAGATTTTCTCTATGATGCCCAATATGATTTGTGGCAATGTGTGTCTGGCTATGAAAGTTGCCCAGAAGAAAATAATTAAAAATATGTACTGACTTCTCTTTGAAAAATAAGGGAGATATAAAACTCTAGGACATTTTATATGTTGGTGCTTAAAGTTAGGCACTTAAGTGGCTTGATTTTCAGAGCTCTGAAGAGAAAACTTAATATGCATTTTGGTAGTGACACTTCACTTATACAACAGAACAGACAATCTTCCTTATGAAAGAGGATCATGGTCATTAGAACTCAGATCACTAGATATATTTCAACCCTAGAAATAAAAGCAGAAGAAAAAGAATTTAAATGAACTACACAATGGTTTGGACACTTTTCTGGTTTTTCCAGAATTGTATTTAGCAGTGTCCAATCTACATTTTAATAAAGGTCCGTGGGGATTTTCAATCTATTATTTTAAAAAATCTGTATTGAATAAGTCTTCTCTCTCTCAGTTTAGTTTATGTTTTCAAAAGCAGTGAATTTGATCATATATTTTACTGTGTAATACATCTTAACCTGATGTATATTTTTAACCAAGAGAGAGAGTATTTATTCTCATTTAAATCTCAGGGACTCCTTTGATATTACTCAAGTAATAGAATGTGCTGTAAGGCCTATGTTCTTCCTTCAGACTATGACCTATAAATTGTTTCCCACTCATATTGGTATCTATTCAGGTCATAGGTGAAATTTTTTGTTCAAATTGCTAACTTCACTAAAATATTTGCGGGACTAAATTACACATTACATGGAATCATATGGGGCAGGGGGGAGGAGGTTTTTGTCAGTTTGTTCTAGACATGCATGATGAAACACTTCCTCACTGTATTACAGTTTAAATCCCGGTTCCACTAAAGTCAATGGTAAAATAACCATTGACTACAGTGAGGTAAAGACTTCTCAAAAAAGAAGAAGGATATTGAATTCAAGTTCTGAAATAAACAGATAGATTACAGAAACTTTATTCTCACATCAAGGACTCATAGAAGGTCTTCCACAGACCCCTAATATTAGAATTTTACAAATAATGCTCCACTGAGGAAGAGTTTTTAACATATTCCTTGACCAGTGAAAAAAATTTAGGAACAAATCTATAAAGTTTCAGTATGTGGTGATTTAGAAAGCAAGAGAGTGCTGGATGTATCTCAGAGATTGATCTGTCCCAAGAATGGCCAATGTGTTTTCCTTTTGTAAGACCAATACATTTCTTTTCCTTTTTATTGAGCTTTGTACTCCTTGGAGATTTTAGAAATGGATCTCATGAATTTTGTATATAATGGTGTTTGGTTAGAGAAGGAGCTCAATCCATCTCTCAAAAAGGACAGAATTCCATTTCCTGCTTGAATCCTGGGAATGCAGTGTTTGGGTTGAGATGGATGTGCCTAATTCTATTGAGCCTTTTAAGATTTCAGCAAGGTTCTTTTTTCATTTCAGTTTGGCCTCTTTTGCTTTTGATGGGAAAACATAAAGGACTACAAAACACAGACTTCTCTGTTACATGAAATTTGTGAGATGAGGGTGTCCATACAGAAGAAGCCATAACTAGAGGTAGTGGGGGATGGAAAGGAGGTTTTCTGTTCCTTTGACGTATTGGATGAGATCATTTGTTATCATTTATGACTGTTTAATGCTGCTGTTGGACTGAGTTTGAATCACCAATATGTGGTATTTTTTAATGTGGTTGAGTGACCATTCTGACAATATCATTGCAAAGATATTTAATTGTCAGAATGCCTCTTAAAATCTTGTTTAAATACAAAGAATGCAAATACAGGGAGGGGGAAATATTCTTCTTTCTCTTCCTTCCTTTTCCTGTCTCTTGCTCCCCATGCCATTCCTACATCATTAATGCGGTTGTGAGTCTCCAGGGAAGGGAGCGTTTAGGTCCAACAGAATAGATTACCTGGTAGTGCAAGAGATATCACTTGCTTCTCATGGGACTCCAGCAGTTGGGACAGTGCCCAGACTAAACTCTGATATGTACATGCTATCTTATCCCATATTTTACTTCATCCTCTCGCATATTTGACTGCATTGGGTCAAATTCTGCAGCTCCTGCTCAGGTGATACTCACTTTTACTTCTGCTTGAATAGGGTCTACGAATGACCCTTGACCTAACTCTGCTCCCATGGAAAGTCAATGGGAGTTTTATCATTGACTTCAGTGAAAGCAGAGCTAGACCAACTCTGAATGCTTTTGAAAATCCCACCCTGCTGTATTTGGCCTATTGTTTGTAAATCCGCGGACTTCTAGGCTTGTCACCTACCTGAATTGCTTAGTCCAGTGGTGGCTATAATAATAATTGCCAAAGGCAGAATAAGCTCCAGCACCATGATAACTGAAAAAATATTGGTACAAGCCATTAAAACAAAATCTAACATACAAGATTCACAGTGTGAAGCTCATTAAGAAAAATATGAAATAGGCTGGTATCTCAAGTCCTTTGTGTCCTTAATACAACTTCTAATTTTGTACCAACTGTACAAACAAAACCTTGTTTTGCACAGTGACCGCTGGAGTTATGTGATCTAGCTCTGTATAGCAACCACCTGCTGCAATCAATGTTTATTCATCTTAGCTAATTCAGAGAGAAGAATTGATTATTGCCATTCTTAAATATTTTAGCTAAATGTCACAGATCAAATTTCAGCTGGCAAAGGTAAGGAAACTCAGAGTTAAAATTGCCATTCCATTCTTAACTTGTTTAGTTTTGTCTAGTTACTGCAAGAAATGAGTAACTCTAGTTAAAGGAAACTGACTGGAATTCAATAATGTACTGAAAACTGACAGTACAAAAGTGGTATGGATGTAAGGTTACAATCAGGGAGACCAGAATCAGAATTCACCTGTGAAAAGGGTAAAAGCTAGAAGGGTGACAGAAACCAAAATAATTACAGTTTGAAAAGAGAAAGAAAATGAAATAAACAAATAGAAAACACCAAGCAGCTGAAATCTCACATAATCATGAGATTTCTGTTATTTTGTGGACTCATTATTTTTGCAAGATCAGATCATATGATTTTGGTGCAATCAGATTGAAATACTGTTCCCCATTTGGTCTTGAATCCAGATCATATCCTAAACTTAATTCAGATTCCAAGCGATGCCTTCTTGTCCCCACCTCTTGTGAGGCTATAAACACCTTATGTACCATATGCATCTCCCTTGGATCCAATATGATGGCAAATAAACTGTTAGGGCTCATACATTGTATGAGCCACTTCTATTGATGTACTGGGTTGTGATTTTGAACCTGATGCTGCATTAGTGGTACCACTTTGATTTCACATTAATGTCCTGATCCTGTAATCTGTTCCACAAGGTCAGATTTCTGTGTCTACCTAGAACACAATGGATGTCAATGGAGCTCCATATTCTAGGCACAGGGACCTGTACGCAAGGAACAACTTACAGGAACACATCCTAATACTGTAACTGCTCTGCTGGGAAGTATGTGAGATATATACGATGGGTTATTTGGTCTTCACTGAAAGATTTGCAAGCATGATAAGAAGTGAGTAGATCCATAATGTAATTTGTTCTTTCAGGTTTTTTATGAATTCATGTTTCTCTCATGTAACATCTCCACCCATCCACCCTTCATATTATTTTCATTACTTTAAAATCTCTTTCTGTTTCCTTTGAATGGGATTTTGCATGCAAGGTTAATGCTGTCAAGGCTTTGCATTGTCAGAAGACTAGCACCTGTATTGGCAATCTGCCATGTCTCCTGCATGAATTTTTCCTCTGTGTGTCACACATTAATCTTTGACATGTCTGCACTAATTCTTAGCTAGCGTGGGGGTAGAAGAGGTGACTTGAGAGGCCCACTTACTTAAATTACATAGGAAAATAATGGGGGCATTAGATGACTCTGACATAGGCTAATGAAATTTAAAGCCCTCAACAATAAATCACCGGATCAAAATTCAAGTACAGATCAGTTTGGTAGAGCCCACAAGTTGTTTCTGCAACTGGCTAAATAGTATTTGGCAAATATCTTGTTCAATGAATGCCACTGTCTTTGTCAAATAATTTATTTATGAATAATCTTTTCTGTTATTTGACCAGTGCTGTAGCAGGCTGAACACTATTCAGTGAACCTGCTAGTCCACAAATACCTGCAATATATGTCAAATGTTGTATTTAGCTAACATACTGAACCAGTTCTAGTTGTTACCATCTGATGGCTGTATGGAGGTCATTTCAGAAGATGTGCACTCTTATGATGTGTGCATTTCTAGAATAGATTTAATCTACTTCCCAGTGTGTGCCTTTGGCCTGGTCATGTGTGGTATTGAGTCTTATCCTTTCCCAGTCAGTTCAATAAGAGTGGAAGGTGCTCAACACTTTTCAGAACAGGGTCCTGAGTATATATATCTAAGTAGAGATATTTGTGTCTATATGCCTTATTTGTTAATTATTTGTATTTTGATAGCACCTAGGAGCCCTGTTCATGGTACAGAACCCTACTGTGCTAGGCACTGTACTAATACAAAACAAAAGATTGTCCCTACACCAAAGAGCTTACAATTTAAATATAAAATGAGGCAACATATGGATACAGACGGACTGATCAGGAACACAACTGAACAGAGACAATATTGATCATCACGATAGGCAGTGGTGCCAGCTCATTTGCTAAGGAGGTGCAAACAGTGTGATCTTCAGCTCGTATTGCCAGCTGGTTCTATCGTTCAGCTTTGCATCTTGCCATTGGTAATGAAAAGTGCATTTAATTCACTAAGTATTGCTGTTTCTTGTAAAATATTTGCTATTCGATTACAAATGAACTTAGAACATAATGTATTTGCTTACTTTTTTGCTTCTGGAATGTCATAAAAATCAGCGATGCAAAACATCTCTTATATTCTATGGGAACTGCAATATCTAAACAGTCAGAGCCTCTTCAATTTTCAGAAAAGGCTTGAACAATTTACCTTTTATGCCTTCTCAGTGGCTGTGATCACACTGTAACTTTAGTGATAATGGCATAGCTGTGTATTTCCATGGTTATCACTGCCTCCTACGATTTGAATGTAAGTCAATCATTTGGTGAGGAGGTGCTGAGACAGGCATTTTTATATCACGGGCTTTATCATGTAAAAATATGCACATGATCTCAGCTCCCTCTAAGACAGGGGTGGCCAATCTGAGCCTGAGAAGGAACCAGAATTTACCAATGTACATTGCCAAAGAGCCACAGTAATATATCAGCAGCCCCACAACAGCTCCAGATTCTGTCTGTCTGCCTGTCTGCATTCAGGACTTGTCTCAGTTTTAGAATTTCGATACTCTGGTGAAGGGCTGTATAGAAAACAGTGTTTTGTTTCTAGTAAATGGAAATAAACAAAAATGTTTTTGATTCATTTTTTTAACACAACCTGGCTAAACACACAGAGTCTGATTCTGTTACTCTGAAACCTGATTCTTCACTGCATCTTGTGTAGTTATGTGCAAAGGGGTGTAAAATTCTACCCAATCAGAATAATAACTTTTATACTCACTTTGTACAGATGACTACACAGGGTGTAAGGCATTGGCAAATCAGACCCTTCTCTTAACATTTTTTTTAATACTGACAATCTACCTGGTTTTCTTGCCCTTACATTGCTACAGAAAATATTAGCACAAAATAAAAGAAATGGAGGAAATTACACTGGGACATGTGATCTAATGGAGAAAAGGAATAACTTTCTCTGACATGCTCATCCTTCTGCTGTTGGCACTTTTTACTCTTGATCTTCTTTCAGAAAAAGCTACAGAAATAAAATTATGTAGTAACTTTTCTTCTCTTTCCTCTTTGATTCCTATTCATCATCTCAGCAGGGAAGATGGGGCTGAATGAACTTTTTTCACCACTTTCTGTCTTATATCAGCTTCATGGCTTAGTTAATCTTTAAACCTTTTCGATCTGTGTCATTCTTCACCCTGTCTATCCAATGCATCCTCTCTTTCTAGTTCCTTGCAATCTGGTATGTATTGCCATTTATGGTATTCTTTTTGGGTCCATTCTTGACACATGTCCAAACCATCACAATCATCTTGACTGGATCTTCTGCGACAGCATTATTTCTTGTGCTAGCCATTTTCTTATCAGTTTTTTTTTATTTTCTGTAGTCTTGAAACTCTCAGTGTTCCCCTCAGCCTGTTCTTTTCTGCAGTCAATATATTTTTTTCATTGTCTTTTCTCATATTCCAACATTATGACCCGTACAGTAGTATTGGCATGACAATTGTCTCATATATGCTGATTTTCATTTTTTTTTAAATGTCTTTAGCCTTCCAGATCTTACAGAGTTTTCTGTGTGCAACAGCTGCTATTTGGATTCCTCTTTTAATATTGTCTTCAAAATTCCTATTCTTTGATACCAGTCCTTCAAGGTATACACTTTTTTCATTTGTTCTAATTCTTTGTCTTTGATTTTCATCTTTACCTCTTCCTCTTGTCTTCCAGTTGTCATAATTTTTGTCTTCTCCATGCTGATCTTTAGGCTGAATTTTCTGCTCTCCTGGTCTATCTTGTCAGTTATTCTCTGTAAATCCTCCTTGGTCAATGCGATGGGATCAGTATCTTCTGCGAACATAAGGTTATGCACTGTCCTCCCACATAACTTAACTCCTCCTGTTTCATCTCTCAGTGCTACAGCTTTTATTGCTTCCAATACAAAGTCAAACAGATCTGTCAATAACATGTATACTTTTCTCATTCCTGTAGTCATTCTGAACCATTCAGTCAGCATCATGTCTGCTCTCATTGTACTTGTTGACTTGCTGTAGATATTTTCTTTCAGCTTAATCAGTTTCTTGGGGATGCCATACATTCTCCAGACTTGCCTTAACCCTTTCTGCCAAATGCTATCAAGTGCCTGCTTGATATCTATAAAGCTGTTGTAATGGATTTGGTAGTGCTTTACATGTTCTCTGATATCTGTCTTATCACAAACAGCTGATCCTTTGTACTTTGTCCTGATCTGAATCTGGCCTGTTCCTCTGCAAACACCACTTCCAGGTATAGTACCTCTTCATTCTTCTCTGTAAAGTCTTGGATTACATCCACACTGCTGTGCATACTCGTGTATTGGATCATGTATATGCTTGCACATGCTCCTCATACCCATGCTAAGTGTCTACATATGCTGTGCAGGACATGGGTATAATGCTGTGCACATGCTCATACCCATGTCTACGCTGCCACTGTTGTGTTGTTACACAATGTTGGAACTACCATTTCAGAAAGTCATATCCCAACAATGTGCACACTGGTCTTGGTTCCTTATGGGCAAGGGAATCAAGGATGCCATATGTGCGTACAGTTTGGCAGCTGGGAGGCAGAAGGTGACATCTGCTGTACAGCTGCTGGAAATGCACATGAGGGAACATTGGTATGTGCTTGTGAGGCTACATAGCTTTGTGATGGTTTTGTTTCCCTATATCTGAAGGTTATTTGCTGTGACGTTGTACACAGTAAAGACAATTATAACAGAGCACCTCCAGTGGGTTATCAACTTGGGGTTGGTTTGTTCTGTGGAGGGTGGTGGCTGAGTTGTAATGGGGTCATTATGCAATGTTTCTGCCTTCACTATTCTCGTTTGTTTACAAACCTCTGTTATTGTGAGCACTCACTCTCTCTTAAAGAGCTTGTGAAGATTTGCTTGATGGTTAGTATGCAGCCATTTGGATTTTTGACTGTTCAGTGTCAGTGGGGCTATTTGTCCTTAGTAACTGTTATGGAGCACTAATCCCTACTGTGGTTGAAACTGAGTAAGATTTCAGGGGTGGGGAGGAGTGGTGGAAGGAGGGGCCACTTTTGTACAGGATAGTGGCAGATGCTGTCATTGCCTCTATTGTTACTGGAATTGTGTTTAGATTTTCTCCATGTGAACTAAGTCATAAAGACATTCATCTCCCCATTTTTTGTGTTTTAGACTTCTGCTGCATTGAAAGATGGGAGTGCTTTCTGCAAGCACATAACACTAACTGCATTTACCCCATCCCTCCTGTGTATCCTTGGGATTTCAGATATTTCTGAACCTTTGGCGTGGGGAGACGGAAAAGTGTTTTTAGTATAATGGCACTAGATATTGATACACCATTCAATTTCATGTGCTGTGAATTGTGAGATCCAGTTTTGAACCTTAAAACATCTTCACTTCAATTCATCATACTTAGGAAGGACAGGCTACACACAAATAAAGGAATGTATAACATTTATAAAAAGTATGAGATGCAATGTGTAACTGAAAGATTTTTAAAAAGAAAGATCAACCACAAATCTTCAAAAAAGTACGGGAATACAACTGGAAACACTGCCCAAATGTTACTGCCTTCCTCCTCACAAGGAGGGACAATAGGTAACATTTACTCATGGGGAAAACTGGGGATGTCTCTTGCATGGGTTTTGGAGGGTGGGTTCAGGGACTCCCACTGGCTCATCATTCCCTTCTTGTTCACTTTGGGGATTCCCGTGTGCAGAGTTTTGGATGTCAGTGGAGGATGAGCTCCTGAGAGTCCTGCAGGCTCCATGTTCTCCTCCCAGTGATTCAGAGTGAAGTAATCCTTAAAACAGGATCTTGTGGTTTAGCAGCACCCTGGGCGGCAACTGGAAGAGGAGGGAGGAGGATGTGGTGGTTGCTGTTGATATATTGGTTCAGTGGCCTCAGCTGCAGTCAGACCCTGATCTTGTTTGACCACCAGTTCAATAATGCTCCCATTCCCTAAGGTGTACCTCCTGCTCCATGAATCACCTCATCAGTATCTCCTGCTGCTGAAGAGCCCATTCCTCCTGTACCCTAAGGAACTCAAACTGCTCCTGGTTTCTCCTGTCCAACCCTATAAGCAGTTCTTCCAAGTCCTTCTCTGTCTGCCTCTGCTGTCTCTATGCTGATGCTCCTGCCCTCCTGGAGGCATGGTTTCCCTCTTAGGAGTTGAAGGTCCGGCCACTTCAAAGATAAAATGTGTCCACCCAAGATTTGAAGTGGTTAACGTGGCCAGGTGGGCCAATTAACCCTCCAACCTGCACCTGGAGGAGGAGCCAGGGAGCAGGGATTGATTAAATGGGCTCAGCTGGACAGGAACAGGAAGGGTCTGTGTAAAACACAGGGGCTGAGAGCAGCTGGGGGTTGCAAAGAAGTAGTCTGCAGTCCTTCCCTGGGTGAAGGAAAGCATGTTTGGGGTTATAGAGACAGGTAGTTTACAATTACTCTCCAGGAGGGGGGAGTTTGGGCTGGAAAACCCAGAGGGGGGGGGAGAGCCAGCAAGGTAGAAAAGGCAGCAAGGTATGGGGTAGGGCGGACACTGGCTGCTGATGAAAGGGCCCCTGAGCTGGAACCTAGGGCAGGACCAGGTTCCCCTAACAGCCACTGGGAAAGTGAAATGGACCAGAGAAGAGGAAGCAGACTATCTGGGACAGTTGCTCTTGGAAGACTTGAATACCACAGAAGGGGAGAACCATAGTGACCTGCGTGGAGGGCCAAGTCACATAGAGGAAGATGCAGCTCCTGGAGTGAGAGAGAGCCTGCAGGGTGCAGCAGTGAGAGGTCCCTGTGACAACATTGTGATTTATTTATTTATTGGAAGAAGCTGAAAAATCTCCCTATAGCATATAACTTGGCTGTAGAAGGTTACAATTTTGATATGTTTCAGCATTCCAGAAGAGACAAGAACAGGGATGGTAAAAATGTTGCAATCTTCCAAGGATGAAATGACTGTTGCAACTAACTTTTTTTCAGACAGCCACAGTGTTCTACATCTGTGTTCTGTTCCCTTCCCCACCCTGGGCCTAACTCCCTCTTCAGTTCCCACCACCTCCCCCATTCTGCACATCTCCTGTTTGTAAGGGGGAGGTAAGATTGGGGTAACGGGAGAAGCTCTGAAACTGTGTATCCTTTCAAGGGACAGGAGACTACTTTACTAAATTTAGACAACCAACTATAAGTTTTCCACAACTGTCCTATCCCCAGCTGGGACCTTTCCAATCCTCCCCTCCCTTGCCTCTGCCTGCATAGCCCCAGGACCATGGCTGCCTGACTGCTGGCTGAGAAATGCAGACACGAGGGCACAATGATTTTTTTTCCCTTAATCTATTTTTAAAAGTGCTTTTAGAAGCTGCATGCATGATAGTGTTTAACCAGAAATCAACAGCACAAGTGAGTTATAACTGTGTCTTGCTTGAGGACTCTGTGTGTGTGTGTGTGTGGGGGGGGGAATGGAGAGCAGAGTGAGGGCTGGATGAGGGAGAAAGTTGGAGGAGTCTGGTAAGAGGATGGGGTGTGACAATTCTGGGGTTTCAGCACTTGTAATTCAGACTCAGAGACATAACGCATGGCTTGCTGTCCAGACAGGAAAAGTCAGTGTACAGTAATTCAAATGCCCTGTATCTTAAAACCCAGCATTTAGCATCAGAGCAAGATAGGATAATGGTGGGGAGGATGGAGGTCTGTTGTACTTTACCAGCCTTGGGGTCTGGTTCCTGCTGTGGCTTGGGGGACACCTCAGTTTCATCAGGGGGCTTCCTCAACTGGCTTCTCCAGGTAGAGGTGCTGAATCGCATGCTGCTTGTCTTCTGGGGCATCCCCCAGGTCCCTGCTGCCTCCTGGCCCTGGCAGCCCATTGGACAATGTGGGGATTGTGAGCCACTTCAGGCTGTGTACGTGGAGCACTTGACAGCATCCGGTCAAGCTCCTGACAGAAGGGGCATGTACGACAAGTCTGCTGAAGTGACTGTTCGGGCTTACTGAACAGGAGCCTCAAGTGCTTAATGAGGCTGGAATGAAGCCAGAGTCCTCTGAATGTCCACCTGCTCCTACCTCCATGAAATTTCTCTCTGGAGGCGAATCTTCCTGCTGCTCCAGCTGAAGCTGTGAGGAGGATGGTGTATGCTGATGTGGTACTCGTGTGGTCGCCGGACTAAGTGGCTGCTCTAAGCTGAATCCATTATCCCCTGCACTGATCTGTAAAGAGAGCAGCGGAAAGGTCTTCTGATTCTGATGTGGTCAGCGCAGCATGCTGTTACTGATGGGGGGGGGGGGGAAGGGGGACAGGAACCTTTATAGATCAGGTAAGGGTCAGGAAGAAAAGGGTTCAGTGCATTGTTGGGACGACTGAAACTCGAGACCTCCTACATGCCCCTTACCCCCATCCACTGCAAACCAGCACAGGTACCGGGCTGTGCCCGGACAAAGTATGTCCACAGGACACTTCACTACCATGCTGGCAAGGCTGCTGCACTACAGCTGCATCTCTGTAGCGCTTCAGTTGGACACTACCGATGGTGATGGGAGGGGTTCTCCCATCAGCACTGGTAACCCACTTCCCCCAAGAGGTAGCGGTTAGATCGATGGAAGAATTTTTCCGTTGACCCCGCACTGTCTGGACCGGGGGATAGGTCAATATAACGGTGTCTCTCATGGGGGTGGATTTTGCTGATTGTAAATTCCCTGTGTAGACCAACCCTAAGGCATGTACTCGCCCATATCTCTTAGGCATGCTAGCTTGCCCGCCCTCCACTAGCCTTCAGGCATGCGCTTCTGGGGTTTAGGTGTGGACCATTGCGGGATTATGGCATAACTCTGGACATGTACGCAAATACAATTGCTAGTATAGATGAACCCTTGGCGAATGTTTTTCCTGGCATGCTCAGTAAGGTAATTTTTCTGTAGTTCTTGCACTCGCTCCTCCTCACCCATTGATACTTTTTATCACTTTTCCCCACTTGCTTGGCATTTGCTCTTGTTTGTAGCTCTTGTTAAATAACCTGTGCTTTGCCTTTATTGTGTGTTCCTAGCAGCTCTGCAGTTATGTTGTCACTTCCCAGAGCCTTTTTCTTTGTCAACTTTCTGTTGAGCTCTTTACTTCTAAGTAGTCCAGCATCTGCTCTTCTCTTTTGCCCTGGGAAGCTTCTTCAGTTCAATTTCATCTCCTGAGCTCTGCACGTTGTACAGTTCCCCCCAGAATATTCTTTCCATCACTTTGTTTGCCCTCAGTTATCTGCTCGTGCTTGTCTGTGTTCGCCAACATCTTCAAATCGTGTGTCACAATCACTACTTCTTCCTTGCAATACAACCCCTGTATTACATTTCTCTTCACATACTCTTCTGCTTCTTTATATTGTTCACTGATCCAGTTGTTTGTGTCTCTTTGCTTTCTGTTTTAACTCTCTGGTCAACCTATTGTACTTAGCTTTTAGACTTGCATCTTCCTTTTTATTCTTTTAGCTTTCTGTACTTGTCACTCAACTGCAGCACGTCCTCTGAAATCCACCTTGTTTTCTTCATTTTGTCCTTGTAGCACAACACTCATAATCCCATTTTTACACTGCTTCATGTCTCTTAAACATTCATTTCTTCTTTCACCAGAGACCTGTTTTTTCTGCACAGCTTCTTTGTATTCTTTTCTGATATCTGACTTTCAATTTGTCCATATCATGAATCTCATTTTTCAGGACTTTTTTGATTGTTCTCAGGCCCAACCTCATTGATGCCAGCACTAATTTATGATCTGATCTGATATTGACTGCAAATGATTTGCATGACAATACACTTGATTTCTATGTGCGATTCACAAGCATAAAGTCGATCATGGTTTTCATTTGCCCGTCTGGTAATAACCAAGTCTTTTTCCTCTTCAGCTTTCTTTGTTGAAGCAACATATTCATTATAACCAGATTGTTATTCAGGCAAAAATTGAATAATTTTTCTCCTTTTATTTTTTTTCACCAAGTCCAAATCTGCCTGTTGCTCCTGCTCAGGAATTCCAGTCCAATTCTACTTTTGCATTAAAATCTTCCATCACCAGTAACACTTCTTCTCTTGAAACTCTTGTGTTGCTTTTCGTAGATTATAAAAGTCATCAGTTTCAATTTAACCGTCCTTTTCCATATCTGGAGCCACTTAATATTCCTACTGGGTGCTTGTATATATGGAGGTCATCACATTGTACCTCCTCTACTAGCTGAAATTTAGGACATAGAAGTGATGTAATTTTATTATTGTCGCTGGACAACTGTAGGCATGTCATTCTATTTCTGTACTAGATGATTACATATAAGGCTCAATAGGACTCTGTCCAGGTGCTTTCTGTAATGTTAAAAATAGTTGGTTTTATTCATAATTGCTTGGAAATTTTAAACCAAAATCTGCTTCCTTACTAAATACTTTTTCTCAGTGTGATATGCATGCAAATTGTTGTGTTGTGGTATGGCTACCCCTGAAAGCAAATTCTTTTGTTATGGTGGAGCTACCTCAAAATGCCGTCAGTCACTTTTTTTTTTTTTTTTAAATAATTCATGGATAGGATTCCCACTTATTTCTCACTCAAAAGTTAACATTGCAGTGGCTTGTCCTTCTGGCTGGAGAGGTGCTGACAATGTCTGCATAGGAGGTGATCAGGTTAAGCATAAATTTCTCCCTCTCAAAGGGAACTATATGGCTTTAAATAAGCATTTTGCTATGTTGAAAGCATACTATGTGCAAATACATGTCCTTTTAAATTGGTTCCTCAGTAATGTAAGAGTTCATGCCATACTGTAGATTTTGGGTATCTGCATTTTAATGAGGACAGAGTGCAAGCTACACAGAGGCTTCAGCTGGCTTGATTGGTGGTTATAAAACAATGCATTGATTGCTGTTAACATCTAAGGAGCTGTGTGTGCAGATCCTCCATCTCATAAGGAATTGATTTGTAGGTACTAATACACTTCCTTTCACCAAAATAAATGCTATTTTTCCAATGTGAGCTCATTCAGTTCTGTGTTTACTACAGAGGATAATCTAGTATTGCTTAGAAATAGAAAGCCCAGCAAATTTTTTTTCCTGACACAGCATGCAGGGTAGACTCGGCCTATTCTCTTGCTTTTGTTGTAGGGGCCAGTATCGCTTATGTTGTATAGTGTGTACAGGTAGCTTGTGGGGAAAATAGCAGCAGTTACTTAAAAATGCTCTGGACCATCTATTCCTATTCCTTGTATCTCTTCAATGGGAAGATCTGCACATTGCACTGATCTATCAAAGTATATCCCTTACAGATACCTACATGGTGGTATGAGAATACAACCCATAAAATGGTAGCTTTGAAAAACAGAAGGCTCCCACCCTGTGAGGAAAAAGGAGCCGCTTGCTAATTCAAACTAGTTTATGGCTCTTTAGAACAGAACACTATTTAGGAGCCCAAATATGGACTTAAGTGTCTAATCTAAGGTTCCTGCTTTTAAATGTCTCTTTACCTAAATCCCTTAGCTGGTGGCTCTAACAGACTCATTAACCACTTATGTGGGCCAGCCAATAGAGAGGGGAAATTACCTAGACTCACCTAGATTTTTGCAAAGCGCTCAGGACCAATTTTGCAGTATTCATCTTCCACAGTCAGGGCCGGATTTTTCAAAGGAGCCAGGCTTCCATTTAAGCTACTCAGAAATGGCCAGATTTCCAAAACTACTCCGTCTCCTGTGCACTCCTAATGCACTGAGCTCCTCTGAAACATGGCCATAAGTGATCCAGAGAGGTAATGAGCAGCTGCAATTCCCAATGATATCAAGGGAAGATGGAGCAGCCCTGCAATTTGCAGGTAAGGGTCCTATAGGACTATAACTGATTTGTTGTAACATTTTTGGTAGGGCCCAAGGCCTCTGGCAGGAGTTTAAGGAGCAGAGCTTCCTGTACTTGGGCATCGGGGGGTAAAGCCCCTTACGTAGGCATGGCATGATGGAGGGGTGGCGGGTCCAAATTGGAGAGGCACTGCAATCCCATGTGCCAGGTTGAAACACCACTCTAATTTGGGGTGGTTGGCAAGGTAGCCTGCACCCCCCTTCTGAGTAAAATTCTGATTGTACCCTAGCTCAAACGCTGGTGGGGCTGGGCCTGCTTTCTAGAATACTGGTGGGACCTGGGGCCTGTGGCCCGTATATGTATAGGGCCTGATCTGAAGTCAATGGGAATCTTTACAATGAATTCAATGGGTTTTGGATCAGGCCTTTAAAGAGCAACTATCCCCATGTGAATCCTGCATATTGCCCTGATGGCTGGGATGCTTTTGCTGTCTCACCACAAGTGTCTGCCCTAGCTGTTATCTCCTGAGACAGTGGGGTCCCTCCCAAACTCCTAGATGACATGCATACACCCTGTCACATCAACACACAAACTCTATAGATTTAATAAAATACACTGAATATATGTAAAGATGTGACAGTAGATGTGACCATTGTGAAGCTTTTAAAACTTGGTGTTCTTAATATGGGTAGTGGGGAAAATATCTACCCTTTCTGTGAACATGGTACATATGAAAGCAGCCAGCTGGGCCGTCCCAGGTTGTAAAGCCCTCTAGCATTCTTATTTACACTTGTTTTGGTTGGGAATGCCTTCTCTGGGACTGAATCAGCTCCTTCCTTGCATGGTCATGGCTGGTCCAGTTTCATATGGGAGAAAAGAGATGGAATTAATCCCCACAACAATGTAAGGGGGGAAAAAAAATTCTACTCTTCTGTGAAATAAAATGTTCAGCTGAGTGAGTGACTGACAAATATTCCTGTGCTCTGAGTACAAAGTGGATTCTGAGTTAAGTTGCAAACTGAAATCACTGTCCTCCTTGCTAGATGTCTTCAGGGAGATTGCATCTCTATTTAATATTTTCCAAGTCAGATTAATAAAAGCATCCTTATTTTAGAATTTAAAGAAGTCTACTTGTGTATCTCAAAGCAATTCAGTTTAGCAGCTGTGCACTGCATGTCTGTTGCTTGAGAGAGTTAAATATCTGCAGACCAAGAACTGGAAATTTGAAGCATTGTTTCAGAGTAGCAGCCGTGTTAGTCTGTATTTGCAAAAAGAAAAGGCGTACTAGTACTAGTTGAGCATAAGCTTTCGTGAGCTACACTGATGAAGTGAGCTGTTGCTCACGAAAGCTTATGCTCAAATAATTTGGTTAGTCTCTAAGGTACCAAATTTTGAAGAAGCAACACAAGGTTGTATAACATGGTAACTCTCTCTCCATAATGGGCTGCTGGGGTACAGATGTAGAGACTGGGATTTAATGGAGTTTAATATTTGATTAGTGTCCTGAAATCTGTGATTCCCATAGAAATAAATTAGTCTGTTTTTTTTCAAAAAGTGACAGGTCTGTGACTTGTTAGAGCAGGCAGGATAACATCTGAGAGTTAATTTTTAAAACGGCAAGATTTAAAATGAACTCTCATAAGAGATGGCATTTGGGCATGTTGGAAGCGAAGAGATGTAATAAGCTTTTCTGAATTATTTATAAACCATTTATCAGAATTAGCCACAGATGGGTCAAAGAAGCAGTGTGCAAATCCACGTCCACCTCAGGGTTCTGCTAGTATGACAGTTTCGCACAGAATAGTGTGAGAATCTGGGGTTTAGTTTTGATGGCACTGAAATCTTGCGAGCTCTTCTCATGAGACTTTGGCCTCAAATGGCAGAAATCATGCATAGTCAGATTTCTTTTAATTAGATTTCTATCACTTGGCTCTATCTCTATTAGAGGTAGAAAAAGAGGTCTCTTCCAGTTATGGAGCTAACCCAGAACTAAAATATAAGAAAACGGAAGCTTTGGAACTTGGGATTTGAACTGACAACCCCTGAAATGTGGCAATACAGTATTCAGATTTGATGTTCTGGTTTTGGCCCTTCTCATTGATTTGAGGAAGGGAGAAGAAATGGAAGACAAAATAATGGCATTTTAGTAAGTACATGAGCAGACATTGTTTGTTTCTGTGTGTGTGTGTGTGTGTGTGTGTGTAACTCAGTGGGTTTATGTTGCAGAGTGAAAGTGTCGGTGACTAACGCTTTCATTGTCCCTTAGAAAGCTCATCTTCCCTATCATGAAGAAAATGTCAAGGCATCGCCTTGCTAGTGAATACACCTGCTTCCTAATGACAATTTAGCTTTGGCTCAGATATGATTCTAGTGGAAGGTTCAGCTATATCCCATTTATTCAGAATAAAATACACCTTGCTTGATGCATCAAATAACTTTACATCTTTCTCTCATTCTGCAGAGGAAAATGGGAACTCCTGAAATTACATTTTAAATCCTTTTGGGGAGGTAGATGTGGGTGGTTGTGTGTGTTTTTTTTTTTTTTTTTTTTTTGTCCTGGGATGGACATTTGCCCTTTTATTCAAATCACCTTTTCTTACCTATTGCTTTCTCACAACTTTCCAGCTTCCAGACATAAAATGTTCAATTTTATGCTTGATATTTTATTGTTTTGGATTTTTATTTACCTGACTCAGATTACAAAAACCTCCACATGAGTGGTATGTCCCTTTTATATGTCTGTAAATTGCTGTTTACATCTATGATCTTCTAATGTTCATCCTCGTAACACCTCGACACAATCTATGGGAGTCACAATCCAGATCTGAGCAGAGAGTTTTGCTTAAAGTTGGCAGCTACATATTTGTAAGGAGATGGGTGGACTAATGCAGGACTAAGGGACTGATTTAAACCCATAGAAGTAAGAGGGAATCTTTCCACTGTCTTCAATGGGCTTTGGATCCTGAGTATCTAACTCCAGATCCTTGCATTTCTAATTTGTATCAAGGTTTCTTTTCCTAGAGTTGAACATGTCTTTTCATCAGTCATTGTGTCACCGAAGAGACCTACTTTAATACGTAGCAGACACATCTGCTACCTTTTAAGGTTACTAGTAGAAAACTTCCTAAGGACTCTTCTAAGTGGCATAAATTGCCAGTGATATTCTGTAGGATTGTAGAACTACAGGGTCACATTTTAATCTGATCTCTGAATTACATCTGCAGGTTTTGAGCGTGCCACTGTTCATATGCACACAACTCCTTATGTTTATACAAATCACATAGCTTCCCAGTGCAGGGTTTGTCATTTCAGAAGACAACTTTGCGGTCAGTAGAAAATCAGTATGCCTAATTTTTCCCCTCTCTCTCTAACCCTTTGTTTTCATTTCTAATATGACCATCAACATTGCACCTGTTCACCAAATTGATCTTTTAAACTCACCTAAGATTAATTTAGGATATGGTGAAATGGTTGCTGTCCTAAAGTCAGAATACTCAAATCTTAGAGCAGGATATGAGTATTCCCCCAATGACTTCAGTAGGATTTACTTGTAACAGGCCATGGGAGAACAGGGCTCTAGGCATTGTGCATTTTCACTGACAAAGGTTTTTCTACAGAAAATTAGAGTAAGTTATATAAAAATTCCAATCTAAAAAAATGACACAAGGCAGATGGGAATATAGAGTTAACTTTTTGTAGTGAGCAGATTTACTATTTGTCTATTGAAATTTCTCAGTAAAATGTAGATATAATTAAAATAATGTTACTTTTGCTGTTTAAAAAAAATTGTGATGAGTTTGAGGGATATTTATTTATTTGGTCCATTAAAACTGCTTCAGGGGCTTCTACAATAGCACTTTGTCCTCTTGAATATCATTAGAACTGATGGAAATTAACACTTTTGTCTCCATGGCAATGTAGTCCTATATTTCCTTTTTTCCTGGGTACTGGACAATTGACATAATTATGTGTACATGGTGGACTGTGTGTTCTGTTTTACTATTAATATCCTCAGGCAAAATCAAATGGCTGAAATGTCACTGCTCTCCATTTTGTTGGAAATACCTTTTTAAATTTGAAAGGGTGGGATGTAGGAGGGCTTAAGCCTAAGGGAAACAGGAGAGCCATAGTACTAAGGTATATGTACAGTATATAGTTTGCTTTCTCCATTGAACTTCCCTGGCTTGGTTTAGACTAAATCTAATCCTTTTGCGAAGGGAAATTTAAATGCTGGATAGACAATTGAGGAAACTGAAATCCTCTCTCCATACAACTGGCATGGTGGTGCAAGATTTGCCCATGCTGCCTCACCTGTGATGAACAACCTAGAGTGATGTTTTGCAGGGGTACCCAGGATTGTGAGACATCTCGCTACCATCTGCCCTTAGTGTGAGGAACCCTGTCTGTGCCTGCTGGAGGTCAGCTCCGTGACTCCAGTGGCCACAGCCAACACAAGCACTCCCTTTTAGACCTAAGCAGGCTCTGCTGTCTCTCTCCACAAGCTAGCAGAGGGCACACTCCAATCCTCGAGCCCTCTGAGCATCTCCCTGGAGAGTCTAGCCTCTGTTCCACTGATACGTGCAATATTTGCAGATTTGCTGCTCCCAAAGAAGCCGTGCACCCCAGTTTACCAGTTACACCTTAGATTAGCACCTAGACACTTTTGTAGGGAAAACAAATACAAGTTTTATTCAATAAGGTATAGAGATACAAGTGATAGCAAGTAGAAATATTCATAAGGCACATTCTAGAACCTAGACTTCCTTAAGTAGATACTTTCATGTCTTATAGAGCAAAGCTCGACCAAGTTCTTCCTGCATTTTACAGCCAAGCTTGACTGTGATCTTGTGTTCCTGAGACACTGGTAGCCTGTCTCCTTGGTGAAAGGACCAGGGTCTCTGTTGACAGCCCCAGATATATTAACAATCCATTGTTCATATTCATTAACAGGAAGCCCCCCTGCTGGTTCCTGTGGCTCTCCTCTCTTGTTGGTGTCGCAATCTCCTGCTGAGCCTTAGGCTCAGTATACAAATAGACATGCATTGTGAGGTGGACAATACCCACTACACATTGACCAAAAAGCAGATAAGTGTCTGTACCACTTGCTTGAAAGGAACATACCTGAGGTATATCACCTCCTGGTAACTTGCCTTAAGAACATCATTTTCAATAAAGCCACAACTTCTTAAATATTATCTGTGCATATATTTGCAGTGATTATGATGACAAGTTGACTACTGACTCTCATTGGAGACCTCACATGCCACCCTCTAATGAATTATTATGCTTAGATCTGACCCAGGAGATCCCTGTAAAACTCTGTGCATCCCCTGTGCTCTCTGCCAGCTGGCACCAGGGGTTCATGGGACCACACCTAGCACTATGGTAACATTCCAAAGTTGCTTGGCAATGAACTCAAACACTGGGATTTGGCAACAGCACTTTGATCATTGCCAAGCAAGCAATTGCATCTTTCCACAAGCCAGCTTCTGTGCAAGCTAGCTAAAAGAGCCAATCTCAGGTAACTACTGAGAATGCTCATAGATGATGACAGTTGGACATGGTTTTCTGTTTTATAGTTCTCCCATGCTTGGAGTGTGGGTAGGTTGTTTTTGGGTTGTGGTTTTTTTTGTTTTTTTTTCATTGCAAATGAAGATTTTTTTTTTTCTTCAAGATTTCTGTCTTTAAAATTTCCTCTTTATAGGCCAAATCATGAGAGGTGCTGAGCATCTGTAACTCCCATTAACCTGCATGCTCCCTAGTAAGAATTTTATTTTGCAAGACATTTGATTATTAGAGAATTCAGAACCGAAGACCTCTCTACAAACACTGGAAAAATGTAAGGCACAAAGGAGGCAACAGAAATATTTAGGGTGACCCAGGGCAGAAAAGACAGAACTACTATGTAAATATTTTGGGTAGAGCTGGTTGAAATTTTTCAAACTTCAATGAAATTTTGAATTTCAGAAAAAAAGGGAAAAAAGTTCATTAAATTTTCCTTTTTTCCCCACCCAAAATTTTAAGCTCTCCCCAGCTTGCACAAACATGGGCTAGAAGTTCATGTAAAACTTAAATTATTCAATCTCCAAGGCCCACTTACTCCATTTCCCACAATCCAACTGGTGGGCCTTATACCTATGCCTTCACTTTTGCAGTCTTCAAAGGTGCAGAGGACCCCATGAATCTTATCCTGGTCCCCTCCTGGATACTTGGGGGTTGGCTAGCATGCATCCTTAATCTGTCATATCTGGAACATAGGCCCAATGTCCCCCAAATCCACAAGAAGGATTTTCAGAGGAGCTTGCTGATTGCTCTGCTCTGCTATCTAGTAGTTGATGGAGCATTTTCAAGCTGCTTATGCAAAAACCAGGCCTGCAGGGATCATTCACCAAAGCTGTTTGGTTTCATATAATCCTGGGAGTAATTAAAGCAAATTATGCAAAGGAAAATTTAGACTAAATATCAGGAAAAATATCCTAAATTGAACAGAATGTGAAATAACCTCCCAAGGGCATGGGGGATTGGTCTGGAATAGACTTGGACTTCAATGGAGATCTAATTGTACGATCAGGATTTTAGTCAGGATAGATTTTTATTTTTAGTTTCCAAAGCTACATGAATTATAAGGCTAGGCTGACTTTTCTTAAGTGTCATCAGTCTTGTTAAGGTTCAAAATGACTGGGAGCAGGAAGTGTGATAGTGTATTATCAGCACTGGGCAAATGTGTTCTATTAAAATAATAGGGAATTTGCTGACACTTAATTCACTCAGATGAAGTTTTACATTTAGTTTATGAACACAATTTCTTTGCTGCATGTTGTAAGATCTCATAAGAACATTCTAATTTCACTGGGAATTCACATCTTGCAATTAAAACAAAATAAATTAATAAATATAAATGGGATGGGGCATTTTAACTTTGTCTCCTTTCTTTTCCCATTTAACTGCATAAATTTCTTAGACTAGATTAAATTATAACTGTGTACAGAGATTGTGTGTGTGTGTGTGTGTGTGTGTGAGAGAACACACACTATATAGATATAGTATCAGAGGGGTAGCTGTGTTAGCCTGGATCTGTAAAAGCAGCAAAGAGTCCTGTGGCACCTTATAGACAGAGGTATTGGAGCATAAGCTTTCGTGGGTGCAGGAAGGGCAGCCAGCACGTCCCTTGGCCTGTGCCACTTCCCGAAGCCCCCATTGACCTGGAGCGGCGAACCGCGGCCAGTGGGAGCCGCGGTTGGCCGAACCTGCAGACGCGGCAGGTAAACAAATGGGCCCGCCACGGGCTTTCCCTGAACAAGTGGCGGACCAGCTTTGAGAACCACTGGTCTAAATGACTCTGCTTATGTACCGAATCCCATCTGCCTCCAGCTATCATGCCAATTCCAGTGTTCCAGTGCCTAGAACAATGGAATCCTGATTGCTGGGGACTTGGACAACAATTTTCCTGTATTTGTGTCAATCTTTCCTTGATGTCCTTTATAGTCTCTTTTTCCACTACCTCTTTTCTCCTTTTTCTCTCCCCACCTTTCCCAGCTTTCTACACATTATTCTTTTGCTCTTCCCTCCTTTTACAAGCATTTTCTTCATCTTTTCTCCTAGTTTCCCCCCCCATCTTTCCTCTTTTCTCACCTTTCCCTCTTTATTTCTTGGTTACAGGCGAGATTGGCTACAGCTCTGCTTCTGAAATCAGCAGCTCTTTCCCTCAGACCTGGCAGGAAAGCTGACAGTGAATACTGTTGTTCTACTCATCATTTTCACCCTGCAGCTCTCTACCAACTTGAAAGAGCTCTGTGCATACAGGAGGCCTCAGTTAATTTCTTTTTCAGCTGCTGGTGACTTAGCAGGAGATCATCTGTGTGTGGCTGTCACACAGAATGGAACAGTGGAAATGAAAGTAAGTTGATCTACTGGATCATTAAAGTGTGCCAAGTATGTATGTTTTATTCACTCCTGTAAACAGTGTGGTATTTTCTATATCTCGTTTCCTATGCAACCCCTAGAATGGACAGGTGCTTAGAAATGATTAGGGTGAAAGCCTGTCTGGATTTTTCGCATTCACTTTCAGATCCCAGTTCATCAAAGTGTTGTTAGGGCCTGATTCAGAAAGATACTTAAACACATGCCTAACTTTAAGCATATGAATACTTCCATTGATTTAAATGAGTTCTATGTCTCTTTCACTAACAGAAGTTCGTCCAATCAAAAATATGACCTCACCCATATTGTGTCTCTCATATCCTGGGAACAGCATGATTACAACAACACTGCAAACAATACTTAAAATTAGGCATGTGCTCAAGTACTGTCCTGAATCAGGATCTTATTGAATTTGTATTTGCTCACAACCTAGTTTTTTCTGATCATACTAATACTGAAGATCCCTGAATCATTCAGGCTTCCATCTCCTTTATCTTCTCTTGATCCCATAAATTTAACTAGGTGAAGGGACTCATCTCTCATATGGAGCAAACTCAAGATGCTGACCAGAAATACCATTCCTCCCTGAAGAGAAAGCTCCGATTCTTATGTTTGTGTATAGATATGAATGGAGAAGCTGCACTTCTGGCCATGCAATGCATGTGTCATCCCTATTACTCACAAAGGTTAATGGATTTTCTCCTAGTAGAAGACTGTGTCAGAAAAGTGCAGCATGAAATATCAGCAGCAGCTTGTTATTCCATGGCAGGGTGTGATGGATGTACAAACCCTATACTGGGCAACAAGAAATTAAGGGATTATTTTGGGCTCAGCCAGCCCCACCCTGCCACACTTGCAGCCAATGTGTCATCTGGTGGAGGAATTAAAAGATGGGGGGAACAGCTCATGTGGGGGCAGACATGCACTTCACAGCTCCAGCAGAGCAGAGGGAAGGCTGATTAGTCTCTGTTTCTGGGGTGGGTCCTCCCTCAAGGAGGGCCTCTTTGGGGCAGTTGTGTCAGAGAGGAAAGTATCCCCCTCTACCCTGCATGGACCCTGGACATTGGTAATCCCTTTTTTATTTTCTTGGTGTGGATTACCCCAGCAGGGAAAGCCTTGGACTGAGCTGGCCCAGTAGAGGGGAGTGGGGAATAGTGGCCCAGGGAGGACAGCCTTAAGCAGCCTCAGTTGCCAGACCACTGGTAGCTCCAAAAGGCCTGGGTCTGGGCTCTACCAACAATAACCCTGCTGGTTCTGGGTCATGGCTGTGATCACTAGGCCATACTTCCCAACCATCCCCTAAGTGAGGACCATTACATAGACAAAATGGCTTTCTGTCAAGTTACAAGAGGCAAAGGTTAAAACATTTCAAATTCTCCTTCCATTGTTCTCCTTCCCTCTCCCCAGTCATTTCTTAAAGGCCCCTCCCCCTTTTTTAGGCCCTCACAGATTTCCAGTGATCATGTCTGCTTTCTCATCTTAGTCAACCTTCTAGAACTTGAGTTCACTGGGAATTGAACTAGTCTGAAGAAAGTCTGAAGATTTTGATCCTTGATTACTGATATCTTTAAAGCATAGAGGTCTATTCAGACTGCACTGGATTCTGTGAGATGAGAGAATATGGTATATGATACTTCAATAATTAATCTTATTACATTATAATTTCTGTAGCAGCTCAGATTGTTCTTAGTGTTTTACAAACAGTTAGGACCAGAATCTGATATACCTGTTTAGGTTGCATAAAGAAGTTCACAAGAAGTTCCACTGACCTTACTAGGACTAAGAGGAGAGTAAGAGGTTATCCAACAAAAATAAAGGATTCAGAATCTGTCCCTTATGAATTAGCAGCTCACAGCATTCCTCTGAAGTAAATCAGCATGTGTGGAAGTCTACAGGTTGTCAGGTGCAATTTTCCCCCAGCATTCTCCTATCTAGCTGCATAGAATATGATCATGCAGATGTGACCTTTGCCTAATAAAGAGAAATACCTGGTGGCATGGCTTGGCCTGTCTGGTACTTAAGCACAGCAGGACAAGGGCAGTAATACCAGCAGGAGGTCCTCACCACAGGTCTTTTCACTTCAATCTCCAGGCAGCTTGAAAATAAGAAAAACAAAGATACTGCTGGGTCCTTCTGGACTCGCACTCTTTTGTTTCGTTTGTTCCTCTCATTTGATACGTTGTTAGTTTTTCATATTTATCTCATTCAAAATGTAACATTGTTTGTTTTTTGTTTCCTGAGCCAGTCTCAGTTGGTGTACCCTTCCCAGGTAGTCAGCAGGCTTCACAGCCATACAGACTGAGTGTAGGTCACTCAGTGTAAAACACTGAGAAATCACTATTTCAGCTCTCATTACACTGACAAAGCTCCTGAAAACCAGACGCTACTGCTGTCAGTTTTATTGGAACAGACTGCTTATTCCAGCTGCTTCAGGCCACCTTCTCGCCTGCCTGCCTTGCACACTGTTTGGCTCTAATAAAATTTAACACTTGACATGCCCATGGGTGCCAGATTAGTATAATTTTTGGTGGTGCCTAGAACGGGTCCAAGCAGAGCCGTCCATCATACGGACCAGGGCAACCACCCTGGGCCCTGTTCTTTGTGGGGGGCCATGTGCTTCAGGGGGACCTGGGGTCCAGGGCAGCCTGGGAGGCTAGTGGGGGACCTGGCACCATCAGCAGCAAGCAACCTGGCCCCAGCCCACCCTGCTGGCACCTAGTGTCACTCGGGGGAGGGGGCAGAAGCCAGAAAGAGGCAGGGTGGGGGCAGAGCAGGGCCTGGAAGAGGTGGGGTGGGGGTTTGGGGAAAGGGGTCGGGCAGGGGCAGGAAGAGGCGGGGCAGAGCAGGGTGGGCTAGGGCCGGGTGGCTCGCTACTGCCGGTGCTAGGCCCCCCGCTAACTGTGCAGGCCGCCCTGGGCCCTGTGTCTCCCTGAAGTGCGGGGCCCCCCAAGGTGTGGAGCCTGGGGCGGTTCCCCACTCTGTCCTGTGGACGGGATGGCTCTGAAAATTTTAAGCTCAAACATTGGTGAAGCCGGGCCCACGTTCCTGAATATTGGTGGCGCACGGACACCACGGGCCCATATAACTTGCCGCCTATGTGCCTGCTCCCATATAAACTAATGGGACAATTCCTATTGATTTCAATGGGAATAGGGTCAGGCCCTTTGTTTTTTTTTATATGAAGTGTGGTATCTTGTGTCATTGATCTGTACAAATCACTGAGAGTGAAAAGAGAGGGTTGAAATAATAAAAAAAAGAAGAGAAGCAAAGGGAAAGAAAAGCAATGACTAAATCTTGTAACTAAAGAACCCAACTACAATACAAGTGTCTGCTGATTCCTTTTTTGGGTTCTTCTCCATTCTTCCCACTTCCCTGCTTTACATGATCTGGAGTATAAATGGCTACATTAAGTTTAATATTTATATATACTTCCCTGTAGCCCTTTGTTATTTTAAGTATAAATTTGAAAAGGATTATCCATTTCTTAGTAATGGATTATTCCTAGCAGTGGTTGGCTTCTCATGGGTACAGAAACCCTACCTCAACCTGTAATTAGGACTGTAGGCCAGATTCCAATCCCTTTCCTCAGGCTCAGTTAGCTTAGTTTAATGAAAAAATGCTTTGCACTTTGTGTGTTAAGTGCAGATTTTGTTAGAAGTCGTAGGAAAGCCTTGAAAGAATGACTTAATTGGAAAAGCTGAACCTGAAAGGTAACTGATAAGATAGAAGGAAGAAGAGGCCCCAGATACCAGGGATAGTTAATGAGAGAGGATTGTGTATGTTTAATCAGCAAGGATCCCAAACCGGCCAAAACCTGTAAAAAAAATAGATCACTTCGTTAATTGTATGAAATGTAAACTCTTGAGGGGTTCATTGCTAATAACTGCCTGACCAAGCTGGAGCTGACCAACATGGGTCTAAGCACTCCTGCGTTTAGTTCATTTGAGTATTTTGATCAAATGCTTTTAAATAAGGCCCGACTTGAATTTCAGGATGATTAGCAAAAAATTGCAGCTGAGTTGGACAAAAGCCATGGAAAACTGCAGAAAAGTAGTAATGGACCTTATTTGCTGTAATCAAGTCCATTTTTAATTTTCCAAAATGTCCAGCTGTTGACTGCCTGGGGCTGAGAGCAGGGCCCTAGGGCTGTCACCAGCTGACAGTGGAGGCTCCTGCTCTCAGCCGTAGGGTGGCCAGAGCTCCCAGTGTCAAAACTGCAGTGGTAGCCTAATATTGCAGAATCTGCAATAGTGCAAGTTAAGTAGGGCCTTACTTATAAATGTTTTGTTACTGTTTGTTTGGATGTAGTAAATTGCTGCTTGTTTAGGCTTTTAGGCATGTTTACAGCAATTGTGTATAAAAGAGTGTAGGGTTAAATTAATGTCTAGAAGTATCCTAAATTAATAATTCCAGCAGCACCTTACTTCATGACTAGTCTCACTGAAATCTGCTATAGACCACCGGACCAGGGGGATGAGGTGGATGAGGCTTTCTTCCTGCAACTCACGGAAGTTACGAGATCGCAGGCCCTGGTTCTCATGGGAGACTTTAATCACCCTAATATCTGCTGGGAGAGCAATACAGTGGTGCACAGACAATCCAGGAAGTTTTTGGAAAGTGTAGGGGACAATTTCCTGGTGCAAGTGCTGGAGGAACCAACTCGGGGCAGAGCTCTTCTTGACCTGCTGCTCACAAACCGGGAAGAATTAGTAGGGGAAGCAAAAGTGGATGGGAACCTGGGAGGCAGTGACCATGAGATGGTCGAGTTCAGGATCCTGACACAAGGAAGAAAGGAGAGCAGCAGAATATGGACCCTGGACTTCAGAAAAGCAGACTTTGACTCCCTCAGGGAACTGATGGGCAGCATCCCCTGGGAGAATAACATGAGGGGGAAAGGAGTCCAGGAGAGCTGGCTGTATTTTGAAGAATCCTTCTTGAGGTTACAGAAACAAACTATCCTGATGTATAGAAAGAATAGTAAATATGGCAGGTGACCAGCTTGGCTTAACAGTGAAATCCTTGCTGATCTTAAACACAAAAAAGAAGCTTACAAGAAGTGGAAGATTGGACAAACGACCAGGGAGGAGTATAAAAATATTGCTTGGGTACGCAGGAGTGAAATCAGGAAGGCCAAATCACACTTGCAGTTGCAGCTAGCAAGAGATGTTAAGAATAACAAGAAGGGTTTCTTCAGTTATGTTAGCAACAAGAAGAAAGTCAAGGAAAGTGTGGGCCCCTTACTGAATGATGGAGGCAACCTAGTGACAGAGGATGTGGAAAAAGCTAATGTACTCAAATCTTTTTTTGCCTCTGTCTTCACGAACAAGGTCAGGTCCCAGACTACTGCACTGGGCAACACAGCATGGGGAGGCGGTGACCAGCCCTCTGTGGAGAAAGAAGTAGTTCGGGACTATTTAGAAAAGCTGGAAGAGCACAAGTCCATGGGGCTGGATGCGCTGCATCTGAGAGGGCTAAAAGTTGGTGGATGTGATTGCAGAGTCATTGGCCGTTATCTTTGATAACTCATGGTGATCAGGGGAGGTCCTGGACAACTGGAAAAAGGCTAATGTAGTGCCCATATTTAAAAAAGGGAAGGAGGAGGATCCTGGGAACTACAGGCCAGTCAGCCTCATATCAGTCCTTGGAAAAATCATGGAGCAGGTCCTCAAGGAATCAATTCTGAAGCATTTAGAGGAGAGGAAAGTGATCAGGAACAGTAAGCATGGATTCACCAAGGGCAAGTCATGCCTGACTAATCTAATTGTCTTCTACGATGAGATAACTGGCTCTGTGGATGAGGGGAAAGTGGTGGACGTGTTGTTCCTTGACTTTAGCAAAGCTTTCGATGTGGTCTCCCACAGTATTCTTGCCAGCAAGTTAAGGAAGTATGGGCTGGATGAATGGACTATAAGGTGGATTGTCAGGTGTCAACGGGTAGTGATCAATGGCTCCATGTCTAGTTGGCAGCCGGTATCAAGTGGAGTGCCCCAAGGGTCAGTCCTGGGGCTGGTTTTGTTAAATATCTTCATTAATGATCTGGAGGATGGTGTGGATTGCACCCTCAGCAAGTTTGCAGATGATACTAAACTGGGCGGAGAGGTAGATATGCTGGAGGGTAGGGATAGGATACAGAGGGACCTAGACAAATTAGAGGATTGGGCCAAAAGAAATCTGATGAGGTTCAACAAGGACAAGTGCAGAGTCCTGCACTTAGGATGGAAGAATCCTATGCACCGCTACAGACTAGGGACCGAATGGCTAGGAAGCAGTTCTGCAGAAAAGGACCTAGGGGTTACAGTGGACGAGAAGCTGGATATGAGTCAACAGTGTTCCCTTGTTGCCAAGAAGGCCAATGGCATTTTGGGCTGTATAAGTAGGGGCATTGCCAGCAGATCGAGGGACATGATTGTTTCCCTCTATTCAACATTGGTGAGGCCTCACCGAGTACTGTGTCCAAGTTTTGGGCCCCACACTGCAAGAAGGATGTGAAAAAATTGGAAAGGGTCCAGCAGAGGGCAACAAAAATGATTAGGGGACTGGTCTCATGACTTATGAGGAGAGGCTGAGGGAACTGGGATTGTTTAGTCTGCGGAAGAGAAGAATAAGGGGGGATTTGATAGCTGCTTTCAACTACCTGAAAGGGGGTTCTGAAGAGGATGGATCTAGACTGTTCTCAGTGGTAGCAGATGACAGAACAAGGAGTAATGGTCTCAAGTTGCAGTGGGGGAGGTTTAGGTTGGATATTAGGAAAAACCTTTTCACTAGGAGGGTGGTGAAGCACCTGAATGTGTTACCTAGGGAGGTGGTGGAATCTCCTTCCTTTGAAGTTTTTAAGGTCAGGCTTGACAAAGCCCTGGCTGGGATGATTTAGCTGGGGATTGGTCCTGCTTGAGCAGGGGGTTGGACTAGATGACCTCCTGAGGTCCCTTCCAACCCTGATATTCTATGAAGTCAATGGAGCTAATTGTGAAGTTAGGTGCTACCCAATAGGGATAACAGTATCGGAATCTGTCCCTAATTGAAGATAGTTAGAACTGGACCCTAATGTTTGTTTAGGTATAATACACATAAACAGCTATAGTGAAATTCTCATCTATAAAAATACCACCCCTCCCCAGACCATAGGCTCTAATCAAATGGATGAAAATAAGATTAGCAAAATAAATATTTGAAAAATACATGAGCCCAGATTCTGATCTCAATTTCACCAGTGTGAATTCAGAGTCTTGCCAATGAAGGTTCCTTTTATAAAAACTGTGTTCAGAATCTGGCCTATAATGTAAAAAGAAAATCCAATATGTAAAAGCAAAGTGGTATCATTACATAGGGGTTGTCTTAGTGGGACAGAGAATGCTTTAAAACATAGATTCCTGGAAAAGAAGTTTTTCAATAAATTATTTAAAGGCTCCAGTTCTGCAAATTATCCATGTTAGTGAACCCTGTTACTCTGCAGTGCATTTTGCAGAACCAGATCTTGAAAGTGGGGTGGGATGGGCTGAGGCTGAAGTGGTGAATTGCACACCCTATCACCAACATGATAATGACTCAGTCACCAGATAACTTATGGTGCAATGATGGCACCTCAGAAAGATGTTTGGTGTCAGAATGCAAATACCTATGAGGGCATGAGGATCAAATATACTGAGGTTTTTTTTTAAGGAATGTAAATCACTGGGACCAGCTAAAAATCAATGCACCACTTTATGGGGAGCTAGAGGAAAGAATAAAGAAGACAGCGTAGGTGTTAAACGATCACAAGTGATCAGGCATTCTGCACAAGACGCAAGCAGAGGCAAAAGATGATTATTATTATACCAAGTCTCATCGTCAAGAGGCTGGTGCTACTGTTGCAAGTCAAGGTATTAAAAAAAGCTCTCTTTGTCATTGAGGATATGGCCTGAGGAACCCACTCACCTGAAACCTTTTCACACTGTGTCTGACACACAAGCAAGAAGGTTTAGAGAAAAGGACCTACAATATATTAGAGGGGCACCCTTACACTGTTCTACTATGCTACATCAGCAACATGCTTTGTCCTCAGGATAGTTCCACAGCTCATGCAACTGCCCAACATAGTCATCAATTCTCATTTTAATTTCTCCAAAGCCTGAAGAGAGTTAGCTCTGCTGGAGAGGCTTACTCTCATTTCTAGTAGAAATAAGCATCTTAGTGGTGTTTAGTGTTAGGAATGTCTCTTAATAACCAGCCAGTTTACAATTTTCATGTAAATTGAGAGCAAATGTTTCCATAGAGGGTATGATCGATCAGTAGGGGCGTGACCATATATCCCTATGCTGAATATGGGACACCTGGTTAAAATTATTCATATTCAAGCAAGTTCAATGGCAATCAATCAGAACTATGCAGTACAAACATTTAAATTAACATCAAGTTGACTGAGCCCCTGTTAAGAAGAAATGCTGCATAGTTGAATTCTTTTTATTTACCTTGCCTTTAAGACTTCAGGGGTCACAGGGGGAGGGGTGACACACCCGTCTCCTCCCCTTACACCTCTCTCTCTTTCTCTCACAGGGAGGGGGACCGACCAACCCTCCCTGCCCAGTGCTCTCAACCCTCTGTGTCTGGCTGGGCCCCTGGGATGGACCCGCCTCTCCCAGTACCAGGCGCTGTGTCTTTTCTGAGGCAATGCTGGGGGTGGGGGTAGGGAAGGGCATGTGGAATCACATTCTCCCCCCCCCCCCCATTTCTGCCAGGATTCATATCAGAACATGGCCAGCAGCACCCTTTTGGCGCTGTGCAGAAGGGAAGGGGCAGGAGCTGCTTCCAGCCACAGGGGAGGATGGGGGACGACCCAGCCTGTGTCTTTGCAGAGCTCATCCCTTCCTGCGTACAGTGTCAAAAGGCAGCTAACACCCCCAGACTGCTTCTGGCCACCGACATAACCCAGACGCCTCCTGTCCCCCGGCTACAGTGCAGGCAGGAAGGGGTTAAGCCCAGAGAACCTGGCTGCAGGGGCTTCAGCAGCCATGGAGCCTGGCCAGTGAGGTGGCTCTGTGGGAGAGGGTGCCTCAGGGATGGAGCAGCTCTGAGTTCCCTGGGGGCAGGACCTAGCGTGGTGGGGGAGGGAGCGGGTGAAGAGGGTGCTAAGCCCCTGCCTGGCGGGGGGGCTGCTGTGGAGCCTGCAGGTTCAGGGTGGGAACAGGCTGGAAATCGCTTCCTCTTCCTCCCCGCACTTCCAGAGCTGCAGGTGCTGTGCTGATGGACTGTTGGGGGGAGCAGCTGGCCCCTCGTGCTGCAGCTTCACCCTGCCACCAGCCTTGCACACCCACCCCCATTGTTGGCCACTGGACGCCCGCCACTGACCTGGTGGGTGGGCAGCTGGTGAGCAGTGATCTGGCCAGCAGCAGGACCTGCTGGTACTGATTTGACGGGGGATGGGAGGCAGAAAATATGGGACAATTCACCCATTTTTAAGAAAAAGTTGGGACACCTGCAGGAGGCCTTAGACACTGGACTGTCCTGTTCAAAACAGGACATCTGGTCACCCTAATCAGTAGCCCAACTGATCAGTAGCCCAACTGTGTCCAACTATGGTACCTGGAGCATAGAGTACTGAAGAAAGAGAAAAATACCCGGTAGTGACAGACATCCTGTCTTTTAAGTCCACTATGGATGAGATTTTCAAAAGCGTTCAGGATTAGCTTAACTCTGCTCCCATTGAAATCAATGCTAAAATGCCTCTAGCTTTTTGGGAGCGGAATTAGGCCAATAGAAAAGTCTCACCCTAAATATAATAAATGCACCATCCTCATTCACATCCTTTGCCCATGGACTCATCCTTGTATTTTGGAAATTATCTGTCTTTGCTTCATAGACACCGTAAATCAGAGGTGGTTGTATTGTCTCTTAAGTACTCCTTTTCTTTTTGCGAATACAGACTAACACAGCTGCTACTCTGAAACACACAATACTGTAAATAAAGGGGAAGGTTTCAAAAGTGGCCTTAAAAAATCAAACCTCTTTCTCAGATCTACTCTAAAAATAAGGCCCAGAGTACCTGATGTTTGGAAGAGTGCATGAAAAACTAGGAATGTTGTGTTTGTTATGTCATGTCCTAGGGCTTACTCCACAGTGGAAAAGAGAGGGTGGTTGTGGCATCAATTTGTTTTTCACAACAAAATTCTTAGCTCCCAAGTAATGTGTTATAATACATGAAGTGTATATAGAATGTGAACTGAAATTTTCAGAGGGGAGTGTTTTACTTTCAGGGTAAAATCTACCCCTTTAGATGCACAAGAACTTAAAGAAAAACCCACTACAATATTTTTTTAAACTTATTTGAATGCTGCTTGTAAACTGTAATTATACAAGGTGCCAACATAGGACCAGATATGTGCTAATTTGTGATTTATAGATTGAACATCTAAAGGTCAGTGAGGAAGTCAACACCTATGCACTGTAAATCTAGCTGTTATGTTTTAAAATGACATATGAAAACTATTACAATTAATAAATTAGTCAGATCATAAATTGTATATTGGGGATTTTAAAAGTTCTGGTGTTTAATGTCTTGTGATTAATTAAACATCACCATGAATTAGCATTGAAGAAATGCAGTTTCCTCTAGTAATTCAGGAATAGCTGACTATGATGTAATGCGTGGAGCAGTTATGAGAGCTATTTTGGCTCACAAGACAAAAATAGGACAGGTTATATAATTATGGCAACATTAAGTCCCTTGTTTTAGTCAGGAATGAATTGATGCAATCTTTGACCTTAACATAAATCTTGTCTGACAAGTTGGGTGAGATAATATCTTTTATTGGACCAACTTCTGTTGGTGAGAGACACATGTTTTTGATCCACAGAGAGCTCTTCCATCAGGTCTAGGAAAGGAATTCCCAGCATCACAGCAAAATGCAAGGTGGAACAGATCGTTCAGCATAAGTAGTGACCACATGCTGTAAGGGACCATTCAAATTAGTGGCCCATTAACACCTCTGCAGTCATAGGACAAAAAGAGGGGATTAGTGCGTTATAGACCTGAAGAAGAGCTCTGTGAGACTTTTGAATGCTTGTTTCTTTCACCAACAGAAGTTGGTCCAATAAAAGGTATTACCTCACCCACCTTATCTCTCTAATATCCTGTGACCGACCTGGTTATAATTACACTGCATATAGCTAGTCTAATGGCAATCACCAGACATACCTGATAGTTAGTAAACTGGCAGGTTGTTAGTAGAGTTTAAAAATATCCTGGTATATCACCCAAAGGGCTTGTCTACACTGGCACTTTACAGCGCTGCAGCTGTCTTGCTCAGGGGTATGAAAAACACCCCCTGAGCGCAGCAAGTTTCAGCTCTGTAAAGAGCCAGTGTAGACAGTGCGCCAGCACTCCTACTGCTGGTAGCTGTGCCCCTTGTGGAGGTGGGCTTGTTTGGTTTTGTTTTGTTTTTTTTAAGAGCGCTGGGAGCAGCTTTAGCATTGCCAGTGTAGACTAGCCCAGAATCAAGCCTATGAGTCATTACTAGATGTGTGTTAAATTGATTGAAAAAATTTGAATCAAAGTATCTGACAGATTAGAAATTGTTTAGATAGCCAAATCTACACAATGCAATAATTTTGACACTGGTTTCCTGTGTCTGTGCATGCTATTTGCACCTCCAAGTCATTAGTGATATACAAAATTAAAAGAGGCTCTGAACAAGTACCTGAATTTTATGCCCAATGCTATCTTTAGCACCTAGAAACCATGGTAACTGTGTGCTATGAAGATAAACGTATTTGTAGGGTGGAGGGGTGGGAAATGTAGCCATTGTATCAAATTATTTCTGACAGATTTTTAATTGTGGAGTAATCTTGCCCCAGGAGGATTAGATAAATAATATCACATATAAACATAGCACATACTTAGAATATCTAGGCCAATCTAATTTTTCCAGAGCACTTCACTTCCAAACACTGCTGTGTTCTGCTATCCATTCCTTTCTGGTACTTACGTGGAAAAGTGATTAGACAACCTTTTCTGTCTCCACTTTCATGCTCCTGCACAACTGGCTCCTGACAATCTCGGCTTCATGCCTTTTTTCACAAAGGTTCCTGCATTTGGAACAGTCTCTGCTTGCCTGTGCACAAAGCACCTTGTCCACATCCTTCTTCCACTCTCTTTATACTTACTGCTTTTGCCTACCCTTCCATTGTGCTCTCCCTCTCATTCCTCATCCTTAAGTTATTTGTGTTGTACCTGTAAGTTCCCTGGGGCAGGGCCCTGTCTCATTTTATGTTTATTAGGCTACATGAACTTCTATGGCACTATGTAGGTGTTAGGCCCTGTCTACACTGGCAAGTTTCTGCGCAGTAAAGCAGCTTTCTGCCAAGCCACTTAGTGCACAGAAACTGCGCAGTTGCAGTGAGGAGGGCCACCTGCAGCAGGTAACCCGGGGCGGGGGGCGCGCAGGGGAACCGCTCCCCGCCCCAGCTCACCTCCACCTCCTTCAGCCTGAGTGTGAAGCCGCCACCTGCTTCTCAGCCCTCCCAGGCTTTCCGCTGAACAGCTGATTTGTGGGAATCCCCCTACTCCCCCACAGCTACGCTCCCCCGCCCCTAGGAGCCAGAGGGACCTGCCAGATGCTTCCTGGGAGCTGCCCCAGGTAAGCACCGCCAGGACTCCCCACCTCACCCCCCGGCAGGTGCCTCTGGCTCTTAGGAGCGGGGTGGGGTGGGCACCCACACGAGACCCTCCTGCCTGGTTCTGGGGGCAGTCAGGGGACAGGGGTGGGGGGTGCGTGGGGCAAGGGTCCTGGGGGGGCATCAAGGAACGCGGGGGGTTGGATGGGGCAGGTGTCCTGGGGGGTGGGGGTGGGCAACGACCCCCTCGTGGGGTGAGGAGGGAACCCATTGTTAAGATTTTGGCAGCTCATCACTGGGCGTAGAGCTTTCTGCACCGGGGCTACAGCGCCGTGGTGCCAGTGTAGACTCCCTGGCCAATTACAGCGCTGCAAATGGCCTCCAGGAGGTGTCCCACAATGCCTGTTCTCACCTCTCTGGTCATTAGTTTGAACTCTACTGCCCTGCCCTCAGGTGAGCAACCGTCATCCCCACCCCATACCTTCCTTTGGAATTTTGAAAGTCCCCTTCCTGTTTGCTCGGTGATGTGTGCAGTGGTCTCAGGGTATCTTTCCAGGTGGCCATGCGTGCTCCATGCACCAGGCGAGCCCCCGCTTGGAGAAATGCCGAGCTGCTGGACCTCATTGGCATTTGGGGAGAGGGGGCTGTCCAGTTCCAACTGCGCTCCAGCCATAGGAATTATGATACGTACGGACAGATTTCACGATGCATGACAGAAAGGAGTCATGACCGGGACATGTTGCAGTGTAGGCTGAAAGTGAAAGAGCTGCAGAACACCTACCACAAGGCATGGGAGGCAAACTGCTGCGCCCATGAGCTGTCGGTTCTACACGGAGCTGGACGCGATATTCGGCAGCGACCCCACCTCCATTGCGAAGACCACAATGGATACTTCGGTAGCTCGTGTGCCAGTTGAGAGTGGATCGAGCCAGGAGGAGGAAATCTTGGACGAGGAGCGGGAGGGGGACCCAGAGGCAGAGGATGACTCGGAGGCCAGAGATGCATGCAGCCAGGAGCTCTTTTCTACCCTGGAGGAGGCTAGTCAATCACAGATGTCGGATCTTGGCGAAGCGCAAACAGGAGAGGAGGCCCCTGGTAAGTGGATTTGATTTTGGGACTCGCCAAAGCAAGTTGTTGGGGCAGGAGGGTTGCAGAAAGCAGGCTTGTCTCCCACTGCATGCCTAGGCTGAGCGGCGGAACAGGCTGTTGATTGACTCCCTCACTTCACAGGGATCTTCCTCGGAGATCTCCAGGAAACTCTCATGGAAAAACCGGGCAATCCGCTGCCACAGGTTCTTCAGTACAGCATAATTTTAACTCCCTTTGACTTTGGTAAAGTAGGTATAAGTAGCTCTATGGGAGCCTAAATTGGCATAAGAGGGCCCTAATTTATAAATCACCTTTGAATCTGGCCTTGTGAGTCCAAGTAGTCTGTGTAAGCCTAGGAGTTTAAAATGGACAATGAGGAACCTAGATGATCTTGTATATTTCGCCAACTCAGATATGCCTGGACTTGCTTAGACTTATTTATACACACCTCTAAATTTGGCCCTTAGACGTTAAGAAACTATATTTTCCTTTCAAATTCCTGGTGTGGTGAATCACAACCTAACTTACAGGTGTAATAAAATCATGAAAACAGTTTACAGCTGAAAAACCTAATTTTAAAGTCAGCATGAAAATCCTGGAAAGGATGGCTCAATTCTCTTTTTAGTCAGCGTGAATCAGGGGAAATGCCACTGAAATCAGCAGTTACACAAATGTAGCACTGGTGTAAGGAAAAGGAGCATCAGGCCCGACACATTTCACCTTTGTATTTTTCTGAGAAACTTTCTCTTTTGGAAGAAGAGGAAAGACATGCTGGGCAACCAAATGAGCACAATCAACCTCTTTGCTGTTCTCTTGTTATTTGTGAAATTATTTCTTTGATACAGGCTTTCTGGTTGCACAGTATTTCCTACTTGAACATTTATCACACTTCATATAATTTAGAACAACAAATGAAGACTAAAGATGGACCAAGAAAGACAGTCCAACAAGAAATCTGAAGCCTTTGGATACACCCAATATGCTACTTATGTATAAGAACATAGGAACTGACATACCTGTTTAGACCAGTACTCCATCTAATCCAATATCCTGTCTCTGACAGGCACAGCAGCTTACAGATGCTGTAGAGGAAGGTGCAATAAGAGCAGTGGCTCTCAACCTTTCCAAACTACTGTACCTCTTTCAGGAGTCTGATTTGTCTTGCATACCCCAGGTTTCACTTCTCTGAAAAACTACTTGCTTACCAAATCAAACCTAATAATATAAAAGCATCACAGCACACTGTTACTGAAAAATTGCTTACTTTCTCATTTTTATTATATAATTATAAAATAAAGCAATTGGAATATAAATATTGTACTTACATTTCAGTATATAGTGTATAGAGCAGTATAAACAAGTCATTCTCTATATAAAATTTTAGTTTGTACTGACTTTGCTAGTGCTTTTTTTATGTAGTGTGACGGGGCAAGGCCAGATGGCTATAGAAAAGTAGTGGGAGATAGATATATTAGCTCCAGGCTAAACAAATCCCTGGTACCAGGTTAAGTGAAATGGAAGCTGCTCCAGGTCAATTAAGACGCCTGGGGCCAATTAAGAACTTTCCAGAAAGCAGGGAGAAGGCTAGGTTGATTGGGACACCTGAAGCCAATCAGGGGTGGGTTGAAACTAGTTAAAAGCCTCTCAGCCAGTCAGGTGGGTGTGCATGTCAGGAGCTGTGGGAGGAAGTTGTGCTGTTGGAGAGGCTGAGTAGTACACATCATATCAGGCACAAGGAAGGCGGTGCTGAGGTAAGGGTGAAGAGGAGCTTGAGGAATTGAGGGCTGCTGTGGGAGAAGTAGCCCAGGGAATTGTACATGTCATGTTTCTAAAAGGTCAGCTACCATAGCTGATACTATTAGGGTCCCTGGGCTGGAGCCTGGAGTAGAGGGTGGGCCCAGGCTCCCCTCTCCCCCACCTTTGTCCCTTGATTAATCACTGACACTGGGAGACAACAGAGACTGTGCAAGGAAGGATAACTTCTCCTCACCTCCCTTGCTGGCGTATGATGAAAATGGCTCAGTAGACTGTGACCTTTGTCTCTAGAGAAAGAAGGGTTACGTGGAGGGTCAGACTGAGCCTCTGAGGCTAGCGAAATCTGCCAGGAAATGCAGGACCCATGGAGGCAAGGGCAGAGCTTTGTCACAGTAGCCTGTTGTAAAACTAGGCAAATGACCTCTGTGTACACCCAGGGGTACGCATCCCTGGTTGAGAACCACTGCTATAGATGACAATTATGAACCATCTGTCCCTAGGGGAAGTTTTTTTCTAATCCATATTAGTTAGTGGTTGGGTTTTTATAATGTAAAGCATGAAAGTTTATATCCCTTGATAGGATTAAAAAATTATCTAATAAAACTCTGGATGTTCTCACTATCCACATAAAAATCTAGGGTGAAATCCTGACCCTACTGAAGTCAAGTGGAGTTTTGCCATTGACTTCACTGGGGTCAGGATTTCATCCCCAATCCTTTTTTGGAATCCTACCTATCCTACCTCAGTGATACCTGTTGATAATAACTTTTATGGATGAATTTTGCATTGTGTAACAATGTATTTCCTTTTATCAGTTTTAAATGTGTATCTTGAATCATGAAAAAAGGTTAATAAGAGCACCCTATTTACTCTTTTTTGGGCTATTCTCTAAGGCTCTGTCTACACTATGAGCCAGGGGTGTGATTCCCGGTTTGTGTACACACACTTGTATGAACTCGACGAGAGTAGCGTGAAGATAAACAGTCGTGTAGCCGTGGTAGCACAGGCAGCAACAGTGGTGACATGGCTTAGCTGCCCAGCGTACAAACCCACGGAAGCACAGGGGAACTTACCCAGCACAGCTAAGCCATGCGGCCGCGGCCTGGGTTGCTTGGCTACACTGATTTATGCTAATGCTACTCTCAATGAGCTCGTGTGAGTGCATACGTGAGCTGGGAACCCTACTCGGAGCTTGTAGTGCAGACATAGCGTAAATGAAACAATTACAATATTTTCAGTTTGCCGTGGTACGAAGTCTTTCCAGACAGACCTCAAATCATTTTCACCACCTATTTCTGAATCCCTTTCTAGTTCTGCTATGTCTTTTATTGAAATAGAGTGACCAGACTCAAGCACAGTATTCCAGGTGAGAGCGTCCCATCATTTTATATAATGACTGAATAACATTTGGTGGTATGTTTATCCCATTTCTTACATACCCTACCATTGTTTGCATTTTGCCTGCTGCTGCACGCTGAGGGTTTCATTGAGCTGTGCACAGTGGCGTTCAGGTCATTTTTCTGAGTGGCTACAGTTCATTTAAAAATCAAACCAGCAATGCATATGAATAGATCAGGTTTTTTCCTTCCAGTGTGCATTTCCTCACATTTGTCAACAATGCATTTCTTCTGCCACCGTGCTTGCCATTCACATAGGGCCTGATCCAAAGTTCATTGAACTCAGTGGCAAGATTCTGACTGACCTCGAGTCTGATCATGCACTCACTTTTTATGAAAAAAGAAAAGGAGGACTTGTGGCACCTTAGAGACTAACAAATTCATTTGAGCATGAGCTTTCATGGGCTACAGCTCACTGCATCGAATGTATCCGATGAAGTGAGCTGTAGCTCACAAAAGCTTATGCTCAAATAAATTTGTTAGTCTCTAAGGTGCCACAAGTACTCTTTTTTTCTTTTTGCGAATACAGGCTAACATGGCTGCTGCTCTGAAACCTGTCACTTTTTATGGTTGTTAATGACCAAAAATGGTGCAACACAGTGAAGAATAAAGCCCCAATCCTCTTTGCTTTAAAGCATTTTTTTCTGACCCCACCTAAGGAAGTATAACCCTCCACTGAGGAAGGTTGATCCAGTGGTTGGGTCACTAGTTTGGTCTTGGAGACCTGGGTTTGAGTCTCTGCTCTGCAATGGATTTCCTGTGTGACCTTGGGTAAGTCACTTACCTCTCTATGCCTCAGTCCCCATCTGTATAATGAGAATAACAGCACTGCCCTACCTCACAGTGTTGTTGTGAGGCTAAATACATTAAAGTCTGGGGGCAGGGCACTGAGATACTATAGTGATGGAAGCCATGTAAGTATCTTAGAGAGTGTTGGGATTTGCTTGTTCTTCTTTACATTGTGCTTGTTGACTATAAAGCTGTGAAAAGCCAAGTTTTCAACATAATGAGAAATTCACAGACTTTTAGGAAAATGTGTCAGACATTCGACTTTAACAAATTTGGCATCATCCCATTTTTTCCCCTGGTTTGGCAGCGGGGGAGATTTTTCATACACATTTAGCTGCAACGATTGCTTTGTTGATGGCTATTCTGATGAACTATAATTGTAATACGTATGATGAATGTAGAGGTTTTTGTTTTTGTTTTGTTTTTAGTATTCAGAAATAAAGTTAGCAAAGAGGAGACAATTTATTAGCAATTATCTTTCCTGAAGGATAATGTTTGGCTACTTTGTCAACAAGCCAATATTGATGATCTGAAAAAAAGAGATTCATGTGTGCTTCTGCTTTTCTGCTCCCTCACTGTACAGAAATAGCAACAATATCTAAGCAGGCACATAGTGATCTGCACTGCTACAAAATAACGAGCTGTGCCACATACAAGCATACAAACAAAATGAAGAGTATAGACATTTTAAAAGCTAGACAAGAGATAAGATTGCATTTGACTAAAATGAAAAATATTATCTTTCAGGCACTAATATATAGTGCAAAAAAGAAATAGGAAATGTTACAAAGACATTTGATTTTAGAATTAAAGATATTTTTGAAATTACTGAAGAACATGTTTTTGGATGGTGAGTTTTTCAGCTACTTTGGTATAAAGGACCCGGAATAAATTTTTAAAAGCTATGTAGTCATGCAATGACAGATATTTCTGGGTATTAGCAGCTTGCCTCGGGAAGCTTTAAAAGTACAAAATGAATGACTTTTGCTACTTGAGAAGTACAAGAATGTCCTAGAAATCCAGTGACTGACTAGATTGTCTCATTGCTTTATAAAATATAATTTAAACAATGAAGATGAGGATAACCACTCATACAGTTGGGGCCCTACGTGAATGGCAAGTACAGTGGCAGATGAAATATATTGATCTAGAAGGTTAGTAAGTTTAATCTGAATTTTGTATCAATTTTTGAATCAATTCATAGATTTTAAAAGTATGTCTACACAGCCAAATAAAAATTAAAGACCCAGTGGCAGCAAGGCTCGGAGCCTGAATCAACTGACTCAGGTTCATAGGGCTAAAAATAGCATTGTAGACGTTCAGGCTCAGGCTGGAGCCCAGGCTCAGATACCCATGGACGGTCGGAGAGCCTGGGCTCCAGCGCTAGTGGAAAAGTCAATACTGCTATTTTTAGTCCCATAGTGAGAGCCTCTCAAGCCCGAGTCAGTTGACCCAGGCTCTGAGACTTACTGCTGCCTTGTTTTCCCCCAGTGTAGACGCACCCTAGATCACCTAGACAGACCTGAATAATGCTGGCCACAGAATGTAATCTAGTCACTCCTGTGTTGAGCCCAATATGTTATATTTCACTAAAGCATAACTTCTAGGTAGGAATTCAGTCTTCATGTGAAGACTTCAAGAGATGAAAAATCCACCATTTCTCTTGGTAGTTTGCTGTAATGGTTAATTGCCCTCACTGTTAAAAATGTGTATCTTATTTCTAGTTTGAATTTGTGTGTGTGTGTGTTTTCAAGTATGTCTTTTTTAATTATGAACAAATTAATCACCAGATTTATAGAGCAAATAAGGATTTTTGGTAGATTTTCATTAACTAATTCATCCACAGCAGTGGCATAAAACTATACATTAATCAAGGGGCACAGCCTTTTTAGATGTAGATTGGCATAATCTCCCATCTGGCCCACAATATCCAAAATGAACCGATTACCTGTTACACGCCATTATTAATCCAAGCAACAGAGTTCAGATGCTTCAGACCCATCCCATCATTTACAGTCTGTAAAGATGCTATGATACACTGTTGTGACAAGTGTTTGTTAGAAATCACTTTGTGCTAATTGATCTTTTTCTGACAACCTTTAGCAGCTATGTTTTAGGAGTCAGGACTGCAATTTCCACCACTTTGGTCCTCAAGATAACAACACAGCTGACTTTTGAAAAGGAACCTAAAGCATTTGAGCTATCACACAATTATAGGAAGAATCATTTTAAAACAGGATATCCAAAATTTTAACTGAAACAAAGGGAAACATTTATCAAAGCAACGTACACCACCACCAACAGCTGCATTCTTCTGCATCATTAGTAAATTTAATTTTGTTTTGTTTATAGTGTGTGAATAGATGCCATTATCATTCAAAATCATCAATGCAAGCAATTTTCTTTCTCTCCAAGCACGCCTTCTTCCTCGCATAATGATGTCTAATGAATTGTGGTATTCTGCATCTGCAGTAATCATGACTTCATCCTTTGTCTTTAATCATTGCACGCCAAGCCATTTTTGCTATGCTTTTGAAGGTATGGTCAGCAGCTCCATGGGGACAGGAAGCCAGGGTGGCAGCAGGTGCAATAACAGTTGCTCCCATCAATGGCCGTGAAAATTCTGAAAGGGGCAAAATGTAATAAGGTGAAACGCAGTGCTCAATATGCAATACACTTACGCCTCTGTGAAGTAAACCTTGGTGTTAATTAAAGAGTTGGGTCTGTGTTTATAACTTTCATGTTTACGCAAAGTCCACTTATTCCTATTGGTCTGTGTGTTGTACCAATAAAATAAAAACCAGCAGGATCTTATTAAAGGGAAAAAGGCAAAATACCACATTTATTGTGAATACAGAAAGAATCATAGTAAGCAGTTAGTTATAGTTATAACATTCCATTCAATCTCAAATTTATTCTCACATTCATTCATTCATTCATACACACACACACACACACACACAGGTTCTGCAAGGTTGTTATCATAGTTACCAGCCTTAGAGTTGCTCATGCCAAGCCACTGGCCAGGTGGCCTGGACATGAGGAGGGAGCAGGGCCTTGTCAGATGCTCATCTGATGCTCCTGGAAGTTGGTTTGCAGAATCAGACCCCAAAGTTCTCACTTTTTAGAGTCTATTTTTATAGGAATTTCTTCCTATGCCAGTCTATGGGAATTGCTTCATCATGCTGTTGCTGAATCAATCAGCAGATAGCACATTCCTGATGGCTCCAAGATGTTATCTTGTTCTTTGGTTCTCCCATCCTTGAGGCTGTTGGGTGGATTCCAGTCTGCCCACCGGGGGGGGGGGGTCCTCTGATTATTTCCACTTGACGCCTTCTTCAGCCGATGGACACTGGATTCTTAGGCTGGCACCTCCCTGATCATTCAGTTATTATCCACACCAAGCATCCATCCACATACATCCTCTATCTCTATTTTAATCACAATGGTTAATACAACAAAAGGGCGGGGAGTCTCTGGGTGCTGTTTCTGTTGTTAGAGTATTGCTTTGAGTCTCTCTCTGTGAATTGCTTTGAGAACAGACTCTGTCTTAGAATGTACTAACACAATTAGCAGCTTGCAAGTTTCACACATAGAGGGAGAGAAAGTACCAAAAACCAAGAGACCTCTTAATTAGTAATACCCTGGAATTTAAACTCTGGGGAATCAAACTCATTTGTGATTTTAATACAGAACTTCTTTAATATGATCCAACATAATCCCCCTTTTGACACTAAGATTTATAATCGTCAGTGTCACTTTCTATGTAGCCTATTCAAGAGAAAGTACTGTGAGGCAATTTGAGTTTGTGATTCCAATTCATGCCACATACATGATCCTAGTGATGTATCTTTACTACAAGGTTCTGGGGCAACAGGCAAGGTGAGGCACACCCACTTTTGAGGAGTCCATTCGGTACAACCTCTAGTGTCCAATAGCTTCCCTCCCTCCCCAGCCCACTGGCTCAAGGTCCAGGGTAGCCAAAAGGATCCCATGTGTAATATGGGGAGTGGGTTAACCTTCAATACCTTTGCCTCCAGGGACTGTTGGTGTGCAATTTTGACAACAATTTCTCCCATTAACAAGTCTGGTTTACAATACTGGAAACATATTGCATCCATTCATATTGATAAGTGTCAAACAATGATCTCTTTTTTAACAAATGCATCAAACCCTTAATATTTCCCAATATGACCCAGAACATTTTGTGTTCCAAAGTAGCTAGTGCAAGTATCTGCATTTCAGTGCATCCCATAGCTATGGCTGTGTAGTTTCCTATTTCTAATATTTTTTTTCTTATGGATAAGCCATGTGGTAGTATTAAGCCATTACTAAAGATTCCATTGGCCTTTTAGGTTACCCAGACCAATTTGGACCAAGTCTACATTGGCATGTACTTGTTTTTGTATCAGGCTGTCCTGTAGCTGGGACAGAAAGCTTAATTTATTTTTAAGTTCCTGCAGGTCTTCAGTATTTTTTTTTTTTAAACACACAACAGTGCTAGCAACAACACAAAACACAAGACAAAACATAGAACACAGAACACAATTTCTATTGTGACAGTAGATTCATGGTATTGGGTTGCTTTTCAGCTGGCAGCTTTTCCTGATTTTCTGAAAGACAAAAAGAACATGTTTCTACCCCTTTTGGGGTGGCAGATTATTGCTTAAAATATTTCTTTTACAAATACCCTTGCTGATTGCAGGCAAAACAGAGAAATTGCCCCCATATTTTCCTGTTTTTGTTCTATAGGCAGGCCAGGTTTCAATGGCTTTTATCTTTTAAGGGTTATGGGGAAATTATCCCACTGTTTAGTCATTAAATCCCTGAGTTTTCCTTCTTATACAGTAGACCAAGTTTATAATGTTTTTCCTGCTGTGTTAAGCTTTAAGTTTTATTTACAGGTAATAACTGAGAAGCATCATTACCATACGACCTTAAAGGATTTTTCCAAAAATCATACACACTATACGTTGTTACAGGGATACTTATTATCATTACATTTATTAAAATTATCTTGTTATCCCATGCCTTTTATTTAGACAATTTGTTTGCTGACCAGGTATGTCCTTTATCTGCAGCTCCTTTGTGCTGCTAGTTCTTTCCTTCCTTTATCATTTAGGTAATTTGCATTTTCACAGAAACTTCCTGCTTTTGGATTTAAAGCCATCAGCAGCTCAGAGACTCTATCTTAAAAGGGACACAATCAACTTGCACCAGAGTTTTGATTACTTTTAACTTCTGCTTCCAAAACACACAGCAATCTGAAAAAGAAAACCCAACCTATTGTGGCTCCCTTTGGAGCCCTAATAGCATTTTAATTAAGTAGCATGGTATGTTTGCATTTCTTTTGCCCCTTCTACAATATACCCTGCACATGTTCTGGGGCAAATGCACATTCCTTCCATAGTTTAACTTCTATAACATTATCCAGATCCATTTTTACATAAGGTGTCACTATTTCTTTTTTTTTGCTTACAGAGTTTTCATGTACCTTTATCAAAGTGACAGTCTGATTACTCAGAGCCATTTTAAGACTCAGTGTTTCTAACATTGCTTCTTTTTGTTTTGTGCACCTCACCCCTGCTGTTGCTTCAGAGAGGCACTGTCTTTTTTTAATTTTTTTTTTTTTACTACAACTCTCATCTGCTATTTTGTTACAAAAACAAACAAACAAAAAACAAACAAAAAGAATCCAATTTTTTTTTTTATATTCTCCTGATTTTGACTGCCCTGCTGCAGCCACAACTTAAACACATTTTAAATTTTGTAAAGCATTGAGTTACCTTTTAAGGGTTAAATGCCAAATCCCAAAGCCAAACAACACTAATTACCTGTGTCTAGCAAAAAGGTCTGTCAGTTTTGCAACTTTGAATTAAAGAGTCAAATGGATTTTTAGTGGCATTATTTAAAACAAAAACAAAACTAACTGGTCCTTAGAACTTTACATATTTACACACACACAGACAGATACATACACATTTTCTTTTCCTTAACATCCCTTCCACACTGCTCTGTTTTTTACATCTTTACATTCCCTTTATACATTTGAGGCAGTTAAGTTCCAATAGAACCCTCTTATGTTCTTTTAGCAAATTTGACTAAATTGTCCAGTCAAATGATTTTAATCAGATAGTTTATTTTTGCCTGGCTAATTTACAGACATTCCTTTGGAAAAGGGCCCATTTTTCTTTCAGAATGGCTGCAAAGAAACCAAGAATGCTCTAACACTTTTCCTTTTAACATTTTTGGTTAAAAGTTGTTTGGGTGAAATACAAAGTTTAACTGCTTAATTCCCTCCAGCCTCTGCAGAGTTAACTTTTTTTTTTTTTTTACTCTCTTTTCTCTTTGTAATTATGCCTGGGGGTGCCGTACATAGGACCTTCTCCCCCTTTACCTGCCTCCCTCCAGCCTCTGCAGAGTTAACTTTTTCACTCTTTTTGTATTCCTGGAGTGCCTCTTTCACTATTTTCAGCTGGCTTTGGATATTTGTAGCCAGCACCTTCCAATTGTCTGCTCCCTTTTCCATTTGTGCCTTTTCCTCTTTACATGAAGACAAGCGGAGGGAAGAATCCTTACATGCCTCCCACAACAACCAAATTGCTGCTGCATCTCTTTTGGCAGCACTAGAAGGTTTGTACATGAGGATATACTGAGCCAATCTATCCTCTAAGTCCGAAATAGTGCAGACATCAGCTAGGGCTTGTTTAGTCCAAGGACTGTGCCCACATTTTTGAAGGATTTGTTTAAAAGGTGTAATTTCTTTAACAAAAGGTAAGGTTGGAGTTCCTTCTGACTCCATTCCTCCCTCTGGTACTGGCTTACCCTGTTTTCTTTTAAACATCTTAACATGGATATTTCAATCTCTTTGTCACTGCTGGTATTACTTAGCAAGTGACCCAGCCTAGATTCTGAAATCATAGCTTAATCTATGCGTTTTTCCCCTGCTACCTTCCCGGAGGCCAGCAGGTCCCCTGCTACCTTCCCAGAGGCCAGCAGGTCCAGTTAACCTATTTCTCCCTGCTACCTTCTCGGAGGCCAGCAGGTCCGGTTAACCTGTTTCTCCCTGCTACCTTCTCGGAGGCCAGCAGGTCCGGTTAACCTGTTCTTCCCTGCTACCTTCTCGGAGGCCAGCAGGTCCCCTGCTACCTTCTCGGAGGCCAGCAGGTCTGGTTTAATCTGTTTTCCCTACTACCTTCTCGGAGGCCAGCAGGTCCCCTGCTACCTTCTCGGAGGCCAGCAGGTCTGGTTTAATCTGTTTTTCCTGCTACCTTCTCGGAGGCCAGCAGGTCCCCTGCTACCTTCTCGGAGGCGAGCAGGTCTGGTTTAATCTGTTTTCCCTACTACCTTCTCGGAGGCCAGCAGGTCTGGTTTAATCTGTTTTCCCTACTACCTTCTCGGAGGCCAGCAGGTCTGGTTTAATCTGTTTTTCCTGCTACCTTCTCGGAGGCCAGCAGGTCTGGTTTAATCTGTTTTTCCTGCTACCTTCTCGGAGGCCAGCAGGTCCCCTGCTACCTTCTCGGAGGCCAGCAGGTCTGGTTTAATCTGTTTTTCCTGCTACCTTCTCGGAGGCCAGCAGGTCCCCTGCTACCTTCTCGGAGGCCAGCAGGTCTGGTTAACCTAATAGAAATGCCTAGCTCACTAGAGCTGGCGGTGTGCACACCAATATTTACAATAACTGAGGTTTTTTACCAATATTCCCCCTTTCGCAATTCTCCACCAAAATGTTGTACCAATAAAATAAAAACCAGCAGGATCTTATTAAAGGGAAAAAGGCAAAATACCACATTTATTGTGAATACAGAAAGAATCATAGTAAGCAGTTAGTTATAGTTATAACATTCCATTCAATCTCAAATTTATTCTCACATTCATTCATTCATTCATTCATACACACACACACACACACAGGTTCTGCAAGGTTGTTATCATAGTTACCAGCCTTAGAGTTGCTCATGCCAAGCCACTGGCCAGGTGGCCTGGACATGAGGAGGGAGCAGGGCCTTGTCAGATGCTCATCTGATGCTCCTGGAAGTTGGTTTGCAGAATCAGACCCCAAAGTTCTCACTTTTTAGAGTCTATTTTTATAGGAATTTCTTCCTATGCCAGTCTATGGGAATTGCTTCATCATGCTGTTGCTGAATCAATCAGCAGATAGCACATTCCTGATGGCTCCAAGATGTTATCTTGTTCTTTGGTTCTCCCATCCTTGAGGCTGTTGGGTGGATTCCAGTCTGCCCACCGGGGGGGGGGGGGGTCCTCTGATTATTTCCACTTGACGCCTTCTTCAGCCGATGGACACTGGATTCTTAGGCTGGCACCTCCCTGATCATTCAGTTATTATCCACACCAAGCATCCATCCACATACATCCTCTATCTCTATTTTAATCACAATGGTTAATACAACAAAAGGGCGGGGAGTCTCTGGGTGCTGTTTCTGTTGTTAGAGTATTGCTTTGAGTCTCTCTCTCTGTGAATTGCTTTGAGAACAGACTCTGTCTTGGAATGTACTAACACAATTAGCAGCTTGCAAGTTTCACACATAGAGGGAGAGAAACAGTACCAAAAACCAAGAGACCTCTTAATTAGTAATACCCTGGAATTTAAACTCTGGGGAATCAAACTCATTTGTGATTTTAATACAGAACTTCTTTAATATGATCCAACATGTGTGGTGTATATTCAATGTAAATTGTAACATCTGTTTGAAAATCCGCCTGTCTGCTATTTTGCCTGTTACACTGCTTTTCTCAATATAGAGAGACCAAAAATTATGTTCTCACTTATATTACTACAATAGCATTGAAGACAATCAGATAGCCATTTGTAATCTCATGGGTGTATTCCCCTCCTAGATTACTGACCAGGACTTTGGAGCATCCGAAGAAGAGACTGCCTCCAGATACCCTTCTGAGGTTTTACCCCAGCTTAGTGATAGTAGTTGGGAGGCATAGTATTTTGAGAACACTTATGAGGTTCGTAGAACTTGTGCATAAGTCCCACTTCAGATCTCAAAATAAGGTTTATGTGGTGCGTAGACCGTGATCAGGTCCTTTGCACGAAATTCATTCTTGTGCAGTTATGTACCTGACTATTAAGTCTCAGTATCTCCTTGATTTAAAGAGTTCCCATTAACCTGAGATAAAACATGGCTGAGGATTTGGCCCAATATATGTATAATAATGAATACATTAAATGAAAAATCCTTGTATTGGGCCTGATTCTGCTTCCATTTAAACACTGTCTTCACTGGGAAAAGGACAGGGCCTGTTAGGTAGGAATCCAAAACATGTCTGGAGAAGTGACTGGAAACAGAATCCTTAGTGTTAACTTTTGTGAGCACAAAGACTGGAATTTGTCACAAGTTGATTTACTTCGAGGGCAACCTACAAAGGTTGATAAAATGAAACTTGTACTTTGGAGAATGTAGGGATTTAGCAATACTAGGTGTGTATGTGGTGTGTGGGAATTAAACGCCCAGCAGGTAAAGGAATAAGAATCTTTGAAGCTATTTAGGGTGCCATAAAGATTGTGGGAGTTGTAACCAATTCATTTATTTTTTTCATCCATTTATCTTTGTATATAATGTGATTTTATGGTCAATTTATATGCTAGTTCATGTATAATCAATGTATGCTAAATGGATTTAAATTGTAGGATTATAGAAGTATAGGATTGATATCTCAGAATGATGAGTGTAGTATGTATATAAGTAAAGCATGGCTGAAATGCAAGGCCTAAAGGCCGAGACTGAGACCTGTAAAATTTTAGCTTAGCCATACTAGGACATAGGCTTAAGAATGCTTAGCATGAGTGAGTGACCTAGGCCTTGGGGGTGGGAGGGACTGTGGCAGAGCTCTTGGCGCTGGCTGGACCTCTGAGCCCAGAACCTCTTCCCCCACAGACCTGCCCCTCACTCGCTACTTCCCTCCCTCTCCCTCCGCTGCGGCCCCAAGAGCAGAAAATCTCTGTGCTCCTGCTGTTCTTCCAGCCCCAGTCCTGTGGCAGGGGGAGATTTCTTCCGGGCCCCCAAATCCACCATTCCCCGCACCACCACTGGCGGCACGAGGTTTGGGGTGGTTTAGCCTCCCCCAACCTCCATTATGTGCCACCCATGAGTATGATTCCATCTTTGGTATATATGTATGTGTGCACACACACACTTGGATGAGGGGAAACTGGTCTAGAGAAGTCTCAAATGTGAATCTACAGAATGTTTCATTAAAAATAATTGACTTTGACCTTTAGAGAGAATGAAATTATACAGGTTCACAAGCGTTTAATTGTGTTTCTTCACTAAATTCAATTTACTTGGGCTTATGACTTAAGTTTTGTACAGCTGCAAAAGACAGATGAAAGGCCAGCCATGAGGAATGTTGGTTATGTTTAACACATTAATTAACCATAATGTGAAGTTATATTAAACCTTTCAGCCACAGACCTCAACGTGCTTTGCAAACAAATTAATGACACTTGTGCAGTAGGTAAGTATTATTATCCCCATTTTAGAGATGGGGAAACTGAGACAGGAAGTGGTTAAATGACTTGCCCTGTGGTCACAAATTAAGTTGGTGGCTGAGCCAGGAATAGAACACTGAATTCCTGCATGTCTCATGTTTCAGCCCCAAAGTCATTCTCTTTTTAGTTTCTTTGTCATTCCTGCATTTGTATGGTTTCTGCTCCTCCCTGGATAGATACTACATCTCTTCCTGCTTGTCTTGGCTCTCCCTTCAAACATACTTGCTGTAGGTAGACTTCTTCAGCTTGCCAAGCATTATTTTACATTTAGCAGTAAAAGCTGTTAGCTGATAAAACTGTTCAGTCTTTTAATCTTTTTTTATGCTTTCAGGTTGTCTCATCACATGAGGAAGGGAGAAAGAGAGGATGTCATAAATATAAAGGGAAGGGTAAACCCCTTTGAAATCCCTCCTGGCCAGGGGAAAGCTCCTCTCACCTGTAAAGGGTTAAGAAGCTAAAGGTAACCTCGCTGGCACCTGACCAAAATGACCAATGAGGAGACAAGATACTTTCAAAAGCTGGGAGGAGGGAGAGAAACAAAGGGTCTGTGTGTCTGTCTATATGTTGGTTTCTGCCGGGGATAGACCAGGAATGGAGTCTTAGAACTTTTTAGTAAGTAATCTAGCTAGGTATGTGTTAGATTATGATTTCTTTAAATGGCTGAGAAAAGAATTGTGCTGAATAGAATAACTATTTCTGTCTGTGTGTCTTTTTCGTAACTTAAGGTTTTGCCTAGAGGGGTTCTCTATGTTTTTGAATCTAATTACCCTGTAAGATATCTACCATCCTGATTTTACAGGGGGGATTTCTTTATTTCTATTTACTTCTATTTTTATTAAAAGTCTTCTTGTAAGAAAACTGAATGCTTTTTCATTGTTCTCAGATCCAAGGGTTTGGGTCTGTGGTCACCTATGCAAATTGGTGAGGCTTTTTATCCAACATTTCCCAGGAAAGGGGAGGTGCAAGTGTTGGGAGGATTGTTCATTGTTCTTAAGATCCAAGGGTCTGGGTCTGTAGTCACCTAGGCAAATTGGTGAGGCTTTTTACCAAACCTCGTCCAGGAAGTGGGGTGCAAGGTTTTGGGAAGTATTTTGGGGGGAAAGACGTGTCCAAACAGCTCTTCCCCAGTAACCAGTATTAGTTTGGTGGTGGTAGCGGCCAATCCAAAGACAAAGGGTGGAATATTTTGTACCTTGGGGAAGTTTTGACCTAAGCTGGTAAAGATAAGCTTAGGAGGTTTTTCATGCAGGTCCCCACATCTGTACCCTAGAGTTTAGAGTGGGGGAGGAACCTTGACAGAGGACATTGTGTCAAGGCAGCTGTATGAAAAATAGGACATGCTCTCCACTGAGCTGTCTGATAATATATCAGGAAAAAATCATTAATGTTTGCTGGATTCTCTTTGAATTACAGATAAAATTAAGCAAAACTTATTTGTTTTGTTCAGGTAGAAACATTCGATTATTTTGGAGGTGGCTTGCAATTTTGGGGTCAGATCCTCAGCTGGGGAGCTGGGCGGGCACAGCCTGTCGGCTGCCCGTAGGCTCCTGGCTACAGAGGCTCCTGGGAGCCATCCAAACTCCAAGCGTGGAGCTCACAGTCGGGACCCTGGCTGCAGCAGGGAACAGGATGCCAAAAGCCTGGGGGGCAGCCAGGCTCCCAACAGGGAGCTCCGAGCCCATGCTCTCAGCCCTACACATTGCCTCTCTTAAGACGATGGAAATGCTCCTAAGGAGGATGTGCACCACCGACAGAAGGAGGGTAGTGTGGACATGAACCACCGCAGTAAGTCCTAGCATAGGTCAACTTACATTTCTATTGTAGGTTTCAGAGTCTGTACGTAAAAGAATAAATGGACACAAATCAGATGTCAAGAATTATAACATTCATAAACCAGTCGGAGAACACTTCAATCTCTCTGGTCACGTGATTACAGACATGAAAGTTGCGATATTACAACAAAAAAACTTCAAATCCAGACTCCAGCGAGAAAATGTTGAATTGGAATTCATTTGCAAATTGGATACAATTAACTTAGGCTTGAATAGAGACTGGGAGTGGCTAAGTCATTATGCAAGGTAACCTATTTCCCCTTGTTTTTTCCTACCCCCCCCCCAGACGTTCTTGTTAAACCCTGGATTTGTGCTGGAAATGGCCCACCTTGATTATCATACACATTGTAAGGAGAGGTTTCAGAGTAACAGCCGTGTTAGTCTGTATTTGCAAAAAGAAAAGGAGTACTTGTGGCACTTTAGAGACGAACCAATTTATTTGAGCATAAGCTTTCGTGAGCTACAGCTCACTTCATCGGAGCTCACGAAAGCTCACGAAAGCTTATGCTCAAATAAATTGGTTCGTCTCTAAAGTGCCACAAGTACTTCTTTTTCTTATTGTAAGGAGAGTGGTCACTTTAGATAAGCTATTACCAGCAGGAGAGTGGGTTTGTGTGTGTGTGGGGGGAAAGGGGAGTGAGAAAACCTGGATTTGTGCTGGAAATGGCCCAACTCGATTATCATACACATTGTAAGGAGAGTGATCACTTTAGATAAGCTATTACCAGCAGGAGAGTGGGGTGGGGGGAGATATTTTTTCATGCTTTGTGTGTATAAAAAGATCTTCTACACTTGCCACAGTATGCATCTGATGAAGTGAGCTGTAGCTCCCAAAAGCTTATGCTCAAATAAATTGGTTAGTCTCTAAGGTGCCACAAGTACTCCTTTTCTTATTTCTATTGTAGACATGCACTCATTTGCAGGGAGCAGGAGGGAAGCGAAGTGTTAATGTGTAGCTTCAGAGAGGGGGCAACACTGCTCCTGGGGAGGGAGCTATTACTGGCAGTAATTCTTTGTCAACCGGAAGGTTGGGAACTAGTTCTCTGTCAACTTTTGGGCTTTTCTGAGGTCTGGAGGCTGCATATCGTTCTCCTTTGAGGAGCACGTGGTACCAAGTCTGCCAGGTGAGCCATGCAGTGAATTGCAGTAGTTTTTGTCTCATGCTTGGTGATTTCTCCATGGCAGGGGAATGCTGGGACACATTTGACAGGCCTGTGAACTACTAGGATGACTACTATTTCCAGCATCTGAAACACATTATGATTAAAAGACTTTATTTTTATGTCTGATTTTGTAACCAAGTAGTTTTTAAGTGCAGTGAAACTTGAGTGGGGGGTAGGCAAGGGCAAATCGGACTCCTGAAAGGGGTACAGTAGTCTGAAAAGACTGAGAGCCACTGCTGTAGATCCTGTATTTTTCTGCTGACTAGTTTTTCCTTTAATACAGCCTAAAAAGAAAAAAGATTTTCTGAATTTTTTTCTTAGTCCAAGCTGGGCTTCTTTCCTCTTTCTAAACTTTTTTCTTTTTCAGATTCATGTTGGTTATCTCTTCTCATTCCTGTGATTAAACTTTCCCCATCTCAGTTGAATTCCCCTCTCCCACTTTCTTCCTTCCTTAATACCATCCTCCTTCCTATCTCTATTTTGTAGGATCTTCTCCATCTTTGTTCCTCCATTTGTGCATTCCTTTTTCAGTCCTTTTTTACTCTCAACTTCATTTGATTCTCTAAGCCCCCTTCCTTGTTTTCTCTCTGTCCCTTACTTCACTCTCCCTCTCATTCTGTGTACAACACATGAATACAATTTTGCTCAGTATGTACTGTGGAGATTGAGTTCAAAACCCCCATTCAGTCAGTAAAGCTTCCTTCCCAGGAGAGACATTATTATTTGTGAAACAGGAGACTAGTGTCTGACACATTTCAATGCAGTTGATTTATAATAAAGAAATTATGTTAATAACTGTCACTTTACTGTTTAAATGAAGGAAATATTGTATCAAATCTCACATCATGCTCAGAAATGATGTGTTGTTATAAATGGATGGACAAGCTCCTAAATAGTAATTAAGATTTAGTGTCGCTTCAGACACTCATAATTTGCAAACATAGTTTCTTTTAAAGGCTGATCTTATGAAGAAATGTTTGCCAGAAGTGTGAAATTCTGCCCTTAGAGTCACACACAGCTATTGTTGATTCCAGTATAAGTCACTTGTGTATTTGAGGGCAGAATTTAGTCCTATTTGTTTTAAATCCCACCCCACTAGGTGTCTACATGAAGCAAAGAAACTAGTGCAGGGACATAAAGTGGTTATGAGGGGAAGAAGCTGGCAGTGGGAAAATGGGGAAAGGGCAGTGTGTAGAGAGAAGGTGTTGCATGCATGTTGCACGGTCAAAGCCAAGGCCAATATTCTTTTTGCAATGGGTTTTGTCTAGTGACTGTGAGCGTGACATGGCATAGTTGGGGCTATTTTCATACCATAAAGCACAGATCAGTACCTTGCAGCTTTTTGGAGGTGGAGCAGGATTTAACCACTGCTGAGAGCTCCAGCATGGAAAAGCCCGAATGGAAACACATAAGTGGAATTTCAGATGGACAGAGCTAAGGCAGCTGAACAATTTTAAATATATTGTGCTAAGCAGCTATTTGAAATACATTTTGTTAACAGTGTCTCTCAACTTCCCAGACAGGAGCTGAAAGGGAACAGTGACTGGGGAGTGTTGCCAGCACACCTCGGGTTACCTTTGCCTCATCTGCTCCTTCCTGTAGCATTTTCCAAGTTACATGTGAATTATCTGCCAATACTTATTGAAAAATCCCTGCCTGACCCCTTCATATAGGTAAACTGTCTAAAATGCAAATTCTTCCCCACTCTCCTCTCAAAAAGATACTGTGATTTAAATGACCATGTATCATCTCTTTCCTAATTCTAGGACAGAAAGGGATGATTGTGGTTAGTGTGGCACATTCAGTGATGGTCCTGATATAAATGAGTGAACTTGACCGTGCAGCCTGGTGCCAGTTTCAAAGGGAAGGTTTGGGCTATGCAACCTCTAGATGGAGCTGCTGCTTCCAGGTAGGTTAAACAATACTACAGGCTTCTTCAGTCACTTTGATCGTCCAAGTGCAGGCTGCCCTGTTAAGGAGCTTGTGTCTGAAATTTGGAGTGAAATCCTGGTCCAAAGGAAGTCAATGGGAGTTTTACCATTGACTATGGAGCCAGGGATTTCACTCCTGGACTTCCTGTTTTATAAGTCTTCTTTTGAGGACTTAAATATATTAATTTTAATTTTATAATTGATCAAAATTTCATAGTTAAAATCAAGGTGGATATGCACAGAATATAGTCAAAAGGGTTACAGATGATATACCTTAGAAGAGACTCAGAGCCTGAACCATTATTGGTTTCAGAGTAGCAGCCGTGTTAGTCTGTATTCGCAAAAAGAAAAGGAGGACTTGTGGCACCTTAGAGACTAACAAATTTGTTAGTCAAGGTGCCACAAGTACTCCTTTCCTTTGAACCATTGTTGTTTTCTTTCAGTCTTACACTGGAGCAACTCTTGATTTCAGTGGATCTGCTTTAGCATAAAAGTGATGTAATGCAGTGATGAATCAGGTCCTCATTCTCTTCTGAACATGTAAATTGCTAGCAAGGTTGTGCTGCTGTTGCACAACTAACTGACATTCTAAAAGTGAATGTGAAAAAATAGACTAGTATCGAAATACATTTTTGAACTATGATTAGAAATGCTAGGTGGCCCCCTTGTGGCCATTTTAATTAAAGTGATCCCTCCTTCCCCAAACAAATCCATGATTCTGTAAAACCATTTGAAAAGATCCATTGTTTTTGGTGATAAGATTTTGATATTTGTATTGTGTCATTACACTTGTTAAAGATGTCATGCTGGAAAATATTTGAATAAAAATTATTCATTGTAAAAAAGTACTCCTGTATCCTCTTTATACTACAACAATGGCATTATTTTAAAATGATGTATTTATTGTTAATTTCTAAGGCCCCAATACTATGAAAATTTAAGCACATATGAGTGATTGCACATCTGATTAGTCCCACTGACATTAGGACTGGGAGTGTAAAATTATTCACACGCTTAAGTCTTTGCAGGATCAGAACCAGATATATTTAGTTCTCATAATATTTATATTTATTTTATTACAGGATTATGGTAGAGATTTACAATAAATAGGCATTGCAGCTTTGGTCTTTTTCTTATTGTGAATAGGTCAATTATTGGACTCAACAGGACTAAAAGCTAAGCATGTGAGCAAGTTTTTGCAGGATCGGGGCCATGGTTTTGGTGATATCCATTAAACAATGCGTTTGAGAAAACACATACATGGTAGTAATAAACTTGTAGATATCCAGGCCTACACTAGAAATTTACATCAGTATAGAAAAATCCATGCCCCTGAGCAATGTAGCTATACCGACCTAATCCCACGTGTAGATGCACTAGTTCAATGGAAGAATACTTCTGTTGACCTAGATGGATTACCTATGCCGACAGGAGAATACCTCCCGTTGGTGTATCTACTCTGTATCTAGTACAGAGTATCTAGTATCTGTATCTAGTATCTGTATCTACAGTATCTACTCTGAAGTGGTGCAGCTGCACCACTTGCAGAGTTTTGAGTGTAGACATATCCCCAGGCAGAGGTGATGCATAGGGGGTAGGGATGTAAATAGGGGTTAAAAATAGTTAAACTCCTTAACAGTTAAACAGTTAACCGTTAAGGAGTTCTGCCGGCCCCGTGCCCGGGGTCCTGGCTGTCGGGATCCGGGGCACAGGGCGGCAGTGCAGCCCCAATCGGAGGGCGGCAGTGGAGTTTAATCGTTAAGCATCAGTCTTATCAGTTTTGGTTATCAGTTAGACAGTTAAACCTTTACATCACTAGTAGGGGGGGCATGTGGGGTAAAGTGCATCCCCAGATTGTCCTGCCAGGGGGAAGGGAGAGGGGCTCTGTCCTCCTGCTGCAGCTGTTCCCTGGCATGCTTGCCTCCTATTCCTGGCAGCTGGGCCTGGGCGGGGAGCAGAGGGGGTGGGACCAGGCGCTTCTCATGCCGGCTGCTCTGGGTCGCTGCTCCGTGCAGCACAGCAACTGCCTCCTCTTTTCCAAACCAAACATACCCAGTTCCTTCAGCCTTTGCTCATATGGCTTGCATTCCATCCCTTTTACTCGCCTCTGAATCTTTTCCATCTTTTCTGTACATAGATGACCAAAATTGGACACAGTACTCCAACTGAGGGCAAACCAGTGCCGAGTAGAGCAGTACTATTCCCTCCCATGACTTGCATCCTATGCCTCTGTTAATGCAACCTAAAACCGCATTTGCTTTTTTTGCAACAGCATCGCATTGCTGACTCATGTTGAGCTTGTGATCCACCACAACTCCCAGATCCTTCTCCAGTGCTGCTGCCAAGCAGTTTCCCCCCATTTTGTATTTGTGCGTTTGGTTTTTCTTCCCTAAGTGTAGCACCTTACATTTGTCTTTGTTAAATTTCATTTTGTTGTCTATAGCCCAGTTCTCCAATTTATCAAGATCCCATTGAATTTTAGCTCTATTTTTCAAAGGGTTGGCAACCCCCAACGCCCCAATCCAGCTTTGTGTCATCTGCAAGCTTGATCAGTATGCTCTCTATACCTACATCCAGGCCATTAATAAAGATGTTAAACAACACCGGACCCAGGACAGATCCCTGTGGAACCCCACTTGAGACCTCCCTCCAATCTGACATCATTCCATTAACGCTTACTCTTTGTTTGTGGTTGTTTAACCAATTATGTATTCACTTAACGGTAGTTCTGTCGAACCCACATTTCTCCAGCTTATTTATCAGAATGTCATGTGGGACTGTATCAAAAGCCTTGCTGAAGTCTAAGAATATTAAATCTACCGCTTTCCCCGAATGCTACCTTTTTGATCTGGTAGCATTTCACACCCACTGCACTCATTTTGCATTGATGTAAAGGATGACACAGAGTGCAAGGCAAGAGAGATTTAGGCCCCAGTCTGCAAATAACCTTAACATATATTAAAATTGTTATTTAAGGAGGCACTGGCAAAATAGTGTAGTGTAAGTCATATTATATCTCCATTAACCTAAAAATAGCTCCACTCACCTAAACTCAGTTGTTGCTCCAGAGGTTTGTTTTGGACCCATTGTTATTTAGTTTGCATGTAACTGACTTGAGATGCCTTCATTTCCAGAAGTAACTCTTCTAGAACCTAGCCCATATTAGCAGAATGCTACAACGATTTGGAAAACAGGCCTGCAAACACAGCTGTAGCACAGTTACAAAATGGTTTTGTAAGCAAAACTGTCCCATCCAGTATTAAACTGTGCTGAGGTACTAACTTCCTGTGTGGTCAATGGTCTGCTCCACTGGACATTGATCCCCTTATTTTTGTTGCCTTTAGTGCTGCATATGATACTATCTGAAAGTATTTTTCTTGGCTGGCTAGCACATTTTTCCCCACTGTAATAAGAATGGGACTTTTCAGCTTGGAAAAGAGACGACTAAAGGGGGATATGATAGAGGTCTATAAAATCATGACTGGTGTGGAGAAAGTAAATAAGGAAGTATTATTTACTCCTTCTCATAACACAACAAGTAGGGTTCACCAAATGAAATTAATAGGTAGCAGGTTAAAACAAACAAAAGGAAATATTTCTTCACACAGTCGATCTGTGAAACTCTTTGCTAAAGACTATACCAAGGTTCAAAAAAGAACTAGATAAATTCATGGAGGATAGGTCCATCACTGGCTATTAGCCAGGATGAGCAGGGATGGTGTCCCTAGCCTGTTTGCCAGAAGCTGGGAATGGGCAACAGGGGATGGATAACTTGTATGATTACTTGTTCTGTTCATTCCCTCTGGGGCACCTGGCATTGACCACTGCTGGAAGACAGGATACTGAGGTGGATGGACCTTTGGTCTGACCCAGTATGGCCATTCTTACGTTCTTATCTCAGGTACCCTTTTCTCCACTTTTTGTTCCTACCTGTCCAAAATGTCTCTGCTATAACTAGCGCTAGTCACCTCCTCTTTATCCACAGGGTTCGGTAACTGGACTCTTCCTGTTTAACTCTACCTTTGTCCACCTCATTTTGAATTTAACCTTTGATAATGTCGTTGGAGACATTCACTGTAAACTCTTGACCATTCCTTTGGAACAGTCAAAGAATCTGCCCCCAAATGATCTTTCTAAGGTTCTTTTTTTGATGGCAGGTAGAAAGTAATATAACATAGGAAAGAAGAAGGTTACCCATTAAAATATTTGAAAGAAAAATACTGAAACCTAGCAAAGTCAGAGATGGGCTGTAAAAATTGGAACAACTTAGATATCTGGATAAAACCTATATGAGGAGCCCTAACCATGAGGGTCTTTTATAGCAATAACAACCTGTTCAATCAGCTGTACATTTAAATTGGAACCATCAGTAAAAATCTCTGGAATTTTTGATTCAGATTGCTCTTGGAACGTTATGTTCTGCACATTATGAACGCTTCCCACTTTCACCTAAAAAAGAAAGGCTAGACTCAGGATTTCTAGCTGTTGGCTGATTCTGAGAAACCCATGTTTTCTTCTCCTCCAGACTAAAATACTGTAATATGTTGCTTGTTAATCTGCCAAGCAGACTGATTACATCTTGCACAAAACTCTGCTGCCTGGATATCACAGAAAGAAGCATGAACATTTTATTGACAGGAATGTGTGGTTTCAGGAGTCTGACATTTCTGCACTGAGGGTGAAATTCACCCCAGTGCAGAGGACCAGCACAAGCCCCCCCGTGCACCCCTTAAATCCCTGTAACGATCTCAGCATTGGGCTTAAGTAATCCAAGTGAATATTTCATTATTGTTAACTGCCATTATAACCGGTCTGGTAAACGTCTGCTAGAAGGAACGGGAAACAGGCCCTAGAGGCCGCTGTGGTGGGTGCAAAGCACCGTACCGCGCTGCCAGCCCCGGCCCATACAGCGTGCGCGGCTGGCTGCAGCTTCAAGCAGCTCACCCCGCCTGCTGGCCCCCGCTGCAGCCCAGCCCACCTCGCCCCTTCCCCGAGCAGCCCCCTGGCCGCCTCGGCCATCCGACGCCTTCTGCCTTCCCGCGGATTGGAATCCTGCGGCACTTTTCATAGGTCAACGTTCCACAGGGTGATCTGCCCGCTGCCCATTGGCTCCCACAACGCCCGCGGCGCCTTGCGACCAATCAGAATCCTCCGTCGTGCTTACATGAGGGACGGGTTCGGTGCCGCGAAAGTTTGAAATTTCCGAGAGTAGGTCGGGCGGGCGGAGCCCAGCTGTCGGGCCGGGGAGCGCGGAGCAGCCGTTCGTCATGGCGCAGGGGGAGCCCGAGCCGCTGCTGGCGGTGCACGGGGAGGAGGAAGAGAAGGGGGGTGGGGAAGGGCCGCAGCTGGTCCCGGCGGCTGGCGGTGTCGGGCTGCAGGGGAACGTGCAGGGCCTGAAGCAAGGTACATTCCCCCTCCCCCGTTTATACTCCCCGGGAGCATATTTCCCCCTGGCTCCCCACACTCCCCCTCCCCTGTACTTCCCCCCGGAATGTGCACCCTGTGCTTTAATAATTCCTCGGTCCCCTCCCCCATACCTGCTCTTCTCTCCCCCCCCCCCCCCGATCCGTGGAATGTAGTTTCCTTGCATCCTGCCCCATGGCCCCTCCTAGTCTGCAATTTACTTTCTAGTCCTACGGTAGCAGCCTTCCACTAGCACCGGGCCCCTCGCTAACGTGCCCACTCCCCAGCAGCGCTGGGCCCCGAGTGTGTGAGGATGCACTGAATGCCCCCCTAGGCTCTGATTCCTTGAGACAGGGGTGAGGTTTCGCTCTTGCCTTTCTTTTCTGTCCCCACCCAGCTCTCCAGTTCGGTGACAAACAGTTGATGTCAGAGTGATAAATTGTAGGAAGATTGTTGATGTCTAAGGGACAGGATCAATGAGTGTATGCGGTGGTGGTGTAGCTTGTCGGGTCTAGGATATCAGAGGCAAGGTTGGTGAGGTATCTTTTACTGGACCAACTTCTGTTTGTGAGAGAGACAAGGTTTTGAGATTACACAAAAACAACGAGGAGTCCTATAGCACTTTAAAGACTAACAGATTTATTTAGGCATAAGCTTTAGTGGGTAAAAAACCCACTTCTTCAGATGCAGATTACACAGAGCTCTTCCTCAGTATCAGTGGGTGTCTGCCTGAAACTATGCCCATCAAAACCTGGCGGGTGGTGGTAGGACCTTTGAATTTTTGATCCTGGTGGGTAGGGAAAGGGGGGAATTTTCTTCTCCCACTTCCCCACCAAAGGCTGAAATGTTCCTTTCTGCTGTGTCCCTGGTATCTGTAGTTGCAGGTTGCTCATGGGCTGATTTAGCCAGGTATAGAAATGCTGCTCCTGGCTAGGAACGATGAGGTGTACAGTTGTGCAGTTTGGACCTGTCCTAGACTTTAAAGAGTAATTGTTTTACTGTTTATATGGCTCTGACATTAACGCATCATTGATGTGGGTGCAGTGTTGAGTGGGGTTAGCATTCTGGAAGGTCCTTAACAGGCTTGAGGCCACCAATGCAACTAGGAACCTTAAAGGGTATCTACACATGAAGTTGTTCCCCATTAAATCCACGTGTGTGGATAATCCACTTACAGAAGCTGTTTTTTTTTTAAAGGTAAGTTTACAGAGGAAAGGGCAATGACATTTCTTCTGCTTTGTGATGTATAAAGGCCGGAGAGGTCTTTGTCAGTTTTTTGTGTTTTTTACATCAGAAGTTCAGATCTTCTCTACACTATAGAAATTTACTATGAATGTTTGGTCCCCATAGAACACTTGTAAAAGGTTTGTGTCCACACACAAGTGATCCAGCTGGGTTACATGTGTCTGTATCTAAAAGTTCTAATAGATTGGGGCCCCACTAAGCCAGGCACTGTACTAATACATGGGAAGCTGCAATACCTGCCCTCAAACTTACAGACAAAACAGGCCAGACAGAAAAAGAAGGGGAGGAGAAACACACACAGAGATGAAGTGATTGCCCAAGGTCACATCGCAGGTCAGCGGCCAAACTGGGGATGGAACCCTGGGCTCCTGACTCCCAGTCCAGTGCCTTATCCACTGTGCCTCATTGCTTATAGCAGAACGAGAACGTGTTCAGTCTGTGCTTGTGTGGATGGTACTAGCATGGTTCAGATAAGCCCAGTCCCACAGAGCACTGTAGCTTTTTCAAGTGTCAGAGAATCCGCTGTTTGTGGCAGGCTTGTGGGGACCTGTGGGCTCGCTGTCTAGAAGGCATTGCAGTTGAAATGGCTGAGCGGTGGAATTTGGACAAAACTGCACTGGCTCAGAAGTCCGCATCACTAGCATGGGCACACTGAACTATTTGTGCTTGAGTTGGTTGTTAGAAACTATTCTAGTCTCTAGTGTAGAAAGCCTGGGGTGACAGGTGAATTGGTGAAACTGACATGCACTAGAGACTGAAAACTGAACTATTGAGGGGAATATATTTTTAGCTAGATTTGATTTTTTTGAATGTCTTGTTAAGGTTTATTCAGTGACTAATGAAGGCTTCAGGGTGGGGTGGGCTCGACAGTCACATGTATTTAATTTAACATATCTGCCTTTCAGTTACAAAGTGGATTGCGCACCCTTTCAAGAGGTGGACCTTGCCCCAAGAGGTGGACTTTGCCCCAAGAGGTCATCCAGTCAAACCAGGCTTGCCAATCCTGATATTTCTAATGTAAAAAGTAGTTGGGGAAATCCATTCTATTAGCAAAAGCCTTTCAGACATTCTCTATACTACATTTAATGGAAAAAAAAGCATAATCTCAGTTATAAAAATCCTGTTTGGGCCTATATCCAACAGATAGGGAAACCCTGTTTTGGCAAGTGTGTGTATTCCTGAAAAATGGAAAAACTAATTCAGCTGTTTAACCACCACTCCAACGGTAAATTAACATATGGTCTAGAGAGGAGGCATGTGTGGATTTTGCACTTAGCCTGGGATAGGAATGAAAGAGTGAACAGTACTTGAGTTGAGGTTGTGACTTTTTTCCTTCAGAGTTGTTCCAAGAAGATGATGACTACAGCTGCAGTGACTATGGGAGTCGTGACAAATCAGGGACCATTTTAGGAAGGATTGTGCCAGACGGGAATGTGCTTTTCCCAGACACGTTCCAAACAAATCACCTTTTGCTTTATGAGCGATTTAAAGCCTATCAGGATTACATCTTGGGTGAGTGACATTTCTGCTTCCAAAATTCCCTCTTGTCATGATCTCTGTGGTGCTGCCTTTTCCTGGTGATTCAGTTTTAATCTGTATGTATTGGTCCTCCTTTTAAATTGCACCATCTTCCATCCATAGCATGGTAACTACAGAGGATCTAGACTAGTGGCACAGGTACAAGAGAGGTCAATTAATGATGGAGTTGAGACTCTATAAATATCTTTAACTTTTACATTAAAAATATCATGACATACTTTTAGCTGGAGGACTAGACCTTGTGGATTTTGACATCAGAAGAGACTGAAGTCTGAAGAATGGAAAGGGGGTGGGATTTTTGATAGGACTAGATAAAACAGTGCCCCCCCCCCCGCTTATTTAACTCCAGTCACATAACTGAGATGAGAGACTTGGGTGGTCCGGTGGGCAGTTGCTCTTTTTGTGAAGTTTTTGGGGGGCTGAGAGTACGCTCTCCAGTCCTCTGGTCTGAGCTGTTTGGGGGTCGGGGCTGTCTTTCTGTTTGCTGTTTATTCAGCACCAAGCACCGCACGGTCCTGGTTTGTGATTAAGAATGCCAGGCACTACAACAATACAAATAATAAAAAGACTGAGCAGAACAAAGTTGAAGACAACTTCTGACATAATAAAGGAACCCTAAAACCCCATTATGTTCAGCTTCCCTTTAATTGCTCATGTGTGAACTTGATTCCTTTTGTCCTTTTATTGCATAAATACGTGTTGTAAGTGATTTTAATTTAATTTTAGCTGACTGCAAGGCCTCTGAGGTAAAAGAATTCACAGCTGAGTACTTAGAGAAGGTCCTTGAACCATCTGGATGGCAAGCAATCTGGCGCACTAATGTGTTTGAGGTGCTGGTCGAGGTAAATGTAATTCAGTTGCTAGACATTTGTCTCCAATTAACATCACTTTACTCCACTGTTAACAGGCAAATCACTTCTTTTTAATTAAAGCTGATCGAAAATAGCATATTTTTCACATCTAATTCTCAGTGTGGAGGATAGTGCATTAGGCGAAAAGCTATTTAACTGCTTGCAGTGGCTTGAGTGGTGGTGTCTCTTGGACATGAAAATGCAGGAGCACAACTTGTGACATGTAGAAACTTATCATTGACAGTCACATGAAGTGCAGTTAATTGTTAGTCCTCATGATTGTAATGCATTTTGTGCAGATTGTAAGTTGTTTGGGGCCAGGACTGTCTTATTGTGTGTCCACTGTCTAGCACAATGGGGCCCTGATTGGGTCTGCTAGGCTGCTATACTACAAATAATAATTATCCACAGGACTGCCTCTCTTGCTCTATAGAGCTTCAGCTGTATGGGCTGCATTTTTATTTTACTGGCTGGGCCTTTGTGAAAACAATTTGCACTCTGGTTCTATGTCTCAGTTTTGCACCTAGTTCTATTGAACAAAAAACGTTGAACCTATAAAAGCCTGAATTTAAATAGATTTCACCTCCTAGGCGCACTCTGCAGTTTCTAAGACAAGAAAAGATGGTGTCAACATGGAATTTTCCTTCTGTGTTCCCTTGGCCTTAGAAGTTGCTTATCTGTTTGAATGTTTCTTTTTATATTATACTAGTAAGGATGGTATTGACTTGAAATTTTTTTTCAAGTATTCTCTCATATAAACAAATCGTGGCATTGAGGTCTTTTGTAATGAGCTAGATCTGCTTCAATGATAGTATCAGTCCTTCAAGGATGTGACTTCAGGGGTCGGCAACCTTCGGCACGTGACCCAATAGGGTAATCCGCTGGCGGGCCGTGAGACATTTTGTTTACGTTGACCATCTGCAGGCACGGCTGGCTGCAGCTCCCAGTGGCCACGGTTCACTGCTCCCGGCCAATAGGAGCTGCGGGAAGCGACAACCAGCATGTTCCTGTGGCCCGTGCCACTTCCCGCAGCTCCCATTGGCTGGGAGCAGCGAACCGCGGCTGCCGGGAGCTGTGGGGGGGCCGTACCTGCGGATGGTCAATGTAAACAAAACATCTCGCAGCCCGCCAGCAAATTACCCTGATGGGCTGTGTGCCAAAGGCTGCGGACCCCTGCTTTAGGGCCACGCAGACATTTGAACCACTGGAGGGATGCAGAGGTATGCAAAAGGGCTTGAGAGCACCAGCTGCTGTGTGCTGTCCATATGAGACTTTGTCATGATTTGGGTAGTTTAGGATTTGCTGATGTGGCACTTCACATTTTCTGGTCAGGAAATGGGTTTTTCTGGTGTTAGGGGCAGATGCCTAACAATGTGGTCCTCAGCTGGGTTTCTCCCAAGGTGCGTCAAGCAACTACCAGCCTTCCCAAATGACAATGTGGTCTTCTCTACACTGAGGTTAACTGGCAAAAATGTCCCACTGTTGCTAACCCCTTTGGAATACACTAGTGTTAAACAGTGTCTGGGTTACATGGAGGAGGGGGTTCGTGCAGAGGGGCAGGTAACTGAAGGACTGTAACTGGGTGACATGGAGCTGTAGTTTCTGCTCTAAGAATGGGGGCTCTTTTGGAGATCAGAGAAGGAAGCAAATCAAAAGATGTGGGACATCTAAGGGATGCTGCAGGGACAATGGGTGAAGTCCCAGAAGACTGGAGAAGGTCAAAATAGTACCTGTCTTCAAAAAAAGGGAAAAGGAGGACCTGGGGAATTGGAGACCAGTCACCCAACTTTGATGCCCAGAAAAATACTGAAACAAATTATTATACAATCAGTTTGTTCAAACCCAGGGGGATAAGAAATAGCCAACATGGTTTGGCGTGATTTGCTCTTGACAAATCCAATCTCATTTCCTTCTTTGATAGTGTCACTGGATAGGGTGGAAGGAGTAGATATGATGCATCTTGATTTTATTAAGGCTTTTGACACATTTCCACATGGCACTCGTACGCAAACTAGGGAAATTTGGTCTAGATGAAATTACTGCACAATGGTTAGAAAAACTGTACTCTAAGAATGTCTACACAGCAACTGGACACCTGCAGCTAGTCCATGCTAGCCGATTTGTGCTCACAGGGCTCAGACTATGGTGCTGTTTCACTGCTGTGTAGACTTCTGCTGTGAGATGGGAGGGTCCCAGAGTGCCTGAGCCCCGCAAGCCTGAGTTGCCTGGAATGGGTCAGCCGCAGGGGGTCTACTTTCTGTGTAGACATATCCAAAGAGTAGTTATCATGGCTTGCTGTTAAACTAGGAGGACTTATCAAGGTTTGCAGGGATGTGTCTTGGGTCTGGTATTGTTCAATGTTTTCATTAATGACTTGAATGATGGAGTACAGATTACTCTTCTAAAATTTGCAGATGAGACAATGTTGGGAGGGTTTGAAAGCACGTTGGAGTACAGGATTAGAATTCAGAATAATCTTGATACATTGGAGAATTGGTCTGAAATCAACCAGATGATTTTAATAAAGATAAGTGCAAAGTACTACACCAAAGAAGAAAAATCAAATGCACAACTACAAAATGGGGAGAAAACTGGCTAGGCAGCAGTACTGCAGAAAAGTATCTGGAGGTTACAGTGGATCACAAGTTGAATGGGTCAACAGTAAGATGCTGTGGCAAAAAGGCAAGTGTCATTCTGTGGTATATTAACAAGTGTCATCTGTAAGACCTGATCTATGCTTAAAACTTACATCGACAGCTGTAGCGCTCAGGGCTGTGAAAAATCTGCACCCCCGAGTGCCATAGCTATACCGACCTAACCCCTGGTGTGGATGCAGTTAAGTCGATGGAAGAATGCTTCTGTCGACCTAGCTCTCCTTGCTCCGGAAGGTGGAGTTCCTACTATGACACAAACACTTCTTTCACTATAGTCTGTTTATACTACAAGGTGACAGTGGCAGAGCTATGATGCTGTAACTATGCTGCTATAACGCCTGCAGTGTTGAAATGACCTAAGACATCCTCTGTCCAGTTTTGGACACTACACTTTATTAAAGATGTGGACAAAACTGGAGAGTCCAGAGGAGAGGTTTGGAAAATGTGATTTGTGAGGAAAGAATGAAAGCACTGGACATGTTTAGTCTACAGAAGAGAGGGCTGAGCAGGGGGGCATAAGTCTGTAGAAAGTTGTTATAAAGAGGACAGTGATCATTTGTTCTGTGTCCACTGAGGATAGGACAGAAAGTAATCTGCTTGACTTGCAGAAGGGAGATTCAGGTTAGCTACTAGGAAAAACTTCCTAGCTATAAGAATAGTTAAGAACTGGAATGGGGAAATTGGAGGTTTTTAAGAACAGGTTAGAAAAACCTGTCAGACGTGGTCCTCATATTGTTTGTCCTGCTTCAGCACAGGGGCATGGACTTGGTGACCTCTCGAGGCCCCTTCCAGCCCAACCTGTCTGTGATTCTATGATGGAGGTGTAGGGGACTGTGAGCACAGAGAGGAATGGAAGCTGGGACAGAGGGAGGCAAGCCTAGAGCAGGATGTAGAAATTCAGCCTTGTTATCTGAATGTAAAACCTACATCAGTTTTCTATGTATTAAGGTTTTCATTAATAAAATCCTCCCTCTCTATTCCCCCTGTCTCGGCCAGGTATAATTCCTCATTGTGTGCACTTCTGCTGCTTATGGCCATGCTAAAGTCTGCAGGACTCATAACGCCTGTCAGCGCCACGTTGCCTTTGTGTGAACCTTCTACATGAATCTGATTTTCAACTTTTAACTCTCATTTAAAAAAGGGAAATGCTATTCCCATCCCATACTTACAACGCCTGCAAGGAAATTGCAATCTTAAAATAAGTAGAAGCATGTAAACATGTTGGTGTTTGTCTTTCTAGAGAAGCAGAAGTTGTTTGTATTTTCCAGCAACATAGGCCTGCATTTGATCAGCTTTGCCCTCCCTAAATTAGAGGGAAAGGATTGACATGCTTTAGGATTCCCCATGCCACATTTGGTCCTCGTTGAAACACTTTCCAGCCAAAGGGCATGGCAGCCTACTGGGCTAAATATGGGATTAGTGCACAGGAATTCTTGCTATTCCTGGCTCTGCCACTGTGGGCTGCTGCAAGGCACTTGGGTCCTGATTTTTTTTTTCAGAGCCCCTCAGCTCCAAGTGAAGTCAATGGGAGCTGCCAGATACTTGGCATATCCAAAAATCGGGTCCTTAACCCTTGCCCTTGTAAAAAGAAGATAGTAACTTCCTATCCTCCAAGGGACATTGAGGCTCAGTGTTTGTACAGTCCTTTGAAGATGGAAAGCGATGTATGTATACATATGTATTTGCTGAGCAATGAAGCTTGTTTTGGGGTTATAATTTCAAATATACATGCGCAGACATTTCTGGAATAAAATGCCATATGTAGTATTTAAAAAAACTTCATGCTTTAATAAAGTTGCTGATTGGCTTCTATAATAAGAGTGTGTGTGTGTGTGTGTGTGTTTTGGCTTTTCTGGTTGTATGTACTGTTCTGTCTAAAGCCACCCTAATAGCTGTGTTATTCATATCAGGTTGTGGATGTGGAGTACTCCGCTCTGAAAGCAGTGGTTCGGCTCAGTGAGCCTTTCTTGTGTGACTCCCATGTTAGCACCTTTACCTTGGAGTGCATGCAAGAGCTCTTGGAGCTGAAGAAGCATCAGTTACCAGTGCAGGAGCTGTGGGTTGTGTTTGATGAATCAGGAGAGTTTGACCAGACAGCCCTGGCCATAGAGCATGTCAGGTAGGAAAATGTTCATAAATGGCTAATTGTCTCCTGAACTATTATTTCTTTAATTTTAAAAGAGTCAGATAGTTTAGGCATCACATCTGAGCTACAATAAATAATGTGCATGGGTTTCATACATGCACCTACAGTAAAAGATGTTGTTAGTGTCCATTCAGAAAGAGCTTTTGGTATACTCCCATCTTTGTGAATTCTTGAGACCATTCCTGGGGCTATGTTGACCCAGGTTTTAAAAGTAAACCTGATGGAACAAAGCATCCTGTTAAGATCAGCATTCTTGGTTTTAATTACCTTTATATATTGATCGTTACAGCGTGTAATAAGAGAGTCAGCGGGAGTTCAGTGTAGCCTTCTAGTTATTTCTATTCCTACTGAGGCTAGCCCAAGAACTAACCTGAAGGACCAGAAGAAAAACACCAGTGTTGCTATGTCACAAGGAATCAAACGTGCATGCTGGGTTTCATTGTAGCTCATTACCAAATAATTTTCTACTAAGTTTAAAAGATGTAACTGGCTCTGTTCCTTGCTTTTACTAGACCTTCTCACCTCCTCCCTTCACTGCACTTTTTCTGCCTTTCCCCTATAATTCACTGTGGTGTATCTTTCCTTGCAATGTTTTCAGTTTCTTTCTTTTCTCTCCCGGATTTCTCTCTCTCCCTACTGTGTGCACACTACATCTCCCTTATTTGCTGTTTCTCCAATGCGTCCCTGATCTACATTCCCTACTTATTTTCTAGCTCTTCCTTTAAGATCTTTTTTCCTTTCTTTTTTCTTTCGCCCCCCAATACGCGCGCACACACACTTCATAGGGTTTAGAGAAATTGATTAGTAACAGCCACAAAGACTGAACTTGAAGACTAAAACGAAGGTGAGGGGCCCCACTCTCCAGGACAGTGTCCCAGTGAGAAGGCAAGACCCTGGATGCTGCTCCTGGATCCTGCTTTTGTAATGGCTAATAGATGTTTGATCAACTCAGAGCCCAGAAGGAGCATTTGAAGGGTGAGGATGCTAAACTTAATGTGGAAGGTGAGAGGAGGCAGTGGAAGAATTTGAATTGGAGTGACACATAGCAAAATTTTCAAAAATGCCTAAGTCAATAGCAATATAAATCCCATTTTCAAAAAGGTGCTTAGCATAACTTTAGTCAAAATGAATGGGACTTATGCTCTTAGGTCATTCTGGGCATTTTTGAAAACTTTACCCATAGGGTTTACAGCAGACAAGGAATATCAAGAAATTCTGTGTACTGAATAGCTTGGAGGAGGGTGATATGGGAATTAGAGAGGTGTAATATTTTGAGATGTCTTCCTCAATTTATTGCATTTTTATTTTCAGTCCTAACTTTTGTTAAAGTGACTGGGCTCATCGATGGACAGCGCACTCTTAACTACTTGCTTTATTTCAAAAGGTTTTTCTACCAGCACATCTGGAGGAGTTGGGATGAAGAGGATGAGGATGACTTCGATTATTTTGTCAGATGTGTTGAACCTCGACTGAGACTGTAAGTGACTTTCTCTAACATTTAGTTTAAAGAAGGCTGAAAGGGAAAGCTTTGGAGTAGTGACTGACAAAACAAAATTCATGCAAAACTCTTTGCAAAGCAAGGCTGTTGCAGCTTCAGATTACTATCAGTTGCTAGAAATCTTTTATTTGGAAAGAGATCTAGGGGAAACCTACAACTTCATTGCCGGTTATTTTCTTCTTAGCCTTTTTTTTTTTTTTGGCACAACCCTCTTCCTTCCATTAGATGGCGTTCCAAAACCAGGTATAGCCTCTTTCAAACATAAGACTAGTCTGACTTCAAGTGTGAAGTGTAATCCTAATTAAGATGTGTGTGATGCTCAGAGACCTCTCGGTGTGGAATAAGAACCCAAATGGAACAGAATATAGAGGAAAACTTATAAGAAAAACCTAGTGATGCTGAAGGAGGCATGTGTATTCTTTCCCCAGTAGGATTACGTTGTATTAAGTTTTTCTGAATGTGGTTTTTTTAATACCATCCAGCCATATGGAACTTCAACAGCACACAAGGGCACGTTCTGGAAATATACTAGAAACTCATTTTTAAATACCTGAAATGAATCACTGGAAAGTAGCTTTACCAATTCTCTAGGGCTTTTTCCTCATATTTGACGATATGTCAGTCCATTATTTTCATGCCTGTTTTCCTCAATCCATTCTTTTCTGCATATAATTATTTAGAATAGGAATTCAGGAATGCATATTGCATGCCAATCTGGTTTTGTTATGAAGATGACTCTGAAGTGGTGAGTCTTTGAAATGGAGTTCATTATGACAGTTCAGTTTCATGTTATACCTGGGCCATGTTGAGCTCATACAAAACCGGGAGGAAATGTTTTGAGGTCTGGAAATGTTACATGGAAGTACTTCTTATGTGTTTCTGCTTCTACATTGCCAGCAGATGGGGAGGCAGAAGGAAGGAGTTGCTTTTTTTCCTTGGAGGAAAAATACTTTGCATCTAATGAAACAGGAATCTAATCCCATTCAATCAGACTTTTTTTAAAGGTAGCTAATGGGCTGAAATGGGAGTAGAAGCATTTTTAGAGAGGAACCAAAAGGGAACCGTAATACTTCAGCTTTGTATTGCAATGAAGAGTAAATATTTTCCTTTCTCATTCCCAACACTATGCTTGAAGCAAGCCTGTACTCTAAGCCACATTGAAGTTAATATGCTCTTCTGCTCTGATATAAGCACTGGTGTGTCAACTGATAAATAGCGGTAACATAGCCTTCTATCCATGCAGACAAGCAATGTTTTACATTCTTATTCAGAAGGTCTCCTGTGAGTTTAAATTAAAGCAGACAGTCCTCGCACTGCAAACTTTATCAATGATTTTATTTACTTTATAAATATAAGTTCTGGTCTTGTGAAACAGCTAAATAATTCTATGTAAAGTATTTTATTGAAGGTTGGTAAAGGTTTAGTTTTACAGCAAAACCTCAGTTACAAACACCTCAGGATTTGAGGTTGTTCGTAACTCTGAAATGTTCATAACAGTGTTAAGTTCTTTCAAAAGTTTACAGCTGAACATTGACTTAATACAGCTTTGAAACTTTACTATGCAGAAGAAAAATGCTGCTTTTAACCATCTTAATTTAAATGAAACAAGCACAGAAACAGTTTCCTTACCTCGTCAAATCTTTTTTAACTTTCCCTTTATTTTTTTAGTAGTTTACGTTTAACACAGTATTGTACTGTATTTTCCTTTTTTTGGTCTCTGCTGCCTGATTGCATACTTCTGGGTCCCAATGAGGTGTGTGGTTGATTGGTCAGTTCGTAAATTTGGTGTTTGTAGGTTCTACTGTAGGTTCTCCAGAGTGCTCAGTCTTAAAATTGAGCGTTCACATTTTAGGGTTAACTTATGTACAGTTTCCATTGTTTTCTTCAAGTATTGTACTTCTCTATTACATTAAAAAATCAGCTACCTTTAGTTCCTCACCTACTCTGAAGTATATTCATGCGTTGTCGCCAGGCATGCTGCATCTTATAACACTATCACCGCACAGTTGTTTTAGCTAGGAGGTTTTTGTACCACTTTACTGTCTGTCTGTTACAGTCACGTGGATATTTGTTCTGCCTCCAGCTTTTTGTTCTTTATGGCACGTTTTTGAGTGCCCTCTAGTGAACATCTGAGTGATTGAAACTTGGCAATTGTCTTGGCCCTTAGTTTCCTTGGATGTTTTCTTCTTTCCAGTAAGACCCCTCAGTGACTGCGCATGGAGTTATTACACGGGGTTGACTTGCTTCCCCTCCAATTGTACTGAAGACGACGAAGGATTCTTCTTTTTGCTTTCAAGTATCTTTTCATTGTTTGATCTTTTTCTGGAGTGATCACTGTAGCACCACTGCTTTGGAATTTTCAGCAAGCCATATTCTATCTGGAAGATGTGACTCTGTCTGACTTCAGCAGAGCCACTTCGCAGGAGTATTTCCGTCTCTTGTGTGAGAGACTCCTTGATGGTACATTTGATCTTATAGTACATCTGCTCTTTCACTGCTATCATCCAGTTCTAATTGTTGTCTCTCGCTTTCTCTGAGTTGTGTTTTTTTCTCTTGCTCAACAAACTTCTGCTTTTGCTATTTCAAAGCCCACATTTGAAAGGGCACCATCTAGTCAGTGTTTAAGTAGTGACTTAAAAATAGTTCTTGGTAATGTACGTGCCTCTGAAGCCTCCTGGTAATTCTTGTGGTTTTTAAAAGTATATCTTTTTGTATTTTTAAAAAAATATTTCTCTCCCTTTTTCTGCGTGTACTCTTTCAACTCTAATAATCGTGGGTGTGCATTGTAACAACGGGGGTTGACATATTTAGACAAATGTGTGGTTTTTTTGGTCAGCCATGCCCCTTTGAAGTGGGGTGTCATAGATGCAGGGAGCTCAGCCCTTCTGACTCAAAGCCCACTTAAGTCAGTGGAAAGATTCCCATGGATTAAAATGGACTTTGGATCAGGTTCTCTCTGCTTCAGGAAAGTGAGGAACACTAACTCTTCTACACTTTGAATTGTAGGCATTATGACATACTTGAGGATCGTGTCCCTTCTGGACTCATTGCTGATTATCGCAATCTGCTGTCTCAATGTGAGGTGCTCTACAGGAAGTTCTTAAACCTGAGGAGTGGCATATCAAGCAGTGACTCTGACTCCGAGGCAGAAAATGTCTCTATGGTGGAAGGCTTAAAGCTGTATGATGAGATAGAGCATCTGAAGCAAAAGCTAAAGCTCATTGAGAATCCTCTCTTGAGGTACTGTGTGTGTGTGTGTGTGTGAGAGGGAGAGCATTTCCTAGCTGGTTTCTTCTTTCTATTAGGACAGATCTGATGGTTTATTGCTCATGTTTCAGATATGTATTTGGTTACCAGAAGCACGCTGGTCTCCAAGCCAAAGGCTCCCGTCCAACGGGTACGAAGATCACTCATGTTGTATCTTCTACTATGATGGCAAGTCTGTTGCAGTCTCTGCTCAGGGAGAAGCTTTGTTCTGAGACCTGTGATGAAGAACTAGAAATACAGGTAAAATAGTAGTTGTTTTCATTCTCTGTCCTCCATTTTCTATCTTCCCCAATAGATTAATTTCTTCTTTCACAATATTCACTTCTGTACATACAGAGCCTACCATGAGGGAACCTTAATCCCAACTGTAATATAAATAGCGAGTAATAAGAATGGAAGAAACAGTGAATTTATCTAACTTGTATCTGGTAAATACTCCTTTACAAGCTGTGTGAAGAAATAGGGGAAACTACCCTGCATTCCTGTAACAATTTCATAATGAAGTATTCTGAGTAAGGCATGATATTTACTTTGAGTTTTAACGTACCTGAGTGCACGCTTTTTAAAGGTATTTCTTTTAAATTTTGAGCAGGTCTGATTCTACTGATAAATAGTCAGTGAGAGGGCAGGAGTTGAGTGTGCAGGGCGAGCAGTTGGAAGAGGATCTTAATACTTGTAAATTGAGCATGCTTAATCTGGAAGTCACTGAGGCAATAAATGTGGAACTCCATTATGCCATTTTCAGTCACAGTTAAGAGTAGAATCCTGTTGTCATGCTTGTGATAGGTGCCAGCCTGCCCACTTAGGAGACTGACTAACCCAAAATGTCTGCCAGGCAGATCCCACACTGCAACAGCAGTGTCCATTAATTCTTTTTTTGGAGAGATCAGCTCCAAGAGTGAGAAGATTGTTCAGTGTCTAGACTAGCTCCCACCTAGTCCCCTTGGCTGTTACTGCCTCTGCCTCATATTTCCTTTGTGACCTAGGGCAGTGGCTCTCAGCCTTTCCAGACAACACTACCCCTTTCAAGAGTCTGATTTGTCTTGTGTACCCCCAAGTTTCACTTCACTTAAAAACTGCTTACTTTTGTAATTTTATCTGATTTTGTAAGCATAGTAGCACACTATCACTGAAAAATTGCTTACTTCCTCATTTTTACCATATAATTCTAAAATAAATGAATTGAAATATAACTATTGTGTGTGTGTGTGTGTGTATGTATGTACGTATATGTGTGTATATATAGCAGTATCAACAAGTCATTGTATGAAATTTTAGTTTGTACTGACTTTGCTAGGGCTTTTTATGTAGCCTGTTGTAAAAGTAGGCAAATATCTAGATGAATTGATGTACCTCCTGGAAGACCTCTGAGTATCCCCAGGTGTACACCTCCCTCTGCTTGAGAAACCACTGACCTAGGGTAAATCACTTAGGGCAGAACTTCCAACACTGCATTTACAGGCAAATTGCGGTTTGCATTTAGGCTCTTTAAAACATGGCACTAATCTTTACCTGCTTCAGTTTCCCATTTGTACATGGAATTATGCTTCTTTCAGGCATGTCTTAAGGCTGATTCGCTGTTCTTAAAAGTACATGGAGATCCTTGCATGCAAAGCACGATATGAACACAAAGTATTAATTGTATTCTATAGATGCCACTAAAATGGGTTTCCTTTAAGCAGAAACGGTAGCATTTTGACTAAGTAGCAACATTCAAATTAAAAGGGAATTCTGTTGGCATGAACTCAAGCCATTCTCTTACATTTTCTGAAGCTGATTGTTTATCTCTCCTTTACAGTTCCACAGTGATCCACTGACAGCTGTCAGTGCCTGCTATGAAGGAGACACTGTCATCATCTGTCCTGGCCGTTACGTTGTAGATGGCATGTTCTGCATTGCTGACTCAATTGAACTAGAAGGTACATAAGAGCAGTTAGATGGGGTCAGACCAGTGGTCCATCTCGCCCAATACCCAATCTTCTGACAATGGTCCGTGCCTGGTGCTTCAAAGGGAATGAACAGAGTAGGACAACTTTGAGTGAGTCCAGTCCTAGCTTCTGGCAGTTGGAGGTTTAGGGTAGAACACTGTGCAGAACTAGTTCTTTAATCCCACTCTTGTTCCGCACCACAATACCCACTCCCACCCATTCCCACATTGTTTCTTGCACAATACCACCTCCCACCCACAAACACTTAGGTCCTGCAGGGGAGACAGATTCCCCCCAGACTACTTTAAAAAAAAAAAAAAAAAAATAAGGCTGGTTAATAAAGCATACCTTAAACCACGTAAAAAAATACTTTCTCCTGTTATAATAGACATTAAATCTTGCTATCCCTCGCTTAAATTGAAGTATTTAAACTTTTATTTAAAAAAAGTGTTTTCCTACAAAGTACAGCAGTCTGTTTTTTTTTGCCCATCCAATTCCACCCGCAACATAGTGCATTTTACCTGGTCCCGCTATTATGGCAGTGGGTCCTGCAGGACCCCAGTCCCGCTGTAGGGCTCTAGTTTAGGGACACCTGGATCATGGCAATGCGTCCCTGAACATCTTGGCTAATAGCAATTGGTGGATGTCCTCCATAAACATATCTAATTCAGTAACACTTTTGGCCTTCTCAACAACCCATAGCAACGAGTTCCACATGTTGATCACGCATTGTGTGAAGTAGTATTTTCTTTCAGGGTGGATTGATTTAAATCAGCGATTTAAATCAAAGTGGAAAGCCTCGATTTAAATAATTGATTTTAATCAACTTTTCCATTTGTACTTCAGTTACTTTCTAAAGACAGGTGTATTCTTATTGGTTAATATAAACATTGATTTACAGCTAATTAGAGCCTTTACACTAGATTTGGTACATCTTTGCTACCTAGGGTGGTACACTATAACTATTTACATTGATTTGAACAATGGTATAGCTTAATATTTTCAGATTCTTAGTAATTGTACATTTTTACTAGGTTGAATGGTGAATGATATTGCTTATTTATTAGATAATTAACTTTTTGTTCATGATTTGTGTCAACTGCAATAGGATGGTAACTGGAATTAAACTAAACACACAAAATAGCATATAACATTTATTTTTTATTAAGCAAAACAAGCCCTTAATGTAGTACATGATGTATTGTCATATTTATAAAGCTTGACCTCAGAAGTTAGATGTTTGCCCTCTATTCTTTCTGTATTTAGAAAAGCAGCCTTTAACTCAGTTTTTTATTAGAGGCTCATATATTCATCTCATTTATTTTTTATTTAAATGTTTCAAGAAATTATAATTTTTATTAACGTATTGTGTAGTAAATTCAAATTTCCTTTTAAACGGCTATTTTTTTAAAGAAAAAACTTATAATTTAAATAAAATCAAATTTAAATAAAAAAAATCTGATATTTTAGATTTAAAAAGAAAGTATTGATTTATATCCACCTGCTTTCGTTTGTTTTAAACCTGCTGCCTGTTAACTTCATAGGGTGACACTAGTTCTTGTGTTATGTGAAGGGGTAAATAACCATTCCCTATTCGTTTTCTCTATATCATTCATGATTTTATAGACTTCTAAGTCCCCTCCCTCCCCCCTTTGTTGTGTCTCATCTGAGCTGAAGAATCCTTATTTTTTAATCTCTTCTCATATGAAAGCTGTTCCATACCTTTAATCATTTTTGTTGCTCTTCTCTGCATCTTTTCCAATTCTAATATAATATTTGAGATTGGGGTGACCAGAATTGCACACAGTATTCAAGGTGTGGGCATACCACAGATGTTTGATATTTTCTGTTTTATCTCTTCCTTTCCTAATAGTTCCTAACGTTCTGTTAGCTTTGTTGACTGCTGCCACATATTGAGCAAATGGTTTCAAAGAACTTTCTGCAGTGTCTCGAAGATCTTTTCTTGAATGGTAACAGCTAATTCAGACACTATCATTTTGTGTGTAGAGCTGTGATTATTTTTTCCAATGTGCATTAATTTGCACTTATCAAAATTGAATTTCAACTGCCATTTTGTTGCCCTGTCACCCAGTTTAGTGAGATCCCTTTGTAACTCTTTGCTGTCTGCTTGGGACTTAACTGTCTTGAGTAACTTGGCATCCTCTGCAAAATTTTGTTACCTTGCTATTTTTGTCACCTTGAGGGACCCTGCTATTTACCTCTCTCTCCATTGTGAAAACTGATAATTTATTCCTATCCTTTGTTCCCTATCTTGTAACCAGTTACTGATCCATGAGAAGACCTTCCCTCTTATCCCATGACTCCTTACTTTGCTCAGGAGCCTTTGGTGAGGGACCTTGTCAAAGGCTTTCTGAAAGTCCAAGTACAGTAGATCACCCTTGTTCACATGCTTCTTGACACCTTCAAAAAATTCTAGTAGATTGGCAAGGCATGATTTCCCATGTTGACTCTTCCCCAACATCTATCGTGTTTTTGTCTGTTCTGTTAACTATAGTTTCAGACAATTTGCCTGGTACTGAAGTTAGGCTCGCTGTCCTGTAATCACCAGGATTGCTTCTGCAGCCTTTTTTAAAAATTGGAATTACATTAGCTAGCGTTCTCGTACAGAGGCTGATTTAAGCGATGGGTTACATACCACAGTTAGTTGTTCTGCAGTTTCATATTTGAGTTCCTTCAGAACTCTTAGGTGAACACCATCTGGTCCTGGTGACTTCATGCTGTTGAATCTATCAATTTGTTCCAAACCCTCCTCTACACCTCAGTCTGGGATGGTTCCTCAGATTTGTCACATAAAAAGAATAGCTTGCGTGTGGGGATCTCCCCCACATCTGTTGTGCAGTAAAGACTGATGCAAATAATTCATTTAGTTTCTCTGCAATGGCCTTGTCTTCCATGAATGCTTTTTTAGTACCTTGATTGTTCAGTGGCTCCACTGTTGTTTGGTAGACTTATTGCTTCAGATGTACTTAATTTTTTTTGCTGTTGTTTTTATCTTTAGTTGCTGTTCAGATGCTTTATTGGCCTACCATAAACATTTACAGTTGCCAGAGTTTATGCTCCTTTCTATTTTTCTTGCTAGGATTTGACTTCCAATTTTTAAAGAATGCCTTTTTGCTTCTAACTACCTCTTTTACTCTGCTGTTTAGCCATTATGGCATTTATTGCATTCTATTACTTTTTTTTCCCCTTAAATTTGAGGTATACATTTTAGTTTGGGCCTCTCTAAACTAGACTATTTAAAATAGACTCTGCATTTTGCAGGCATTTCACCTTTGTGATTTTTCCTTTTAATTTCTGTTTAATTAGCTTCTTTTTTGTGCAGTTCCCCTTTTCAAAGTTAAATGCTAAGGCGGTAGGTTTCTTCAGTATTCCACCCTCCCCCACCCCAGCCCAAGGTGTTAAATTAAACTCTATTTTAGTTGCTGTTGCCAAGTAGTTCAGCTATATTCACCTCTTGGATCAGATCCTGTGCTCCACTTAGGACTAGATCAAGAATTGTCCTTCCCTTGTGGGTATCAGTACAAGCTGCTCCAAGAAGCAATCATTTATGGTGTCTATCTTTGCATCCCTTCCTGAGGTGATATGTATCCAGTCAATATGAGGATAGCTGAAGTCCCCATTATTGTGTTTTCTGCCTTTGTAGCCTCTCTAATCTCGCTGAGTATTTCACAATCACAGTAATCATCCTCGTCAGGGGGTTGATAATATATTTCCACTTCTGTGCTGCTATTGTGCAAGCATGGAATTTCTATCCATAGAGATTCTCTGGTACAATTTGATTCAGTTAAGATTTAAGATAAGGTAGAAGGTTCTTGTAAGCGTGGAAGAGCCTGAAACTAATGTTAACTGGTCCATTTTCTTAAAGTAAACTGAAGTGTGCAAAGGGACTTAACTTCAGGAGGGATCTGTTGCCTGGGAGTTTAACTTTTCTTTTTTCTTAAGTGCCTTGACATTCCTTCAGAGGCCCTGCTGCTAGAGCCAGGAGTCGGTTTCAAACATACTGAGTGGTATGTATGCTGTCTCTGCCCATGGAGGATGTGTGTGCTACAGCAGCAAATGGGCCACGACAGGACTTCGGAAGAATACATTAATCCCCAGTTTAGTGTGTTCTCATGCTATTTATTTGGATGAAATCATTCAGTAACTGACTGAATGTTTAGCTAGCGGACAGACTCTGGCAGGAGTATATAAGGAAGGATTGACTTAATTTAATGAGCACAAAGGTCACTTGAGGTAATGTCTGTATTTAAGCTGCAGAGCATTGGCTCTCAAATATAAAGAGTATACAGTAGAGCTATGCCTTTGGTTTTTTGTTTTCTGTACAGTAGAACCTCACTTAATTACACTGACCAGGAAGACTCACTGAGCATTAGTTGAATTTTGTGAATCATCAAGGAAGCTAGTTTTCCTTCTTCATTGCCAGGAGGAAGCACTGCAAAATGTACTTGGTTCATGTGATTTAACATAGTATGATCCTTGATCATATGTTATATATTCTGCATTTTATATTTATAGCTTTTGTCAATAAGTGGAAATTCGGTCTAGTGGACTAGGCTGGTGGCTACGAAGACCTGAATTCTATTCTTGTCTCTGCCAGTTGTGTGCCCTTTGGCAAACTATTTCACTTCTGTGCTTCATTTTCCCCGTCTATAAAATAGGGGTTATTAGTCTACTTGAGAAGGGTATTCTTCTGAAGATTGTTTGTACAGCACAGGTTGTGTGTAACCTTACTGAAGTAAGGGACAAGTCAAGGCCTAATAGCTTGTTGCATTCAAATATTTGTTGGGAAGTGTAGTGCACAAATTAGCAGTGTGAATGGTGATGCTATACCATATAGAGAAGGAGGTCACTGGCTATAGGTTCAGATCTCTGTGTTTATTTTGCAGAACCAAATAGGCAATGTATACACGTTTATGGTATCTTGTCAACAAATCTTTCTGTGCTTTTGAGAATGGCTTTAAAATTAAATGCTCCTGCCTTGTCTAGGATATACTGCATCCTTGTATCTCTCCTAGTAATGCCTGAGCTATAGGTATTTACACCTGTTAACAGTTTACCAAATAACTGTAGGAATACAGTTTTATAGAATAACCTATGCATCATTGTGGGCTGCTCAGAACCTGCTTAAGCTGCATTGTTTATCTTTATCTTGTCAAACCTTGTTAATAGAAAAAAGTCTGGGAGTTTAATTTCCTGCTGTTCCCTACTATATTTTCTTGCCTTTTTGTTTTATGACTATAATTTTCTTTCTCTCTTGTATATGTTTGATTTATATCGATATACGTGCCCATATGCAATACATCTGCAGGATTAAGGGCTTCCATAAATTGCTTGATTTATCAGTGAGGATAGTATTCTGAAATTCTGGTGGGTGGTATTTATGACAGATGTTGTTGTCCTGTCTTTGAGAAAATGGTCATACAAGGGGTGAAGCAGCCGGACTATTAGAGTCATAGACTAGAAATAGCCATTCTGCTTTATGGAACAAAGCATATAAGTAAGTTTATTTTAATAGGGACTACTCCCTTAATGAGCAAGTGTCAGGATGACTAATCTCTGTATATGGGCTTGTATTGGGGGAAAGTTTAGCAGAAGGTGTTGCTGAAAATATCCTAAACAGGAGCATCAAGTAAAATCTCACTGGCTCTAATCTGTGCAGTTAATACTGTTTTGGTGCTTTCTTGGCACGAGGGGCTGGGAAAATTTGTCGAAGGAATAACATGACTCAATTGTATTGGTGCCTTCCTTTATTTATTTGAAGACACAATAAGTGTGAAGTAAATAAAAACTTTTAAGAATGTATAGTTATCAGTAAAGTAAGCACTAGGGAATTGAGTTTAGACTAAATTTAGAAGAAACCCTAGCACTTGTGATTAAGTTCGCAGTTCGAGCACCCAGATAAGTTTGCCTTTGCAATGATAGTCTCAGGGGAAAAACCAAACCAAGACAACTTTACCCTTCCATAATCTTCATTCCATCAGAGATATTAAATATTTAATTCTTCATTGTACAGTGGTTGAATAACTCCAGCTGTTGTACAATCAAACACAGTCCATAGGCAGACATACTTTACAGAATCCTGACTAAACAAACAGCATACTGAATGCCATCAGAAGAGTAGCAGAATAGGAAGCGGCCAATTAGCTCCATTAGGAGCTCTCTAATGACCTGCAAATCAAAAAGCAATCCTACAAACAGTGGAAACATGGATAAATTGCCAAGGAGGAGTACAAAAGAATAGCACAAGCCTGTGGGGACAAATCAGAACGGCTGAGGCACAAAATGAGCTACAGCTAGCAAGGCAAATAAAAGGCAATAAGAAAAGAGGTTCTATAAATAGATTAGGAATGAGAAGATGAAGGAAAGTGTTAGGTCCCCTACTTAACAAGGAAGGAGAGCAAATAATTGGCATTGAGACAGCTGAGGTGTTTCATGCCTATTTTACTTCAGACTTCACTGAAAAGGTTAAAGGTGATAAATTAATATTAACAACAAGGGGGAAGGAGGGAAAGAAGGGGAAGAGCCGGTTAAATCATATTTAGATAAATTCAATGTATAAGTTGGCATGGCCTGATGAAATTCATCATAGGGTGCTTAAGGAATTAGCTGAAGCTAAGGTGCCACAAGTACTCCTTTTCTTTTTGCAATTATCTTCGATAATTCATGGAGGATGGGTGAGGTTCCAGAGGACTGGAGAAGAGCAAATATTTAAAAAGAGGAATGAAGACCCAGGGTATTATAGACCAGTCACTCGAACTTGGGAAAGATACTGGGATAAAATATTAGACAATCAGTTTATGAGCACCTAGGAGTAGCCAGCATGAATTGTCAAGAAAAAATCAGGCCAAGCCACCCTAATTTCCTTCTTTGACAGGATTACTGGCCTCCTGGATAGGGTGGAAGCTGTAGATATCTTAGATTATATCTTAATTTTAGTAAGGCATTTGACAATCCAACCTTTGATTCTCATAAGCATACTAGGGAAATGTGGTCTAGATGAAATTACTATAAGGTGGTGCAAAATTGGTTGAAAGACAGCATTCAAAGAATAGTTATCAATGGTTTGCTATCAAACTGTGTAGGTGTATCTAGTGGGGCCCAGCAGGGGTCTGTCCTGGTGCTGATGCTAGTCAATATTTTAATTAAGGACTTGGATAATGGAGTGGAGAGTCGGCTTTGCGGAAGACACCAAACTGGGAGGGGTTGGAAGCACTTTGCATGGCAGAATTAGACCTCAAAATGACCTTGACAAATTGGAAAACTGGTCTGAATTCAACAAGATGAAATTCAGTAAAAACAAGTGCAAAGTACTTCACTTAGGAATGAAAAATCAAATGTACAACTACAAATGAGAACTAACTGGCTAGGTGGTAGTACTGCTGAGAAGGACCTGGGAGTTAGAAGGGATCACTAATTGAATAGGAGTTAGCAATGTGGTGATGCTGTGAAAAAGGCTAATATTTTTAGGTGCATTAAGAGGAGTACCATAAGTAAGACATGGTAGGTGATTGTCCCATTCTACTTGGCACTGTTGAGGCCTGAGTTGGAGTTTTGTGTGCCACCCTCTGGAAAAGCTGTGGGAGAGACCAGGGGAGAATAACAAAAATGAGAAAAGGTTTAGAAAACCTGACTTATGAGGAAAGGTTAAAAACCTGGGCATATTTAAACTTGAGAAAAGAAGATGGGGGGTGGGGATAACTAATGGAAAAGGTATGGCGGTCAGTTGAAGATAGGACAAGAAGTAATTGCTTTAATCTGCAACATTGGGGATTTAGTTTAGATATTAGGAAAAACTTTCTAACTATAAGGATAGTTAAATTCTGGAATAGGCTTCCAAGGGATGTTGTATAATCCCTGTTATTGGTGGTGGTTAAGAAAAGATTGGACAAACATGTCATGGATGGTTCTGCCTCTGCACAAAGGGTGATACTTGATGACTTCTCGAGGTCCTTCTAGCCCTACAGTTCTATGATTTCCTATTCCTCATTAAGGCGACACATGCTGCCAGTTATCCAAGTATCTGTAAATACCGATATACATGAAAAGGGCAAAGGTTAGTGTAGTGACAAAATATATTTGGGTGGCGACACATGTACAAGTATATCCCAGCTTAGTGTTTTCTCCAAATTTCAGACTACTACTTCTACAGAGTGCAGATGTCTTAAAGTCCTACAGGGAAAGGTGATCAATGGAACATGGTGGGGATGGCAGATAGGTGATCGATTGTACAGTGGGTTTTCCAAACTTAAAATGTCCACAGCTGACATGGGAATTTCTTAAAACCCTTAAGGAGAAAGTTCTTTCAACTTAACAATATGTTGGAACTTCCTTTTTTTTTAAAGTTAGAAATAATTATGCTCTCCCTAGATCCCATGGAGAGAGGAGACCCTTGAGACTCTCTGTACAAATGTCATGGAGTAGGAGGAATGGGGAAAGGTTTCCCTCTTCAGTCCCCACCTTCTACCCAAGCCTTTTCTTGCTGTTAGACATGCTGTTTTAGGGGCAGGCCCTGACTGGTCATTAGAGATCTCTAGGCCACTTCTAGGCATGTTAACCATGATATCCTTGCATTTGGGTAATAATTCTCCTTTCAGTTTCTGTAGTGTTGTATGTTTCAGCTGGATACAGTATTCATTTCCTGTCCCAAATTGTGTATTCTTGCTATGCACTGTGAATCAGCTGGCATCTCAGAAGGGTCTGTACATCAGTGGTGGGGAAAGTGATTCTATATTTCTCATCTACCCTCTGAGGTGCTGAGACCTAATTAGTTTATATCTGACTTGTTTAAAATTTAGTGCAAACTCTTTCACTATGCTTTATATTTTTACTATACAAGTAATAAAGGCTTTACATGCTGATACATCAGTGGATGGTTTAGTGAATCAGTATTGTCATCTGCTTTAAAGTTTGTGGTTTTAGTAGAATTCTCCTGGAAACTGCAGCAGTCAAGGGTTTTGACCCACCTCATTTAAATTCCAAAGTCAGTAGTGCAATGGATAAAATTTGTTGTTTTTGTGTAGCCCTCCGCCTCAAAACCTTTGCAGTGAGGCAGTAGTGGTTTGAGTGAAGCAGCCATTTGGGAGACCAACCTTCTGATGTAGCAGGGAGTACTGTGGTGGTCTGAGTGATGTGTGGAAAACATAAACCTGCTCGTATGACAGAACTCAAGTTACAGTCCTTTAACTCTAATTTTGATATCTTGTGATGTGCACTGAGCATCTGTGTCCACCCGTGAATCACAGTAACACTAAGATTTTTTTCCCTTCCTTTCAGGGTATGGCCTGCCAGATGATGTTGTGATAGAAAAGAGGGGCAAAGGAGACCACTTTTTTGACTGTACAGGGGCGAATATAAGAATCTCCAGTTTGAAGCTGGTTCAGCATGATGCAGTAGAGGGGATCTTAAGTAAGAAAGCGTTTGTCCATTTTTATGCTTTCGTAATTATTGGTAGAATTAAAGCTTTGCTAATCTGTAAATTTGCATTCAATATTACACTCTTACCAACCGGCAAAAGTACACAGAAAAGGGGTCCTATTGGTATAAACATCAGACCTTCAAGATTTCTTTACCTAGATTATTAAGAACTTGGAATTTAATAACTCCCAGTCTTTGAACTATCTGACTGCCATCTTAAATTGTCAAGCTTTATTCTCATTCTTAAAAAACAGTAATCTAGTCAAACTGTCCTTCCCCAGCCCTGAGCAAACACTGCCGAGCAGAAAGAAGGTTACAGTGCAGGAGGTGTGGGCTCTGGGGTGGGGCCGGGGATGATAGGTTTAGGGTGCAGGCTGCCCTGGGGCTGTGGTGGGGAGAGAGGACCCCCCTCAGCCCTCTCTCACCTCAGGAGCTCGGGGCCAGAGGAGAGGCGCTTCTCGCTGGAAGCTCCGGCAGGCCTGGGCCTGGGCCGGGCCAAGGGCGGGGCTCCTCTGCCCAGCATCACCAGTGGGGCGGGGCCGTGGGAGGGGCTCCTCTCCCCTGGCCGTGTGCTGCAAGTCCAGGGCAGGTCTGGCGGGGAGGGGTGCGGCCTAGCAGTTTAAAGGAAATTTAGTTGCAAAGTCTACCTGCCTCTAAAAATTGCTACATAGCCTACTCCAGTTTGGCTGGTGAATGAAACCTGCTCACCTTACTGGCAGAGAGAACTGCCTTGGAAATACCTGACTATTGCTGAACCAACCTTTCCTCTCCTTAGTCACCACCAACCCCTCCGCTTGCTGACAGCACATTCGAACTGAGGCTCAGCCATAAGCATGCTCAGCAGGATACTTCTTTTGTCCCTTTCCTCAAACAATATTTATGTAGCTATCCAGTAGGCCCATTCCCCACTCTTCGTGCTGGCAGCTCAGTTCTGTAGCTCTAAGCAGCCTCTTTCCCTTTTGTTCCCTACCTCTGACTGGCAGCTTTGTGCTATTGTGCCTCATGTCACTTGACCTCTCCTGTTGTCCTTGTCCAGCAATCGAGAACTTGATCCCGTTGCTTCCCCAGAAAGCACTGCTGCCTGCCCTGGTCTCAGGTTAATAAGATTTTTCTCATGCTGTAAACCCTTCAGTTGAGAATCTGCATTTTGTAAGCAAAACCATGCTACTTTACAGGCTGTTATTTTCATCGTTTCTTGGAATAGAGTATCACTCAGACTATTCTTTTGATCATCTAAGGAAAAAATTAGTTCCATCTGAAGATAAACTTATTGGGTCCTGCCCATCTGCCTTTGGAGAAGATGCTAATTAACACTTCACTAAATACACGTGGATTGAAATAAATATCACTTTAAAGTGCTTAGCACCTTCATGTAGGTATTTCATATTTTATCAACTTAGGAAAAACATCTTCACAAAGAAAGGGACTCAAGGTTGATATGGAGAGGTTACTGCTGTCATTTAAAAAAAAAAAACCACAAAAAAACCCAAAACTCTAATGTTCCTTTGCAACAAAGGGCCTGGATTATATTAGAAAACTTGCACTGGTGTAACTATTTGTTTTTAGTTATACCTATGCAAACCACTATTGTAGGCAAATTTAAATTGATTTTAGCTTAATTCAGAAATTTATGAAATTAAGAAACTGGTATAAGCACAATTTGGATTAGTTCAAGTGAATCTACATTAGGTTTTTGCATCAGTGTTACTGAACTGATTTAGTTATAAAAATAAGTATAATCCAGATAACATCCACCGGGTTACATGTACACTGGCATGTGAGAACATCCGTGTGTGTAATTGCTTTGGTCTCAGATATATGATGATGATTATTTGTATTGCAAAAGATCTTCTAGTTATCCTGTTTTGCTGTGTTACATGCATCCCTGATTTTCTTTGTGGGATTAAGCCAAATCAATGCATTACTCTGAATTATTTTCTCTTGTAAAAACCATGCAATTAATGAGAGAGAGTCAGCAAAGCTAGACAGTTGTCCTCTTTTCTAAGTTAGCATTGAACAAAATCAGTTTAGGGTATGGCACAGTTCTCCGCAGGCCCATGCTGCAAATGTATGAAAGTGTTTGTTGACTAAACTCTGCTTGGGTGGCAGCAGGTGAACACTTTAAGAGGTGGTAACACATGAAGAAATAAGAGAGGGGCCAGTCCTCCTTTGTTGCAGAGCTGGATATTAAAGCCGCCACAGGATGGGAAGAAATAACTTTCTGTATTTTCATCACAATTTTTCCAACAGGTGTCTAGTTCCGTCAGCTGTGGGCAGTAATATTGGGAGCTCCTCCTTTGGACTGAGAATGTGCCCAAGCCAAATTTATAAATCACTATCAGATACCTGTTGCCAAGTATTGGCCCATTTATAAATATTCACAGTGACCATCCCATTATCATTATCACACATACTTGGAGTTATCTGGCAACAGTTATGCAGACAGTGAACTCTTTGGCTCTAAGCCCCCTGTAGACCAAAACACTTATGACTTTATTGCATTGTTACCTTTAAATTTAGGTTGGTTAGGTCTAATTCTATTTAAATTTGCTTTAATCTTCTGAAAGTCGAAACCTGAAAATTATCCACTAAGGTGTAAAGGCAGAACTTTACCATATTTTTGCTTGTTTGATCATTTGGGTCATGTAGCAGGTCTAGGGCTATGTTTGCGCATGTACCAGGGTGGCCAAACTTACTGACCCTCTGAGCCACATACGACAATCTTCAGAAGTTCAAGAGCCAGGGCACACCTGCCAGGGCTTGGGGCTTCAGTTCCGCTCCTGTTGAAGCCCCGAGACCCCTCTCCCCCGCCCCCACTGAGCAGAACCCCCTACCCCATCACTCTGCTGCAAGGCAGAAGTCCTGAGCTCTCTCCCCCACCCCCCAGTCTGGTAGGTGGAGAATGGGGGGAGGGGGGCTCCGCGAGCCACACTTTAACAATAAGAGAGTCACACGTGGCTCACGAGCCACGGTTTGGCCATCGCCAGCATATACTTGGCCACTTTCTTATTTCAGACTTTCTGAAGTATGTCAGGAGGACAGTTGATCTTGCAGGCTAGGTATACATCAAACATGCTTGTGGTCCCAATCACAGTACTATGTGTGCCAGACAGACTGTTATTATCCAGTGTCAGACTCAAGAGTGTTAACTTTAAAGGTAATTTGCACATTTCTGATCCTGCTGCACACATTTCTGATCCTGCTGCAGCTCTGTGTGGGGTTGGTCCTGGTCCTCATGTCCCCTGACTGAGCAGCCTGATAACTACTCAGACTTAGTTGGGCTGCATTGGCCGTGGGGCAAGGGCTGAAAACACAACTGAGAATCTGCATTGTCCTAGCTGTGCCCCATTTGCTTTGGCTGTACGCCTTTCCACAGTGGAAACAAGCAGCAGGGGCTGTGGGTGTGTGTATATATATATATGTGTGTGTGTGTGTGTGTATATATATATATATATATATATGTGTGTGTGTGTATATATATATATATATAGCAAAAGAGCCTTTTCATTGAATACAGTATCTGCCACTGGAGGATCATTAATACATTGCCTTTATCCTCCCTGGTTTTGGACTCAGATTATGCTGCTGATGTGCTGGAAAGTAGCTGCACCGCAACAGTGTGTCTTTGAATGTGTATGGAAATCGTTTCCACTTAACTTTCATTGGTTTGTTACCCAGAAAATAAATACTTTTGAGAGCATACTCGTTAAAAAGCCTGAATGGTAGTGTCCAGCTTGGGCTCCACTGAAATCAGACTGAAAAAATGTTTCCTTAACAGATATTATTCTAATATGTTCTCATTACAGTATCTGTCTGGCCTGATGAACAGAAAATTCCTCTTGTTATAGATCATCCATTATACTGTCTCTTTTAGAATGATCTCTAATGTCGACACTGGATGTCTTTGATTGCAGGTGTTCACCATGGGAAAACCACACTGGAGAACTGTGTGCTACAGTGTGAAACTACAGGGGTTACTGTGCGGACATCAGCAGAGCTATTAATGAAGAACTCTGATCTGTATGGTGCCAAGGTGTGAACTAACTTTTAAATATTTTTTTGAAACAAAAATCCATCTTGAATAAAATGAAGCTCCCTGCGGGCAAATAGGGAATCATAATCAGGAAAGTGGATGAGTTCCTTGATCCTTTAAAAAACCACCGGTATTTTCCATTAGATGGCTAAATATAATTGGTGTTTAAGAAATCAGTCAGAAAATTCTCTTAACCTCTTATGTAGTATGTTTCTACGAGGGGAGACTCATATTGACTTGCATGTGAGACTGAAAATCAAACCATAACCAAGAGTCAGTTATGAAATAACCCCAGGTGCATTCTTGGAGCTGATTCATGGGATAAGGCTGTTCTTAAAATGAGCCTGTTTTGTGCACCTTAAATGGTCTTGTCTCTCATTAAACTGATATTCTTTCTCCAGCTGAACTGCCTGTTTTTGAACATGTTACCTATTGATTCTTACAAGGAGATGATCAAAATCTAACACTTCATTACATCACAAAAAAATCACTGGATTTCCTAGGACTGGTGTGGTGTATTCAAGAGAAAATACATCTCTGTGCATGTGTCATGCAATCTCATCCCAACAGAACTGTTGTGGTGTGGTAGCAGCATTGCCAGTGGGGATTGAACCATGAGCATCTCCTACCTGACTTAGTTTACTAAGCCAAGAACAGGAAGAAATAGAAGACTCTTATCATGTAGCCACTGGGTAGAGACAAAGATCCACTTTGGGGTAATGGGTTACACTGGGAACTTGCTGACTCATTTGTGATATGTCTCTTTAATTTACAGGGTGCTGGTGTGGAAATATACCCAGGTAGCACATGTACCCTGCTGGGCAATGGCGTACACCACTGCAAGGAGGGAATCCTCATAAAAGTGAGTTCCAGATGGAACGTGCTCTGATCAGTTATCAAGATCATACCTATTCAGATTGGTACCTACCAGTAACTATTCTAGTTAGTTATCTCATGATGTCACTACTTTTTTTATTTTAACTTATTTGAAAGACAAGGTATGATAACATTGAAAGCAGTGGATTTAAATTTTTGTCTATTATAGCAAAATAGTCCTACTTCATGGCTGCAACAAGGAAAATGGTGACTATATTTATGTCCCTTAAATATACAAATAGATGAAGTTATTTTGTATTATCTTCATTTTTAGAGAAGACATTCTAGCTAGGTTGAAATTCCCTTTCTGAGAATTGGTTATGTAAATCTTTTTTTCATTTGTCTTCCGCTATAGGATTTCTTAGATGAGCATTATGACATTCCCAAGATCACCATGGTGAACAATGTGATCCATAATAATGACGGGTATGGAGTCGTCCTGGTTAAATCTACCGTTTCCTCTGATGTAAAAGACATTGCTGTCAAAAATTCAGAAGGTATTTTTTTAACTCTAGTGACTTAATAGGAGTCTAAATGTAGTGGTGAATCTATGGTTTCTGTAAAATATTTAGAAAATGCACATCATATAACTTGGCAGAAAGAAAGTCTTAAACTTTCTAATAAGGAGAAAAAAATATAAATCTAGGTCTGACTTCCCTATAATTATCAGAGGACTGAGATTTCCCAGATCACAGCTGCTGCAAAGGAATGTTTAGGAGTAGCTGCAGGTTGCATGTGTGTAATTACTTGTACTTCAATTTCACTTTTTTATCCAATAATATCAAAGCATTTGTAAAAACTTATTCTGGGCACTGGAAGCCAGTATCGGGCAGCTGGCATGATGGTCTTTCAGAACATCCTGACTACTTAGCCATTTAAAATATGACACTTTCTGCAATAAAAGGAGTTTTAATCTCTGTTCCATGCTAGTTGTCCTTGAGGCTTTCCATTTGTCTCCCCTCTGACCCAGCCACTCGTTTAGTGTGTCTGAGTCCATCTTAAATGGAGTGTAGCTATTCAGTGAGGAAAAGGAGCTTTCCAGTTGATTCTTGCCTACTGGACCTGTCTGCTCCACTATGCAGATCCTACAGGACTGGAACTAATTACTTGGTCACACACACAAAATGGCATGTTGTCAGGGAGAAAGTGGGCATATTCCTCCCACGACCCTTTGCTACCCATATTAATTTTCTGCTCTCCTGTTCCACCATGCAGCAGAAATGAGACTTGTTGGATCTAGCTTATTCCTCCCAGTGTAGTTGTTCCCCACCATAAATATCACTTGACAACTGTACTTTCCATGTCTTATTTCCAAAAAAGATACTAAGCTCTCAGTTGCAATATCTTATCCCCACTCAGCTGTCTCTCTCTCAAATACTTGACTGTCTCTGAGTAATTTATTTAAGTCTCCAGATTCTTTCTTAAGCATCACACTCGTATACTTGGAATATATGGGGCTATCATTAAAATTGCATCCCAAAGGGGTGGTAGGAGGAAACTGATGAATTTTTTCTCTGAACTTTTCATAAAATATTCATTGCCACTTTGCTGTTTCCAGTGGCAATCACCTTGAAAACTTCTTCTTGCATTTTAACTCTTCATGCTGGATTGTCATTGGATATCTCAGTTGCCACCTGACTTTGTTCTTTGTGCTATATGTACTGTACCTTTGTGTTTGCATTGGAAGAATTAGCTCCTATTGACAAGAGCTGATGTAGCTGAACTATGTAATACTTGAAAGTTATTGCAATATGGGGAATATTTTCATTGTTTAATAAGACTTAAAGAAAACCCCTAAATTTCAAAGTATTCCGAATCTGACACTTTAATTAGTTCAGCTCCTCCAGGCATCTGCACAGTCTGTAATAACCTCATCACTGTTTTCGGATTTAGGAAATATACAGACTATCCAGTCAAACGGTGGGACAGACAATGTAGAAGATTTGGGACATGAAGAGCTACATGAATGTGCAACAGGTGAATTGGAGCTCCATGAGAGAGCTGAGATTTCTGAACAAACTGCAGGCAATTATGAAATTGCAAATGAACTTGTTGCTACCTCTGTAAAGAAGAGCCAGATGCACAAGAAAAGGCTGAGTGAACTGGGAATCACAGAGGCTGATGACAACTTAATGTCTCAGGAAATGTTTGTTTCTATCGTGGGCAATCAGTTCAAACGAAATGGGAAAGGAAGTTTTGGCACGTTCCTCTTTTGACTGTCCTGACTTGAAATGCCATTAGGGTAGGCGATTTGCACAAGCTGTTATGTTCACTGCTACTTTCAGAGAAGTTTATCTGACTCATCTGCCTTCCATTATGTTGCTAGAATGTGATGAAATTCAAGAATATTTATTCTTTTTAACAGTGTGCATGTTGCACATGTGAGGTTGCTTCCTTGCAGCAAATGTAGAAAACAGAACTCCAACGTGGAAACCTTTATGGACAGTGCTGATCCACAAGCTTTTCCTTTACCAGCCATGTACTTCACTTTTATTATAGTATTTATTTAGCTACTAAATATAAAACACTTTTTAAAAAGACCTAGGCACCAGAGGGGAGGGTGGACAACAGCTGCAACCATATAGCTCCCTCCATGCTATTTCTTAACTGTGCCTGAAGTGGTTCTGACTTCCATGTAATACTGGCATAGTACTTCATTTGTATGTTAATAAAGGCTTTTTTATAATTAGGGTATTACTCAATCACTTATTTATTGTTAAGAAATTGGGGGTTACCAGTATTATAGTTACCGGATTTATTAGGAAATCTATTGAACATCTGAAAAGATGGTATTGCTCAAAGCAATGTGTGTGTGCATGTAACTTGTACTGCCTAGTGCTAAAAATATCAGTGTACCCTTTTCTTTAGCCGTAGTAGTGTTTTGAATTGCAACAATTTCCAAATGAAAAGGAATTAAAGTAACATGTTTGTATTTGTCATATTTTTAGATGTTAACACAATGCTTTTTAAGTAATAAAACATGTTACTTGTGACATCAGACCATACTCTTAGAAGGAATGGAATATTATCAGAAATGTAGTTCTCAACTGGAATTTTTTTCTCCAGCCCATGGGAATTTTTATCAATAAAACAAAGGCAAAGCGTATCAGATCTAATCCCACCAGGCATTCACCTCTGTGCTCCACAAGGTGAATGGAAGACAAAGGGTCAGCTCCCAAGTTCTTACTTGGTCCTAACTTGAAGAAAAACTTGCACTGACTGCGTGAGTGAGACTTTAGTCCCATAACTGCTAGAGCATCTTTCTGGTGTAATAGCTTATTAACTTTCTTCATCCTGTTGTCCTTTAAGATCTACAGATTTGCTTTTTTTGTAATTTAGAATGTGTGTAAGGGAATACTAGCAGGGAGAGTGAGGACCTGAAAGTCCTGTAAGGTGTAAAATAACACAGCTTGCTGATAAAGGGATGATAAAGTATTTTCAATGTTACGCTGCAGAAAACTTCAGAAGATAGCTTAACACAATGTAAAACAAGAAATGAAATGCATAGCTTGTTGAAAAATTGATGTGGGTTTGACTATTTAACACTCTTCACTCCAACCTCAGTCAAGTGGTGATTAAATATCTTAATTCTGCTTAATGCTTACTGCTTATTGCTGTTCCCTGCTTTCCTATCCCACCTTTTGCATGCTTTTCCACTTAAGACACACAAATGAATATTTAATTTCCATTGATTGTTAGAGAATTAAATGCCACACAGATCCCAATTTCACTCCAGTTATCTTAATTCATTAAGCACAGAACCTTGCATTTCTGCTAGTCAACAAATATATGGAAATTTTGTCATGGCCTAAGATTATATATCTGGTTTGATTATATATAGGGTACATATATCTGGTATATTTTAACTCTGGGACTCAGTAGTCTATCTCTAAATAATGCATGTCACACAGACCATTTTACTCTTCATGGAGGTTTATGCACATATCAGGTTCTATGTCTAATTTCTAATCTGTATTCCTAATTAAAAATTGGCACAAAAAGGCTGTAGATCTGTGGTTTTTTTCCCCCCTCATCTGTCTTCAAATTTGCTGGTTTAGAGGTGGTATTTCTCTCCTACGGTTCACTTTAAAGCTATTTAATGTCTGACATCTTGCCTCTTTTTTTTTTACTTTTTTAAATGGGTATGGAGGTAAACTACTAAAACCATATTCTCTTAACATGCTTGCTTTACTACTCAGTTGCTTTTTGGATGCCAGAGACCAGAGTTGATCCAATGGAGGTCCATATGTGTAGTGAGAGAAAATGGGAAAGCGTAGTATTGCCATTTGAGTCAGAAGACTTTTGTCCTTTTTGCCTGTTACAGAAACTAAAGTGTAAAATGGTGGGTTGCTATTTAGCATCTGTGTAGCTCAAAGCACTAAATAGTCCATGGATACAGACTGTCTGACCTATAGAACCTGGTTTGCTCATCAGAGTTCAGTCGTCTCTATCAGTCCATACATGTGTCTGCCCAAGAAACATGAAAGCCTCTTCATTTTACCTTTGGTAGCCCTCCATTCACAGATTGCTTTCTGTGAGGTAGGTATGCTTAAAGAGGAGGAAGTGAGAACTTTTCACTGGGGCCAGAACAATTGCTTGTGTATGTGTTGACTAACCAAGCTGTGCAGTTTGCCACTGGCTTCTAAATTCGTCTCTCTAAATGAGGTCCCTATAAGATGGAGAAGGAGAGAGTGAGACATATGTGGTATAGGAACATATTCTCACAGCTTTATAGTGTCTTATCTTTTTGCATCCCAGTTTAGAATCTGCCTCCCCAGTACTCTTGCTGACACCGCTGAACAGCAGTGTGATGGCATCTTGCTGCCAAAAAAGTAAATCTTTGGAGGGCTGCTCTCCCTTGTTTGATCCAGGCACAAGATGTTTTCTGGTGGATTTTTAAAAGCTCAGTCTTAGCCTCACTCAACTCCCATTAATTTCAAAGGGAGCAGAGTTAGGTGAACCCAGCACCCTTGAAAACTTTACTCTAGTAAAGAGGTAGCAACATTTAACGTAAACCTAGGAACCTCCAGCCTTTGGCTTGTTGACTGTAGTTGATGTGGCCATCCCCCCAGTGTGTATGCCTTTCCTCCTTCCTTGATTTTACCTCTTCTTACACAAGGATCATTTAGTTGTGTGCTTAGGGTGGGGTACAGGATTGGCTTTAGCCATTTTGCCAGCCAGGCCAGAAAACATTTTCAGTAACCCTTGCTCTGCCCTGCCCCCCTATTCACTGCAATCCTTTAAAGGGGTTGAGCAAGAGCAGGTGCACAATACTACCTCAACAGGCTTTTGTGGACCATATTTAAACATAAATCCTGTTAGGCCTTGGCCTTCGTAGACAGGGACTGATGGTGCAATAAACAGTCTCCAAGCTTTGCCGAGTCAAAGTGGTTTTGTATGGGGGTATTTGGCATGGTTAGGCAGTATGTACACAAACTAGACACTAGCACCCTTAACAAGCACTGTTCTCGGGAGTTTCCCTGGCCAGCGTAGCAATCACTTCCCTGGAGCCCCTAATGTTTCTTAGGCAAGGTTCTGTACATACATTTGGTAGGAGATAGTCACTGCCCTGATGAATTTAAAATCTAAAGACCCATAGACTGGGAGAATTGAAGTATCCTGTACACCTGGGAAACCAAGGCAGAGACAGATTAAGTAACTGTCTGAGGTTGCTTGTCAAAGTTCTTGTTAGTCAGGAGTTGAGCCCAGATCTCCTGATTGTGTTTCAGTTCCCCACCTGTAAAGGGAGATAATGCATTTCCTTTCCTCAGAGGGGTGGTGAGGATAAATACATTTAAAGAGTGTGAGACTCCAATAGTATGGTATAGGGGGCCATATGAGATAGTATCCTACTGCCCATCTAAAGGGCTAAGCTGGTCCTATAAAGGAAACTATGGAGGACATGTCTGTAAGCCACTTCCTTCTACTAAACCTGGATTTGATTTCAATGAGCAGCTTGCAGATGAATGAAAATGGTGTGAGTAGATTCAATTTTAAAGGAGAAAATGAGAGTACAGAGTGGCAAGAAACTTGAATACATACAAAATTCCCACTCAGCCACTGTAGAAAAACAAGATGCAGCTCAAAACCTCTGCATCTTAGTCTAGGACAAAACGTATTTACATTTAAGGAGAATCTTTATGTACTCAGCCCTTGAGAAACTATTAGTTGTGCAGCTCAGTACTCAGATGAACTTTTATTAGAGTATAAAGAATGTGTGGAATTTCAGAACTATTTTTAAAAAAAGTGAATCCAATCAGACTAATAAATTATAACAGTGCGAATTGGAATCCTACCTCACTTTTTCATGGTACACACAAAACACTGCAGGTGTAAGTAAATGATTCTGTTAAGTCAAATGTACTTAATAAAATACTGTTAGCTGGCCTTTAATTCACAGTCTGCTTTGTAGGTGATATTTTGTCTGCAAAAATTTCTTGGCACCAACCTGCTTAACTTTATCACCCAGGACTATTGTAGGGCTCCACATATATGTAAACTACAGTCTCAGTAAATCTGTGGGTCTGTTTTGGGTCTAGTATCCTTGTGGGATACTCAGTTATTTGCAGGCTTGGGAAATAGATTTTAATCACATTAACTATTTATGAAATAAGGTTTTAATTTTTGCAGCACTAACTATCTCATTATTTTTGTGTCAACGCTGCTAAAATATAATTTTATTCTGATTTCCATAGGTAACATTGAAATTAATGAAAGGAATTACTCCTGGTTTTGTGCTTATATCTTAATACGATTGTCAGTGAAACAAATCCTGTTTTGAGATGCAAAAGGTAAATGAGCATTTTGGCTTTTCATCATAGCATCTGTATTAAATGTGCAGCATACATTTCATTTAGCTCTTCCCCACGAATGGGCTAACAAAGGTTAACAAAGAATTGCCTCCTCAATCTATGTGCTCAGGCTAATGTGTGTTTCAAAAGAGTGTCCTTCTAACTCCAATTGTCACTTCTTCTTTTGGATACCTGCTTTGTTTAAAATGGACACTGTAATTCCATATTACAGAGCAGGATTTTCCTAGTTTAGAACATTGGGTCAGTTTCTGTAACTCTTTCAATGGATGTAAAATGTATGTGTCCAAACCTGTGACAGTATTTTGCTGGGGATAATTCTGCTCCACCATACTTTAAGCCAAGAAAGAAAAGATTGTGCTCTAGTTCGTGCTGTACCCCTAAAAGGCACCAGGGAGAGGGAGCTGATATGAATTGATGTGATATCAGATTCCAAACCAGGTAATTAACCATTACAAGGAATTTAAAGAGGAATGGAGTCATGTGGGAGAGGCCAGGGACCTACACTAGCCAAAGACCCAGCAAGCTCTCCTTAACTGTATTTTTAAGACCTATGATTACTGGATGCTCACTTGCCCAGAAAATGAAATACAAGCTCTTTTTAAAAGAATTTTATCCTCTGCCTCCCAATTTAGAAGTTATCACCTAAAGCCACAGTTGTGCTTTGAAGGGACAAATCCTTCAAAAAGGAGGAGCCTCTTTTGGGCTGGTGGTTTGCTGAGACCACTGCCTTTCCTGCTATCCCATAGCGTCTGCTTGTTTCTTCATGCTTCCCCATCTTTCTACATTCACCTGTTATCTTATACTTAGTTCTTTGGGGGCAGGGATTGCCTTTTTTTGCTTGAGCTGTGTACAATGCCTAGTACAATGGGGGTTTTGGGCACTACCACAACATAAATAACAATCAAACCTCTTAGCTGACTGGAACCAAGCAGTGTTACTGACTGTTCTCTTTAACTCTGTGTCCCTCACCTCAGATTGGGGGCATGCAAAACCAGTCAGGAGTCTAAATATTTATATTAGAGTAGCATCTATCAGGGCCCTGCTGGGCTATGCACTCCAGACACCAGAGGTAGCCTCAGTGCCCGACTAAAGAGCTTGTAATCTAAGGCACCAGTCTTGCAAGCTACTCCGTGTGGACCTTGCACCAGCTGAAGTCAATTGCACTGACCTGATACATGTAGAAGTCAGTGGGGCTCCATACAGGTGCAAAGGTGGGCTCCAAGCTGCTTGTGGAATTGAGGCCTCAGGGAGGATTTTCGCAGTGGTTATTTGATATGCACAGTGTCTCTTCATTGAATAGAGATAATACAGTCATGCTGGGATTTCCATGGGGGGATAAATGTAGCCAGCACATCCACCTTTCCTCATGCTCAATCGTCCTGAGCCATAGCCATTACTGCATGATGAATTATATTAATTTCTTCCTCGTGACAGCAGTTGGATCTATATTCTTGTTTTCTGTAAGTCCTTTCTTCCCAAACGATCCCTCGCCAGTACAGCCACTCATAACTAACCATTGATATTTACGTGTCTTCATCTAGGTCAATAAAAATGACATATAAAATATCTTCTGTTTGGAACAACCCTAGCTGTGCGCCTAAGGCTTATGAACAGCCTTTTGAGTCAAATCAATAGTGCTGGAGCTTCTGATTTAAAACTCAGTAAATGATTAACAAGGTCAGTTAAAAGAGATCAATAACTGGGTATATATCACTTCACAGTTTAGGCAATTAAAAAAATTCACTTAGCTTTTCCTTGTAACAACAACAACAAAAAACAAACAAACAAACAAACAAACAAACAAAAAAACAGATGGCAAGCAAAGAGAAATTGATCTAGGTTTTGTTATAACCAATAGCTCAACACCCACCTCCTTTCTTCATAAAACATTCATTGGCTGTCTGGAAGGCCAAAGTGAGAGGGGAGAGCTGATATTGTCTAAATGAGTGTTCTATAACAGCAAAAATCCTATTATTTTAGGAGAAAATGGGCCAGATTCTAGAGCTTTGCCAGCTTATACCATCTGAGGATCAGGTCCAAAATGTCTCTTAAATAGTAAAAAAGTATTGTCTAGGAATAGAGCAGCTTCACTGGGTTTTGTCCCAGGCTTTACCCTGGTGTTGCTGTGTGACCTTGAGGACAACGCTCATCTACTTCAGAGGGGTGTCAGTAATAAGAGCTAGATATTATTATTCCTGTGTTGCATGAGCATTTAGGAGTGGAGGCTGTTGGCAAAGAAATCCACAGCATACTCAGGAAAATGTTCTCTTACCTGTTGCTTTTCGTTTTCATTTAGCAGCAGCGGCAGCACTTCCATAGCTACTTTCATCTGCGGATGTCAGACAGCGGTGTTAATTTGCACTTTCATATATTACCTTTCATCCAAGGATCTCAAAGTACAATTATAGATGTCTCAGAGATAGATGAGAATTAACTCCATTTCACAAATGGGAATTAGGGCGTGGATCAGTTACATGACTTGCCCAAGGTGAAAGAGCAAAACCATAGTGCAGCCTGGGATAAAACCAAGGAATGCTGGCTGTCTCCTGCTCTAAATTACCAGACAATATTTTCTCCCTTTCAAGAGATAATTTGGATCTGATCAGATTGCATCAGATATGGCATTCAAAGCCCCAAATTGTAAATAATGATTTTCCACAAAAGGAATAAAGGCATCGCCTCAAAGATTTTGTGGAGGTTGCACATCTTCTTTCTCACTTTTTTTAATCTTATCTGCTTTCCCATCACAACGGCAGAAATGTGTTAACAGGGAGGCTATTCTGTTCAGGCTCTCATTCCTCCCCAACAATACAACAGGCTTATTGTTGTCAGACCTCCAGCTTGACCTGAAGGAAGAAGTAATGGAAAATCTTGCAAGATCTCTCTGCCCCTGTTTTCTAGACTCCAAGAGCTTTTGCACAAAGGTCACCGATTACTACTATTGCTAATAAACTGAATGCCACCTCTAGTGATAAAGATTCAGCAGATCAAATAACGCCCCGGATGAGAACCGTGCAACTCCACTGGTGATGGATTGCACTTCTTATGACACTGGTGTCAACAACCACTGCTGCCAGAGTCCGAACAGGTGTAATTGTTTGGCTCTGGAATTGGAGCTTAGTGGCCGCTTCGGCTGATTCACCAGAAGGAATAGAAACCCACTCGCTCTGTTAACGGTCGGGCTAACAGGAGTAAAAAGTAGTAAACTTTTATTTTTGTCACTGAAGTAAAGAGACATAGAATCACAGGGTTAGACGGGACCACAAGGGTCCTCTAGTCTAACCCCCACCAAGACGCAGGATTTGTTGTGTCTAAACCATCTAAAATGGCTATCCACCCTCCTTTTGAAAACCTCCAGAGAAGGAGCTTCCACAACCTCCCTAGGCAGTCTGTTCCATTGTCCTACTGTTCTTACAGTTAGGAAGTTTTTCCTGAGACCTAATCTAAACCTGCTCTGCTGTAGTTTGAACCCATTGCCTCCAGTCCTGCTCTCTGGGGCAAGAGAGAACAACTTTTCTCCATCTTTTTATGTCAGGCTTTAAAGTATTTGAAGACCCTATCATATCCCTCCTTAATCTCTTCTTTTCCAAACTAAACATGCCCAGTTCCTTCAGCCTTTGCTCATAAGGCTTGCATTCATCCCTTTGACAGGGCTGAGTTCACCCAAGGAAAGCATCCCTATTCAGGACAGCACTTAAGAGCTTTGCTAAATCGTAGCCCCGATGAGTAAGCAGGTTACATAGTTTTCAGAGTAGAAATGTGCTTTAAATTTGACATTTCCCACTTCATCTCCAACTCACTAGCACCTACTCAACTAGAGCATGTTTAAAGCCCAGACTTTGCTCCCCATTTACTCACATTTAATAATACCTCACTTGGTGAGCAGTCCTACTGAAGCCAGTGGGGATGTCTGTGGAGTAAGATACGATTCACGACCAATGAGAAGGGAAGAGTCAGTCCCTACATCATTAGTCTGTGTCCATTATAGAAGCGTTTGTCATTTGTTACATTCCAGACTAGTCAGCCTGTTGTTGCTGGCACATTTCCAGTTCCATGTTCCCTGGAGGTAATCAAGCTGTTCCATCCCACACTGAGAATTCTAATTAAAACCAGCTCTTGCATGCAGTGCTACATGTTTTGACTTGTGATTTTTTGGTCAGTTAGGACTTATAAAGCCACCCACTGTATAGTACATTTTATAATACTGCTTGGACTGCCAGAGTACTCTGACTACAACTGAACTGGGGGAGTTTTGGACTCAGTGTGGGTGCTTGGGGTGGAGGAGAGAAATTAACGTGTTTTTTTTTTTTTAAATGCTAAAGAATCCTTGAGTCTTCCTATTTTTCCTCTTCACAGTAAGATTTTTGTCAGGTTTGTCTCTTTGTTACAGTTGATAAGTTTTCCTGCGGATAATGTGGTGTTAAATTACAAGCACATAATTTCATATAATAATAAACTAAAATTGTAAAATCAAAGACAGGCAGTTGTCCAGTTACATTTAGGAGAAAAGGTTAAAAGTTTAATAACTAAGTTGGTCTTAAAAGGCAGTGTCTTTGGAACTTGTCAGGGGTGGGGGGAGGTGCAGAGAAGGTGAGGGGGAAGGCAAAACAAATAAAATCTTAGTTTCTAAACTTAAGACCAACAAAATACTGTTATTTTAGGGCTGATCTCCCTCTTTTTTATCAATGAATAAAATGCCTTCCTATGACTTTGGCTTGAAATGAACAGTTGGTATTGTTATACGTAGGAACCCCATATTATCTATCAGCCTGCTCAGCAGTGGTAGTGCTCTTCAGTTAGCATGGCCAAGATTTTCAAAAGTGACTAGTGATGCTACTCATGCCGAACACAAGATACTTTAAAAGTGGCCTTATATTCAGAAAGTGTTGCACACAAGCACTTTGACGTTCAGGCCACTTTAAAGTGATTCAATTTAGACATCCAGAAATGGAAACACCCCACCTCAGTGGTCACTTTTGAAGATCCTGGCTTTATCATGTGTTTGTCACACAACTTTTCACTTGTGTCCAATTCTCAAAAGGGTGCACCATGGACTTCAGTTGGCATTGCAGATGCTCTGCACTTTTGAAAGTCAGGTCCATAGTCCCTTGTCATCATGGGGTTTCTCAACATCCATTTCTATGCTGTTCAGAGCTTTGCCTTTTTTTGTTACTTAAATGGAAACTTTCTGACACCTCAGAGATCTGATTTTTTTCAGATGTCGGGCACTCCCCAATCCCATAGGAGTCAGAGAGAGTTAAAGGTGCTCAGCACCTTTGAAAATCAACCCATAAGTGAACAACCTATCTAAAACAATCCAAAAGCAGGCTAAAAGTTGTTTTTAATATGACCTAATTTCTGTTTGGTTCTAATTATACATTGACTGAATTAAGTAGACATCCCTGTGATGGTTCTTTGGGTAGACGTTATAACTATCCTGAAGGAAGGAAAAGGCCTGGGTAGAGACCATCAAATTGTGGAAGTCAACGAATGGCTATGCAGGTGGTGTCGGAGAGAAGGCTTTGGATTTTTGACTATGGGATGGTGTTCCAAGAAGGAGGAGTGCTAGGCAGAGATGGGCTCCACCTAACGAAGAGAGGGAAGAGCATCTTCGCAAGCAGGCTGGCTAACCTAGTGAGGAGGGCTTTAAATTAGGTTCACCTGGGGAAGGAGACCAAAGCCCTGAGGTAAGTGGGTAAGTGGGATGCTGGGAGGAAGCACGAGCAGGAGTGCGCAAGAGGGGAGGGCTCCTGCCTCATACTGAGAAAGAGGGACGATCAGCGAGTTATCTCAAGTGCCTATACACAAATGCAAGAAGCCTGGGAAACAACAGGGAGAACTGGATGTCCTGGCACAGTCAAGGAATTATAATGTGATTGGAATAACAGAGACTTGGTGGGATAACTTACATGACTGGAGTACTGTCATGGATAGATATAAACTGTTCAGGAAGGGCAGAAAAGGTGGGGGAGTTGCATTGTATGTAAGGGAGCAGTATGACTGCACAGAGCACAAGTATGAAACTGCAGAAAAATCTGAGAGTTTAGATTAAGTTTAGAAGCATGAGCACCAAGGGTGATGTCTTGGTGGGAGTCTGCTATAGACCACCGGACCAGGAGGATGAGGTGGACGAGGCTTTCTTCCGGCAACTCACAGAAGTTACTAGATCACAGGCCCTGGTTCTCATGGGAGACTTCAATCACCCAGATATCTGCTGGGAGAGCAATACAGCAGTGCACAGAGAATCCAGGAAGTTTTTGGAAAGTGTAGGGGACAATTTCCTGGTGCAAGTGCTGGAGGAACCAACTCGGGGCAGAGCTCTTCTTGACCTGCTGCTTACAAACCGGGAAGAATTAGTGGGGGAAGCAAAAGTGGATGGGAACCTGGGAGGCAGTGACCATGAGATGGTCGAGTTCAGGATCCTGACACAGGGAAGAAAGGAGAGCAGCAGAATACGGACCCTGGACTTCAGAAAAGCAGACTTTGACTCCCTCAGGGAACTGATGGGCAGGATCCCCTGGGAGAATAACATGAAGGGGAACGGAGTCCAGGAGAGCTGGCTGTATTTTAAAGAATCCTTATTGAGGTTACAGGGACAAACTATCCCGATGTGTAGAAAGAATAGTAAATATGGCAGGTGACCAGCTTGGCTTAACAGTGAAATCCTTGCTGATCTTAAACACAAAAAAGAAGCTTACAAGAAGTGGAAGGTTGGACAAATGACCAGGGAGGAGTATAAAAATATTGCTCGGGTATGCAGGAGTGAAATCAGGAAGGCCAAATCACACCTGGAGTTGCAGCTAGCAAGAGATGTTAAGAGTAACAAGAAGGGTTTCTTCAGGTATGTTAGCAACAAGAAGAAAGTCAAGGAAAGTGTGGGCCCCTTACTGAATGATGGAGGCAACCTAGTGACAGAGGATGTGGAAAAAGCTAATGTACTCAAATCTTTTTTTGCCTCTGTATTCACGAACAAGGTCAGGTCCCAGACTACTGCACTGGGCAACACAGCATGGGGAGGAGGTGACCAGCCCTCTGTGGAGAAAGAAGTGGTTCGGGACTATTTAGAAAAGCTGGACGAGTACAAGTCCATGGGGCCAGATGCGCTGCATCCGAGAGTGCTAAAGGAGTTGGTGGATGTGATTGCAGAGCCATTGGCCATTATCTTTGAAAACTCACGGCGATCTGGGGAAGTCCCAGATGACTGGAAAAAAGCTAATGTAGTGCCCATCTTTAAAAAAGGGGGAGGATCCTGGGAACTACAGGCAAGTCAGCCTCACCTCAGTCCCTGGAAAAATCATGGAGCAGGTCCTCAAGGAATCAATTCTGAAGCACTTAGATGAGAGAAAAGTGATCAGGAACAGTCAGCATGGATTCACCAAGGACAAGTCATGCCTGACTAATCTAATTGCCTTCTATGGTGGATAACTGGCTCTGTGGATGAGGGGAAAGCGGTGGACGTGTTGTTCCTTGACTTTAGCAAAGCTTTTGACACGGTCTCCCAAAGTATTCTTGCCAGCAAGTTAAAGAAGTATGGGCTAGATGAATGGACTATAAGGTGGATAGAAAGTTGGCTAGATTGTCGGGCTCAACGGGTAGTGATCAATGGCTCCATGTCTAGTTGGCAGCTGGTATCAAGTGGAGTGCCCCAAGGGTCGGTCCTCGGGCCGGTTTTGTTCAGTATCTTCATAAATGATCTGGAGGATGGTGTGGATTGCACCCTCAGCAAGTTTGCAGATGACACTAAACTGGGAGGAGAGGTAGATACGCTGGAGGGTAGAGATAGGATACAGAGGGCCCTAGACAAATTGGAGGATTGGGCCAAAAGAAATCTGATGAGGTTCAACAAGGACAAGTGCAGAGTCCTGCACTTAGGACGGAAGAATCCAATGCACCGCTACAGACTAGAGACCGAATGGCTTGGCAGCAGTTCTGTAGAAAAGGACCTAGGGGTTACAGTGGACGAGAAGCTGGATATGAGTCAACAGTGTTCCCTTGTTGCCAAGAAGGCCAATGGCATTTTGGGCTGTATAAGTAGGGGCATTGCCAGCAGATCGAGGGACGTGATTGTTCCCCTCTATTCGACATTGGTGAGGCCTCATCTGGAGTACTGTGTCCAGTTTTGGGCTCCACACTACAAGAAGGATGTGGAAAAACTGGAAAGAGTCTAGCGGAGGGCAACAAAAATGATGAGGGGACTGGAACACATGACTTATGAGGAGAGGCTGAGGGAACTGGGATTTAGTCTGCAGAAGAGAAGAATGAGGGGGGATTTGATAGCTGCTTTCAACTACCTGAAAGGGGGTTCCAAAGAGGATGGATCTAGACTGTTCTCAGTGGTAGCCAATGACAGAACAAGGAGTAATGGTCTCAAGTTGCAGTGGGGGAGGTTTAGGTTGGATATTAGGAAAAACTTTTTCACTAGGAGGGTGGTGAAACACTGGAATGCGTTACCTAGGGAGGTGGTGGAATCTCCTTCCTTAGAAGTTTTTAAGGTCAGGCTTAACAAAGCCCTGGCTGGGATGATTTAGTTGGGGATTGGTCCTGCTTTGAGCAGGGGGTTGGACTAGTTGACCTCCTGAGGTCCCTTCCAACCTGATATTCTATGATTCTATGAATGTTTCTGTCATGTTATTTGCAGAATTATGACTAATCTAAGACTGTTTACTAATGCTAAAGGAAGGAACTGCACAGGAATTGCCATAGTGGATTAGACTCTTGATATCTAGTTCCAGGTCCTGTCACTGAAAATGCAAACTAGATTTTCTGATGGTAACTAAGCTGAACTGGACTAACTGCTTGGTCACAGAAACATAGTACCACAAGAATACAAGCTGATCCAGGACCTAATTAGAGGAGGAATCCACACTTTTCATGATGCCCTTTGTTTTATTTCTTCCCTTCCCTTTATGTCCTTTACTGTGTGAAATTAAATAATGTGTTGTCTCTGTACCTTATCAAAAATGTTAATTTAGTATTACACTGCAGTGGGTTTGCCAGAAGTAGCATGTTATGTGTCAGAAAACATTTTTTCCAGTGCAAAGGAGTTCTGCCAGATAGCTGTTTTTGTTTAGTTTTGTTTTGTTTTGATTTTTTAATGGAACATATCAGCTCCTATTCTGCTCGGAACTAATTAGTGTGGGTTTTGTTTATTGTGAATACAAAGTTTGTTTGTAATATGCAGGAAGCTGAGGGTTAAAACATAGCAATTGAACTAAAATGGACAGATTTTCATTTTTTATAAATGAAGTCTGGGTTTTTTACTTTTCTGTGGTGTGATTTCAGGGAATGGTTTGCAGATATTAGCTAAATTGAAAGCACCATTTTCAAATCTTTCTGGGAATTAGAAATTGTGAAAATTGATAGGTTATTTCAAAACCCAATAAAAACATCTTTTAATCAACAATACACTTAATACACATTATGTAAAAAGAAATAAAATTGATATCTCAGCTAAAAAGCCAATATTATTCAATGCATTTCAGCAATGCTGCTTTCTGATTCACTAGTTATAAACTCCATTGCTTATGAAAAGGGGAGGAACCCATCAGGTGTTAGTTGTGTGGAGCCCTCCTTCCAGTCCACATACCAACACTGTGAAAGGATGAGACCTCTGCCCCCACGATCCTGGTTACTGGCAAGAAATCCCAACGCTACTTCCTGCTGCTAGCTCTTCTCTGACTGAAGGATGAGGTAGTGAGCAAAATTAGGCCCTGGAAAATACTAAAAAAATATTTAGTTTCGATTACTTTTGTGCGCTGTGTAGCTGGGAGTTGCACTTGAACCAATGCCCCTCTGACTTCAGCTTTCCCTTTTTATTAAAAATCCTTCCCAGGGAGGATAACTGTTTTCCCCATTTCTGATATTGTAATAAAAGGCTAAAGTTTCAGCTGGAGCTGCAGATAAAATGTGATTTAAAGATGTGTTTGTACGAACCCAATTCATGACAAAGAATTACATTAAATTGTCTGAGTGAACAATTTCATTTTAGATGCTACCTAGCTATCTGACTTAAAGTTTTACTTTTTTTATTAAAAATAAAAGTGAGCTATAGAAAGTTTGTAATTCTTATGGTTTAGAGTTTTTTAATAAGTGTCAGAGCTAATATATGACATAAATTAACCACTGCACCAACCCTTGAGTGAACAAAGTCCAGGGGGAATGGAGAAAAGAAATGTAATTAAAATTAATATACATGTCTCTAGATTGATATATATCACTTCAGCTCATCTCCTAACATCATAATCTGAGTAGATGTTTTATATTACAGGCACTTAGGCTAGAGAGCTCACACATAATTAGAAATACATATTTAGGGCTTGAGAGGTGAGGGTGCTGAGTGCTTTGCATTGAATCCTGATGCCTTTTGATATGGGTTGATGGAATATGGGTGATGCTGATACCTGTGGGGTATCTCAGTGCACAGTGATGGATGATTAACTTTCTGAAAGATTGCTCCATAACTGAGAGTACAGATTTCTTCACTTTAGGCTCAGATAAAGAAGTAGATTTGTTAATGTATGGCGTGATTTGATCATCCAAGCTAATTAGCTGTTTGCTATCTAGCACAGGGGTTCTCTCCTCCCATTTGAGATCAGACAGATCCTACCGTCTCCTTCATAATCGCATAGATACAGCCCTATGGCTCACATAGTTTGAACACTTTGTTGATGTTATTTTATATCTTCAGCTTCTTAGCAGCTAAAAATAAGGAAAACTATCAGCATGTGAATAACCACCTGGCTGCAGACCACTATCATGTGTGTCATGGTCCAGGGACTACAGTTTGTGAGCCATTAATTCAGCATGATACCTTCATGTAATTCTAGGTGAACAACTGGAAGGTCTAACCAGCTGTTGCTGGCCTTAATTTGCCAACAGAAAATTAAAACTGGAAAGGAATGAATAGAACTGAGGTGTCAGATTGAGACTTCTCAGTGTTTTTCAGATCTTCTCTTCAAAAGAGTATTTTACAATATGCTCTTTTATGCAAACACTGCTCCACATTTTGGTGTGCTTGTTAGATACCATTAGGCATCTTTGTCACAAGTATTTATCACTAGCACATTCTCTAGTCCTGCAGTTGTTTTTAAATAAATACTAGTCTCTAATGTGCACGCATGTTGGGTGCAGCTCATTTTCTGCAAGTTTCGGAGAGAGTTATTAGTGCTTTAAGGCTTATTTATGGCTGGCAGGAAAGATGGACTCAGGGAAGATTCATTACTGTGCTAACTTGCACAGCTTCCTTCTTCAGTTTTATTTTCTGGGACAGAGGTAAGACCATGTCTTCATCAACATGGCCTATGTTAATAGATTAATAGTGGTCTCAAAAGGTGATAAACTCTCTTCACATTGCTCTGTGAAAACTGCATATTTCCAGTACTTGTAGCCATTTGTCTGAATCTACTATCTACTAACTTAATGCCCTTCTCCACAGGCTGAAATACATCCCTTCACAGCCCCATGATGCTTTGTACCTGGTTTGAATAGTTTAATTTTACTTGTCATTTCAAAGCTGGTTCTTTTCAATTGATGTTAGTATCTGTTACGTAACTGTAAACAATTACTTTTATTTTCATTGGTAACTGGAAGCAGGACATGTTAATCATGGGATGTATATTTGAAAATGAAACAAGTTACTTTAAGAGGAAGCTTTTACTGTACTGTTGTTTCTGGATTTGTGTGAAGGACCACAGGGCTGGAATTTTCCCCCCTTTCCATATGATTAATATTTGAGATCAGCTTGAGCGCTAAAGCTTGAGGTCATTTGGACTTGGTTGTTCTGTGCCAGGCCCATCTTGAGATGATCCCAAGCACGAAATTTTGATTTGATCATCCTCTGAGTTCAAGAGGGTTCAGATCTACTTTCAGCTTGGGCCTATCTCTAGTTAATTTGTCCTCTTGTATGTTTACCCAGCAGTGCATATTCTACTGTAGGCAGAGATAGAGGGGACATAATACATCTTTATGGTTCACCTGAATTCATGGCATGCTTATGGGCAGAGGAAGATAACATGAAAATGTGGGAGGCTTACCTAAAGGTATGACGGTGACATATGACTTGCTTTTTTTTAAAGATCTCTGAGGGGCTATAGCAGTGTCTGTGTAAATCTTTCCGATTACTCCTTTAAAGCTGTTCCATGGTTCTGATGTTGGTTTACAAACTTGTGTTCATGCATCATTGGGTTTCATGATTTCCTGACAGCTGCAGCTTTTTTACTGTATTCAGAGTTACTGAAATTGAGAAGTCAGTGCTTCATGCTAACACCTAAACAATACAGGAAAATTAAAGGGAAGGAAACCTAGCCTTACATTCTGACCTGAAAAATCAGAACACAATGATAGAAAAACAGTGAGGTTGTACAGTGACATGAAAGAAGCCTCCTACATATCTCATACATAAATATGACAACTGTGTTGATATTTACATTTAAAGGGGAAGGCCTATGTGGAAAGAGTTGGGAAAAAAAAAACTTGGTATTTTCATCCCCAAATACAAATTCAGAGAATATGAATAGAAGTGGGACTGTCTTCTGAATTGAGACACATTTGATAAAATCTGTTATGAATGAAATGGAAAGAATCTGCAATCTTTAGATGAAGTTAAATAGGGGGGTGATAAATCCACTTTTTTTTTTTGGAAGCAGCAGATATCAAATACTATCTTTCCCCTTTGTGTCTCCCTCTCCCCTGTACCTCCATGGGATATTGGATACAGATCTCAACAGCTAGTGACATCATAATATTATGTTAACTAACATTCCTTCATGCTAACATCATACAGTGAGCACAGGGTTGGCTTCCTGCAATAAATAGGGAAATGAGAGAAAGATACTTGACACCTCTGTCCTTTTTCTTATTACTTGGCACAGTCTCCACCAAAGAGGTGAAATACTTTTTGCGGATATTAAGTGCATGTCTGTGCATACAGCACTGCAGCTGGCTAGTTCTATCGATACAGCTGTGCTGCTGCAGCATGTCTGGTGAAGACGCTCTATTTCGATTGGAGACAGCCCTCCCTTCAGCCTAAAAAAACCACCTCCACAAGCAGCATAAGCTCTATCGGTGGGAGAAGCTCTCCTGCCGACACAGTGCTGTGCACACAAAAGCTTATGTTGGTGTAACTATGCTGCTCAAGGGGTGTAATATTCAAACCCTGGAGTGATGTAAGATTTGCCAGCATAGGCATTAGTGTAGACATAGCCTTTGTCTGTATTTGGTGTATTATCTCACACACAACTCCCATCGCCTTGATCTGAGTTAGAGTTGTGTAACTCAATGGGAGTTCAGCATGCAAAAGGTTGACAACAGTGAATAGCCAGGGCACTTGATGGATTTATCCAGCCCCAACGACAGGTTCTGATTGTGCAGAATGCACACTTTTGTAACCCTCATGATTGCAAAGAAAACCTTTCAGACGTACCCTGATCTAGTTCGGTCTTAGCACTCAGAACGTTTCTGGTTATGAGCTACTCTCCTGCATTTATCTCAATGGGGTGTTAATGTTTAAGCTTAATGTTGCCATGTTAGGGGGCAGTTTATTATACTGTTGGCTGTATGTTCTTTGACAGGATCAGAGAGTGGTGAGACTGGACAGACTGACAGTCTGAATAGTTTGCAATCAGACTCTCCAGCAGAACCCTTCATAGTTTGGAATGGCTACAATGTTTTACATTTTATATCAGCACCTAACAGTTAGAGGCAGTTTATATAAGGTTTGACTCTGAACTGAGGAGAGTGGTTGTATCCCATGTTAATGCACTGCTGTGAGAAGCCAGAAAATATCCCAGCTGCTTTCTGTGCAAAAGTGACACCACTTATTTAAGCCACTAACCACATGTGCATGAATATGTGATTATTACAGAATGTCCAGCTCATAGAGATGCTCACAATGAAATCTGTCTCCTGGCAGATAATTAAGTGAAATAACTGCACTGTTGCAGATGTTTGGAGATGATGGTGGATGTGTGCATGACCTAGTATCCTCTCTCTGCAGGTACAACTGGATTCTACTAAAAATAGCTGACTGATTTCTCTGATATCTACCACTTTACCTGCCTTACGCTGGCTCTTGTGTCATTGTTCCTTATTTGAACAAAACCAAAACCTTCCGTTTGAAAACCAAAAAGGATTTATTTCAAAACAACAGCTGTTTTAGGACTCAACTGCTCAGGTTTTTGATTTTTTTTTTAATCTCTCTCTCAACCAGAGAGCTCTGAACCTAAAAAGCTTTCAGACAAACACATCATCAAAACCTTTACCTGTCTGCGGAACATTAGCACTTTGATGAAACAGCATGTTTGGTTGAAAATACTCCAACCAGCCTTAATTCTAAGTACAGTACTAAGTTATGCTGCCTCCTCCTCTTTTTTCTGCTGTCCTTTTGTGCTTCTTTCTGCACTCTTCTCTAGTTCTGTCCCTTCCCTTTGCTTTACTACTCTGCCTTCTGTGCAGTTTCTTTGCATTTCTCTCTTGGCTCTTCTGTCAATTCTTGCCAACTGCTCAACAGTCATAACTGCAAGGGGACAAATATTTAATTGAAAATCTGGTGGAAGCAGCTGGGGTGTGTGTGTGTGTGTGTGTGTGTGTGTGAGAGAGAGAGAGAGAGAGATGTGTAGTGGTTTTGCAGTTAATTCCATTAACCAGACTGGTGCACTGAATGGAATGACCATGGACCATTTCCCTTTCAGATGGCATTGTGGGTATGGAAAAGATTCTGACTCCACATGTTTGCCTCTTCTGCCATCCCAGACTGCCTTTCACTGCTTCCATAAGGTCACATAACACTATATGAAATGTGTGTGCGTAAACAAGCATGGCAGAAAATAACATTTTTGCAGCATATAAAATACCTCTTTAGTTTAATTCTCCTGTCTCTCTTACTCTCTCCCTCCCTCTTAAATAACTGTGGTTCCTGCTTCACAACAGTCCTGTGAGGAAGGGAAGTGCTGTTACCCCCATTTTACAGACTGGCTGTCCATATCTTAGTCGATCTGGGCCTTAGAAAACTGAGACATTGAGATGTTCACCATTGAAACACTTAACTTTTAGTTGCCTTGAAAATCACTGGGTTCCACAAAGCCTGGGTTAGGTACATAGGCTCCCTATTCGTTGCACAGGGGAAGAGATGGACTTGGGAATGAGATCCATAAAAGTCAGTTCTTTAGGCAGGGAGCTGCCGAAGCTACGCAGTGGGATTTGTCAAGGGATTTGTCATAAGCTCACCACTCTTTGAGTTTGGTGCCTTAGTCCAGGATTGGTGAAGGTGCCTATCTCTGACTGTAATCCACCGCTGGTAACCCCTCTCCTGAGGTCAGGTGACTTAGGCGCCTGTGATGAGGCATATGCTCCACACTAGCCCACAAGGGGTTAATAGAAGCTTAGGGAGGCTGGGCGGGAGACAGACAATTAGAAAGGGTCTGCGAGGAGCAGCCAGTCAGGCCCGGGCAGGCCCATATAAGAAGAGCTGCAGGGCAGAGCAGGGTTAGTAGCTGCCTAGAGCTAGAGGAAGGAAGATCAGGCTCCTAGCAGGAGCAGGGAGCACCAGCTTCTTGGACAGAGCAGTGCTGCTAGCAGTGGGGGGAGCTAAAAACGACTCCTGGGCGGCTGCAGGGCTTTGCAGGCTGAGGCCCTGAGGCAAGGGCGAAGAGGCCCAGAACAATGAACAGAGGAGTTGGAGGGGACGCATCAAGTGGCGGCCATCTTATAGAGTCCTTGGGACCTGGAATAGTGGGTGGGCCTTGGTCCCCTCCCTGTCACCACTGAGGAAGTGGCCAGACAATTGGCTACAGTTGCCACTGAGGGAAGTGGCTGGACAGCAGATTGCAGTTTGCCCTGGTTCAAGTCACCCATTTGCCTGATGAGGAGAGAGGATTTGAACAGTGGTGTCCCACCTCTCAGGCGAATGCCCTGACCATTGGACTACAGTGTTGTTCTCACCCTTTCCAGGGCCCAATTACTATGTAATTATTTAATAGAAAATGGGAGGACCAAGACCGACTGAGAGAGCCCCACAACAGACTAGTGCACTCACCGATGATAACGCAGAAAGTATCTGGGGAAACAGAAAAGAATTTGGGTCTCTCAAATCTTAGGCTAATAGTCTAACCACAGGACCATCCTCTTCTCTACTCTTTGTTCATTAGAATTTATTTGCATTAATTATTATGGATGAGATTTTTTTTTTACCTAAGAGATCCCTTTAAACTAGAGCATTTCTTGTTAATGTAATCAGTGACAATATTTCAGAAAGGCCTTGAACAAGCTCCTGCCTCACCTCTCTGCTCTCATCTCCTTTGGCACCTCTTTGCCCTGCTTTCTCCACCAGGCACCTTGATTAAGTGCCATATCTGTGGCTTTCCCACACAGTCCTCATGCTTGGAGCATCCTTCCTCGATCAGTCGGCCATTGCCTCTATTCTTTCGCCCTTCAGCTACCTCTTTAAAATGCACCTCTTTCTTTCACTGATGCATAGTGGTGTCACATCATGCAGGGGAAATCTATTTATTTTTCTGTATTGGAGATTAAATCAACCAGTATTGCTATTGTACCTTTGAACCTGGAGACATTTGTGGGCCTGGCAGCATTCTTATTGGGTGAAATTTTATGGTTTCTATTATGCAGAAAGTCAAACTAAAGGATCATAATGGTCCCTTCTGGCTATAATATCTATGTAATGTTACCTACCTCATTTGCCCACTTCCAGTAGGTCTAAAAATGTAGATGAGTAGCCAAGGAAAAATTCTGTAGGAAACCCTTTTCTTCAGTCCTCTTTCCCTTAGCTCAGATGCCATTCCTCCTGTTGTTTTATCACTCTATAGTCCAGGGGAGGCATATGCACACAACAAAATGCAGAGTTTGAGTTTAAATAGGAATAAGGAAACTGAAAAATACAGTTCCAAGACAGACATCAACACCAATAATCAGGGCATGAAGTAAACTTGTTTTTAAAAAACATTCTTAAGGGTGTAATATAAGAAAAATTATATTTAGAGAAGGAACGGTCAATGTGCCTAAGCATCAACCAATCTGCATAATGTGTCTTTCCCATTCATACAAGCAGGCTGCTAATGCTTTGGGAAAACACCCAAAGGTGATTCCTGCCGGTTTATTGAATAATGACCCATGAAAATTTTAGCTGTGAACATGATCAGTTCTTCCATGGGTAAAGGAAGCCATTCAGCAGGCTCATGCTTATTTCTGCACATAAGCACACACTTTGTCTGCCGGATTGTATGCCTACATTTTTCATTTTGAATCAGATGTGGAGTCAGGGTTAAGGGACTTGTGGCACAAACTTTTAATGTCCCTACGAGCATTTTTTCTAGGAATTAGCCAGTTGGTTAGAAAGAAAATTTGATTTGGGGTGTATTTAACATAGTTTACCAGGAGAACAAGTGATCTGCACAATTAAGTCCATAACTACAATTTGAAGGAGAAGTGGAAGAACGTTTTTCACTCTATAGTGATTGTATAAAAGCTATGTAAAGTATGGGATAACTGGTCAAGATCTCCTTCATAATTTTCAAATCTCCTAGGAGGATTTAGTTTGCATGGTTCCAGTTGCGGTCTAACCAAGCATCCTTAAGAACAGTCAAATCAGTTAATAACATTTCCCTGTGGTTGGCTTAGGCAGAATGTCAAAGACATTAGCGATCGCACTGACCCACATTAAAAATGGTATGTTCAAAACCTGGGGGATTTGTTCCAATTTGGGATTATTTCAATGGAGGAGAGTGTCATATTTGTATTAGGACTGGTTTACTTTGCTGCAATGACACAGGAGGCATGGTAGTCAGCATTAAGGGGTAGTAAGCATTAAGAATTGGGCCCTGAATTACCAGTAGGTAGGGAGTGGGTCAGTCTGTTCTCAGTTTTCTGTGCTGGTATTAAGCAGTCCAGATAATGGAAGAACATTTACTGTAGATTAGTTTGTCAGTTTCTTTTCACTAAACACAAATGCAGCATTTCATTTTTAGACCTGCTTTGAAGTATATAAATAAAGAGAGAGAGAACATAAGAACGGCCATACTGGACCAGACCAAAGGTCCATCTAGCCCAGTCCATCCTGTCTTCTGACAGTGGCCAATGCCAGGTGCCCCAGAGGGAATGAACAGAACAGGTAGTCATCAAGTGATCCATTCCCTGTTGCCCATTCCCAGCTTCTGGCAAACAGAGGCTAGGGACACCATCCCTGTCCATCCTGTCTGATAGTCATTGCTGGACCTGTCCTCCATGAATTTATCTAGAGTTCTTTTTTGAACCCTGTTATAGTCTTGGCCTTCACAACATCTTCTGGCAAGGAGTTCTACAGGTTGACTGTGCGTTGTGTGAAGAAATACTTCCTTTTGTTTGTTTTAAACCTTCTGCCTATTAATTTCATTTGGTGACCCCTAGTTCTTGTGTTATGAGACGGAGTAAATAACACTTCATTATTTACTTTCTTCACACCAGTCATGATTTTATAGACCTCTATCATACCCCTCTTTGTCATCTCTTTTCAAAGCTGGAAAAGTCCCAGTCTAATTAATCTCTTCTCATGTGGCAGACGCTGCATACCCCAATCATTTTTGTGGCCCTTTTCTGAACCTTGTCCAATTCCAATATATCTTTTTTGAGATGGGGTGACCACAGTATTCAAGATGTGGGCATACCATGAATTTATATAGAGGCAATATGATATTTTCTGTCTTATTATCTATTCCTTTCTTAATGACTGCTGCTGCACCTCAACTGGATGCTTTCAGAGAACTATCCACAATGACTCCAAGATTTCTTTCTTGAGTAGTATCAGCTAATTTAGAACCCATCATTTTATATTTATAGTTGGGAAGGTTTTCCAGTGTGCATTACTTTGCATTTATCAACATTGAATTTCATCTGCCATTTTGTTGCCCAGTCACCCAGTTTTGAGAGATCCTTTTGTAGCTTTTCGCAGTCTGCCTGGGACTTAACTATCTTGAGTAGTTTTGTACCATCTGCAAATTTTGCCACCTCACTGTTTATCCCTTTTTCCAGATCATTTATGAATATGTTGAATAGGACTGGTCCCACTGGTGACCCCTGGGGGACACCACTAAAACTGACCGTTTATTCCTACCCTTTGTTTTCTATCTTTTAACCAGTTCCAATCCATGAGAGGACCTTCCCTCTTATCCCATGACAGCTTACTTTGCTTAATAGCCTTTGGTGAGGGACCTTGTCAAAGGCTTTCTGAAAATCTAAATACACTATATCCACTGGATCCCCCTTGTCCACATGCTTGTTGACCTCCCGCCCCCCGCAAAGAATTCTAGTAGATTGGTGAGGCATGATTTTCCTTTACAAAAAACAGAGAGAGAACTTTTTGCCTTATAATAAATATAATAAATAAATGACCTGCTGCATCCATTCATTTTTTACCTGCATTCCTGTTCATTTTTCTGTTCTGTTAAGTACTTTCTCTATATCATCTTAATTCAAGTTTTAAACTATTGAAACAGTGTAACTCACATTGTAGTACCTATTACCATCTCAAACATATAGCATCCTTCATCTGTCAAGCACTTTATTCACATTCATAGGCTGTTTTCTTGGAAAACTGCATTTTTGTTCTCTGCAGGGTATTTTAGAAGGACACAGTGCTTTTAAATTCATCCTTACATTTGTGTATATTGGATATAAAGAAACAATTCAATAATTGACTCATGCAGTATTAATCCTAGATTATTTTAATTAGAATACTTAAATTCAGAGGGAGTAGTTAAACAAGCTAGATTTCAATTGTGATTTCGGTATTTCTACTTGCATGTTGTCATTCCTGGATTTAATTTCTTGAGTTAATTTTTGTTCTGCTGCTTTGATTATATACAAGGGTTTACAAATGCTGTTAGCTAACAGTAGTTAAGTGATGCAGTAAATGAAACTGTTTTGACTTTTTTTACATTGTGCTTTCTTCTAAGTCAATAAGAGACTTGGCAAAAAAAAAATTGCATGGTTGAGTATTGATTTTTTTCCCCATTAGGTATATAAAGTACCTGTATTTTAATGATAAATCAATTTAAACATTTTAATGCAAGTGTTTTGGATGGCTGCTACAGTTTGAGGATTTTGCTTTCCTGTTCCCAAATCAAGTACATTTACTTATTTCTGTGACTGATTCCTTTTGACTTAGAGTACAATTTTCAAATGTGTCTAAGGCCCAGATCTGCAAGGGGACAGTGGTGCCTAGAAGATCACAGGAACAACACCCTGATTCACAAAGCCTAACTCATGTTCGGCAACTAGGTTCCTCATACAATGAATGGGATGAGAGAGGCATCTTAGAATACAATCCATAAAGCCAACGTGCTAGGTAGGGAGCTGCCTGAGTTAGCCAACGGGAGATGCTGGTGAGAGGAGTATGTCCTCAGCCTTGCCGCCTCACACAGTTGGGCACCTATCTCTGCTGGCAATCCATGAACTGGGGGGAAGATAAAGGCTCCTTTGCCTAACTCAAGTGTGGGGCCTGATCTACAATCTACAGCTTGTAGATCTACCAAAACAGCTTGTAGTGGGGGAGGTGAGCATCCCTTACATTATATTAGCCCAGTGGTTAGAGTACCCCATCTCTGCCTGCTGAAGGAAAGAGATTTTAACAGGGATGGTCCGCCTCTCTTGTGAATACCTTTACCACTACATGGGATATTCTGCTTTGGGACTCCTTCAATCTCTGACTGAAAATATTTCTATTAGATTAAATATTAACTGGCCCAGAGAGAGTCTCTGTAGTCCAGTATGCTAATTTGAGAGATGAGAATCCCTTCTTCAAATCTCTTCTTAGGTAAAACATGGATTTGAACTACGGTCTCCTATATCCTTGGGGAGTACCTTAATCACTGGGCTAAGAGGACCACCACCACCATGCTACAGCTCATAGGGGAGACCCCCTTCCCCAGCTGCCTTGTGTAGAACTTGGCAGTTTCTGATCATGCCTATCGGATTGGGCTCTGCATGTGAGTTAGGCAGAAGAGTACCTAGTGTCCCCTGGTTCGTGGAGTGGCCTGGAACTTAGGCACCCAGATGTCCAGAGTGAGGCTGCAGTGTGTACAGTCCCAGGCAGAAACATAGACACTCAGGGAGCTTCTACTACAAAAATGGAGGCACTACATTTAGGCATTTACAGCGTGAGGTGGCAGTTGAGCAAGGATTTTAATTGGAGTGATGCCTAAAAACAGGACTTAGGCATTTGAACATTGGGGTCAGGCACCTTTGTGAAGCTGGGTATAAGTGACTTTGGAGCACAAGTCTCACTGAAAATCAACTGGATTGGGATCTTAACTCACCAAAGTGCACTTGACACTTCCACCTGTGGTGTGAATACAACAAATGGATAATGGCAGAAATACAGTAAGTTTAGAAATAGATCTAAGCACACTGACTGTAAAACAGTGATATTGCACAAACTCTGCATTGGCTGTCAGCACCTAGAAATAGAAAAATATGGTCATACAGCAGCATAAAAGGGAAAAAAAGCACAAGACAAGAAATTCAAAGTTACAAACTGAGAATTATTGAAGAGGAAGACTGGAAAAACAAATGTCAAAAATAAAAAGTGGAGATGATTCTTTATGTCCAAGGGGAAGAGGAAAAAGTTTTGCTTTGAAGATGAAGGTAAAGAATGAAGAAGAATACTTGGTTCTAACAAGTTAGAGGAGAGGATGATACTGCCTCTTGAATGAAGAAGCCTGATTTTATCAGGGAAAAAGGAACAAAGTAATTCAATTCTTAAGTTCTAAGACGTTGAAGAATACTGCCAAAGCATTAATGAGAAACAAGACCCCACAGTAGTTTTCTCTAGATTAGTTGAAAGATGCTTAAAGCTCTAGATACACAGACGCTCAAGGAAATCAGACTTCTCAACAGGAAAGGAGACCAAACACATTTGAAGAAGTCTAAGCCAATCAGCCATTTGTCACATGTTTAAAAGTTATTCATCAAAGTCTATATAAAAGAACAAACTACATTCCTTAGTTCCAAAGCGATTACTAAGGAAAGACAAGCTGTAAGGATGAGTGTTATAGATCATGTGTGCAGTATGCTTACAAATATCAGAGTTATTTACTGACAGTTGTAATAGGTTATGAGCAGCTATTATTTCTCAGATATCATACCAAACCTTTTTCTTAGATGCTGTCATAGAACATGGTTAAAGAGAAACTGACCAGGGATTTTCCATAATTTCTCCTTGTTTTTATGTATAAATAAGGCTAGAAAAGATTGGAGAAAATGCTCATGACACTTCTTGCTGGTTTGTTTTGTGCAGTTTTCATGCCCTCAGAATTTCAGGATTCCATTTCCCCCCCGCCAGCCCCCCGCAGACAGGTTAAATCTACTTCTAGCTCAGGTTCTCAAAGTACCATGGCAACCATCTGAGGAATTTTTATTTAAGATATTGAGTGACACTGACAGAGCAATAGAAATAGTCTCACACGTGAGCTGAGGCAGAGAGAAAGGGAAGGGGGGGGGCAGCCAGGAACCTGGCAAAGGGATCTCTACTAGGTTCTGTGCGCCAAAATCTTTCATCCTGTGGCCCCCGCCAGGTCAGTGTGCTAATTTGAGGAACAGAAACATTTGAAGGCACCAAGTATAAGCTCTTTTCATGGTGGCACAGATGAGTGGTCTTCCCTCGCTTTGGGGCTATTTTCATTTAGCATGATCATGACCAAGCAATGAAGGCCTATCTCACCACTGCACAGATAAAGGCCACCATCTTGTAGCTGGTGGTGCCAATAGTGGAAAGAACATGCAAAATGCAATGATCACCTCTGAGAAAGTGAGTCAAAATGGCTTTTGCTAACTTATCATACCTGACAGGGTAAGCCAAGCCAATCAGGGAATCAGAACAAACACTCTATGAATTGCACACCAATTACAAACTCACCCATTTTAAAATTTGCTGCAAAATGTTCAATCATCCTAACATTAACAAAATTACTGTGTGGAATGTCATAATTGTTCCAATTTTACAGGGGTTTAGGATACACACAAAATAAACATTTTTAAATGGAAAAAAAAGTTTTGCTATCCATTTTTCACCCACTTCTAGTAAATAATCCATTAGAAATGCACTAATTTGAAATCTGTTTCCTAACGTTTCCTTTTTTTCCTCCCCTGCCCTGCACTTGCATAGTTGTTTATTACTGTATTCTAAGGCTGCATGAGTTTAAAGGTGCAGGCTCGTTTTTATTTATTTTTTAAGAGAAAAAAATTAATTTAGTACATTTTGTTTAGGAAAAGAAACCCACAAAGAATTTTGAAAACATCAAAATGTAAGTCAGATTTTGACTGCGTCCTTTTATGTCAATAAACATAGGGAATACTTTAATCAGAATGGGGACTCATCAATCAAATAACTATCAGAGTTGGAGATAAAATATCCCACAAGTAATTTAATACAGATCTAGATGAAAAAAATGTAATAGTATTTTTGGAGGCACAAATGTAATACAATATAACAGAAATAATTTTCTGGCCATGTTCTGCTTATTAGTGAATTAGATTAGCTAAAGGAATTGTGGATTTCCTTATTGACATTCAGAAAAATAGATTTTAATAGAGAAAACTAATTACAGTGAAGCATATCACTTCACTAAAGAGACAACCCAAAGAGTTAGACCAGAATTGCAAACAGCTGGGAAACATTTTAATCAACAGAAAGCAGCCCGCATAGCCTCCTTAAAGAAGGAGATATTTAATCAATGCATGTTGCTTTTGTTTATCAGTGCAAATGAGCTATGATTTGGCTAATGAGATGGAGAACATCTTCAGAGTAGACTAGTGGACTATGAAGCAACTGTGATGACTAAGACAGCATGAAAAGTTCTTGAACTAGGCAGTAATCTAAATTTAAAAATGCAATTAATTAAATAGAGTGATGAAATCATTAACAGTAGGTGGGCCACTTGGCTGGAAAAAGTGATGGCAAGTGGAAAAAATAAGTGACAAAGCAGATGCGGAGGCAAATCAAGAGGGGAAAAAATTATACAATCAGGTATATGAAGAATTAAAATGAAGGCCTTAACTTGTTCAAAGGAGAAACATTTGTGGGGGGTCTGGCCTAACTTTATACAAGAACTGTTTCTGCGATGCAGTGTTCTGTGGCTCCTTATGAACTAAAAACATAACTTAACTAGCTTAAAAGGGATGATCTTCTCTCTCCATAAATATTATTCTCTAGTACTTTAGTCTCAAGTGGGGAAAAAATACCTATATATCCCTTCAGACAGATCCTGTTTGTTTATTTAACCCTTTCCCAACTCTCCATTATTTTTCCCCAGTGAGGCTGCACTTTTTGAATGGCATTCTGAGATTATTTTCCTGTTACAGGAGGATAGATTGGGAAGCCTCTTCCTAGTGATTTAGCTATATGGGCCTTTTTGCACTCCTTGAATTAATGCGGTGCCTGATTTGCATTTCACTGTGTTACTGTGTGGGATGTAGAGCTAGTTAGAGATGGGAAAGTTTTTCATGAACATTTTTATGAAAAACAAGCTATAAATACCTTAACTTTATTAAATTTAAATGAGAAGGGAAAAGGTAATTTAAGTCCATGGACAGAGAGACCCTATCTGGTATCTGATTGGGTGTAAAATTTCTCTATTTTGTAAAAAGTGTGATTTTGTAAGAATTGTAGGAGTGAGAGATCTGACTTTGAAATGGAGAGCTATCAGATCATAAATAAGTTTTTCAGTAAATATTTACATTATGAAGTTTTGGAAAACCACTTGTGTCTAAAACCTTGTCTTTATGTTTGAAAATATATTAAAGTCATTCAAGGTTTAAACAACTTTCTTGGTGTGTAATGTATTAAGATAGGTTTCTCATTTTGGTAAAATTCAGTTGCACATTGTATTGCACTCTAAATATATGTGTAGAACAGAGAGTGGCCCAGGCCAAAATCCTGGATCAGAACTCTGGGTCTATGCTTTGAATTAATACTTGCAGATCCAACCTGCAAATGTAGTCAGCTGAATCTGAATATCCTGAAATTCTGGGTAAATTCAGATTTCCTCTGCCAAAATTGAGAAGTGATTCAGATCCAGAAAGTTTGGTTCTTCTCATTAGAGAGCTAAGAAGTTTAGATCTGGAGTTTTGGTGCTGACCTTTCTCTAGCTTTGCTTGGAAAGATGATGAGCTATTTATCAGTATATTGAGTTTGTTGTTACCGCCTCAAAAGTTGCTCTTATTAAAGGGTCTAAAAAATATCTGAAAAAGATCTGTCAGTGTTACAAGTTCTGATAAATGAAGGGGGTAGCTTCCTTTTATGAAAACCCAGCAAGCCAATTAGCTATAAAATTCCTGTTAGTAGCTGTTTTCTAGTTGCTTTACCTGTAAAGGGTTAAAATGTCCATAAGTAAAATGAAGGTAGTGGGCACCTAACCAAAAGAGCCAATGGGAAGGCTAGAACTTTTCAAAATTGGGGAAAAAACTTCCCCTTTGTCTGTCTGTGTTGTTCTCCTGGAGAGAGGGACAGAGCTGGAGATATGCTGTAAAAGCTTGGGCCAGGTATGAAAATCATCAGATCATGCTTAAAAACTACTCATTTGAAACCCCAGAGATGTAAGTAGATCAGGAAATGTCTAGGAAGATGCGATTAAGTTTATCTCTTTATGGCTTGTGGACTTCTCTGTGCTAACCCAGGTGCTTTTGTTTTGCTTGCAACCTTTAAGCTGGACCTCAGGAAGCTATTGTGTTGCTTAATCCTTGTAATTGTTTTTTTAAAACCTTGCAAAAAGCCTAAGTTCCAGATGTATTTTCTTTCTTTTTGTTTTTTATAAAATTTACCTTTTTAAAGAACAGGATTGGATTTTTGTGTCCATAAGAGGTTTGTGCATATGTTGTTTAATTAGCTGGTGGCAACAACTGAGTTCCTTTGTTTTCTTTCTCAGCTCTTCCCCAAAGGGGGTGTGAAAGGGCTTGAGGGTACCCCAGAGGAAGAAATTCCCAAGTGCACCTTCCTGGATTCTCAAAGGGGTTTCTGCACTTAGGTGGTGGCAGCATCTACCCATCCAAGGTCAGAAAAGCTGTAACGTGGGACTTTAATACAAACCTGGAGGGGCCAGTATTAATTTTTAGAATCCTTGCAGGCCCCCACCTTCTGCACTCGAAGTGTGGGGAATCAGCCTTGACACAAGTAGACAAGGCTATACTCGTCTACACTAGCGAGCTTCCAGCGGCACAGCTGTACCGATGCAGCTGTGCCACTGTAAGATCTCTCATGTACCTGCTGTGTGGGTGGGAGAAGCTCTCCTGCCAACACAGTGTTGTGCAGACTACCACTTATGCTGGTGGAATATTCACATACCTGAGCGACAAGTTTTACTGACAAGTGGTAGTGTAGACGGGGCCTAATTTACATCAGTTGTATCTTTTGCCCTGAGGATAGGTAAATAGCCATCGTTTTGCCATTTTATGTCCTTTTAGGTTTAGGGAGAGGGCTCCACAGCATTTAGAATTTATAGATATCTTTCATCAGGAAAAAACATCGTCTAGATTTTAGAAAAAACGGATAGGAAACTTTAGGGGCCAGATCCTGTAAAGTACTGAACACGGACCCAGCACTCTCACTCTACTGACTGTGAGTGTTGGTACTGAGGCCATCTCAGGGTTTAGCCTCAGAGTGAAGGAAACAATCCTGTAGCAGTGGAGACTTGATGTTCATTTAACAGTATTTACTTTCTCTAAATTCTAGGATTAAATGAACATGTTCAGTACTATAAAAGACTTAGTGTATAGGATAAACAAGCAGCTGGGGTTTTTCTGAGTGAATTTAAAACAGGCTCTGGTGCTGGACTGACATCCCTGAAGAGCGAAACCCTCTGTTGATTCACTTCACAGAACAGACACAGCAGAGGGTGATGACAAGGCATCACCTTTAACAATTCATGGTGTAAATTCAGTGTCCTGCCTTAGGCATTCAAGAGCCATGTATAATTACATTCGCTCTGCCAGTGTGGTGAGTAAAACATGTCTCTCCTGCGATTCAGGCTTTTTTTATTTAGTGAAGATGAGATCTATCTATGTATAAAACGTGATTGCACAAATACTTCATGTAGCCTGCTCTTGAACCGTCAGCAGTAGCCCTTAAAGCAGCTGGGTACTATAGCAACAGTCAAAAGAGGCTGTTTTAAATTTGTTAGTCCACAGTGGGAGAATCTTCATATTTCTTTGCATTTTGTCTGATGTGGGAAACATGCTGGTGTACTATTTCAACACATAAACAAATCAAATCTCCTATAAATCAGGTTACTGGGAAATAGTGCATGTTCCACTCAGTTGCAAATCATGAACCTGAACAATTTCTTTGCTTCCTTGGAACAGGCATTAGGTTTGTGTAAGTTGTCTGTCATTTTGTGGAGATAGTGTTGTGACTGGTTTGGTCACAGAGACCCCCTTTGGAATGTCACCTCATGTGCTGGAAATACCTCTGAGCCCATTTTCCCTGCCAGCTTGGAACTTCCAGAACCCTGTCTTGTTGAGCCAGACTTGCTAGCCACCTGTAAACACAGACCCAGGTCTGGTCCACACCCCCAAAGCTGCAGACTTTAACCAAAAACTGCTCAGCAGGTCACCTATCTCCACCACACAGACACCCAGTTCCCAATGGAATCCAAACCCCAAATAAATCCATTTTAGTCTGTATAAAGCTTATACAGCGTAAACTTATGAACTGTCTGCCCTCCATAACACTGATAGACAAATGCACAGCTGTTTGCTCCTCCAGGTATTAATCACTTACTCTGGATTCATTAATAAACAAAGATGATTTTATTAAGTATAAAAAGTAGGATTTAAGTTGTTCCAGGTAATAACAGACAGAGCAAAGTAAGTCACCAAACAAAATAAAGCAAAAACACACAAGTCTAAGCCTAATACATTAAGAAACTGATTACAGATAATATCTCACCGTCAGAGCTGTTCCAATAAGCTTCTTTCACAGACTAGACTCCTTCCTAGTCTGGGCCCAATCCTTTCCCCTGGTACAGTCCTTGTTAGTTCCAGCAGACATCTTAGGTGTTAACTAGGGATTTTCACATGACTGGAAGCCCCCTTTGTTCTGTTCCACCCCCTTTTATAGCTTTGGCGCAAGGCGGGAATCTTTTGTCTCTCTTGATCCCCACCCCCATTCTAAATGGAAAAGTACCAGATTTAAGATGGATTCCAGTATCGGGTTAGCTTGTACGCTATAATCAAGTCACCTCTCAATCTTCTCATTGATAAACTACACCAATTGAGCCCTTTAAATCTCTCTCTGTGGCTATATTTACACTGCACTTAGGAAGGTGCTTCCCCAGCTCAGGAGACAGACACACATCCACTGGCTCTGCTTGAGGTAACAAGCTAAAAATAGCCAGGGGTAGCTTGGGTGACAACTCCGGCTAGCCACCCAAGTAAGTATACAGAGGGTTTGTATTTGGGCAGCTAGCCCAATCTGCTGCCTGTGCTACCCGTCGCTACATTGCTATTTTTAGTGTGCCAACTCAAGCAGAGCTAGTGCATGTCTGTCTCCCCGTAGACAGTAGACACCTAGCTCCCAGGAGACATATCCGGTAAGGCATTTTCTCCAGTTGTTCAAAATTTTTGTGGCTCTTTTCTGTGCTTTCTTCAATTTTTCACCATTGCCAGAACTGCACGCTGTAGTCCAGTATTGGCCTCATGAATATCATAGACAGACGGAAAATCATTTTGTCTGAAAATTCATCCTGGAGTCTGTTACTCATTGTTCAGTATTTGATCTCAGAAGCAGAATTTCATACACAGGAACTCTACTGATGTCTAATAGTACAAATACAGCTACTGATTCTACAAACAGTCACGGACATGCATAACTTCACTCAAATGAATAGTTCTGTGTAAGCCAATGGGACCACTCATGTGCATAGGGTTGCATTTATGCTGAAGGATGTGCAGGATTAGGACCACTTGGATTTAGTGGGGGCATTGATGCCAACTTGGCACAGAATTTTCGTTTTTCCTGGGATTGTTTTTTTGCTTTTCTGGGTCTGATAAAGTAAGATCAACCATTTGTTGTTATTTGCATTGGAGCTCTTAAACTATAAATAGGAGTGGAAATATCTCTTGCAAATGTCTCAGGTTTGATTTGTGATGTGCAGAAAAGATCATTTAAATTATCTGAATGGCTGAACAAAAAAGTGCAAGACTGAAATTCATGATTATTGGATGGCTTGACTCTGAGCAGTGGTCTGCTCCAATTAACCAGTCAGTCTGTGGACTCTCTTTAAGAGGAATTGTGGGGGAAATAATAATCAATAACTTGCTTCATATATCCTTGTTTAACAAATATGTTTAAAATATACATTATTCATTACCGGCTAATGAGTTACACTATGTGAATGTGGTAGAGAAATTATGCATTCAGCAATCCCAAATGGGGAATTATCTGGTGCAGTACGTTAAAGCTTTTTCATCAAGGTTTGATTTCAGATATGGCTTAGGCCATTGATGATCGCAGTATATCCATCAGCCACCATTTAATCATGGGGCATGGCACAACTATAGTGGAATGATACTGAGTTCAATAATTTCTAAGGTCTGGATCCTGCAGGCTGTTCCACACATGTGTAGCCTTATGCCCATACAGAGCTCCATTGGAGTTGAGGGGGTTTGGGGATTCACCTGCCTGGAGTTCTTTGTAGGATTTGGGCTTAAATCAATGGTAGCACTTTCTTTCTTCCTCCTTCGTCTACTTGACAATCTTGTAAGAGGTCAGATTCACCAGTGCTGGCACAGAAAGATGTAACTGACATCCTTCCCTGCAAAGCACATCCCTGTGCCTCAGGGATGATCCAACAGAGGGCAAGTGCTGTTTTCCACTGTGGAGAGGAGCAGCTTTAGTTTGCAATCAGGACTCTTCCAGTGTCATCCTGAGGAAAACAGCTGAGATGATATGCTGGATTAGCACATCCCCTGGCTTTGTCTTTGCCTGGTTATACTTGGGCTGTGCTGGCTACTAGAAGGCCTCCTAAACAGAGAAGGTGGTAGTGGTCCTCTTTTGCCACCTCTCCTGATGGACTTTCTCTCCAAGGTGCCTGGATTTCTCCTGGAAAAGTTGGTTAAACCTGTCCCTGGGTCTTTAGCCTTCACTCGGAGTGCACATGGACATCTGTATATAGAACATGAAAATCGCACTGGAACTTTCCCTTTCTCCCTGGTCATGTTGTTAATAAGCTCTCACAGATCAATGCCAAAAGCTTTTCTTTCCCTTGTCACTTTCTTCAGCAGTCTCATTTGAGCCTGATGCCATGTCAGCTTTTAATAGCTCTAATTGTCTAACTGTGGTATGAGGTGTGGGATAAACAAAGCCTTTCTAACACTTCACTCGCTATGCCATCAATCCCCAGGAAAATGTCTCTCTGTCTCAGGGATGTCCTTCAGCTTCTTTCATGAATGTTAAGGCCTATAATTTATTTAGGCCTTCAGCAATGTCAACCTCATCTGTCACTATTAGTACATTCATGTCCCTTAATGACCCAGTTGACTTTTTCTCTGTCTGTTTGCTTTTTTTCTTGAGTACCTCATGTGCTTCCTATGTGTATCTTTAGTCTTGGCAGAATTTTTTTTTAAATAAATGTGACAGTTAATATCGACTTAAATTTTGAACTTTCACCCAATTTTAGTGTTTTTTAATACATTTTCAGTTTCCCAGCATGATGTCGGTGATCCCTGCATGCACAAGGCCTGGGAAGGCTGCAGTCCTGGCAGGGCAGAGCACAGCAGAGCACAGCAGAGACCCCTAGCCAGGGAGGGGGATGAGCTCCCATCTGTCAGGGAAGCTATCTTACTGCTGAACAACTCCTGCTCAGGGTCGCCCCCTTATGCTCCCAGCTGGTGAGTGGGTGAATGGAGCTGAGGCAGAGAAGTGTCAGAGAGCTCCTTGCATAGCCGGGGGTCTGGAAACTGGATCCCTGCAGGCACAAGGGGCAGGGGAGACTGCGCTCGTCTACTGCTATCCATGGATTTTTTGTTGTTGATTTCTATGCATCAGGTGAAATCAACATTTACTGCTGACTGACAATTTAAATTGAATCCTGCCAAGCCTATTTATCTTTATTCACTTTGAAACATATTTTCTATTTTAACTTTTTTTATTAATGTTCCTCTATTCCTCGGATGGCCAACTAGCGTTGATCAATATTAGCATTAACTAACTTTATTATCTTTACTATACTTCAGTGCCTAAAGAGTAAGATTGCTGGAATCAAGCTACCAGCTATGCCACTGGACCTAGGAAATTTTTTTTCTTCTTGAGCTATTCCCATATAACCATAGCTGTTTTTTTAAAACATTCACTAAATATTTACTTTGCAGAGTTGCCTATGTAAAATAACTATTATTTGCATCTTAAAAAGAACAAAGCTAAGATTGGTGCTCTGTTTGGCTAGGTGCTGTAAAGGTAAAAAGACAATTGGTGTCCCAAAGAGCTTACAGCTGGAGCTGGTCAGGAACTGAAATGTTTTTTCTTGGGAAAGGATCAGTTTCAGTGAGCTTCTTGACTTGAAAAAAGTCTGAAAGTTTTTGAAATTGTCAAAATGTTTCATTTTGATACTTTGAAAGCAAAAATAAATTCAGTTTTCTGGTGTGAAACAACTTTTCACTTTGAAATGTAAGTTAGTTATAATTATTTATTATTAATTATTATTATTAATAAATAATTAATAATAATGCAGGTCAGAATCAAAACAAAATGTTTTGTTTAACCTAAACCAGAATATTTTTGGGGGGATTTTCAGGCTGTGAAAGCTTTTGACTTTTCCTCCTGATTTGAGATGGGAAAACTTTTGAAATACAAAGAAACCATTTCCTGTGCAGGTCTACTTACAAGCTAAATAGAAAAGACAAAGGATGAAGTATTATTCCCATTTTACATATGGGGAACTGAGGTACAGAAAGATCTACTGACCTAATGGAGGACACAGAGGGTGCATTTATATTGCAAAACCCCCTCACAGCAGAGTGTCTCAAAGCCTGGGCCAACTGACTCAGACTTGCAAGGCTAAAAATAGCAGTGCAGATGTTCCGACTTCAGCTGGAGTCTGGGCTTTGAGACCTGGGGAGGGGGTGGGTCTCCGAGCCCAAGCTCCAGCCCAAGCTCAAATGCCTATGCTGCTATTTTGACTCTGTAGCATGAGCCTGAGTTAGTTGACCCCAGCTCTGAGACTCACTGCCGTGGTTTGTTTTTTGCACTGTAAACGTACCCATAGCGAGTCTGTGGCTGAGCTGGTCAAAGAACCCGGATCTTCCGAGATTCAGTCTGGTGCCTTAGCTGTAGGACCGTCTTGTCAGAAACAGCATTACTTGGCATCTCTATGCAGTTTCAGGAGAGAGGTCAATAACTGAATGATCATGGAAAGTGAACTACTCTTTCACCCCTAGAAGTGGCCTTTCCAGAGCAGGTTTGAGTTGGGCTAATGGGATAGTACAAGAAGAAGTTTCTGTTGACAGTGCTGTATCCTATTGTATGGAGAAACAGAGAACTTGAGTCTTCAGGGCTGCCTATCTGCCACACTTTCACTTAGGAAAAGGCTCATTCTGTTTCCACACGCCCTTTTGTCTCTTTGCTTTTGTTGGCTAGAAGCAGGTAAAAAATAACTCTACATGGATGTTGTTTCAAAAAATTTGGAGAGTTTTGAATTTTATTCTAGATTTTTTTTTCTTTTTGTAGAGAGTGATTGTAAAATCAATAGCTTTTTTTTTTTTCACCCTAACAAATGGTTGAGTTTGAAAATGAGTTGGGTTCTGGGCTTTCACATTGCAAAATGATTTAAGTGTATTGGATTTCTTTTCATGTTTAAAAAGAAACTTCAAATCCTTCCAACCGACAAACTATAAAAGTTATAGCGCTGCAATAAATTTAAATTGTTCTACTCAACATCAGTCCAGACACTAGATGCTGGTTTCAATAAAATTAGTTTTAGTTTTTTTGAAGCAGAGTATTGCAGCTGGTTTGACAGATGAGAGGCTCCTGTTCTGGTGGACACAATGAGAGTGCTGACAGACCTGACTTGAAATAAGAGTCAGTGTGGTCTGAATCAATTTCAGTTCTCAAATATGGGGAAAAGGGCAAAAAGTTAATCCTGGCTTCCCTACCTTAAGTGTGTCTGAATGCCTGTAACAGGAGGCTGGGCTTGTCTGAAATGCTCCATCCTGATAGCAGGTGTTGCTCCTATTGCAAAAGGGACATGTAGATTCTGCAGATACATGGGTGGCTTGTTAGCCTAATTGGTATAAGGGAGGTGGGAGTGGCTCTTTGGAGAGAAAGATGAGCTGTCCTGAAATAAGAATTCCAACAGCAGTCCCTGAGGCTGGGAAGAAGGCTTCAGCTGAACTTTATATTGTTATTAATAAAGCCAAAACCCCAGCAAGAAGCTGAGATTTTGTCTCTTCACATGAATTCTGATTTAGAGCAGGTTTGGAAAGGCTCCCGCTCACAGTTTTCCTGCTCCTCTCATCTTTTGTTTCTTATTGATTTAAAGTTCCGTGTTCTGCAGCTAACTCCAATATTCCAGCAAAATTGCTGTCTGCCTCTTTCACTAGCTGCCAGGGGACAGCTTGGCAGTTTCAGGTGAGTGCCCTTGAGTAGCTGCTCTCCGCAACATCCAGCGGGCTCAGACTGGTAAGTGTTGGGTGGCTAAACATTGGGCTAGCAGTTCTTGTACGTCATGGGGCTTGTTCCTCATCTGTTGCTGCTTCCTAGGAGAACAGAAGCTGTGAGTGCTGCAGAAGTAGGTTTAGCTCTTTGGAGGGAGTAAATGTCTCCTGACTTCAAAATTTCTCTGTCAGGTAACTGATTGGTAATGGCCCTTAAGGATTCTGAGTGGAGGTACGTCCATTCCTTGGCAAGAATTTTGATGACCGTGATTTGGATAGAATGGTTTGCAAGGGAGGGGGTTTTCAGAGTTTCAAAAGGGAGGGATGATGTAGGAGACTTGCTCTCTTCCTCACTATGAGTTAGCAGATACCATTTGTGGAAACAGACTAGCTGGGGGCATTTAGGTATACATTGCTGTTATTCTGTGTGATTTCTATTCTGACCAGTATACTTGCTATAGTTCTGGCTTTGCCTGGTAGTTTGTTACTGTGTCGAGCTCTGACTCAAAAACACAACACAGATTATGTACATTGTGCATTTCAATTCCTCACTTAAGTATCTATGGCAAAACCACCCATGCTATGTTCTGGAGTTCTTAAAAATGAATTACTGCTGCTTTCCTAGCTAGTAATTAAAATATAAGAGCCCAAGCTATCTGTGGACTGAAAGAGAGGTGGTCATCTTACTTCCTGTTTCAGATTCTTTTCTTTCTGGTTTCTTTATCCCTGCAGAAATGTGGTTTTTCCTCCACGATGCAGTCAGTCCGTTTGCTTAGTGATAACAAACATTGGTACCATGTACAATGTCTGTATGTATAGGTGTTAATATATGAACTCTCTGATGCAATATTTTATTTTTCCAAAGCAATTCTTACCCCTTCATTCTGTGGATTTGATTGATGATGATTTGCATTACAGTAATCCCTAAAAGATTACATCCTAAATAGATGGGACGGGCAAAGATGAGTTGGAAGAGGCAATGGAGGCATAGCGAAATGACTTGCCCAAGGTCACATAAAAGAATAGCTGCACAGGTGGCAACAGAACCCACCATCTGTTTCCTGGTCCAGTGCCTATCCATTAGCCCCCACAAGCCCTGTCATGTCTTGACTAATTTCTGAAGATGATAGCTAGTGATATTTTTATCTGTGACCTGTTCTTCTGAAAGGATAAACATCTTAAACCATTTGCATGGATTTTGGTAAATTCAGTGACCCCCCCTGTGCTTCTATGTTTGAACTGAATCCAACATTGTGTCAGCAAAGCGTAAAGGACTTTATCCTTATTGGTTTAGACAAATTGCTCTTGGGATGCTACTTGATGCTTTTATTAATAGTAAATCCAAAAGGGTTACCAATTCCATTCATCCTAAAGAATTTTTAGGAGAAAGGAACAAATCTTGGAACAGTCCATTCTTTAAGCAATGTATAGTTAATGTTACTCTACTCTAACATATGAGGATAACTCATGGAACTGGCACTCAATTTATTTCTATACAAATAGAAGCTTTAAGTCTTTTTATCTGGATAACTGAGACAAAGAAGTCATTCATACTGTTTCAGTAAGATCCCTATTTCCTCCGTCTTCCAGAACAAGTTTATCAAGTTTATGCTTCAGTGCCTGTTAAACTTGTTTCTACTGGGAAACCGACGAATAGATTTCAAATTTCTTCTGTGATATGCTCAGTTCTTTGTCATAAAATTACTGTAATATCTCATGCCATCTGTCATATTCCCTTACCACAGCAGGAAGCCTCTTCAGCTATAATGTTGCAAAGTTGAATTTAACTCTTTAAAACTGTTAGCATGCGAGTCACTGAGCATCTTGCTATTCAGCCAAAGTGTTCTGTTAAGGAGGGATGAGCACATGGGTACAAGATTTTACAAAGGGAAGCAACAATATGTCTGACAACAACAAACAATTTAATAACGATCAGTGATCTATTCTTGGTCAGTGCTGTGCTGTTACTATTAGAATGTCTTTAACCACAATCAAAGGATTGTGTCCTTGAAAGCTAAAGCTCCTATTTCTGCATTGCTCATCTTTTCTCTTCAGGGCTGTTGTTAGCACCTGCAATCACCTTTTGAAAATAATATTCATGTGGTGGATGAAAGTTGAATAATAGAACCAAATGTGTGCAAAATATGCATGTTTCATAGTAATAAATGGTACAAACAGGCTAGTGACTGCTTAAAAGAAGCTGGCATCTTGACAAGTCATTGGGTACCACAGCTGCCCTTCAGCAAGCTACATCAATGCCTTGTACGAGATAAATAACGGTCAAAATGTTGTACAAGGAGACGCCTCAGAAAATGTCTCAGCATTTCACTCCAACTTTCCTGTGTACTGTGTGGTGTAACTTCATTTGAGTGAGAGATGTAAAACCTAGGGCTTTAAGGAACCCCTGGAACTTTCTGAAGAAGCTTGGGTGTTGACCCTGCTGCCCTGGCCAAATTCTAGCTTGAGTAATTATAGTCATCCTTCCTAAATACCCTCTGCAGAGCTCTTTGCCAAAAGTGTCCATTTCTGTTGTTGACAAGTCTGTAATACTGCTGGTACTGATTTAATGGGTGCAATGATCTCTGCAGTTGCATAGACCCAACTCCTGCAGAGCTTAGCCTATGTATATATCTCTATGCATTGTTAGTCCTAATTGAAGACGGGGGATCTATTAAGAGTGTGTAAAGTGAAGGACATGCATAAGTTGCTGTGTCTGGTTTTTTTGTTTGTTTTTGTTTTTTTGCAGGACTGAGGTCCAAGTTTGTAATTCTGTAAAGCACCTTGTTGCCTGTGAAACTAACAATAATAACGGCAAAATGTTATTTAAGACTTGCATTTCTGATAAATTTTTAAAAGACTGAGTGAGGTTGAAACAATAAGGCTTCTTAATAGCTGCAGAATACAAAGAATTAAATGTTCTGGGAGATGCTGTCTTTCATTTGACCAAACGGAATTTCACCCTCAAAATCAGAAGATAGTGAAGTGAGTGCAGTTGTACAACAACTGTTGTATCAACAAACATTGTGTTTAAATTAATTTAATCATTCCTACTTGGTACTGACCTAACTTTGGTTTCATTTAGGCCTTTATATTTTAACACATTGAGTATCTTTTGCGGGATTTGAAATAATTGTACTCGGAGTGCTTTAAGTCACAGGAGGAGAAATAGAGATCAGTTGCATAAGTAACAGCAGATGAATGCTTAATAAACTTGTAGACTCATAACAGTGGGGAAATAATTCCACAGGCAGTTGTTCTGTTTTCATTAACTAATGAGATAGTGAATATTGATGAGTATCTATTCTGCAGGGGCTAATCACAGCATAGCAGAGTTACTGTTTACTACACTAAAAGTAGCCTGTGAGTCACTCATTTGCCATTTGTATCTATTTGCTTTTTAAGTAAACTGCTTGGCTAATACAGATTTTTCTTAAAATTTTGTATACTTTAACACTTTGAACAAAATTATCGTTTTACAGGATCAGGGCCTTGTACACAAGAATTTTGAGCTCCGTACACAGAAATTAGTGAGATCAAAGTCTTTACCTTGGAGTCTAGAATAGACTCTAAAGTGCTGGGTTTAAGGTGACAAAGGTGAACTTTTCATCTTCCTTGCTTCAAACCACGTTAGAAGTAGAACTTTCTGATTGAAGCCGTCTTTAAAGTTAATTTTTGTGCACCCGGGCTTTTAGCACTTTTAGAAATAGGGCCACTTATTAGTCTACATTTTAGGCTCCCAATTTCTGATAATCTTGGCTATACAATAGTGTTTGCTCCTACAAAAATGTCCTTTGGTCTGGATCCAAAGCACTCCATTTTACTACAGCATTCTGAGTTGTTAGTGTAGTATTTTAACAAGGATGGATAGATCTGATGAAACATGTTCAAGGGACAGCCATTTTGGTTATCCTGTGGCTTCCAATGATATTTAATCAAATAAAGATTTAATTTCAGCTCACAGGAGTGAGTTAAGAATGCAGAGGGAGTATGAAGAGCTGTTTTAATAATAAATTGGAGGGGAATGTTCACAATTCTTTAATGGTGTTTTTTTTTTTTTTTCCACAGGAAATGTTTAAGAGGGCCCAGCAGGCTTCTGCACTCTGTCTCATTACAATTGGCAAAGCATGAATTTATGTATTCAAAGCTGCATGTGGCAAAATATGTGCTTGGGTTTATGAAAATCCTCCATTAGCTTGTTCACATTTTCCATCACCATTAAAATGTCAGCTGGGGTAACTAATACGTGGTAATATACTTGATAAATCTCACCTGCTTTTATTCTTTACCTAGTTCAGTAATAATTCAGTAGCTCAGATTGCTTCATAACTTAAATATAGTTAGTTATGCTGCCTTTAAAAAACCCAAACTACTAGCTGTAATTCCAATTTCAAATCTAATTCAGTTATTTGAGATGACATCCCAGAATTTAAGCAGCTCCCTTTCTGAACTGCTGAGATTCATCATCTGAAAACCTTCAAATTAAACCAACTTTAATTTACTGTTGTCCATAGATGGATTTATTTCTTGTTTGCTAACAATTGTGGAATCTTCTCTGAGCTGGCCTATGGGCTTGCATGGGGAAATGAGAGGGTTGTAAGGTTCTCTCGTACAACTGTGTACAGACTACCTGGGGGAGAAAGGTAGAGAACCTCTATCTTAGAGCCACTACTTCATTGCAACTCAAGTGAGTTGGTGCAGGAATGGTCAGAGACTTTCCTCTAGCTAGCACAGCTGAACCAGCATGGTGGGGGCCCTGTTCCAGGAAAAAGGGTTAGTGCCCCTTACTCTCTCCCATGGACCAAGAGGAATCTAGGGAAAAAACGGAGTGTTTCATGTATCTCATGCTGGGTAACTACATGAGGACTCCAATTTCTAAAGCTAAATTGGCTCTTTATTAAGAGTCGTAATTACAGAGGTGCTACAACTGCTGCTAGCATTTTAGCCATATACACACAGACTGACTTCCTGCTTGCAACACTTCCCACCTGCAACCAGTGCTCCTCCCTCTAAGTTTAGTGTAGCAACATGCACTGTGTGTCTACACAAGCACCGTACATCTACATAAAAGCTGGGAGCATGCCTCCCAGTCTGGGAAGACAGATGAGCTAGTGTGTGCAAAATAGCAGTGTAGATGTTTGTGGTGCAAGCTGAGTATAAAAACACCTGACCCTCTGGGCCTGTACTCAGGTGTCGGGCCTGTGCTGCAACATCCATGCTTTTATTTTTAATGCAACAGTTTGAGCAGAGCTAGCTCCTGTCTGTCTGTGTACCTGCACTGTCACTTTCTCACAGTTCTTTGCAAGATGCCAATCTAGCCCTATGTACCTGTAGCTATGCAATTCTTCTTATGCCCTGCCTCCCCCAATGAGAGGAGACTGTGATGCATCACAGGTGATGTAGTCTCACCAGAAGTTCTGGTCTAGAGAAGAACTGGAAGCATGCACTACCAAATTACAGTTCCCCGAAGGTTCTGTCAGCGTTTCTGAATTCAGTCTTTCTGGCAAAAAAAGTGTCTGGTCCATGGAATTTTCCACACGCTTTGGGGGCAGAAAACCCAGCTTCAGAACGGATCTAACTGCTCCAGTGTTACTCAGCACTTTGTAGTGCAGAGGTATCCTGAGCGTCAATTGACTTGAGTGAGAAGGGGGGCACCCAATAACTTGTAAGACCAGGCCCAGGGTTTGTACCTGAATTTGGAGCATATAAAGAATTTTATAAAGCGTTGGTTGCAGTTTTGAAATATTGGGTCAGATCCTCAGCGGGTATAAACTGGCATAACTTCTTTGACTTACACCTATTGGGTCCATTACCCTTTACGTGGTATTGCCAACCTCAGGAGATTTAAATTTTTTAAAAATAATTCTATATTGTGGGTTTTGGTTTGTGTTTTATTTCTTTGTCTAGCTTGTCTTTCAATTTTTAAATTCCCCCCTGGCCATACTCAGAATGTGTGTGTTTGTGTAACAATTAGTGTTGCCTACTCTTCCAAATTTATTGGGTGAGGTGATTCTGGCTCCTGCTGCAGGTGTTCTCACCACCACTACACTTTTCCATCCCCTGTCTAGGAATTATCCTGTCCCCAACCTATCCCCACACCTCACCTCTGTTCCTCCTCGGGCTCTTCACCCCTCTCTCCCAGACCTGGAGGAGCTGCAGCAGGGTCCCCTTAACCCTTCCAGGGTGGGGAGGGGGGAAGCTCCAGGAGCTCTTCGCTCCCCTCTGCCTCCTCTTAGGACAGATGCTTGGGGGAAGGAGGTTGGGAGGAGGAGCAGATGCACTACCCTGTCTCTGTGTCTCACAGGAGGAGGAGGGAGCAGAGCTGTGCTGGGCTCTTTGCTTCCTCATTTCCCCCATACCCCACAGTCCTCTGCTGTGAGAACAGCAAACAGAAGACTAAGACTTTTTCTGGTTTCTAGCTGGAGTTTCTCGTGTCCTCTCAAGATGAGCTTGTGCACTGTTTGAAAGCCTGTCACTTGGAGAAAGAATTGCAAGAGTTGGTCATATTGTTTACACAATAATAAGTGAAGAAACCAGATGGGCAAGGGAAGCCAAATAATGTTCACTAAGTATAAAAAGCATGTGGCCTATTTACATATCCACATAGCTAGTCTGGGTGTTGCTAAAACCTAGAACACAGTGAGTGAGACTAGAGGGCTTGAAAACTATTAATTGGCATACTACCCAATTCCTATACACTACCTCTCCAAGTGAAGCACTGGACCATGGCCTGTAAGCTCCTGGGTGCAGGAACTGCTCTTTTTTGTGGCTAAGAGAGCCTCATGCGTTGGAACAAGGCTTAAAAGAGTTGTCAGAGTAACATTATTTATTTAAAATAGTAGAACCCCATTTTCTGACTGACAATATGGTGACAGGAACTTGCATAGATCACTTCTGGCTGTCCAGAAACATCCAAGCCTTATGTCACTATCATATGCAGGATAAGAAACCAAAAGTACTCCAAGTACTGTTTCTTCTCCCAACAGTCTGGCTTCATTTTTCACATGGATCTCTTTAATACATTAGTTTGTTTAATCTCTGATACCGTTAAGAATGCTGTAATTGGGACAGTGCTGAGGCTTTGAAATTCCACTAAGAGTCACTTAATTTCCTAGTTGTTGCTTGTTCTATTTTAGCTGAAACTTCTAATTGCTAATAATTTGGAGGGAAAAAACTCATGATCTTTTAAAAATTGCAGAAAACAAGTTTCTGCAGGTGGGTATCTTTCCTTTCCTTTTCTATCCCAAAGCAATCACCCTTTTAAACAGGAGAGAGAAACTGAGTATGTTACACCTTCCACTTTTCAAGAACACCTTCCACTACTTGAGCCTTAGTGACAATTTGGATGAAAGAGATTAAAGTGCAAATGTTCATTCTAGTAAGTGAGAGGTGGACTTTCAAAGAGACCCACAATAAAGGGGGTGGTGAAGACACTCTTTACATTCCAATGGAAATCTTCTCATCTTTATATTTTGACAAACATGAGTGATAGCTAATTACAGTGTGATACAGGGCATTTTGCTCTAACAAGCCATATTGTTTACAACATTGAATTGGGATATTTTTGGAATATGTGTCTGTGTACTTGGGCTCTGATGTGCCAGGTGATATGCAGACTTTTGAGAAGGGATGTTACTTGGTCTCCAGAACTTACTTTTGGGGGGTGGGGTTTGTGTGTACACACCTATGTAATGTTGCGAGCATATATATATATTTATTTTTGACACAACCAGCAGGGAATGCACAAAGACTGTCCAGTGCTGACTCCACTAGCCTTATTCTTTTTGTGGATCATTTACCTATTTTTAAAAATCAGGGTACAGAATTTGGGTACTGTCTGTTGCATTGTACATTATAATTTCTCTCTTCATAAGACAAAGGCAAAAAATTCTGCGTGGTCTCCCTTCATGCACTCAACAGTGCACTCTGTCAGAAACAAATAGGAATATGGAGAGAGGGCTCTACTGGTTCAAGGTGTGGCCATGTCCTTGACCTTCCTATGATTGTATTGTCATTGGTCACATGTTGGGAGGAAGGCTGCATCCTACTCCCCCAGGAACAAAAGTGAGGAGAAAACAGAAATTCTCCTCACTTTTGTTCCTGGGGGAGTAGGATGCAGCCTTCCTCCCAACATGTGACCAATGACAATACAATCATAGGAAGGTCAAGGACATGGCCACACCTTGAACCAGTAGAGCCCTCTCTCCATATTCCTATTTGTTTCTGACAGAGTGCACTGTTGAGTGCATGAAGGGAGACCACGCAGAATTTTTTGCCTTTGTCTTATGAAGAGAGAAATTATAATGTACAATGCAACAGACAGTACCCAAATTCTGTACCCTGATTTTTAAAAATAGGTAAATGATCCACAAAAAGAATAAGGCTAGTGGAGTCAGCACTGGACAGTCTTTGTGCATTCCCTGCTGGTTGTGTCAAAAATAAATATATATGCTTGCAACATTAGATAGGTGTGTACACACAAATCTACATCTATTTTGTCTGTGCCATCTTGCCATGTGTAGGCAGGAAGTCTGAGGCACTCTTTACTAGGATGCTTCTGCTCCCTACACAGCAGCTTGGCTTGTGCTTCATATGAAACACTTTTGTCCCAAGAATTTAAAATTGGTAATGGAAACATATCCTACAATGATGCTCTGAGAGTATATATGCCAAAGTATTAGGTTCTATATGGAACTAATTTAAAAAGGGACAGGTTTTATTTAGTGTCTGGGGAAAAATGACATACACAAATATATTTCTTGAGCTTAACTTCTTTCTTGGAAAGGCTTTCAGACGATTGAGATGAAAGATACAAGTGCTTCTATAGCAGCAGAAGAAAAAGGGATAAAAATATAGTAGTTGCTAGGTATCTTTTAAGGATGAGACTTTGCTTCTTGCATATTGTGCTTTGCTTGTTTTCCTCAGAGTTTTGTAAGTTGCTCTTGATATACGAACTCTAGTGTCTGAACATTGTCTGTTTAAAATATCACACTGCCAACAAATAGAAAGCTACAAGTGCTCTAGGGTGCAGAATCTCTTCAGGGGAACACCTGCTCCAAAGACCACATGGGAAGTTGTTAATGCTTATGTAAACACTGACATGTTGCCACAGCTATTTAAATACCTGTGCTGTCTCTGGGAACATAGGACTGCCACTGTAAGGTATTACCAAGAAGATGCACAATCTGTAGGAAAAAATATTGCTGAAGTTATTACTTAAAACTGCAAATGCACAAAGTACTTACGTCTGCATTTACGCTCTGCCTCCATGTGAGGGTTACAGTGGATCACAAAATTAAACATGAGCCCAAAAGGCTAATATAGAATCATAGACTTTAAGGTCAGAAGGGACCATTATGATCATCTAGCCTGACCTCCTGCATGATGCAGGCCATGGGTACATTAACACGGTTCTTGTATGAAAGATGGGAAGTAATTGACCTGCTCTACTTGGCACTGGTGAGGCCTCACCTGGAATATTGTGTCCAATTCTGGGTGCCACACTTTAGGAAAGATGTGGACAAATTGGAGAGAATCCAGAGGAGAGCAGCAAAAATGGAAGGGGGGGAAAAAGGGGCTATCAAGTGAATAAAAAATAATAGAATACCATTTATTTAAATTATTTTTGGGTGTTTTTTACATTTTTCAAATATATATTCTATTACAATACAGAATACAAAGTATACAGTGCTCACTTTATATTTTTGATTATAAATTTGCACTGTAAAATAACAAAAATACTAACAAATACTGTAATGCAATCTCTTTATCCTGAAAGTTGAACTTATAAATGTAGAATTATGTACAAAACCCCTGTATTCAAAAACAATGTAAAACTTTACAACCTACAAGTCCAATCAGTCCTACTTCTTGTTCAGCCAGTCACTCAGACAAACAAGTTTGTTTACATTTGCAGAAGATAATGCTGTCCTCACTTTCAGGTGACATTGTAAACAAGAAGCGAACAGGCATTTGCATGACACTGTTGTGGCTGGCATCACAAGACATTTACGTGCCAGAGGTGCTAAAGGATCATATGTCCCTTGATGTTTCAAACAGCATTCCAGAGGACATGCGTCCATGCTGATGATGGGTTCTGCTCGATAACAATCCAAAGCAGCGCAGACCAACGCATGTTCTTTTTCATCATCTGAGTCAGATGCCACCAGCAGAATGCTGATTTCTTTTTTATTGGTTTGGGTTTTATAGTTTCCACATCAGTGTTGTTTTAAGACTTCTGAAAGCATGCTCCACACCTCATCCCTCTCAGATTTTGGAAGGCACTTCAAATTCTTAAATCTTGGGTTGAGTACTGTAGCTATCTTTAGAAATTTCACATTGGTACCTTCTTTGCATTTTGTCAAATTTGCAGTGAAAGTGTTCTTAAAATGATCAACACATGCTGCGTCATCATCCGAGACTGCTATAACGTGAAATATGTCAGAATGCAGGTAAAACAGAGCAGGAGACGTACAATTCTCGCCCAAATAGTTCAGTCACAAATTTAATTAATGCATTTTTTTTTAATGAGTGTCATCAGCATGAAAGCATATCCTTTGGAACAATGACCGAATCATGAAGAGGCATATGAATCTTGAGCTCCTCTGGCATGTAAATATCTTGTGATGCCAGCTACAGCAGTGCCTTGCAAACACCTGTTCTCACTTTCAGGTGACATTGTAATTAAGAAGTGGGCAGCATTCTCTCTCATAAATGTAAACAAACCTGTTTTGTCTTAGCGATTAGCTGAACAAGAAGTAGCACTGAATGGACTTGTAGGCTCTAAAGTTTTTTACATTGTGTTTTTTTGAGTGCAGTTATGTAAAATTCATTTGTAAGTTGCACTCTCACAATAGAGATTGCACTTCAGTACTTGTATGAGGTGAATTGAAAAATACTATTTCTTTTATCATTTTCACAGTGCAAATAGTTGTAATAAAAATAATATTAAGTGAGCACTGTACACTTTGTATTCTGTGTTGCAATTGAAATCAATCTACTGGGAAAATGTAGAAACATCCAAAATATTTAGTACATTTCAGTTGGTATTCTATTGTTTTTAATTTTTTTTGAGTTAATTGTGATTGACAGCCCTAGGAAAAAGTTTAGAAAACCTGACCTGAGGCATGCTTTTTTTTAAAAACAAACAAACAAACCCCCACAAACCTGGCCATGTTTAGCCTTTAGAAGTTTTCAGATATGTCAAAGCAGGGCTCTCAAACTGGAGGTCAGGACCCCTTCGGGAGTGGTGAGGTTATTACATGCGGGGTTGCGAGCTGTCAGCCTCCACCCCAAACCCTACTTTGCCTCCAGCATTTATAATGGTGTTAAATATATAAACAAGTATTTTTAATTTATAAGGGGTGGGGGGGTCACTCAGAGGCTTGCACTCAGAGGGGTCACCAGTCCAATAGTTTAGAATAGCCTTTAACACAGTGGTTCTCAAAGAAATCAGTCATCAGTTGTTTTCCAGGTTGAAAGTAGGACAAGTAGTAATGGGGCTTGAATCGAAGCAAGGGAGACTTAAGTTAGATATTGGGGGAAACCTTTCTAACTATAAGGGTAGTTAAGCTCTGGAACAGGTTTCAAGGGAGGTTGTGGAATCCCCAACACTGGAGGTTTTTTAAAAACAAGTTGGACAAACACCTGTCGGGGATGATTTAGGTTTACTTGGTCTGCCTCTGTGTACGGGGCTGAACTTGATGACTTCTCTAGGTCCCTTCCAGCCCTGCATTTCTATGATTCTGTGATTATTCAAAAAGTGTTTTGGGGCAATGGAGAAACTTCAGATGTGTCAACCCTACAGACAGGAGGGGGAACTGTGAGGTTATTTTTTGCTGCAATCATTTCAAAGTGTCATTTGCTGAAACAGCAGATAGCAAGTGCAAGTAGGTGATGGTGTTTAAAATTTATTAGATCTGCTGAATATTGTTAGCTTCAAATTTACGTTGTCGTGGCATACAGCATGACACATGTTAACAAGATGTTGCACAGTAACATTACTGCTAAACTTAAATGCAAGGCTTCTCTTGCAATAGATTCTTAATGTGTCTTAAAAGGAGAGTTTAAGTACTGTGATTGTTAGCAGTAAAATGGATGTTCAAGACAGGAAGGTCCAGTTAAAGATATTTACCTTAAAAAGAATAATAAGTTGCTATTTGTCATTTGAAGTGTGATAATGCCTGGAGGCCTCTATCGGGATCAGGGGCCCCACTGTGCTAGGTGCTCTGCTAGTATAAAGATGGTGTGGTGGGGTGTATTAACCCTTTCAATTCCAGTGAGGAGTTTAAGGGGATCCAGAAAGCCCAATTAGCCCATTCTGTGGCACCTGAAGGGGGAGACAGGTAATTAAGGATTAGACCCAGCAAGGGAGAATCGGATGAGGTGGTAAGAACTGCAGGGTACTGGTGAGAAGAAGTTAGGAGTCTCCTCTTTCTGGGAAAGGCATTACAGAGTCCTGCAGGATGGTGCTTGTACCCTGGGACTATCCCTGGAGGCAGAGCATAACTAGAGAAGGAAACTCCTAAATCAGGCCTGTGGGAAGACTTCAGAGAAGAAGCGGGGGGGGGGGGGGACTGAGCAGTTAACTTAATCTAAAACTTTTTAGAAAGAATCTTCAGGGGCAAATGGAAAGACCTTCAGGAGCAATCCTGACTAAAACCCCTTATCCAGCAAACCTTTTAAATGTGGGGGGTGGTGGTGGTGGTGGTGGGGGGGAGTGCATGTGCAGTTATTGGTACTACTTGCAAACTTTGCTGGATTGGAGCCTTAATGCGGCAAAGTTGACCATGATTTCCTTGTCAGTCATCTATTATCTGAAACTTCAGAAGTGTTTTCCTGTTGAAAGGGGAAGTCCCTGCAAATGATAGACTACTTATTTACATGGAGCAGTGTGTTCCACTCCTACAACATGAAAGGGGGGGGAAATCCCCACTTCATTCTCTTTCTGTGACAATATGCTGATTTCATTGATCCTCAAACAACTGTCCTATTTTGAAGTCATCTTGTAATAACTTCAGATATTTGGTTCCTGCCATTTCAGGTTGGGAGCTGTAGAAGCTTTGGGTAAGATAACAAATTAGTGCAAGAGGAAGCTTTCTGAAGGGTGTGTGTGTGTGTGTGTGTGTAAAACTACTTGAGTCTTGGCTAAGGGGACAGATTAATCTGTTGAATTAATGCCGTCTGTTTCATGCTCTTTCTCCTGTGTGTTTTAGATATCCAACTAGATTGATACCACGATAAAGAGGAAAGACATAATGGCATTATAAAAGTAATCCTGGCATGGGGTGAAGCGGCAAGTTTGGGCAGCTGGGTAGGGGATTGTTGGGGCTTTTGATATCTGGAGAAGTTTGAGAGGCAGTCTAGGATTGGGGGATATTAATCATCCAGTTGTACTAAAATTATAAGCAATGAAATATTTAATGTTGACATTTAAATTGTCATCTTTAGGCTTTAGCGTTATTAGCTATTGAAATGAAATGAATGGGGCAACTCCTGCCTCTAGGAGAGATTGTTTCAGGAAGTACCATCGGTATTGATTTATACTGTTTGCATTTTAAAGGTTATTCTTACAAGGCTGCGTGGATGGATATTTTAAATGAGACTAGAGTCTAGAGTGAGCAAAGGTGGATTTCATTGCAAATTCTGTAGCTTCAGAATCAAAGTTAAAGGGCCTGGATGTTCAAAGCCTTAGAGTATTTGGCTTGAAGAAATTCTGAAAGGAGAAGATTGATTTCTCTTCCATTGCATTTGCTGATCATGTTTAGTAATTATGAAAAACATTTGCACAGGCTTAAAGTCCTGTTGAGGGGTTACTCGTTGTGTGGTTAAAATGCTTATGCTGCCTTCCCAATTTAGAAGGAGGATGTGACATTACACCCCATATTCTTCATAGGAAGATTATGATATGAATATGGCATAACTAAGATGTTTATGCAAGATGGGTAATGAGAGATCATTGGAAAGGTTATGATTTACTAAATGATTATCTTATTTGTATGCATGTATCATTTCTGTATCTGAAGTTAGAAATATTGATAATAATTACAACTGTTTTCACCTGGGGAACATCCAGCAGACTGTATGCAAACAACCAGGATGGGCCATTAGGAAGAACAATAGGACTTTGAAGATATTAATCTCTCTCCTTCCTGAGAAGTTTCCTGGGATACTGCTTTGACACTGCAGGATCATGTGATCCTGTCACCTAGTACCAGACACCATCTTGAAATGCTAGTACTTTTCCACTGGAAGGGGGTGGGGGTCAAATAGGAAACAAAGGATTCCCACCATATGTAAGTCTTATTTAAGGCTGGGGAGTGAGTTAATCTGGGTTCTTCTCCACTGCTTCCCCGCCCAAGAAGGAAGACTGCTGAAAACACCTGAAGGAAACAAAGGAACTAAGCTGGCGGGGGACGGGATGGGGGTTGAGCCCAGGTGAGAAAGATCAGCCTGGGAAACATATACCTAGAGATTCAAGCTGCAAGCAGTGCAGTTTACCTACAAGAAACTCTGCAGCCTGCATAAAACAACACTTAAGGTGAGAATTTGCTAATATTAACCAGTTAATTTAGTGTATAAGCTTAGTTTGGATGTGTTTTTTTTTTTTTTTTTTTTTTTTTTTTTAAATTTGCTCAGTGATCTACTTTGTTCTGTTTGCTATCCCTTATAATCACTTAATTTTACCTTTTGTAGTTAATGAACGTGTTTTTTGTTTGTTCTAAAACCCAGTTTGTACAATTCATGACTTCGGGAGCTGGGGGGAAGCTGTTTATCTTCCTCCACATTGAGGGAGGGAGCAAATTTCTTGAGCTTACATTGTATAGATTTCTATACAGCACAAGACAGTTTAGTTTTGGGTTTACACTCCAGAGGGGGGTGTGCACCGAAGTGCTGGGTGATATTTCCTGAGCTGAGTTTTCCCACATAGCTGATTGCAGACCCTGATTCTACAGGGGTGTGTGTGCATGTGCACAGCAGGACAAGGTAAGGGAGCCCAGGCTGGTGTAATTGGCAGGCTCAGTGGGACCCCGGCACATGAGGTTGCACCCCAGAAGGGGAGTCAAACCCATCACAGAGGAACAAAGAACCTAGTAGTTAGACATGGGATTTTGCCGTTTAGGGTTTTGGGTTTGAATGAACTTGCAGTGAAGGGCTAAACTGATCCCTGCTGTGAACTTCTTTCAGTTGGTGGGGTTGCATCAAGAAAATTTTGGAATACCTCATATCATTTTGACTTGACTCTGTTTCATGGCAAAAACATCTATGAGTTGATTCTGCAAGATACTGAATGCACTTGGCTCCCAGGTAGCTAATGGCAATTGAAGGTGCTCAGCATCTCACAAGATTGGGTCTATGGGATTTTGATACTAACCCACATCGGCCCAGGTTGGCTTGAAAGCTTCATGAATCCAAATGAACTGTTCAGTGAGTCTGGTCTGAGCTTTGGGTTTATAATGGAACCTGAAATGATATGAGTTTCAGATGATTTAGAGCTTTACTGTGAAAATCTGGCACAGTTCTAGTGTATATACCACTGATCATTTGGTTGCTGATGAGACAGCAGTGAGGCATTCACAAGGAAGGTGCAGGTCATCTTCTTCTGGCTCTACACCAAATTTAATAATACTTAACGTGATCAAACAGCTGTATTTCTACATATGATGACCTTGTTACTTGGCTTGTGGTTTAGTTAAAGTGCGGTTGGGAAAACCCTGCTGTGAAGATTTCCATCATTTGGATTTCATTACCTTTGCTTTATATCTGATATTTTGGATTGCAGAGGGAACAATATCTTAAGGTGATTGGATGAAACTTCTAAGGTAACATCTGGTGTCTGCCGGTTGTTCTATGGCCTCTTTGTTAAAATGATTGATCCTTGGAGCCCTCCTGGTCTGGGAGAAATACGTAAACTCTCTCTCTCAAAATACTCTGTTCACTTCATAGCGCATCAGTACTTGAGTTCTGACTTTTTTTTAAAGCCAAAGCAAGATTCCTGTCTATGATTCTAGGTTCCCTACCATCAGATAAAATATTCCCATACCATGCTCATCTACTCATATAACCCAGTTAGCCCAACCCCTTAACGAAATGCAGGCATCAAACGACATTGGTTTATTTTTAATGTTCCATTCTTCCTCAAAGCTTGCTCATTTGTGCTCTGCCCCCCTATTTTCCCCAAATGCCTGAGAAAATAGATGGGCCTGAGGGCCAACAGGTCTGATTGTTTGGACCCAGAAGCATGTGTGTGGTGGGGTGGTGGTGAGGAATTTTCAAAGTTCGTGGGCCCTGTTGGTAGCTTCCCCCTTTAAACAAAGGGAGTTCTAGATTGAGTTTCTTCAGTGGGTGGAAAGAGAGGCAGTCTCTCAAGAAGGCGGGATCCAGACAATTTAAGTCTTTGTAGGTCAAACTGTACCTAGAAGCTAACCGGTAGCTATGGAGCCTCAGTACAATGTTCCCCTGGCGAGAGACTGCTCGGGAACAGCCTGATCATACATCGCTGAACTCAAAGGAAATTGTCATTTGACTTCCGTGGGAGCTGGTTCTAAGGAGGCACACATGCTCTGTGCCAGTTTACACTTCGCAATAGAGTTAAGGTGTGACCCCTTGCTGAGTGCATTGTAATAGTGTGATCTCGCAGTACCAAAGAAATGAATGACTTTTGCCACATCCAGCTGAGTGTCACAACATCTTTAGTATTGCCAACTATCTTAATTTTAGTATGAGTCTAATGATATTGGATTGTGACTGAGAGTCCTGTTCATTAGTCATGTAGAGTCCTTTCCAACAATGTTATTCTGCTTTTTGACTTTGAGGATTTGCTTGTGGAGGCAGATACTTCATTCTCCATCTAGGGTGACCAGGTGTCCTGAACTTATAGGGACAGTTCTGATATTCGGGGCTTTGTCTTTTTGTGTACGTGTATCCACACACACCCTATTATCTTGCATCCCACCCCAATTTTTCACTCTTGCTGTCTGGTCACCCTAATTTCACCCTGCCCCCCACTGCTCCCATGTCACAGACCCTTCACCAAGTTTGAGTTAACTGAATATGTTAGCTGGAATGATATTTGTACAGCAGCATTTTTAAGATGAGGACCATTAACGCTAAAGATTTTATTGTAACTTTTATTTTCTGCTGGATCCTGGGCCTCCAGGATTCAGCAAAAACAAATATATAGGTAAAAAATCCAAACAATCTTTTAAATTTGATATGAATAAACTTGGATTGTGAGGTGAGTCCCATTTTTAGGAAGCTGCAATAATGATTGAAGAAAAGCTCCTGAACTATTCCTCTCCTATAGAAATAGGAAACCACCTGAATTACTTTGGATTCTTTACCTTGGGGAAACACATAGCTATAGAATGCTGCCAGGCAACTTGCTTGGCAGGGTCCACTATTGTCATGCATCATAGTCTCTGCAGAGTCTTCATTACATGACCAAGTTTGTGGAACAATGTGTAACATGTATGAGGGGAGTTAGGTGCACATCCCCTGTAAAGTCGTGTGATATTAATTACCAAAGACATGTTCGAATAGTCTGTGCGCAGAGGACCACAAAAGCATGAATAAATAATGTCTCTCGTGATGAACTGTCAGAATGGCAGGTTTCAGCTGGTGTCTGTAGTAAACAGATGGATCCTCTTCCAGTTGTGATCACTTCTGCTGCAAAAGGATCAAATGTATTTTGTGTTGTTTTCTTATCTAAGAATCTCTCTTCACATCACTCAAGGAGTGGATATAAACAGGCTTCCTCCCTACCAATACTGTTACGCTAAATGCTTTGGACCAGACTGTCACCCATGAAGAGAGACCTTTTTATGAGACTCTGCCAGTGAAAAGGGGCTTAAGTGTGCCCTGCACAACACGCTTATTACAGTAGGTTTTCAACCTGCTGTGAGGTTGGCATAACCGCTCCATTCCCTGCCCTCCAAATGCAGAGAAGGGGTGTGGTTAAAGCACACGGTGCTCCTGGCTATACGTGTCAGCGTAACAGCCCACAGAGGGTTGTTACAAGCCTGTGCAATTTAGAGCAGTCCTGGGACTGAGCCACCTTTGCCCCACACTTCTCTCCTGCATCCAGTGCAGGAACAAAGCTCCACAGAATCTAGAGCCTTCATTCCTGGTAGAACCAGTGTTAGGCTCTGATACCCTATGGGATGGGGGAGCAGGCAGCTACCGGACACACTGTTGGTATATAATACTTTTAAATATTTTTATTGATTACAGTATAGACCCCACTCCACATTCGCAATCCTTTCATACTACATCAGAGTCTGAAGATCTGAAGGAAATCCTGATGGCCAGTCCAAATTCAGTCCAATCACAAGGTGTGGGGAGCCCCACATTACACACACCACCTTTTTCAGGGCTCTGGATCGGTGTCTGACTCCGACTTCGGCGATAGCAAGCAACCATTTTTTTTTATAGACCAGTCCATCACATCATTAGCTCTGTTTACTAAGCCTTTCATCCATAACTCCAATAAAGTAGTTCCAGGCAGGCCATCGTAATCCAAGACATTCCATTCCCCTTTTTTTTAATTTATTTATAATTTATTTTGCACAGACAATTCTTGACTGTTCATAACCTTAAGTTCTTGCTTCAGTTGCAACTCATGTCAAGCATACAGCATTAATACTACGCCCATATGGCCTATAACATATTACAGCATATACTACTGTATATCCCAACACCAGTATTGATGCCCTTCTTTGCCTCTTAAAATGAAAAGGCAGCTTCCTCACATTATGTGGGGAAAACAGTTTATGGAAGCATAAGCTAAATTTAGCTCAATGGCACAAATGCATACAACTGCGGGTGGATGTACCTGACCTTGGCATCTGTGCTCCTTCAAAGTCTGAGAGTGGTTAGATTTGACTCTGGGTCTGCACATGGTCTTGTGGTCTTGGTCCTGGGTTGCATCCACAGGCAGAAATGGGCTGTTTCCTGATTCAGAATCTGCTGACAATATAGCATTCTGTGCCCCACCCTAAATCTCATCTGGTTGTGGATCTGATACTTTTTCTGATTTATGTATGGGTGTGGATTTTTTTAATAGTTTGTTTTTAAATGGATGTATATTGCCAAATGGAGAAATGGCAAACTTCATCCATTTCACTCTACCAGTGAAATTTTTCCCCACTGCCTGACATACTACAGTTGTAATCCTGATGTTGAGGTCTGATATGTTGCTAACACGCATTGCTTTTTTTTAAAAATTCAGTCGGGCAACATATGCTTGCTGCTTTTTTATTTATCTAAAAAAGTGCTTGAATATTCATAAGAGTTCTTTACAGATATTACAACTGTTTTTAATTTTCTGTTACAACCTTTCTTCATGAATAGTAGCTGCCTCCTTTGGGCCAAATTCTGCAGTCCTTATATAGGCCAAACTCCCACTGGAATGAAAGCTGAGGGTCTGCTCCTGCAAACGCTTACTCATCTGAGCAGATGTGGCCTATGTCACGTGATGCTGCAGAATTTGGCCTCTGGGAGATAGGGCTTAGTTCACATAGTTAATTAGTATTAACTATGTGACTTTTTACATTAGGTTTCACAAACCGAAAGGAAGAATGTTCTTTCTTTAAAACCTATGGCAGGGTGGTCAATGTGCGGCTCCTTGGATAGTCACCGACTCCGCGGCTGGAGCGACAGGCGCCAACTTTCCAGTGTACCGGGGGGCGCTCACTGCTCAACCCCTGGCTCTGCCACAGGCCCTGCCCCCACCCCACCCCTTCCCGCCCCCTCCCCTGAGCCTGCCATCTCCTCACCCTCTCCCCAAGAGCCTCCTGCACACCACGAAACAGATGATTGGGAGGCGCTGATCGGCAGGGCTGCCTGTGGGTGGGAGGTGTTAGGAGCGGGGGGGAGGGGAGGAGCTGTTGGGGGCAGCGGGGGGGCTGCTGACATATTACTGTGGCTCTTTGGTAAATTCTGGCTCCTTCTCAGGCTCAGGCTGGCCACCCCTGACCTATGCAGTAGTGCTGCATATGCTACTACAGTACAAACACCTTGGGAATGGATGTTCACAACTCTGAAATGTTGGTAACTCTGAACATAACGCTTTGGTTCTTTCAAAAGTTTACAAGTGAACATTGACTTAATACAGCTTTGAAACTTCACTATGCAGAAGACAAATGCTGTTTTTAAGCATCTTAATTTAAATCAAACAAGCATGGAAACAGTTTCCCTAGCTTGTCAATCTTTTTTTTATTTAATTTCCCTTTATTTTCTTCAGTAGTTTTACATTTAACATAATTCTGTACTGTATTTGCTTTCTCCCCCTCTTTGCTGCTGCCTGACTGTGTACTTCTGGTTCCAGAGGAGGTGTAGGTTTGTAACTGTAAGGTTCTACTGTATGTAAAAATCATGCTAAGGCTGAAAAAGGCTATATGTAAACACTGTAGCCGTAAAGTACTATGTAAGAAGTGTAAAGTAAAGGCCTGCAGTTCGATATGATGTGCACATATTATAATGGTATCTAAAACTCTGCAGAAGATGGAAAACAATTTTTGGCTTTCCAAGGTGGATTTGGCTAGTAGAACAGAATGAAACCAAAGCTGTAGGTAGATGGTTTCAGGCAATACTGTACATAGCAGACTTTTGAGAGGGGAAATTTGAAAAAGGAAAACAGAAAAGCAAGAGCAATTTAAAAGTGGATCAATCTGAAAAGTTATATATTCAAGAAGGAAGAAAAATATAGAAGGGGGTAGAGGAAGGGTGCAAAGATACTTTGTCATTCTATAATTCACACTGCAGTTTTAGCCAACCTGCTCATTTCCCCCCAAACCCAAGCGTTTTGGCTGCAATTTCCAGAGCGTTCAGAGGCTGAAATTACAGCTGGCAGAAACTATACTGTAAATTAGCTAACCTACTCTATCTCTCTTCTTAAACGTCAGCCAGCTGCACTGATTTCAGTCTGATCTAAGATTTACTGCAGATCTGTGAATCTTGCAGCTCTGCACAATGCTAGACTTAGCTCACGGAACCAGGGGAAAAAATGGAAGACACAAGGCAGTAATAGACAGATTAGCCACCTTTTTTTGGATCTTAGGCTTGTTTTGTTACACATGGTCTCTATCCATATTTAACCTCAGCCTGACTTTGAAATGTTTATGCTAAAGGAACAGAGAACGTTAGTGAAAGCTGTTAAATTTGCAATAGTACAATTCCCAAGAGAAGCCAAATGTTCAACGAAAATCCAAAGGCAGTAAAGCAAATTGAGTCCAGTTCATCCCTCCATATAAAACTATTGACTTCTGTGGAGTTACACTGGAGGTGGATTTGGCCCATTGCATTTAAGCAGCTGCTTGTAAATTTATGGTTTATGAAGTGCTATTGTAAACATGTACAGTACTATGGACATCAAGGTATTTTGTGTGTGTAATTAACAGAAGTAAAAATACTAACACTGAATACCCTTTCAGTACAATCAAGCCTGTTAATGTGTGCTGCAATTAGCTGTACCTTTCTCAGGTGAAACTAGCCCAGTGGTGAGCTGGAGCCGGTTTGTGAACGGGTTGTTAAATTTTGAAGCTGGTTTAGAACCAGTTGTTAAAGGGGTGGGCGAACTCTGGCCCGCGGGCCACATGCAGCCCCCGGGACTGTCCTGTCCGTCCCACCTGAGCTCTCGGCTGGGGAGGCACCCCTGAGAATTTTTACTCACCCAGTGGAACTCTGAGCCTTCGGCGGCACTTTGGCAGCAGGTCCTTCAGTGCTGCCGAAGACCCGGAGCGACTGAAGGAACCAGTTCTTCAGCTTCTGGCAGCTCATCACTGAACTAGCATAGCCGCTTTCAAAAGCTTTGGCCCTCTGTCATATACCATTTTGCATCGTCATGTATACCAAAAGCAAAGCTGTACTCTTGAAGTGCTTTCAGATCTGCCAAAAACCCACTAGCATCTCAAACATGCATTCAACAGACACATCCCACATTCATCAGTAAACAGACTGATTTGAAGATAATCATAGGATTGGAAAGGACCTTGAGAGTCATCTAGTCCAGTCCCCTGCACTCATGGCAGGACTAAGTATTATATAGGCCACCCCGACAGTTGTTTGTCTAACCTGCTCTTAAAAATCACCAATGTTGGAGAACCACAACCTCCGTAGGCAATTTATTCCAGTGCTTAACCACCCTGACAGGAAGTTTTTCCTAATGTCCAACCTTTTTTTCAGATCATTTATGAATATGTTGAATAGGACTGGTCCCAGGACAAACCCCTGGGGTACACCACTATTTACCTCTCCCCATTCTGAAAACTGACCATTTATACCTACCTTTTGTTCCCTTTCTTTTAACCAGTTACCAATCCATGAGAGGACCTGCCCTCTTATCCCATGATAGCTTACTTTGCTTAATAGCCTTTGGTGAGGGACCTTGTCAAAGGCTTTCTGAAAATCTAAGTATATTATATCCATTGGATCCCCCTTGTCCACGTGCTTGTTGACCCCCTCAAAGAATTCTAGTAGATTGGTGAGGCATGATTTCCCTTTACAAAAACCATGTTGACTCTTCCCCAACAAATTATATTCATTTATGTAGTTTCAACCAGTTTGCCTGGTACTGAAGTCAGGCTTACCAGCCTGTAATTGCTGGGATCGGTTCTGGAGCCCTTTCTAAAAATTGGCGTTACATTAGCTATCTTCGAGTGATGTAAATGATAGGTTACAGACTACAGTTAGTAATTCTGCAATTTCATATTTGAGTTCCTTCACAACTCTTGGGTGAATACCATCTGGTCCTGGTGACTTATTACTGCATTCAAAAACCTCATCTAATGACACCCAGAATGTCATTATCATATAATAATCCTAGAACGTTTGCTTTTTTTATTTTTAATTTTTATTTTTTTGCACTGTTGACTCATATTTTTAGCTTGTGATCCACTATGACCCCCAGATCCCTTTCTGCAGTACTCCGTCCTAGGCAGTCATTTCCCATTTTGTATGCCTGCAAATGATTTGTAATTTCCTAAATGGAGTACTTTGCACTTGTCCGTATTGAATTTCATCCTATTTACTTCAACCATTACTCCAGTTTGTCCAGATCATTTTGAATTTTAATACTATCTTTATAACTTTATAAGTGTACTCTTTTTTTTGTGCCATCATCTAAATCATTGATGAAGATCTTGAACAGAACCGGACCCAGAACTGATTCCTGCAGGACCCCACTTGTTATGCCCTTCCAGCATGACTGTGAACCACTGATAACTACTCTCTGAGAATGGTTTTCCAAGCAGTTATGCTCCCACCTTACAGTAGCTCCATCTAAGTTGTATTTCCCTAGTTTGTTTATGAGACGGTCATGAGAGAAATGATATACAAGTTACCATTTAGGGCCAGAGTCTCATGTCCTTGCTTACATTCAGCAGCGGAGAGTGGGAACTCTACAAATGGTTCCAGAATTTTTATAGGTATCAATAGTGAGATATTTGAAGCTGATTTAAAACCATGCTAATTCAAGAACAGCTGGTTACCACAGTGAGCTCTGAGATGGCTGCATGAGGAAAGGGGTGGGGAGAAACACAGCTGATGATTATACAAGTAACTACTTAGCATCCTTATGATAAAATGTTGTTTGAGGGACTTGCTTGTTTCTAGTCACGGTTTTCACTTTAAACATCCCACTGGACCTTATCTGGTTGGAAGTTATTTTGTTAAACTCTTTAGTATTATAAAGGTCAGACTTGCAGGAATCTCACAGGTTAACTCTCACATGCTTTTAAACAAGAGGGTTGCTGCTGTGAGGACCTTTTGTCAGTGGAGGCAAGAGATTTTTAATGAGCCATAATAGAGAGTTGAATACGTATGTATCCTCAAGATATGGAAGAACTTCGTCATTCTTTGCCTACTCTGTGTTCATAAGAAGATGAAAAGGATAGATTGCAGCACTGTGGGAGGTTCTTTCACCAGCAGAGTATTCCATGAAACGAGTTTTACAACCCCCATTTCTGTTAACAAAATGTGTTCGCTAATGCTCAGCAACTATACTGGCTAAAAAGGAGAAAACTAAGCACTTGTCTGAAGTGAGATTTTTTTATTTTATTTTTTTTACCCACCATGGACAGCTGTCAGAGTAGCTGCACCAGTACAAATCCCTAGCCTAGACTGGCAAAACTGGTCATGATTTGCACTGGTAGAGGTTACCGTTTGTATGAAACTGGGGTACATCATCTGACATGTCTATTTTTGTTTGTGTTTATTCAGTCTCATCTTTGAAGCTGAAACCCAGGAGAATGAATGTCATTCAGATTTTTTTCTTTAGCAGAGTACCTAACTCCAGATGTAGTTATGTGTAGTTGAGTTGACTTCTATAGGACTTGGAAAAGTAACACACAATAAATAATGAAAACCCACAACCTTTTACATGATGTGAAGTGTGAACAACATAGTTAAGTTCTTAACAGTTCAGATATTTTTGTAAATTGTGCGGCTGAATATAAGTGATTCCAATGGAGGAAACTCAGTATAGGTCCTGGTACCTCAATCAGGAAGTTGCTTCTGTTTAGTTAACCTGGCAAGAGCTACTATCTGCAGACCATGAAGGTGGTGGTGTGAGCCACAGATGGGATGGTAAGTGTGTCACATATACACTTAGAAAGTTCAGTCACAGCATGAGGGCTCTGCTAGTGTTTAATTCTGCTTAGTATCTGGTCACTGTCTGGTAGAAATACCCGGGGGTACAGAGAGAGAGAGAGACCTGGAAAATACAAAATTAATACAGTGTGTGGGTATTGAGAGAGGTACCAGGGAACACAGTGTAAATAAATGACTGGTGGGGAGCACTATGAAGTATGAGGTGATAGTGTTATAGTGGTCCATATTAGTTATTACTCTTTAAATGTTCTGTGCATTTTTCTGGTGGCATTTCACTTTATGGGAAAGAGATGCTGTGTGTCTAGAAAACTAGTGGAAAGGACTTGCCACCCTCTCCCACTTCATTTAAAAATGAATTTGATCACCAAATGCTATTTTATTTTACTATTTCCTTTGAATGTGCACTGCCATTTAGATATTTACCAATATATCTAAGAGTATGTGCTCTCACCATGCATATATATTGTATCTTACTGCAGCATTGTGTGGTAGGAGAAGCTGTAGTTTCTAGAGAAGAGAGAATATGTTGTTGGGATGAACAGCAGTGAATGCAGAGTTGCTCGTCCTCTTGCATTTAACTGAACTGTTCATCGGTGTCTGCAGCAGACTGATATTCTTTATCGTCTGCTTTACAGGGTAATGCAAGTTGACTGGGAAAATTGGGAACCCAATTATATAAATAGGCAGGTTAGCAGGATCTACCTTCAATGTATTTGGATGATCCAGTTGAGAGAATACCATAATATCCGATGTAGATGTCCTACATGCACCCATGTTTTAAAGTTGTGCCCAGGGTTTGTAGTGATTACAGCAGTTTGAAATTTTCCAGATTTTGATTTAATTTTTTTTCTGGTCAAATTGCATTTTTTTAACCCTGAAAATGTGGATGTTTGACCAGCATTATAACTAGTCAAAATGTTTTCACTTTCAGATATTTAAAACACAGATTAAATTCCCGTAGAAGTTTTCATAGTGTCTTAATTGTGACCAGCTTTAGTAGTAGTGTTTAGTCTGTAGAACTTTTTTTAAAGGAAAACACCTGGATAAAATAAAAATGCAATAACACTTTTCTTTCCTTATGAAAGATAGAAACACAAACATATAGGATTGAAGGCCCCTTTCTCTGCTTAGGGTTTCAGTTCTGTATTCAGGTAGTTAGTACTATTTATTTCAGGCAGCAAGCTGGGGGTCACACCTTGGATGTTTTTACAATATAGCAATATATTTTAAAACCATGTTGATTTTTGGAACAGCATAAACTAACATAAAACATGCAGACAGCATTTGAGTCTGATTAGGAAGATGCCGTCTAGATCCTGAATGAAGTATGTGATATAGCACTCCATGGGGCTGCACTCCTATTATGTAGTGCTGTGTATTAATAGTCAGTTTTGATGCCTATGGAAGCATTACCCTAGATCTCCTCCTCCCCCTCCCCCGCACATTTATCTTACCATTAAATAAAACCATGAGTCTTCCAAGGGTGCTGCAACTGCTTACTGCAGACTAAATTTGACAAAGCACGTGTTTTGGCTTCAGTAAGATTTAAGCATGTGCTTTTATGTTAAGCACGTACTTAAGTGCTTTGCTGATTCAGGGCCTAGGTGACCACATCTGAATATGGATCCTTAGTCTATAGATTTATTAGCTGCTTATAGATTTTTTTTTTTTGAAGACAGTTCATTGCAGAAGACAGTTAAACAATTTTGAGATAATTTTAAAAAGAATGATATTACAAAGAACAAAATTGAGAAGATAGGATTTAGTCAGGTAATTTTAGAAAAGCAGACAAATAATATTCCATCTTTCTTTTCATTTTAATTGACCCAGAATGTCCCCTTTTGCATTGATGAAGCAAACTTATATACACCTTCGTCTTCTCTGGAGATTTATTCTGGCTTTAACTCTGTGGCTGTTTACTGAAGCTTTGAATATATAGAACGTATTTGTGTGGGCAAGACTTTTTTTTGCCAAGGTCATCCTCTATTAACCAGGCAGAGGAGTTTTAACTTAAATTATTTTCTTCCATAATTGTAGTTGGTTCTGCTTTCTGTTTTTATGCAGTATTCAAGTTTGTTCCTATGAAATGCAACTTTCAGGCAGTGCTTTAACATGGCTCGTGTAGAAAAAACCACCTCCAGTGCTGGGGCACAGGCGCTTTACAGCGCTGAAACTTGCTGCACTCGGGGTGTTTTTTCACACCCCTGAGTGAGAAAGTTGCAGTGCTGTAAAGCGACTGTCTAGACCAGCCCTTTGTCTCTGCCCCCCTTCTTGCCAAAGAATGGCTATTTGATAGGTATCCGAGCAGCAGCCGTGTTAGTGTGTATCCGCAAAAAGAAAAGGAGTACTTGTGGCACCTTAGAGACTAACACATTTAGCATCCGATGAAGTGAGCTGTAGCTTATGAAAGCTTATGTTCAAATAAATGTGTTAGTCTCTAAGGTGCCACAAGTACTCCCTTTCTTTTTACTTGACACGTAATGGCCCATCAGCTTTGTTGCTGTCTGGATGGGGCGTCTGCTTGCCCTTTGCCTTTGAGAAACTGGTTTTGCCACTCCCCAGACTGATCTGGGGAAAACACTTCAGCCATGATTTCAGTTTATGTTCATAAAGTTGCTACATGCATTTTACCATGATATTACTGATCAACAAGTTGAGTTTTCAAATGATATCTCACAAGGCATGCCTTGTACAAAGATTATTGTAACAGCATGCAGTGGGTGACTACAGGGATGCATTCCATCAGAGTGTGTCTCTGTTCCTGGCACTATGGGGTTGTCTTTTTTCCCCTGCGTGGTCTGTGCCTCTTCAACGGGCTGAGGAGTCTTAAGGGGGAGAGAATATTTTAGAGAAGTTGCCGTGCCTTCTTAGAATAGCGGTTTAAGCCTGAGTGGATTTTTGTGTGTTGCTGTTCCTGGTACAGTACCCCGGTGTTGCATCGTGCTGAAAGCAGCAGGGGAGCTGTTTTAATGTTTTGTTTTATTAGCAACCCATAGGAACAACAGTTTACTAACAAATGGCATTCTGCTCTCTGCACTCCCCCCAGCCCATCTAAATTGCTAGTCTACAGTGTGCTGGCCTAGACAAGACTTGCATAAACTCTCTGGTGGCTTCATTATTTTTCACCCAGCATGAATAAGTTTTAGCAATTGGTTCTTTTACAACTTCCAAATTCTTGTCAGAATTAAAAAAATATTTAAATGTACAAATCCCATAAAATCCAGTTAGGGTTGCTCTTCTGCTAATGACACAATATGAGTTCAGATTCTGATTTATTTTACAACTCTGTAAATCTGGAATAACTGCACTGACTGCAAACTTAATCAGTGGTGGTTTTTCCAGCTCATTGATAAAAAATGTTAAATAGGGAGGGTCAAGAACCAATCCCTGTGGGAGCCCACTAGAAACATACTGTCAAGGTTCCTCCCCCACTCTGAACTCTAGGGTACAGATGTGGGGACCTGCATGAAAAACCTCCTAAGCTTATCTTTACCAGCTTAGGTCAAAACTTCCCCAAGGTACAAAATATTACCCCCGTTATCCTTGGAATGGCCGCTACCACCACCAAACTAATACTGGTTACTGGGGAAGAGCTGTTTGGACGCGTCCTTCCCCCCAAAATACTTCCCAAAACCTTGCACCCCACTTCCTGGACAAGGTTTGGTAAAAAGCCTCACCAATTTGCCTAGGTGACTACAGACCCAGACCCTTGGATCTTAAGAACAATGAACAATCCTCCCAACACTTGCACCCCCCCTTTCCTGGGAAATGTTGGATAAAAAGCCTCACCAATTTGCATAGGTGACCACAAACCCAAACCCTTGGATCTGAGAACAATGAAAAAGCATTCAGTGTTTTACAAGAAGACTTTTAATAAAAAATAGAAGTAAATAGAAATAAAGAAATCCCCCCTGTAAAATCAGGATGGTATATATCTTACAGGGTAATTAGATTCAAAAACATAGAGAACCCCTCTAGGCAAAACCTTAAGTTACAAAAAAGATACACAGACAGAAATAGTTATTCTATTCAGCACAATTCTTTTCTCAGCCATTTAAAGAAATCATAATCTAACACATACCTAGCTAGATTACTTACTAAAAGTTCTAAGACTCCATTCCTGTTCTGTCCCCGGCCAAGACGACTACAGACAGACCCTTTGTTTCTCTCCCTCCTCCCAGCTTTTGAAAGTATCTTGTCTCCTCATTGGTCATTTTGGTCAGGTGCCAGCGAGGTTACCTTTAGCTTCTTAACCCTTTACAGGTGAGAGGAGCTTTCCCCTGGCCAGGAGGGATTTCAAAGGGGTTTACCCTTCCCTTTATATTTATGACACGCTCCCCAAATCTCAGCTAGGGTGAAACACTGGCTGGGATTTCTTCCTGGAGCTCTAGGAAAACAGAGTTAATAAGACACATGCATCTCTAAATATACTACCAAGTACATAAAGACTAACAATATTTTCCACATCTCAAGGACGATTTTAACCAGTTGATTCTGGGAAACTTTCACGGGAGAGTGCATCAGCCACTTTGTTAGAAGCTCCTGAGATGTGTTGGATGTCGAAATCAAAATCTTGGAGAGCTAAACTCCACCGAAGAAGTTTTTTGTTAGTTTCTTTGACGGTGTGAAGCCACTTTAGTGCAGCATGGTCGGTTTGCAGGTGGAAACGCCGTCCCCAAACATATGGGCGTAGCTTTTCCAGAGCGTAGACAATGGCATAACATTCTTTTTCAGTGACTGACCAGTGGCTTTCCCTCTCAGACAGTTTTTTGCTGAGAAACACTACAGGGTGGAATTCTTGATCAGGTCCTTTCTGCATTAAAACTGCTCCCACACCACGCTCGGATGCATCTGTGGTTACTAGGAACGGTTTGTCAAAGTCTGGGGCCCTTAGTATAGGGTCAGACATGAGTGTCGCTTTAAGCTTGTTAAAGGCCTTCTGACACTTTCCGGTCCACTGAACAGCATTTGGCTGTTTCTTTTTGGTTAGGTCTGTCAGTGGGGCAGCAATTTGGCTGTAGTGCGGTACAAATCGTCTGTAATAACCGGCCAAGCCTAAGAAGGATTGAACCTGTTTCTTTGACCTTGGGACAGGCCACTTTTGGATAGCATCCACTTTGGCCTGTAGGGGGCTGATAGTTCCTTGACCCACCTGGTGTCCAAGGTAAGTCACTCTGTTTAGGCCTATTTGACACTTCTTAGCCTTAACAGTTAGTCCTGCCTCCCTTATGCGCTCAAGGACTTTTTGTAGATGTTCCAGGTGGTCTGCCCAGGAATCCGAAAATATGGCCACATCGTCAAGGTAGGCAACTGCATATTCTCCTAATCCCGCTAGGAGACTATCTACAAGTCTTTGGAAAGTGGCGGGTGCATTTCGCAGCCCGAAAGGGAGTACATTAAATTCATACAGCCCGAGATGTGTGATGAAGGCTGACCTTTCCTTGGCAGATTCATCTAGCGGTACCTGCCAGTACCCCTTGGTTAAGTCCAAGGTAGAGATGAACTGGGCCCGTCCCAGTTTCTCTAATAGTTCATCAGTGCGTGGCATTGGATAGTTGTCTGGGCGAGTTACAGCATTTAGCTTACGGTAGTCCACGCAAAAACGTATTTCCCCATCTGGTTTGGGAACTAGAACCACTGGAGATGCCCATGCACTTTCAGAGGGGCGGATTACACCCATCTGTAACATATCCTGGATCTCCCGTTCTATAGCAGTTTTAGCTTGAGGAGACACCCGGTAAGGTTGGACCCTAATTGGGTGAGCATTACCTGTGTCAATGGAGTGGTATGCCCGTTCAGTCAGTCCTGGGGTGGCTGAGAACGTTGGCGCGTAGCTAGTGCACAGCTCCTGGATCTGCTGTCGCTGCATACGCCCAAGGGTCATGGAGAGGTTCACCTCTTCCACACCACCAGCACATTTCCCTTCGTAGTAGACACCTTCAGGCCACTCAGCGTCGTCTCCTCCCTGGGCTGTAAACTGACAAACCTTTAATTCTCTGGAATAAAAGGGCTTTAGAGAATTAATATGATACACCTTAGGCTTTCGGTTGGAGGTGGGGAATGCTATGAGATAATTAACAGCTCCCAGGCGCTCCTGGACCACGAATGGCCCTTCCCACGATGCTTCCATTTTATGGGCCTGGAGCGCCTTTAAGACCATGACCTGGTCTCCTACTTTGAAGGAACACTCTCTGGCATGTTTATCATACCAGGCTTTTTGCTCTTTTTGAGCATCCTGTAAGTTTTCTCTAGCAAGGGCTAAAGAGGTTCGGAGGGTGGTTTGTAGGTTGGTTACAAAGTCCAGAATGTTAGTTCCTGGAGAAGGTGTAAATCCCTCCCATTGCTGCTTCACCAACTGCAATGGCCCCTTAACCTCACGGCCATATACAAGTTCAAATGGGGAAAACCCTAAACTGGGATGTGGTACAGCTCTGTAGGCAAAGAGCAACTGCTGCAATACTAGGTCCCAATCATTGGAGTGCTCATTTACGAATTTACGTATCATGGCCCCCAAAGTTCCATTAAACTTCTCCACCATGCCATTTGTTTGATGATGGTAAGGAGTGGCAACCAAGTGATTTACCCCATGAGCTTCCCAAAGGTTTTCCATAGTTCCTGCCAGGAAATTAGTCCCTGCATCTGTGAGGATGTCGGAGGGCCAACCTACCCTGGCAAAAATGTCTGCTAGTGCCTGGCACACACTTTTAGCCCTGGTGTTGCTTAGAGCTACTGCTTCCGGCCATCGGGTGGCAAAATCCATGAAAGTCAGTATGTACTGCTTTCCTCTGGGTGTCTTTTTCGGAAAAGGACCCAGAATATCCACAGCTACTCGCTGAAATGGAACTTCAATGATGGGGAGTGGCTGGAGAGGAGCTTTGACCTGGTCTTGGGGTTTTCCCACTCTTTGGCACACCTCACAAGACTGGACATAGGTAGAAACATCCTTGCCCATTCCCTCCCAGTGGAATGACCCCCCCAAACGGTCTTTGGTCCTGTTCACCCCAGCATGGCCACTAGGGTGATCATGGGCTAAGCTCAAGAGCTTGGCCCGGTATTTAGTTGGAACTACCAACTGTCTCTGAGGATGCCAGTCTTCCTGGTGTCCCCCAGAAAGAGTTTCCTTGTATAAAAGTCCTCTTTCTACAACAAACCTGGATCGATTAGAAGAGCTGAGAGGCGGTGGGTTGCTCCGTGCCGCCGTCCAAGCTCTCTGGAGGCTTTCATCTGCTTCCTGTTCGGTCTGGAACTGTTCCCTTGATGCTGGAGACATCAGTTCCTCATGGGATTGTGGACCTAGGCTTGGTCCCTCTGGAAGCGATATAGGGGATGGAGCTGTTTCTGTTGACTGTGAACCGCTCTCCGCTGGTGCACTATGTTGGGATTCAGGCTCCGGCTGAGCCTCTTGTGTAGGGTTATCGGCTGCTGCCAGTTCAGGTTCGGTGGGGCCCTCTGGTGTTGAGGTTGCAAGTACTGGATTCAGTGCTGACACGGGGTCTGGTGTTGGTTGTTCGGCTGGTTCCGGTTCTGGGACTGGTTCCGTCTGGGTCTCTGGGACTGGATCCACTACTGCTGTTGCAGACATTGGCCTGGGGTCCAGGTCCATCACCTCTGACTGGGTCCTGATAGAAGTTTCCGGAACAGAGCTAGGCCTCACGGCTTGTTTAGCCTGGCTGCGGGTGACCATTCCCACCCTCTTGGCCTGCTTCACATGATTGGCCAAGTCTTCCCCCAACAGCATGGGGATGGGATAATCATCATAGACTGCAAAAGTCCACATTCCTGACCAGCCCTTGTACTGGACAGGCAACTTGGCTGTAGGCAAATTGAAAGAGTTGGACTTGAAGGGTTGAATCGTCACTTGGATCTCTGGGTTGATTAAATTGGGGTCCACTAAGGAAGCATGGATAGCTGACACTTGTGCTCCGGTGTCCCTCCACGCGGTGACCTTCTTCCCACCCACACTCACAGTTTCCCTCCGCTCCAAGGGTATCTGGGAGGTATCTGGGCCTGTGGACCTCTGGTGTGATTCCGGTGCAATGAACTGTAATCTGTTGGGGTTCTTGGGGCAGTTGGCCTTTACATGCCCCAGCTCGTTACACTTAAAACATCGTCCAGCTGACGGGTCACTGGGGCGAGGAGGGTTGCTGGAGAATGGGGTGGTGGGACGATAAGGGGTCTGGAGGGTTCTTTGGGAGGTAGGTGGGGCTTTGGGCGGCCCCCGGTAATAGGGTGTGGTCTGGGGTGGTCCCTTCTGGTCTCCGCTCCAACTGCGACCAGTTTTCTTCTTCTCTGCCACCTCCACCCATCTGGCTCCAATCTCTCCTGCCTCAATTACAGTTTTGAGTTTCCCATCTAGGATGTATCTTTCTATTTCCTCAGGAACACCCTCTAAGAATTGTTCCATTTGCATTAGGAAGGGCAAATTTACTGGAGATTCAACACTTGCTCCTGATATCCAGGCATCCCAATGTTTTACAATGTGGTAGGCATGTTGGGTAAATGACATGTCTGGTTTCCACCTTAGGGCTCTGAACCTCCGACGAGACTGCTCGGGTGTTATCCCCATTCTGACTCTCGCCTTGGATTTAAACAGTTCATACTTGTTCATGTGTTCTTTAGGCATTTCAGCTGCCACCTCAGCTAAGGGTCCACTGAGCTGCGGCCTCAGCTCTACCATGTATTGGTCAGTAGAGATGTTGTACCCAAGGCAGGCCCTTTCGAAGTTTTCTAAGAAGGCCTCAGTATCATCACCTGCGCCTTGTAGGTGGGGAACTTTCTGGGATGGGAAGTGGTACCTGGAGAAGGATTGCTAGGGTTTGTTGGTATATTCTGCTGGGCCTTTATCCTCTCCATCTCCTCCACATGCTTCCTCTCTTTTTCCCTCTCCTCCTCCACATGCTTCCTTGCCTCCATTTCCCTCTTGTGGGCAGCCTCTTGGTGTTGTTCTGCCTCCCTTTCTTGTTCCTTCTTCAGCTGCATGAGTTCTATCTGTCTTTCATGTTCCCTTTGTTTTTCCTCAGCCTGAAATTTGGCTAATTCCAGCTGTAGTCGAGCTGAGGATTTGGCCATTCTAACCTCTCTGTTTTTAACTAACTTTACACCCGAGGTTTAGAAATAAACAAACAAAACTTGGCTGTAAAATTTTGCTGTGCTGGAATAGAATACCTATTCTCTGATAGTGATTGTCAGCCTACAGAAAAAGACAATTCCCTTGTCTCTGCTCTGGGCCCAAATTAAAGCAAAAAACCTCCAACTACTTGGAAAACTGCTTACCCAGCCCAAAGAAAAAAAATTTCTTTTCAAACCTGTGCTCCTTGTAAAACAAAAAAAAATCAAAATCCTAAAAAAAACCCTGCCACTTTTGTCTCCAGGCAAATGGGTAGAGCACACACCCCCTATTTACTTTTAGGAAGAAAAGAAAAAAAAAAACCTCTGGGTTGGAAGACTGTGAATTTCCCTGCAGGAGTTAAGTACCCTGCCTCCAGGCAAAGAAAACCTGCAATTCACAAGATAATCCCCTTTTGTCTCTGCTTGGCCACAAAGCAGAGAGAAACCAAGCTGCTTTCAGTTTCAAAGCTGCCTTCTGGACTTCCTAAAAATTCCTTTTTAAAATCTGTATTTCTAGTTCAAAAAATCTCAACTGGATCTCAAAATGATTTCAGGTTAATCCCACCACTGTGCCACCATGTCAAGGTTCCTCCCCCACTCTGAACTCTAGGGTACAGATGTGGGGACCTGCATGAAAAACCTCCTAAGCTTATCTTTACCAGCTTAGGTCAAAACTTCCCCAAGGTACAAAATATTACCCCCGTTATCCTTGGAATGGCCGCTACCACCACCAAACTAATACTGGTTACTGGGGAAGAGCTGTTTGGACGCGTCCTTCTCCCCAAAATACTTCCCAAAACCTTGCACCCCACTTCCTGGACAAGGTTTGGTAAAAAGCCTCACCAATTTGCCTAGGTGACTACAGACCCAGACCCTTGGATCTTAAGAACAATGAACAATCCTCCCAACACTTGCACCCCCCCTTTCCTGGGAAATGTTGGATAAAAAGCCTCACCAATTTGCATAGGTGACCACAAACCCAAACCCTTGGATCTGAGAACAATGAAAAAGCATTCAGTGTTTTACAAGAAGACTTTTAATAAAAAATAGAAGTAAATAGAAATAAAGAAATCCCCCCTGTAAAATCAGGATGGTATATATCTTACAGGGTAATTAGATTCAAAAACATAGAGAACCCCTCTAGGCAAAACCTTAAGTTACAAAAAAGATACACAGACAGAAATAGTTATTCTATTCAGCACAATTCTTTTCTCAGCCATTTAAAGAAATCATAATCTAACACATACCTAGCTAGATTACTTACTAAAAGTTCTAAGACTCCATTCCTGTTCTGTCCCCGGCCAAGACGACTACAGACAGACCCTTTGTTTCTCTCCCTCCTCCCAGCTTTTGAAAGTATCTTGTCTCCTCATTGGTCATTTTGGTCAGGTGCCAGCGAGGTTACCTTTAGCTTCTTAACCCTTTACAGGTGAGAGGAGCTTTCCCCTGGCCAGGAGGGATTTCAAAGGGGTTTACCCTTCCCTTTATATTTATGACACGCTCCCCAAATCTCAGCTAGGGTGAAACACTGGCTGGGATTTCTTCCTGGAGCTCTAGGAAAACAGAGTTAATAAGACACATGCATCTCTAAATATACTACCAAGTACATAAAGACTAACAATATTTTCCACATCTCAAGGACGATTTTAACCAGTTGATTCTGGGAAACTTTCACGGGAGAGTGCATCAGCCACTTTGTTAGAAGCTCCTGAGATGTGTTGGATGTCGAAATCAAAATCTTGGAGAGCTAAACTCCACCGAAGAAGTTTTTTGTTAGTTTCTTTGACGGTGTGAAGCCACTTTAGTGCAGCATGGTCGGTTTGCAGGTGGAAACGCCGTCCCCAAACATATGGGCGTAGCTTTTCCAGAGCGTAGACAATGGCATAACATTCTTTTTCAGTGACTGACCAGTGGCTTTCCCTCTCAGACAGTTTTTTGCTGAGAAACACTACAGGGTGGAATTCTTGATCAGGTCCTTTCTGCATTAAAACTGCTCCCACACCACGCTCGGATGCATCTGTGGTTACTAGGAACGGTTTGTCAAAGTCTGGGGCCCTTAGTATAGGGTCAGACATGAGTGTCGCTTTAAGCTTGTTAAAGGCCTTCTGACACTTTCCGGTCCACTGAACAGCATTTGGCTGTTTCTTTTTGGTTAGGTCTGTCAGTGGGGCAGCAATTTGGCTGTAGTGCGGTACAAATCGTCTGTAATAACCGGCCAAGCCTAAGAAGGATTGAACCTGTTTCTTTGACCTTGGGACAGGCCACTTTTGGATAGCATCCACTTTGGCCTGTAGGGGGCTGATAGTTCCTTGACCCACCTGGTGTCCAAGGTAAGTCACTCTGTTTAGGCCTATTTGACACTTCTTAGCCTTAACAGTTAGTCCTGCCTCCCTTATGCGCTCAAGGACTTTTTGTAGATGTTCCAGGTGGTCTGCCCAGGAATCCGAAAATATGGCCACATCGTCAAGGTAGGCAACTGCATATTCTCCTAATCCCGCTAGGAGACTATCTACAAGTCTTTGGAAAGTGGCGGGTGCATTTCGCAGCCCGAAAGGGAGTACATTAAATTCATACAGCCCGAGATGTGTGATGAAGGCTGACCTTTCCTTGGCAGATTCATCTAGCGGTACCTGCCAGTACCCCTTGGTTAAGTCCAAGGTAGAGATGAACTGGGCCCGTCCCAGTTTCTCTAATAGTTCATCAGTGCGTGGCATTGGATAGTTGTCTGGGCGAGTTACAGCATTTAGCTTACGGTAGTCCACGCAAAAACGTATTTCCCCATCTGGTTTGGGAACTAGAACCACTGGAGATGCCCATGCACTTTCAGAGGGGCGGATTACACCCATCTGTAACATATCCTGGATCTCCCGTTCTATAGCAGTTTTAGCTTGAGGAGACACCCGGTAAGGTTGGACCCTAATTGGGTGAGCATTACCTGTGTCAATGGAGTGGTATGCCCGTTCAGTCAGTCCTGGGGTGGCTGAGAACGTTGGCGCGTAGCTAGTGCACAGCTCCTGGATCTGCTGTCGCTGCATACGCCCAAGGGTCATGGAGAGGTTCACCTCTTCCACACCACCAGCACATTTCCCTTCGTAGTAGACACCTTCAGGCCACTCAGCGTCGTCTCCTCCCTGGGCTGTAAACTGACAAACCTTTAATTCTCTGGAATAAAAGGGCTTTAGAGAATTAATATGATACACCTTAGGCTTTCGGTTGGAGGTGGGGAATGCTATGAGATAATTAACAGCTCCCAGGCGCTCCTGGACCACGAATGGCCCTTCCCACGATGCTTCCATTTTATGGGCCTGGAGCGCCTTTAAGACCATGACCTGGTCTCCTACTTTGAAGGAACACTCTCTGGCATGTTTATCATACCAGGCTTTTTGCTCTTTTTGAGCATCCTGTAAGTTTTCTCTAGCAAGGGCTAAAGAGGTTCGGAGGGTGGTTTGTAGGTTGGTTACAAAGTCCAGAATGTTAGTTCCTGGAGAAGGTGTAAATCCCTCCCATTGCTGCTTCACCAACTGCAATGGCCCCTTAACCTCACGGCCATATACAAGTTCAAATGGGGAAAACCCTAAACTGGGATGTGGTACAGCTCTGTAGGCAAAGAGCAACTGCTGCAATACTAGGTCCCAATCATTGGAGTGCTCATTTACGAATTTACGTATCATGGCCCCCAAAGTTCCATTAAACTTCTCCACCATGCCATTTGTTTGATGATGGTAAGGAGTGGCAACCAAGTGATTTACCCCATGAGCTTCCCAAAGGTTTTCCATAGTTCCTGCCAGGAAATTAGTCCCTGCATCTGTGAGGATGTCGGAGGGCCAACCTACCCTGGCAAAAATGTCTGCTAGTGCCTGGCACACACTTTTAGCCCTGGTGTTGCTTAGAGCTACTGCTTCCGGCCATCGGGTGGCAAAATCCATGAAAGTCAGTATGTACTGCTTTCCTCTGGGTGTCTTTTTCGGAAAAGGACCCAGAATATCCACAGCTACTCGCTGAAATGGAACTTCAATGATGGGGAGTGGCTGGAGAGGAGCTTTGACCTGGTCTTGGGGTTTTCCCACTCTTTGGCACACCTCACAAGACTGGACATAGGTAGAAACATCCTTGCCCATTCCCTCCCAGTGGAATGACCCCCCCAAACGGTCTTTGGTCCTGTTCACCCCAGCATGGCCACTAGGGTGATCATGGGCTAAGCTCAAGAGCTTGGCCCGGTATTTAGTTGGAACTACCAACTGTCTCTGAGGATGCCAGTCTTCCTGGTGTCCCCCAGAAAGAGTTTCCTTGTATAAAAGTCCTCTTTCTACAACAAACCTGGATCGATTAGAAGAGCTGAGAGGCGGTGGGTTGCTCCGTGCCGCCGTCCAAGCTCTCTGGAGGCTTTCATCTGCTTCCTGTTCGGTCTGGAACTGTTCCCTTGATGCTGGAGACATCAGTTCCTCATGGGATTGTGGACCTAGGCTTGGTCCCTCTGGAAGCGATATAGGGGATGGAGCTGTTTCTGTTGACTGTGAACCGCTCTCCGCTGGTGCACTATGTTGGGATTCAGGCTCCGGCTGAGCCTCTTGGGTCGGGTTATCGGCTGCTGCCAGTTCAGGTTCGGTGGGGCCCTCTGGTGTTGAGGTTGCAAGTACTGGATTCAGTGCTGACACGGGGTCTGGTGTTGGTTGTTCGGCTGGTTCCGGTTCTGGGACTGGTTCCGTCTGGGTCTCTGGGACTGGATCCACTACTGCTGTTGCAGACATTGGCCTGGGGTCCAGGTCCATCACCTCTGACTGGGTCCTGATAGAAGTTTCCGGAACAGAGCTAGGCCTCACGGCTTGTTTAGCCTGGCTGCGGGTGACCATTCCCACCCTCTTGGCCTGCTTCACATGATTGGCCAAGTCTTCCCCCAACAGCATGGGGATGGGATAATCATCATAGACTGCAAAAGTCCACATTCCTGACCAGCCCTTGTACTGGACAGGCAACTTGGCTGTAGGCAAATTGAAAGAGTTGGACTTGAAGGGTTGAATCGTCACTTGGATCTCTGGGTTGATTAAATTGGGGTCCACTAAGGAAGCATGGATAGCTGACACTTGTGCTCCGGTGTCCCTCCACGCGGTGACCTTCTTCCCACCCACACTCACAGTTTCCCTCCGCTCCAAGGGTATCTGGGAGGTATCTGGGCCTGTGGACCTCTGGTGTGATTCCGGTGCAATGAACTGTAATCTGTTGGGGTTCTTGGGGCAGTTGGCCTTTACATGCCCCAGCTCGTTACACTTAAAACATCGTCCAGCTGACGGGTCACTGGGGCGAGGAGGGTTGCTGGAGAATGGGGTGGTGGGACGATAAGGGGTCTGGAGGGTTCTTTGGGAGGTAGGTGGGGCTTTGGGCGGCCCCCGGTAATAGGGTGTGGTCTGGGGTGGTCCCTTCTGGTCTCCGCTCCAACTGCGACCAGTTTTCTTCTTCTCTGCCACCTCCACCCATCTGGCTCCAATCTCTCCTGCCTCAATTACAGTTTTGAGTTTCCCATCTAGGATGTATCTTTCTATTTCCTCAGGAACACCCTCTAAGAATTGTTCCATTTGCATTAGGAAGGGCAAATTTACTGGAGATTCAACACTTGCTCCTGATATCCAGGCATCCCAATGTTTTACAATGTGGTAGGCATGTTGGGTAAATGACATGTCTGGTTTCCACCTTAGGGCTCTGAACCTCCGACGAGACTGCTCGGGTGTTATCCCCATTCTGACTCTCGCCTTGGATTTAAACAGTTCATACTTGTTCATGTGTTCTTTAGGCATTTCAGCTGCCACCTCAGCTAAGGGTCCACTGAGCTGCGGCCTCAGCTCTACCATGTATTGGTCAGTAGAGATGTTGTACCCAAGGCAGGCCCTTTCGAAGTTTTCTAAGAAGGCCTCAGTATCATCACCTGCGCCTTGTAGGTGGGGAACTTTCTGGGATGGGAAGTGGTACCTGGAGAAGGATTGCTAGGGTTTGTTGGTATATTCTGCTGGGCCTTTATCCTCTCCATCTCCTCCACATGCTTCCTCTCTTTTTCCCTCTCCTCCTCCACATGCTTCCTTGCCTCCATTTCCCTCTTGTGGGCAGCCTCTTGGTGTTGTTCTGCCTCCCTTTCTTGTTCCTTCTTCAGCTGCATGAGTTCTATCTGTCTTTCATGTTCCCTTTGTTTTTCCTCAGCCTGAAATTTGGCTAATTCCAGCTGTAGTCGAGCTGAGGATTTGGCCATTCTAACCTCTCTGTTTTTAACTAACTTTACACCCGAGGTTTAGAAATAAACAAACAAAACTTGGCTGTAAAATTTTGCTGTGCTGGAATAGAATACCTATTCTCTGATAGTGATTGTCAGCCTACAGAAAAAGACAATTCCCTTGTCTCTGCTCTGGGCCCAAATTAAAGCAAAAAACCTCCAACTACTTGGAAAACTGCTTACCCAGCCCAAAGAAAAAAAATTTCTTTTCAAACCTGTGCTCCTTGTAAAACAAAAAAAAATCAAAATCCTAAAAAAAACCCTGCCACTTTTGTCTCCAGGCAAATGGGTAGAGCACACACCCCCTATTTACTTTTAGGAAGAAAAGAAAAAAAAAAAACCTCTGGGTTGGAAGACTGTGAATTTCCCTGCAGGAGTTAAGTACCCTGCCTCCAGGCAAAGAAAACCTGCAATTCACAAGATAATCCCCTTTTGTCTCTGCTTGGCCACAAAGCAGAGAGAAACCAAGCTGCTTTCAGTTTCAAAGCTGCCTTCTGGACTTCCTAAAAATTCCTTTTTAAAATCTGTATTTCTAGTTCAAAAAATCTCAACTGGATCTCAAAATGATTTCAGGTTAATCCCACCACTGTGCCACCATGTCAAGGTTCCTCCCCCACTCTGAACTCTAGGGTACAGATGTGGGGACCTGCATGAAAAACCTCCTAAGCTTATCTTTACCAGCTTAGGTCAAAACTTCCCCAAGGTACAAAATATTACCCCCGTTATCCTTGGAATGGCCGCTACCACCACCAAACTAATACTGGTTACTGGGGAAGAGCTGTTTGGACGCGTCCTTCTCCCCAAAATACTTCCCAAAACCTTGCACCCCACTTCCTGGACAAGGTTTGGTAAAAAGCCTCACCAATTTGCCTAGGTGACTACAGACCCAGACCCTTGGATCTTAAGAACAATGAACAATCCTCCCAACACTTGCACCCCCCCTTTCCTGGGAAATGTTGGATAAAAAGCCTCACCAATTTGCATAGGTGACCACAAACCCAAACCCTTGGATCTGAGAACAATGAAAAAGCATTCAGTGTTTTACAAGAAGACTTTTAATAAAAAATAGAAGTAAATAGAAATAAAGAAATCCCCCCTGTAAAATCAGGATGGTATATATCTTACAGGGTAATTAGATTCAAAAACATAGAGAACCCCTCTAGGCAAAACCTTAAGTTACAAAAAAGATACACAGACAGAAATAGTTATTCTATTCAGCACAATTCTTTTCTCAGCCATTTAAAGAAATCATAATCTAACACATACCTAGCTAGATTACTTACTAAAAGTTCTAAGACTCCATTCCTGTTCTGTCCCCGGCCAAGACGACTACAGACAGACCCTTTGTTTCTCTCCCTCCTCCCAGCTTTTGAAAGTATCTTGTCTCCTCATTGGTCATTTTGGTCAGGTGCCAGCGAGGTTACCTTTAGCTTCTTAACCCTTTACAGGTGAGAGGAGCTTTCCCCTGGCCAGGAGGGATTTCAAAGGGGTTTACCCTTCCCTTTATATTTATGACACATACACATTCAATGATTATTCCCTGTTAGGTCTCAAAATGTACCTAATCAGTTAGCCAGCTTTTAATTCATTTAATTTGTGTTAATTTTATAACATTGCAGTTTTTAAATCAAAAGGTCAGTGTGGTACCAACCTAAATGCTTTAAGTAAGTCTCAGAGTAGCAGCCATGTTAGTCTGTATCCACAAAAAAAAAAAAGTACTTGTGGTACCTTAGAGACTAACAAATTTATTTGCTCAAATAAGTTTGTTAGTCTCTAAGGGGTACTTGTGGTACCTTATGCTCAAATAAATTTGTTAGTCTCTAAGGTGCCACAAGTCCTCCTTGTTCTTTTTAATTAAGTCTAAGTATATTACCTCAATTACTTTATCAATCAAACTTGTAATCTCATTTTAAAAAAAAGATTCAGTCAAACTAAGGATCTCTATTTTTCATAAACCCGTGTTGATTGGCATTAACTCTATTACCCTCCTTTAAATCTTTATTAATCAAGTCTCATATCAGCCACTCCATTATCTTGCTTGGGGCTGATATAAGACACAGGGTTACATCTACACTGCATTTAAAAAACCTGTGGATGGCCCAGGTCAGCTCACTTGGGCTTGCAGGGTTTGTGTTGCTGGACTAAAAGTAGCAGTGCAGATGTTGCCATATATATATTACTGGTCTCAACTTTATTCTGTTTACACATTATAAATATGATCAAGTCATGGTCACTTGTACCTAAGGTACTAGTAAGGGTTTTTTTTTGGCTGGGACCACACCACCCTCCCCTTATACAAGGGTGAAGCGGCCATTTCCTTACTGTACCAGACATTAGGGGCCCCAGTCCCATTCTGTAGCCTGTTTAAGGATGCTTTCCCCTAACTCCACTTTCAATTTCTGTTTATCAGGAAACTGGGCCACTTGTGGTATGAGTACCTGTACTGGACATCTGCCACCAGGAGGAAGCAGCAAATGGCTGCCTTCCCCTACTCCCCCCCATCAATCCCAAACTGGGTTCCCAGATGGCTACCAGTTCTCTCCCTAATAGCCAAAAATATAGCCCTTCCTTGGTTAGGTGTCACCCATCATCTCTGAATAACTCTGGTTCCAAATATATTTTTAGGGATGACTATTAACCCTCCTCATTCATGTACAGATTTAGCCATCTGATGATTTACACATCTTCTGGCCTTGTCAGCCCACAGAGGCCAGATAGCTCACTGCTATACCCTCTACTGCAGTATTTCAGACCAGTTTACAGTCACTCCCAGGAAAAGGTCCTGCATCTATCCTAAATCTCTTTGCCCTAATGATTAAGTCAACCCCCTTACAAAGTTCCAAATAGCTTTCATCCAGTGTACAATAATCATGCCCAGTGACTGCTGCTTAGCTTACAAAGAATGCAAGGGGGGTATCACCCGCTTCCAGGCTGTGCCGCTCTTATCATGCCAGCTCAGAATCCTCTCACTGTCAAGGTCTAGCTGTGAACCTCTAGGGGAACAGGCTGCCTGCCTTTAGGCCTAATCCCCACAGATCCATACACCAGCTTGCCTGACCCATTCATCTGCTCATAGACCAAGATCCCCTGGCCAACAAATGCAAAAGGGCATCAGTTTACCCCAGGGAGTGCCCCCCATCCATATTAACTCAGAGTTGTCTTCCCGCTGAGGCCCAGCAGTGAACTTGTGGAAGCAGCCATCTGCCTGTGGGCCACAGGCACATTATTATGCCAGTGCATCTAGTCACCAATATGTGTGCCCTGGTTGCTTGATCCTGAAGGAAGGGATAAACAAGAAGAGTTTAGCACACATAAATGACTGAATTATTCTCCCCAACAGGGACCTCCAGACCCTTATGCGCATTCGATGCTGCCATTGATAGGCATAACCTGTTGTTCCAAAGTGTGCTGTGGATTAACTAATCCAGTCTGGAATGAGTGGAATCACACCGCAGCAAAATATGCACGCTCTGCTGTTGCCCTGAACAGAAGCTGGGGAGAACCCTTTATGGAGGAGTCTTTCCTCCTGCTTTACCAGACAAAGCTTACATCTTGAGATTGTGGGGATTGCATTGTACTGGTTCTCCGCAAAGAGGTGAGCTACACTCAGGCATAGCTAAGGAGAATAATGATCTTGAGTCCACTTCCATTTGCTAGCACATTTTAGTCCATTTTGGATTCTGAACAGGAGTGGGTTAGAATTTTGACTGAGGTGCAAGATTCTTATACTGGTTTTGTTCTTACGCTATATCTGCAATCACTGTACTGCAATACACTAACTGTTTTTGTTTTTGTGAGTATAAGAGGCATTCAAACACTGGTATGCTGGTCCTTTTTTCAAATGCAATAATTTACTTCTAAAGGGGATAAAGATAATTGGTTAATACAGAATGGTGATCTTATCATGGTTGTGCTATGGATGCATGAGTATCTTTGGGTTTTTTTAAAAAAAAAAAGTTTTATAAAGTGAGAACTGTAATGGGGACTTGTCTGTAGGCAGGGTTTACCGTATTTTGTGTCCATTACTACAGTATTGTCAGCATTCAGGACCTTATTGTGAGCCTAATAAGATTAGGTGTCTTTCTTAAAGCACCTGTTCCTAGAGCTGGGTTATTATAGAAAAATTTCATCTTTCATATTAGTTATTTTCTAGCCTTCATGGTTATGCCTAGCTCAAAAATGTGAACCCTAAAGGATCAAAACCTAGAAAGAGAATAAAATAACCTAAAATGCATTCTTTTTTTAAAAAAAAAATTGTGATTTTTTTTTTGGGGGGAGGGGTGCTGACTCAGACTTTTGAGTGATTGGGGTTGGCATTACTGGATAGTACCTCTCTACTTGTGCTCTAAATTAGCTCTGAGTAGCATCTTTGTGTCAATTTTGCCCTTTTGACTTTTGGATGTCCCCAGTCTGTAGCCACCAAAGAAAATGTGAAAGAACAGCAGGCGATCAATATTCACGATAAGTATGGAATATAAAATCAAGATGTCAGATAGAAATGGAGCCCAAGGATACATTGTTAACCATTTGTAAATCAAATTAATTTGACACCTCTTTAGTCACATGAAATATCTCCAAAAGGAAATCATGCCTCTCTAGTTGATCCACAAATTATTAAGGGATTAGCATCTCTACATAATAGCAAAGGCAAGAGCAGTCTGTAGAAAATGATGAATCCCATGCAATCAATTGACTGTAAATGCAAGAACAGGAGCCTGCATAAGGATTAGAAAGGTTATAGAAGACAGACTTCTGAATCTACCAAAGAGAGAGAGCCAGTATCTTGGGAAGACTAACAATAATAACCAGAAACTACTGAAAGAAATTCTAGTAACCCTTGAAGACAAAAGGGAGAACATAATAATACATTAGCTAATGTTTTCAAAGGACTTTTAACTATCAGTGTTCCTTCCAAATTCTGTGGGGAAGGTAAATATTCTCTCATTTTGGAAATGGGGAATTTTAGGCAGAGCACTATGTGACTTGCTGAAATCTTCAGAATCAGGACAGGAATGAGAACTTGGAAGGTTCCTGAATACAGCTGAGTGAATATAGGGTGAGTTTATTTTGGTCTGATGAACGCTGAAAAGAAAATCAAAAACTAAAAAACAGTGTTATTTTCGGTCAAAAGGAAATTGTTTGAAATGATTTTTAAAAAATCTCTTTTTGGGCATTACTCTTGGATTTTTTTTTTTTTAAATATAGCTGAATTTTTGGAATGAAAAGTCAAAACATTTTGCCTTGACAATGTTGAAACCAAATATTTTTGACTTTTTCAATATTTTTTTTGACTGAAACTATTTGCCAAATTTGATCCAAATTTCTGAATACTTTGGTTGACCTGACACTGTATTTTTCTGAGAATAAATGTATCCAAAACTTTTTTGACCAGCTCTATTCCTGTTGTCCTATGTTAAGGGAACTAGATCCCACTTCATAACATAGGTGTCTTGAATCTTCCTATATCAAGAATTCTGGTCAATATGATGCATCCAACTATAGCTTTATATTAGGTCATTAGATTTTTCCAGGTCTGTTACACTCTGGTTGTGTGAAACAAGTGGCCACTTATTTCTCAGAAGAAGTCTTAAAAAACCCAAAGACATTTACAGTTCAGAGCTATAACTGCAATTGCACAATAAGACCTAAAAAAAGAGGTGCTTTGACCTGTGCTGGGTGCTTAGTGCCTGGAAACCACTTTTATGGGCTCCAGCCTTCCCCAGCTTTCTAAGTTCGTTCCTATCTCCCAAAATATGCGTGTGTGTGTCAGTTTTATTTTCTGTTGACTTTTCTCCCCTGCCTGCCATAAAAGTCCATCAAAACAACACTCCTCCTGAGCCTTCTCAGGCCAGCAGCAGGTTGCTCCAGGATTGGAGAAAGCTTATCCTTGTCCTGTTTTTATTTATTATTCTAACATTTGTTTTTCTTGCATCACAATTGGAGACTGCAGTTATTCATTTAGGCCACCATATGATGCTGTAAATAGGGAGTATTCCCAAATTCCAGACTCATTCATCTTACTCAAGATGGCACTTTCTAGCGGTAAGCAACAACTGGTGGCTGTGCCTCAGGACAAAAACAGGATGCAGAAGATTGTAGGTGACTACCTCTTTTTAAGGGACTATTTCCCGTAAGTAAAAAACATGAAGGTTATTATTTCTATGGTGGAGTGGGCAAGAGGATTCTGCAGCTAGTTTTTTCTCTTTTTGTCTCTCTCTCTCTCGTCTCTGTATGAGACTTTAGGGAAGCGGATGGTGGTCTGATGATTTAACTGTATCTGTGGATCCTTCCCTTTAAGCTGTCTTCTCCTCAGTAGTGGAGTGGTCCACTTATTCTATCCTTTCCCTGTTCCATACTGTTCAAGAGGAACCTTTTCTTCTCCTTGTGTCTAATTCATGTTTGAAAATTATAGTTCCACCCCCACAGGCTTGATGTGTCATTGTGGTAGCATGTTATACAAGCGGAGGTGGTAGCAGTAATGCTAGTGCATCAGACCCACACAATTCCATAGAATGAGGTCTACTAATACTTAGCTGTGACACTCTGAGTATGTTTCCCAGACCTAAAGAAGAGCTCTGTTTTAGCTCGAAAGCTTCTCTCTCACCAAAAGACGTTGGTCCAGTAAAATATATTACCTCACCCACCTTATTAAGACCCAGTATAGGAGAGAGAATTGGAGGCAATAAATGACATAGCTGCTCATTAGATCTTCATGATATTGTAATAAGCCATCAGAGAGAAAGGGACCTATTTGTGTAATATAAGTGTTTTGCGTAAAGGTGATGTGATGTTTTAAGTTGCCTGGCTTGTTGATGAAGCCTTATATTGAATTGCATTGCTGCAGTATAGTCACATTAGGGTCTTGTTCTGATGTATTTTTAGCTTATGACAGGGGTACTTATAGCAGATGGATAGGTATTTTTTCCTCTTTATATTAATCCAATTACATAATAAAATCTGGTGCTAATCACCATGCTACCTGAGTGCAAATAGATGATTTCTTGTTTTGGATGTGGCACATGAACACACATTGCTCTGTAAATGGATGTATATACATTTAAAATATAAAAGTGGGGAACTGCATAGGTCTAGGAAATAGACCCTTTTATTTCAGGTTACTAATTAAAATCCAATCTTCAGTAGTGACCCAAAATTCTTGGCCTTTTTGGCTGTCCAGTGTTTTGTGTGAAACAAGTTTTTGAGTTTCAGTCCAGTTCCTAGAGGCCAGGCGTGCAGAACACAAGCACCACCACCACAGTCTGCGTTAATGGGCATCCTTATCCGTAGTCTTTGCTGAGAAGCTAAGGACTGCATGGAGCTAGAAACGGAACTGCCCCTTTTTCTCCTAGTGATGGTCCCTTCAATTGAAGGAGCAGTGCGGTGAGGCTTGCACTGTCCTGTCTTGTGTACCAGGGTGTGTGTGTGTGTTATGAGTTGCTTGCTAAAACTAGGGAACTTTTTCTTTTTAAATCTGAGGCAAAATGGTGCTGATTGGAGAAGACATGATGGCTGTCTGCTAAAGAGTCCAAATTAGATTCTGGGAGCTGAGGAGATGAAGAATTAAACTGAAAGACATCAAGGAAATATGTGTGCTCTCTAGAAAGATTAAAAAGTTGCCCAATCTTTAGTACCTGTGTGTACCCATCCTCCTCCTATCTGACTGCCTTACATTCTGTAATTTATTAATCTTCACAAAAACTTTGAGGTAGAAAAGTGCTTATCCCCATTTTACAGATGTGGAACCATGACACAAGAGAGGCTAAATTATTTGCTCAAGGACATAGACTCAGACTTTACATTAGAAGGGACCATCATGATCATCTAGTCTGATCTCCTGGACATCACAGAGCACAGAACCTCACCTACCTACTCCAACAATAGGCCCATCCATACAAAAAGCCTGTGGTGATGCAGGGAACTGAGACGCGAGAGACCCAGGTTTAGGCAACCACCCTAACTGGCCTATCCTTCCTCTCCCTATGCTTTTGTTACCTAATTACCTTCTATCCAGCTCATCTCATTAAATTACATGAGAATCAGTAGTGGCAGTGAAAAGTTTATTATATTACTTCACTGAAATCATGGGGAAGACTGAAATGGGATGCTGGTGAAGAACACTGGTGCACCCCGATCCCTCCTATTCTCTGCCTGTGGCACATAATAGTCTTATCTCCTGTGGGTCTCATTTGCTTTGGTCTCACTTCCTCTGTGAGGTGGATGTGCAGGTGGTGGTGACAGCCTGTGATATACAGGAGATCAGACTAGGTTATCTAGTGGTCCCTTCTGTCCTTAAACTCTATGACCATATGTTCAGTCTTAACCATAGATCTTTTAATTTAAAAAGAACTTACAGGTGCTGATACTTCAAGATGTTATGTAATTGGGGTGTGTGTGTGTGTAAGTGGTACCTTTTCCAAATTTCACACTGGGCACAGATGGTGGGTTGTCTTATCGTTGTGGTTTTTGAAGGAGGTTGGTGGGCAGTCTTTTTTTCTTTTTTTGGACCCCCACCTAATCTTTGCCCCCAAAGCATAATCATTGGAAATTCCAAAAGAACCAGCACAGAGGAGAATGTTGAAACCCTCATCAGACAAAACTAAAATTTCAGTTTTAAATGTTGTGGCTAATGGCTGTTCTTTAGCTTTGTTTAACAGGAATAATGTTTTTAGTGTTTGAATTTAAATATGAAAATGGAAAATACAATTAGTGCAGTTCTTGCATATTGAATTTGATATTAATTTTTGGTTGCCCTCCATATTCAATGTGTTTCACATCTTCGAACTGATAACATTTATAATCATAGTTACATATTGCCACTGGGATTCTGATGATTTTGGCAGCTAGGTAGGAAACAGGGATTTTGGCATCCAGGATAACCTGGGGAAATTGTTGGCTTCTTGTGGGATAAGCACAGGAGCTGGCTTTTCTGTTCAAACTGTCATCGATGAAATAGTTTAGAACAATTTTTAAATGTCAATATTGTTGTTAGGTTTCAAAGTTAATGTCTACTGAGATGAATGGGAGCTATTCAGACTTCTTAGAGCTATTGTTTCAGGCTGTATGCATACTCTGGAAGACAACCTTGAATTGGTTAACACTCTGTGCATGTGTTTAACATTTATAATATTGTAGTCTTCTTAGCGTATGCACAGTATGCCTCAGGTGGCATGTGACCAGGACTCATCACCGAATTTGGTCTGCTGTTGGATCATTAGCTTCCTCGGGCCAGGTACTGATGAGGAGTAGAATGTGAAAGCTGATCTATGCCCCCTAATGTTGTAGTGCTAGGTGGTCTCAGCTAAGCTGGGGCTAGGCACTATACCAATACTGTGCTCCTAAAAGCCTTTAAATGTTGTTTCACATCTACTCGGTCTAGAAATGTAATTTTGTCACAATTGTGTGACAATGGTGAATTCTGTGGCTGTGGAATACTCAGGACCCTTGCTATGGTGTAAGCCACACTTGGACAATAGCTGTAGCTTCTAAGGCATCATACTGTTTTGAATAATGGTCCGATTCCTTAAGATATTTTAGATAAGGGAGGTGGTGTTAAAGAGGGTGTCATATTGGTCCATTGAAGCATGGTGGCCTCCCCAAAAGAGATAGGAGGAAAAAAATTGTAAATGCATTTAAATAGACACCTTCCCTATTACCTTCCACTTTTTTCAATAGCCATTCAGGCCAGCAGGCCTGGATCAAAGTCTACTGAAATAGATCTTAACAGTGCTTGGTGCATTGGAGGAGGTTGCAGAGGAGCCATTTGTACCTCCCAGTCTTAGGATTGGTTTTGCTGTAGCCTGGCCCCTGGAGTGGTTCACAACAGCCCCAGGGATATTGTAAGCTGCCTTGGCTAACGATGGCCCTAAAGAATTATTTGGAGCAATCCTCTGGGCTTGGGAGTTAGGGCCAGCTATGCCTGCTCACTCCATGACATGCCAAAATTATTTTTCGAGGAGAAGCTACATGCAGTAGGAGTGTGGTGCAAGGTAGATTTAGTGGGGACAAGGCTCTCTCCCTATAAGCGTAAATTGCAAACCTTGTAAGTCCTTCAGGAAAGGTGAAGGAAAGATGTTGTTTAGATAACTTGAGTATATTGCTACTGCGTGAGTGGTGACTTCCCCCTCTCCGATGCCCCAAAGCAAGGCCTTATTCTGCCTGAACAGACTTCACCTTGAAGGCTGATTTGCCCAATGTGTGGTTGGTTAGTACTGAGTGACCAGGATGCACCTTCAAGCTTTCAGTATTCTTTTGAAATGTCTAATGCTGACTTTGAGACCTAACTGAGGTAAAATTAGCTATGTTTTAAATTGGAGACGCTCTGGGCACTGACATGGGAAGCTGAGGCAACCATACTTGTGGTGGGTGGTGTGGTTGAATTCAGAAAGCTGTAGCTAATTACAGTGCAGCAAATTCCATCAACTATTGCCGAAAAATACTTTAGCTGTGAGCCTGTAGTTGTATAGTATCCCTGTGCTTTGGCAATTTGAGCTCAGCTACTACAGTGATCGGCAGCACAAAACCCCGAGAGAGAGGGGGAGAGAGATGTGTGCTTGTTTTGTAAATCAGTTGTTCAGTATTCTCTAAACTTTCTACATGTACATGTGGATACCCACTCAAACATGTCCTACCAAAAAGTTCACTGAGAGTTGAATTGGGCTATTACACTAGCCAACTGACATTTATCTGTCCTATGTTTTCAGAATGGACTGACTGCCTGAGCACTTGAAACATTTGCCCAGTATTTACCAGTACCTTGTTTTGTAGTAAACATTTATTTTTCTATTGGTTGGATTCATTTGGTTAATAATCATCCTACTTGCCTAAACTGTGTGTATCTGTTGCTAGAATTACTTGTGATAACAATAGGATTCAGAGGGATACTTCAGAGGGATACAATTACTTGTGATAACAATAGGATTCACCACAAACACTAGTGGGTTATCAGCAGATAATCCCACTGTGATATCTCTAGATATTTTGTGTGTTGATATTGGATAATTCTTTAGCAAATGTTACCTTAAATATGTACCCTTTAGCCACTAGAAGGCACTCTGGTATAGAACTTCCTCTAGTTTTACAGATTTCAAAACTGGCACCTAAACAAGGGTGGGGTGTGTCTGTGGGAATCAAATAAACAAAACATGCCTGGGTTTAAACAGACTCTTTACAAAGATAACCATGTTCACTTATGTGAAACCATAGCCTCATTATTATTTCTTAATATACTTTTTAATTATAAGGAGCTCCAGACCTGAAACCTTATGCATGCACCATACAAAAATGTTCATTATTTTATTTAAGATTAATATTGCAGCAGTGCCTAATGGCCACAATCGTGTTGGGGCCCCATTTTCCTATGTGCTATAAGACCTACACTAAATAACAGGCCCGGCCCCATGAGTTTACAAGTGGGATTTTTCACTGGCCTAACTCTGCTTCCATTACTGACTCTTACAGTTGATTTCAGTGGTAGCAGTTACCCTAACAGTGAGCACTTGTGGAAAAACTCACCTGAAATGCATACAGTACACTAACACAATGTTATGACTCATATTGAATATAAAAATAAAAGGTCAGAAATGTGAAAGTTCAGATTTCTACAGCAACACTAATTACACCATGTTATATATACAGTGGTTGCACTTGGAGTTTCTTCTGTTTTGTGAGATTACTAGTCTCGTTTCAAGTATAGTGTTTCAAGACTGAAGACGCTATAAACATAACCACTACACATCATAGTTTAATATTTTACTGTTGTGTTTTTTTTTAAACTTTGCAATTCTAAGACTATGTGAAATTAGTGATTCCTTTTTTGAGGGAAGAGGAAAACTTTTTAAAATCTTGTAATTTAATTTTAGGGTATCTTGTGGTCTCAAAATGTTGCCTTTTTATTTGCTTGTTTTATATTACATTTGTACCCTTAATGTACAATGTGCTACAGAGACCTAAAGGAAGATACCTCCCTGCCTGAAAAAGCTAACCATCTTGCAAAAAGAACTAACTTTTGAAGTTGTGTGTTTGTGTACAATTTGATACTCAGCAAAACTAATTTTCAAATGTCAAAACTTGAAATTTCAAAAATGTTGAAAGCTTTTACTCAAATACACTACAATTTTTGAGTAGAAAATTTCCCAGATCAAATTCAGAAATGTCTTTCCCTAGCAAAGAGCCAGGGCATATTATACTGCTTATATTTTGCCAATGGAGAGAGTCAGAAACTTTTTTGTTTTTTTCAATTTTATTTTTAAAGTGAAAACTAAGTTTTTGCAGACCAGAAAAAATTTCAGGAGTCCTTCAACTCATGGACTCAGTGACCTTTTGACACTCATGATTTTCTTCTCCTTCCTGATGTTTTATGGAGATGACTTTTTGGCAAATTGCATTTCACTCAGACATTGATATCTCCCTCCTGCAAGTGTTCCAGAAGCAGCTTGAGAACAAATAATTCATCTCCCTTCTGGGCACCTCGTCAGGAAGGATGGGCATTATCTTGTTAAAAGAGGCCAGGGCTTCATTAGCCAAAGAAACTTGACAGATGGCTGCTGAGAACTAGTTTTTCCATCTCTTAACTTTATTCTCCAACCTCTTTAGCAACGTGTGTGCTCCTCTTTCCAGGACTCAGTGGCTCAAATATTTAGATTTGTCTGTTTTATACCAGCTGAAGACCTGTCTCCTTATGTATTCAAGTAGGAAGGTTAAAAGGTAAGCTGTTAGTTATTTGTCTGGGGGAGAGAGAAAGTGCCTGAGATTTTATTTGAGAAATTGGATACATAGTAAGTAAGTGTGTGAGAACAAAAGAACATTGAAGGGATTCTTTTACCTTTTAGGCAAAGTTCAAAGATGGAAAATTCCAGATGCATGCATGAACGTTGTCCAAAAATGATGAACATTTGAAAATAGAAGTGTATAATGTAACTGTTGGGGGAGTTCCAGTTGTAGTGGTTGCTGCCTGAAACTACAATAATTCAAAGAACAATAGCCCTATTGGGATTCAGCAGTATTACCTCCTAAGAAGGAAAAGGTTCATTTTGCATCGTTAAGGAATGGACTATAATTTGGTCTGGAGATGGCTAGCCTTTTAAGGGTAAGGTCTTGGTTTAAATCAACAGGAGGAAGGACAGAGTTGATGGTAAATCTCTTCCGAGGTTATTGGATATTGCAGGCATCTTTGAGCAGTAAAAGATGTTGGCAAAATGTATCTCCTGCAATGCCAAGGTACAATGAGAGGTTTACATTAGTGTTGTGATTCAGCTAACTAAACTGAAAAGGAGTACTTGTGGCACCTTAGAGACTAACCAATTTATTTGAGCATGAGCTTTCGTGAGCTACAGCTCACTTCATCGGATGCATACCGTGGAAACTGCAGAAGACATTATATACACACAGAGACCATGAAACAATACCTCCTCCCACCCCACTGTCCTGCTGGTAATAGCTTATCTAAAGTGATCATCAAGTTGGGCCACTTCCAGCACAAATCCAGGTTTTCTCACCCTCTGCGCACCCCCCCCCCCCCACAAACTCACTCTCCGGCTGGTAATAGCCCATCCAAAGTGACCACTCTCTTTACAATGTGTATGATGATCAAGGTGGGCCATTTCCTGCACAAGGATTTCCTGCAGGAAATGGCCCACCTTGATTATCATACACATTGTGAAGAGAGTGGTCACTTTGGATGGGCTATTACCAGCAGGAGAGTGAGTTTGTTGGGGGGGGCGCGGAGGGTGAGAAAACCTGGATTTGTGCTGGAAGTGGCCCAACTTGATGATCACTTTAGATAAGCTATTACCAGCAGGACAGTGGGGTGGGAGGAGGTATTGTTTCATGGTCTCTGTGTGTATATAATGTCTTCTGCAGTTTCCACGGTATGCATCCGATGAAGTGAGCTGTAGCTCACGAAAGCTCATGCTCAAATAAATTGGTTAGTCTCTAAGGTGCCACAAGTCCTCCTTTTCTTTTTGCGAATACAGACTAACACGGCTGTTACTCTGAAACCTAACTAAACTGGTTGAAGCAAAACCAGTCTGAAAACAGAATGTACCAAATCTTGTAGACTTGAAAAAGGTTAACATTTTGTGGGAATGGTGGTGTGTGTGTTTTGGTTTTTACACGTTTGTGTACTTCCTGATTTCAGTCCCAACTGGAAGCAAAGATGTAAAAAAACTAACAACAACAAAAGACAACCCAACCCACCCCAAGAAAGGTTATTTTAGCAGCTTTTCTAGCTTACTGAAAATCTTTTGGGAGAGCCTTATATCATGCTATTTCCAAACAAAAAGAGCTCTGTGGAGAAAAGGGATTCTATTTCCTTTTAATAAGGATCTGCATTTTTTTGGATGCCTATTTGGACTGAAACTCCAACCCCTTTGAAGTTACCCCATCACTGGTATCATGCTAATAGATGATGCTATCTGCTCACAATAAAGTATTAGGAGTATCTTCTTTTAAAGTTTTTATGCTAATTTTATTTTGTTTCATGATCTTCAGTTTAACAAATTAACATCTTTGCTCTGGATGAACATATCCTACTGCATACAGGGGAAAGACACATAGCTGATTTGCCTTCTTTATAGACCTAAGTGCATGAAAATAGCCTAGTGGCACACCTTCACAAAGCTATCTTTTTCTATAACTGGATTTGCAAAGACAAGTCTCTATTTAGACATCCATTAATTAAACATAGTACTAGTTTACATAATCTCTTTCCAAATGTATTATCTTCAACCAACTCAGATGCTGTCACTTTCATTTAATTCCAATGGAACACTTAGTGAGATGGTATAAAGTTGAAATCAAAGCTCTCGTGAAAGTGCAGGCTGGCATGGAAGGAATTGACATTTAAAATTTAAAACCTCATGGAAAATCCTTTTTAGAAATATTTGAAGTGCAAAATATACTTAACACACAGAGCAAGAGATATAAAATACTAGAGTATTTGACAAAAGTATACTTCATATGCTGTTATCTAGACCCACAATGGTGAAATCCTTGGCAAGCTCATTAGCTTTTTAACTTTGATTCAGGGCTTGATCCTGCAAGGGGCTGAACACTCTCTATTCCCAATCCAACAAAGCATGTGCTTATCTTTCAGCACAAGAGTAGTCCCATAAACTTGAAAGTTAAGCATGTGCGTAGGTGCTTTGCTGGATTGGGACTTGAGAGCTCAGCGTCTTGTACGATGGAGCCCTTTTTAGAGTAGTAAGGCTGCATCTGAAGAACACTGAAGTTCTACCCTGAAATGATCAGGCAGCCTTGGTCTTTCTGCTTTCAACTGGGACATGTCTGCCTCTGAGTGGGTGTGCAAGAAATGGAGAGAGAATAAAGGGTCCCTAGATGCCCATGCTTGTGTTTCTTAAGTGCAAAGTGAGGGGGGCAACTATGGTGGTCCCTATCCAAAAGGTTGCAGGTGGGCACTATCTTCCTGCACACTGGATGACATGAAGACTCTGGCTCTGGAAACAATTCTGCATCTACTTGTGTGTATCTCAGTGTTGTATTAAATAATAGGTGAACAGTTGTAAGAAATGTTCTAAGCTCCCTTCCCTTCCTCTTGGAAGTCTTCTATTCTCCTTAGTCCACAGGCAGAATGTCTCTGACACGGGGACATGCCATACCAGTGGCAGCTGCAAGATAGAATGAATTTCATTTCCTTTATTTAGCCACACATGTGAAGGCTAAAGTAATTATTGCAAGAAGAATGTGACAGCTGCAGCAGTGGAGATATTGTCTATATCGATGAGACAGTTTGATGCTTGTCAGTCTTTATTTGTCAACTGCATTTAAATGCTTATGGAAAATTATGGTTCCTTTAAAACCTTGTGACAAGAAATGAAAAGCAGAAGGGTTTCTACTGCCTGCCAGTTCTGTGCATTCCTAGTTATAATTGATGTTCTGTGCAGGATGCTAACTGTCTCCAGTTCACTTTGTCATTTTGCATAAGTAGCCTGTAAAAGTCCTGGGGTGTGTGCCTGGTGGAGACTCTACTAGTTTGCTTTTCCTAGCAACCTAAACCTAAAAGTGTAAAGGAACAGAAGAAACAAATAGCTTGTTAAAGACAGAGATATTGAACTGTTCCCATCATTTAGAAAAGGAGAGAACTGCTGGAAGGTTCTCATTGCTTTGGATGTGAAATCAAGCAGATAACTTTTCAGTACTTCCACCCGAACTACCAAAGTTTTTCCTATGTCAAGTTGGGTGCTTGTGGAATAAAAATGATCAGCACATTGCCTCTCCTGCAGAGTTGTGTCCAAACATTCTACTGAGCTGTGTGCATGGGGTACCTTGATAGGGGAAAATGCAATAGGGAGAGACTTTGGCGGAAATCTTGGTGTCACTCTGATGGAGGTATTTGGATTTTTGAACATGCTTTTAAAAAGGAAAAAGTACTCCCCCTCATAATGCTTTAACTGAAATTTCTGGTACCATCTCTGAACATGTCTGAAAGATCACAGGTATGCATGTGTCTGCAGAGGCTGCTGAGCAAAGGTAAATGTGGCCCCCTTAAACACCACAGGAGTTTTGCTATTGACTTCACTGGGGCTGGGATTTCACCCTAAGTCTTCAGAAATATGATGTCTGTTCAGTAGCTATTGCAATATTTAGATGAAAAAGAGTATTATAAAATATATAATTTTAAAGTGCCTCACTCTGGGCATTAAACATATAGTAATTTACCTAGTAACTTCCCTGAATGTACACTGATCATTTTACCAGCTGAGATCAATGTTAGCTGAAGAGTATTTATGTTCATGCTAAATGACCAGCATCTCATTGGTTAATCTGAAAGATTATACTGGAATAAAATGGATACCAGAGAGAAGAGAAATGCTGGTGCATGCAATATATAAAATGAAGTTAATTATTGAGGAACTGTCTTAAAGATGATGGGGAATCAAGTCTGTTCTGTTGCAGAGGGAAAAACCCTTCCCCAGGGATATTTGTACTTTGGGGCCCAGGCTTGTGAGGCTTCTAAAACCTAAGTTTCATAAACCTATATTTTTAACATCCTACAGGGGACATTTCATAACTTTACACATAGTGCTGCTATATTCATTTCACCATGACAATACTGACCAGCAAGTATTAGTGTTCAAATGATACCTCACAAGACGTATTCCTAGTTCTTATCTTCTACCCCACTTAGCGCTCAAAACCCATAGAAAATATCACTAAAATAATTTTTAAAAGCTTCTTTACCATAGTCTGACCAGATTCCCATCCTCTGGTCATGTCATACTATTTAGAGAACTCATTTGTCATTTAAACGTATCCATTTAAAATGTAAGAATTTGGGGAATTGCTACATTGAAAAGAAGCAGATCCAAGTAGCCTGTTGACCTCCTGCACATTCTAAAACTTGCTACATTTCCCAGTGTTTGAGCATCTAGATGATTTAACTCTCTTCAAAATCCCATAGTCATGCCCACACCCAAATGCTAGCTGCTTCCAGTTCTGGGCAAGCTTTCCGTCTGCCTATGCATGCACATTTCTCTTTGGAAAGAGAAACCATACTAGGTACTCAGAAGAATACGCACCACTGTGTGCACATGCAAGATTTTTGAAATCTTCTACTAGATTCACATCTATCAAAGTGCTACAGGACTTTAGTCGAGAGAATTAAAAAGCTCTCTAGAAATGACTAAAATACTGAAGAGCTATGTGTAAGCTAGAAAGCTTGTGTCTCTCACCAACAGAAGATGATCCAATAAAAGATATTACCTCACTCACCTTGTCTCTCAAAAATACAATAGAAATTAGAAGAGAATATTTATAGGGTTTTTTTTTAATTCTGAGAATTTAATACTGAAGTATAACCTTTGCATTACATTCTTCAGGACTGTTTTAAAACATCTATAGAAAAGTTTATAGAAAATTGTTTTCTAAAATTTTACATGACTCTGAGAGCCTGCTTTTTATATAGTCTTTCTCTCTCTCACTTAGACTAGATTTTTCAATCTCATTATACTACACTATTGTGACACCTTGTGCTTTGTATTTTAATTATGACAGATTGGCTCCTTTCCCTCCCTTCACTGCTCAAATTTAATCTTCTCAGTCCTTCCGTTATATGATCTTGGGTATCTTGTTTACCATTGTCATTGTTCTTTACTTCACTGATGAACTGCACTGCCTCCTTTTGTCACTTTTGACATTTTATAATTTACAATAACCAGAACAAATAAAGATTTCGTGGCCTTAGTTTCTTCTTTAGCTATTTTTTCATTTTTTCAATAGATTTTTTTTTTAAGTGTATGGATTCCAGTCAGTTTCTACAATCTACTTCATATTCCTTCAGTCTGTCACTTTAAAATCCAATACGGAGTGGCTTGAGTATGCATTCATGTATATCTCAAGTGTCAAATTAGGTTCAATTAGCCTTGGATGTTAAGCAACTCTTATCTTATTTTATTGCCAAGGCATTTTATAGGGATACATTTGAAATAGTATCTCATCATGTTGGTTGCTCAACAAACTGTGTAAGAGAACAACACTACTCAATCTCCAACAATGTTAGCCTTTCCTTAATTATTAAATAACTTTTATTCCCAGTCCCATGTCAAAGTAACTGATATTCCTTGTATCAGTGTACTGGCTCTGTTACACAGATCCTCTGATTTGCATGAACACATCATGATTTGTCATTTTATACATGTCCTCTACCACCCAGAATTCCTGTAATCGCTTGTTTTTAACTGTTCTTCTCAACTTAAGTTTTCACATTTGTTTCAATTCTGTGTATATAGATTGGACTTTGAGCTACAAGCCCTTTCTTTGGCTGCAATTCTGCATTTCTTCCTGGCCAACAGAGTTCTTTTCTACACTGTAAACTTCAATATTTGTGTAAATAGTGCTTCTGAAAAGTGTTAGACTGACAGCCCAGGAGACTTCAAGCTGCACAAATCTGACCCAGAGGTATGAGCTCTGGGAGTGAGAGAAATCCTTTTTATCCTTGTGTTTCTTATGTAATCTCATTCAGGGGCTTCAGTCTACTATGATATGCCCCTTCTACCTTGTATGTTCCTTCCTTTGTTCTTAATTTTCCCCAACATTGTATAAAAGATTTTTACCCTAATGCCTTTCATTACCAATGCACATACAACCGTTAGCTATTTTCCTTTTGTCTGAATGCAGCAACTATTAGTAAGTATGCTAAAATAAAAGACAAACTCTGACTTTGGGCATTTGGGTGGCTCAGCATTTGATTGTCTTTCAACAGTGCACATGCTTTGTTGCCTGATGGTGTGTCTCAACCATTATGTGGTGACTTTTCAGCATCCCTCTGTGAAATGAGCCAGTGTCCATGGCAAAACCTGTCAGATATTGTTGGCGGTCTTGGGGAGATGGAAGAGGACATCACTATTCCATTTCCACAGCAAATGATCCCTCCCCATAGGAAGAATCTCTGGCCCCTTCACAGGGACTGGGGAGAAGAACCTGTTAGGTAAGATGCTTTTATGAAGGACACTTACTGCTACCCCAAGAATTTTCTCTTCTCTCCTGCTCCATTGTGTTCATTTGAGGGTGGCGGTAGAAGAAATGATGTAATAAGGACAACAGGAGTGTGTGTGTGTGTGTGTGGAATGGGAGGGTGGATAGTTGCCCACTGCAATTTCATTGCTATAGGGAGCTAATCAAAAATGTGGAGTTGCAAGAAGCAGTCATAAGACTTACAGAACTGTGCTATAGACCCTGAAAAACTTCCTTCTGCAATTTGCCTGTAGAAAGAAGCCCGGTTCCTTTAAATAGCTCCAACTAACCTCTCTAAAAAATCCTCTTTTCCATCTTAAGGATAAGATGTTTCTTTGTTGCCAGATCCAATACTACATCAAGGCTAATGTCTTGCAGAGTTATCACCCCTTTTCTGTGCAATGCACATCAATAGGGAAATCAGGGGAAAAAAACATTTTCAACAGCAATCAATGCTTGTCAAAGAGACCAGGGAACTTTACTGATGTGACACCGATGAATTCATGCAAACTCTATAAAACCAGTACTGACCTAGGACAATAGAAAATTTCCGTTAGTGGAGAGTTTTTGTGCTGGTACAGATTGTTGCACCAGGATGGATGTCAGCATTCTAATGCCAAAGGCATCCATGTAGTAGCTGTATTTTTTTTCTAAAGGGAAATATTAGTGTATGTTGGTTCCATCTAGCTATAAAAGTCCTGACTCTGCCATACGTGGATCCTGCCTGCACACAATTAATAAACTGGAACACCATCCTAGAGTGGGCAGAGTTGTATTCTGGTATAACTTATTCCCATGCAGGGAGGGGAATAAGTTATATCTGTGTAAGGTACCTTCATATTGGTATAAGTATGTCCACAGTAAGAGTTGTACTGGTATAATGATATCAGTAAAAATGGGTTTATCACTAGGACCCAGGAGGCATTTGGCGAGAGATTGCTGGGATCACAGAGTCCTGGCAGCAGGACAGGAATTCATACTCGCTACAGGAATGCTTTTTTGTTGTGCAGCATCCACGTTCCTTGCAAGATCTCGGAGTCCCAGTTGCTGCTGACCCAAAAGCTGTGGCTGCAGACCGAAGAGGTTAATATCAAGAGAGTTGCAATTCTGCTGCTCTCTGACATTATTCCAGTTCAGAGACCCTGGCATGCCCAGGATACCACATACAGGCAAGACAGACCTTCTCTCCCTCCCTGAATCCCCACAAAAAAAAAAAGAGCTGGGACTCCAGACCTTGCGGAGAAGATGATCCTCACTGGAAAGCCCCTACTCCTAATGATGGCACTGCTTACAGGAAGGTTCCCATTACCACCTCCTCCACAGGGAATGATATCTCCTAGTTACTCTCTCCCTGCTGACAGGTTTTAACACCAGAATGGTACCTATCTTTTAAAAATGGGACCGAAGGGGACCTGGAGAATTAGGTTGACTGGTCAAACTTCAATACCTGAAAAGGTACTGGAACTAATTATTCAGCAATCAAGAATATATAGTATTCTAGAGGATAATAGGGTATAAGGAATAGCCAGCATGGATTAGTCAAGAACAAAACGTTCCAAACCACCCTAATTCCCTTCTGACAGTTACTGGCCTAGTAGATAGGGTGAAGCTGTAGACATAATGTACCCTGATTTTTATTAAGGTTTTGACACAGTCCCACATAACATTTTCATAAGCAAACTAGAAAATGTGGTTTAGACATTACTATAAGGAGGGTGCACAACTAGTTGAAAGACTCTACTCAGGAATAGTTAGTGGTTTTCTGTCAAACGGGGAGGGGGATATAATGGTGAGGTCTGGTACTAGTCAATATTTTCTGTAATGACTTGGATAATGAAGGGGACAATGTGCTTATAAAATTTATGGATGATACCAAGATGGTAAGGATTGCAAGTATTTTGGAGGACAGGATTAGAATTCAAAACAACCTTGACAAATTGGAGAACTGGTCTTTAATCCACAAGATGAAATTCAGTAAATATGAGGGCCAAGTGTTATGCTAAGGAAAGAAAAATGGGGAAAAATTGGCTAGGTGGCAGGACTGCTGAATAGGACCTAGGGATTATAGTGGGTCACAAATTGAATTCAAGTGAACAATGTGATGCAGTTGTGAAAGGCAAGTATTTTGGGGATGTATAAACAGGAATGTCATATGTAAGACATGGGAGTTAATTGTCTCACTCTACTCAGCACTGGTGAGGCCTCAGCTGGAGTACTGTATCCAGTTCTGGGTGTGTCACTCTAGGAAAGATGTGGACAACTTGGAGAGAGTCCAGAAGGGAGCAACAAAAATGATAAAAGATTTAGAAAACCTGATCTCTGGAGAAAGGTTAAACTGGTCATGTTTAGTCTTAAGAAAAGATGACTGAGGGGTGACCTGATAAGTCTTCAAATATATTAAGAGCTTTTATAATGAGGACTCTGAGTTGTTCTCCATGTCTACTGAAGGTAGAACAAGAAGCAGTGAGGCTTAATCTGCAGCAAGGGAGGCTTAGGTTAGATATTAGAAAAACCTTACTAACTATAGGGCAAGTTAAGCTCTGGAAAAGGTTTCCAGGGGAGGTTGTGGAAGTCCTGTCAATGGAGAGTTTTTAAGAACACATCTCTGGGATGGTCTAGGTTTACTTGGTCCTGCTTCAGCACAGGGAGCTGGACTTGATGACCACCTGAGGTCCCTTTCATCCCCACACGTCTATGATTCTAAAGTTTTATACCAGTACAAAATCTGCATGTGGACCAGGCCAGCTTATGTTGCGTAGAACCTTACTATGTAAATAGTCAGTGGATGACTACTACACTAGGTGCTATTCATTTTTGGTAAAAGTGGCAGAATTTGGCTCTTTGTGAGGAAATATGTCCTCAGAATGCAAGGAAAAGAAAAACTACCATCACTGGCCGTGGTTGGAAAACAAAAAAGACTCTTCCTATCCAGGATGGTGCAATAGAGGAAGTTCCATGCTGGAGTACTTGCGTATAGAGATATATATATATATACACACACCCCCCACACACCCCTTTCATGGAAATTTCTTCATCGCGCACCCATACATCACTTTATTCTCTCTAGCTGGATTTCTCATTGTTACTACCTAAGAAAAACCCCCTTAAAAATAAAATGTGAATCTTTACTAGACTGTGGTGCCAGCTGGGTATCCAAACAGAGGTATAAGTATTTTGTGGGATTTTTGAATTAACAGTCCATCCAAGTGCACAAAAGATAAGATGTGTTGTGAATCTTTATAGCAACATATTAATTTTTTTAACTTAGCCAGAAAATTCTGCTTTGAGAGTCCTTCTCTCCCCCCGCCCCTCCTCGGTGGGGCAGGTCTTGGGCCTATTTCTGATCTCACCCTGACATTACATTGGTGTAACTTCAGTGACTTTCCTGGAGCTGCTCCTGGTTTATTTATACTGGGTTAAGTGAGATCGGAATTCAATCCTTTTGACTCCAGGCCTGTTCTTCTGATGTGCATGGAACTACCATTGCACCAGGAGAAGCAGTATACCTGAGATCCATTGCTTGATTCTAAAATCAGTGTTTCACCCTGAGCTAAGCAGAGTGCAGGAAAAAGTGTACTTTAAAGGGAAAAATATATTTGCTTCATGGAGAAAAGAATAGCTCTCAAATAGCGTAAAAATACAATGTTTCATGTGCCTTTTTTTTTTGGTCCGGTTGTAAAGATAACTTTCAAAGTAAAGCTCAGTTTAAATAACAATAAAAAGGCTTGTGTAGCAACTACTGTTTCACAGTGAGGGCTGAATTCTTCTCAAACTGGTGTAATCGGGAGTAACTGTTGAATTGTGGAAGCACAACTGATAGTGAGGAGAATCAAACCCTCCGTATGCATCGGCTTAAGCTACAGGCTGATGCATATTGGTCTGCATACTATATATTGATCAGATGTATCGGTGTCTAATTACACATAGCAAGGTGAATGAAGTGCACCAGGCACAAGGATCAGCTTAAAAAAGACAAATTTTAGTTGCAGGAAGTATAGCTTTCTTACAGTAATCCCCTCTTTCAGAATCTCAATATCCAGTTCAGTATGGTAGGAGCAAAATTGTTCCTTTTGATCATTCATTTATCTAGTCTCTAGCAGTTGCAGACAACTGGGAGTGCACAGTCAAAGGTATAATCCTAGATGAACGATTGACATGCTGCCTCACAGCTCACACATTAGGATCAATAAGTTGAACAACGAGCCTCTGTGGCCATCAAAGAGGAAACTTCTTTTTGACAGGATCAATCTTTTTGCTAAAGGCAGGTGGGAGGTAGCTTTATTTAACAGTGTTATTTCCTTCCCCAGCCTACACTAAATCAGTAAACTGTGCCAGATGAGAGAGCGTTCACCAACCCAGCAACACAAATGATTTAGCAGTCCCCCTTCCCCCCCCTTTAAAAAAAATCCATTTGAGATTTAATAATCTAAGGTGGTAGTAATGACACAGTCCACTATGATGTGTTATGTCTCGGCTGAGCTGTATATTTCCTTTTTGTTCTTAATTTTCTCTACCATTGTATAAAAGACTGTTTTCCACAAGGTACTATAGCACCTTCCATTACCCTTAGTGGAAATTACTATTCAAGTTTTCCAAAGTTGAGCACTATCTTCTTGTGATCCTCATTTTTATGCATCCCCCTCAACCTCAATTGCTTTTTGTCAGATTCAAAAGAAAATGGAAGAAGAGGGGTGTTAATCTGACTGTTAAGTAGGTAGTAGTCAACCTTTCATCTTTTGAAGGATGCAAGTGAAAAGATGGATTTGAGGGAATCATTAACTTATATGAAAGCACTGCAGTTAGTGAGGTGTGCAAGAAAGATTAATGTGAGGGAAAGATACTATAATGGAAATAAAAATGAATAATCAGGGTAAAATTGTATGAATAATCTAAATAGTAATAACATTAGAGCTCCATTAGGTTTTTAAATGATTTAGGCTCTCTGAGTTCTTTGACATACTGCACTGTATGAGATGGTATTGTAGTGAATAATTATCAGAGGGTGCTGTTGCAGTCTTGAATATTACAATGCTAAAGTCAAATGAAAGATGCTGTTCAAAATGCAGCTGGAATAGCATGCAACCATTTGCTCATTGGTTGCTCTGATATCACAGCAAAACATCAGCAGAACGGCTCTTCAAGTCTATTTTCTGTGAAACAGAAAAAATAAAATTGTCTGAGTTGCCATTTTAAATGAAAAACTAGTTGGATCCCACAATTGCCCTAAAAGCTTCTGCTACTTTTTAAATGAACTTTTATGGCCTTTTTATTAAAAGCTAAATTAGATGCCCATTTACTTTCTGAACATACACATTTCATAGACAGTAAATGAATTCCACAGAGTACATTGGAAGTGGAGATTATAAAAGGGACGCAGTCCTGGAGCTTTGAACCAAAACTTTCCCTATCATAAAATAATTGTAGCATGGTGAAAGTACTCAGCATGCTAGTGTTTAATGGCGTTTCTAGTTTGTGTGTGCTCTGCTGCTGCACAGCTGGCAAGTTAACTATCAAGGGGAGAGAGAGACACAAATCAAGACTTTAAAATAGATCTAGTTTGTCTTTTGCCCACTAGAAAACAGAGTACCAATTACTGGGCCAGGTTGTGCCCCCTCCTATTGATTGGTGCACCAAGCAGGCACTGCACATTGTGGCTCTCATTCCACCCATGTGGAAAAGGGGTGTATAAGCCATCCACACCTTATTGGGTGGAGCCATGTGCAACTTTCTGGGACTCCTCAGTTCTCCAGAGGATTGGGATCCATACAGAGGCAGTGAGTAGGCTGGGTGGAGCCATATTGGGTTGCGGGGCTGTTAGGATTAGGCCAGAAAGATAGTACAGCCATAGGGTCTGTTACCTCTTCTGTGGGGCCCCTCTTTTTCAGGTGTTCTGGGAGGAGCTGTGGCTAGGGGAGGCGCTGGGAGTGATGGAGATGACTGGGTATGCTAGGCCTCCACTAGTGCTAGCCCAGAGGCCTTAGGGCTCTTAGAGATTCCTGCAGATCTGCTGTGCTTGGGGGCAGAGCTATGTCCTATTTCATAGGATGTACTGGACAACCTGCTCCCCTAAAAGAATGACCAGGAACCATTTCACCTCCTCTTAACCCTCATGCATGGAAGAGTGCTCTGTGGGTAGAAGTCTGCCAGATTTCCCTCACAGATATCCCCTCTGTTGTGGGGTTGTGGTTTGTCCCCAGCAGAAAAGCCTGCAGGGCCCAGCCCACTCCAAAACCTGGAAGATCCCAGAGGATCCAGAGATGTAAGGGGAGTGCTTACATGGAAAAGCAAATATGCTCTGGGGCTGCATTACCTTTTCCACCTAATTTCTATTTTGTGTCTCTGTATCCTGTCCCTGCCTCACCCACCCCATTATGGACCCTGGAATGGATGGGGATGCCTCTGTAGCATGCATCAAGGTGTGGTGTATCTATTCTTCTGCGCAGAAGTGCGGGGATCTACAGCTGGAAATAAAAAAGTCTTGCAAGGTGAAAAGCTGTTTGCTTGTTCTACTAATATATTTCACTTGCAAAGATTTGTAGTTGCCCTCTGGACAAGCTCTTCACTCGTACTTCTCAATATTTATCTCTACTGAGGCCTTCTGTGCCTGAACCTCTCCTAGTAATTATCAGGTCAACTAGCCTCCAAGAAACGGGCATTCCCCCCTCCCTCCCCCCCCCCCGTATGTATAGGTGTATTAGAAGTTCAGTTCACATCTCTAAACCATGCTTTACTGCCCTTTTAAGAAATCAAATGCAGAAGATGTGTTGAGGATACCTCATTACCAATGGTGTGCTAATGAGCAACTGGGGATGCAAATTACATTTGGAGTAGGCTGCTTCAGAGATAAAAATTATAACAGATGTAATTGGCATGGACTCAGATCTCTCTCACATGTGTCATCACCCTGCAAGAGGTCTGGCAAGATGAAAATGTTGTGGTGATTATTTCTGAAATACTATTCTGTATGTAAAACAAAAATATAATCACTCCAAAAAGATTTTTCCCCCTAACAACTAAGGAGGGAGAATTTACACTGTAAGTTTATCAGCAGATTTGTTGTTCAAAGTATAATGCAAGAACTTGATGAGTGATGATTGTAAAAATCAATTATTAATGCAGTAATCTCATTTGTAATTTGCCCAGAGGCAGTTTATATTTTTTAAAAATGGGAAACAACAATAGACAGAAATCAGAAAATAATGCAGTCGTTTTATATTTTATTTCATCATAGCAAAAGCACCATTAGGCATAGAAAAAGAATATTACTAAGAATGGGTCAGAATCAAAATCCTGGATTCAAACACAGTCGACCTTGGATAAATGCAGACCTGGATTTAAATTTTGTTGCTTTGGCCCATATTTAAGTCCTGATTTAAAAGCCAAGTTGTCCTGGTTCAACTAAAGGTAGTCTGTTAAGCTGGTGCCACTTTGTGTGGTCACTCTTACATCAGCTTAGCTTGCCTCTTATTTAAGTACGGGTAAACTAAACGCTCTGGTTTACACCTGGTTTCAGTTGAAGAGTGCCAACAGGTGGCTGCCACCATTTTGGCCAACACACCAGGGACTGAGCAGGAACCTCTCAAGCTCAAAGCTTGATGCTACAACTTGAATTCAAGTGTCAATATGCTCTAGCTGGGGCTATACCAAACGCAGTCCTGTATCACTCAGACCCAGAGTGGGACCTGGAATGCACACTCACCAATGGGGGTCGCACGCGCACACGCACACGCGCAGTTTCACCAGTTGAGTGTGGCTGTGGCACTATCATGCCTTCATAAAAACCATTGCAACTTCGGAGTCCAGACAAGCTCTTAAATGAAAATTATCACAATTGTGCCTCCCTTTGGGCACACGTCTCTTTCCAGTTGAACATTCATCCGCTAGACATGAAGTAGATTTCAGGGCAAAAATTCTGATATGTGTATATTTGCACCAGCATGTTCCGGTTTAATCCCATATGTCAAGTCATGACCGGATGACATGAAGATTTTTAACAGTGAGACAAACACTTAGGGCCCGAGCGTCTTACATTGGTTTTACACCAGTGAAAATGGAATTACCTCTGGTTTACACTAGTGTTTCTGATTAACACTGGTGCACATAAGATACAATTGGGATCTCGGAGTTGTAAGACATTGTTACCTGCGTGGAAGTGCAGTGACATGTTCTAATTCTCTGGCACTGAAATTCCATTCCCTTCTCCACCTCCCACAGTGACGGCACTTAAAGAAATTACGTCAATTATTGTGGTAGCAGAGGTATCTAAAGAACAGACATGAGTACTGGGTGGAAAAATTCCATCGCCTTTGTTATATTAGTTATGTAATATAAAATAACATGTCGTCAGACTAAACAATCAGTTAAAAAAAAATGTCCCTTTCCTGTATTTCTTCTAGAGAAGGCTTTTTCAAAGCCATCAGAAATAATACATAGTTTTAAGGCTCAGTCATGTTGAACAGTACATTTCTGGTCAGTAACTTGAAAGGATTACCTTTCTCTCCCCCCGGGTCCAACCTTCCACTGCCTCCCAAACTTATGATGGCTCTTTGTATTTTTCAGCACCATGAATAATGTTTCTCTCTCTACATCAATAGGATACAGTACAAAAAGGCAAGATTTTCACAAATAGGAGCCTAAAGTCAGGGGCGTGTCACAGCCCTGGCTGAACTCCCACTTGGGACACTCAGCACGCAGCTGTGTTTGGACCTATGTACTGGATCTGTAGACTTCTAAGCTCTCTTGGGTCTGGGCAGGATCCAGCCACAGTCCCCGGCCTCTCAATATACACAAGGCATTCAATTATACTGCAATTTCATACCAACCAGAATTTATAACTCTTACATAGACTGGTTTTCCAAATTGTCACAGTTCCTATGTCTGTATTAGATTCCTAAACAAGTGGGCTGATTTTCAAATGTGCTGAGAAACCAGCAACTCCAGCTGATACCAATGGAAATGTTTGGGTAGTCAACACTTTAAAAAAAATCAGCCCCCTTATTTAGGTTCCTAAATTGGGACATAGGTGCCTAACTTTCAGCTCCTAGAAATTCTGGCAAGATTTTCAAAGCTAAACTTCCAGAGCCAAAATTTGGATTTACGTTTTGCCTAAATTCAGAAGTGTTTGAACCTCGGATTAGATCCAGGCCCATCTCTAAACATCTGAAAACATTTTCAGTATAGGAATTATCCTCCTCGCATAGGGACATCTCTTAATGCAGGGGTAATCAAAAATGTTTTGGGTGACCATTACTTTCTGTCTTATGTGCTGTATGGACACGAGATTTCTTGATGTTCTAGAGAATATTTACATTCTTAGAATTCTGGATAGTTGCTAGATAAATCTTGCCCTTCTGTGGTTAAAGCTAAAGGCATAATCCAGTTGTGATTTTTTTTTAACTTGGGTAATGGAGGTGACATGAGCTTTTGGCTACGCTGAATCAGATGGAGATCTGAGCAATAGCAAGAAAGCATCGTTGTGGCTTTGAATGAAGATTCTCCCTTCCCTTTCAGATCCATCTCCCACTGTTCCACAAAATAGGCCAAAAGAAGGTTATGCTTTCTGGATGCCATTAGAGTGTGGTACTGTGACTGACTGTATGTGGCTTTCTGTGTAAAGGAAGGGTGCAAAATCATCAATATTATGTTTTCATATATAGGAATTCCCACTATAACCCTAAATCCCTGGATATACTCAATAGCCCAACTATGTCTATTTGAAATAAATCTGAACTCTGATAACTTCACTCAAAGAATGGGGTAGATATATTAGCACTATTGTTTCTTTTAATTGAAAACATTAGGAGTTTTTTCCCCCTCAAATTGAAAATGACATACTATGTATTAAGATTTTGAAATGTCTTTTGCTTCAAGGCATGGCAATGTAGCAGTGATTGTGTTTATGTAGAGATGGGTCTCCTAGTAACATTTCCTGTTTCTTCACTAAGAAGCCAAAATGATGTGGGAACACTTCTGTTGCTTCCTGAGTTACTCAAACAAATCCTTAAAATAATATGGCTAATGTACAATTTTGAAGTAAAGAATTGTCCGGGAACAGTTGTCCGTGTTATTAGTATGGTACCAACAACTTTATGCCCAAATGGGCTAGTTTGGCTGTGCTAAGCTGCTTTCACCAGCCTCTATACCTCAGAACTGTAGTTGATTTCTTACTTTTTCAAAGGGTAGTAGGGATTAAATTCTCAGTTGTGGACCAGCTGGAAACTTGCGTTTATAGTGAAAGCACTCAAACTACCATGATGAGTATGGTGTCACTCCCTGGAGAGAGATTTTACCTGCTCTTAGCATACTGGTAGTTAAGTATGTTGCTTAAAGAATAAGCCTTTTAGGAACTAACAGCAATTGTTAGATTAAGGCAGAGGGCAGACAAGTTCTGTGCCATCTTTCACATAGAACAAGACTGTTGATACGCTGCACTCCTGATCTCGAGTACACGTGGCACACTATTCAGTTTTCGGCGTTTCATGAGCAGAGACCACCAGTTGTTCCATATTTCATGATGGTTGAGTCACGGGGACAACCATCTCTTAGTTCTGGTCATCTACAAACATAATTACTATTTGTATTTTATTAATTATGTCTAATGTCTATTTTCTTCTTAATTAAACAATTCTCTTTATCTTGTAGCATGTTTTAGCCACCTTGAGTTTCCTCACAGGAATTCTGAGATTTTTCATCTTTTCAGGTGTAACCCTTCTGCCCGTCAGAGTTGGCAGCAACAAGGGCCGGGTTCAATATCTAGGGGTTCCATTCCAATAACACAATGCAAACCGGCTCGAGCCCCCACCCAGTGACCTGGGACCAATATATACCACCCCCGCTGGGCGCCTCCAAGAGGCAATACTTCCCCTCTCGCAAGCACATAGTCTGAGTGTAGCAAAAGTCTTTTAATAACAGAGAGAAACAATGTGGCATTATGTTGGGGAAACACCACCAACAGGATTCATAACACAACCCATGAGCAAAAACAACCCCACCCCAGGCAAATTGGGGCATGCCCTTTTCCCTTTGGTTCTTGAGTCCAGCAACCCCAAATCACCCAAAGTCCCAAAAGTCCAATGCCCCAAAAGTCTCTGTCCCTGGTCAGGGCAGCCCCAGAGTTCGAAAGTTTATCGGCGGAGCTTTACCTCCCAATCTGGGTGGAAATGTGACAGGGGTAAGAGGCACCTTACGTGATCTGAAGCTGACCGCCCCATAGCTCCATAGCGGCGCTCCGCTCCGCCAGCCGCCCCACGAACTCCTTCGCTCAGCTGCGCTCCGCTCCGCCAGCCGCCCCACGAACTCCTTCACTCAGCTGCGCTCCGCTCCGCCAGCCGCCCCACGAACTCCTTCACTCAGCTCCACGGCCCACAAGCAGCTCCTGCCATCCACACACTGCTCCGCGTCGAACTGCTTCACCAGCCGTCCCGCAAATTGCTCCACAATATATCTTCAGGCTCCCCCACTACTTAACACAACACTCAGTGATTTCAGCTCTTAGGTGAATTCAGCTTATAGTAGGGGAGCCCCAGTGCTGGTGCACTGTCAGCCCAAAGTGAGCTCAGCAGCCTATAACTAGACTTCTAATGAAATCAAAATTAGCTCTGATATTCCACAGTGGAGAGAGGAGGAAGTGCAATCAGCATGTAAGGCCCTCACCAAGGGGCCCATGCCACCAAGTATTAATACTTGTCCCCAGCCTCTCTCCATTCACACAGTTTTGGAACCCATGACCCTTGCCTAGCGAGTGCTACTTAGTTGATGGTGAATCCCTCCATCATAACAAAAGGCCACGTACAGTTCCAAGCACAGTTCCCATAATCAGGGTAATAGCAATTTATTCTTCCTGCCCCAATAACAGAGACACTGGGGATCCCACAGCAGCCAAAGTGACCATTTGGGCAGCTATGGTCTCATTCTAGGCGTGGTGGGTGTGCCTATGCAAATGAGATCGGCCCCTGAAGTTCTTTTCCACAACTTGCCACACCTCACCACCAGATGTCAGGGTGGAGCTCATCCTGACACTGCTTACACAGGTGAAGGAGTAAATACCTAGTGCAATCTGTGCTTTCTCTGGAGATATCAAACAGCTCATGAAAGCTATTTTATTTTTGTAGTAAAGATACAGGGTGTATTAAAATTACATTCATTACATGTTTGCAAATAATAAACCTCTTCTAGAGATAAGCAGAGTTTAGTGTCTGAGATTTTGCACCTACTGTATCATGGCACTTTTATTTAAAAAAAAAAGAAAAAAAAAGACCGCGGTCTATAGAGCAGGATAACCAGCTTGGACAGTGAGAACATGAATGTGGTTTTTGCTAATAAGGGGTCAAGCCCTGTTGAAGAAAAATTACTACACATTGAAGCATCTCATTGACCTCTACACCCAACTGCACTCTTTTATACAGTTAATCTATTATGTTGTTGGACAGGTATGGATTCAAGTGGAATATTTCTAAGTTGCCTACCATCTCTTCTGTTTCTGGCAGTGAGAATGAATCATATCTCTGGGATAATGAACCGTTTAATGACTTGTGTGTTGATTTATCAGATGGTGCTGGAGAGGCCAATGTAAAATATATAAAGTCATAAGTCACACAATCGCTGTATACAGCTAGTTGAGGCTGCTTGGCTCCCTTACCAATGATTGCTGTGTTAATCAAGGTGTCATTAAAGCTGGCAACTGGCAAAAGTGCTTATATACAACACTTTTCATTCTGATGTGGCATTGATTCTAAATAAGAATTCATTATTTTTCTCAGGTTTAAAGAGAGACTAACCTAATAGGCAGACTGTCGCTGTCTTTCATAATTAGGTTGTGTCTTGAACTTTAGCCTTACTTAGCTTCAAAGAAATAAGTTATTAGCAGTGAGTGTGCAGATATACTCAGTTTGGGTCACTGGCAACCAACTTGTAGCAGCTCTTCAGTGGTAGGACAGTAACATTATTTGATGCCCATATACTGATATGCTATATACATGTTTTAGCTAGAGCGACAAGATAACAATGGCAGTATAAACAGAAAAGGATTGCAGGAGATGCTTTATGTCCAATTTTTTTTTTATTCTGTTTTAGAACAGGGCCCAAACTGATCTTTGGGATGGGAGCTGTCTGAGTCCCCCATTCTTATTAGCCAATGCAACATGATTTAATCCCGTGAAGCCGAGCTGCAGGCAAAAATATATACATGCAAGTGACCAGACAGAGAGCTGCTTTTTTAGGAGATCATAGAACATACCTTTGCAAAGTGGCAATCGCTGAGCAGTGTGAACACACCAGAAATCAGGGTGTTTTGGGTTCTAGTCCATTCTGGGAATGTCTGGTGACTCAGGCCGCTGCAGTACATGCAGCCGTAGCTCTTCACTTTTCTCCCAATCCAGCCCCCAAGAGCTAAACCCTGTCTTCTGCTTGGGGCTCCTTGATTCCCCGTGCTTTCTTGCACAGGGCATCTGGGGAATATTAGATTTTGGCAAGTGGTCAGCTTTCTTTGAATGGGCATTAGTGCTGTAGGACCAGAAGCCGGCTCTGGGACCTTCGTATCTTTGATGCTAATTCTGTAATCTCTCTATCCTACATGTTTTAAAACTTTCTAAAATGTTTAGAGTTAGCAGTGGGCAAGTTTGTGTTGATATGCGAGTTTATCTGAATAGCATGTATTGTGTGAAGGATAGACACAAAGCTATGAAATACTTTCACTTTGTTTCCTTTATCTGTTTTTGTTTTTTTTTATATGCATGTGGTAAAAGGCACAATTTTTAAAATCTGCCTTTGAATAAGTGTCCCAAAACTGCAAACTGATGATCGCTCTTTGTATTCCCCAAAACTTGCAATCATTTTTGTTTAGACATCTGCCTGATTAGGGTGCACAGAAACCATCTGTGCATGCAGAGCCGCTTGTAGGCAAGCAAAAAGATGGGCACTCAAAACTGTACATTCCAGAAGGAAGATTGGATTTGGAGGCTGGATTGAGGTCACTTTGAAAATTAGATTCCTCATAGTTTCTTTCAGTTTGTAGCACTCTTTGCTGCCTTAATTCATTGTTACTGGGAGAGCTCATTTAAGACCTGGAAGAGACTGCGTGGGAGCCTGTTAACCATACACTCATCCATGGATGATGCTGTGTAAGACCCTTCCTTATCCCACGGGAAAGCAGAGATTGGGTTCAGAAGTTACAACCAATCTCTTGCATATCAGCAGGGAGTGCAATCGGAACAGCTCAGATTTTGCCTCTCTGTTTTAAATTGATATGTACTATGTTTTCTGTTTTATAAGTGAGCAGGTTTTAGTCAAATTAAGGATAGAGAGTCCCCCAGATGATCTAACCCTGAAATATCAGAATTGTGTAGGGTTTTAGATGAGTCACTCCCTTTTTAAAAGTTTATGGGAACCATGTGGCCAAAACCATTCACAACAATTTGAAAATCAGACATGATTTAAGTTTTACAATGTGCCTAAAAATGTGGTGATTAATCTGATCTTCAAATCCACAAACAAATATACAGCTTTGTTTTCTATTTCTCACTTCCTCCAGGAACTAAATACATTTGCAGTAGGGGGAGGGGAGAACTGCCCCAAACTTGGTGGTAAGCTTTCTAAAGGCTGGCAAAGTTAGACTTGTCCTTAAAGAGGAATGATTAGCATGCTAGTTGGGGACTCAAGACACCTGGTTTCAGTTCCCTGTTCTACCACAGATTTGCTGTTTGCCTTCAGGAAGGTGTCTCTGTGTCTCACTTCGCTATCTGTAAAATGCACTGCACTACTTTATAAGGGTGTTGTGTGAATAATGTTAAAAATGGAGCTGCTCAGATATTAGAGTAATGAGGGCCATGTAAGTAACTTAGATGGAGAGATTCCTATGTGGCCTTCCTGAGCAAGGCACGTGTAACATCCTGAAAATACATTCTTCTGACACATTCAAGCAGCTTCCACTGAAAAGGAATAATGTTGATAGCGTTAACATAAATACCAAATCTTGATTAGCATTTGCATTGAAAAGAGATGATTTCTTATGATCAGTCTTATGGTGTCTAATTTAAATATCAATGCTCCTTCAGCATAAATAGGGTAAATCACAAGTACACTTCTCACAAATCCCAAGATGAGTCCTTTTATGTGCACTCTCAGTGACCTGCCTTTATTTTACATCAGCACAAACCCCTTCATTTTGGTGATAGTTGAATGAATAGAAGGTTTAGAAATTAATGTTCAAATATTGTGCTGATGCAGGCTTTAAAGATTCAGTTTGTGCCAACTTACTTGCCCCACGCATGGTGAATGATCTCTAATGTGCCTCAATTCACCAATTCCCTATCTGTAAAATGGGGGTAACTGCACTGCACTACTTTATAAGGATGTTGTGAGTTGTCGAGTGAGTCTAGGCTGGCAGTCTACTTGCTCCTCGTCTGCTGTTGATGCTTTCCAGGCTGTTCATGGTGTTGGCACAGGTTCCTCAGCTGGGGCCTCTGACATAGATCTGTTAAGCTCAGCCTAGTATTTTCTTTCACCTTGTTACCAGTTAAGGGACTTCCCCTTTAGTTAGAGGCCTGTGGATTTTCATTATTATTATTATTATTTTTTATTAAAAGAGCTGAAGGATCCGGGCTCTGATCATTTGTGTGATTAGTAGAATACTAATTGACTGGTTAGTCTGCAAACCTGGCTTCACTAAACCTCTCCATGTAAAGCAGGACTCATGAATCGTCTTGTATCATTCAAACATTTGATATTACTGTGTAATTACGGGAGTCAGCAGGTGTCTTGATTTAGAAAAAGGCATTCCAAGCTGCCATGGTGGTTATCAATGAACTAATGGCCTCATCCAAAGCCTGCTGCAGTGAGTTGAATGTACTGGGCTTTCAATCAGGCCACAAGCGTTCAAAGAGTGTCCCTGTGTGCTTTGTAAATTAGTAATGAATGCACTTCCATTGACCTGCATGTCTCCCCTCACACTGGGCATAAATTCAACATCTCAGTTACAGCTATTCCATAGCCTAGTGCCTCCAACACCTGGAAAATAGAGTCAGCCAAAATGGTGGTATAAGTGCCAGGTTAAAAGTGTAAACAGAGAACGTTGCTTCAACTCTGAAAGGCCGGGTACACATGCAGCAACCTAAACACAAATGGATCAAATAGCCGAGGGCTTTCTTTCTATTTGCTCTATTACTCGGCAAAAGAGAATTTATTTTCCAGGCATATGAGCAATTTCTCTGTCGGCTTACACCCCCATTGACTCTAATGGAAATACACTGGGTGTAAATCAAATAAATTTAGCCCACTGAATTTTTTTGGCAAGAATCTTCCCAGGATGTTGTGTGAACCCCTGCCTGTTCTACCACCCTTGTATAACGACTGTGTGTTATGCTATATTTACTACACATAGCAAAACAAAGGCCAACTAATCTAGTATCCTGCTTTCAGCAGTGACCAATAACTGATGGTTCAGAGGAAGCGGAGAGGACCCTGTAATGTCAGTTGTGCAACATGACAGATCTAAAGAATTATTTTTTGTTTCCTGGTCTAAGTGACCTTTCTACTAGATATGCTCTACTTCATCTAAAAGTTGTTGGGCTAGGTGCAGAAATTACTGGGTGAAATCTATGGTCTGTGGTTACACAGGAGGTCAGATAATGAATTAAACCTTAAAATCTACATATCTGAAGCCTGAGGTATAATTATCTATACCATTGGCTTATCTGACAGTCATACACATTTTAAGTCTTACTTATATGCATGTACGGTGTTTAGTCCTCTTTCTCATTCTTTCTTGCCCCAAGTCCCTATTCTTTACAGTATTAGTTTTTTAAATGTTTTGTTTCTTGAACGCAAAAAACGGTTACTAGATTTCAGTAAAACAGCAGGAAGCAACTACTTAAAACCTGACATTAAACAAAAGGAGAACAAAGAAAGGGTTTTTCTATATTTAAATACTGATTTATAGGCTCTAGAGATCAGTATAAATGCACATTCAAGGTACAGCTGAACACAAAAATGCCACACTTAAGTGATAGAAGAAAATCAATAGACAGTTGATGGCAATTACTATGTATTTTCTTACTAGAAAAATGAATAATTCATACATTCTCTAAAATGGCAGCAAATACAATTTATAGACACAGAAGTAAACCTTTACACCAGAAAAGGGACATTGTGAGAAACTATAGGCGAAGAAAACACGTTTTCTTACTTGTTTGGAGCCCTTGGTGCTAATTTCTCAGTTAGCAGTTGATTCATTAATAATTATATTTTTTGATGGTCTTAGGTCAGCAACCAGCTATACTAAACAAGTCATATATATGATGATTGCCACCACAACTAGTGAAATTATTAGGAAACTGATTCCTTGTGAAGAATATTTCTTTTTTATTTTGCTTGCAAATTGTCAGTAGGCACACTTGTGATCTGCATATGCAAAATTATTTTAATTTAGTCTCTCCAGCACAAGTTTTCAAGTCAATTATCAAAATATGTAAATCCCTTTTTTTTTTTTTTTTGGAGGGAGGCAAGATAATCTATTAATTTTTTGGTTTAATGTAATAGAGAGATTGATACCTGTGAAGTTAATGAATGAACAAGGATCTCATATCAATCGCATCATATCAAAGCAGCAAAATAAGCCCCTTATATCATAGTGATACTCTCGTGAATCTCCTGAGGCATGGAGACTACGCAGAGAACGGAAGCTTGGCAGTTTTGCTTTACTGGCATTCATGTGAATGTTTTCTTCAGTTTTCATTCTGAGTTTTTTTGCTTTGAATTTTTGATCAGAGCAAAACTGAGCCGTGTGTGTGTGAGAGGAACGTGTGAATATTTTACCTGCTGTCCCTTGGACGATTATGAAAATGAGATTGTGCAGTTCCTGATATAGTGCTGTCATATTACAGGCAAAATAAAGGAAGGAACATGTGTGCAGTGTATGTAGTGGTTTTACTATCTCCCTTGGAAAACAGACAGCATGTGATCACGAATGATTACGCATTTCCCAGGACGTTTCCAAAATACATGTTTTCTGGCCACCAAATAGTAGACGCAATAGTAGACAAAAGCCTTAAGGCCAGCTGCATGGAAACGTCATAATGGTGAAACGCTAGTCTTCATATTTCCTTAGAATTCTAAGACTACTTAGAAGGTTAGCTCTTCATGGCAGGGACCGTCTTTTGTTCCATGTTTCTACAGCACCTAGTGCTATAGGGTCCTGGTCTATGACTCATACTCCAAGATATTACCATAATACAAATTAATAATAATAAGAACACAAGAACTACCCATCTGGCCCAGTATCCTGTCTCTGACAGTGGCCAATACCAGAGCTTCCGGGGAGTGTAGAGAATAGGGCAATTGTGGCATGATCCACCACTGTCTTTCCCTCCCAGCTTCTGGCAGTCAGAGGATTATGGTTCCTGAGGACCGAACTGTATCCCCAACCATTTTGTCTAATAGCCATGGATGGACCTATCCTCCATGAACGTATCTAGTTCCTTTTTGAACCCCGTTACACTTTGGGCTATCACAACATCTCCTGGCAATTCTTTTTGGTTCTTAAGTATACATAAACCTTGCTCAGCAAGCCTTATGTTGCTGCATGGTAATATCAAATACAGTAAAAATATTCTAATAGTCCCTAAGAATCAAATCATGATAAATAAACAACTGAAACAAGAACTAGATGGTCCTGAGTACTGGAAAATGGGACATTTTATCGTTCATTTGGTAGATATGCTTTTTAAGAGCCTGATCGACCAAGGTACTTAAGCATGTGCCTGATCTCAGTGGGGCTGTTCACATGCTTAAAATTAGACTTAATTACCTTGCTAAATTAGGGCAATGATCCAGTGTGAGTCAATAATGTCTGAAAGTTATTCTCTGGTGGCTGCTTAGTGTCTTATGTGGAATGTAATGGTGGTTTGTCTAGTTCCTAGGGAATATGTAAGTGTTCATATCCCCAAACTACAGCTGTAGTTGGATTAATTGGTGTCCTTGATTGGATTTAAAAGGGATTGAATGGCCATGCAAATCAAGGCCAATCCTGCAAAGAGTGGTGTGCCTGCTTAACTTTATGCGCTGTGAGTTAGTTGTATATGTCCTGGGAGTGGGATCTCTGCATGGTTTTGGGGCTGAGGCTTCAATGGGAGAGGGGTTACCCTGGTTGGGGTTCCACTCCCCTCTTCTGCCCATGAAGCTGCTCCAACTTCCTTTGTATATGGTCTGTCTGTCTCGAATCTCTGTCTGTCTATCCCCTGGAGTCAGTCAGTCAGTTTCTCTCTTTATCCTGGAAGTACTAAATGTGAAGGGGTAGAATGTGATCCTCAACTCCTGGCTCTAGACTGGAAGCCACATTAACAGCACTTCTTGATGGCAAGAGTCTGGAGAAAATAGGGTTTTAATGTATTGTATTGTATGTCTGACCTGTTGGGAACCCCATGTTGATAGATCTGCGGTTCCTTTCAGTAGTGGAATTTTAACAAAGGGCTGAGCTGCCTTCAGTACATCAGAGTGATACAGGATTGACCACAAACCAAAGAGAAAAATTCAGCATTGATGCAAAGACTCAAGTATGTTTGCTTCAGACAAAATTTTGTCCCTGCTTTGTCTGCTTTTCAGATAAAAGGGAGTTTAATTTATCCTCTTCAATAATGTTTTGCATGGCATGAGTTCATTATAACCGATAGATAGTAGAGCGATTTCTACCATGTGGCAAGTATAGCAGTCCCCTTCCCCATATAGTTATGACACACAGAAGAAGCAGTAATTATGAAAAAGACCCCCTTTATGTCCTGATCTGTCCATAAGTCTTTCTCCATTTAAGAAGAGCATTACAATGGGATATCCAAAGAAATTAAGAAAAAAATTATCAATTTTTTTTAACAAAATAAAATCTAGGAATTTAAAGTTCTAAATTACACTGTTTTTCTGTTCAGTACAACTGAGCAATAGGAAAACCTGACTTCGTTGGGATTATCAAAAACAATAATTGTGGTTTTTCTTGCTCATCTGCTTGAAAGCTCTCTTTTGTCATGAAAATGAATTAAGTCAGTGACTCCTAGTCCTCCTACCTGCATCGACTCTTATTTCATTAACTGCAGTTCAATTCAGAGGTATAAAAAAAAATTACCAGGAAATAAAATCCCTATTTTGTCTGTGCTGTAGTTGGTTGTTTGATTTGTGATTTAAATAAAACACACAGAGTCTTCGCTGTCCAAACATTTCCCTGTATTAAGAAAATGAATAAATAACCAAATGAGTCATTTTTTGGCCTCTTCTAAGGGCTTGTTTCACTGGTGTTTGGAAAAAACTACCTCCAGTTGGGTACAGTAGTACAAGCTGTCCACAAATTCTGCTCTACTGGAGAATCTGGGGCTGGCTGGTGCAGCACAGAAAGTCAGAAGGGCCTGCTAGGAGATGTTGCTTAAAAGGTGGTTTTTATAATTTTGTATTGTAGTAGCACCTCTGTCTTGGACCAGGGCCTATTGCCTAAGCAGAGATAGCTGGAGGATCTTCTGTGGAACTCAGGCAGTTAAGATTAACTTTAACTGTCTTTAATTAACATGTAACAATGATAGATTTCAACCAAAATCTCCTGAGCTAGATCACTACAATTGTCTAGATCAGTGGTTCTCAAACTGTAGGTCATGACTCTCTGTTTTAATGGGGTTGCCGTTAGACTTGCTGGGGTAGGGGGGCAGAAGCCAAAAGTCTGAGCCCCACCACCCAGGGTTGACGCCAAAGCCTGAGAGCTTCAGCCCTGAGTGGTGAGGCTCAGATTACAGCTCCCATCTGCCCAGGGCTGAAGCACTCAAGCCTTGGCTTCACCCCCTCCCACCCAGGGGGTGGGGCTTTGGTCTTCGTCTTTGCCTGCCTGAGGTGGAGGGGCTTGGGCTTTGGTCCCCCTTTGCAGGGTCATGTAGTCATATTTTTGATGTCAGAACAGGGTTGCGGTACAATGAAGTTTGACTAAACAAGTCTAGTGCATGTTTCCCACAGTAAGAAATAAACAGTCAATTTGGCATAATTGAACAACTGACTTACCATGATTGGATCAGGAATAAATTAGCATATCTAGGGTGATATGCCCTGACAAAGCTATGTGTAGAAGCTTACACAACTCCTTTTGTTTGTTCTTTTTCTGCATTTCCTTTAAACTTTCAGAGGAAAACAAACTAGGAGTATCAGCTGGAATGACTTTCACATTGTTTTGATATATTTATATCATGGTTTTTATCAGCATTGCCAACTAATGACTAGTATTTGTTTGTAGAAAGAAGTCCACATAGGTTTATCTTGTGATCATCATTTCTTTAACTTGCACTGTCAACACTTTTTGAATTTTGTTCTCTTGCAGTTCCTAAATTCATGCCATTTGCCAGAGTACATGACATTTTTCTAGCTGCTAGCTGACATGAGGTAATCTTTAATGATGATGCCCTAATCTGCAGTGGAATCTTACAGATACTGTGGGCCTGACTCACCTCTCTCTTCACTCGTCGTCGTCATCAGTGATCTGATAATCATCAGATTATCAACAATATTATCGCAGTTCTCATGTATGGCTACGCATATGACTCCAAAGTTCAGACCCTGATGCACAGAGTTGTCCACAATGTGGGCATGGCAAGTCTGTATTTATGATGTTTTGATGCAGTTCCGTGGCACCTTTCATGTGCAGCCTGGAGATGAATTTGTTGATCTTGCTCAAACCTCTTATATGCTGATCTTGTCAGAGACCATCAGTGAGCCATTTGGTCAATTTCTTTGGGATTGATGCCAGCCCACTGGAGACTGCTCTTCAGATTATCTTTGAAGCGCTTATATGGATGACCCTTCTTTCTTTTGCCCTGACTCAGTTCCCCATACAAGATCTGTTTTGGGACTTGCGGTCTTCCATTTTGATATGTCCAGTCTAACTAAGTTGTGCTCTCAGTAACATTTCCTCAATACTGGTTGTATTGGTCTTTCAAGGATCTTAATATTGGTCACTCTGTCCTACCAGTGAATGCTCATTATTGAACGGAGGGAGCGCATGTGAAATTGCTCAAGCTGTTTAATGTGATGTCTATAAAGAGTCCATGTCTCAGATCCATACAGGAGAGATGTTAGAACCACTACACTATAGAGCTTCAATTTGTTGGAGAGATGAATGTTGTGTTGATTAAGACTTTTGTTTGGAGTTGGCAAAGGGTCTGGCCGACTTAAGGAAATTTCCTCCGGAATTAGTAATCAAGGGAACGGTCACTTGAGATGGTGCTGCCCAAATACTTGAACTCATCCATATTTTTTAACTGTGTTCCTTGGATGAAGATGGCTGGCACTAGGGCACTGAAATGAAGTGCTGGTTGGAACAAGACCTCTGTCTTCCTGAGACTGATGGTGAGGTCAATGATCTGGGATGCTTCAGAAAATCTATCCATGACCTGAAGGTAGTTATGTCTCTGGGCCATCAAGGCGCAGTCATCTGCAAAAAGTGCCTTGACAAGAAGTCTCTCCAGCGTCTTGGTCTTAGAATTGAATCTTCGAAGATCAAAGAGGGAGCCACTGAGTTGGTAGCGGATGTATATCCCCTGATCCAAGTCTCTTGCGGCATGGCTGAGGACACAGGCCAAGAACAAGTTGAAAAGCACTGGATCAAGTACACAACCTTGCTTCACTCCATTCAAGATTTCAAACCCGTCAGAGAAGTCACCACGTGCACTGTATTATGGTCATGGAACAGACAGACAGATTTGTATGAACCTTCTTGGGCAGCCCACTTTTATACAGAAGAGCCCATAAACACACTCTGCTGACCGTATCAAAAGCTTTGGTCAAATCAGTGAAAACTGCATACAGGTCCATGTTCTGCTCTAAAGATCTTTCCTGGACCTGTCTTTTGACAAAGATCATGTTCATAGTACTATGACCTGGTCTGAAACCACAGTGTGCTTCTGGAAGATTCTTCTCAGATATGTTTGCAATAAGTCTGTTCAGTAGAATGTGAGCTAGTATTTTCCCTGCTGTACAGAGGAGAGCAATGCCTCTGTAGTTTCCGCAGTCAGTTTTGCTGCCTTTGTTTTTGAATAGTGATACAATAATAGCATATTAGAAGAAATGCCACAAGACTTCATTCTCACAAATGCTACTCAAGATGTCATGAACACCTCTATAGCCTTGGGACCCTCTATTTAATTCAGTCCTGCTGGAATACTGTCCTTTCTGGAGGCTTTGAGTTGTTTGATGGCTTTCATAACTTCCTCAACTGATGGAGGGAGGTTGACATTCTCTCTTATGAGTTTCTCAGGTAAATGATAAAGGACATACTGATTGACTGACTGTGAATGGTCTGTTGAGTAGACTATTGAAACGTTTAACCCATCTCTGTATGTTTCCCTCTGTCTTTCTTCAGGGTTGTGCTAACTGCTGACTTCACGGGGGCTGTGCCAGATTTAGATCGTAGACTGCTTTGAGAGAATCAAAGAACATCTTTGCATTGTTTGTATCTGCATAATGCTGAACTTCTGCAGCCTTCCTTTCCCACTGCTTATCTGCATTCTCCTCAGTTCAGACAGGGCCTTGCTCTGAAGGTACTTAAACCTACCTTTCTTTGAGATGGAAGTGAGTTCATTCTGCCATTCAGAAAATGCTTTATGCTTGTCACTTAAGAATTTGGAAATGTCTGCTTGTTCTCATCAAATCAAATCAGAAAAGCTTGTCATCAAGTGACTTCTGAAACAACACCTGATATTTGGCATGCTTGAGCTTTGCTACATTGAAGTCTGTTCTATTAAATTTGGGACGCTTGTGCTGTGAAGGGACTATATGCAGGTTAAGCACTGCTCTTACCAATCTGTGGTCTGACCAGCATTCTGCACCACTCACGGCTCTGGTCATTCTGACATTGCAGATGATTTAGTGGGTGTTGGCCCTGCTTTGAACAGGGGATTGGACTAGATGACCTCCTGAGGTCTCTTCTAACCCTAATATTCTATGTCTCATTGGCCGGTGATAACCTAGTCAATCAGGTGCCATTGTTTGGACCGTGGGCGTATCTATGTAATTTTATATTTATCATTTTGCCTAAAGATGGTGTTAATGATGAACAGACTATGTTCTGCACATTTAACCAAGAGGAGCAGTCTGTTGCTGTTCATCTTTCCCACTCCATGTCATCCTGTCACACCTCTCCAGTCACTGCTGTCTCTACCAACTCTAGTGTTAAAGTCTCCCAGCAGGATGAGCTTGTCATAAGCAGGGGTTGATCTGATGATGGAGTCCAGGTCAGAGTAGAACTGCTCCTTGCTTTCCTCTGTGCTGGTCAGTTTAGGTGCATAGGCACTGATGAGAGTGACATGCCGTAGAGGATTCCGGGGAAATTGAAGTTTCATGAGCCGTTCATCAGGCCAATGGGGAGGTCAGGGAGTTGTTTCAGGAGAGGAGATGATATTGCAAATCTAACTCCGTGGATCCTGTCTTCATCGTCTGCTTTTCCTTTCCAAAAGGAAGTGTAATTGCCTCCTAGCTTACTGATGGAACCTTCTCTGGCCAATCTAGTCTCCCTCAGCAATCAATATTGTAGCGGGCAAGTTCTCTGGAGATGAGAGCTGTTCTTCTCTCAGGCCTTCGTGCATCACCTCTATCCATAAGGATGCGGACATTCCATGCTCCTAGAATGACTTTTTTCTTCTTCTTTGTTTTTTCAACTGCTGTAGGATGATCTCCCAGCTGTGGTAGTCTGGCCAGATGTTATGGGGCAGGCAATGTTTAGGGCACCTGTTCTAGTCCCTTCCCATAACAAGGGTGAGCAGTGCTATGCTAAAAAGTGCTGCTCAGTCACTGAGGATGCTGCCGAACTTCTCTGCTGCCCCGGAGACGGAGCTGAACAGCTGCTAGTCCCAAGGCCGCCTACGTGCAGGATTGTGGCTACGACTGCCAGTGGTCATCTCCACCAGTCGCTTTGCCACACCACCATGGCCATAGGACTTGGATTGATGATGATGATGATGATGAGATTGGATAAAATTATGCTAATGTGAGGAGAGTTGTGAGAGAACCTGTGTGGGAAATTTTGGAGTGAGAAAGCTGTTGCACAGGGGTAGTCCCACTCTCTCGGCTGCGGAAGCCAGATTCTAGCGGCACGAAGAATCATTATGGCTTGAGATGTCCTGAGCTGCAGTGGGTGACCAGGACATCTTCAGTGCCTTGTCATGCTCTCCATGACCCACAGCACGTTGCTGAACCGCCTTCATGGCTGTTGAATCACAAATTGATTTCCTCCTCCAAGTCCACCAGAACAATCTTTGCATGCTTGAGAAAGGCAGTTTCCCTATCTTGCTGAGGGTAAAGGACCCATCAGCTACCCTAATTCACCTCTCTCTTAAGTTAGGACTAAAGAATTACACTTCTCTAGGTGAGAGAATAATCAGGTTTAAAGTCTGACTTTAAAAAGGGGATGGGGAAGGGACAGACCACATTAACCTCTGGAAAGAGAATCAATTTAAATACGCAGTTTAAGTCATTGTCTTCTCCGAATTGTGGGAGTCGCAAGTGTTTGGCAGTTGAAATAATAGTTTGGGTTAAACTGAAACTAAAGGGATAGATAATGCCCCAGAACGATGATTGTCATTATGCTGAAGGAGAATATAAACTACTGTTCTTTATCTTCCCTAAATATCCAAAGCTCTTAGACTTGCAAAATGAATAAGCGACAATGCATGAAATTATGTTTATTTACTTGCACATGATATGCAAATTAGAACACAAGTTTTGTTCAGAAGATCACTGCAAAAATTGTTAACATTTCATTCCCTTAAGGGGAGAATATTTTCCCCTTTCCACAAAATGCTGCCTTTTTCAACTGATCTTAATCCAAAAATCAGAACTGTTGAAACACAAACAGATTCACATCTCTAGTGCCCATACATATGCACGTGCATTCTCTCTTCCTCTGGTATCTTGCTCATAGTAAATAAGATACAAGGAAAATAATCCATCATCTATGGCTAGTGATTACTGTTCAGTCTCTTTTGGTGAAAGTACACTGCACTAGATTTTATGTCTGAGGTCAGATTAAAGGTATTAATAATGAACACTGCTTGATTGCAGAGGATTTGTAGCAAGCAGCTTTGAAATCCAGTGGTATTAAGGATACTGCCTATGACAAGCTAGAGATGTGTTGTGATTCTTATCATATAGCTCAAAGAGAAAAATTGTTGGAATTCTACTGAAGCAGGCACATACGCGCTTGCAGCATCCAATCCATGTAAGAAGTAATGCATAAATAGATCCTTCTGCTTGAAAGGTTTGCTATATTACAGACAGGAAAGGTTGTCAGACCCAGTAAATTATGAGATTTTAGCAACAGAATAGCTCATTTTAATCTTAATTGTAGGACTGCAAAGCTTTATAAGAACTGAGTATTAGTGTGTTCTTGAAAAGTACTTGATAATCTAACTAGAACAGCTCATATTTGGGCTGTGCCGGCATTAACATTTTACAATTCCAAATAATATGCTTAATCATTTGATCCATACCACTCTAATTTGCTAAGCTACAAACATGATAAATATCTTACTAGGATGCCTCTATCACAAAATCACATTTGTTTATTTAGAACAATAAAATGCATCTGATTTAATCAGTTGCAGTCTGAGAATTAAGAGATTATAGAAAGTGAGTTGTGTGAACTAAAAGATTTCCAGAAACTTACCAATTAGCAGTTTGAAATTAATGTGATGTAAAATTTTAAGCTGATTCGCTTATAAGCATTATCAGAAGTAATGAAAATAACTGAGCTTTTTAATGCAAGGTGATCTTTACTTAGGAACAGAGAGGGTCTAAAACTGGAACCTTAAATCTAAATCTCTTGACATTTTTTTATGGGGGGGGAAGGACCTTTGAGATTCAAATCTTAGATCCAAACCCCAACTTCTACTGTCTCATTCTGAACTGAATTCTAAACTAGAAAGACCGTAGGAGCAGGTGGCATTCCTGTCCTACTCCAAAGAAAATCTGAGCACATAGTAGAGGATCAGACTTACCCCTTTCCTTGGATTTGGCTGTTTATCAACCGAGAAACTAATATCAGTATAACTGATTCTTTCCCAGGCTTGGTGGCTTTTAGGGTTCCTTCTGTACCACATCTCTGTATTAGATCCCTCAGCCCCCAGGGCTACTCCTATCTCCCTTTATGGAGGGTATAAGTAGAGAGCCGTGCCCACAATGAGCCAGCATGAATCAAATAGCGTCTCCCAGCAGGGGTCAAGTACCTGCCAACAGGGTGGCTCCATAGAGGCACCCTGTCACACTGCTACAGAGCTATTTTCCAGTTCCAGTTTGGGTATAGTCCATCTCCTAAGAAGAGTCTTTCTGCATGTTCTTAAACTCAGGCTGATAGAATTTTTTTCAGTTTCGCTTGACTGCATGAGAACTGTTTGAGATTTCCATGCTGTTAACTCCAAATCTCAGCCTACAGCTCATCTGGCTCTGAACACCATGTTGGTGGCTCATCAGTAGGCATTTTAAATGGACCCTTTTTTGTGTGATATCTCTTAAGCATAATGTGAATTCACTCCATTCTGTCCTGGGTTTAGATGGCTTTTAAAATATGTTTGGAGCTATAATAGGCGTATGGTAGGATGTACGCCATTCATTTAAAAACAGATGGAATGCTAACAGCATTCAGTACGTGTGATGTGTGTGGGGGATGTTTTCTGTGGTTATGCACTGGTGTGGGAAACACGGTTGTCTAACCATGATATGAAAATTGATTGGCTGTAAAGCTGACAATGCTTGCTATCTGAGAGCTGATAAAACATTTTCTATCAATATTCTCTCTCTCTTTTTTTTTTTAACGGAAAACTGGGTTTTTGGCTCAACAAAGTCTTTTCATGCAAAAATTTTGACTATTTTTTGCGGGTAAAAAACCCCTGAACTCCTGAAAAGTGAAATATCTCTATGTGGTTATGCTGTCACCATGGCAATCGGAGCTGTAACTCAATTGCGTTATACCCCATTCACCTCTACTACATCTCCCAGGATGCACCACAGCCAGGGTCTCCCCTAATGCACTGCCTTCCCTCCAAGAAGGGAGACTATAATGCATCATGGGACATGTATTTCATTTAGGTAGCTTGGTCAATGGAGAACAGGTGGGCGCATGAGGAACCCAAAGTACAAGTCCCATGAGACACCATGCCAATGCTTCTGAATCAAAATATTTCTGTATTCAAATGTTCATCAAAAAGTCAGAATTTTCCTTGGGCTGGGAGCAGAGAATCATTTGCTGACAGCTGCACTTGCTACAGTGACTGAGTGAATTTATCAGGTCAGTGTATGTGACGTTCCAGGGTACAATCTAGACTGGTGAACCGTTGTGTCCCCTCAATTCTTCAACCTTGGATGCCTTTTACACTTCTTTGCTGTCAGAGCAACCACTCCTGGTCAACTTACACACAACCTCCAGCATGTAAATTACTCCCAGCTATACTGCATGAGTGCTTTGGCCAGCCACTCTCGAATTACACTGCAGAGCAAAACCAGCAAATTGCCAGGCCCAGACTTTCCCCCTGAAATGTGCATCTTGTGCTACCCAGCCTTCTCTTGGACAACACCAGCTCATATAAAGTCTGTCCTTTTACTAATATAAAATTAGACGCACAAATCCTGTTATCCCAAATGAAGTGTCCCAGACATTTCAATCCAAGCACACTGGCTTAGATAAAACAATAAAACAAATCTATTAACTACAAAAAGATAGATCGCAAGTGATTAGAAGTAATGAGGCATAGAAGTCAGAATTGATTACAAAGAAATAAAAGGTAAAATGCAACTAATACTTAATGTAACAAGCTAAGTGAATTCAAAGCAAGTGTGTCTCACCACATGTTTTCAGGAAGGATTTCTCCCTAAGTCCTAAGCTGTTTTTTGTTCCTCAGGTGTTGTGGCTGCTGTGGGTAGAGAAAAAGAGAGGAATAACTTGGGTCATCTGTTCCCCGTTCTTTATATGTTTTTCTCTTCTTTTGAGAATCATCTGTAGCTGGGGTTCAGGTGACAGTCTGTAGGGTTGGGAACCTCCAGCTGTTTCTTTGCCAATATATACATTTTGTTTCTCTCACCCTTTTTCCTGCCAAAGAATGGCCACTTAACTAGGTGATGGTCCAAGATTTCGTTGACACCTGGCTGAGGCATCAGTTTGCCTTTTGTCTCTGAGGAACTGGTTTGTGGCTGCTTTTCTACACTTGGAACATATCTCAGCAATGTCATACAGTAGCATTTTATAACTTTACATACAATGTTGCCACACGTATTTTAGCAGGATAATAAATTGATCAGCAATTTGAGCTTTCAAATGATATCCTCACAAGGCATACTTTGCACAAAATTTATCATAGCCTTGAAAAAGAGGGACATAGAGATACAGACTGTCAGTATAATACAAGGACCAAGTCTAAGAATAAAGACAAATTATTGCAAAAGGTTAGGACTATAAAAAGAGTAAAAATATAATGAAGCACATCCAAGGGCTCTATTTAGACCCTCTATGGATAGAATCATAGAATTGTAGGACTGGAAGGGACCTCGAGTGGTTTTCTAGTCCAGTCCCCTGCACTCAAGGCAGAACTAAGTATTATCAAGGCCAACCCTGACAGGTGTTTGGAGATTTTTAAGAGCAGGTTAGACAATGATGGAGATTCCACAATCTCCTGAGGCAACTTATTCCAGTGCTTAAGTACCCTGACAGGAAGTTTTTTGCTAATGTCCAACCTAAACCTTGCTGCAATTTAAGCCCATTGCTTCTTGTCCTATCCTCAGATGCTAAAGAAAACCAATTTTCCCTCTCCTCCTTGTAACAACCTTTTATGTGCTTGAAAACTGTTATGTCCCCTCTGTCATCCCTTTTTCACACTAAACAAACCCAGTTTTTTCCATCTTCCCTCATAGGTCATGTTTTCTATACCTTAAATCATTTATGTTGCTCTTCTCTGGACTTTCGCCAATTTGTCCCCCTCTTTCCTGAAATGTGGCGCCTGGAATTAAACAGAATACTTTAGCTCAGTGGTTCTCAAACTAGGGCCACTGCTTCCTGCAGCCCCCATTGGCCTGGAGCGGCGAACTGCGGCCAGTGGGAGCCACAATTGACCAAACCTGTCGCAGGTAAACCGGCCCGGCCCACCGGGGGCTTTCCCTTCAGTGGTGGCCCTAGTTTGAGAACCACTGCTCTAGCTGAGGCCTAATCAGGGTGGAGTAGAGCGGAAGAATTACTACTTGTGTATTGCTTAAATGCTCCTGCTAATACCTCCCAGAATGATGTGGTGTTTGGTGTGTGGGTTTTTTTTTTTTTTTTTTTTGTGCAACAGTGTTACACTGTTGACTTGTATTTAGCTTGTGATCCACTATGACCCCCAGATCCCTTTCCACAGTACTCCTTCCTAGGCAGTCATTTCCCATTTTGTATGTGTGCAGCTGATTGTTCTTTCCTAAGTGGAATACTTTGCATTTGTCCTTATTGAATTTCATTCTATTTACTTCAGACCATTTCTCCAGTTTGGCCAGATCATTTTGAATTTTAATCCTATCCTCCAAAGCACTTGCAGACTCTCCTAGCTTGGTATTGTCCACACACTTTTAAAGTGTACTTTCTATGCCACTATCTAAATAATTGATGAAGATATTGCCAGAACTGATCCATGCGGGACCCCACTTGATATGCCCTTCCAGCATGACTGTATACCATTGATAACTATTCTTGATGTTCTTTTGGTTGGTGTGCCCTGCTTTTCCACCAATGAACCTCACCGGCTGCATGCACTGTGTACAGTCATTGGTGGGGCCATGGCCTTGTTTCATCTTGTCCCCTCACTCCCCCATTTAAGGTGATGCATGCCTCAGGGGTGTATGGGGGAAGCAGTCCTTGTGCCCCTTAAATTCAGGAACTTTGCTCCTGATCTTCGCTTGACATGCACAAAGCTGCGGGGGAGACAGACTCCTCTTCAGTCTTGGGTCAGGTACAACCCAGCCCCTTCTCTCCTAAAGAGTTATTAAAAAGTTAGAAAAGGATGTTTTGACCTGAAGAAAAATTCACATGTGATATTTCACTTTGTTCCCATGTTGGAGTGAAATAATTAAGAAAACAATTTCTTTTAGCTGAAGGCACTTGTAATATAATACTTCAATTAACCTCATTAGCTGTAAATATGAGGTAGATTTGGTTATAGACCCTTTGGATATTTTGTGCAGTCTTGGAGAAACAAAAGGGCTATTGTGTTAATACAGGTTTGGCTAACAACCAAAGGAACCAGAAGCTCAGTTTTAAGTATGAAAATGATTAAAAAATAATAAACTTTGCACTTCATAATGCTTTCCCCATGTAGCTCTCAAAGTACTTTACAAGGTGGAGAGTCATCATTACAGCTTGGGAAACTGGAGCACAGAAGTGAATGGCAATGATTATGCAGAACTGAGCCCTGAGTGACCTTAAGCCCAAGGTTGCAGAAATCAGAGGCAGAGCTTGGGAATACAGCGGAGTGTCCTAATTCCCATTTTGATGCACTAACCACTGAACTCTACCACCTCTTACCTTTAGACAAAATTAATGTTTGAAAATTATAGCTGGACAGAAGAATAAATGAGTGTGAACTGTGCCTTTCCACGACACGAGTTTAGAGGAACACTTCAGATTACGCCAGAACTCTTAATGGAAGAAAATTTGTGGGAAAAGTATTTCTCTTCCCTTCCTGCCCCTCATTTCCCCCAGCCCGAGTTCTACATGTCTGTCAACTTGCTGGTATTTCTTTTCCCAAATTACTACAAATAGTCAGGGACAATAGCACTGATGTGCCAAGAAGATAGGCCATTTATACTGACCTTAAAGTAGAGGAGTAAACTGAATTCACCTATTTTAGTCCAGTCCTGATTCCCATTTACCCTTTTAATTAAATGCAATATAACAGACAGAAAATCTATGCTGCCAGCTGGATAGAGCAGTCCCTTTTGAATAGAAAATGTCCATTTAAAAAATGCCAAATAGAAAATGCAAAAGTACTTTCACGCTCTCTTAATGACTCTTGTGTAAAGGCAGCTTAGCCTGTAAACCTGTATCTGTGGGAATTTGTAATCACATGGTAAAACTGAAGGGTGAAGTTCAGTTTTCCCCAGGCTGCTGCCCAATAAGCTTTATACTGCCCTTCAGTATGTCTGTTCCACAAGCCTTTCCATTTCACAGATGCTTTGAGTGAAACAATGACGAAGATCTGTATAATACTGCAGCATCAATAAAGCTGGTAATCAAAATAAAGACAGGGCAGCTGAGTGAAATGCATTCATCATAAAAGTAAGTTAAGTGCTGTGCTTCCATTTCTCACTGCTCTATGCATGGGGGGGATCTGACAGTGTCTGTATTCTTATGTAATATGTTCGCATGAAGCTGTAAAGTAAGCCCTATGTGGAATATGATAAAGAAATATTCACAGCTGTGAATCTCCTTTATTATTACTAACAGTTCAGCAGCCATAGATGATATTTGTGGCTCTGATCTGCTTTCAGTAGAACATTTTTCCATTAACACCGTGGAGGCTGAGAGTAAACCGCGAAAAAATACTGTCATTCTTCCTAACCAATGTACTTTTTTTAAAGAAACGAGTTTCCTCCTAGGTTGAAAAGCTTGGAAATAGCAAGTTAACCTTTCCTGCAGACTTACATTTGTCTTGTGTTTTGTATGTCTTGATTGGAAAATATAGACAGGTCCCTTCCCTGCTCTTGCTTGGAAGAAATATACCTAGATATTTCCATATGCAATTTGCTTTTTGCAAAGCACTTCATTTCTAATCCAAAGCCGCTACACATATTGCAACTTGAATATAAAAGGAGGTTTCCAAAACAAGTCAAAGACAATTCACTGTTCACTTCAGATAAATACAGAGCAAGAAAAATACCTGTGTATGTTTCAAATTAAAGGTGAAATGACTGACATAAACAGGAAAAGGAGCTAATTTAAGCCTTTTGTACCAAATCAGGATGACACTGCTGTCAAACTCATTCTGTGGACAGGGCCAAATCCCCTTTTTATAATTATGGTTAGAGGGCTCAAATGTATATTTAGGATTACATCCTGACTTCCCTTCTGTGGAGACAGAACTCCCACTCATGTCAGTGGGAGGTTTACACACAGATCAAGGGTAGAATAGGTGTTTAGATTGATAGCCTTATGTAACCTGCTAGGGACACCCAGAGCCATGGTTACCCCTCTGCTTCAACAGAATGAGCTTTGCTGGTGATTAGACTGTGTCTCAGCTCTCTGTCACACCAGCCTGTCTTCCTTACCAGAAAACTCATCAAGGTTCTCCCAGCCCAAACCTCACCCAGCAAGTAACAATCCAGCCTCCAAGCTCCTCAGAGATATTTCTCTGCAATGCACAACTCCTACCGCTCTGCATTTACAGAAGATATTAAGTTTGTGGCTCTTTTAAAGAGTCAGTACATTACAGCATATTAACTGGGGCTAAACCCATCCTTCTCTTCAAACTCAGCACTGGGTCAATTTATAGTAAAAATAAAACAAGTTTTATTAATAAAAGAACATAGGTTAAGTGATACCAAGTAGCAGGAATACAGGTAGAAATGATTACAGGCAAATAAAAGTGAAAACACGCACCTTAAAGACTAAATCTAGCAAGATACAGTCTTTATTCAAGATGATTTCTCTCACCCACAGTCTCCTTTTCAGCCTTGAGTTAACTGCCTTCCCAGGATCGATCAGAGAGACCAAATCACTTGGTTCCTTTGCCTCCTAATGTGAAGGATAGAGATGGAATCAGTGTCTCTCTCTCTCTCACAAAAGCATACCTTTTGGGGATATATTACAAGTCAGGAGGGTCTCCTGCGGATTCAGTCCTCCTGTATGTCTCTGGGGCGCAGGAGCTATGTTAATTTTCTGTCTCTCTCGAGTTCAGAATCAGAATACCTCCCTATGGTTTAGCTGGATGGCTTTGTTTACTGATAATATGTAAACTGAGGTAAACCCACATTCGTTTGTCTAGGACAGACCAGTTCATCACCTTTACCTAGGCTAGGCTGTATGGTTTTAAACAGGTTCTAGTAACATCATACAGAGGGAATTCATAACTCAACGTATAATGTTAAGACATGAATTTTATGATCATATTAATCAGCATGTTATCAGTCTTCAAATAATACCTCACAAGGCATATTTTGTACCAATATGATTGCAGTAGTATGTAGGGTGTGACTACAGGGGTGCCAATGGTCACACCTTACTCACACTTAATACCATATTCCTTAAGTAGGCCCAATGAAACCACTGTGGAATAAGGTACATCTCGGCATGAATAAGGGCATCAGAATCTGGCCCTTACTAAATGTGGGATTTGCGGCTTATGTTATACAGGAGGTCAGACTACATGATCTGGTGGTCCCCTCTGGCCTTAAATTATGACAGTTATTTCTTCAATACCTCTTTGTTGCATTCAGTGTCACATGGGGGAAAATATTGTAGCCAAGGATAAAAGATATCTGATTATATTTAGGATAGAGAGGTGAAATGTATTAATGTTGTAAAACGGGGCCTACAGTCCTCAGGCCTGTAAGATATTTAGCTTAGCCAAACAAGGTGTCGGGACTAAAGGAAGACTTGACATAAGCAGCTAACCAGTAAGTGACCCTAGATCATAGGTTGTCACAAGATAGCAATGACCTTGTATCACAGGATGTCATAAAAGAGAATGCTCCATTAAGTGTGTTAAACTGCTGATAGTTGGTACATACTGCAATGTACCAGTTAAAGCCAGTTAGTGTTTTGAGGAGTTTTGCAGACATTGGGTATCAGCAGGGTGCTAACCACAAGTTATGGTGATTTATACTCATTAACATTTACATTAGGGGAACCAACAAGTTAGCCTGTGAAAAATGGGGCATCCAAAAGTAGTGGGATGTGGAAGTTCAAATAGGGAAATGGTGTTGAAACCTTAATAATAATGCAGGAACCCCAGTGGGTGTCAGCATATCCCATTATTAAAGCTGTATCATAGCCTTCATGCCTTGGCAGATGCCAGGACAACACCTACTAGTGGTAGTAGTGACGATCACGATGAAGATAATGACTGACACTTCAGGGTTCCCCAACAGGAGAGGTGAGTGATGTCAGTCATAGAACTACACGCTTGTCGAACACTCTGTTGTTTGTATTTCAGTTTTTGTAGGATTGTTTGTTTGCTTAGTGGATTTGTTAATAAAGGGACATGACAAATTGTAATTTTCTCATGGGTTCCTTGGTGCTCCCATTCTAACACCATTAGTAATAGTCATCCTGATGCTGTGGCCATTTGGGAGACTGAACCCATATTCTTAGACTGTGGTCTAAGAAATTAATCAATAATCAATACACAAATTCATCAATTACACTAGAGTTTATTTCTCTTTAAGACTGCTGTTTCTGCCCTTTGTTTCTCATCCTTTCCTCTTGCCTATTTCTCTCTCTCTTCTCTTTGTGTCCCTCCTCCTTTGCCAGGAGAAGCAAACCATTGATCTGGGAGGAAGGTAAAGAATAGGATTCTTTCTTCCCTTCTCCCTCTACTACCCATCTAACACAGAGCAAAAGAGTGAAAAATACATCCAAAGGGAAGTTGCATGGACTTGAGAATGATATATTCTGACACACTGTTCAGTTTTTACCAGCTTCTGTTTATAATGTTTCTTCTCACCAACCAATGTTGAATGCTGTGGGTGCAATTTTGAAACCGGTGTGTCTAAGCTAGATACCCAAAGCAGGACACTAAGATGTACTAGTTTGAAATTGGGTCCTCAGCTCTTAAGTTTACATCACACTAATCTCCTCAACTTCACAAAAGACCTAACAATCTATTAAGGTGACTTTCATTCCTTACATTTTCTGCTTCCTCTTAGAGTTATAGCTGGCTATCCTCTCTGTTGTCATCCTTACCATTTTTTTTCATCATTCAGAATGGCTGGGGTAGGCCATCAGTAACCTGCACAACACACATTAATATCTTGAGTTATTCACAAAAAGAAAAGGAGTACTTGTGGCACCTTAGAGACTAACCAATTTGAGCATGAGCTTTCATGAGCTACAGCTCACTTCATCGGATGCATACCATGGAAACTGCAGCAGACTTTATATACACACAGAGTATGTGAGTATTATATACACACAGAATATGAAACAATACCTCCTCCCACCCCACTGTCCTGCTGGTAATAGCTTATCTAAAGTGATCATCAAGTTGGGCCATTTCCAGCACAAATCCACGTTTTCTCACCCTCCACCCCACCACACAAATTCACTCTCCTGCTGGTGATAGCCCATCCAAAGTGACAACTTTATATGACAACTTTAAACTGTCCAGTTTGACCAATGTAAATGACAGTCTCTACGTAAAAGAATAAATGGACACAAATCAGATGTCAAGAATTATAACATTCATAAACCAGTCGGAGAACACTTCAATCTCTCTGGTCACGCAATCATAGACATGAAGGTCGCTATCTTAAAACAAAAAAACTTCAAATCCAGACTCCAGCGAGAAACTGCTGAATTGGAATTCATTTGCAAACTGGATACTATTAATTTAGGCTTAAATAGAGACTGGGAGTGGCTAAGTCATTATGCAAGGTAGCCTATTTCCCCTTGTTTTTTCCTACCCCCCCCCCATATGTTCTGGTTTAACTTGGATTTAAACTTGGAGAGTGGTCAGTTTGGATGAGCTATTACCAGCAGGAGAGTGAGTTTGTGTGTGTATGGGGGTGGGGGGGTGAGAGAACCTGGATTTGTGCAGGAAATGGCCCAACTTGATTATCATGCACATTGTGTAGAGAGTTGTCACTTTGGATGGGCTATCACCAGCAGGAGAGTGAATTTGTGTGGGGGGGTGGAGGGTGAGAAAACGTGGATTTGTGCTGGAAATGGCCCAACTTGATGATCACTTTAGATAAGCTATTATCAGCAGGACAGTGGGGTGGGAGGAGGTATTGTTTCATATTCTCTGTGTGTATATAAAGTCTGCTGCAGTTTCCACGGTATGCATCCGATGAAGTGAGCTGTAGCTCACGAAAGCTCATGCTCAAATAAATTGGTTAGTCTCTAAGTTGCCACAAGTACTCCTTTTCTTTTTGCGAATACAGACTAACACGGCTGTTACTCTGAAACCTGTCATTATGCAAGGCATTGAGTTATTCAGGTGATATTTGCTATGGAAAATTAAAGCTTCCTTGTAGACACATGAGAAGGGCTATATACTTACTTAACCCACATGCAAACTCTTAATAGATGATGAAAAGGAATGCACTCAGTGTGGTTGTCTTGTGTACCCTGTTATTACTAATGATACCATGAAACATGTCTCCTGTCTGTCGTCTTCCTCCTCCTCCTTGTCTTTCTTCATAAGGGCTTTTGGAGAGATGTTCAGGCAGCAAAAGAACAGGAACTGTGCTTTTTGGCCTCATCACTAAATTTTTTATTCTTCTGTCACCCCCAAACAAAATCCCATATTTCTGGAGTGGCAAATAGTGCTACTTAGTTCTCTTGTAGATTAGCATGGGAATTAACCATTTGCATAACTAACAAGTATCTTCTTTTTTGGTACTTTAGTGCTTCCTTCATTCTTTTATTTTTCAAAGGTGCAGCAATGTTATCTGCTATTTTTGAGAGCTCCCTTGAAGGTGCATTCACTGTAATCAGCCAATAATGACACAGAATATAGATTCCTGTTTTATCAAGATTGCTGTGTCATTGTCAAACCAGTTTTAGTTTCAGTTCATCCTAGAATTCAGCTGTACTCTTGCTGGAACAAATAAATATGTTGTTTTTTTTAAAAAAATCTTTTTATTCGCAATGGTGGATGTTACCAAGCAGTGTGTGTTTATTTTCTCTCATTTTTCTCATATTCATTCATCTTATTAAAAGGACTATTGCAAGGTTTGAATAGATGTCACTGATTTTCCGTGAACAACTGGTTCATTAATTTTAAAGCAAACAACTTAAACTATTTCTACACATAGTTCCAGTAATAAAACTTTACAATAGCATTTATTTTAGCTCTTTATATTTTATAAACAAAAGTTGAATAGAAACTTTAAAGTGTATAATCTGAGCTCTGGTAAGGAATTGTAAATCCATGTTGTTATAATACTATTGTATATCCTTGTTTCACATGGGGTGATATTTTCAAAAGCCCATTGACTGTGTCAGTTAGGCACTTAATTTTTTTTACCCATAATGCAATAGGGTGTGCTGGCCATCTTCTTGGTTTCAGCACCGGGGATCACTGCCTTTTGTGGGAGAACGTGTGAAAAGGAAACTCTCTCTAATCAGCTCCTTGGGACATATCACTACCTTAATTAGAAAGGGGACAGCAATGTTATGAGAGGGAAAGAGCCACTTAGGCTGGGGATGTGGGGCATCTAACTTTCCCTCCCACCTCAGCCCATCTCTGCAAGACCACAAGCATGAACAAATAACCTGCACCCCATCCTCTCTGTAAGGATGGGAGCACCGGGCGAACAGAAAATATGAGCAAAATTATTTGTAAAGACAATGTTTAAAAAGATATTTACATAAGGTATTGGCAGGTCTATAGACACAGGGTCTGATCCTGCATTGCCTTGCACCAATTTTATATTAACATGTAAAACTGGTGTAACTGAAGAATCAGGCTCAGTATGTGCAAATCCGATCACATGGATTCCGGAATAGAAATTCACACCGGAATTAGGCCAAATGATGCCTTTGTTAACATATCAGGAAACCCCACGGAAATGAAAAAGGAAGTCAAGATGGAGTGTGCCCGCATGTGAATTAGAAGGAAGTCAATTGTCAATGACTGTCGAAAAATAACCTGGTTATGGGCTGTTGAACTGACTCTAATTAATTTAGGAGAGTGACATATTCTGTCCAAAACAACTGCCTCACTCTGCTGAGCAGCACAAATGGTACAATTCTAATCTATAGTTGTTGATTCAGGGTTGACAGAGCAGCTTTAGACACTTTGAAGAAGCACCTATTGTCATTGCTGTTTAATCAACTTTGCTGTCTCAGTTCTAGGCTATTTTCCAACCGTTTCCCAGTATCCATTAATGGTTGTGGCTTTGCAGTTATAGCCCAGAGGGAGTAAGGCGGGTTATGCTGCACTTAACTAAGTACCAGGCAGGAAGTTCAGTAAGGAAATCCATTCAGAGGCAACTGAAAATGCACTTTTCAGTTGTAAATTGGGTTTTGTGCACAAATTAACTGTGCAGGTGAGCAACCTGGGGATTTGCTGTGCGCAGTGGGAATCTGTGCCTATACTGTGAGCAAAAGTGCACACCCCCAATAAGGTGCACACCCATTTGGGCTTCATTTTATTGATCTGTCAGCAAGGAGAACTAGTGCTATTGGAGTCCTTTTGAAAGACTATGTGGCTAATAGAAAAGGAGTACTTGTGGCACCTTAGAGACTAACCAATTTATTTGAGCATGAGCTTTCGTGAGCTACAGCTCACTTCATCGGATGCATACCGTGGCTAATGTTGAGGTTATAGCCGTGGAACTTTTAACCCACTCAGAAGACTGTAAAGTGCCTGTGGAGTTGCTGATGGTGTTTGGCTTAAAGAACTATCTGGCTGTATAGAAAGGGTATGTAAGAAGGAAGACTATAAAAGCACTTTGGAGTGCCTTTGGAATAATGTTGTCCTCAGGAAATGGGAGACCAAGATACAGTCTATTAATTAGGGGCCTTACTCTTGGAAGATGACCAGCAACACTCCTATTGATTTGAATGTGAGCAGGAAAAGACCCTAACATTGGTTTAATCTAGGATTTCAACTAATTTTGCATAGTGGTAGTGTTATTTTGGTAATGTTAGACGGTAGCTGGCCCGCTGAAGCAGCCAGGGGCCCAGCCTACAGGCTGACTGGCTCCACAAGGGGGAATGAGGCAACTTGGGTTCACCTGGGAGTATTACCGCACTGAGTAACTGGGAGGGAGGTAGTTAGGCAGGGAAGAAATTGGACATGCTGAAAGGCTCAGAACCTCCGTTAGTACGGACTCCTGTGGAGAAAGGAAGCTCTGCAGAAGGGGAGCTCATGTGCAGCCTGAACTAGGCAAAAGCTCTGCAGGCTGGGAGGCCTAGGAGAGACCCTGAAGAAGCAGGGGGGAGACGGCAGAGTTCTCCAGGCAGTGCAGAGTCCAGAGGCCTTACAGCAGAAGGGCAGCTTCTGCTAGAATGTAGACACACACACTCTTGTTTTGGGACTTTTATGTGGGGACTGAGGTAAGAACCTTGACACCACTGTACAAGTGCCCCTTTCAGAAGGCTTTTATTGGAGGGAGATCTACTTCTGTAAAGTAGATTGTTTGGCTTCTCCTGGTTCTGGCTGTTTAAGTGACTTCATTGAGGGGGGGGGTGGGAAACTGAGGCAGGCCACAGCAATGCTGCATGCCACCAGAAGGGGGTGCTTAAGTGGTGATGGTGCCCCTTCTTTACGCACATTTACATTTGTCAGGAGTGTCAGTGTTGGTTTTTTTCCCCCTCTCAGGAGGTCAGCTCTCGTGAGATCTCTAGCAACTTGGTCTGAAATACGGAGGATTTTGGCTGTCTGAGAACTGGAAGTAGAAATTCAGTTCCTTCCTGTTTTAGAACCAAAACCATAGGTATGGCTCTGTATCCAGGGCTTTGAATCTAAACTCCTTCCCCTCTATAGAAATACTCATAATTTAATACCTTTATGAGCCAAAAATTTGCATTTTTTTTTAAAAAAAGGGAAGTCTAGACATTGTCATGATTGTTATTTAAAGCAAACAGCCAAATCTTTAGTGTGTCCAAAGATGGCAGCAGTAACAAAAAAATGTGAGAAGTGGGAACCTTACAGAAGTATTAAACATCTTAAATGACAAACCTATAATTTATGAAAGAAAAAGGATTCTCTGAATGCATGTTATATCTTCAAGTTCCAAACTGCAGAATTCTTGCAGAAATTGGTTTCTGCCTAGAAAGAGATAATGTCAGTCAAGATGCTTGCTCCTCTGATCAGCTCTCTGCTCCTACTGAAGGGGAGAAAGCTTTCCCATTCACATAACAGCATTCGCTGCATAGCTGAAAGTTAAAATACAATTCCATGTTCTTTCTTGGGGTTCCATCAGCACTTCAAAGGGGGCAACCCCCCCACTGTGAAATATATATTTTTTTAAAGTGCTTTTCTAATTTTCATGAGATCAAGACAACATAAATATGTTCAAAAATTTTAATTGAAAAATGCAGTTTCATTGAAACATTTTCTCAGGTCCAGGATGTTGGGGGGTAGAGAGAACCAGACACCTTCACCCTACCCTCAGAAGAGTCAATAGCTTATTGGCTAGTGGTGCTCAGATGGGTAATGGGAGGCAGAGGGCTTGTTCACATTGCCCTGCAGTTAGGACTATGGAGGTGTAAATAGCAGTGTACCCTGAAGAGCTGCTTTTGAACTACCCCATGTGGACGTTGCAGACATGAGCTAAAAGATTCCTGGTTCCCATTAATGTCGTCCTGTTTGAAGAGGACTTTTACATTAATGCCAACTGGGAACCTTTGAACCCCTGCCTGCAATGTCCACATGGGGGAATTACAGCTCAGCACTTCAATGCACCCTGGTATTCACACTCCAAACTGCAAGTGCATGTAAATATAGCCTCAAGTCCCTGCTCTGCCTGATTTGGGTCTGTTTTTCAGTCTCATTTGTTGGAGCTGTTCCACTTTGTAATACTAATTAAATATTCTTTGGGCCAGAGGGAGATACTAATGATATTCTGGCAGTGTCCGTTTGTGTAAAAAAATTTGAAAGGTTTTGCTTTTGTTTTGCATTGGAATGAATGCAAATTTTGACAGGTTTCAGAGTAACAGCCGTGTTAGTCTGTATTCGCAAAAAGAAAAGGAGTACTTGTGGCACCTTAGAGACTAACTAATTTATTTGAGCATAAGCTTTCGTGAGCTACAGCTGATGAAGTGAGCCGATGAAGTGAGCTGAAGCTCACAAAAGCTTATGCTCAAATAAATTGGTTAGTCTCTAAGGTAACACAAGTACTCCTTTTCTTAATGCAAATTTTGCAACTTTAAATTTTTTCATGAAACAGAATTGTTTTCTGGCCAGCCTTATTCATAGACACTTGGTGCCAAAATGATTATTTGTTTGGGGGCCTTTTTCTTGCCAAGGAGTTCAAAGGCTTAATTTGACTTGAACAAGTAGTTAACTAAAAAGGAGAGAGTCCACTGCAACTGAAGTAAGCATGGTTTTTACTCTATAGCCTGTCTTGGAGTTTTATACTGTTGTTCATTACTTTAGTATCTGAGTGCCTACCACATAAAATTAGTTTCAGTAGTGAAATCTGTTGTGGACTTCATGGAGTCTCTGGCACTTTCTCTTTGGAGAAAAAACTCTGGGGTAGGGTTTTTTGTTTAGATTTTATTTGTGTTCTCTTTATTTTGTAAGGTTTAAGGATTGAAGCGTTTTCATGTTTTGAGTGTTAGTCTTATGATGGAAAGACCTTTTAAGTACGGAGAATTAATGTCAGACAATTCTGACAAGTATTGTATATTATTCCTCATGGAAATTATATCAGGTGGCTTCTGATTTCGCTTTGCTTAGTAACAATTTTTTTCTAATAGCTGTATCTATTTGAAGTCCAGTTTAGTGAAACCGTGAATGTTCTAAATAAGTTTCCCAACAGATTCTTTCTGTAATGCTACCGAATTAGGTCTGAATTTCCCCCCATCACTCACCCACATAACTCCCATTTGTATGTGAGAGGAAGTCAAATCTAAGACTTACTTACAGACAGGAAAACTTGGAAAGCTCATTTGATGAGAACTTCATTCAAATTTTTTTCTCTAAAAAGCAAGTTTGCTAACAGACTTGTATTCCAAAGATAAGCTGCACTGAAGTTCTCTGGAGGTAACAAAAAGTACTTCCAGGATCACCGACAAACCTACACACATGCCTCCTCTTCTTTTCTTAAATGCATATTCAGTTAAAAATCATGTGAGACTCTGCATTGACCAGTAGCTAAGGCACAAGTCTGGGGCAGGAGAACTGGGTTTTGCTCCTGACTCTTACTAGCTGTGATCTTGGCCAAGTCTCTTAACCAATCTATGCCTCCATTTTCTCACTGTGGCACCTGTCCACTTTTTGTAAAGCATTGTCACACCGATGGATGAAACATGCTGCATAAGTATGAAGCAGTCTTTCTTTTTCTTTTTGTTGTTTGGAGCAACGTCTGTGACCCTTTGTCTTATGGTGCTGCACATACGTGTACATAAGAGATGGAATGTAACAGAAAAAGAAACGCTCCTCAGAGAGGCAGGATGCTTTCCTTCCACCCCCACTTGCTTCAGGATGGTGGTAAATTACTGTTGCCTCTGTATGGTCACAGATTACATCCCACACCCTGTGACAACTAGGCTCAAGGCTCTACACACTCCCCAGCCCACTCCATCCACTGGCTGGTGAGGGAGATGCTCCGTCTTATGCGCCTACAAGGCATCATAGGCCAGGCCATAATCTGGCTCTCTTGTGTCTCTAAAAAAAATAAAATAAAATTTTGAAACTATATTGTGTAGTCCAGTGTTAATCTCAGTAAAGTTGGTGACCTCAATGAGAGTAAATATACCAAAAATGTGCAAAAGCAATATATACCAAGACAAATATACAAAAATATTCAAAAATGTTAACAGCATAATCTGCTGTTTTGTACTGCAAAAGAGGCATGTCTAGGATCTTCAAAAACATAAGTAAATAGATTGCAATATATTTGATATACATACCAATATATTTTAGATGGTAATAGCCTTATTGGAGTTTTAATCTTACTAAGGAAAGCAGGGAGTGTGCTCCAGTGATTAGTGGGCATCTGAAAAACTGCCTTCTATTCCTGTCTGTGCCCCCAACTTGCTACATGAACTTGAGCAATCACTTAAGGTAACTGGGGGTGAGGGGTTAGACAGCTTATCTGTAAATTGTTGATGATGATGATTGTTTGATAAAAGTGTAGTTCTACAGCAGATATCAGATTTAAACTCTAATTCTGATTCTGTGACTACAGAGCTCTAAGAATTCAGGAGCACTCCGAGATGCATCCCCGGCCTAATGCATGCTGTCTCTGACACGCGCCCAAGATAAATCACATGTTCTGAAGTTTCAGAAGTAATCACTTTGATTTGGATTGCATCCTACAGTAGCTGTGGTGCATCAATCCCAGAAGGAATGATTGCATTTCATCAGCTGATATCTGAATGTGTCAATCCTGAAAAGTAATTTGACCTTTTCCTAGGAGCCATATGCAGAAGATGGCACCAAACTGTCTCAGATCAATCCAAATGTAGCATCACTGTCATCGTATGAAATCTTGAGACACTATCTTTATTGAAAAGTGATGAAATGCTTATGAAAAGAGACACTGCACATTTCTTATTGCATTTTGATGCTGAAACCCTGTAACAACTGAAACAGTTGTGGAAATGGATATTAAAATATCATACACTGTTAACACATATAGCTAATTTTTAAATGTTAACTAGTAAAAGAAAGGATAGTTATACTTTAAAATATTAATAGTGGAAACTATAATGAAGGTAGCAGAAAAAATCTTAGCAGATCATATTCTGGTGAGAAATAAATATTTTTAGATGTACTATTCTACAGGAGGCAAAGCTTTCTTTTAATTCATTTAATTAAAAAAATGAATGTGTCAGAATATAGTAACTTTAATGTTCTTTATTTGTTTCAATGTTTTCCCTTGAGAGTACTGAAAATAACTGCAAGCTATGATCACATTCTTTTAACTTTCCCCAAAGCAGAGGATTTTAAAATTCTATAAAGCATTCACAGCGGCACTAGATAGACAGTCCACGAGTTCATTTTTTATCAAGGAAAAAAAGAAAATAGCCAGACAAATGGTGGAAAATGTGCTTAATCCCTGTTTCATTATATTTGATTGTTGTCGTTGCCTCAGCACAAATACCAGCACTAAATTAAACACATGCGGGAATACCACACTATTCAGCAGACTTGTGCAGTGTAGTAATGGAGCTATATGTTTGGTAAATGTGAATTAGTGATGGTCTTATGCTTCATTTTATATTCGTAAGCAAACAACTTATTTTTTGTTTATAATTGGTGCTTGCTGCCCTTGAACATTTCTGAGCCTTGAGGACTGAAAGCTGAAAGCAACAAAAGGGATGAGTACCCGGGGAACTAAGGGTAACACAACCATCTGATATAAGAATTTAATGAGCTCTCTTTCGACACTGTAATGTGTCTTAGCAAGTTTGTCTAGTGAGCAAGGCCAGAAGCCATATGTAGATGAGTTTTTCTTGTGACTTGTGCTTGCCAGACTGCTGCAGCTGCAGGGAATATTTGGGTGATGAAATGATATTGCACATAATGGGGTTGAAGACAACTACAAGTCATCTCCTTCAGGGAAGTGTACTGTGTTCAATTTTTAAGTGAGCTAACACTGAAAGTCAGAAGTTTAAGCTTGTTTTAAAATACCGCAAAATCTGTGTAAGTGACTTTGAGGAAACACGTAATAAATACTAAGTGCCAATTGCTAATTAGCTGTCATGCTTTCTGGTGATTGCTTGATTGGTGCTCCTTGGAGCTTGTGTTTATCACCTTTAGAAACCCCTGTATTTATAACACCTTTTTGTGAGCTGAGCTGCAATTTCCCTTTTTATGTGATTCTTGTAACTCACAACTAATCAAAAGGCTCTGAGCAGAAACTGTAGAACAGTAATCCCATGCATATGGGTACAGTCTAATATTTAGAAAGAATACTACAGAGGCAATCTGTGAGATAGCTCTGAAAACACAAAGATGCCATTCTCTTGGTTAATGAATAATGTCCTCACAGAAACCCGTGATCAGTGTGTGTGTGCTTATTTATTCAGGTTTATTTCAAAGTGTACATCCCAAGTCCTAGACGTTTGTAGAAAACTTTAAAACCTATCCCACTAAGTATCAGTATAACAGACAATGAGGAAGGATGGTCTTGCAGTTAATGCAGTAGACAGGGACTCTGGGTCTGGGTTCAGTTCCCGGCTCCACTACAGACTGACTTAATTTATATGCAAAGTGGGAATGATGATACTTTCTCTCACCCATCTCTTTAGATTGGAAGCGGAGCTGGTTTAAATTATTTCAATGAAGAAATGCTTTTCCTTCAAAAATGGAAAATGTTTTGCTTTTGATGGGAAAGAATCTAGTCACTGAAATAACTTCAACCAGCTCTGCCTACAATGAAAAACCAAAACATTTTCAGTAAAAATTTGGGTAATCAGTAAAAGCTTTTGGTTTTCAACAGACAAAATATTTTACCAAAAATGTGTGTTGTTGAGAACGAACACCTTTCCCTTACACATGCTTTCTTTGAAATTTCCCATGAGAAATAATTGGCATTTTCCAATCGGCTTTAATTATCAGCTCTTCAAAGTATGGACTGCTCCTTACTATGTGTATTTACAGTTCCTAGCAAAATGGGGCGATTCTGGATGGAGACTTCTAGCTGCTCCTGTAACACAAATAAATTTACCCGCCTTCCCCCAAGCCACTCCACTTGTTACAGTAAACCATCTATGACCTTTTTTTAATCATACTACACTCGTAGTTTCTATTACCATCTCTCTCTAATCTCATGCTCCAGGGAAAATTGACAGATATTCACAAGTGCAGGAAAATCCCATGAGGAGAGGGGCAATCTGTTAAGTAACTGGATTCCAAGCCTTTTAGAATTTTATAGGTTACAACTAACACCTTAACCTCTAGCCAAAAAATAATCCGAGACCAGTGCAGATTATTGGAACAGTGATTTTAAGAGCTCTGTATGCAACGCCCCAACCGACGGAGTGGACAGATGCATGCTGTACCAGAGGGGTCAGCTATGAGAAAAGGGGAGGAAACCAGCACAGGAAATTCAGAATAGCTGCAGTGTCATTAAGAAGGCTATCAACAGAATAGTGAAGAGTTGGGGGTAAGGACAGAGTGGTTGCATCTATGTTTTGGCCTCTAATAGTGCTAATATTAGAAATGGTCTCAAAGCAAAACCCCATAAAGAGAATATTCCAATAGCCTAACCTTGAGGTGGCAAAGGCATAGATAACTGTAGTGAGGTCTGAAGCTGAAGGAAAATTAATAGTGTTTACCTTAAAGGAAAATAACTCCATGTCTCCACTGTGGTTATAACTCACCTGTAATTGCCACCATAAGCAAGTGATTTGGGCCACATACTATAAGACAATTAAATTTTACCTGTTATAATTCATCAAAACTTTATGGATTTGGGAAGTCAGTAGGCTTCCCTAGTTACAATATTTTAATGTCAAGTGCCTCATGTATGGGGACTTGCATGCACTGGTCAGGTTGATAAGGTTGGATGAATAATTTATTGAGAATAATATTAATTTCTTATGTTTGTGAAATGTTAGAAACTAGATCCTGATTTCTGCCAATGTGTTGGCTTGTAACTATTTCCTTGGTGGTTTAAATTAATTGTGCACAAATCGCAGACAGAAATTAATCTATTTTGACTATTTGCTGTTCATTATTGGTGTCTGGTCAACTAAGTCGCATGGCATTGTTTTTGCTTTCTGACTTGGATGACTGCAACTTCTAAAAACAATTAGCGAGTAACAAACTTTTCTGGCAAAAATGCCCTTGTTTGCATGAGACTATGAATACAAGCCATTCCTCATATACTCTTGTAAACAAAAACACCATTTGTGTAAATGTTCTTGAAGAGCACACAGCAAGGGCTCAAGATTAGAGTCTAATTGGACAGTGATTTAGAATTTGAATGCATGTTCATGCACAGTTTGACCAGCTTTTTCCTGTTGATATTTACAAGACTAATGCATGTAGCTCCTGGTTGGACCATAATAAAATTAATTCCTGGACCTGATTCTTACTTTCCAATCTCAAGATGACCTGTTTAAAGGAAGTATAAAACTTCATAAAATGTCAGTCAATGAAGTAAAATCCTGATTTCTATAGCTCCACAGGATTTCAGGAACATTCTGTTTACAGCTTTATTTAAGCTCCACCAATGGCATGTCTTTTTCTAATCCAAGAGCCTGGAGGCGGAAAACAAAGCTCCAGTAGAAAACCATTCTAGCCAGAACAGCAGGTGTAATTGAAAATGAAATATTTATAATGATAGTTTTAATGAAAGCAAAATATTTTCATTATGCAGTGCTGCAGGAGCTGCTATTCCAATATTTTGAAGAAAACTCCTAACACGGTTACTAGGTTAGCTGCATCTTTGTCTCCTTTCTAGTTTCTCTGAGAGCAGCCACCTGAGGTCTTGAGCCTCTTGCCCTTATCTGTCTCAGGGAGGAATCTCACCAGTCTACTACTCTAAGACCAAGACTTGCGTACACTGTCCCATGTTGTCACCCAACGCACAGTCAAACTGTGGAACTTTTTGCCTTGGGGAATGCATTGCCAAAGGGAATGCTTTGAAGGCCAAAAGTATAACTGGATTAAAAAAAGAATTTGATGAATTCATCAATGATTATTAGCCAACATAGTCAAGGACATAACCCCCCATGCTCTGGGTGTCCCTAAACCTGACTGCCAGAAGCTGGGAGTGGATGACAGGGCATGACTCACTAGATAAATTGCCCTGTTCTGTTCATTCCTTCTGAAGCATCTGGCACCAGCCATGATTGGAAACCAGGATGCTGGGCTAGATGGACCATTACTCTAAGTATGGCTGTTGTTATACCAATTGCTTACCAGCCCACAGGTCCAACTGGGTTTGCCAGCTTAGAAGATACTGGAACCACAGAGTTTATTAGCATAACTCTATTCTACTCCCTGACTTAGATAACCGCTTGTTTTCATTGTCTAAATTATAAGTTTTCAAAAGGTATTACAGCCTGACTACTTCTCATCAGGGATTGTTTAAAAATGAAGAAGTTGCTACTCATATGGACCAGCTATTTCAGATACTTCTCCAACATGCATTGAAGTCAGATTTTGAGAAAATCAAAGGCAGAAATGTTAAATACTGTCTAATAGAACTTTTAAAGGAAAAAATAGGGCACAGTAACTTTTTTTTTAAAATCATCCTGTGAGACTGATGTTTCACATTGTCAGTTACCCAAGTGCTTGAATCCAGGTTTATTTAATATGAATGTGTGGATGGGAGTGGGGAGTGTTCGGTTTTTTACAGGAAAGATTTTTTTTTTCACAGTCCATCATGATTGTGCCACACTTCACTGACTTCTGAAATGTCCTATGGTGGTGTTCAGTTTTTCTTTTTTCTTACACTGTATCATTTTGGTTTTAAACTATCCCTAACCACCTCTCTTTCTCTCACATTTATACACGCACTCTTTGGTTTTTCAGGTATGGGTAAGGTTTTGTCTATGTATTTTTTTATTGATGGATTATGTTCATTTCTTTTCTTAGGAGAGTTCTTAGAAGGAAATTTGATGTATTTGTTTATCAGCCTTTTTGATTTTTTTTTGCATAGCACATTTGAATCAAATTGTATAAATAAATCTTGCTTGATTGGATTCCTATATGCTATAACAATTGTTAGGTGTAGATTGTCATTTAAGTGAGGTATTCTATTTTAAAAATCAGTGAACATCTTTTGTATTCATTCATATTTGGAATGCTTCTTCTGTATTACAAGTGGAGTTTGAGCAGTTAAAGCCAATGGTTTGCACCTTTTGCTGCTGTTTTTAAACCCATTTTTAAGAGCCATTGCTGGCAGTAGATTAAAGCCACTTCTGAACAAGATGGTGACATACTGCAATTTAAGAAATGTGAATGTGGCCCATATACACAATAAGTATTTTAGAGTTCACTCTATACTCTGATAATTCATGACACTCGTCAGAAAGAAGTTACAGGAATAGAATATATGCATCCAAGCAATTTAATGAGGGCCTCCCTCTCAGTGCCATCAGCCTTCTAGTCTATAGCTCAGCAAGATTTAATGGCAGGTATTTAATGCAACAGCTTACCATTTCATAGAAATCTTGCTGTTTCTGATCATTTCTTCAACCTGATAATTTCCAGGTTTTCTCAAGAGTCATGTCCGCAAGGAAGGGTGGCTTTCATGGTAAGGTTGGGGGAGAGCAGGTGGTGGAATCGAGGAGATTCCTGTAAGTGGGACTTCTTTTATGGGGCCTGGAAGACGGGCAAAACCAGAATTTTCTTAAGGTGGCATGGGGAGAGAGCCTCTCTCCAGTAGTGCACCTATCCAGGGGCAGAAAAGATGGTGGGGCATAAGCTGCTCAGCTTGGCACACAGCTCTTAGAGGACAGAGCCAGCTGCAGGCAGTTTTGTGGGACTGCAGCCAGGAAAGGAAGTGTTGGGACGTGCTGAGCCTGGGCCCCTAGTGCCAGGGCAGGATGCAGCCTGGGGAGAGTGCAAGGAGAGATACTGTGCAACCCTGTGGATCCCCAGTGCCTCTGCTTCCTGCGGAAAGCTCAGCATCTGGGCTGCATTGTCATCCCACTACTGCCCCACCTGGAGCACGGGGCTCAGGGAAGCATCAGGCTTTCCCCTCCCAGCCTGCAGCACCAGACTCCAGCAGGGGCTCCCCTATAGGGAAGGGATGTAGGTGCCATAGCCCATTACCTCCTGTGTGGGTGACTGATCCCTGGCTGCAGGGAAGGCCCATGCTGCTGTCTCAGGTATGGCCAGGAGGGGAGGTGGAACCTGCTGCTGGGTCTTTGCTCAGGGCTGGCCAAAGGGGCAGGGGGGAGGGAGGGCTGTGCTGGGCACCTGTCTTTCCCCCTCCTCTTGTGCTCCTGCTGGAAGATAAGGAATGGGGTCAGAATGTATCTCGTTGATACAGGGTAGGCAGAAAGCTTAGAGAGAAAAGCTTACTCTGGTCCTCTTACAAAATTACTAGAAAAAGAAGATTGCCATCTTTTCATTTGCTTCTATATTCAAGCACCAGGTACTGTAATTCAGTGGTTAATCCCAAGGATCCTAAAATTACTGTGGTATCCAAGTAATCTCCCCTCCCTTTTTGTTGTTGAGTCATTATATAATGGATGGGACTTTTAAGGGGAAGAGAATTCAAAACAGAACTTGTGAGGGGAAGAAAAAGCCGCTCTGTATATTTAAAAATGATTCCAGGAGTGTCCTTATGTTTTCAGTTGTTGCTGAATTTTTAGTACAATAAGATTGTTTTGTGTACTGTGTGCTGGGTAATAATGTGAGAGGACTCCCTGTTTCTAAAAATAACTGGCTCTCTATGAAGAGAACTATTTACAGAGATGCTGCAACAGTAGCTAGTGTTCATGCCCCATGCACGCATGCCCTCCGCCCAGCTCTTTCTTCCTGAAAGCTGCACTCCCCCCTCCAAGTTCTATGCAGGTTGCTGCACATTTCTCTCTCTTTTCAGCGATTTCTTCTGGCTAAGATTTCTCATACCATCAATCTATTCTGGACTCTTTTCCATACCTACTGTAGGATTTGTATATGCGTTATTTCTTCAAGAATGGAGAAAGACATGAAGAAATTTCTCTTCCTCTTTTGTGGGTAGGAATCTGCTGCTAGTACTCAGCACAGCGTAGTTAATGGAGTCAGTGCTAGATAGAGCCGAGCTGGAATTCTTCAGCTAATTTTTTGTTACATTTCCAATGGCCATTTTAAACTGTGGAACAGGGTCAGGTTTGGTGAATTTTCCAAGTCAAAATTGATGGGAAAAGTTTCAGAATTAACAAAATGCTTTGTTTCAAAGCCAAAATAGTGACTTTATTTCAAAATGAAAGCTAATTAGACTGAAAAGGTTTAAAAGAAAAAGATAAAAATCTAAACAAACACTTGAAATCATCAAAACAAAAATCTTTTGACCCAAGACAAATGTGTGGGGGTTGGTTTTTTTCGGTTTGCAAATATTTTCAAGATTTAGAGTGGATTTTTCAATGGGATTTGAACATCTAGCAGCCCTTTGTGTCTTTGAAAATCTCTGCTGAAATGTGTAGAGTTCAGACTGCTGTGCCATATTCACTGGGCTTTCTGCATTTGGTCCACTGGTCAAGCCCACTATGTGCCCAAGGCTATTCTCTTCCACGGTATTGACAAAAAACCTCTGTTGCCCATTCAAAGACATTAATTCTAGGCTAAATTCTAGAAAATACTTGTACATCATAGGGAAATTGCTGAGACTGAGGGACGTGCCATTGTAGATGACCTATCCTTCATTTCTACACACATTTCTGTGATTTAATGTCTGTTACTCACAGTCCTCAACCTATAAGACTAATATGGTTTCTTGAGAGAATTAGATTTTTGTTTAATGTCGTCACTGAAGAAAACCAAAATCTAAAACCTTTAATTTGTTTAAATTTAATGTTTATTTGTTGAATGAATTACAGAAAATGACTTGCTTAGTACACAAAGCCCTTTAAAATTAATGGGAGTCTTTCCTTAGACTTCACAGCAATGATCTTTTTTTAAAGATTTTTCCACCATTCTTTTTGTATCTCCATCAGTTTTTTTCTGATTGGATATTTGGTGCTTTCTTTTACTTATATTTTTAAAAAGTTCTCCCCAACTCCTCTACTTTATTTAGAGATTTTGCAGTTATGTTCCCATGGAAACTACCTCATTGTTATCCACAACTATATTACATGTCTGAATTTTAAGTTTTACCCATGGAAAGGGAAGAATGGGCCAGAGCATTAGTTATTGGGGCTGGATTCTGAAAAGAAGGGCTAAAGAATGATTTTTGTGCAAAGTAATGCACATTGGAAAATATAATCCCAAATATACATAAAAAGATGGGGTCTAAATTAGCTGTTACCACTCAAGAAAGATCTTAGTGTCATTGTGGATAGTTCTCTGAAAACATCCCCTCAATGTGCAGCGGCAATCAAAAAAGTGAACAGAATATTGGGAATCATTAAGAAAGGGATAGCTAATAAGAGAGAAAATATCATATTGCCTCTTATTATATAAATCCATGGTACACTCACATCTTGAATACTGCGTGCAGATGTGGTCGCCCCCTCTGAGAAAAGATGTATTGGAATTGAAAAGGTTCAGAGAAGGGCAACAAAAATGATTAGGGGTATGGAACGGCTTCTGTATGAGAAGAGATTAATAAGACTGGGACTTTTCAACTTGGAAAAGAGACGTCTAAGGGGGGATATGATAGATGTCTATAAAATCATGACTCGTGTGGAGAACGTAAATAAGGAGTGTTATTTACTCCTTCTCAAAGCACAAGAACTAGGGGTCACCAAATGAAATTAATAGCCAGCACTTTTAAAACAAACAAAAGGAAGTATTTCTTCACACAATGCACAGTCAGTCTGTGGAACTCTTTGACAGAGGATGTTGTGAAGGCCAGGGCTATAACAGGATTCAAAAAAAGAACTAGGTAAATTCATGGAGGATAGGTCCATCAATGGCTGTTAGCCAGGATGGGCAGGGAGGGTATCCCTACCCTCTGTTTGCCAGAAGCTGGGATGGATGATGGAATGGATCACTTGATGATTACCTGTTCTGTTCATTCCTTCTGGGGCACCTGGCATTGGCTACTGTTGGAAGACAGGATATTGGGCTAGATGGACCTTTGGTCTGACCCAATATGGCTGTTCTTACGTTCTTATGCTGTTCTTAGAATTTTTGCAAGTGAATGGCATTTCTATTCATTTTTTATATAGCTTCAAATTTTAACTAGTTTTCGGTTATTATTTCTGACCACCTACAGAAAATGAATACATAATTAAAATGACAAATCAATATTGATATGGTGCTAGTTTCTAGAAACTCCAAAATGGAAAAAGTACCACTATCAACTTTTTTATTTTAATATCTACTTTAGATCTAATGTTGTTTTTCATTTATTCCAAAAGAAAACTCAGAAAAGGAACATACCAGAACAGGAATAAAAGTCCGTGATCTCATGTGCCGTGGATCTTTGCTCAATAGACAGCATTAGCAATGATGTATGTTTACCAGAACTTGTAGGCAAACACAATACAGCAAAGCTCCACCATATCTGCATATGAAATGTAAGATTTGTGAACACACTGTAAATATGCATAAATATTCCAAGTGGAAGTGCTTGCTCGCTCAGGTAGAAGAAGAAACCACTGTAATGTGACTTATTTGACCAATTGCTACTAACACACACACTAGCAAGTAGGGAGTATCTTCAGAGAACTGTTTGCAATCAGCCCATAGAGTTTTAAAAAAACCCCACAGAGAATCCTATAGGCAATTAAATTAAAACTAATAATAATACAACAGAAACAAATGAACCCAAGTAAGTAGTAATATGCTTGTGAATATTCACAAGCAGAGGAAGAGGATGAGCTTTCCATAGTAAAATCTTTACTTAGCTCTAACGTGTGATTACATACAGAATAAAATGCTGTGTGCCCAGGACCTTAGAAAACACTTTTCCCACTCTTCCTTTCGCTCTCCCAGCCTCATAAATCCTGGACTCATGACCTAAGAGGTGTGATCACTTTGACAATATATCGTTTCTGGAAATGTGTCGTGTTTCTTTAAGTCTGTAGCAGGAAGGCTGGCCAGACAGAGCTGGGGAAATTTTCAAGAAGAAGCTTTACGGTGAAGTAGAAGGAAGCACAAAGTAGCTTTAGGTATATATCTGCTTTCTTATCCCAATAAATGTCCTTGTTCAGTGTGAGAAGAAAGCGACATTTACTCTCATTCTTTGCCACTGGCCTGTAATGATGTGCAGGCTCAATCTCTGTGTCCAAGCTGAGTTAATGAGAATTGAGTAAACTAATAGTAATTGTACAAGGTTCTCTGTGATAAACTATTCGGATACCTATGGGAAATACAAAAGTAAAAACTTATTTCTTAGCTCTACTAGGTTTTAATGGGAGTTTGGGGAGAGGGCACTGAATTCAGTCCTTAAATCAAACCTCGCTGGCTGCCTTCAGGTCATCTCTGTATACTTTATTTTCTCTTCCTTTGTATCACTTGTATGGAGAAGAATATATGATAGGCAATGTTACCAGTGAAAGAGTAAGCCCTAAATGACTGCTGCCTTCAGCAACAGCACACCTTTGATTGTTTGTGATGCTGGTACAATTTCACCTTTTAAAACTGAACTAGAATTCTGGTGGCTTATTGAATTACAGCAGCACTAACTCCCAAAAGAGCACTAGTCACTAAAGGTGGGTGAAATTTTTTGGACAGTTTATATGCCGAAAAATACAGATTTGGTCAGCCTGATACTATTAGCCAATTTGACTGAACTCTCTGAATAGTTTTCCCCCCAAAATGTTTGAGGGACTTCAGTGCAATTCACAAAATGGCTGAAATAGGAGGGCCCCCTCAGAACCTTTAGCTGGCTAGAGCACTCACCTGGGACGTGGGAGACCTGAGTTCAACTCCCCTTTTTGCTTGATGTGGAACAGGGATTTTTACTTCCCACCTCTCAGGTGCGTGCCCTAACTACTGGACTATGGGTTATTCTGAAGCAGGTCTTTCTCAACACCCCCTGTCAAAGCTGTTCCACTTTGCATGAAATACTTGAATAGTCATTGAGATAAAGACAGAGTGCAAATGATTCTCTAGCTTGGTGGTCAGGACCCACCTGGGAGGCAAAGACCCACATTTAAGTCCTTGCTCCACATGAGGGGGAATTGGATCCTTGTCTCCCATATTCCAAGAGAGTGCCCTAACACCCCCACCTCCTCTTCAGCTTTCAAAACAAGATGTTTGGGGTCAAATGGTGTATTTTGTTCGATTCCAACAAGAATGTCAATTTTCCAAAACATTTTGAATTTTTCAGCTTTGACTGTGAACAGTTTTTTTATAGCTTTTTGAAGCTGCCAGCTAATTGAGAAATCAGTTATTCACCTAGCTCTAGTAACCACATTACAGTATACATGCAGGATTGGGAAATACAAGCCATTGCTATGTAGTGAAGTTATTTTACTTTAACAATTTCACATTCCTTCTCAAATCATAGAGACTAAAATGTCAACGAAAATAGAGAACAATTTAAAAATCTTTCCTCTGACAAAGAATCTGTATTTGTCTAGAAAACATGTATACCATGATTAATTACTGAATATGTAGACCCCAACCCTGCTCTAAAAACGTGAGTACTTCCACTGAAGTCAAACATATGTGCAAAATTTTCAGGCTTAGCATCCTATATATCATAACAGCAATGCATAGTGATTTATGGATGTTAAGAATTTATAAGACACCTAATTTATTGACATAGTTATAGAATAACTGTAAACATAAGTCTTTTCTATTTTATCCAATTGTTTTCTAATGTATAGAGCACAGGAATGTGTGTTAAAAGGCTTCAGTTCCAATCTTGACTCTCTCTGAGTTAGTTGTTTTGGTATGGGTAAAGTATAGCCTAGTTAGAGGTCAGCATGGTAATCGAATCACCAATTTTTTAAAAACCTAAAGAATAATTTAAAAACAAAATTAAATGAAAATTAGTGATGACAGCATACACAAATACAAAGGGCCAGATTCTCCACTGGTGTAAATCAGCCCCATTGAAGTCAATAGAACAAACCAGCTGAGCATCTGGTACAGATAAACAAATACCACATTTTGATTCATATGCATTCAGCCATGATTAACCCATGGGATCATACTGCTATTGAAGGCCAGTACAATTGCAAAGGCCTTTATACAGCAGTACAAATAATTCCATAAATTAGATTTGTGTTAAAACATTATTTGTTAGTGGCAGTTATTCATTTTGATGGTTATTTCTTACCATTTTAGGGACAAACTCCTTTTAATTACACATCGGTGCCTGTTAGTACTTTATTAAATTCTTATGCAAAATATACTTTCAGGTATTATGTGTTCGCACAACGCCTAGTGCAATGGGACCTCAATCTGGTTGGACCCTAGGCACCGCCACAATTAACGTGATTAAATATGATTATTAAAAACAAGTGAATTTAGATTTCTCAGAAAGCATATGCAATACCTAAAACAGTCTTCATGACATGGATTTCATGCATTAAGATATACACACACATTCTGGATTTTTCCAGCTTTCTATTTGCAACATACAAAGCATCATAGTCAAAGGAAACTAGCAAACTTTCAATATAAGCCATCACTCTTTATTTATGATAATGGATCAAAAGTTAGGAAAATAACAATCGTGTATGCATCCCCTAGATACAAATTGTACACCACTTCCGTTCACTTTCAAAAAAGCTTCTCGTAAAGTGCTGCTGGCACACAATGTGAAAAGCTCCACAGTATGTCATGCTTTATGTATGACATTTTTTGTGTCGTTCTCTCTGAATGTGTTATCCTTTGTCTGGCTGACTTTTGACATTAATAAAACATGTTATTTCACTTTTTATTAAATAAACTTCAGTTCCGGCATCCAGATTCTGTTAATTTGCATTCAATTTAATACTATATTTGGTTGCTCTTGGAAATCACAAGCATAGCACTTATCCGAAGTGACATTTCAATTGCTTGTTTACAGTTAGTTCTAGTGATTAAAGCTTCTAGAAGTGTTTAACAACTTGAGAACAAAATTCTTCTCTCAAATCCTCTTGGCTGACTTCAACTCCGATATTCTCCTTTCTCTACACATGTGGCTCTCTTATTGATTTCTGTGGAAAGTTATAATTTTGAAATAAAACTCAAGTACTGTTCTTCACTTGACACTAATGACAAATTTTTCAAATGTTGGTGCTTAAAGCAAGGCACTTCAATCTATATTTAGGCACCCAAATAAGTGGCCTGATTTCAGACATACTGACCATGGCAGGTCAAAATCACTTCAGTGGGAGATACTCACGATGAAAGTGTCTGGATAGTCAAGCCACATATTTTTAAATAAGAATTTAGGCCCAGATTTTGCAACAATTATGCACGTGCTTAACTTTATGCACATGGGACTGCTTACATACACAAGTTGATCGTGCACTATGGCAGACAGGTAGGTATGGCATTAATTGTCTTAACCAAGAAAATTTTGGCCTTAGGGTCTCATCCAAAGTCAATTATTGTCCTCTTGGATCAGATTCCAATTGAAGTATATCAAAGTTGAATTCCATTGGGAAGATCTCAAAGGAACATTTTGCCCTTAAAAGAATAACTACAGGTATCTTTAATCAATCCATTCTTTCCCTATGTTTAAGGAAATTCATCTAGAAAGAGTGAACCTAAACATTACATCTGAGTGGAGAACAATGAGTTGGAAATTCCTGGTCTGGAACTTCAGAGCAAAAGACAGACAAGAACAAAAATGAAAATGATTCTCATTTTGTCAGTATTTGATATTACTACATAGAATACTGGTAAAATATAGTAAATGGAATTGTCATATAAAATAAAGTGTCATCGTAGGAAAATGAATATTATATGTGCAGGTTAAATTGATGACTAAATATACCTAAGTTACTCTGCGTAAAATGAGGTCTGGCCACAAAACAGACGTTCGTTTTTGCACCTTTTTAGTACTTTTGGATGTTACTATTCAGAGATTGAGCTTTGCTCTGTTGTATAACACCTCCCCGTCTTTGCAATGATAAAACTCTCATGAACATAAGTCCTTCTGTGCTGATTGATTACAGGATCAGAGCCCCCAAGTGTGTGTGAATACAGACAAGCAAAAATGCATGTATATGGTGAGTGCTTCAGTGGCTGCCACCTTAGGTTCATGCCTGTGACCTACACTAGAAACACACAACTGAAATTTGGATGATCAAATTAACACTTAATGTAGGCGTGCAAAATGGTTATTTGAATGCCTAATTGTCAATCTGGTTACCCAAATGTCTACATTAAGTGTTAATTTGAGCATCCAAGATTTGTGTTTCTAGCGTGACATTTGGGTACCAGATGAAGATGAAAATGTTTAAAAATTGGACCCTGTTTGCATATTCCATGGCCATCCTTAAACCATGTTTCATCATGTCCTTTTTCTAATGCCATAGTTGGGTAGGACAATTTCTGTCAGTTTCTTGGCTTCGATAAGTACCTAGACTGGAATCCATCTCTAGTTTAGGCCCATCTTACAGATGGGAAACAGAGAGAGAGAAGCTAAATGTCTTGCCCAAAGTCACACAGTAAATCAGTGGTAGAGAAAGGACTTGAACTAAGGACCCATGTTCTAGCTACTGCTGTAACCACTGGACCATTCTTTCTCTCATAAAACATGTTGGCCTTTTGATAAATGGATGATGTCACCATGTTGTTCTTGGTATGGGATGACTTTGTAAGGAACTGAGGCTCCGGAGTCACATAGGTGCTTTTGAAAGATCTTGCCTTATCTTTTGCTACTGGGAAGATTATGGCATTAATGATATTCTGTCAATCTGTGTAACTGGGTTAAAAACTCTTATTGGGACTTCTTTCTGTTAGGAAGACGACAGGCTCAATTTAATTGATCTGGAACACTTCAAGGCATTCTCGTTTTCTTCATACAGAGCATAACATTTTACCTAGAAATGCTTTTAATCTGCAAATAGCTATTTTATTTATTATTCTTCACTTATATTTATATAATGCAGTTTACCCTAAAGTATCCTGCGGTACTTTACAGATTGTTGGGCTGATTCTGACCGAACTCTGGTGTAAATCCAATGTAACTGTACTGAAATCAACAAAGTTAAACTGGTGAAAAAATTATTGTGAGGAGAATCATGTCCTGTATATGTACAGAAAAACTCACCCACCAACTAGTTTAATTGGGGAACTAGGTGTCTAGTTCCATGTGTAAACACAGGCTATGCACATACAATTTAGGCACCCAATTCTGAATAGTTGGCCTTCTTCCTCATTCTTCCAAGGGTGGAATTTGTTCTAGCACCAAGCATGCCATCTTTGAGACTACAATGTATCCTTTCACCAATGGCACTTACAGCTGTAACATTTGCATTTTTGCATATGCAATTTTTTAGGAGAAACAAAAGTATTTCTGCAATGTATATATTAGGAAAAACAACTGGACTACTAAAAATACTGCTGCCTGCAGGCATAAAATGAATAGAACTTAGAATTTTTGTAAAAAGAATTAATTTAGCAAAGAGCAGAATCAACTTCTTTGCAGCCAAGAAATTAGATATAATTTCTATAATGATGGCTTGACTTGCTAGCTAGTGAAGGTTAAAGATGGAAGGTTAGGTTAACACTTGGATTAATTACTATTTCTTTAAAACAAACATGTTTTTTTATTGGGTAGGTAATTTTACAAGACTGGTTTAGTTTTATTAAAGAACATCTCTGGCAGATGTTTCAAGAGAGGTTTCCTTTGCCAATTGCATAGGACAGCTTGGAGGGCTTTGATATTTTCTTTTAATGCCTCATGTATTACAATATTTGAAAAGATGAAGCCTACAGGAACAAGGTTACATTTTTAAAAAATGTTATTTATTGACATACTTTTTGGGGGAGGGGAGACTAATGCACTAAAATGTCTACTTAAAGCAAATCAGATGTGACTGGATATGTATGGCAATTACAGCTTGTTTTTCATTTTCTCAAATTACTAATCCCATAGTGCAGTGCTCATGCAGATTGTTTAGGGAAACAGATGACATATGTTGTAGTACTAAACAAGCTGAAACTGAGCCAGGATAAAGACAGAAGGTGTTTGTTTATTTTTTAAGGGGAGCACAGTATTATCAATTGACTTATGGTAAGAAAGAAGCACATGATGAGCTCTGTAGCCAGTGGCCTATGAACAAAACCAATTAGCATACCCTAATGAAACAAAAAAACTTCATAATAACTGACGCAGGGCTCCTCAGGTGTTTAAGGTGCACACAACATTTCTCTTAATCCATCCTGACAGTGGCTGACAGAATGCTTTACCTTTTAAAACCAAGAAATTTTGTGAGGCATTTTTAGTGCATAGTAGTTGATAAGCCACATCCTAAATGACTGTGCTTTTATAAAGGGAGGTAAAATGTGCAACTATTTTCATTTGATTACATAAAAGGGTAAGAGTTTCATGTCTGTCATCATCTTAAAGGTGCATTCTGTTAAATGTGAGGTCTTTGGACTAGCACCCTAGCACAAAGGGGGAGGGGAGTGGGGAGCGGGGATCCTGATATAGAAACAGAGAATTTAAAAGCAGAAAGTTTCCAAGAATGAAGAGGAAATTTCTATCATTCCTTCATCACCAATTATGTGACCTATTGAGTGCACATTGCCCTGTTGAGGCCTTCTGCCATGGTGTGTGTTGGTAAAAGAAAGTAATCTGGACCACTTCATCCAATAGTGAAATATTGAAATAGTGTGGTCATGAAAAGGTTAACTGAGTTATGGGATGGAGCCCTTGCTTTACTGTTTAGTCAGTGGGAGTTGTCCCCCCACTCCGTTCAGATGCAGTTAAATAAAATAGCAAGTTCCTACCCTGCAAGCCTGTGAGAAGAGCTATTATTGTTGCACTGAGCAGTCCCTTTACAAAAGCTGGGGCTCCTTCCAGAGCATGTTCACTGTATCAGAACAGTGGGCCTTGCACTGCTGGGTTCTGTCAGGCTGAACATGACTGTGGGTGGTAGACATAAACCATTTATACTGCTTACACTTTTAACAATTGCCCGGGAGCTTTAATGTCTCCCACATCTTTCCCAGAGTCTTTACAAGGTATTCGTTACTCCATGCACAGTCCATCCTGAATACGTGCACATCAATGAAATAATTGTCCAAGCTTAGAGAGCCACATAAAAAGCACTCACAATGGTTATGGATGTATTCCTTTCATTTTTAGCAAATCACTAATCAGAAAATTGCATACAAGCATTCCACTTGCTATTTGAGGACATGCTGTGTGAGGCATATGATAATTAGCCAGGGATGTCTATTTTATATGCAAAACATTGAAGCCAACAATTGGTCCTTGTTACAAAATCCTGTAGAATCGGATTGAATTTCTTAGCTTGAGTCTCGTTTACACGAAAACCCCTTTTACGCTGCTCATCACCATATCACACTGCTATCTTGGTGTTTCTTAAGTTGTAACTCGCCCTTTTTGGAACCTTAGGAAGCTCGGGCTGGAATGGTTATGGAGTTGGCACTGCTTTCTTGTCTCACCCCTTTCTCTTTGCAATGTTCCCTTCAGAACACAGTTGAAGTACATTTCTGGGACACTGAAAAGCTTGCACTGCCTCTGGCGATGCTGTACTACCCCTGTGACTAGAGGACTTTAGCATCTAGAGCCATCAATCCACCTACTTACACAAGCAATACATTCACACACCCCAATTTTTTTCTTCTTCTCACTCAATGTAACCTTCTCATTTGCCTTTTATTTCCATTAGTTTCCTTAAGAATTTGTTGTTTTGACCTTTTGAGTATATCTCTCAAAACTTTATAGTGTGCAACTAAGTGTGGGTAGGAAGTATAAATTGGGCTGGATGAGCAATGAAGGACTATATTGCAATAGAGAACAGGCTGTATTCCTTTAAACTGTTTGTTTCTAGACTCTGATTTTTTTTTGTAAGATGTAGAATTTTAAAAAAAGAAGAGTGCTATTATTTGGGTGCACCAGCAAGACTCCATTCTAATGCACTTTCAGCCCTTAATACATTTTTAACATGATTTATTTGTAAATTTGTTTTAATCTTTGTATCCTTCTTGAGCCTTTTTTTCTTAAAGTTTTTTCTCACTCTTAACCTACATTTTCACCTTTCATCCAACATCATGCTATATTATTAGTGTTCTACGTTATCTATAATTCTTCCTCCCCTTTTTCTATATTCACTACCTGCTTTATTTACCCCTTTCATCATTTCTGGTTGGCTGCTGTCACTCATAATATTTTTAGAGGACACATGTCCTACTGCTTTAACTAAAAATACTTTCTCTGATATTTCCATTAAAAATCTGGAAATCCGTAGAGCCAGACTTTCTTCCCCACCCCGATCCCACCCTGCAGAAGAAAGAAATTTCTAACCCAGAAACCATCTTTCCCCCAGTTTCAGCTGAGCATTATTCCTCCAATATTAGCAGCAATGATGAGAATATCATTTAATGGGACTATTATCTGTTTGTATAGATGTGATCGGGGTCCTCCTGGGGGCCAGTTGTGGTCACTCAATTAGGGTGAACTGCAAAGAATGAGGCAGCCAAACCCCAAAAAGCTGATGGATATTCCAATACTTAAATTTACCAAGCCAGCATAAAAACAGCTTCTTTATTACCTTACTGGTTACTCAGAAGTCCAAACAACACAGTTCCCTTAAAGTGATCCAGCCTCAGGCCTCCATTCAGATACCCACATCAAATATGATGATTTATGAAAATCTTATTTCATCATATAAAAAAAATGTTCTACCAGTCCCAAAGGATTGGACACATTACCTCCCAGGTTATTGAATTGTCCAGATCTTACCCAAATACATTCTATAGCCAATTCTTATTAACTAAATGAAATTTTATTGGAAAAACAAGAGAGAAAGTATATGGTTGAAAGATCAATACACATACAGACATGAGTTCAATTAATTGAGGTTCAGATTCATAGCATAGATGGTGAGCTTTATAGCTGCAAAGAGTTCTTTCAGAAATAGTTCATAGGTTATAGTCCAATGTCCAAATATCATATTCAGGGCATACCAGCATAACTGGTACCTTAGTCTTGTGACTCAAACTTCCCCTGATGAAGCCTAAAGAGATCTGAGATGAACAGGATCAGGACCCAACGGTCTTTTTGTACAATGTCCTAGCATCCACTTGACTACACAGTCCTGGTTAAACAATAGGCTTTTGATGTAACCTTTTGCTTTCTAAACACTGCCAGTAATTAGTTGCACAAATTAACATAGGGCAATTTATCCATTAGTTAGTCTATTACGAACTTCAAAGAGACATATAGACAATGATATTATTTTACCCAAGATTCATCCAAATGTTAATATTCCCTTTTGATCTCTGAATCAGTAGTTATAGTGACAGACAGGAACTGTCTTTTTAGGGGTAGCATCTAAGATACACACAATTAGTATTACCTCTAACAATATAGTTTTGCATTTCAAGTTCTAGCCTATTTAGCATGAATGGCCCTAATTATCATTCGCATACATTTCTAACATGACTTTAAAGGTGGGCTTTGGGTCATTCAGCCTGCGAGCTGTTTAACCCTTTCTAGCCATGTGTCCCAATAGATAATGCACAAAGAAGATCTGTTTTTGTGTTAGACTATAAGGTTTAGTCCCATGAAATCTCTGTGCTTTCTCAAATTGAAAGCTATCGCTATCTTCCAGCTTGGCAGAGTATGATAACCCTGTCATCAGTAAATGTACCTGTAAATCCTTTGTGATTGAAACTGACCTTTTATTTCAAACTCATGCATTTCTAACATCATTTATAAAGAGAATTTTTGTTAAAATTTTGTTTTAAGCTGTTGCCATTTTTGCCTATTTTTCTTATTGTACTGAAAACTATCTTGTGGCAGTTAATCTCAGATGATCCATGCTGACCATTAAGAATAAGAGAGAGAGGGATCTGTCTTCTCAGCCTGGAGACAAGTGAATCTAATGCGTGTTGCAGGGCTTTGTATTGGTTATCTAGTTTCATTATTAGCGTAAATCCAAAAAGGTTTCTGAACTAGTTTTTCATTCCTTTTTTTTTAATGTATGTGTATAAAATGTCACCACTGTATCTTGTGCCCTTTCATTCGGTGGTTGTATTAAAATAGGGTAACAATAGAATATATTAATAATACCTACTTCATGTAGCATGTGTCATCTGTTGGTCTCAAAGTCATTTGCAAAGGAGGTAAATACCATTATCTTAATTTTAAAGACGGGAAAACTGAGACACTAAGGTGGACTTAAGCAAATTCACCCAGCATGCCAGCAGCAGAGCTTGGAAAAGAATCCAGGTCTCCTGAGTCCCTTTCCAGTGCTTTATCCTATATGCCACACTGCCTCCTTACACAGTCCAGTCCCGCAAGGTATTTAACACCTCCTGTAAAGTGCTTGTGCACTTTTCAACTCCTGTGGACTTCACTGGGATTGGAAGGGTGTTCAGCACTGTGATGTTTTGGGGACTTCCCAGACCAGTTAGGAGTTCTGTCACCACCTGCCCTGTAACCTTTATGCTGTGCCGGTAAGGTTCTATTCCCTGCCAGCAGTAGCCTGCCCACAAACACAAGGTCTCACCCTGGCCTCCACCAGCCTAGTTACTCTTTGCAAGGTGACTCTAACAGTCCTTCTAGTCTTGAGTCTCCCCAAATCCATCTTCCCTTGGTCCTTAAGTACCAGATACGCAGACCATTCCCCTCTGGTTCATCAACCCAAAGGCATGAAACCAGCCCCCACACAGACAAGCTTACTTTGGCACACCCGTTCCATTCTGTTTGCACATGAGGGACCTGCCTCGGGTAAAAATAAACAAAGTATATTTAATAGAAAAACCACAGATTCTAAGATGAAACAGGAAGGGAAAGCAAATGCACAAGTTACTGCAACTTCAGGCTTTACATTTCTATATTAGATATGATCCCTTTTCTAGTTCAAGTCACCTATTGTCTTTGAACAGTTCCCATTGTACTGCCTAGCAATAGGGGGGATCCAGTGTTCACAGACAGCCTCCCACCCAGAGACTGTCCCTCAGATAAAACTCAGTTTCAAACCTGTTTTTTAAAAGGCTTCCCCTTAGCCTCCCACCCCCCATTTTATCTCTCCCCCCCCCATGCAGGGTGACGCATGGGTATTCAGAGTGGGGAAACTCTAGCCAGGATGTCTTGACTGTGTCTGCTTGACTGCTCACCAGCTCCTGTGAGGTGTAGCTAAATTTGCACCACAGATTATGAGCACAGTTTTCTATAAACATAATTTATAACCACAATCTATATACATAGTCATAATAATCAGTTCAGAACATAAGCTTTCATAAAAAACTTGCTATGTATATTTGTATAGTACAATAACCAAAGTGTGCAATCAGTTGATTTTAACTGCTTTTTAAAGGTTTCAGAGTAGCAGCCGTGTTAGTCTGTATTCGCAAAAACAAAAGGAGTACTAGTGGCACCTGAGAGACTAACCAATTTATTTGAGCATAAGCTTTCGTGAGCTACAGCTCACTTCATCGGGTTTAGACTTTCTGAGAAAGCTAAATCTAGTTCTCTGTACTGATATCAATAATTCCTTTAAAGTCAGTGGGACTGCCTTCCTGAGTCAGGCAAGCCGTATTTGACCCTTTCCTTCTAGAAAAGCCCTCTTGTGTTTTTTTTAATAGAAAGTGATAACTTTTCTAGAGGTTTTAAAATCATCTTACAAAATGTAATAAGGATACTCTGTATATAGAAGTTATTTTAAAAATATTGTAATTTTTAGAATCTTATTGGTTTACTGCTAATTAAACTAGATATGTTTCTTGTTTATCCAGCTTCTTCATACTCGTATCTGAACCTCACATGAGCATTGATAGATTTCTCTGCAAGAAAGTATTATCCCCATTGTACAGATGGGGAAACTGAGGCACAAGGAGATTAAGTGACTTGCTTATGGTCACACACAAGAAGTCTGTTGCAGAGATGGGAATTGAACCCTGTCTTTTAATTTCCAATCCAGTGCCTTAACTCCAAAAGTATCTTTTCTCCTATCTTCTGTGGGGGAAAGTAACCAAACTATAGGAAGCTATAGGCAGTTTCCACGATATGCATCTGAGGAAGTGAGCTGTAGCTCACGAAAGCTTATGCTCTAATAAATTGGTTAGTCTCTAAGGTGCCACAAGTCCTCCTTTTCTTTTTGCGAATACAGACTAACACGGCTGTTACTCTGAAACCTAGGAAGCTAATGTATGCCATGGATACTTTATTTTTGTGGTGAGTTTATTTTTAAACTTTTCAAATGGAAACTATACACAAAGGCAAAGAACTTGTTTTACCAAATTTTCAGAACTGTGTGACCCTTAGTAATTGTCTCACGCCAGAGGATGAAGTCAATAAGTTTCCATTTATGGTGCCTTTTAATGCATTTTCTAAAGTGGGGTAAATATATCCGTAATGTACAGACGAAGCTTGGAGAAGTTTAGTGACTTGCTCAAGGTCATGTGCGCACACATGGCCTTTTCCTATCGTCAAATGGATAATGTGGGTGGGAGGCTTATGCTACAGAATAAGATCACCAGATAAATCACTAAAACCAGGAAAACCGTCTTTTAGATGTTGTGTCCAAAAATTGGAAAGACTGAGTAAATGGGATGTGAATTTATCTGCTTTCTGGGCCTGATTCAAAGTCCACTGAGGTCAGAAGATAGACTCCCACTAATTTCAGTGGGCTTTGGATCAGGCCCCAAATGCATTTGAACTATAGCTTTGTTGTGTCAAAACTTTCTGTCTTCTGATTATAAGTGGTATAATGTGATGGGTATCAATTTAGGAAACTGAGCAGGGCAGAGTGGCGGGGTGGGGGGGGGGAGAGGACAAGAATAAAAGTCTCTCTTTGATGCACATGTGGAAGAGACCAATAAATATTTTTTTGCATAGGTTCATTTAAAATGACATGATGAACATAATACATGCCTGTTAGTTTTATTTCTAATTCATGCAATCATTCATTCCATATTTATGAAAAACCCACTTCTCATTAAAATTACAATCTTTGTAGAGCACATCTAAGAAATGACCTTTCTTCGTTTTAAATGCTATAAAATTAAGTTTTTGTAGACTGTAGGCAGCACTCAAGGGATAGATTCTTTAATGTACTGGATATTGCTTTCAAAGTACTTTAATTGCCTAAATTAATAATGGCTTTTTTCTTTGGTTCTTATAAGGGACAAATGAATTTGAATCACTCTCTAAAGAATTGAATCACTGGCTATCTCATTCTGATTACTTTTTGCATTCATTATAAAATTAAAAAAGAACAGCAAGGTCACCTTTGGCATGGCATTTTTGTTTGTGAGAAAAGTTAGTCACTTTCCTTCACTTCTCTGAATCAGATTTCCTACAAACACAGAGCTTGCCAACATTGTTGTGACTGATGTTTAAAAATAACCAGCTTCAATTTGTGCAAGACTTCAGAAAAGAAACCACCTATGAATATGCCTTTCGATTGAACTACTTAAAATGACTTTAGGGTTTTAATAATGAACAAACACCCCTCCCCCACAAACCCCAACAATCATCTAATCTCTTGGGTTTAAAACACAACAAATGCCCAACAACCCCCCAACCAAAACCCAACCCAACCACCACCTAAGCTCTTAGGTTAAAAGCCCCATGCTGTTGTTCCACAGTTCTGTCAGGCCATTAGAACATATAAGGCGAACAGGATAGTTTTTGAAAATTGTTTTGAGGAATTCACAGCACGTTATAGCGATCTTTTGGACTCTGCTCCCTTATGTTGGAACCTACAAAAAAACAAGAGAGCTCTTATGTGGGTTTCATTGTCTTTTAAAAAATTCCATTTTTGGCTGAGCTTGGAGGCCTAACACTTAACTTGATTGCTTTTTTCTGTATGGACGTTTGAATGGGATATCACAACTTTCGAACACCACTGATCAGTTAAAAAATTTCAGGTGTTTGGTTAATTTTATTTGCCTTCTGATTTCTGAGCTTTAAGATGACTAGAGTGACTTACAATCTTTTCTACTAAACTTTGTTTTAAAATAGCATTTAAGCTGAGATTCTCTCCTAGCAACGTGTCTACAGGATCTGTGTCTTTAAGAACCACGCTAAGTATTGTAAAATTTGTGATAATGTTGTGAGAGGTGGCAATGCTGTGTCTTATTCCCAGCAAAAAGTGTTTGAAGTTGGGGAAAACCCCCCGAAACATCATGACTAGAGATACAAAATTCCATGGTACCATAAGAGACTTTACCAATGGAATTGTTCCAGTGACAACATTGAAAATAATTTTATTATGGTATAAATAAAAAGGAATACAGCAGGACTAGTGATATTGTCTGAAAGACAGAGAAAAAGGAAACCCTTATTAGTAGTTCTCATTTTGTTTCTGCAGGGATCAAAAGGAAGAGTGAGAACAAGTAAAATGTTCCCCAGTTCTTTTAGCTGTAAGCTCTGTTCATTAATGTGCAAATATGCATTATGTGATGTCGATGAATTTTCCTCACTCCATCTGGCAGTTGGGGAGAGAGAGAATGTTCAGACATTTAGTCTGGAACCTTATTAATCACTTGGGGATTAGCTGAATGGTGTAATTAGCCTGGAGTGGCATTTAAAAATGTTTCATACACTGTACAGTAAATCAATTCCAACTTAGTAAATCAAGCTTGTTTCGAAACTTTGACTTCGTCAGTAGCATGTGCAGAAGACTGACTTGCCACATGACACTTACTTTGGTCTGTGCTAATGGATACCATTGGAGAGCCGGGCCCTTATAATGTTACTCAAATATATTTATTAAAAATGAAAAATCAGGAAAGTGGGGTATTTCTATTGTGATTTAGATGGTGATGAGCCACAAACTGAAACTCTAGTTCCAGATTTTGCTGGCAGAGAACTCTGTGGGTGCTTGGGTGTGTGGTCTTGGTTCAGGCAGTTGTGCTAGTATGTATCTGTGCACACTCTTGCTTTTTCCACTAACAAATGCATGCTGAAAATATATGCCCACAAACTCAAGTGTCGTCTTTGCATAAGGTAGTAATAAAAAGAGACAAAACTGGCAAGAAGTGGGAGTTAGGTGGTTAATTTTTTACCTAGAAAAATCCCCTTTTTTTGCTCCATAACATGGCTTTTTGTTGAAGTAAAATGTACCTCATATACAAATTAGATCAATAAGAAACATTCCAAAATGAATTTAATAAAACAAAGACTATGACCTGAATTCAGTTATACTAAGGCCTCTTTGTACTACTCTGGCAGTATGGGCTTTATTACAAAGTATAGCTTTATGATGTGTAAAGGGATCTTAGTGTAAATGAGAATCTGAGCCTGTGGGTTTGATCCTACATTTTTTACTTGGGCACAATTTCCACTGAGTTTACTGGAAAATTTGACGGAGAAATGACTAAAAGCATTGGGCCAATTGAAGTTATACTCCTGAAATTGTATTTTCTGTATTTGCTTTAATACACAAGCCACAGTTTCAGTCGTTACAATTCAGTGTATTTTCATCAGACAGTGATGCAGCGGCTTGTTCTGTAGACTCATATTTTATTGTCAGACAACATTTACTGGTTTGACTTTCAACTGAACCATACATAGCAGGAATACTACAAGCAATTACAGCAAACACCTGCTATAACACTCCAGGACTGTTATACTAATGCAGCTCACAGAAACCATGTGGTATATATGTTGAATTCAAGATGTATTGTATTTGTTAATCATTAAGAAATCTTACAAGATCACTTATATATATATAAAGTAGAAAAACATGTAAAAATGAAGTGCAATCCTAATTTCCAGTTAGTTTGAAACTCCTAGGTAACTGAATGTAGCATGTATTGCAGCCCCTTGTATTCAAAAATTCCCTTCTAAAGGTTTGGATTTGTTCAAGCACAAAATATATACTGTTGCAAAAGCTTCCCTTCAGTTGAATGCAAACATTTGCTCAGGGCCAAATCTTCAATAGACCGGCAACCTGATCTTCACTGGCACATGTGTTTTTTGCATTCACACTTCCTCTCACACATATTTCAGTATAGTAACAACTGTGTGTACACTTCATACTAACATCTCAGTGTGCAAATTGATGCACAAACACCTGCACACACAGATTCTAATGCGTGAGTATGCAGTAGTAATTGGAACAAGCAGATGTCACGTGAAAATATTGGCATTTAATAGAAGTGTTAGTACACCAAGATGTGCGCGCACAGAATTGTGTGCAACTGCAGAGCCATGTGGGGCCAAATCAGGCCCTCCATTTGTAAGTGATTTGCTAATCAAAAGGTATAACCACACACACACATGATAGTGCCAGTGGGAACTATGTAAAGCTTGATTGCTACCTGACAGAAATTGCATGGGTGTACCAGCCCTGGAGACTGTAATACCTTGGCACAATAAGAAGGGTTAAAGATAGCTTGTATTAAACCCATAGCCACTTGCTTTCCAGGGCTTTCACAAGACACATACCACTAATTTATTGTCACTTCTTTGTAATAATTTAAGTTGAATCACAGTATGCAATTATCAAATATGTAGACTAAAATGGTATGTTGTCTGCAGGATCATGTTTGAGACCAGGATCCATTTTTAAAAGTTTCTCAGCACAAGATTCAGACAGTGCTTAAGAAGATTAATCTCTTCTTAAAATATCTCTTATCTTAGAAAGCCTAAGAAACATGCTGCCACATCTGGGAATCACCATAATCCCCCAGTTTGCTTAATTGCTTTACTGCTGCTTTTATAATGAAGACCCATTAACTTGTCACACATCGATAACAGGGATGACCCTGAAACAGACTGATAGATTGAAGTCTCCCATAGTTCTGTATTTTCATATGAATGAGTTAATTATTTTTGTCTTTAAAGAGAGACGTACAAAAGCGATTCTGATAAAGTGCTGGAGTTTCCCTGTTAGAGATGAATATGCACTCCTGCCAAATGCAGTTATTCTGCTACAATTTTTCAGTCAGCAATTGATAGTTAAGATAAGTATTCTCAGTTCCTTTTAACAGAATGTTCACAATCTATACTGAAGAATAGAACTTCACCTACACTAGTAACACTGCATTTTAGAAATCTGGTGTATACCAAAGATTATAGGCTGGATGGGATTAACCTGGCTATAGCTCTGGGTCCAAAACGTTTTCATGAGTTTAAAAATACAACAAAGCATGAGAAGCAGAGTGGTCCAGAATATTGTGACTCATCCCCATCTCTGAAAGTTAAATTTCGTGGCAGACCTCAGTGTCTGTCAAGAAAAACACAGCCGACAGGAGACAGAGAGAGGGGCTCTTAGAGAGGAAAAATCAATACCAAATAAAATAGCTTTTTAAAAGCTGTAAAGACCATTCTGTAAGCCTGGAAGATGTAACATGTTACAGTAGTAAGTTTTAATTATGTAACTTCTCCATATCAGAAACGTAAATGATAGTTTGCTAGGAACTTTGAAAAGGGTAGTACAAATGAGTAGTCTGAACAGTTTTGTCTCTGATTGTATTATTTATGAGCAAGGAATTACTTTAATCATGGTGGGCATGAGCCTATGTTCTTTACACTAGCAAAACTTCCATTAAAGTCCGTAATAGTTCTGGGACCGAGATCTGTTTGGGAGCAGCTTTACTAATTTCTTTTTAGCACTAGGGCTGATGGAAGAAAAAGCCCTCATAATTCAAGATTACACTGTGCAGTGGAATAGATGTACTGAAGCTGCTTCACCTCTCAGTGGAAAGTGAGTTTAAATTTAATTGAAAAAATATTAAATTTTGGGATTCTAGTTGCCAAGGCTGAATAGACCTTTAATGTCCACAACAAAAACTGGTAGATTCCATATATATTTAAGCACTTTGGCCCTGATTCAGCAAAGCACTTAAACATGAGGGTTCATTGTAGTCAGTGGGATTTAAGCACATACTTTAGTTAGGCATGTGCATAATTATTTTGCTGAATTAGAGCCTGTATGTGCAATAAATTGTTCATATACCAAATGTTTTTTATGAATGTCAGTTTCATTATACATTTTGGGAACATTGCTTAAGGTACAGGAAATCTATTGCTGTATGATGTGTTGTGACTTTTATTTGTCCAAGGATCCAAAATGCTAATATTTGACAAGATTTAGGAGACCCTTCTTACACTCCTCAAGAAAATAAAATGTTACTTTTGACACTGGAAGCAGACTGAGATTGTCTGACTTGGATTAAAATCAGCAGACTGAGATTGTCTGACTTGGACCTGTTAATTTCATATTTGTTTTATTTTGAAATTGGAGAGAACCAACATTGAAATCTACCTGTAATCTCTTGCTCGAAATTAAACTGGCTTTGAGTGAAAGCAGCTCTACTTGAGTAAGGGAACCATACTTTCTGCAGAATCCTCACAAGTTTCCTGAAATGCTCTGTGTATATTTAAGCATTCTCCTATCATTGTCAATTCCATTACAGCATCAGGGTCACCATCTACTATAATAATTACAAGGCTGAATGCAATTGCTGAGTGCAATTCAGACACTGATTCGCTACTATTTGTTGGATAGCCCTACTCTGACTAGTTAGACTCAGCATTAAGCTGCCTGCAGAGGATTTTCTTTGCAAGTTGGTAGAGAAGTTCTTTGCTAAAGAAGTTTCTGGTTGATAAACCAATCCCAGAGACAGCTGGGGTCTACAGGTCAATCATGACTATATAAAGGGCCTTCCTCATTTTATGGAAGTTACCCTTTCTAATGTGAGAGCCACAGGAATATTATTTTTAAGTTTCTGGTTCCATGGAAGAGAGATGATTAGATTGCAAACTATGGTTGCATCATTTGGATGTAATACAAATGTATCCTGTGTGCAAAACTTCTAGAAGGGCCTCAGTTGTCTCCAATTCCCCCTCCCCAAATTCTGCCTCCAAGGGAGCTTAACGGAGGTTATCTGTTTTTTTTTTCTGGCTGTAATGCATGCGGACCTGCAAAGAGTCTTGCCTGGCATGTCCTGCATTTTGTTTGGTTTATTTGTTTAGGACTTAATAGCTCAAAACCTTAAGCTTGACCAGGAAAACAATGGGCAGGCAGTGCAAATCAGAAAATATTTAGGACACTTCTCCTTCTCCTTTCACTTCCTGCCTGGTACCTGCTCAGGCTGTTCTGTGCTGGATGATAATATTACTAGCCCTAGAGGCAGTCTAGTGTCACGTGAAGGCTGAGACTATCCCAGTACCCTGTATCTGAGGAGGAGCTGATAGAAAAGGAATGTCCATTTGGGCCTCCCCAAGTGGAAATGATTCATCCCTCTCCTTCACCCAAGTGAAACAGTTGCAGTGGGGGGAAGATACAACTAGAGATTCAGATTAGAAGTAAGGCACATGGCAACAGGAAAGGCTCTTCTCCTGTCTTGGGGTCCCTCAAAAACAGTTTTGAATGCCTCTTATTGTCAACACCTCCTGAGAGTTTTATTAAAAGTTACCACCACCAAGTCCTATCACAATCCTTGTGCAGCACTTCCAACTATCATGTCCTTCAACCCTCAGCTCTTTGCTTCCTCTCATTGGAGAATCTCACCTGCCAGAGACCTAGCTTCCCATGGGCTCTGCTAGCCTCTCCTTCCTGAGTTTTAACTAGCTGCCCCAGTGGATAGGATAATTAGCTCCTTATCAACTCCCAGTCTGTTTAGGCAAGTAAGTACTCCTCCATCAGGCCTTTCCTGGAGGAGCTAATTAATGCAGAAATGATCAGAGTGCTGCGTCAGCTCCTGGCTCTCGGCACTCTATCACACAAACATTTTTAATGGTGAGGATAATTTAGCATTGGAACAACTTACCTAGGGACTTGGTGGCCTCGCTGTCTCTTGAAGCTTTACATCAGGTCTGGAATATCTCTTTGAAAGATATGCTCTATCTCAAACAGAAGTTATGAGCTTAATGCAAAAATTACCAGGTGAAGGTCTGTGGTGTGTGTTTCTGCAGGAGGGCAGAGTCAATGATCATAATGGTCCCTTCTGGCCTGGGGTGGAATCCCATAATTCTCCCACTCTTAGACCGAGTCCCTGGGCTATCACTCTCTGTGTTCCAAATGTGATTAGTCAGCTGGCCCAACTGGGTTCGAACCGTGCAGGTCTGCTCTTTCAAAACAAAGTATTGTGTGAACTTGAGTAGGAGCATGGCATAGTTAGAGAAAAAGGTTTTAACACACAAAAGGTCTACACACACTAAATCTTTCTTCCAGTCCTATCCTATCCAAGGCATCACGACTTCTGGAGTCTGGGTTCAAAACCTGTCTCCCTGCTGCAAAGAGGGTGTCCCTCTTTAAGTTCAGCCAAGTCCTTTGTTTCTTGTACATTTCTGGAACCTGATTAAATGGGTTTAGGCAGCTCATCAGGGAAGTCAGAGAAAGACTTCAAAGCAGCTGGTTTTCTGTATTGTCTCAGGTATTGGCAGAGCAGTTCTTATCAGGCCATTGTTTCCCTTCTTGCCTACGCTAAGCCCTGGTCTACACTAGAAAATTAGGTCAGTTTAACTATATTGGTCATAAAAAGAAAAGGTTTCAGAGTAACAGCCGTGTTAGTCTGTATTTGCAAAAAGAAAAGGAGTACTTGTGGCACCTTAGACTAACCAATTTATTTAAGCATAAGCTTTCGTGAGCTACAGCTCACTTCATCGGATGCATACTGTGGAAAATACAGAAGATGTTTGTTTTTATACACACAAATCATGAAAAAATGGGGGGATAGGAAAAAACAAGGGGAAATAGGTTACCTTGCATAATGACTTAACCATTCCCAGTCTCTAGTCAAGCTTAAGATAATTGTATCCAATTTGCAAATGAATTCCAATTCAGCAGTCTCTCGCTGGAGTCTGGTTTTGAAGTTTTTTTGTTGTAATATCACAACTTTCATGTCTGTAATCGCGTGACCAGAGAGATTGAAGTGTTCTCCGACTGGTTTATGAATGTTATAATTCTTGACATCTGATTTATTCTTTTACGTAGAGACTGTCCAGTTTGACCAATGTACATGGCAGAGGGGCATTGCTTGCACATGGTGGCATATATCACATTGGTAGATGTGCAGGTGAATGAGCCTCTGATAGCGTGGCTGATGTTATTAGGCCCTGTGATGGTGTCCCCTGAATAGATAGGTGGGCACAGTTGGCAACGGGCTTTGTTGCAAGGATAGGTTCCTGGGTTAGTGGTTCTGTTGTGTGGTATGTAGTTGCTGGTGAGTATTGGCTTCAGGTTGGGGGGCTGTCTGTAGGCAAGGACTGGCCTGTCTCCCAAGATTTGTGAGAGTGATGGGTCATCCTTCAGGATAGGTTGTAGATCCTTGATAATGCGTTGGAGAGGTTTTAGTTGGGGGCTGAAGGTGACGGCTAGTGGCGTTCTGTTATTTTCTTTGTTAGGCCTGTCCTGTAGTAGGTGACTTCTGGGTACTCTTCTGGTTCTGTCAATCTGTTTCTTCACTTCAGCAGGTGGGTATTGTAGTTGTAAGAATGCTTGATAGAGATCTTGTGGGTGTTTGTCTCTGTCTGAGGGGTTGGAGCAAATGTGGTTGTGTATCGTAGAGCTTGGGTGTAGACAATGGACCATGTGGTGTGGTCTGGGTGAAAGCTGGAGGCATGTAGGTAGGAATAGCGGTCAGTAGGTTTCCAGTATAGGGGGGTGTTTATGTGACCATTGCTTATTAGCACCGTAGTATCCAGGAAGTGGATCTCTTGTGTGGACTGGTCCAGGCTGAGGTTGATGGTGGGATGGAAATTGTTGAAATCATGGTGGAATTCCTCAAGGGCTTCTTTTCCATGGGTCCAGATGATGAAGATGTCATCAATAAAGCACAAGTAGAGTAGGGGCATTAGGGGACGAGAGCTGAGGAAGCGTTGTTCTAAGTTGTGGAAAATCTCCACTCTTGAGTGGCATCATTAAGCCAGCCTAAGTCCCTGCATAGACAGCACTAGGTTGACAGAAGAATTCTTTTGTTGACCTAGCTACCACCTGTCAGGGAGATGGATTGCCTACACTGATGGGAGATTCCCTCCCATTGGCATAGGGAGTGTCTACACTGTAGCATTTTAAGTGTAGACAAGCCCATAGCTAATCCCTTCTTGGGCCAACCCTAAACAATGCATTAGCAATCAGATCAACAGATGGAACATGTAATGTTCATAAAACATTACAGGTAGTCTCTGTTCTTCACAATCACCATTTGCAAATGGAGCAAAAGTCTGCCATAAATAACACCACTGTTTAGAAATGTCTCCAGATGCAACACATTCTGTCTGTCGGTTATTTGCATGAAGAGTATGTCATGCCAACTGTAAATAACACTATTAAGAGGTGGTGCCATCAGTTTGCAGGCAAGTGACCTAGAGCCAGAGAGAAGAAAAACTGATAGTTCTGGTTTAAGCACTGAGCATGTGGTTGAGCAAGATGATTATTACAATTACTGCTAGTGAGCCTTGGCAGCTGTCACTCTACTGGAATCATCGGTGGGTAAACTCTCCCCTTCCCCCGTATGCTGCTGGTTTATGAGTTAGCAATTATTGCTTGAAACACTAGTGTGCTAGACAGGTATGCTACACTGAGGGCCCAGTTATGTCTCTCTAGGGCTAGGCTGTGCTGGAGAAGGTGCACTTCTCCAGTGAGAGTGGCTGAAAGTGCTATGCCTTTGAATGGCACAATGTGTTCACTGGTATCGGGAGAGCGGCTTCTATTGCTACACCTGGTTAATCAGCATCGTATAGGTTCCCTCAGCACATCAATTCCAACACACAAGGGAGACAGGGTTTGGTTGGAGTGTTAGCACCCTGCTTTTCCTGCACCTGCATTATACTTGCATGGGTACACGGGAAAGAAGAAGACTCACATGGCTTTGTGCCCCTCCTCCCCCACTCCAGTGCATCTCTGTTGTAGGAGCCATAATTGGCCTTGTATGCCCCATGGCTGAAAAAGGCTTGCCGTATCCCAGTGGCTTGAATCACATTAGTTATGTTGAAACTTGGTATATGTTGTGGGGTATTCCCTTCTCTATTAGTTGAAGCGGAGAAAAACAAGACTCTTGTAATTTTAAAATGACTAAAACATAATGACCAGAACTGTCAACCCAAGCATTCACAAATCAGGAGTCAGCCCCCAAGAGATCATGAGAGGATTAAAAATCAAGAGAGTTAAAATAGTTTTTATGTTAATTTTATTTGCCTTCTGGCTTATTTAGCCTTCAGACTTTGTTTTAAAGCCTTTTCTACAACCAGGAGGCCTAGGAATATCCATTTTGTTCTGTTAAAAGCTGAGATTCTCACCTAATCACTAGAATTCAGGGGTTGGTGCTTTAAGAAAATCTCCAATATCACAAGATTCATGATCAAATTGTGAGAGCTGTCAACATGAAAGGTTGTAACGAATTTGTGTGATCTACTACTGCAGTTTGGTGGAATTCTGAAGACATGATACTTGCTTCAGTTGTAGGGAGTCACACAGAGATAATTTAAATATTCACACTGTTTGATGGACCTGTTCTGTTGAATTACTCCATTATTTATGGTGCACAAACAGGTCACGTTTACCTGATGCTTGTGACACTACACTCTAGCTCTGCATTGTAACCAAACTTCAGCCTCTGACTTCTGCTTGGTGATGGTCAGTATTCCTTAAAGGTCTGTTAAATATGTTATCCTTCCCCCTGAGAGAAACTCAAAAGGATGCTGGTTTTGTTTATATGCAATATAACATATATCAGGCACATTTTAAATAGTGTTGGATTTTTTTTCCTGAGCCTTTATCCCAGCTTCCTTGTACCCACCCAGCCATGTTCCCTTCACTTTCCTTTGCACTGACACTGGTCTGTTCCTTGACCCAAACCTCAGCTCTCTCCCTGCTTCAAGCTTCCTTGACTCAGGCAACTCTTAGCCTCCTGCATGACCTTTACTCCAAAGCCCCAGTTCCCTCTTCCTCTCTAAACCTCTGGCCTGGCTCTCTCTCTAGTTCCAGTGGCTCTCAGATCTGCTCTCCATTTTCTCCTCCTGCCCAATGACAAGTACCTACTTGCAGGAAAAAAGTTCTTATTTCTCCTCTGCTGGCACCTTCTGGCTTTTTCTTGGTTTTGGCTTCTGTGCCTAGATCATCTTCACATGGAGATTGCTTGCTTTCTGTATCTGGTTCAGGGAGTCTGCAGCTGCCTTTGTTACAGCGTCCCTAATGAAGGCTGCAAGACTAGCATCTCTTCCTTTGGCTTCTACACAGGTCATTCACATCCATCACTAGATATAGAAATTTGGTTACTATGTGTAAAGGTGTGACTTGTACTTCGTCATTCTTGTGTAGCCAGCTCTCAACCCATCTGATGGAGTGTGTCAGTCTCCAGCCTTTAACAATAATACTACAATGTGGAAGTGAATGCGAGCTAAAATGAAAGGGTGGTAAGCTAAAATAACAGGATGGTGGATATGTACAATGAACTAGCTGATTAGGGCTGCTAAGCATCCACTAAAAGTCCGGTCGGTGACACAGGGGGGCTAAGGCAGGCTCCCTGCCCAGCTCTGCATGGCTCCCAGAAGCAGCCAGCATGTCTGGCTCCTAGGCACAGGGGTGGCCATGGGGGCTCTGCACATTGCCCCTTCCCTGGCGCCAGCTCCGCAGCTCCCATTGGCCCTATGTCACTCCTGCACCTAGGAGCCAAAGGGACCTGGCCTGCGGGGCCTCAGAGAAGAGGCAGGGCAAAGGCAGGGTCTTGGAGAAGGGTCGGAGCAGGGCAAGGGTGTTTGGTTTTATGTGATTAGAAATTTGGCAACCCTAGCTGCCATCTGAGAAGTTACCTTTATTTTAAATGGTGACATAGTGTATAAAAATATAATTAAAGCTGAGGTTAAAATCAAAGTGCAGTTAAAGCCAATGGAGTGTGACTGAAACTGTGGGTAAAATTTATTGAATGAGGCATTGGGTTCATCTATTCACTGGTACAAAATAGCCTAAATATAAGTAATTAAAGTGGAGTGAATTTTGCAGATTTTTAGCCATGAAAGGTTTACCCCTAGTTAGGCCAAGCAGAATGTTAATTTCTAGGTTCCCACAAAACATGACTACCATGGTATGAAACAATGCTCCTTATCTCCCTAACCAGCTCTCAACAGCATTCATCCTTCAAGAAGCAAGGATATGAATATTGTTCTACCATCTTCCAGTGACATCTACCACTAAAGCCAAGTTGAAGGGCATATTGAGTGGTGTCCTGCAGGGTTTGGTCCTGGTCCAGTTCTGTTCGATATCTTCATCTATGATTTAGATAATAGCATAGAGAGTCCAGTTATAAAGTTTGCAGATGTATTAATCTGGGAGAGGTTGCAAGTGCTTTGGAGGATAGGATTAAAATTCAAAATGATCTGGACAACCTGGAGAAATAGTCCTGAAGTAAATAGAAAGAAATTCAATAACAATGACTACAAAGTTAGAAAGTAACAATCAGTTGCACACCTACAAAATGCAAATAACTGTCTATGAAGGAGCACTGCAGAAAGGGATCTGGGGGTTATAGTGGATCACAAACTAAATAGGAATCAACAGTGTAACACAGTTGCAAAAAAGTGAACATCATTCTGGGATGTATTAGCAGGAGTGTAGTAAGCAAGATGCGAGAAGTAATTCTTCCACTCTATGCCACACTGATAAGGCTTCAACTGGAGTATTATGTCAGTTCTGGGTGCCACATTTCAGCAAAGATGTGGACACACTGGAGAAAGTTCGGAGGAGAGGAACAGAAATGATTAAAGGTCTAGAGAAAACAACCTGTGAAGAAAGGTTGAAAAAATTGGGTTAGTTTCATGTGGAGAATAGAAGACTGAGGGGGGACATAACAGTTTTCAAGAACATAAAAGCTTGTTACAAAGAAGAGGGTGAAAAATTGTTCTCCTGAGCCTCTGAGGAAAGCACAAGAAGCAATGGTCTTAATTTGCAGCAAGGGAGGTTTGTTCCTGGTAGGGTAGTTTGCACTGGAACAAATTGCTTAGGGAGGTTGTGGAATCTCCATCATTTTAGGTTTTTAAGAACAGGAAAGGTCTAGTTTTTAGTCCTGCCTTGAGTGCAGAGGAGAGGACTGGACTAGATGACCTACTGAGGTCCCTTCCAGACCCACCTCTGATTCCATCCTTGTTGAGAACTGTGCCTGGTTTCTGCTGTTTGACTTCTTTATGTAAACAGGGTTCAGTGAGCGCTTTCCAAACGTAGCCTCCTCAACCAGGGATGGCTCTAGGTTTTTTGCCACCCCAAGCAAAAAATTTGCTGTCCCAAGTTCCGAGAGTGCAACTGCCCAAGCAACAAAAAAAAAAAAAAAAAAAAAAGGGGAGGGGGTGGCCAAAATGCCACCCCTTGAAATGTGCCGCCCCAAGCACGTGCTTGCTAGAGTCGGCCCTGTTCTGAACTGATCTGCTGCATCTTCAGACTGAGTTGTTGCACAGTCAACAAACTGTATAAATACCTGAAGTAGAAACTGATCTCTATAGGCTTGTGTTTGAGGTAATGGCATGCTCTTCCATGGAAGTGGAAGTACTTTCCGGCCTCTGAGTAGACAATTTGTGAACTGCATGAATATATTATATTTCCCCTTGCTGTCTAAAGACCAGAAAAAGGATATCAAGGAATATTGAGGAAGCAACAATGTCTAAAAAAGTGATGATAAAGGATGACTTCAAACACTAACATACAAACTGCTCAGTTGTCACATTGGGACAAGGTTTAGAGAAGTAATTTCTCTACTTCTTAAGAGATTGCTTCTTGGATCCTTTAATACTAGAGCTCACAAGAGGAGATTGTGTTATCAGACAAGTCTTAAATAGCATGCAGGAGTTGGTTCAGAAGGTAACTATAGTGCAACCAATAAATAATAGTAATTGCCAAGCTTGATTTTTTTTTTAAGGAAAGAGTAGTGAGGGATCCTTCATGGGAAAAATCCTTGGGGGTGGGGGAGAGTTTAAAAAACCAATAACATAAAACATAAAAACGTCTGCAAGTTAAGTTTTTTGATTTAAAGGAGAACAGGTTAAACATTGCTGAGAACGTGGTATAGTATCAAAAAGCTATTGGTTTTAAATCTCCCTTATGAGCTTCAGTGCAGCTAGGGTCTCACGTTTAAAAGTTCTCCAAAGTGAAAATAAATAATGAACAAGAGGCACAAGTAGTACATTTAAAAAAAAATTATCTCTTGCTATGCAGAGCTAAAATGGAAGCGCCACACAAGGAAAATGTCCGTATCTGGGCTAATCTGTGACCGAAGTATTCAATTTTTTCTTCAACAAAAATGAACCAAATTCATTGAAAAAGGAGGCATGTATTTCTAGTGTCTCACTGTGTGATGAGTGAAAGTTACAAGTCTGTTGGTATGGTATTTGCATTGGAAATCAATTCGGAGTAGAAAATACAATGGTGTTTCTTTCCTCCAGTTTGTCCTCAGTCTCTACCATTGCAAAAATATGTAGCTGCATAATTCTAAAGTTTTCATACATTAAATCTTTGAGAGAATCTGAACAAAATTAGTTAAAATAGAGGACAGATGCTGTCATGATTTGGAACATGGCGACCTAAAAATCACTTTCATCTTGTGTGTTACCATTGCAGCTACTATCAGTGAAAATACTCACACTAACATACCCGGTTTAAAAGGTTAGGGGGCTAGTTATATTTTCCTTGGTTTTGAGCTTTGCATTTATTTAACTTCAGTGCATGCCACAAGCCAGGGTCCCTTATTACCTTGGGGTTTTTCTGGGTCAGCTGGTAATGAGTTGAGATATATTTGTTTAATGGTGGGGGTGTGGGGCAGGTTTCCATATAGGAGGTAATGAAGGGCAAATACATTTATTCCATTAATTTTATGGATTCTAGAATCTACACAAGTGCCTAGAGATTAAACAGGGTGCCTCTTAAATCCAAATGAATAGGTGAAAAGCGTTATATCCATGTGTAAAATCACTAAAGAATATATATAATGTCAGGTATTCAGAATTCGTTATTCCATTACCGATCAATGATTAGACATTGGTAGTGTTGTGACTATTCCTCAGTGCTTTAATCTCCTGTCCAGCAATGATGGGCTTATTGGGGGATTTTTATCTTTTAAACCTCAGAGCTTGGTCTGGACTTAGTCTTAGAACTAAATAAGGAATAGAAGAGTTTTTATAAAACAAAATAAAAACAAATTAAACCAGCCAAACAAAACCCCCTCACAAAACCTACCACATACAAAACAGTAACCCCAATAAACCAAACTTCTGTGCAGTTGACATTGTTTCCATTACAAAGCTAGAGTGTAATTGGTAAAGTCAGACTTGGAGAAGACCCAGACGGAGGCAACTGGAGATTAAAGAACCCTGGATGAGGTATATTTGCAGGCCTGTGTGGGAAAGTTTGAATCATGCCTACTTGAGCTATGCCTGCTTCTAGCCCATTCTTATACTGTGTTTCAGAAAATTCAATGGATGGACAACATCACACTGGAGGGCTAGTACACTGGGGATTTTCCTTTTTAACAGGCTTTATCATGAAATGCAAGGCTTCTCCATATTGACTTTGATTAAGTATAGTGGAATATATGGATCCAGAAACATTTTTTTTCCTCCTATGAAAGAGTTAACCAGCTTCCTACATCAGCCCACTTTTCACTGCATTCACTGAAATGACTGTAGGCATTGCAAATCAGCAACACAGTGGAAGAAATGGCTATAACAGATGAATGTGAAGAAATCCTCCTGGCATTGCATCTGTGCCACTATATATTCCTCACTTAGACATACAACTTTGAAAAACTTAGCAAGCAGCTGATGTCCATCAAGATTCCTCCTGTCTGTGGGTAAGTTTGTGGGCCAAATCTGGAAACACGTTATATGGGGAAATTCTTTGCTGCTGAATATGTACATTTATGTGCATGCAAATCTCTCTAGTTATGGCATAGTTTCCTTGTTACTGCATTATATTCCAGGATTTCTTCTTGCTTTTAGATATAATGATGTACATATTATAAAACTAGCGATGAGCAGTCATGTGCTTTGTAAAATACACAGCCCCAACCAACTTTTACTTAAAAATATAAAGCCCTTTACCCATCAGTAAAGCCCTTTATCATCAGCTTTTACAGCACCCCCCCACCCCCCGATAATCTCCAAGAACAGTGTCACCTAACTGCTCCTTCAGGAACAGCACGCAGGAGCACAAGCCATTTTGGGGTCCCACCAAATTAATGGCTCTGGTACTGTTCAGGGGAGGACTTCAGCATTTTCTTAGCAGTGGTGGTGATCTGTGAACAAAACAAATAAGAAAACCCTGACCAACCAACCCAACTTCAACCCAGAATCTCAGTATGACAAAATCAGATAATGTAAGGGTATTCTGGGGGTATGCAAGACGTCTCTGGAGGGTACACGGGAGAAATTGTGTAATGGATTTTATTAATTATTTTATTGCATTTTCATAATAGGCTACTCAGATGAAGCTTTAAAACTTCGTGGGAACTTGTTTTATATAAAATATGGTAGTTAATTTACTTCAGGATGTACCAATGAGAACACAGATACACTGGTTTCAGTGTAACAGCCGTGTTAGTCTGTATTCGCAAAAAGAAAAGGAGTACTTGTGGCACCTTAGAGACTAACCAATTTATATGAGCATAAGCTTTCGTGAGCTACAGCTCACTTCCTCGGATGCATCCGATGAAGTGAGCTGTAGCTCACGAAAGCTTATGCTCAAATAAATTGGTTAGTTTCTGAGGTGCCACAAGTACTCCTTTTCTTTTTACAGATACACTGATGTACAGAGCACTCCCCTCCAATCTCTATGTGGTGTGGGTTTAGTTGCCCAGAAACTGTCCAGTCTAACTGAGCTCAGAACTTAGGGGTTTTTTTCCCCTGGTTGTATATGTCGCACTGTAACTATATCTGTAAGTAACCATGAAATATGGCCAGATGACTCACGACTGATAGTGTGAAGAAGAACATGCAGTATCTGTGATGAGAAAGGTATGGTAGATCTGGAAGAAGCTTCTTCTGCAGCTGGTAGATCTGGAAGATAAGAAAAGTTTGGGCACCTCTGATGTAATGGGATTGTGTTGTTAGAACTGGAAACTTTGTTAGACTCTAACAAGTTAAAGGCAAGGCATATTATATGCCTCAACAGATTTGTCTTTTCAACGTTTTCAACCATAAATAGTTAGTTTACAGTGGTGATTGTTCAGTAGGTTCTTTCTCCTGCAGTAGAGGATATATTGAAGAGAAGCAGTCTGCTGGATGCAGATAAGTATTTGCTGAAAATCATTGTAAGGTAACAGTACATTGTTCAGAGGCCTCCACTAAAGCTGAAGTTGAATTACAGGTGGAGTAAAACCTGCATGTTAATGGTCAATTATGCTCACAGCAAGGTGTATTTTAATTACTCTTTAAAATTAAAAGATTTGACAAATGAGATCATGTTTCACTACTGGATTATAAATCTAAAGCAAACTACGTGTAACCTGAAGAGTATGTAGTTTTTTTTTCTGGGCAGAGCCCCAATCTTTTCTGTAGCAAATGGTTGCCTTCTGCCCAGTCTAGAAGAATATGCATGTGTCTTAATGATGAATGTGCCAAATAGTACTAATCCATTTTTTCCTTCTGTTGTTGTGAGTCAGAAAATTACTCCTCTGCCTATGGTTTTAGTGAGGTTTTTTTTTTCAGCAGTTCAGCAGAAGTGGTTTTGTTGCTTTGAAACAGAGGCACAGAGAGGTCAAGTGACTTGCCTCAGTGTGTTGTGCACTAACTGGCCCTGGAGACCTTGCTGTTGCTCAGTAAAAGTTCCCTAGTGTGTGCTGACTGTGCACCGTTTGAAATGGGACTGTCAGCATGCCCTGGGGAACTTTTCGTCAGTGCCTGAAGGTTCCACGTGGGCCGTTAGTGCATGACATGCCGCTATGCGCTAAAAGTTGCACCCCAGTTGATGCACTAATGTACCTTGTAGGCAACACAGAAACATACAGCACCACAAACCTCCACCACCTGAACTGAAAAGGGAACTCCGTCAGTGGGTGTCAAGAGTGTGCCTGCCTACTAGCACCCCTTGCTGGCCAAGCGTGGCGCTGAGGCCAGCCTCAGTTTCCTTTTCAATCAGTGCCCCTTAAAAAGTCCAGATATTCAAAACATTCCCCCTTCTGAAGTCTGGTTTATTAATCCTTATCCACATTCATGTATTCCATGAACATATATATTGCGATAACTCATAAAATAGGAGTCCTCAGGGGTACTGTTTTAGGTCATTGTCACCTGGGAACAGATACACAATTCAGAAGAAAAAAAAAAAGCTTAAAAAACATTTTTTTCTGTGTCAAAAAAAGCAAGCATGTAGGGTACAAATGTACCCAAAGGTGTTGCTTTGTTTTCCTGCATTTACATATTTGCTTCTAGTGAGAGTATCTTGTTTTGTAATAGGTTTCAGAGTAACAGGCGTGTTAGTGTGTATTCGCAAAAAGAAAAGGAGTACTTGTGGCACCTTAGAGACTAACCGATTTATTTGAGCATGAGCTTTCGTGAGCTACAGCTCACTTCATCGGATGCATGCCGTAGAAACTGTAGCAGACTTTATATATACACAGAGAATATGAAAAAATACCTCCTCCCACCCCACTGTCCAGCTGGTACTAGCTTATCTAAAGTGATCACCAGGTGGGCCATTTCCAGCACAAATCTAGGTTTTCTCACCCTCCACCCCCCCACACAGATTCACTCTCCTACTGGTGATAGCCCATCCAAAGTGACAACTCTTTACACAATGTGCATGATAATCAAGTTGGGCCATTTCCTGCACAAATCCAGGTTCTCTCACCCCCTCACCCCCCTCCCAAAAACCACACACACAAACTCACTATCCTGCTGGTAATAGCTCATCCAAAGTGACCATTCTCCCTACAATGTGCATAATTAAGGTGGGCCATTTCCAGCACAAATCCAGGTTTTCTCACATCCCCCCCCCCCACCATTCTCTACGTAAAAGAATAAATGGACACAAATCAGATGTCAAGAATTATAACATTCATAAACCAGTCGGAGAACACTTCAATCTCTCTGGTCACGCAATCACAGACATGAAGGTCGCTATCTTAAAACAAAAAAACTTCAAATCCAGACTCCAGCGAGAAACTGCTGAATTGGAATTCATTTGCAAATTGGATACTATTAATTTAGGCTTAAATAGAGACTGGGAGTGGCTAAGTCATTATGCAAGGTAGCCTATTTCCTCTTGTCTTTTCCTACCCCCCTCCCCCAGATGTTCTGGTTTAACTTGGATTTAAATTTGGAGAGTGGTCAGTTTTGAAGGGGTTTTACCAGCAGGAGAGTGAGTTTGTGTGTGTATGGGGGTGGGGGGGATGTGAGGAAACCTGGATTTGTGCTGGAAATGGCCCACCTTAATTATGCACATTGTAGGGAGAATGGTCACTTTGGATGAGCTATTACCAGCAGGATAGTGAGTTTGTGTGTGTGGTTTTTGGGAGGGGGATGAGGGGGTGAGAGAACCTGGATTTGTGCAGGAAATGGCCCAACTTGATTATCATGCACATTGTGTAAAGAGTTGTCACTTTGGATGGGCTATCACCAGCAGGAGAGTGAATCTGTGTGGGCGGGGGGAGGGTGGAGGGTGAGAAAACCTGGATTTGTGCTGGAAATGGCCCACCTGGTGATCACTTTAGATAAGCTAGTACCAGCTGGACAGTGGGGTGGGAGGAGGTATTTTTTCATATTCTCTGTGTATATATAAAGTCTGCTACAGTTTCTACGGCATGCATCCGATGAAGTGAGCTGTAGTTCACGAAAGCTCATGCTCAAATAAATTGGTTAGTCTCTAAGGTGCCACAAGTACTCCTTTTCTTTTTGTTTTGTAATAGTGAACCAGTGCTAACTGATAATGCATTGCAGCAACAATGGTTGCTGCATACAGTCACATAAAGGCTTGTCTATGCTGGCAAGTTCCTGTGCAGCAAAGCAGCTTTTTGCACTCAAGCTGCAGACGTGGGCACACTGCCAAGCCACTTTGTGCAGAAACTCCTCAGCTGCAGCACTGCAAAAAAACCCCCACCTCCATGAGAGTTGTAAGGCTATTTGTGCAGAGGGTCCTGTGCTCTACTGCCAGTGTAGATATACTTCATTGGTTTCTGTGCCGTAACTGGCCTCTGGAGCTGTCCCGCAATGCCTCAAGTGGCTGCTCTGCTCATTGTTTTGAACTTGGCTGCCCTGGAGACATGTGTCCCTCCCCTTTCAGAGCGGTAGCTGTGTTAATCTGTATCAGCAAAAAGAACGAGGAGGACTTGTGGCGCCTTAGAGACTAACAAGCTTATTTGAGCATAAACTTTTGTGGGCTAAAACCTACTTCACTGGATGCATGCAGTGGAAAATACAGTAGGAAAATATATATATACATAGAGAACATGAAAAAATGGGTGGTGCCATACACGCTATAACGAGAGTGATCGATTAAGGTGAGGTATTATCAGCAGGAGAAAAAACCCTTTTGTCGTGATAATCAGGATGGCCCATTTCCAACAGTTGACAAGAAGGTGAGAATAACAGTAGGGTAGGAAAACAAACATGGGGAAATAGTTTTACTTTGTGTAATGACCCATCCACTCCCAGTCTTTATTCAAGCCCAATTTAATGCTGTCCAGTTTGCAAATTAATTCCAATTCAGCAGTCTCTCAAAGTCTTTTTGAAGTTTTTTTGTTGTAATATTGCGACTTTTAGGTCTGAAATCGAGTGACCAGGGAGATTGAAGTGTTTTCTGACTGGTTTTTGAATGTTATAATTCTTGACGTCTGATTTGTGTCCATTTATTCTTTTATGTAGAGACTGTCCGTTTTGGCCAATGGTATGGCAACACCCATTTTTTCATGGTGTGTGCGCGTGTATTTTCCTACTGTATTTTCCACTGCATGCATCCGATGAAGTGGGTTTTAGCCCATGAAAGCTTATGCTCAAATAAGCTTGTTAGCCTCTAAGGTGCCACAAGTACTCCTCCCCTTTCAAAGCACCATTTCTGACAGCCGTTGTGTACTGATGTGCTCTGGGACGCAAAGCAAACCATTAATGTGGAATGCTCATGCTGTTGAACACAGAAGCAGTTAGGGGTGTGCGTGTGTGTGTCTCAGTCAGAGAGAGAGAGAGATTGCTGTGCAGAGAGCCCAGGGAGAGAGGTGGGGGTTGATGGCAGGGTTTCCCCCTCCCCCTGCCTCAGGACTGGTTGCTTCATGGAGCTGTCTGAACTTACAAGACAGCATGCTGACACACTCTCTGCCCCCCAAAACACAGCGTGTCTCTCCCTGCATCCATACACACATACATTCCTGTCACACTCCCCACCCCCCCTTCCATTGAAAAGCAGCTGGCAATTTAGTAGGATGCCCATGGAACAATGGGATTGGGAAACCTGCATCATGCGACACTGTGCTTGCCCGATGAGGCATTGCAAACCCTTCCCAAAGCACCCTGTGGCCAGTTGCACAGTGGGATAGCTACCACAATGCACTGCTGTCTTTGCTGTTGCAAGAGCTGCTAATGTGGATGCATTCCAGTGTCACAAGGAGCACAGTGTGGACACGCAACAGCAGTTTAATTTCAGTGGTTTAATAAAAGTGGTATAACTTGTTGCACAGAAACTTGCCAGTGTAGACATACCCTAAGATAGAAGGTATGCCAGGGTAATCTGGGCTTGTTAGGTATCCTTAACAGAGGGTGGACTGATGCGTCTCTCTTTTTGCCTAACACTGTTAAGATTTTCTGACTAGGTATTTATTGGATCCACACACTGCAGACTCAGGAGACCCTTGAGGGGATTTTCTGTGTTGTGCAATTCAAGATGGCGAACAGATAGGCAGGATATTCTGATTCTGACCTTATAAAAAAAGATTTGTGACTCTGAAAGTGAGTTGTCAAGTGATGACAACATATTATATTATAGTGACTTTGTGCCAGGGTCGTGTTGAGAGTTGCTCTGAAAAGGATGGTTTCCATTGGTTGTTCATCAGGTTTGTCCTCAACCTCAATGTCCTCAAGCTCCTCAATGAGGAGCTTGTGCTCAGCCCTGGTATAAGACTGGAAGAAAGGTAGTTGGGGAGAACTTCCTCATCAGTATTCAGTTTGCTGAAGATCTACTCCATGAAAATTTGATCTATGTTGGAACATCCAACAAAACAAGCCAGATATACAGTACGTTGAGATGCATCCACATTGCAATAGAGAAAAATTGTCATCAGTGTTAGTGTTTGCTGGGCCACTCACCCTGGTTTCCTGTGTTCTGGAGAAGGGAAAGTTGGTAATAATGCCATCAATGATGCATCATGACAAGGTGTTAGAAGGAGACACCAAGAAACCTCACATAATTCTCCACTACGACACTAACAGTGGTGTCAATAACATGGACCATCTTGTAAGAATTCACTCCTGCAGGTGCAAGAGTTGCTGGTATTGCAAGTTCCATCATCTGAGTCAGCAACAATCCTGCTTGGCACCACACTCAACCAAGACAAAGAAGGCGCTTGTTCCCTGTCAATATAGGAGACCTACTCATAGATGCATACATAAAGAGAAGAATCCCTTGTTACCCATCCTCTCACCATGTCCACCAAAGCAGCAATCTCATTCCTTGGCAACCATTGAAAACCAGCCACCATGGGAACACATAGTGCATGCCAACACGTTTGCCCAAAGTCAGCTGACCAGAAGAGCCGCAAGCAATGTGGAGGATGCAGTGACCACTCTGCATGGATGCATTTGCGGGACACAATTCCCCCTCAACACAGTTAAGGCTGGATGGGCCCAGTGGGGGCCCATCTATAGTCTTTCAAAATAGAATTCACATCTATAAATAAGACCCTCCTCCTGAGGGTCTGTCCTCTCTTTCAGTGAAGGCTATAACTATGCCATGCTTTAAACTTCAGTCATTGGTGCTGTAGCACTGTTTTGAAAAAAAAGTGCACTTAGATTTTTTTTAATGGAAATCTATTTTACATTTTATCAAAATTGTTTGAGAAATAACTTTCAAATTCATCTTCTGGCGGAAACAAAGTATGCACATGTTCATCTCAAAGGGGGATGGAATGTCAGTGTCAGAGTGCAGGCGATCACGCTAATGGGGTCTTGTTCCTTCACTTCTGAGAGAATGCAGCGGGTTGGATAAATGTTCATCCATCATATGTTGTTCCGCTAACTTCCTGTTGTGCTTCCGTCTGTGGTAAACTTAAGTCCAAGCCCTAGATGATGTGAAATAAAGCCTGCATGTTTTGCTGAGGTTTTTGCCTGTGGGAGTGATTGTGGGGTGTGTTTGTGTTTTGCAACATAGTTGTAGGGTCTGAGTGCAATATATTTAGTTTGACACTGGTCAACTCACCGTGCACTGCTGTTTCTTTTAAAGAATGTTGTGTACATGTTCTTGAGGGTGAGGGACACATTTTAGATCAACTGAAATATATCTCCCTGATGCCATGTCAGTTCCCGCAAAGGGACTAGAACAGAATAGTGATCTTCCTGTTGAAGTGTAGGTTCTGATCCCTTGGAGCTGGGATGATTGCTGCAGAAGAAAGGAAAGAAAGTTACAAGGGATAATTTATGGCACTTCTGTTTCCTAGATCCAGACTCAGATTCCTAACTGGGTCTAATCATCCTTATAAATCTGGATTGTGTGGGGGAGCAAATGGGCAGAGAAGACCCCATTTGTACAGTTAAGGGCAGCTAAGTCCACCACTCTATGCATACTGTGACATTTTTGTTTGCATTATAAATCAGTAAGAATACAAAGACAATACCAGTGGGCTTGTGACTTTCTCTCACTACTCATTGGGACACGAGAAATAAACAGAATTCGTTTAAATAGAAGGAATTTATGTTCTGAAGTGTGTGCTGGAGAAAAGCTCTGTGGCATTGTTCAACCATGGGTCTGTGTAGTGATGAACATTACCCTTGCATGACACTTCCGTCTTAGCTGTGCATGGTGAGATTTATTGATTTATTTTTTTAAATGTGCCACTTATACTTCTTGTTCATTATTTATTTTCACTTTGGAGAACTTTCAAAAGTGAGAGGCTGGCTCAGATTCATTGGAGCTCACAGGGGAGATTTAAACCTAAAAGCTTTTTGATGCGGTACTAGGTTCTCAGCAATGTTTAACTCCTTCTCTTTTTCACCAAAGAATGTACTTTGATTTTTTTTCTCACCTCAGGACTCTTCATTTGCACATACAGGCTCCTTCCTCTCTCTCAAAAAAAATCAGTTCTTTAAACATGAAAATTTACTTAATCCTATAGTCGATTGTGTACATTTCAATAACCTGACATGAAAGGGAAAAGCAAGCAGTACAAACCTGTTGGAGATGGTCAGAGTGAGAATGCACTGTTCAATGCAAAACAGACGCTGGAGGAGGATTCAGCGAATGCTATGAGAAGGTTATTGGACAAATGAAAGTGATGATGTGTGGAGCAAAGAGAATGATCCTTTAGTTGAAGAAAATAAACCTTTGTAAGGCAATTCTTTAAGGCAAAAGCTTTTCCCACCAAGTTGCAAGCTAAGGACTTTTGGCAGAGGTTAGGACCATGCTGAAAGCTGGGGAGGAATCAGTTTGATTAGGAGTAGACAACAGTTTGAGATCAGGGAGCTGAATGACTGTGATGTAGTCTGTGTGATATATAAAATGATCTTTTAAAATGTGACTGCTGCCAGTGTTGGAACTGTGAATTATTGATGAGACTTATTTAGTTTAGATAGCACAGACAGAGGAGCTGGACTTGCATCCATTGCAACCGCAAAACTTCCCTTAAAGCCCCTGGGGATTTGGAGCCTAAAGGAAAGCAGGGCTAGGACCAAAATGGTGTAAGGACAAGTTTGAGAACAGTCTAAAAGCAGCAAGGTAGGCTGGCAATGCAATATTAGCTACTGATACTGAACAGCATGGCCTTCATTTACACTGCAGAATGTGATACAAAGGGAATAGAACTTCCAAAGAGAGCTGATGATAAAGAGTGTTAAATCAAAAAGGTTTTATACGAAAAAGCAGGTGATATAACAGGGAGACGATAATGCTCCTTTTTATCTATTGTTTAGGGGAAAAGTATTCTTCCGAAGTAGGGGAAATATGAAGGTGAAGCTGGAAATGTGTGTGCAGAGAGAGAGTTGTGAACTGTATGTGTGTGTAAAATATCTTCCAGACACACCGAGAATAGACCATTGCAAAGAAAGAAGCAACACATTTTATGGGGTGTGTGTTTGTGTATCAAATGTTTAATTGCTAGCGATAAAGTTCAAATTGAAATGAATGTTGCAAATGATAAATTAACCAACAAAACATGATGAAGAAAAGAAACGTTTGTAAATGAGTGAAATGACTATATGACAAGAAAAAAGGGGGAGAGAATGAATTTACAATGAGTCTGACCATCGTGTACTTTTATGGTGATTGTGGGAACGTTTTGCTTTTTTCTTTCTGTTGAAAAACCAAGTGGAATCAAGCAAGAGGGAAGTGATTTAAAAAAAAATATTTGCACAATAGGTGAAGTCAATGTTTCAGTTTTACCTTACGATTTGAAATATTTTCAAAATGGCTGGATTAGGGTCCTATAACATCACTGCTAGATTATGTCTGCTCTTCAACTTCCAATAAAAATAAAGTTTAAAAACTAAAAGATATATGCACGCACCTGCCTACCATCTTTTTGATTGGCTTGCAGACCTGTCATGTATTGAGAGCAAATCTTGTGAATAATCTACATTTCTGACTGTTCCAATTCAGCTGATGTCTATGGCTGCATGTGTGTTGCTTGTTGTTGTATTAAGCACCCAGTTTAAAATAGAACCTAATTATTCTATATTCAGCCACCCTTATCAGGCTTTCACAGCCTACTGCAAAATGAAGACCCCTGGAGTATTGCTCTAATCCATCATGCTGAAGGGTTTGGATGGAATCTTACTATGTTTGACCACTGCAATTAGGAAAAATGATAACTCTTAGCCAAGTCTGCCTCCTCACTAACTTTAACACCAAAGTTAAACCTGCTAGAGACTTTTGTTCCTTCTGGCCTTGATCAAGGTTGTTTTGTTTTGTTTTTTTCAAACCACCACAGGCTGTTAAATTTCTAGGTGTGTGGTTCCTTTGCTTTGATGGCATTTAAATGCATCTTTATCTCAAACTGGAGACCAACTGAAAACTGAGACCGTCTCAAGCTTTGGTTCAGTGCATCTCTGGGGTGCTCTTTGTCACCAAGGCTTCTTGGAAGCCTCAGGCAAACATCTGAGTTGCTCCCTTCTGATGGAAACCCTGGAGAAAATGGCAGACCTACCACAGTGCTGTTCTGGCATAACTACAGTGAATACTGGTGGATAGTGGAGAATTTGCATCTCTGCCTCTACTGTACCTGACTTGCACCCCCAAACAGGTCGTGGGAGGTGCAAGTATGCACATTTTCACCCACAACTGAATTGCTGGTTTAAAAAAAATAAGTAATATTTTCAGGTACAAATTGCACTCTGAAGAGGGCGATCACCTATTTCTGGATGAACAATTTGTTACTTAGCTTTAATATTATTTTGTTGTAATAATAAGAGATGATGCTCAGCAATAGCCAGATGCTCCTAAGAGGCAGCAGAACAGAGGCTTGAATTAGGCTGACAACATACTATAATGGTGCTATAAAAGATAAATTGTTTAAGTAAGGCTGTTTGTTAAATAGAGCAGTTGCTTCAGGTCTTGTAGCAGAGTTTTCTGTCCCAACATGTGGTACCTGTGAGTAGCTGAAATTTTTGAAGGGACAGATATAATTTTATGCAAGCAGTTTTGCCTTAGAGAAATGAGAGGTTAAGACATTAAAATATAAGTTTACAAAATTCTGAATATAATATAAAATATTGGTTTATTTTAATACATTGTAAATCCTAAATCTAAAAATATTTGGCAGCAATTCAATAATTTTGGAATACTTGTAATGATTATTGCCATATTGGGATTATATGTGTAAACAGAATGAAATTGAATTTTCATGATTACTTCTTCCATTAAAATGAGCTGTGGTTTGGTGGAGTACTTGCACCAAGATCTTATCCTGTGTGCTTTAAATATACATAATTCTTAAAGTTAGGGCCCTTTGAAAATATAAAGATGTGCAATTATTTGAGGAAAAGCCTCTGCAAGTGTGTAATTTAACATGACGTTAACTGCATAGGGACTGAACAGAAGTAGGAATCACAGAGTTTGTTGAAAGCATGTACGTGCTGAAAGTAAGTTGAATTTTATTGTTCTGTGAGGCAGTCTTGATAACATTTGGACTGCTTAATATTGGATTATTCACCACTTTCTTTGGAGTGTAAAGTTTTGGGAAGGTCCTGGAAAATACTATACATTGTTCAAATGTTGTTCTAGAGTTACTGAATACTAAATACACTTATGGGTTTTCTAGGTAATTCAATGTATTGTCATTGGCCCTTTATTAGTAGAGACTTGCCTGGACATTTTTACTGCTTTTCAGCTCCCTTCAAAAAGGGAGACACCAAACTAATCTTTTCAAGCCCAGTGCTCTCTCAGCTTCCAGTGTCTTCACATCTCTTAGTTAGTTTTATGAGAATTGCTAAGAAACTGACTGAATCAAAGGTAACATGTCCTTTTTCTCATGATCCAAAGTACTGTATCTAGTATTCTGGATCCTAATTGACTATTCTAATATTCTTCATAGTTTGTGTAATAGAAATATGTTTATATATCTGTTTTAGGGGGTTGTTGATCTGTTTTCAAAACATGCTAGGTTGCATTTACAAACTAACTGACAAAATGAAACCACAAACAGATGTATTTGGATGTCAGAGTTCATTTAAAATAAAAAAGCGATCCTCTGGACACGGTCTTTTGCAAAGACCCCTTCTCCAATCATGGTACCCACTCACATTATCCACCCAAGGCTGATTTTGATGATTAGTCCAAAATGCTATCAAAGGAATGCAAAGAAAATTGTGATATAGCCTTCTCCCATGGTAGTGCCCACAGTATTCCAAATCCAGTGGATTTGAATTGTTCTATGGAGGAGAGTACACAGTCTCTCTAAAGGGAATCAGTTGAGCATGTGTTACAAGAGCTACTGACTAGTACCAGAACATTCATCTACACCTTGTTAATTCCAAGGTCAGCCCTGTGAATTTGAAGAAGCCTATGGAGACTAGCTATGTGCCACTTCTTTCCTTTTGACTCTGTCAGTTTCTTCAAAATACTCAAAACTAATGACAGATTAAGTGCAGAACTCGTATAAGACTTTGTAATGGGCTAATTAGGTAAATATGTTAAAAAGTATTCCCCATAGTGGCATTTACTAGTTATACTGTTGGTAATCAGCCCTTGTCTTCAAAGTGTCATCATATCAAAAGTGAAGCTGCCAGCATTTGCTAGCTTGTCATACTAATGAAATGAGTTAAGTGGAGTGCTGGGAGCACTCAGCTTCTATTATGGTTTAAATCTTTTGAAGGAATACTTTGAATAATAGCTTGATGTTAGAGGTTGAGAGTATTCATGTCTAGGGGGAAACTTCTCCAGTAAGCGCTTGATTCTGTTGGTCATTCCAATGAAAGGCAATCCACTCTATATTGATATAAAATATATTATTTTAAAATGGTATGCATGGATTGCTTTTGTAATATGCAAAGCATCTAAAGTATTTTTATTTAATATTTTCTTACCTTAGCCAAGAATTGGTTAAATCAAGAAGAAAGAAACCAATTGGCCCTGAATCCAAGATCATTTTGAATGGTCTGTGTTAGAAATTAGTCACCTATTTAACTGATGATATAATGCAAGTTCTGCCATTACCGCAGTGCTATCATTTAGATCTGCTCCACAGCAGCTCTAATGCAGGCTGGGGCTAGGTAGCAGGGAGTCAGGGAGCTGTAACTAACTTGACCAAAGCTCCCCTTACACTGCATCTGAGTGGAGCTTGGATACAGATGAAATTAAGTTCAACTTCAGCCAAATAAATACAGTCTATTCTATAACTCAATCAAAAATACAGTTAAATTATTGTTATGGCAGGGGTCATCAGATGGCACTCTCACACATAGTCTTGCAAGTTCTTGTTCTTAGAATGCAAGGAAGTCTTTCAGTCATGGAATTAAATGCTTTGCAGTTGGTTTTCTCTTGTGGTTTCATTGGGTGTGTTGCGGTGATCAGCCAGAGTGTTTTGTTCTCTAGCTTAACGTCTAAGTAGAGTCAGTTCTTGAGGCAGAGTTTCTCCAGGGGAAACCAGGCATTGTTTTTTGGGCTCAGATCCCTGAAAGAGGGGATTGTCTGCATGTTGTTTGTGACCCTGTCTGTTCCAGGAATGATGTATACTTGTGTAAATAAAAGTTACACACAGACTATACCCTGACTCTGTGTCACTGATTTCTCCTCCAGTGAGAATTGCAAAACCCTGGACATTTGGCTGCTGCTCAGCAGACGGATAGCATTAAATAGAGATGTGTGCCCCCTCCAACTCCTGAAAAGTTGGGCAAATTACTTGGCTATTGGGATGATTATCCAGCAATAAACAAAGTAAAGTCAGTGTGAGGTTGCAATGAATTCACCTACCTCTCCATAGTGTTCAGTTGATGATCTGTAAAAATTGAAAACAAAAAGTTTCACCTGTTCATCACCCCCATCCAAAGCTACATTTTGTGACAGTGAGAATACAAGACCGATGGACCTTTTTTCCAAAACTACTAAGTTGTGCTGCTAATACTACGTTCAACCTATATGTAAAATTAACATTTTGAATTGCAACTGACCTCATATGGGGAAATGTCAAAAGGCTTTCTATTTAGAAACATCAGACTAAATATTTTACATTATCTGTATTTCCCCCCCCCCCCCCACTTATTTTATTACTAAGTACATTTGCATAACAGGATCATAATTTCCTAAGAGTTCATCAGCTCCTGCTGCTTTTTCCCTGCCTGAAGTTATTATCCTCTCGTCACAACGACATACCGTAATTGGTTGCTGTGGAAGTCATTAGGAGGTCAAAAATGAAGGATTATGATGACTCCAAGTGGGGAACAGGCAACAGGAATTAATATCAACTCTTAAGAAAAAGGTCTGCAAGACTAATGAACACTTGGGTCACAGAAAGCAAAATGGAGTATAATGAGGTATTTGGTTTCTGTGCTAAAGCAAAGTTGACAGAGTTGAGGGTTTCACCAGACTTCTTGGAGTACACACGTTTCTGAAATTATGAGAGGGGTTTTTGTGACTCATTGAAGCAGTAGGACACTGCTTAGGCTTTGAGTTTGTTCCTACAGAGCAGATTGCAGGTCCAGGGCCTAAATTAAACATAATAGAACAAGACATGATAAAAAGTGGGAGAGGGAATATGGGACAACGAGGGCTACCAAAAATTGTGTAAAGTGTTTGTTACTGGAGCTGTTTGGACAATGTAAACAATTGAAATTTAAGTTATTTTCCCTGCTAAATGACCAGAATAGACTTTCATTTTTTCAAATATTCTGTTGGGATTTTTTTTTAAATGAATACCTTATTGAAATTGGTATCAATTTTTGTTTTAATAAAAATCTGTCTTTCAGTAAGTGAATAATTTGATATACTATTGAAAACATTGAAATGGTTAACAAAAATCTGGATAAAAGGCATGACATTTTCTGCAAAAGATGAGCAATTTAGATAGTGATCATATTTGGAAAACAAAGCCATTTTGTGACAAGAGCTTTTACTTTGAAAAGCTTTGAGGAGCCCTTGTTTTTAGATGTGTGTCTTGTTGTTTCCTGTGCTTTTGCTTTAGTTATCCAATTAAGGGTTAGATTCTAACCATACAATTTGTCCAGGAGCAGACCACAGAGTGAATTGTGACCAGAGAGTCTGTTTCTCCACTCCTCCCCACCTTGTTTTAACTTACCCCTTTTTTCTTGGTGTGTTACTCCCCCGCGTGTATCTGGCTGGTAGGCAGTAGCGAGGAAGACACAGGACTCCTCACCCTCTGGGTGAACTGTCACTGCTATCCTCATCACAGCCACAAAAACAATGTGAGCAGGACCAAGAGCCCTTACACCCATGTATGACAAGTAATGGCTTCAACAATCTTGTCCTAATTTCAATATACTGGGGTCAGAATCCAGAATGAAGGCTGGGATGGGTATTAGAGTAGTAGCATGTTCTCCCTTGGATCATGAGACTTCCTGAGTAACATTCCATCATCCTCTGTATCTTAAAGTAAATACCACAATATAATCCATATTCCAAGGGGCCTGATATAGCAGGATCTGGGTCATCTCTAGCAAAAAGTCTCCTAGAAGTTTCACAAGTGTGCTGTGTAGTGACAATTACAAAAATCATCATTGCTCCCTTGCTCAGTTGTTAGAAGTTATTAGGTGCATCAGGACAAACTGCAAGGATTTAGCAGACAGTCCACACCAGGGTGTGAAATTCACCATTTATTTAAAAATAAAAGCCTGTAATGGTTGGTGAGCATGTCTTCTCTCTGAGTGCAAATGAAACAGATTAATAAAGCATTAGAAAGCTGAGGTTGCTTCATTTAAAGTGATACATGTATTTAGTTCAATTTGACTAAGGGAACAAAGTTTAAGGTCAATTCTTTCTAGAATACTTTCTTTGGTAGAAAATGTCAGCACTTTGAATTAAAAAAAATGGAGTTTGTTCTCTAAAAGGACAGTGAAGCCATATGGGGCCATTTTCTGTTGCCCCCACACACAGTTGAAATTCATCCCATGCTTAGGGCCGGCACTAGACCTGTGCACTGCTTTAATAGTACTTAACCTTATTTTGAGGGCTTAAGTGGGACTTAAATGCCACATGGATGTGATGTGGGCTCTCTGCACATGAGTGAATTTCACCCACTGATATAAATAGGGTTATTCATGGTGTAAGGTGCCACTGAACAGGAGTAAAGGCTGCAGAATCTAGCCCTAGAAAGTTGAGTAGAAAAAGGAAATCTAAAATATCTTGGGTACAATCTTACTATGCAAATAGTCCCACTGATTTCACTAAGACTGCTCCTGAAGTGAGGTACATCAATGTGAGGAAAGGAGGTTGGTTCCAGCCTTTACTTATTAGTGCTCGCCTTGAATTGAGGTTTGATCCTGCATTTCTTGCACACCAAAACTTCACATATGCAGAATTACTTGTAGCTGAGTTGATTGAAAACAGTGTTTGTTTCACAAAGAACTGAGAAAATCTCCATTTTTAATTTTTCCAACTCATTTTCCATCCTGCTTTTTTCTTCCTTTCTTTCCCCGAATGCTGAGACAAACAGGAAAAAAGAAAATGGGGGACGGGCACAGGGGAAAGCAGAGGAGTAAGGGGAGAGGGTGAAGGAAAGAGCAGAAAAAACAAAAACTGGAAAAAATTTAGACTATACCTACATGCAAGTAGAATACTTAAAGGGGTAGATTGTGCTGGCCCTTATGTGGCACTGGGAAAATCTGTAATAAGAGGCCTCCCTGGCCTGGCCTGCAAAGAACCACCCAGAACCCCAGCTTTTGCATTCAGAGGAATGCACAGGCGGCTACTAAGCTGTTTCAGCCCCACTAGTGACTCACAGAAAAGACCCAAGTTATAGGTGGAGCAAATGGTTCTCTCTCCCAGCACAACAAGGCTCTGGTGAAGTTAAAAAGTGTGCTCTTAGACTTAACACTTCAGTACAGACAACTCAAATATTATAATAGTATTACAATCCTTCCTCCCCCACCCACGGACACACACCCACCTCAGTCAGTATCAGGGACCCAAGGGGCTAGGGCCTAAGCACTGTGGAAACTCTTTGCTGCACCTTCAGGTTTACGTTGAGGCAGGCATGGGGATCTTCTTATTTCCCACTGTAACCTGTTATATAGCACCTACAGATTACATATTGGCTGAGATTTCTCCCCAGTTTAGTATCAGTTTTTTGTTTGTTTTTTTTAATTTGACAGAGCAGATTTACAGAGTAGCTGCTGTTTCTTCTGAAACTGGGAAACTACATTTTGTCTCTGGTTACTGTAATGATTGTCATCTATTTATTAAGTTTATTTAGTTTCTGATTCACAAGATTCCTTTGCTGCAGATGTACTAAATAGGTACTTCACATCAGAAAAGTGAAAGTAAGAAAACGGGGCAGAAGAAGTGGGTTGTATTGGTTTACAATACATAAATATTCTATATGACAGACATGTCTGGAAACAGAGTTTCACCTTTAATTTATCTTTGATACTTGGAACAAACAATAGATGGGCCTACCAGATATGAATTCATCCACATTTTTATAATCTTTGGACCTGGAGTCACAGATCCAGATCTGTCCTAGTGGCTCTTAATTCTGCTTGGATTTAAAAAACACAAAACAAAACCACATGCATTCTGAATCTGGTTCAAATCCCAAGAATCAGGAAATAAAAGTATTTGTCATGGTGCCAGATTAGATCTGGGTCTAGGATTCCAATATCTTTAGGAGGAATAAGATATCACTGACAGAGGGGAAAAAAGATTTTTTTAACATTTTTATTTTTAGATAATTTTTTCCCCCCCATTATGTCTCAGTTGTTGTCGTCAACTCATACCTGACATTTGAGACACCAATCAATTATTGTTTCCTGTTACTTTTCACTACATGGGCAGCCACTGAAAGATTTCCGTGGCTCAGCCCAATCAGTGTGTATGCTGCAATTAACCATAATGGTGCCTTCTAGCCTTAAAAATCTATGGATTTAGGTTATCCAATCTAACCTCCCGAATAACACAAACCATGGAATATCAGTCAAAGGCATTCTGTCTTCATTTAATACTTCTAGTGAGGGAGAAAACGGCTAATATGCTTTTGGACATACTTGAATCTGGGCATACATAATAAAATTGCAGTGTAAATCCTGGAATACTTCAAACATGGCAGAAAAATGCTCTGGCCCCCAAGCAAGATGAAGGAAACACAGTGAAGCAGCTGGCCTGAATTTCTTGTGCAATATTCCCTAAATTTGGTGCACAGAGTTGTGCTGTGAAATAGTATTTAATTGCTGCTGCATATTTGATTTTGTTTAAGACTTGTAGATTTTTTCTGTCAGCGCCACTCGCCATTGGGGAAATGCATATAAAATGTTTTGAAAAAACATGAAAAGTATATGGTCAAATGTCTTTACCCAACTAGGTGATCTGGCAGAGTAGATGCATCAACAGCTCTGTGAGCTAGAGTAGCTGAAATCAAAGATGCTTTAATCAATATTTGTCAAGATGAGTCACTAAAACTATCTGTAAAATTAGAAGCTCAACAGTTAGCCCAGATGATGAGCCATTTGGAGAACATGAGGATGACAGCAATGTAGAACACTTTCATGCTGGGATTTAATCATCCTAGCAAATGACTACTAAATCTAGATATCTATTTAGGCATCACTGCTTATTTGTATAAGTCTCTACACAAACTTCAGAAAGGTGAGGGCATCTTTCAAAATATTGAACAAGCAAGCAAACTAATACAGGAAAGAGACTACTGTGAAGGGAAAAGGCTCATCTTACAGGAAAATGAGGCTGTTTCTTGTCTAAATTAATGTGGCTATACACAAGAGAAGAATCAGGTTCATGTCTGAACTATCCTAGGAGATTATTGAAACATTGATGTCAGAGCTAAAGAGATGCCAGAGAATGAAAACTTACCACTGTCTCAATGGCTGCTTACAAAAGTGCATTGGCTGTGATTCAGGGGAGTTTTTTAAAAATCTACTTATCTTCGGAACATTTACAACCCCTATTATGGTAATGCCCCAGAATCTCAAGTGTATCTATTTTCATAACCTTCTGTGAGGTAGGTGAACTGAGGCAGAGGGGTTAAGTACTTTGCCCAACATCAGACAGGAAGTCTATCATGGAGTAGGGCTGTGAACACAGGGCTTAAGTCCTGGGCTAGTGCCCTCAGCACTGGCCCAACCTTCTTCTCTAGTGACTTGTAGAAATTAGCTTGGGCTCTGATTTATTCATACTTACATGATTGGGGGTTTTAATCTTTTCTTACAGCAAATTTTCTTAAGAGGTAGATTTTTTCTAATCTTCTATTTTTTGCTAATGAGAACAGAGCATGCTATAACTTTCATTCCCTTTAGTTATTTTTTCTTTAAAACCAATAGTCTTTTCCCACTGCTTATATATGTTTCCATAGACCTGACACTGGGAAATGCTTATCCTCCTTGTGGTGTCCAGCCCCCCAGACAGTAAAGGTAAAATATCTGCTTAGGGTTAATATTTAACAGCCAATTCAAATATTCTTATGATATTTTAACATTTATATTACAATACCCCTTTCACAGTGCAAGACTCACCCCTGCAGCACCTCCTGCTCATCTCTGAGGGAATTAGCATTCCAGCCTCCAGAGCATCCTCTGCAGGCCGGTGTCCCACTTGCCACTGGCCCCCCCATGTCCCTCCCAGACCCCAGTGCCCCTTTTACCCAGGGTGCTGCCCCCTGGCAGTACCCCCACAGTCTCTGGGTCTTCCCTCCCCAGGGAACCCCCACCCACTATCCCCCCATCACCTCAGTCTTTGGCTATTGCCAGTCACCATTGAGCCCCCCCACACACACTGGGGCAGACTGCAGTGTATAAGCCAATCACCACAGGCAAGGGGGGTTTGGACCTGCTGCCTCTGCCTACCTTTGGGCTGCCCCCTGCAACCCCAATACCTATCCAGCCTTACACTAGGCCTGCAGCCTGGGGGGTTTCCAGGCCTTCCCCCAGCCCTGCTCCACCTCAAGTACTCTGCTGCACTCCCCCAGCAGCCAGGCCTATCTCCCTCCACAACTAGAGGAGACTCTATCTGCTCTTGGCCCACTGCCCTATTATAAGGGCCAGCTGAGCCCTGATTGGGGCGTGGCCACAGCTGAGTCTGCTTCCCCCAATCAGCCTGGGAACTGCTTGCTCCCAGCCCCAGCCCTCTCCTGGGCTGATTTAAGCCCTTTCAGGCCGGAGCAGGTGACCACACCACTACAACCCCCCCATCAGGATCAGGGCCAAAATGCAGTAGGCACTGTGCAATCACTGGTACAAAGAGGTGGATCTTCTAATTTCCCACTACCAGCTGTTACAAAAGACATGCAGCTTTGTTATTGGCTGAGATTTTTTCCGTGCTTAGTATCAATCCATGTTTTTGTTTGAATGATATTTCACAGAGTAGTTGCTACCTGCTCTATTTCTCCAGTGAAATACTTCTGCGTATTATTAATTACTTATACCCCCTTATGATAGCATTAACCCACATGCTTCAGGGCACAAGCTAGCTACTAACTGCTTATGGTTATGGTTCAAAAGAATCTGCCCCCATGATCACGTTATTCCATTAAGGATTTTTTTGCTGGTATTAGCCTCTGTTGGAGACAGGATATTTGACCAGATGTATAGATGATGTGAGCTAGTAAGGTATTTTGGATGTTCCAAAGAAGGTTATGATGAGAAACTCACACAGTTTCTGTCCCTTGCTTCATAGAAAGAAGTTAGTGGCCTGTGTGAAATGCAGAATTCAGTGATACGGTATTTTTTGTTGTCTGACTGCCCACGACAAAGTCAAGCGCTGGGTCAGCAATCATTTGCAGTGCTATAAAGAGTTAAAGCTAGTTTTAAGGTACAGTGAACCTCTGCTACCTATGCTCTCCTTACCACTGAAATATCATTTAATTTAGAAACCAGATTTCAGTGGTATCCATTTGCAGCAGAATAAACAAGGAAGTAACACAGGTAATTTCCCGCTACTTTTCTAATAAAAAATGTCTGTAAAATGTGCTATGTGATAGAAATAAATACATTATTACAAATGGTATTGAGGGAATCAGAACTAAAGCAGTCTAAGTTATTGGTGTAAAGAGAGATCTGGGGCTGGATAAAGGTCCTCACATTTCAGAATGAGCCAAGATACTAAATCTGCCTTGTCTGATTGGTGCTTCATTTCCTAGCAAATTAAAACAAATGCTTCATTATGAAGTTACAATGAGCCAAAACCCAAAGAAAATGGTTAGATAAATTCACCCTTATTTTGAATTCTCATCAATTCCAAATTTCATGTCCAATTTGCCTGAAACTTTCCAGCCAGATTCTGCCCTTGCATAAGATCACACCTGTGAAATTTAAGGCAAGTTGATTTCATTTTGGCACAGTCAGACCCTGCTCAAAATAGAAAAAGATAGCATATCTTTCTCACTGCAGCAGGGTTGTGCTTTAGATTAGGGTTCCATTTATAAATGGTTTATACACAGTTAATAAAAGATAAATGTATATTATATAAGCATGTAACAAACCTCAATAGTATGTGTTAAATATAAGTAATGCTTATAACTAAGCAACCTATTGACCTGTTGGACTCCATATCAACTGGTTTAACCTTTTAGTAAAACATCATTAATCATTTATTAACCCTTTTATAAACTGTCTTAATATTAATATAATCAGAATATGGATTGATTCATGACTAGCATTATAGATATTGAACTATGTACCTGTAACCCCTTGTGCCTGATTCTTGGGTCTGTTCAGACTAATTTGCACAGCAGATCTGGCCCTCTGAGGATTCTCCCTGCTCAAGGAAAACTGAGTGTCGACTGGAATGGTGCTCTGCCTTTCCCTTTTTTGTACTGAAGTGGACACCCTTACATCTCCAGGATACCAAGCTGCTGGAATGGCCTTTGGGGGTCAAAGTACCAAAGTTAGAGTTGCCTACTGTGATGGCTATTGCAACAGCGTGTCGTATCTGGGAGGACCGTATTGCATTATGTTTATGAATGTATTATGTATCACTGTGGGCATGGCTTCTGTGCCACTCCAGTGGGCATTACCACCACAGTGGGGGGTGATTAATTCCTTCTAGAACCAAAAACTCAAGGTGTGTCTGTCCAAGGGGTGATTAAGGTGAATCACTTATATTGTAAATACCTCCAGAAAGGTACCACTCCTGGGGATGCTTGCATACAGTGGTTTGAACTGGGTTTTCCAGAGACCAGCAGACACATAATGGGTTTTTGATTAAAAAGCCTGGGTTTAAAATGACTCTGGGGCTTTTATTCTGACCCAGCTAATGGACAAGACCCCTGGCAAAAGGTGGCCCAACACCTTGTGAAGAGCTGGACAGACTTTGGCCTGCTATAAGACAGATGAGTGACATCTAGTAAGCTTTTTAGCATGCATATAGGAATTTTGTATTATTTTATATGTTTTCTCTGATACTTTTATGTTAAGAATAAATATGCTGTCTTAGAAAGCACTGTGTGGTAACTTGTAACTGCTGGGAAAACGTTGTAGGTGCTGGCTTTTAGGCAGTCTGGCTTACTTGGATATCACAGTGTAAGGCAGGGAGCTGTGCAGCCTTAAAACCCCAGCTGGGAGGGAGAGAGACATGGGTCTTTACCTGACAGAGGTGATGGCTGAGAGCCGGAAACCTTACATGAGTGCTCCCAAGGGACCATGGAGGGGGAATACAGGTGCAGTGACCTGAAATTGATACCTACATCCACACTGATGTATGCCAGCCCATACTCAGATGGACCCTGAGATTAATGAAACACAGAGGGGGTATAAAGTCAACTATTTTTCTCTTCTGTCCCCATCCTGCAGCACAGGCAGCTCAGCCATAGCAGAGAATGTCCCCTTGTTTTAAAAAAGGAGAAATGTCAACCGGAGGGGCCCAGGCAGGGTAGTTAGACATAGCGAGAACTTTACAAAAGCCTCTCTACAGGTTAACACATCTAGAGTCTTAGAATTTAAGGCCAGAAGAGACCACCAGATCATCTAGTCTGACCTCCGGTATATCTCAGGACACCGAGATGTGCCCCACCCACTCCCCCGTACCCATACACTAAAGCCACCAACTGAAATTAGACCAAAGCACTACAGCCCTCAGGAGACTAAACTCTTGTGTGCCAGGTGCAAAGAATAGGTGTTTCTCGTACAGGGCTCTGATCCTATGACAGTACTAGGTAATCACAATTCAATAAAGCCAGCAGCTCCATCTCGGGTTTTATGTAACTTTTAATAAACCACAAACCAAAGGAAGTTTTCCTTTTTAACTAGATGAAGTGCATAATTTTCCTCCCCCAAGCATTGAATTCTATCGATAGTAAAGAGATGAAAAATTATCCACAGTTAATCTGAACTAAAATATTTACCATAATAAGATCAATTTGAATGCAAATTGGAGTGACTCTTCATTAAAATGAAAGTGCAGATAAGCCTGCAGATCACACTTGCGTTTTATTGGCTGTGGAAAGTGGGTATTGAAGCAAAACATTTCATCGTCACAGAAACATTAATGGTGGGTAAATAGTCGTTAACAGCATCAGCACTAACCAAATCATCATCTGGGGACTATCTGGGCATGAGAACATCTGCAGCTTTCAAGGCTGTTCGTGTGGCATGCTAGGGGATCAGTGGGGAAACCTGGAAGAGGGGGCATCACTTTTTCCAGCTTCCTCCTGATTTACACCTTGCTGAAAGATAATCGCCCTAGAGGGGGGAGTGCCAGAGAAGTAGTTTACATTTCATCCTGTAGTTGCTATTCCACTGAGAGTGCCTCCTTGATGTGATACATCTCTCCATTATAGAGACTTGTCCCAAAAGCTGGGAGAATTTGACAGTTGCAAGTGCAAAGCAAGAAGGAAATAAAAAATTCATGAACGAAATCATTGGTTTAAACTTCCATTATGGTGCTAGCCAGTACTAGTGGAGGATACAGAGTGAGAGGAATGTTAATAATGTATGTGTTACTATAAACGGGTGCACGGTGGGTGAGGTAATTTCTTCTATTGGACCAGTTTCTGGTGGTGAGAGAGACAAGCTTTCAAGCTACACAGAGCTCTTCTTCAGGTCTGGAAAAGATACTAAGGGCTTGTCTTCACATACAGCGCTACAGTGGTACAGCGCTTTAGAGCAGATGCTACTACGCCATTGAGCTTCTCCCATTAATGTAGTTAATCCACCTCCCTGAGAGGCTGTAGCGATGTCTATGGGAGAAGCTCTCCCATCTCCCTGTATTGGGGGGGGATACAAGATTGAACAGATAGTTTAGCAGAAGTAGTTAGCACACATTCTAAGGGACCATTCAAGGTGACGTGGTCTGTTCGTACCCCTGTAGTCATAGAGCTACAGGCTACAACAACACTGCATATAAATGGGTAGGCAGACTATTTTGAAAAATAGGAAACTGGAAGTACAAGTTAGTTTTCATGAAAACTACCAGTGTAGCCGTTAATCTGTTGAACGGGTATTCTTAAATAGTCCTTAAGAGAGCGTAGATAGTGTCTCATAGCTTCATTAGACAGGATTGATTTATGCAGTGATATGGAAGAGAGAGACAAGGTGGGTGAGGTAATATCTTTTATTGGGCCAACTTCTGCTGTGAGCGAGACAAACTTTTGAGTTTACACAGAGCTCTTTTTCAGGTCTGTGGAAATGTATTCAGAGCATCACAGCTAAATACAAGGTGGAACACATTGTTGAGCATAAGTTGTTAACACACATTTCAAGGGACCATTCAAGGTGAAGTGGCCCATTTACACCTCTCCAGTCATTTGAGGGAGGGGGGAAAAATCTAGAGGTGTGGAGGTTATAGATGAATGTGTTCATTCAGTACATGATTTTTAGTATCTAGCAAAGTTATGAATTTAAGCTCCCAGGCTTGTCTTTTGTGCAGGTTCCTTTGAGGATGAGGACAGATAGGTCAGATACAGAGTGATAGCTTTGTGAAAAGTGTTCTCCCACAGGTGATATGGTATTCTTTGTGTCTTATCATTTTCCTGTGTGGATTCATTCAGGAGCGTAGTAATTGCCTGGTTTCACTCTCATAGTTGCTCTTCAGACATTCAGTGCACTGGATGAAGTACACCACATGTTGTGATAGGCATATGTAAGATCCCTGAATCTTGAAAGGTGTGTGCGTACACATGGGGGTTGTCAAGGTTCCTTCCCCACTCTGAACGCTAGGGTACAGATGTGGGGACCTGCATGAAAAACCTCCCTAAGCTTATCTTTACCAGCTTAGGTCAAAACTTCCCCAAGGTACAAAATATTCCACCCTTTGTCCTTGGATTGGCCACTACCACCACCAAACAAATACTGGTTACTGGGGAAGAGCTGTTTGGAAACATCTTTCCCCCCAAAATACTTCCCAAAACCTTGCACCCCACTTCCTGGACAAGGTTTGGTAAAAAGCCTCACCAATTTGCCTAGGTGACTACAGACCCAGACCCTTGGATCTTAAGAACAATGAACAATCCTCCCAACACTTGCACCTCCCCTTTCCTGGGAAATGTTGGATAAAAAGCCTCACCAATTTGCATAGGTGACCACAGACCCAAACCCTTAGATCTGAGAACAATGAAAAAGCATTCAGTTTTCTTACAAGAAGACTTTTAATAGAAATAGAAGTAAATAGAAGTAAAGAAATCACCTCTGTAAAATCAGGATGGTAGATACCTTACAGGGTAATTAGATTCAAAACATAGAGAATCCCTCTAGGAAAAACCTTAAGTTACAAAAAAGATACACAGACAGAAATAGTTATTCTATTCAGCACAATTCTTTTCTCAGACATTTAAAGAAATCATAATCTAACACGTACCTAGCTAGATTACTAAAAGTTCTAAGACTCCATTCCTGGTCTATCCCCGGCAGAAACAGCATATAGACAGACAGAGACCCTTTGTTTTTCTCCCTCCTCCCAGCTTTTGAAAGTATCTTGTCTCCTCATTGGTCATTTTGGTCAGGTGCCAGCGAGGTTACCTTTAGCTTCTTAACCCTTTACAGGTGAGAGGAGCTTTCCCCTGGCCAGGAGGGATTTCAAAGGGGTTTACCCTTCCCTTTATATTTATGACAGGGGTGTTGATCATTGTAGAAGTGGAGATATGTCTACAAGTTTTGTGTCTGGTCTGATAGGGTTTTGTGCTGCTTTGAGTTGATGGGTCCTGGGCTGTGTGAAGCTTGCATCTGATGATGATCTTGGAATAGATAGATAAACTGTGGAATAGACAATCTTGTGCATAAAACTCACCACAGGTGGTCGTGTGAAGTGAATTGCAGGTAAACATCACAGAACATCATTCTGCAATCTTTCAGCAATGGAATCTGGTACTTTGCGTTTCAGGCGAGGCAAGAAGCAACTTAGAAACAACTAATGTGACTTCCAAGACATACAGAAGGTCATTAGGAGATGATTGAACAAAATGTCGGAATTGTATTTATAATTGTAGGAATGGAAACTGCAAAACAACTCCCCAAATACATGCTTCTGACTCGGGATGTGGAATGCAATAATCTGCTGTTTCTTGTACCTACAAAAAATAAATTGATGCAACAAGTTTTCCAGTTGTATTTTTATGCAGTTGCATTTTGCTTAGAGATTTCAGATACATGTAACCATTCTTTGTCAATATTCATCTGTTTTTAAGAGAATTAAAACTGTTTGCCCTAGCATTAATTACAACTTAATCTTCGTTTCTTCAGGAATTTTTGTAATACATAATATAACTCTAATTTTGTGCATTGGAATAATTATAGTTTTCTCTTTATTCTGGGTTAAAAAGAGTTTTCCTACACTATTTTCTGTTTATTTTAAGAGTGCCTGATATCCCTGTTGGCACCTAATGTATGCCAAGACCAAAAGATAATATGTACTAAATAAGACTAAGTGAAAATATACCCCAAATGCCTAATCAGCAAACATATTGGAGATGAGCAGGTAGAATACTTACTCATGTGATGATGCCTGCAAGTCTCATGACAAAAAATGAAGCAGCGGGTCTGTTGTGATCATGATTTATAATACATGCCATAATCATCTCTGTTATCTTGTGCTCACTTGTCTGTTTCTTGCATCCACCTCTTGTCTCCCATTGCATATTTAGATTGTAAACTGTTTGCACAACATGGCCCTGATTGGGACTTTTTAAACACTCCCAAACACAAATAATAATGCAACTTTATTTTGACTAAATAGGTGGCTCCAGTTCTGAGTGCATTTCTATCTGATTTTTGTGAAAAAGGCTCTGATTCCCTTGGGTGGGTAAATGATTCCTCACATCAAAATGTCTAACTCTCATTTCCAAGACATGGAACTGAGCTGGGGTGCTCTTTAATTTGTATTGTAATTTCACTTTTCAGTTAAAAGAAAAGGAGGACTTGTGGCACCTTAGAGACTAACCAATTTATTAGAGCATAAGCTTTCGTGAGCTACAGCTCACTTCCTCAGATGCATATCGTGGAAACTGCAGCAGGCTTTATATATACACAGAGAATATGAAACAATACCTATTCCCACCCCACTGTCCTGCTGGTAATAGCTTATCTAAAGTGATTTCCAGCACAAATCCAGGTTTTCTCACCCTCCACCCCCCCACACAAATTCACTCTCCTGCTGGTGATAGCCCATCCAAAGTGACAACTCTTTACACAATGTGCATGACAATCAAGCTGGGCTATTTCCTGCATAAATAGCCCAGCTTGATTGTCATGCACATTGTGTAAAGAGTTGTCACTTTGGATGGGCTATCACCAGCAGGAGAGTGAATTTGTGTGGGGGGGTGGAGGGTGAGAAAACCTGGATTTGTGCTGGAAATCACTTTAGATAAGCTATTACCAGCAGGACAGTGGGGTGGGAATAGGTATTGTTTCATATTCTCTGTGTATATATAAAGCCTGCTGCAGTTTCCACGATATGCATCTGAGGAAGTGAGCTGTAGCTCACGAAAGCTTATGCTCTAATAAATTGGTTAGTCTCTAAGGTGCCACAAGTCCTCCTTTTCTTTTTGCGAATACAGACTAACACGGCTGCTACTCTGAAACTTTTCAGTTAGTTTTTTCTACATGCTGTCAGTCACATAGTGGCTCTTTGGATGTATTTTTTTAAAAAATGTGACCACATACTTTAGCAAAAACTGCTGGGTGTGAAGCACAAACATCCTTTTGAATAAAATCACGATAACTTCTTATTGTTCTGGGTCTTATTTAAAAACAGGTGTTTTTGGATAGGATTCAGGTAAGAATTACTACATTGAGAGGCACAGGACTAGAAGAGCTGTAGGTGTTTCAGGTCAACACTGAAATATATAGGCAGAGCTTTGTGTATTAAAGCGATTGCCTACTACACTGTGGTTGGCTTGGGCATTGCAGCTAATTCCCCCTTACTCATGAATCAATCAAATTAATTCTTAAATGAAATAAAAAAATAAAACAAATGCTCGGTAAATTTCTCAGGAGGATGAATTGTAAATCCTTCCTGAACAATGAAAAGCCTTGTGCAATGTAACCACGGAGAATCAAATGGCTCTATTACTTCCTTTGGCAGGGATTTTGTCCTTTAAAAAATAAAAGTCCACAGTGTCCCCACATGCTAAGTTAGACACCCGCTCATTATTGTCTGGGGAGAATTTCAAACCTATCCTAGCTACTCTCTGCTTGCCTCATGTGGACCGTTCAGTCCATGTTTATAGTCCAGTAAATAAATCCTGTTATCTTTCATGCTTTGCTGATGAGGGATGATTAAACTTATTTTGCCTAATTTTGAACCCACTCAATCATTGTGATTTGAAAGTTCAGGTCTCGCTCAGGCATTACTGTTTGTGTTCTATAAGAAAGATGGTGGGGCAAAAATCCAATGGAGGGAAAAGATTACAAAACGGAACAGAGCTCAGACAGAATGAAAACCTCAATTTGAAAAAATGAGGAGGGGAGGAGAGAGAGAAATTCCAAGGAGAAACCAGTTGAAATTTCTGCATTGTGTGTATATAGTCACTCTCTTGTCCTGCCCTGGGTTAATTGGGCTACTTCTCTTTCTTATCTTCAATAGCAAATCCATTCAGTTCACAAATTAAAAAAATATTCATTGGCCAATATTTTGAAAAGAGACCAGTGTCTTTGGTTGCCCAAATTGAGACAACTTAAAGGAGCCTGATTTTCAGAAAGTGCTGCGCAATCCATCTTTGAAATTCAGGCTCAAATTGAGCACCCAAACAGAGCACAGCAAATCAAAAAGACACATACAGAAATCAAAATTCCCGTTAGAGCAGAATGTGGGAAGAAGCACATTATGCATTAATTATTTTCTCTTACAAACATTGAGCAAAACGTTTCGGAGGGAAGAGGCTCTTATGTAACAGGAACATGTTTAGCACTGAGTTGGAGGCAGGGGGAATAGGGAAGCTTTAAGGAGAACTCGCTTTAGATGGAATATTCCTCATGGAACCCTGCATTTTCTTCCTACCAGAAAATACCTCTGAGCACCATTGACTTCTGATTAATGGTTTATATCTCCCAGCTCCTTGGAGGAGGAAGGTAATTCACAGCTACAGCCTGGCAAAGCAAATGAATACTGAAAACCAGAATTATTCATAGGTTTCTATATATTATAGCTCAAAGGGACCACTATGATCATCTAGTCTGGCCTCTTGCATGACAAAAGTGATAGAACTGCACCCAGTAGTCCTTGCATTGAACCCATTGCATTGTGGTTGAAGTAGAAAGACATCCCATCTTGACTTGAAGACCTCAGATGATGAAGAGTCTATCACATCTCTCAATAGTCTGATTCTATGGTTAATTGATTCATTGCTTTAAAAAAAAAAGTGCTTTATTTCTGGTCTGAAAATGTCTATTCAATGGATCTAGTTTTACCTTTGCTAGATTAGAGCCCGGTACTATCCTATATGTTCTTACTGTGTAGGAATTAATTAATCGTGGTTAAATTCTTTTAATATTCTTCTTGACAATTTTTTCAATGTATTGATTTTAGAGGTTTGGCACAAAATTAATGTTATTTCCTTATTGTAATATGTTAATTTTGCATAGTTTCTGTAACCGTACAAGAGTAGATGGCAGGGCATGTTAGAAGTTAGGCATCTTACTAAGATTCCAGTCATCCCCAATTCCCCCCAACTCTAATGGGCTGTTTGATTGTTCAAAGAATGTAAAATGAGACCAAAATAATTTCCTCCCTTCCTTCTCTGTCTCTGTTTTGTAGATGGTGGAGGAAGACAGGGTCAAATTCAGCCTGTAATAACTTTGGCATCAATAGAAGTATTGTTTCCACTTACATACCCCAAAGCTGAATTGGGCCTGGTGATTATATGAGAAAGAGAGAAGCCATGTCTAGCAAGTGTTGAATGTGTGTTGCTTGTCTTTCACTATGAGTATTGGACTAAGTGATCATGTTGGCAGCCACAAGGTCACCTGCTCCATATGTTTGCTTTCCTTGTTAATAACATGTTCATATTTCAGATGAACATTATATTAAAGTAATTATATGGGACAACTAATTTTCTATGTGATGGAAAAGTTAAGGATAATTGAACCAAGTCTGTGACAGCTTGACAATCCAAGCCCGGTGAATAAACTTGTGTTGGTGAGGAAAGCTCACTGAACTAGGGAGGGCCACTTTAGTTGATTGAGAGAACAAATTAATAATTGTTGATATTAAAAAAATACTACAAAGCCCTAGAAGAAATCAGAAGAGGCTAGATGCCACATCACCTTCCTTGAAGGGAAGGAATATGTCAAGGACACAAAAACAACAAGGAGGCTGGTGGCACCTTCAAGACTAACAGATAAGTCTTTAAGGTGCCACCGGACTCCTTGTTGTTTTTGTGGCTACAGAGTAACATGGCTACCCCCTGATACTTGTCACAGTACATCAAGTATTTTGAGGACTATTGTAGAATGAACTTGTGGGGGCAACAGCTCTACTCATTCAACCTTCTCCAACAGCAGAACCTGAGAGGTTTTCAGAAGGTTGGCTCAGCTCTGCTCCGTTGAAGTCAGTGGGTTTTACTATTGATTTATTTGGAGAGCAGAGTTAGGCTGACTATCCTAAAGCAAAATGTATGACCTAAAAATACCTGAGCACATCCATTACATCCTTGAAAAGCAGCTCTCCTTTGAGTTTAAGCATTGTTTAATATATCTAAAATGATGAGTCACAAGGCTGCTGTGGGGCAACATAGCCTGTGTGTAGATGGCCCTGGAAACCGGTGGATGCCCCAGCATATAGCAGGTTTGGGGGTGATCCCTGCAGCCTTTTCTGTGGGGGAAGGTGGAGGGCCAACCTTACCCCATTCCCTGATGAGATATAAAGGACGGGGAGAGCTCCTCAGAGTTTTCTAACACTGAAGCCGTCTCCTACAGGCTTTTCCATGGGAGAGGTGATCTGGGCTTATTTATGATAACTCAGTTAATATTTTGGCATGAAATGAGTTGTTCCATTTAGAATTTATAAAGACTACATAAATTAGTCAGTGAAGGTGACTTCATTATAAGTTCAAAGAAAAAAGTTGTATTGAGTTTCACGCTTTTTTCTTACATATTAGAAAAATTTCCAAAGGCTGAATTTGTAGGACAGGATGTCTAACCACTGTATATCAAACACCTTACGTTGCTGATGTTAAATACTAGAATCTTGTATTGAAGTCTGTTATCCTAAAAGTAGTTCAAAGAGTACTCTCTATATTGTAGAAATTATAGGAATATTTTCAGCCATCTCAAAGACTGAAAATACAGAAACAAGACAAATAGATGAATATAAGCTTTACATTTTGAGCAAGAAAGGAAGAAATATAGTTCTAGTATTGTATTTTTCTCCTTCTGATGGCAAACTGTTTGAGAGAGAAGCTATGCTCAGATCTGTTTTCTGTATTCTTGAACATTTATTTACTGGGTTGCTGTCAGTTGTCAGGTTGGATTCCACTTTTTAATTTAACTGGGAAAATCAAAATGTTTTTGGAGTTCACATGCTGCAATGTTGTCGCCTGGTTGGTCCCAGGATATTAGAGAGACAAGGTGAGTGAGGTAATATCTTTTATTGGACCAACTTCTGCTGGTGAAGGAGACAAGCCTTCAAGCTTACACAGAGCTCTTCTTCAGATCTGTATTGTATTTAGCTGTGATACTGAGTACCTTTCCCAGACTTAAAGAAGAGCTCTGTGTAAGCTTGAAAGCTTCTCTTTCATCAACAGAAATTGGTCCAAAAAAGATATTACTCACCCACCCAGTCTCGCTACATTATATAGACAGACATTTAATTCTGTTCATCATAAAATTCAATCCATTTTTAGTAGAGTACATTTTGTCTAAGGAACAAAGGGATTTAGGCACCCAAATCCCAATAAAATTAAATTAGTTTGGCACCTAACACCTTTAGGTTCCTTAGAAAATCCCACCAAAATTCTGTTAGTTTAGTAAATTAATTAAATTTTAAGACAATAGACTGGCCTACCTGAAGGACTGCCTCTTTGACCCCTCCATACTGGCATTGCTGAGGCCAGCTAGATCCCCCTGGTTATAAAAGAGAGTGGGCATGCTCTGTGAGGGCTCCAAGATTCTTGAACTTGTTCTCTGCTTTGGTCCAAAAAAGTCTAAATTGGGTATGAACCGCTGGACAGAACACAAAAGGCACCTGTTAAGGTTTTTGGAGAGTGCTGAGAGTATGCTTTTCATAATGATGAAGAGGTGGAAAGGAGTTTCTGTAGGTGGCTGGTTGAGTTTCTATTGGATTGATTATTTTAATGCTGCTGAGATTTAATAGTATTAGGCTCCTAGAGCCTTGATTAGGCATCTTTGTTTCTATATTTTATTTTTACTTAAATAATCTATTTTTTACTTTTCCCTCCGTGATAAATATCTCTGACAAAAATAGGCTCTTTTATTTAGGGTTGAATAGTTTTATGGCAGCAAAGATTAGCATTGAGCTGAATATTTTTTAAAGAGAAAGTATATTTGGAAGAAGAACAGAAGTACTTGTGGCACCTTCGAGAGTAACACATTTATTAGAGCATAACCTTTCATGGGCTTCAGCCCACTTAATTGGTGAGGCCCACGAAAGCTCATGCTCAAATAAATTTGTTAGTTGCTAAGGTGCCACAAGTACTCCTGTTCTTTTTGTGGATACAGACTAACACGGCTGCTACTCTGAAACCTATATTTGGAAGTATGTTCCTAAGCCATGGGCATAGCCCTTTAAGTGTCCTGCATGAGTTATGACTTTCTCTGAAACTCTCTTCCTAATCCTTTACAAAGTTGTTGCCTGTATGGTTATGAAGTGTATCACTGCACTTCCATATGGTCGTTAAAAGGTGCTCATCACAATCACACATGTTACAGCTTGTATGGTTCTCATTGTTTGTTTGGATATCTGCACTAGTGAGACGTTAGCTGGCATGGTATGAAGCATGACACATATACAGTGGGAATTATAAACCAAATTAAACCATGTTTGGGCAGGAATGTGTAGCCACATTCGCACAGATAGCTCTCTGAATGGAGATCTGGATAAATCATAGATGTTAAGAGCATTGTAAATTATGCCATCATTAGGACTGATTTAGGAGTTCTTTGCTTTGTGTAAACTGAAATGCTCGCTGAGGCTTTAGGGACAAGCTTTCGGCATCCACCATTGAGTTTAAACCCACAGTTTTTCTGGTTCATGTGATGGAATTTAGACATAATTTGTGAACAAATCAGATACTCAGATGTCTAAATTCTGTCATCTGTACCCACACCTAACCATGTCTGCAAAATTGCCCGAGCCGATTTAAATACTGAGTTGATGCAATTTATTAAAAATTTGGCCACCAATGTCTGTTAAGCAAGTAAAAATTATAGAAATCATGAAGCTAAATAAATAATTCCTTGTTTGTATATTTGGACAGACCTTTTCATTGCACTTTAAACTTGACAGCTATTTTCTGTTATATAACCATTGACAATTATAATATTCCCAGACTTTAATTATACAACAGCGACTGTAGCAAATATATCAGAAGCAAGTGGAATGTTAAGTAAAAACTCTTTATCCTTTAATGAAATAAAATACAATATGGAACTTTCAACTTTGTCAGACATTGATATGTTCCAGATTCCAGATGCTTACACAACTACATGGTTTTCATTTAAATATAAATGAAACTTCTCTCGCTGTTTACTAGCGAGGCAACGACCAGCAAGGAGAGTAAAGCTCCTTAAGTGAATCCCTATTAATTCTGATGTTCATAAGTGTGTGTAACTCCCATTAGTGGTAACGAAAGTCATGAACAGAGGGATTGAAAAGACTAAATATCCAGCACAAAAATTCCTTGTGCTGTTTTTCTTCTTATTTGCAAAGTTCGACTGCACGTGGTCTGTAGTTTCACTTTCACAGCACAAGGCTGTTCGAGCAAGATAAAAATGCCTTCAATGTTAATGGAAAAAGCAGACAGGCTTGTACAATAGCAATGATTTATTTAACTCCCATTTTCTCATAGGCCCGTTACTGTTTGGCAGGAACTGTGTTTGTCCTTTAAGAATACAGGATGTCAAAGAGTTTTAAACTAAATTGCCTTTACAAATACAGATCAGTTAATGTAGTTAAGTGTTAAAGGTAGTATTAGAAAACATCTGCACTTATATTTTGATGATAGGTTCAGTCTCTCTTAGCTAATACAGAGCTAGCTTACCCTGTACATTTAAGGGACATGGGCAAAATCCTGGGGCTTTAGACACTTAAAGCCAGACTGGGAAAAGAACAAATAAATTCCATATGTAGAAATTTCCTGAAAACCAGCTAAGGAGCTTTTTTGACAATCTGTCCACTCACCTACCCAGAAGCTTAAAGCCTGAAAGAGAATGATTCAGCAAAGGGGAATGGGGGCGAAATTTTTCAAGAGCGCGATAACTAGTTGGCAAGCTTATCTTCACCTGAATCACACTTGTAATCATGCAATGGAAGATTGCCAGAGCAGCAGATAGTTAAAATTAAACAGGAATTTGATGGGGTTTGTAGAGGGGAGCAAATGTATTTTTCCTATTTTTCTCTTTCAGGAACACCAGTCCACTCTGAGATGCTGAAACAGGCAGGCAATGAAACCCGAGCGGTTTCGAAACCCTGCTTTTTTCCCCTATAAGTTCCCAGAGATCCTTTCTCAAAAACAAAAGGGGAAAAGGAGACAATATTCCCTTAGGAATCTCTATATGGAATCAGATCAGTGATCCATCTAGTCTAGTGTCCTGTTTCTGATAGTGCCCAGTACTGGCTGCTGCAGAATAAACCTTTCAGTAGAGAGAACCTGCCCCAGGGAAAGTTGTCTGCCAGTCTTCAATGGTTAGAAGCTGGTTTATGTCTCGTTGCTTGAATTTATATCTCTTCCATAGATTTTTTTTTGAACTATTTTAAGTATTATTGTAATTGGATGTTCTTGCCTAATATTTTTTTGGAACCCCGCTATGTTCTTGGTCTCAATGATACCGTGTAGTAATGAAATTTTCAGTCCAATTGTGCATTGTTTGAAGAAGTGTTTCCTTTTCTCAGTTTTGATATTACCACCTTTCATTTTTAATGAATATCCTCTTGTTCTTATATCTGAGAGAGGGTGAAGAGAACTATCTGATCTTCACACTTTACACTATGCCTTGTTTTGAATTATTTCATCATGGTGCTTTTTATTTGTCTCCTCTCTTAGAGGCAGGAGGGTCCAGTTATCAGGGCACTAGCTTAAGATTTGGGAAACCTAAGGTGTTGTGAGCATAACTCCATGGAAGCTTGTGAGGTAGTTAGACAGTCCAGTATAAGGGTGTGTGTGCACACGCACACGACTGTCTGACTACCTCACAAGCTTTATAATATATAAAATAATGAAATAATCTTTGATAGATAAATTTGCTAAGGTGAACAGCCCCAGTCATTTCAATGTCTCTTAGTATAAGAGATTTTATAGACAAATTACTCTAAAATGAATGGAATTTAATAAGAATAAAATGCCATATAATTTTAAACCAACCAATAGTATTTAATTGAGGGAGTGACATCTCGCAGTGTTGTTTTTAAAATTCTTAATTACTTTTTTTACATTCTGTAGGGCTTTTAAAATCACTTGACTGAAGTATAATTTTGGGGGCAAAAGGCCACATTTTTGGAGAGGGAGGAAGAAGGAAATATTTCTCTGGTGGGTTGCTTAAAACCAAAATCTGTGATTAGTGGGCAGAGTACAGGTGAAGCAGGTCCATAATAAAGAACTTTTATCACACACAGCAGAACATCTTAATAAAAAACAATCTTGTTTAGAACTATGTAATCATTTTCTCATTTGCTTTCTCTTTGTACGTGTATGATTCTCATTCACACTAAATCCCCTTTAAATGGCCCTAAAAGTGAATGTAAATGTAATTTGTACCAGAGCAGTATAAAGGGGCCTTAGTATAAATAAGAAACAGGCCTGTATGTCTCCGTGGATTGTTAAGGCCTCTGTATATACCTACAATGATTACCATTAAAATCTTGCTAGTTAAGCCTTGGATATATAAGGTGGTAGTTGTTATAGACAATAGAGCCCTCAGTGTGCTGAAGAATCACAAAAGTAGGCACTGTCCCTGCCCAGAGGTGCTCACATTCAGTGTCTGCCTGCATTTCCTATAATTGCCTTACATACTGAGATACATCATTTTGTTATCAGAGGCACTAGGCAAGTTTTTACGGGTGACTTCTGTGTGGATACATAGATGTGATAGGTTTCATTTTATTCTTATTCCCTGAAATGGTACATTATCCAAATTTCAGAATGATGTAGTATGTGAAAAATAAAACCTTTTGCTATGCAGCCTGCTACAAGGTATTTTTAATTAGTATCTGCCTCAAGGGTGTTACAATCTGACAGTGAATTTCTGTATGAGGCAAGTTGTTCAGGGTCTTGCATAGTCACTTGCTAGTAGTTTCTTGAAGGAATTATTTTAAATAATTAGTCACTGTTCAATACCACAAGAGCTAGGATTTATATTATAACCGTCTTTTCTTAACAAAGCTAAATTGGCCATTGTTAGAATAGTGTGACGATCAGTCAGCATGTATTATAGTATGGAATAATTTACAAAATGAACAAAAAGTAGATATATCCATATCTAAAAGTAATGATGTGCTGAATGTAAAAACAAGTGATATTTTTAGAAATTAAAACCAATTCATCTGCATGAAAAACAGGCGACTATTTTTGGATATTTTAAATCAGCTTTTAGAACCACACATAGTACATTAAAATAGGTTTGCTGAACATAGATAACAGACACCTTTCAAAATAATTTGTTCTGGAATTAATGGTAAATGAAAGCAAACAATGTGAAACCATTCTGTTTACATTTCTGTCTTAATAAACTACTTTTGGTTTTGAGTAAATTCTCTCTGTGAATGTATCTTTCAGTGTCAAGGTATATCTGGCAACAGATGTTTGTGCAGTAATTGTGGTCCCTGGCCCTTCAGAATTAGTCAACTGTGTACACAAATCGTGTTTTGAAGGTACAGAAATATGATTTTTGACATTGCTAGAACACACACAATCTGAACTCTTCTCATGGATGCTACTGTTTTACATAACTGTATTTTGAAATCCTTACAGTATCTGATCCAGTTAAAAAAAATGGTTCTGTGCATAATAAACCATGGAGCTATCGATGACCTTTCTCTCCCTGTGGCAACATTATCAGCTTTGCAGTTCAGTTTTTTTAAAAGTGTGGGGGTGATAGTCATGGAGGACTTCACTTAGCCTGCTGTCCTTACCCTTCTCCTTGAGCCAGATCTTTAGATCTATCCATAACCCCTAGCTTTATATGACACACAGCTTTTAGTAATGAGAATTACGTACATGTGAATTCACTGAGCCTCCTCAGGGAAACACCTGGTGACATCACTATAGGGGAAGGGTCTACCCTGGCTGAGGATTTGCAAAGGATATTATTTTATTACCCAATAGCTATTGCAATTTATTTTCAGGATGGATTATGGGCATATTGTAGTTGATCAAAATGAGAATAAGATCTTTTGCAACAATGTCTGGCCAAGACAGGCCACCAATATGGCTGATCATCCATGAGTGCTGGGGGGAACTAGTTCAATATCATTTGATGGAGAAACAAACACACTGCTTAAAAAAAATACTACCAAAAATTGTACACCCCTAATTTGAAAATTCAGACACTTATGGAAAAAGGATTTGGAAAGAATGAGAACGCCACTTATAGATTACATTAGCCTGAACATGAAAAAGAAAAAAACATATTACATTTGATTTCTTCTAAATATCCTTGTCGTTTGGAAGTCCGTGGATAAATTCTGATGAACAGGATCCTTTAAACTGGGAGATCCCACCTCGTCAGTAAGTTATTCTTTTATCCAACAAAGTTCTTTCTTTATCTCATTGGAAAAAAGGGTTTAAGATTGGCAGTTAAACATGTAATTTTCTCCTGCAACAAATTCTATTTTGATGCACCTAGATTGTGTGAGGCAAATTCATCCCTGCCCGTCATAGGCTACCATAGCTGATTCAGCCCTTGATGGCTGCCCCTAATTTGGGTACCAGCTTCATGGCTACGATGGTGGAGGGGGCAGAGGGAGGCAGGATCTCTGGAATGTAGGTCCTGTCCAGTCACACCCCATTCTGACCCCAGCCAACCCCAGTAGGTCTCCTGAAGTCATGGCTGCTGCTTCTGGTGTCAGGACATTCTGCACCAAGCAGATGCCACAGGAGGCCTTTGTGGCTGGTGCAAAGGGGCTGTAGTGTAACAATGAATATTGTGCATGGCTGTCTGTTATCTGCACTCGAGTCTCACCTCTCTCTGTACTCCCTCCCTGGTTGATCAGCATTCTCTCATGCCAGATCCCCAATGGCCAGTGGAATGTAACTCCAAGATATGACAGCGTGTACATTTGAAGGGAGATGCTCAGCAGAATTTAAAAGACTGGTGTTGGGTGCATTGCCGCTTTCCAGGTAATATGTATTTCAGACGCAGTTATGCACTCTCTTAAGGAACTTACTTGAGGAAGTAAAGACGTCACTGTGCTTCGTTTTGCTACTCTACTCCTTTTAATTGAGGACGTTCCTTTTGAAGACCCAGAATAATACTGATACATTTTATAGTCATCTTGTGATGACAGCACATGTTTTATTTTTACAGCCTGGGCAGAGATTTTATTTATATTTTATGCAAAACAAAGTAGCCAGCATAATTAGACAGTAATTTGTAACTTCCAATGTAAACATTTTAGGAGCTGTAGTATCAAGAGTGAGAGCTAATTAGAGAGCTGTTAGCTAACATATATAATTGGGAACAGATTGACAGGCTATTCCAAACAGCAAGATATTTATAACTTCATGCTGTTTTTAAATTATATTTTGTTTAATAGACTTTGGACAACTCATAATAGGAAAGCTTCACAACTTGATTTGCAGTTTAATTTCTTTAAATAAAATGAAACCTTGCAAACGTGAATGCTGCATAGGCTAGCTGTGATAATTAAAAAGTATTATTAACTGGATGACTTTCTGGCTGTGTCATTTGAGATTCTAATTTCTTTAGGAACACGGGCTCCCTGAAGAGAGTGATAAATCCAAGTATTATTTAATTATGCTTTTAAAAATAAAGGGCACATTAATCAGCAACCTCTCAGAAGCCTTTACCTTGTAGTCATTTATTCAAACAATGAAAAAGTCAAAGATATTTATATTAGAAAGTCTTCTGAAAGTTCAGAGTACCTATTCACAAGCCCTAACTTATGTCATAACCATTCCGGGACATTTGACCGCCAATGTCACTATAAAATAAGTTATTTAAAACATTGTCAGCTAGCTGAGCAGTGACTTATACTTGGATTTTTTTTAAAGAAGAATTTCTTATGAGAAATCCATGTACAGTGTTCTTACATTAACACGTGAATGTGTTAAGTCTGACAACCATCCACTGAAGAATGTATCAGACACCAAGAGTGGGGGGAAAACAAAATGCACCCCTTACCCCACATCCTCAAAGTCTTTGTCTGGACCAGCATGGAAAAAGGTGGCTCTTGTTTAAGGATCCCCCATCCCTTGGGAGTTGGGCGGGGAGGTGGTTAAGAGTAGTGGGAAGGCATCACCTGAGATGATGAGCTGGAATAGTGGGGCTCATGTGAGCCACTGGCACGTGAAGGAGGGTATATACCTCAGTCAAGGGACCTCATGGAGGGGGGAGGGAGATACCTCAGTCAAGGGACCTCATGGAGGTTAGCAGAGAGAGGAATCTGTCTCTGGGGAAGGAATACAGAGATATCCCAAAACAGGGAGAAGATTTCCTCATATATACACACAGTCCAGAGGTATAGACAGACCCCCCAGAGAGGGCATAACATAGCTGGGTGGGGGGCCTGAATCCCTTCTCCATCCGACGCTGGGTCCCTGGTGCCTAGGAGTGACTACTTGGCTAAGACCAAGCTCTGCATGTGGGGGGCCACCTGGATCCACTTTAATTTGCAGCAAGGGTGGATTTGAAAGAGGATACAAGTCTGATAACTTTGTCACAGGCTGGCTGGTAGGTTAGGAATGCTGCTAGCAAAAGGAACACAGAGAACCCTGCCCTCCTTCACTAGGCTGACTTGGCTGGAGACTGAGTTAGATACAGAGGTGGATGTATCTACTTATTGTTAATAAACTGGCAGTCTTGTGTTGGAGAGTTGGCTGTGAGGCCTAGGTCATCCAAGATTACTTTGTATGAACTATAGCCTTGGCCATCTTCCATTTCACACGCCAGGATGAGTGTTCTGCACTTGTAGGCAGTGTTGTTGTAGCCATGTCAGTCCCAGGATATTAGAGAGACGAGATGGGTGAGATAATCTCTTTTACTGGACCAACTTCTGTTGGTGTGTGAGAGAGAGAAGCTTTTGAGCTCTTCCACCTCAGTCGTGGCCAGACCCAATTTATTATTAAGGATAAATGAAGAGAGGGAGGTTTTACTGAGTGCTGGACAATCCTGAATCAGTTCAATAGGGTTTCTTTTGAAGGGAGGATTAGAAGTCAGAGTTGGACCTAAGTGTTAATTGGAATGCACTGGGAGGCATTGGGTCTGGGAGTTTTACCAGAGCAAACAGCGCTGAGTGGCTCTGGGAGGGGATACTAAAAGATATGACCCTAGGGGAGTGCTCTCTCAGCTGGGTGGCCAGGATTACTTCCAGGGATGAAGTCAGGAGTAAAAGATGCAATTCTGAAGTAAAATACAGGCAATGGTCACATTGGTAACTACCAGTATTTCATGTTGCTAGGAGTGTGAGGGGGGTGGAATTTGAGAATTGGTGCTGGAAGCCAGGAAGGAGCCTCTGGAACCTGCGTCTTGATCAATTTTTTTCTTTATGCAAAGTAACTAGCACCTTGAACATTCAAGAGATTTGGGGGAGGTGGAGGAAATTACTCAACTCCACTTGATGGCAGAATGCGATACTAGGGAAAAAGAACTTTGGAAGTTTTGAAAACTTTCAGATCCTCTCTTTTAAACCATCTGCTTCTGAATTATATTAGCTTTTGATCCAGAATTGCAAAGTTCTACCTTGTTGTTTTGGGTAGGATGAAAACAAACCTCTTTGGCCTTGGGACTCTTTGGAAGTTAGCTGTGATTTTCTTTGAAACAGGGTTCTCCTTACCCTGCTGTGTCTGTGGCATTCTCTCTCATCCCTTAAGTTTACACAGCCCAGGGAAATTCATTGTATTTTGTGAACCACAGGACAAACCAGATACATTAGCATTAACAAAAATGTCCTTGACATCATTAACGTTCAAGAAAATCCTCTTCATTCTCTTCTCTTGGATGATTGGGCTGCAAACATGCTACAACTTTCTGGGAGCAAGGCTGACAAGCATGTTATCGGTTATATGGCAACAGTTCTCATTTTATGCTCTAACCTTATCTACTAGCACTTGAACAGTGATCATATCTCCTTTAGCCATTATACTGGCTTCAACTGCTTCATTAACTGTACTACAAAATGTACACTATCCCTTTCATCAATAGGCCGTCTACAAAAGGAAATGGCAAATGAATATTTAATGTAATGTGAATTATAATGTTGCTTGTTTGGAGAATCTCCTCTGTTGCTTTCATAATGCCAATTTAGTGAGAGAGCTGATGAGTCTTGCTGTTCGTTAAATAAATCTGAAGTCCAGGATGTTGCAAAAGAGGCCTTTCATTGGCAGAAAAACCATTCTAATAATCTAAATCTAGTCCACAAATGAAATTCAGTAATCACTGGTGTGTCAGACATGTCATGGCCTTCCGGAGACAATACCTCTGCTTTATTCTGAGATGAGGCCAGCTGATTGCCTTTCTTCTTCCCCTTCCAATTTTCCCATCTGACTGTAGCTAGGCTTATGTAGCCTTCACTCACCAAAATCTGTGCACCTGGCCACCCTCCCTCCTGGGCATAAATTTCCCTCACTTGCAGTACTCATCAAGTAACTCATAAAATGAGTTTGTGCCCAGATTTTGCATATACTGGAGAGAAAAAAGGAAAAGAACCATCTGCCCACCCAGTCACAGAATCCCTAATTTCAGAGATGGTTAAAGTGAGACACCAAGGCAGTATATCCCATGTAGTCTGCCTCAAACTGAGCCCTATGGGAATTTGATTTTTTGTTCTTCCGCAAGTGTTTCTTCAATCCAGCCCTACAGAAGGGCATTTCCCCAAGCCTTCAGGTGTGATGAAGTTCTCACCTGGTCACAGTCCTACGGTATGTTCATTATGTGTAATTTTCAAGAGACTTGTAATTTGTTACTGCTGATTTTTTGTAATGAACTGTTTGGAGTCCCTCTGGAAGTGTTCCAAGTTTTATGTGAAGAGTGTCACATCAGTGCTAGAGCCTGCGTATCCATTCTAAAGGCAGCTTAAAGTAAAAACATAAGACCGGCCATACTGGGTCAGACCAAAGGTCCATATAGCCCAGTATCCTGTCTTCTGACAGTGGCCAATGCCAGGTGCCCCAAAGGAAATGAACAGAACAGGTAATCATCAAGTGAGCCATCCCCTGTCGCCCCTTCCCAGCTTCTGGCAACAGAGGCTATGGACATCTTTAAAGTATTCCTTACTCGAAAGTATTCCTTAAAAGATATTTATACTGTAGCTGTGATTTGGAAATCCTAGCAACTGACCTAACCAAGTGCAGGAATGTAGTCAGGGATGTGAGTGATCATCTTTTGAGGACACTAGACATGAGAACCTCAGATTTAGAAAGATTTTCTTGTTATGGCCATTAGTATCCGTTTACCACACCCAACTGATACTGATAAAAGGATTATAATGATTATGATGATTCTAGTGTAAGGAATTAATTATTATATTGCTTTGGGCGACATTAAAATTATTTGTGAATGATCGAATAATTAGACCAGTAGTATCCAAAAAGAAACCAGGTTGGGTGTGTGGCATCTGAAAAAATAGCAAGAAATATGGAGCGCACACATTTTCCCAAGTGCTGCCTTTCCGCTCCCCCTCATCATCCTGGGTGACCATTTCACAGACAGGATGTTAGGATGTAAACTAAACTGGCAAAAAAAAATTAGGATTGGAAGGCATACAGCACAGACTTGATAAGCTTCTGAGATAAGTTGGAACTTTCTGCTCAAACAACTTTGATTTTTGTTTTTTCTTTTCTGTAATTCTTTGTTTTTCTGGATTTGCTGATCTTGATAAAATGGGCAAAATGCCCACAGGTATTTCATTCCATGTTTTGCGTTTTTTCAGTACCAGTATGATTGCACAGCATTTCCCCCATTTTCTCTCTCTCTCTCTCTCACATGCACAGTGGATCTCTGGAGACGTGTTCTATGGTATCTGGGGTTTTAGTTAGGTAGGAGTGAGATCTAAGAGCGACATGAGCTATGCTTAATCTGCCACTCTTTGATGTGCTATGGCGGGCATCCAAGTTCCACTGTCACCTGGAAAATTCCTTTATAGGTCAGTCCAGGGCATTGTACAGTTCTAGAACCAGAGTCATGGTTCAGAAGAAGACCCCTTTTTGCTGCTGGACAAGCAAAAAGTTTATAGCTTCCCGAAAAGGTGAACTGGAATTCTCCTGTCACATAAAGTCAGGAGAGCCTGATCTATGCTACCTATTCTGTAACTACCCACTCATCCACCTGGGTTTGGGGAAGTCCCAGTTGTCCCAGAAGCCTTCTTGAAGTGTGCCGTGCTTTTGATGGAATGGTCTGTCAAGGACTATTCCAGATGGCATAAGTCAGAACAGCCCTGAGACTACTCTAATTTGTGTGCAGGGTTGGCCCTCACCTTGAGCGAGGCAGAAAGGTTGCTTAGAAACACATTTGCCTCCCTCCATCCCCAGCTGCCCTGAACATGAGCTGGTCACAGCTAAGTCTTGAGCCCTCTGTTGTCTTTAACAGGTGTAACTGCTGATATGGTTTGACCCCACAATTACATCTTACCTAACAGTCCTGTTGATTGTGTCATCTTGTGTGAGCCAGAATAGAATCCAGGTCACTGTCCTATAACCGTGTTGGGTTTGCAGTGCCAATAGGAACAAAAGGCAATAAAAACACTTTTTGTCACTAAATTAAGCAGGTGTGATTCTGAATATGCACAGGGAACAGATTTGTTGAGGAAGGTGCTATTTCTGTCATAATCGCTATTAAAAGTACAAGCACGCTTTAAACATGCACATCTTTTTTAAAAGGATAGAAAACTATGAAGTTTTTCTGTGAAACAAATCTGTTTACTCCACAATGAGTTTTCCTCAGTTTGGGTCTGATCCTGCAAACTCGTGGGAGTAACTTTACTCGTGTGGGTAGTTCCATTTAAATCAAGGGACTATTCATGTTAATTACGTTACTCCTGAGCTCTAGTAAATACTAACCGGGCCCCTAGTTTGTCTTTACAGTTATGCTGAATTCCCATTTCTAGTGTTTTATACAAACTCTAAACATGTTTGCCAGTCCAACTGAAAGATCTGTTAGAATCCAAAGTGGCGCCATGCAGCTAACATGTTTACAATGTTCTTGATGCAAATGTTTACTGCCCTAACTAACCTTCATCATAGATGTTAAAACCATAGAGTGAAATAACTCCTATATTTGATAAAAAAGACGTCTCAAGCGTATTAGTTAGTCATACATAAAAAGGGCATTACTGAATCTCCTAAAAACTAAATTAAACATAGAAGTGGGTGAAATTATTCTTTTTACAATCTCATTTTTACTCTAAACCATAAAACCAATATTGAGCAGAGGTGAGCTTGAGAAAAGTCTGAGGACGTATACACCTGAAAGTGTTTTCAAAAATAGTGTAGGTTATTTGCTTAAAAATTCCATATCCTCTTTCACTTTTTCAGCATGAATGGCTGCTATCCTGGGAATCCGAAAGATATTTTCAGTAATTTGGCTCCATCACCTATGATGTTATTTTGGTATTGTATAAAGGAAGACTTCACTCTTAAAAACATGCAGGAATGATTTCTGTTGAGAAGTTCTCTCAGATTAAAGAGGTCTAAACCAAGTTTATATATGCATTTTCCTTTCCATATTTCTCCCATTTTCAGTATTGTCCAGAAGTTTTTCACTTTTGAAGGCTAATCATGTATCCCTGGAGAAACATCAGTAAAAATAGTGACATTAGAGAGATTTCTTGTTTCCATATCTGCACAAGGTTAAATGCCTGATTTCTTTCTCTCCCTGCCCCGCCGAGTACAGTCAATGATCTAACAGAGAGGGCTTGTCTATTCTAATCTTACTTTCCCTGAGTTATGCAGTAGTGTTCTTGCATACTGGGTGAAGATCTCTGAGAACACAAGCTCCTCTGTTCATGTTTGGCTGCAGGTTACCTTCTGGTTTGATGTTGGCTCACTAGCTCTGTATCTCAGAACCATTTTAACTCTTACCAGTTGGGGTTGTCCAACAAGTTTACCAGGGAAGGTTATTCTGATTAATTCACACTGCAGTGTCTATACCCAACATTTAAAAAAAAAAAAAGAGGAAAAAAAAACAACCCTGGACCATTTAGGTTGTCCAACAAGACTTCCAAAATGATTGTGTAATGTTTCCAGCACATATCCTGTTGTCTATGTAAGCCTCTGTAAAGAAGTGAGGAGGAATTAGATTTGAGGCAAAGTCTAGGCTAGGTTTCAGGCTTGATGGCTCCAAAATCTTGAATCTTCTTAGACCCTGTACCTTTAAGACATACAGTATTTCAGTCATCATCATACTGTCTTTTGTTTAAACTTATAATCTTGTCCCTCCTTTCATACTGTGGCAATGGAAAGTGCCAACTTATGGTACACATTGAGAAGGATGAGCTTTTTGGAACTGAGGTTGAGGTAAGCTTTAGAAAGGCATGAAAGCCATTGATATTAAAAAGCCATTTAGAAACAAGCTCACCTTAAACTCGATATACTGGCAAACGTTTATGAACATCAGGCTAAATTCTCTTGCCAGATATGTATGGGCCACTCCTACTGACATGGGCCCCACTGGGTCGTTTTCAGAACACGCGGGTGGAAAATGAGGGAGAGGCCTCCATGGTAACTGGTTATCTTTCTGAATTACAAACCAACTCTTGTGGCGACGAGATTCAGCACACAGCTTAGCTTGCCCAACAGCCTCGCATAGCTCCTGAAGACCACACGGCCGTCAGTACGTTTGAGAAGACATGTGCAGTTGCCTCTTTAGCCTGGCCAGAATCACTCACATGGTGCATTGCAGTAGCTCCCCGAACATGACAGATGGGTTTTGAGCACAGGGGAGAGGACAGTTCTCACCCGCAACGTCTAAGGCCCCAATCCTGCAATTGATTGTATGCTGACAGACTGCTGTGCTGAAAGGGAGCTCCAGTGAAGTCATGGTGCCTGGGTGACCTGCCTGCACTCTACCCATTGCAAGATCACAGCCTAAGAGCTCTCCCAACCCAAAGATAAGATGATAAAACAAACTAGTAGAGCAGTCATATTTCACATGAGCACCTTATTTATTTTTCAAGCTTGTTTGCAGACTAACCTAAAACTGGCTCTCTACCTAGCCAGTACTTATTTCTTCTCTTCAAAATTTCAAACATTTTGTTTGTTTTTACCATTGCCTAATTCATTATTTTTTACCACTGTGACAGAGTTTGATTACTCATGTTGATTAGTGACCTATTCTACGGGTAGCTCATGGATTTCAGTGAGATTAACTGTGCAGCATGGTGCTATTCAAAGTGAAGGCGTGTCAGCATCTGTCTCACTGTTCGTCTCTTCATCTGCCTTTATTTGTTTAATTCTCTTACCCTACCCTTGTCCATTTTCCATTTCTGTCTTGCTTTAATCCTTGGCATTTATTCATTTCCCCCTTGCTACAGCATTTTCAAATTTATTTTGTTTGAGAAAACAAGTAAACTGAGAGGTGGAGAGAAACACCTAGCTCTGCCAGAATCCGGACAGTCACTTTTGTCCAAAGAAGTACATGTGAGAAAAAACAATTCTTCAGAGTAAGTCTGGGTGTACCTAAAGCCTGAATTATAAAGCCATTTTTGTTCAAAGCTGGGTCAAATTGTAATTAGTTAAAATTGGTGTAACTCCAGATTAATTCCATACAGCCAATAGTTTTCTAGATTTACATTGGTGTAATTAAAAGGTATTTAACCCTACATTGGAAGTAGCTGTTTGGTTCTGAGCTGGTCAAGACATGAGTCAACATTCATTTGTCAAAAAGTCTAAATATTTATCTTCAATAGCTTCTGTCATATGCCAAGAAGTATGGATTGCATATACTGTAGTAAGCTTGTGTTCTTACTTGGGGTCCCACAGATTGTGAGTTTGATTGTTGAATGTAGAGTATTTTCCTCAGCACTGATTTCAAAGAGTATGATACAAAATATGGTCAGTAATTACCTATGTTTAGTGTGATTTTTCACTTCTAAATTTCTCCAAGCAAAGAAGGGCAGGGGCAATTTTTATAACCATGTCTATAACTTCTGTCGTCTTAACTGGATGTTAAATCTTAGGGGCTTAAAGAATGGCTTTTTTCCCCTAAAGAGATTCAAGATGTCTAAACTAATCTTCTGCTAATCCTGTCGTTATCCCAGAGAGTTTATGAAAGCTGTGAATTAAGTATTACTGAACACGTGTCATTATAAGAGCAGCATGTTATTGAAGAAACCTTGCTATTAGTGTGCTTCAGCTATGGGTATTGATTTCAACCAATTCGCCACAGCACCATTAAAAAAAATTCAGTTATTCTCCGTATGAGAGATCTGAGGTGTCCATCTTGACCTTAAGGGTACGTCTATGCTGGAATGAAAGACCTGTGGCATGGCCACAGCTGGCCCGGGTCAGTTGATTCAAGCTTGTGGGGCTATAAAATTGCTGTGTAGATGCTGAGGCTGAAGTCGAACCTCTGGGACCCCATGAGGTGAGAGGGTCCCAGAACTCATGCTCCATCACAAGTCTGAATGTCTACATGGCAGTTTTACTGCCCTGCAGCTGGAACCCCATGAACCCAAGTCAGCTGACCCAGACCAGTTGCTGGTGTTTAATTGCCTGTGTAGACATAACACTAGAAGCTTAAAAGTGCCCTTTCCAGGCTTGTGAAGAGTGCTAGAAATGAAAGAAAACTTAAAATAGAAAGACCTTTTACAAAGATGATCTAAAGAAAAATACATTTACAAAATGTTTTGAAAATAAGTCATTGTATATACTTCACAAACTGTCTCATTGTTATAATAGCCCAAGATAAAAAAAAAAACCCTGAAAATCCATACATGTTAATTTCTTGAGTATTCAAACAGTGAACTTATCACTTGAACAGTTTATGCAGAAGAGCTTACAGGATAGGAATAGAAATGGTTTGCTGAATTGGGGCTATGGGGTATACAGGTGCATGTAGGGTTTGTGGTATTTTGTGCCTAGTTTTTAGTCTTAGTGTCGGTAAAATTATCAAGTATCAAATTTGTGGCTGTATACAGAAGCAAGCATGCTTCCATCTGATTTTGTTCAGGCAGTTTGACACATCTTTAATATACTCTAACAGCTGTCAAATAAAGTACAAAATTGTCTGTGAAATTTTTTTTTAAGTGTATAAATTATTTGTCTTAGTTTGAAAGTAAATAATATGTGACTTCTCTCCATTTAATTCTGTCTCCAGTGTTGCACTTTGCTTATTTGTGTGTATAAATGTGTACATTGGAAACACCAAGAAAATGAAAATATTGTGAGATTAGGGCTTGATAATGAATTTTAACAGTTTTTAATTGAGCCTTCTGTTTGAGTTTGTTTACTTTTGAAATGTAGGAGAATACTGATGGGCATTGCTTTTGTCCTTTCTTCATTGTGTCAAAGTTTGACTCAGACTCACAATTTATCAGACCACTCTGTTTTATTAGCAAAGCTGCTCTGCTAATACATTTAGAAGTGAGCCCCCCTAGTGGGGCTTGTGTCTCTTAATTTATACAGTTTTTTGGAGAACAAGTTACAGAGAAGTTACAGACAAAAGAAGAAAAAGATTTTAGTCACCACCCTTCGAGATCCCTGAGACCAGTCACGTATCTTCAATTACCTGCCACCCTTAACAATCTCCTTTAACAGCTTCCGGTTAACTTAACTAATTGCCCTTCACACCTTCCATTCTGATGCCTGCTTCTTAGACGTGCTGGCTCTATCTTAATTGCTTCTCCATTCAAAAGCTAACTGTCCCTACGTGTGCTCCCTCAGATACTTTGTAACATGTTTTGGCATGCCCTCTCATATACAATGTATCCAGCATGTCCCCTTATACAACGTTATACTTATACAATGTTATACTTCCACAATTGCCATTCCCTATTGTGCATAAAACATAGTCATGTTAGTATCTGCAGGCGAGGGTGGACTCATTCTGATGTAGATGCTCAACAGAAGGACAACTAATTGAAACCAAAGTTATTTCAGTTTTTTTTTTACACAATTGCTATAGTGATGATATGGCTTTCATTGCACTTGCACTATATGAGAAGCATGGTGCGGTTCTTTTGGGAATGTCACCTCTGAAATCAAAAAAAGCTATCAAGACTATATGTTAATTGCGGATGTAATCGAAAATTCTCTTCTGATGCAAGGGAATCAGTTCCAGTAATCCTGTGTGTGATGGCTTTGCTTTTATTTAAGCAATTGTTGACTAAAGTGAAGGTTGAATCACATTCTTGTGATCTGTGTTTTAAGCTTTATAAAATTAAAATATGAACAGGTTGGGACTTTTATTTCAGAAGAATGTGTACACACAGGAACTTTAGGGCTTGATCTAGTGCCTATTAAAGTCAGGAAGAGTCTTTCCATTGACTTTAAATGGGAGCTGGACACGCAAAACACATTAATATTTGATAGAAAAGCTTCTTTTCAAACCTTTTAAGCGTTAAGGTATATAACTTTAAAACTAGGTAGTCTGACTTTTTCATTCAGAAGATATAAATTGTTAGCTAAAAATGGCTGGATATTTCTGGGCATTATAGCATCAGACAACACACTATTTTAAAAGTTTGACTGTGTGGTTGTCCAGCATGAAAAATTATTAAAGGTGCAGAAACATGGAATGCAAGTGTGTCAGCTCGAAATTTCTGAGGGAGGAAGTATGTGATCAACCGCTTGAGTCAGAAACTCCAGCTTGATAGTCATTGCCATTCTCTGGTGGCCCAAATGGAAAATAGGTACGATAATAGAGCAATAAGCTATGACAGTGAGTGCAAACCTGACTCCATTGAAGCCAATAAGTGTTTGTTATTGACTACAATGGGGCCAGTATTTTGCCCAGTGTGTATTTCAAGGCTGCTATTGCATGCCTGGGGAGTGCTTTGTGTGGTATATCAATAGTCTACTAATGTACACCCTTTTACCACTTACTGTTTAGTTTAGACTCCTTGATTTTTACATTTCACTTTCTAAATAAATCTTACTCAAAAATATTTTTGTGAAGCTGTATCTAATGTATCCCACTATGAAAAGAAGTTTCCTCATAAAAGGTTAAGAGAAAATAGAAGAAAAGGCATTTCTAACCTTTCCCCTTAACTATTTTGAATATATTTGTCTTATATATTTTTCTAACATTTCTCCCCAATCTTTCTTGTTAAGGGTTATTTGAGCCTTTGCCTCCCCATTTTCCACTGACGACCCAAAGGCTTAGTTGAAACAAGCTGCTGAAAGATCAACTTAATTTTTTCTGTTTAAAAATCATTTAGATTCTTGAATAGTTCCTGGTGTAGCTTTTGTACCAGAAAGTGGGTTAAAAGTGTCCTGTAGGTGTGCTGGCCACCATCTGAGCCAACACACCAGGGATTGAACCAGGGACCTCCAGAGCTAAAAGCATGAGCGGCTGTAGTTTGAGCTGAAGAGCCAATGGTTTGCATCGGGGGGTCTGTAACAATTCATACTCTCTGCAGATCAGCACAGCGGGGGACCTGTAACACACATTTGCCAGTGGGTGGGTTCGGTTAAGACTATAGGTCTAAACTTTAAGCAGTACTAGAAATCTTGGATGTCACAGTTGTTGGGTGCCCAAATTGAGACATTTTAAAGGGGCCTGATTTTCAACAGTTGGGTGCTTAGTACTTTCTAAAAATCAAACACAGGCCATGTGGCTCATAAACTCTGAAAGAGTGCTGACTACCTGTATCACTGCTGTAAGCACATATGTATGTTTTGTGCTCCTTGCTCCTGCCTGCACCGCGATATGCCCAAAGGACTGCTAACTACTGGTGAAAGGACAGCTTTGTCCTTTGAGCGAGGAGACCATTTACATTGTCCCTTTTTCTTCTTCAGGCGCGTCATTTCTTCCCCCACAGCTGCCTCTCTACCTCCCATTCTCACAGGGTGCCTTATCTTTGACCCTCCATTAACATTTCCCTCTTCACACACTGAATATAGTGTATGAGAACTTGGGGTACTGTCTGGAGTGCACCATAGGGAGTTCTGATTGGAGCTGAGTAAATAACTGTTCTGGTGGGGGTTTTCACTTGCTGTCAGATCTGAAAAATCAGAAAAAAATTGGTTGGACCTGGACTGAAACTTTCCACATTTTTGATGAATCAATCAATCTAAATACATACATGTGAGGTTGAACAAAGCAGCTTGTTTCTGACATTTTTTAACAATAAAGCAAAGGAAATAAAGGGCTGGATTCACAAAAACGAAAGAGGTGGTGGTAATGGCACTCCCTTTATGTCCAGTAGCTTAGATGTTAGGCTATTGGTAGGGCCCTACCAAATTCATGGTCAATTTCATGGTCATACAATTTAAAAAATCGTAAATTTCATTATTTCAGCTATTTAAATCTGAAATTTCAGTGTGTTCTAATTGGAGGGGTCCTGACCCAAAAAGGAGTTGTGGGGGGTTGCAAGGTTATTGTAGGGGGGGTTGCGGTACTGCTCCTTCAAAGCTGGGCAGTAGCAGCCACCCTAACTTCTGCGCTGCTGCTGGCAGGATGCTGCCTTCAGAGCTGAGTGCCCGGCCCCTAGCTGCTGCTCTCCAGCCACCCAGCTCTGAAGGCCGCAGTGCAGAAGTAAGGGTGGCAATACCACAACCCCCTAAAATAACCTTGCGATCCCCCTGCAACTCACTTTTGGGTCAGGACCCCCAATTTGAGAAACGCTGGTCTCCCCTGTGAAATCTGTACAGTATAGGGTAAAAGGACACACAATCCCAGATTTCACGGTGGGAGACCAGATTTCATGGTCTATGATGCGTTTTTCATGGCCATGAATTTGGTAGGGCGATAGCTATTGGGAGTCTGCACCACTAGATGTTTTGGTTTCAGTGAAGTATATATCAATTGTTACATTATTTAGGGTTTGTCTTCCTTATTGGAAAAGAGAAATTAAGAATTAAAGTGGTGACACTATTCTTTAAGTTGTTAAGCTGAAATAGTGCATGAGATGCTGACAGCATGACCACTTTAAGTGACTGCAGTTAATTGCTTTCAATTACTATTGTATACATGTAGTTATTGCAAATACTTTTGGTGCTTTATGACAATTAAGTACATAAATTGTGTTTACTATTTTCCACTAATTATTCAGTTAGAATCCACCTAACCTAATTCAGTTACAATCCATGTGGGATTTTGGGTCATGCTGTAATAGAAATAAAATGGAACTGGAAGATGCGGGGAGGAAAGGAACTTTGTAGTATTAAACTAGATTAAACTAGGACATAATAAGGTTTATATTTTCATTTCCCCTGCATTCAGGATCTGCTCTTGTGCCTTCCTCAATGGCCAGCATTTAGAGCCATGCTGAAGTACAGCCGAATTACTGTCTCTTAGATCTTTACTTTTCAATTTGATAGGCATCCTCCTAATGCAGATCACTCCACTCATGTTTCCATTTATTGTACTGAGGACACCATTATCCTGCTATGTTCAATAAATTAAGCAACTTAAATCTAAAACATACGAGCCACTTAAAAATGAAATTCTCTGAATGGAAGTCTGTAATGAACAATGCTAGTTAGGCGGTCGAACAAGTCTGAGTTTATGATCATGCTATTTGGTTTGCTTGCTATTGCAGATTTCACTTGCTTTTTCTTCCATATGCTTTTCACTTCTACTTTTTACTGACAATGTTATAGCGCTATTTTGATTGCTCCCTGTTGATCATTTTAAGTGGCTTAATTCCTAGATTAATATGCTTCTACTGCATCGCCTTGTTAGATATTAGCAAGAGCAACAACAAAAAATTAGTGACCATAGATGGGCAGAGGCCACAGATGATAGATGTTTTGGAACTTTCATCCGTTTCACTCTTTCCAGGGGCTTTGGTATTATAGAATATTTGTCCCTAACTACTTAGCATGACTGACTGTTTAAGCCCTTGCTCTATTGAATATACTTTTTCTTAGGGGGAAAAACTATCATGTAGCATGGAGGGACATGATTTTCAAAAGTGATTAATTATTTTGGGTATCCAATCTGAGATTCCTTTAAGAGGCCTGGTTTTCGAAGAGTTGGTGCTTAGTACTTGCTAAAAATCAGGCCTCTTAAGGTCTCATATTGGATAGCCCAAAATAGAAGCATCCAAAATGACGAGTCACTTTTCAATATCTTGGCTTATATGTCTGTGAATCCTGTAATAAAGCCTAACAGTTCAGCATTTATCAAATGTATTAGTAGCGAAGTTGAGGTATTTGGGGGGAGAGGGGGAGTGCTGTGTTATCACATATTACAGGACATTGCTATTAAATCGTCTGACAACAGTTATGCTTATGGACCTGAAGTCTGACCTGCACTGCTCTCATGCCAAACTTTTCCCAGCTCTACAAAGTGTTTAAGTGTATGGTGATGCCTAGGACTACACTTAGGCAAGTACAGCAAGTATTCACAAATAATTATTCCAATAAATCTATGCATTTGGCCCTACAGCATTTTTCATTCCTTTTACTAAATTTCTGCAAACATTCACACAAGCAAGTGGTGTGAAGACTTGTGCAACTACGTTAACATCATAAGTGTTTATGCAGCTGTATTGAAATCTCTGTGTGTCTGGGAGTCATATATGCAGGAACAATTCTCAGCAGTGCATACTCACAAGAAGAGTCACAGTGACTAGTTCTTGAACAATCCATGCAAAACCAAGGCTGCTGAAAATCCATAAATAACTTTGTAGAAAGAATAAACATGTAGAAGCTAATGTCTGTTCGCTGAATTTGCAAACAGGAAAAGGAGCTAAATTCACTGAGTACTGTGTGCAGCACTGTTCACCACATTCAACTTGAAACAGGCTTAAGAGAGAGTTCTCTGGAAGAAAACAATTCACAGGTTGTGTGTGTCAACCTCTACAAAATGGGGGAAGGGAGGGAAGCACCTTGTGCATTAGATCATTTTTATCACAATATAGAAAGATTTTAGTATGCAGTCATGGAACATAATTACTGCACTGTAAATGCTTGTGACCCTCTCAAATTCACCTGCTAAACTTTACCAGAGGCATCTCAAATTCTGAATTTTTGATTTTCCAAGCATTCCTAACACCATATGCCTCTTTAAAAACATTTTTGTTTCAAAGAAAGCCAGAATTCCTTTGGTAAAATGTTTAAATTATTAAGAATAATCTTTTCACTGGTTTTTAAGGCATAAAAAAGCAAAATGTTACTTTTCCCCAGTATTATTTATTCGTGTAACCACTTAACTATTTTCATACTGTTTTGTAGAATATGAGCTTATCATTGTACTTACAATGATGTTAGCTATTGCTTATATTTAGGTTTGATGGAATTCAATTTTCCTTTTTTAAAATGTTGACAATTATTGATTTTTGTAAGCATTTTTTGCAGAGATTTAAATTTTCACAGTTGTGGAAAATTATGGGGGTGGGGTCAAACAATTATTTAAGGACAGTGAACACTGAGATTCAAAGAGTTAAAGGTTAGCTGTTGAAACACAATTTTTCAACATTTTGCATGTTAAAATAGGCAAAGTAAATATCCTTAAATCAAACTAATAATTCTCAAGAAGTATTTTCTTTCTTTGTCTATCTGTAGATTGATGATTATTGTTAGAAATATTTTTCACTGGTTTGTGTGTGTATGGTGAAATTGACATTTACCGACAGTTACCAATAAAAATCGAATCCTTCCATGCCTCCTTATATTGGGGGAAATCAAAACTACACGTTTATTTCGTTTACATAAGTACAGGTTATAAGTGCGTGTGTGTGTATTTTACAATTTTTTTCAGCTTAGGATGTGGAGTAATTCTTAGATAAACAGTAAAGTGGTAGATGCTATCCTGTTCCTGACTGAGTGGGGAACAGAGAAGGAAAAGGGAAAGTTTCTAGCTACATAATTGAACACAACTGCAGTCTCGTTACTCCTCTAAGTGCAAAACAATACCCAGGTACTGTTGTGATAGTACCAGAAGGTGGAGGCAAGGCCAAGGCGCTCTCCCCCCTTAATACACTGGCCAGCTGTCGAGGAGAGTTCACTTGGCAGCCTTTCAACAGTTGGCGCAATAGTTGTACTCCTTCTGTTTGTCCTCCTCACATCACAAATCTTTATTCAGCTCCACATCACCTCCAACACATGGTTGTGCATACAAGACACAACCCAGCTCTGAGCATTTAACATAAAATTCTACAGTCATATGAAGGGTTTTCCAACTCCATACTGAAGTCTGTCCTGGCATAGCCCACTGTGCCTGCCCCAAGGCACCACAGCTTTTGACAATAGTCTGAAAAAAGGTGATTTGAACAACAAACTGCTTGTTGGTACAGATGTCTCTGTATAAGGAACTGGGCTCTAGTAGGAGCCATTTTCCTCAATAGGAACTTAATGTATTGACAGTGAATGTTTGCACGACTTCATTGCAAAAATGTAGAACTTTTATCAGTTTTCTTCTTGTTAGTCTCATTGGGTGCTGTGCTTTGGGCATGGTGTAAGTTTTATGAAATAGACAACCATTGCAATTGCAGGAACCTCATGCCCTTTACAATAGTCAAGCTTTAAAACTATTCAACAAAGGCCAGCTTGTTTTAAGATTCTTCCCTGCCTCACTCAGCTCCATGAGAGGAACATGGAAGAGAAGATTTTTGGGGAGTTTGGCCTTTTCAGACAGGCAGCAGTATTCTCATGGTAGCTTTTGTGGACTTTATATATTTTGCAGGGACTGGAAGAAAAATACATGATTAAAAAAATTCGGGATAAATAGTAAGATGTTCTTTACATACAGAAACAAAGAACCAGACAAGGAGTCCATGGAGTCATTAAGAGATCTGTTTTGAAAGTTGATAACAGATGTGGATGATATCGCTTAGAGCCTAAATTAATTCTTTACTTTATTATTCATGAAAATAGGTCATATGTTAGAGTTGGGGTAAGTTTTCTTTTGGGAGAGGTATAAAATGATTGAAAGAATTTTCATTGCTATCCAGGGCAGATAGTTAAGCAGTTTGAAAAGTTAGAACTGGTGAGACAGAAGGCTCAGACACATTTGTACAAATGCCCCAAATGAAGAATATAGTAAAACCTAGCCCTGTAGAAAATTGCAAATGGTTTGTAAATACCTTCATATTCACACATGAGATTTGCTATAATTTTGGCCTTAATAATCCTAAAGATTTTTAGGGCTTATAAATGACACGGGACAATATCAGACGCTGTTTCTGTGTGGCCTAAAAGTTACTTGGCATATAAACCTGAGATGTTGCCCCATGTGAAAAGAATAGTGGACCAATGTAAAGCTGTGTGAATAATGGATATTCCAGTTTGTTGGAAATGGTAAATAAATAATGGTATAATAATAATAATAATGGTAAATAAAAGGTTGAACAAAATGTTAAGTTTGACCTGAAATGGAACATTTTGTTTCAATTATCATTTTAAAATGTTTTTGACTTTAAAATTGAAGGACACTTTGAAACAAAAATGTGTAATAGAAAAATGTAAATGATTCATTTTGAAAGTGTCAAAATGAAATATTTTGACTTTTTTTGTTTAACATGAACAGTATGGTAAAACCAACATACCTTCACATTTCAGTGTTGTCAAAAAAAATTCTGCATTTTTGGCCAGAGCAAGTTTTTTGTCCAAAAAATGTTGCCCACTATTAGGCCAAATGAATTACATCCTGCCATTCTCCTGGAGGTAGCAATGGAAACAGGAAAGCAATTGGTATGGATTACTCAAAAGCATGAGGCTACAGAGGGCTGGACAAGGAAGGAAATATTGCAGAACAAGAAAGGTGGCCAGTGTCTCTCTTAACTTGGGAAAGTAATTGTTTATACAATTGATGATGCACAGAAAGCAGAAATAGTATGCATAATTTAGATTTCCAAAAAGTATTTGAAACAGAAACATGAAAATTATTAATGTATGCAGTCTGTATGGTACAGTGAGAAACCTGAAATGAATTCAGTTCTTAAAGGTGGGAGGTGTAGGTTTTGTAACAAGTACAAATTTAGAATAGAATTAGGGCTTGTCTACACACGGGTTTTAAACCGCATCAAGTTGAGTTGATTTGGTTTAAAAAGGCTTGCAAACACATGACACAACCTGCCACTGCACATTAACTCTGTATTTATTGAGAACTCTGGAGTCCTCTTGCAAAGTGGACTAGGTTTGCTTCTAATTAAATTAATTCAGTCTTTTCTTTGTGTTCACGCAATTGCTGTGCACCACTTTTTGCATGCTTCCAATGGCTATCCCACTGTGCATTGCAGATCAACCATTACTGACCTACCCGTTTACTTGTGTTCCTGCTCTGTCCTGCTGTCGAATTTCCAGGATGACCCTTCGGCCCTTTAAAAGGTGGCACAGAGCCAGATTTTGCCCATTTGTTCCTGGATCCCACTATATCATTACTCTGGTGAAACAATTGCGACAGCACTCCAGAAGCCCCACAACATGCCTCATGCATATCCACCGTTTAACTGACTAGGATTGTACAGTTATATTACATCTCATTCCAGATGCTGTTTTGGAGCCAGCTGCCGCATTCTCCCTCCCACCCAGGACAGCCAGCTAAACCCATTGGAGGATGAGCAGGAGGATGCTGGAGAGGAGCTTCCTCCTGAGAGCCAGGGTCTTTGTGACGTAGAACCCTGACAATGGCCAGCTGGAAAGCCAGCCTCATCTTGCCCTTCAGCAATGGACCCTGATTCCTGCCCTGCATCGGCTGAGCCTGAGCCCCAGCCAGAAACCCAGGCTGCAGCCAAAGAGTCAGATCCCCTGGAGGGAATTTTGGCATGTAAGAACCTATGTTTACAATTTTTACTATTGTTGGTGGATGTGATCTAGGACCCACCCCCTTCCCCTTGTACTGCTTCAAAAGGGTACCCTCTAATACGGGGCAGTGACAGTCTGTACCCCCCCCCCAGCCTCCTACAGTGGATTCAAATAATGAAAGCATTCATTTGTGTAAAATACAACAGTTTGAGACTGTTGCTCACAGGAACAGAACTTTTGTAGTATCCATGAGGTATAAATGCACACTGCACACCTGGTCAAGGCATAAACCGTTCTGCTGCCCACTGAGATACAAATGCCCTGTAACATGCATGGTAGCTGACAACCATTGTAGGACCCTATTTGTGTTTCTCTGCACTTCCTTCATGTCTTCAGGGTAGTTATAGCAGAATTTAGGACTGAGAAATAGCTGGATTTTGTTTTGCACATCACAGGGAATAGCTGTACACCTGTGTACCCTGGTATAGTCTGAAAGCCCTTCTACTCCCACAGTGCCTCTGTGGGGACCATCCTGGTGAATAATTCCACAGCATCTCACTGGTCTGTCCTTTGCCCTTTTGAATAAGGCCATTCTCTGCCTCCTACTCATCCGCCTCAGCATAACATCATCGAGAGTGAGAACAGCTTAAAGGGAATGTCAAAAAGATTTACACTCCAACACCATAGTAACGGGTCCAGCACACAAACAAAACTGCAAAAACAAACCTGGAACATAGCCTGACTACTGTATCTGCTTTCATGCTATTAGCACTGGAGTAGACTGAAATCCAAATGCACTCAGCATCTTCTGCATTCGCAGGCCACCTATCTCTAAGGTTTCCCCAAGAATGGGAAGAGTGTCAGGGAGGTAAGGTCACATATTGATACTAAAAAAAGCCATCATGACTTGTCTGGGATATGAACAATAAACAACTGTCCCCCACCCTTGCCCCCAGCCACAGCCCCTGCAACAGCCAGAACATCAAGGACAGGGCCTCTAATGCACTGCTGACAGGCTGGATGACCTGAGGGGAAGAAAAAGAGACTCGGGATGAGATGTTTGCAGAACTCATGGCAGAGTCAGAGGAAAACTAACTGGCTATGAAGTGGTGGACCCAGAGGGAGAAAGAAGTGCACCTCTCCCAGAAGACTATGGCAATGGGTTTTGTTAAAACTGAAAGTGTTTGCTGTAAAAGGTCAGTTTTCACAAATTTCTTGGTTCATAAATTGTGGAAAATTTTTTGAAATTGTTGAAGGGTTCCATTTTGAGATTTTCTAAACAAATAGGGGATTTTATTTCAGTTTGAAGTGACTTTGTTTCAAAATGTAAGCTAATTATGGTAAAATAATGTTTTAAAGGTTGAAATAAAAATGAAATGCTTTGATTGCCCCATACCAAAATTTATTTGGGTTATCTGTTCACAAAACTGTTTGTGATTTTGACTTTGTCCCAATTCACTATACAGAAAAATTTTGAAATCTTGGAACTTTTCCAGGGATATGAGAAGAATTTTCAGGCCACCTCTAAGAACAAGCTGAATTACTTTAAACAGATAGGTTTCAGAGTAGCAGCCGTGTTAGTCTGTATTCGCAAAAAGAAAAGGAGGACTTGTGGCACCTTAGAGACTAACCAATTTATTAGAGCATAAGCTTTCGTGAGCTACAGCTCACTTCCTCAGATGCATATCGTGGAAACTGCAGCAGGCTTTATATATACACAGAGAATATGAAACAATACCTATTCCCACCCCACTATCCTGTTGGTAATAGCTTATCTAAAGTGATTTCCAGCACAAATCCAGGTTTTCTCACCCTCCACCCCCCCACACAAATTCACTCTCCTGCTGGTGATAGCCCATCCAAAGTGACAACTCTTTACACAATGTGCATGACAATCAAGCTGGGCTATTTCCTGCATAAATCCAGGTTCTCACATCCCCCCCACCCCCATACACACACAAACTCACTCTCCTGCTGGTAATAGCTCATCCAAACTGACCACTCTTCAAGTTAAAATCCAAGTTAAACCAGAACATCTGGGGGGGGAGGGGTTAGGAAAAAACAAGAGGAAACAGGTTACCTTGCATAATGACTTAGCCACTCCAAGTCTCTATTTAAGCCTAAATTAATAGTATCCAATTTGCAAATGAATTCCAATTCAGCAGTTTCTCGCTGGAGTCTGGATTTGAAGTTTTTTTGTTTTAAGATAGCGACCTTCATGTCTGTGATCGCGTGACCAGAGAGATTGAAGTGTTCTCCGACTGGTTTATGAATGTTACAATTCTAGGCACTTAATCTTGTCATTATTAAAAGATGAATATTTTTATTTGGTTTTGTCTGTGTACTGTCCCTTACCATTTGTGCCTAGTTGAAATTTTTTTTTTAAAGGTGGGTCTACTGCTCACAAATATAGGTGCCCTTAGGGTCAGAGACCTGTCATATACTGTACCTGACTCATTTCAGTAGGTTCCTAGTATAGCACTTATTTAAATTTTATTACTTAATTATCAAAATAATACAGCACAAGTAACTCATGGGTTGCTGCACAGTCTCCTGTGGCCTCCTTCTTTCTGCTTCAACTAAAATTGCTTCTGGAGTTTGTCTCTCTGAATGTTTGCAAGACTGGCATTAATAGTGCTTTAGAAACTTTTTGGAGCGCTCTTCCTTACTTTACATGCTAACAGCCCTAACTAATTGGAATGCTTATACAACGGGGTTCATTTAGCCTGTACTTAGAAATTCCTGACACTAAGCTGCGGTTCCTTGAAAATAAAGCAAGCTTTGGATTCTTTTACCACCTGCCAATGTAAGGATTTATTTGAATAACTAAGCTGTCCAGGTTTTTAGTAGGATTTATATTGCCCCAAATCTTACAGGATGCATGAGGAATAACTTACTGATCCACCAAAACCTTTGGATACCTTAACATAACTCAAGGTTTATTTAGCATTTCTAACTTCATGCTTGAATCTTAATATATTGAGTAATACAGTGAGTAGTTTTGTGTATATTGTGTAGGTGAGAGTTCATCTTTTGCTTCATTTTGAAAGAATGATGCACGTTTAAAAAAATGTGCATGTTGCTGTTAAAGTGGAAAATGTTTCAAAACCGTTTTAACTCTGATAGCAGCAGCTGCTAGTACACTCCTAGAAGCACGTAACTTCACTTAACAAAATGGATGTGAAAAATCAGTCAGGGAAAATAGGAACAAATTTGAATCCACACTTGATATTGGAACACATTTATTGTTTCAACAAATTTGTTTTAAAATATGTATATTGCATTTTCTCATCCCTTTTAATTCTTTATTCTGTCTGGGGATGGAGTCAGAAATTGTTCCCATGGTATTTCCAGACTGATCAGAAGAATAAGGCTGGAAATGTTACAGCAGAAAGGGTTCTCATGAGATTGAGCCCAAATTTGCAGACCTCTGATAAGTACCTACATTTCTGGGTGCTTGTTTGAACATAACCATACTGCCAAACCTCTTGAGATTCACCTGTCATGGGTTACCATTAAGCTTTTCATTTCCTTCATTCATATAGCTACAATTTCCCATCTTATAGAATGTCAGCGGTGTAGCTAAAGTAGTGCTTTAATGTTGAAAAATCCTAATATCTGCATTCTTTTTGTATGCTGTAAAGTGGGACTAAGTTGTCCAATAGAAATTTGAACTCTGAACAAAGTCACCTTAAAAATTTGTCTTCCTTTTACTACCTTGATGAGTCAGCTGTTACCAGAACACTTCTGGCCTTCCAATGGGAATACAAGAGGAAGTCTTTAACAAGGCACATTTAACAGCAGAGAGATAGCACAGAACCACTAAGGGGTACTGTTAGCTCAAGAAAACAAGGATGTTTGCATTTGAGAGGAACAGCAGATGATATTGAGTGCTTGGTGGACAAAATGAGAAGAAAGCATGTTTCTGAAGGGTGAATAGATAGGACGGCAGAAAATGAGATCATGGAAGCAGCCGAATTGATTAAGATATACATATGAATATTTATTTATGTGTAAAATAAACTGAATTTCCAAAAAATAATCACAGAAATCCTAACTATAATGCTCTATCTCAGGGGTTCTCAAGCTTTAGTACACCATGACCCCATTCTGGTAACAAAAATTCCTACACAACCCCAGGAGGGGGCGGGGGCGGGGGCAACTTCTATCTTCAGCCGCTTGCAGTGGCGGCAATTCGGCGCACTGCTTGGGGTGGCAAAACCAGTAGAGCTGGCCCTGATCCTATCCCTGGTTAATTTGAAACACTAGGTCTGTGCTACTCCCCATATTACTCCTGGAGGGATAATGTGCTTCAGTGACAAATGTTAACTGAATGTGCTGCATTATCTTTTCTTGGCATAACAAATCAAGGGAGAAAAAATCCTTTATTTCCAGCTTCAGAAAGCAGCCTTAGGGGATCACTGTGGCACTACTTTGACTACAACTAAATGATTGTGGCAGCTTTTTCCTTATTCTACCAGTAGACGGGAGTGATGGCACTCTCACTCCATTAGCAGAATCAAACATAAAACGTTTTTATGAATTCTATTCCAGCTGAAATGTCTTTATCATCTATGCAACACAGGCAAAGCTTTTGGGGTTTTCACCCCTTTCTGGAAAATGAATAATGCACCAACTGAACAATTATGGCTGGTTCTAGGCTGAGATGCTACAAGATAATGTGACAGAGGCCCAATGACCTATTCAAATGAGATTCTTGTTGAGCTGAGCATTGGTATAGGAAAAACACAAAGACTGAGGGCACTGTTCTGCTGCCTCTGGTGTCCATGGAAGTGTTTCCAGTGAAGAGCAGTAGGGATGGGTCTTTCATTTTGTTTCATGATTTTTTTTTCTATTTAAAAAGAAGATTCTAAAGGGTTTTTAAAAGAGACTATCATGATATTATACAATTATGATCCCACTCAGAGAACTGGTAGGCAAGGCCCTATAGGGAGAAAATCTAAGGGAAAGGGGAGTTCAGGAGAGCTGGCAGTTTCTCAAACAGACAATATTAAAGGTGCAACAGCAAAGTATCCTGATGTAAAGGAAAGATAGGAAGAATAGTAAGAGGTCAATATGGCTCCATCAGGAGCTCTTCAATGACCTGTTAATTAGAAAGAAATCCTACAGATAAGTGGAAACATAGACAAATTGCTCTGGATGAATACAAAAGAATACTGCCAGCAGGTAGGGACAAAATCAGAAAGGCTAAGGAACAAAATGAGTCCCATCTCACAAGAGACATAAAAGGCAATTAGAAAAATGTTCTGTAAATACATTAGGATCAAGAGAAAGACAAAGGAAAGTGTAGATCCACTACTTGTTGGGGAAAGAGAACTAATAATGGGTAATATCAAGAAGGCTGAGGTATTTAATGCCTATTTAGTTTGTCTTCACTAAAAAGGTTAAAGGTCAACAGATACTCAGCATAATTAATGCTAACAATAAGGGGGGAGGAATGCTAGTTAAAATAGGGAAAAGTTAAAAATATTTAGATAAGTTAGATATATTCAAGTTGGCAGGGCCTGATGAAGTTCATTCTAGTGTACTTAAGAAACTAGTGGAAGCAATCTCAGAATCATTAGTGATTATCTTTGGGAACTCCTGGAGGACTGGTGAGGTCCCAAAAGACTGGAGAAAGGCAAACATAATACTTTTAACTTTAAAAAGGACACAGGGAATTATAGACCAGTCAGCCTAATTTCGATACCTGGAATGATACTGGAACAAATGATTAATCAGTTTGTAAGTATGTAAAGGATAATAAGGCTGTAAGTAATAAACAAGAATTAATCATGCCAAATCATGACTTTTAATGATTATTTGACAAAGTTACTGGCCTAGTGGATAGGGGGAAGCTGTAGACATGATATATCTTGATTTTAGTAAGACACAGTTCCACGTGAGTTTCTCACAAGCAAACTATGGAAGTGTGGTCTAGATGAAATGTCTATCAAGTGGGTGCAAAACAGGTTGAAAGACCACGCTCAAAGAATAGTTATCAATAGTTTGCTGTCAAACTAGGGGAAAGTATCTAGTGGGGTCCAGCAGGGGTCTGCCTGGGTCCAGTACTAGTCTATATTTTCATGAATGACTTGGATAATAGAATAGAGGGTATGCTTATAGAATCTGCAGATGACATCAAGCTGGGAGGCATTGCTGGCACTTTTGAAGGCAGGGTTGAATTCAATATGACCTTGACAAATTGGAGAATTGGTCTGAAATCAACAAGATGAAATTCCGTAAAGACAAGTGCAAAGTACTACACTTGAAGGAAAAATCAAATGCACAACTACGAAATGGGGAATAATTGGCTAGGCAATAGTACAATTGAAAAGTATCTGGAGATTATAGTGGATCAAAACTTGAATATGAGCCGACAATGTGGTACAATTGTAAAAAAGATTAATATCATTCTGGGATGTATTAACTGGAGTGTCCTATGTAAGTATGAGATATAATTGTCCCTCTTTACTTGGGTGAGGGCTCAGCTGGAGTTCTATATCCAGTTCTGGGTGCCACACTTTAAGAAAGACATGGACAAATTGGAGAGAGAATAATAAATAATAAAACAAATAATAAAATGTTTCCAAAACCTGACCTATGTGGAAAGGTTAAAAAAACTGGGCATGCTCAGTCTTGAGAAAACAAGAATGAGGGAGGGGACCTGATAAACAGTCTTCAAATATGCTAAGGGCTGTTGTAAGGAGAACTGTGGTCAATTGTTCTCCATATCCACTGAAGCTATGACAAGAAGTAATGGGCTTAATCTGCAGCAAGGAAGATGTCAGTTAGATATTAGGGCAAATTTTCCAACTATAAGGATAGTTAAGCTCTGGAACAGGCTTCCAAGGGAGGCTGTGGAATAATCCCCATCATTGGAGATTATTTTTAAGAACAGGTTTGACAAACACCTGTCAGGGATGGTCTAGATATATTTAGTCCTGCTTTAGCACAGAGGGCTGGACTAGATGACTTCTCAAAGTCCCTTCCAGCCCTACATTACTATTATTCTATTAATATCAATCAGATATAAGCGCTGGTGTATAATTGATGTGAATTGGCATGAGTGGATTTGCTAGTAATATAAATAATGTACATTTTATAAGAGAGCACACACAAACACAGTGGAAGGTTAGTGGAATAGAGGCAGCATTGTTCTTTGGATTGGATGTTTTGTTGCATAAAATATTAATTCTTTTCGTAATTATTGCATGACTATTATGTCTATGCCTATGGACTATGTCTTTTTCATATAGCAATCTATCCAAATTGTTAAAATATATCAAAAGGTTCATATTAGTTTTGCTCTTTTTTGCAAATTAGCATGCCTACTTGGTTATATGTTACTCTGTGAAATAGCTTTTTAAAGAGGGAGAACTAGATCTACTACATTGGTATATGAGTTCTTACTATATTTAAGCTTTTCCTATGATGTCTTGGTACAGTGGTGATAAACACTCAGATAGATTAGGTGGATTGGCCCAGGTATAATTACTTGGGACACTTGGTACTGGCCATTTAACATCAAAATAACATTATATATATTCCCCCCTTTTTAATTTGATATCTAATTCAGAGCAAAAGTATTACATGTACTTACTTGGGATATTTTTTCATTAGGTCTCTCAGATCAGAAAAAGAAATAATTGGAAACTCAAACAATATTTGGTTATTTTGTTCTTCCATAGAAGAATCTTTAAACCTTGCTGGCTTTTTTTAATATATGCACTTACTTCAAATTTACATCATTGTTATGGTGCTATATCTATAAAATGGCTGCTTATATGATGCATCAAAATCAAATGTAAGATGTTTCTCCAATATGGTTCACTATATTATTTACAAGGTGATTGTTTTTTGGGGTATTGGACTTCATCTACGGCTAGATTTGAAAACCTTTGGGGGAAATGTTGACTGATACTGTACAAACCAATTTGGTAATTGCTTGCACAAATGAACTTATGCACATATGATTGCCCAATGTGCAAACAAGTGTGACAATTGTGTTTGCAAATTAGGCATTCAATTGAATGCATAGAATGATAATACAGTACTTAGCTGTTATATAGCATTTTTCAGGCAAAGATTTGAAAGCATTTTAGAAAAGAGGGCAGTAGAATATCTCACATTTTACAAATGTAAAAAAAATGAAACCCAGAAAGTTAGTGACGTGGAGCTTGAAAGCTTGTCTCTTTCACAAACAGAAGTTTGGGCCAATAAGAGATGTTACCACACTCGCCTTGTCTCTCTTCTATCCTGGGACCTACATGGGTATGACAACACTGCAAACAGCAGGCAAGTGACAGATCCAAGAATCAAACCCAGGTTTCCTGACTTGCAGTCCAGTGCCCCTATCCAATACACATTGCTATTTTTTATTTTGCACATCCAGTTGTACTGTACATGTAAATATTTGGAGTGGCATGTTTAGTGGTGAAAGTCCAGTCCTGCTGCTATGGGTAGGAAGCTGGGGCTAACAAATGAAGACTGCTCCAAGCCTCTTTCCTATGCAATGTTGTAAAGGATTAGGGCCTGTCTTATAGTGCCCACCTTCTACTGGACCAAGTTTTGCTGTTGCTGAGCCAGCTTACTCCCTGGGGCAATTGGGAGCACAGCCCCTCAGCTTTCTAGAGGGTATTTCTATCTCTTGCAGTTAGGGTTGCCAGGTCCCTGGATTTTGACTGGAAAGTCCAATTGAAACAGGACCTGTAGGGTGTCCAGTCAGAAGTACTGACTAGACACCAAAAGTCCGGTTACTGCCTGCTGGGCTGCCAGAAGGGGGTCACTGCAAATGCGACTGCCAGCCTGACGCAGGGCATAGGGACTGGGAGGGACCATTGTGTGTGTGTTGGGGGGGCTGAGTCATCAACTCACATCAGCCGCTTCTCAGTCGGGATTGTCTCATGGGCAGGCAAGCAGGTTCCAAGTCAGCTCCCAGCCTGGCTCTCCAGGTGGCATGTGAATCCTGGGAGAGGGGGGAACAGGGGCAGAGGGGACAGTCAGTGAGCGAGCGAGCGAGCAAGCAAGCAACAGAGTGGAAGAGTAGGGGGGAAGTGAGCTCAGGGGGAGGCCTGTAGTACTAGGTTTTAAAGAAATTGAAACTCTACTCCTCCTGCTGCCCTCTTTTATAAAGGATCAATCAAGTTCCTGCTCTTTTCCCAGGTGTAGCAGGTAAGGCTAATCAGTCAGCCAGCTGCAGGCCTCTGGCCCCAATTTTTCTTATACATTTTCCAGCAGAAAGAACTAACAATATCTTCAAGATAATATTGAGTCTTTCTTCCCCCATAATCATTCTTCCCTGTTGATTCCCTGATAGGAAACATCTGCTTTAACAATCAGGTTCCCAGGTTTATATATGCTTACGTAAGCAATGTATGTTAAGAGGATAGTTTCCAACAATATCTGGAGTTTTTTAATAGATGTGATGCCACGGATTAGTAGATACAGTTTAATTCATAGAATCCCTGAATAGGGTTACTTACGTACAGGTCAAGAACCAGTATTCTGGGCCTTAGAATTCAACATACTCTTTGTTAATAAAAGGTTCTAAAGAATAGTTGATATCTCAATGAATCAAATATACAGAAAGAAAAGGACTAAAAGGTTTAATGTTTACCAACAGATACTACCATAAAGGAATAGTATCCCTTATATTTTCACAGGCAGCTGTGCTAGGATGATGAGAGGTCATTGGCCTAGATACCAAAGCAGCTCCCACTGAAGGAAGCTGAGGAATGGTGGCTTACTCTTTGCTCTCAGTCCTTGTTTCCAGGGACTGGAGCTTTAGATTAGATAAAGAAAACCCCAACATCACCAGTCTGTAAATGATTGCTCTAGTAGGTCACTCCAAGCCCTGTAGCTGTTTGGGTGTATTGCTTACTGAATTGCAAATCATTTGGAATATAATCCTGTTCTGTGGCTTCCTCTTCTGCAGCCTTAGTCCATTGATCAGCCTGAATGACACCACCAGATGTAGTAATATTGCCCAGGAAAATAACATATAGAAAAATGTGTCACATTTTGTATACATCCTACAGCAGCATACCTGACATTGTGGATACTTGGAAGAGTCCTTCAAGACCCAAAAGTTAACTCTTTCATATGTCAAAGTAATTCATATAATATATATCTATACTTTTACTCAGATCTACGTAAGGGATTTCTGAATAAGCTGTCTGTGTGTCTCTGTGAAGTACCGACCAGGAAATCTGGTTTACTGATACATAGGAACAGTAAGCAGATAAAAAACCTGAAGAGGTAGCAGCCATAAAGCATATGCTGTGAAGAAGGAACACTCCATAAGATGAACAGTTTCAAAGCATAATCCAAATGTGCAGCTAGCCAGACCTTCAGAATCATGACTAAAATTGTAGTACTTGAAACATGCACGCTTAAACCACATGAAAATTATCAGTATGACTTCTTGGTTTCATGGGAGAACAGTATCTGTGACCAGCAAAAACTAAAGCATTAAATGAAGGGATGTCAGATGGCAATCTAGATTTGTATAAAAAGTTCCAATATATTTGGAGATCTAGATTATGTAAGAGCTCCTCAGTGTGGGGGTTTTTCATCAGCGCTCTTAGCTTGTTTAAAATGAAATGCAGTGAAATCCCATTGTATCCATTACCTGCTTTGTTAAACATACCATTAAAGGCTAGCATAGCCTTTCTGCACATCTCTGTTAGGCATTAACTAGCTAAATGTGACATAAAATACTTTAATGCTTCTGTGAATTAGAAGTGTCCAGCAAAGACTGACCCCCACCTGGCCTGGTAAGGACACTAACCATCTTTTGAATTATACCAGAGCCTTAAAATGTTCTCCTTAATTATCATGTAGTGCAGACAAATTAGCTGTGCAAATTGCCTTCCCCTCCCCTCCAAACCCCACAACCCAGCAACAGAAAACCACCCTATTCCTAGGATATGAATAATGTTGTGCAGCGTCCTTATGTTTTCCATTCATAGCCATGCTGAGTAACATAAAATATTACCCATGTCTTGGCTGGATCTCATGCAGAGAGTGATTATAAATAACATGGAGAATGGCATCTTAATGACTTTCATACCCAGATGGAAAAAAGGAGTGTATAATATTATTTCAAGTCACGCCAGCTTAATTAAAATGTTTGGGGCCAGATCTTTAGCCCCACTCGGTCTGTTCTGAGCTACTTCTTTTTGCCTTCTGCTCCTTTTGGCTCTCCTCCCTTGGCTCCATATAGGGTGGAGGCTGAAGGATCCTCATACAAGAGGAATTCAGATGAGGGACCCTCCCTAACTGGAAAACTATGAAGAGAGTGGCAAGTATCTCCTCCCCTTGTTACTGCCTGTTGAACTACACTATGTCAATGAAGCACAGTGCTGCACCAGTTCTCCGGTGCCCAGCACCAGCCACTTAAAAACTGAGCATCTAACAATGTTTTAGTAATTTGTCATGTCTCCTATCTTTGGTGCCAATGCTTTTGGGGTGAGGGGTTCTCACCAGGTCAGGCCCTTCCAGTGCTGGAAGGTGTGGACCCAGGTGTGAGGTGACCTCCCAGAACTGGAACGCTGGAGCTGAAGGTGCCAGTGTCCCAATGTTGGAGGGAAGAGACCTATAACCTCCTGGTTGGCGGCATAGAGGCGGGAAGGACTACAGCACTTGTATGGTATTCGTACTGGTATGTAGCAGGTATTATTGAATTATCTGGGCAATGCATAAGCTGGGAATATGAGCCAATAATCTAAGCAAAAGTAATTCATAGATACGAAGGTCAGAAGGGACCATTATGGTCATCTAGTCCGACCTCCTGCACAACGCAGGCCACAGAATCTCACCCACCCACTCCTGCAAAAAACCTCATCCCTATGTCTGAGCTATTGAAGTCCTCAAATTGTGGTTTAAAGACTTCAAGGAGCAGAGAATCCTCCAGCAAGTGACCCGCGCCCCATGCTACAGAGGAAGGCGAAAAACCTCCAGGGCCTCTTCCAATCTGTCCTGGAGGAAAATTCCTTCCTGAGCCTAAATAGGGTGATCAGCTAAACCCTGAGCATATGGGCAAGATTCACCAGCCAGATACCCAGGAAAGAATTTTCTGTAGTAACTCAGATCCTACCCCATCTAACATCCCATCACAGGCCATTGGGCCTATTTACCATGAATATTTAAAGATCAATTAATTACCAAAATAATTGATGATTAGACTCAAAAAGTTGGACAGTGAAGAGGTGTTATCCCCAATCCCAGGCGCATTAAAGTTTCCTAAAGGGTTTTAGTTTTGAATAGCTTCAGGCTTCAAGCACTGTTCAGAGGAGGGATTGATCTGACAAAACTTCACCACCCTGAGAAGGACATTTTAGATGCTTTCATTCACTGTGCCATTTACTATGCACTGCGGATAGAGGGCACATAATAAAGTGTTTGCTGTGCTGCACCTCACTCCTTCAACCTCTTGTTGCTGTAAATTGTGTTCTTCGCCTTTGTCTCAGTGCTGCCAACACACAATTTTAATGCTGGTGTTTTGAAAGTGTGCAGTCTGCTCTCTCTGGCTCACTGTGCAGACACAACCATCATTCAGGCTCATTCATCATTCACACTTTTCATAGAAAGAGACTGCTTTGGTGCTGTGATTTCCCAATGCTATACACTAAAGCAATGTGCATTAGCATTTAGCATCAGGAACATTGGATCTGCCAGTGCTAAAGGGCTACCTCCTTTTCTCTTATGAAACTATTATTTTTCAGATAACCAGAGTCAAAAATTTAGCAGAAAGGTATTTCTTATTTAATAAGTAACTGCACTTTAGCTATTAATAAGACTCTTGAGTAGACGCATACCACCTTCAGAAAACCTGTGTATTCTGAACAGTTACACACCCATACACACTTCTCTGCTCTTTCTAAACCAAGATAGGCCTAAACTACAACACCAGATACAAATATGCCTGGACTTTAATGGTGCTTGGATGTAGGTCTGAAATTTGCAGCTCAGGTCCCTTTCAAGTGTTAGTTATGATTTTTGAAGGGGAGGGGGAGCTCTGCATTTGGGATGGAAGAATCCCATGCACTGCTACAGGCTGGGGACTGACTGGCTAAGCGGCAGTTCTGCAGATAAGGACCTGGGGATTACAGTGGATGAGAAGCTGGATGTGAGTCAACAGTGGGCTCTTGTTGCCAAGAAGGCAAATGGCATATTTGTCTGCATTAGTAGAAGTATTGCCAGCAGATTGAGGGAAGTGATTATTCCCCTCTATTTGAGGCCACATCTGGAGTATTGCCTTCAATTTTGGACCCCCCACTACAGAAAGGATGTGGACAAACTGGAAAGAGTCCAGCGGAAGGCAATAAAAATGATTGGGGGCTGGGGCACATGATTTATGAGGAGAGGCTGAGGGAACCGGGCTTATTTAGTCTGCAGAATAGAAGAGTAAGGGGGGATTTGATAGCAGCCTTCAACTACCTGAAGAGGGCTTCCAAAGAGAATGGAGCTCTGCTGTTCTCAGGGGTGGCAGATGACAGAACAAGGAGCAATGGTCTCAAGTTGCAGTGTTGGGGGGTCTTGGTTGGATATTAGGAAAAACTATTTCACTAGGAGGGTGGTGAGGGACTGGAATGGGTTACTTAGGGAGGTGGTGGAGTCTCTATCCTTAGAGGTTTTTAAAGCCCAGCTTGACAAAGCCCTGGCTGGAATGATTTAATTGGGGTTGGTCGTGCTTTGAGCAGGGGGTTGGACTAGATGACCTCCTGAGGTCTCTTTCAACCCTAATCTTCTATGATTCTGTAATCTGACCCTGTAGTCCTACTGTGAGCAAAATAGATTTCATTGGAAGTGGTAAGTACATAGGTCCATAAATATTCGACATGAATAGCCCACATTTCCAGGTGTTTTTCAGCACCTTATTCATGGCTTTTGGTGTGTTTGTGCCAGGTGACTGCCCTGGAACTGAGAGAGAGGATGGGATTTCACTAGGAGGGTGGTGAAGCACTGGAATGGGTTACCTAGGAAGGTGGTGGAATCTCCTTCCTTAGAGGTTTTCAAGGTCAGGCTTGACAAAGCCCTGGCTGGGATAATTGAGATGGGGATTGGTCCTGCTTTGAGCAGGGGGTTGGACTAGATGACCTCCTGAGGTCCCTTCCAACCCTGATATTCTATGATTCTAAAAACATATTCACAGAATTTCATGCAAAAATATAATTTTTATCCACATTTGTAGATGCAGAAATGTTGCTTTATGAAATTTCTGCCAAATGGCCATTTTCACATGTGAAATTTAGAAGCAGGAGAAAGACACTGGTACCAAAGGTTATTACATGCCATAATGCACTAAACCAGCATGACAAGAAAAGTTCTGCCTCCCTGCATGATGCAGGAAAAATGACTATGGAGGACGGAAATGAGAGACTACGTCCATCTGGCAAAATTCATAAAAAGAGAGAGCAGTGTACCTCTTCAGAGGAAGTAAAAGGCAACCAAAGAGGGGTAGATGGAAAGAAGGGACTATCGGGACAGAGAATGTGAAGAGAAGATTAAAGTTATCTGTTCATTATTTATTGCTGAAATAGCACTAGTTCCCAAAATGCAATAGGTGCTTGCCTAATACAAAGCAAAATAGAGGGCCAGAGGAGTAGAATAGAAAAAGAAAGGCAAGAAAAATATAAATGGTGTGGTCAGTGGAATATAGTTGATGTATATTTTCCCTGCATTTAATTGCATTTTCATGGTATCCCAGAGCCCTGTACATTAGGGAGACAGAGGGTGGGAGAATCCTGCTGATGTGGGAATATACAGGAATATAACTCCTTTCATACTGTAATAAACTTTCAGATACTAAACATTTCCATCTCTTTGCCATTCAGCAGTTGTCCATAACCTTCGTGCCTCGTGTAATTACTAAAATGATGAACTGCAAATGAAATGATGAAAATTTCATCCACTTCAGAAATCTCTGCTGAATATTCCCTTTGCCAGGCTAAGAGGGTCATTCAGTACATTGCCAATAAAAGAGAGGTTTTTGAAATTACAATAGTGCAATAGCACCTAGGGGTCCCACTTGGTGACCAGGCCCCCATTGTGCTACGTGCTGTACAATTACACAGTGAAAAGACATCCCCTGTCTCAGAGAACTCTCAACAGGCACATGGGACAACGTAGGGGTACAAATGCCACTGTGGGCCAGTGCAGAAAGGGGTTCATAGTTGGCCCATTGACTCATCCCACCTATCAGAAATGACAAGCCTGAGTGGGAGACTCACCAGCTAGAGGAGAACAGTACAGAAAGAGCGGAAGTGGGCTTTAGAGGCTGGGTGCCCAAACATTTGCCCAAGCCAAATGTGTCTCTAGGTAACTCAGTGTGTCTTTAGCTTTAAATCACTCAAGTTTGCAAGCTTGGGTTTGTTTCCCCTGTGCTGAAATTCTCTTTATGCACCTACCTAAGGGAATGTAATGGGATTTAGTTGTGACTTAAGTGCTAGGTTACCTTAATAAGTTTCTGGATAGGATGGTAGGTTTATTGGTGGTTTGAGTTTAGAGAACATAGACCGTAAACAAATCTCTAAGGAGGGTTTGCACAGGGTTGCACATCATTGATAATGAGGTTATTTTGATTTTGTGGACTTTAGTATTTCATTGTCCAGATTTACATGCAGAGAAATAGTCAGCTATAACCTATCTAGACTGAGAACAAATGTGAAACTCCAGCTTCAATACATTGTACAAATATGATTATTTGTCCAAATTCATTGATGTCAGGCAGACCCAGTGTAAGAAGGTTTCTATTGTGAAGAGAATAAATAATCCGAGAGAACACTTTGACTAGTGATGTATGACACAGCGGCTCTGCCAGATGTCGAACAAAGCCTGCCAAATCACTGTGACAGGGGAAATGAAAAACAAAGACCCATGCAGCCAAAAGTCCGATAGTATAATGTTGTTTGGCCACATAGAGTCTTATGGAATTAGAAAAGGAGTACTTGTGGCACCTTAGAGACTAACCAATTTATCTGAGCATAGTAACCTGTCATTATGGAACTAGAGAATTAGCAATTGTATACCTTTCTCCTATTTTATCTCAAATGGATCTTGAAACAAGAGTAGAGGATGTAGTACCTCTGTCAAAACTAAAACATGACAACTCTTTGAATCTGTCCAGATGATTTTAACAGAATATTATTGAAAAAATATTTAAAATTACATTTGGGGAAGTGGAAAATTTGCTCAGTGAAATTTAATTCTTCATATAATCTTTCCATCATAGAGACTGTTGGTTATAAGCACTTAACCAGAAAGCTGCCTTACAATCAGTTACACCTTGTATTTTTCTGTGACCTTTCCCACACCTAAAGAAGAGCTCCTTCACTCTCACCAACTCAAAGAAGTTGGTCCAATAAAAGATATTACCGCACCCACCTGAATTAACAAAAGTCAGTTAAAAAAACAAAAACTTTTGCAAACTGGAAGGACAAGTGTAGACTATATTTTGTCAGGAAGATGCATTCTCCCAAAGTTTACCATGAGATTGAGCTTTCCAGAGTGGAAAGTTCTTGTGATGTTTCACCATCTTGCTGCATTTGCTTATAATATTGAAAGTGCATTATATCTCTAAAATGTCAGATCAAATCTGGCAAGTGACTGACTGTTCATGTTCTTCAGATTTTAAACAGGGAATACCCATAAAAAGGGAGAGAATTCATGTCTTTTAATTTACCACAAATAGCACCAGTTTGAGGTATAATTGGTGCACAAAAGGCCAAATTCTTCACTGGTTTACATCGTGATGGTTTACATCCTGATGACTTCAATGGCATTACAAAGAGGTACAAGCAATTTTTACTATCTTGTCAATGTTTCTCTCAGAATGGGGCTTATGGGTTTTCACTCCAGGTCCCCATCCAACTTTGTGGTTGTACCTTTGGATTTTGAAGGGGTACAAATTAATGGAGATTTTTGGCTCCACATCAGTAGTCAATATTTCTACTTTATTTACAGCCATTTTAACAGGACCCTGGGTATTATTTAATCCAAAATTCTTATTGAAATGTAATACAATATAAATAAAATGAACAGGTAAATTATAAAAGTGCAGTATTTTTCATTTGGACAGTTACTTTTCTTTATATAAACTCAAGTTAAGAAGTTATTTAATGTAAATTTACACATCTGCTCCAAGTTACTCGAGTGTAAATATGGAGTAGCTCCATTGACTAGTGTGGAGTTATCCCAGATTTACACTGGTTAACTGAAAGTAAAATTTAGCCCATACATCATATGGCTTAGATCTAGTAGGATAATTGTGTGTACATAATGACAGGTTTCAGAGTAACAGCCGTGTTAGTCTGTATTCGCAAAAAGAAAAGGAGGACTTGTGGCACCTTAGAGACTAACCAATTTATTTGAGCATGAGCTTTCGTGAGCTACATGCTCAAATAAATTGAGATGTGAGAAAACCTGGATTTGTGCTGGAAATGGCCCACCTTAATTATGCACATTGTAGGGAGAATGGTCACTTTGGATGAGCTATTACCAGCAGGATAGTGAGTTTGTGTGTGTGGTTTTTGGGACGGGGGTGAGGGGGTGAGAGAACCTGGATTTGTGCAGGAAATGGCCCAACTTTATTATCATGCACATTGTGTAAAGAGTTGTCACTTTGGATGGGCTATCACCAGCAGGAGAGTGAATTTGTGTTGGGGGGTGGAGGGTGAGAAAACCTGGATTTGTGCTGGAAATGGCCCACCTGATGATCACTTTAGATAAGCTATTACCAGCAGGACAGTGGGGTGGGAGGAGGTATTTTTTCATATTCTCTGTGTATAAATAAAGTCTGCTGCAGTTTCCATGGCATGCATCCGATGAAGTGAGCTGTAGCTCACGAAAGCTCATGCTCAAATAAATTGGTTAGTCTCTAAGGTGCCACAAGTCCTCCTTTTCTTTTTGTGTGTACATAAGACATTGTTGAAAAGAGGTATTTCCTACTGCTTATATTTTAACATTCACATTTGCTATAGGGTATGACTCTGGATTCTTTTAGACATAAAAAGCCATTTTTGTCATCTGTGAAATTAAACTTAAAGCATCTATTGTTTTCTTTGTCATTTTCGATTTTCCATTTGGTTACTTCATTTTATCTGAAACATACTGTATTTTCCTTTAATATTGAAGAGGCAATGCTTATGTTATTGTACTGTATCACTCAGTTGTGTATGTTGTGGAATCCTTTTTTCTGTATTGCAGTTTGGCTGTCTCTGTTTTAAAATGGGAGACTTTTATGTACACATTTTAGTTCCTTAGCTATTGGTATGAAATTCCTTGTTTGTTTTTTCCACAGAACAATCTGAAGCCTCTTTAGACCTGCAGCTGAATTGATAACATCCAGTAATCAAATGGAGCTATTGACTTATGCTGCAGTCCTAGTTCCATTCTGAAATTACAGATGGCACATATTATAGCTGAATTGCGATAAAAAAATGATTAAGGACATTTGTTGCTTAGAGCTTTTTTAGTTAGCTTTGACAAATGGTTCAATCGTCTCTTTTCAATAATGACAGTGTGCATGAGAAAGTAAAGCATTTTAAGATCACTTATGGTGAATTATATAAGTAATGGCTATTGAGCCATTAATCAAGTAGGAAATGTTAAAGTCACTGAAGCAATATCTAGGATGGTGTTCTATCTCCGACTATTTTTATGTGTGTTGTGAAAAATGGGATTTTTGTAACAATGATTGATTGGTCTAGTTCAGTTTTGGTTCTGAGAGTCACAGGGTTTCTTTTATGTTCAGGTAAGAAATCAAAGTCAGTTTCCCCAGTAGAGGACACTGTGCTCCCGCAGTTAGCTTTGTTGTTTTTTATTTTGCCAAAGAGCTCTGGAAATAAATCAAGTAAGATATGATTTTGTACTTGGTATTCTGTATGGACACCATGACTGACATCGCAATTATAGGTTTTTGCATTGTTTATGCTTCTCCAAAAGCATATCTGAGTGCTTTGAACCATTGGCTGAAAAGATCTTTGCTAGGTTTCATTACAATGCATAATTGTATTTACCCTTTAAGGCCTCCAAGTGTATCTGTGCTTTTCACAGCTCTAGCACTGTGCACTTTATTCATAATTAAATAAGTGATTGAATGAAAAAACACCAAATCATTTTTCTAAGGAGTGATTTAGCATAGTTTTTGAGCATCGACATAAAAGCATCTGGAATTCTGTTCCTTTACATTTTTTACATTCCACTGAGGGATGATGCTTGACTTTTTGCCTGGTTTAAATAAAAACGTGTTTTTCTAGAGAAATAAGAATTGTACCAGTAATCCTATTTATGACTACTAGTTTCCTTGATCCTGAACACCTCTATGGATTTCTTAAACAATATGGTAGAGTATATTCCTCTTTAATCTATTTTATGTGGAAAGCACTCAAATCCTACGCTGATGTGTGGCAGCACAAAACCCCAAGATAAGATATTCTCTTTTAAAATGTCCTCCGAAGGCGTAAATTGGTGTAGCTCCATTGACTTCAGTGCAGCCAGGTTACCTCACATGAGCCGAAGATCTGGCTCTAATATTAACCTTCCTTCAGATATTTTGCAAAGGTACTTTCATAGTGAAATGCAGTGGCATCTGCTGAGTAGAATAGTACAGAATTAAATATGAATAGCAACTTGATAGGGGAAAATAATTCAGCCCAAATGCTGAGTAATTTTTCCCCTAACTGAAATGTTCCTGGTAGCATATTCACCAAGGTGTAGTTTTAATTATCCTGATTTTGTATTCACAAATGTACAAACAGCTAGATCGCTGTGACTGTTGCTGCCACCACAGAGCAATTATAAGTAACATATTAGGAATATAATGAAGATAATGAGGGTTCCTTGTACAAGAAAGAAAGAAGATGAGGAGTCAAATTCACTGAGTTCTTTGAGATGCTGCCATGAATTAGCTCCATATAACTATAGAATTCTAGGATAAAATAGACGATGCTAAAAATTATAGCATTCTTTAATAGATTTCAGAGTCCTTTCAAAGCAAAGCTGGTATCATAATCTCCATTTACAGGTGGAGAAGTGGAAGCATAGTGGTGAAATGACTTGCCCAAGGAAGGTCACCCGGCAGGTCAGTGCAAGAACCAGGAACAGTGCCCAGGTCTTCTGACTCCTAATTTTGTGCCCCAGTCCCTGGACTATGATTCCTCCCTTATTATACAAAGTTAAAAATTTAAAATAAAGAGGCTTAAAGAGTTCCTCATTTGGGTAGTTAGTGCCTCTCAATCAAACTTCATACCAGCAACACCATAGATCTAAAAATGTCCTTTCATCCTATTCCAAACTCCACGTAGTGATGAACCACTTTTAGAAGCTGCTACTTCTGGAAAGATCAGGTCAACAATAAAGTCAACATGAATTTTGCCTAAAAGTTGATATTTGCCTTAGTTTATCCTTGACCCTCATTTTCTGCCCTTCTTGAGTCCAAAATACCACGAAAATACTGCTTTAGAGCTGACCTGTGCACTCTATGTCTGGGCAAAAACTCCCACTGAAGTTCAGTTGACCTAAATGGGAAATTTTGATTCAGTACTGGATTGGACCCCAATAGTACTTATTGCCCTACTAGAAACAGGAAATATAAGGATAGGTATCATGTAACTAACGTGTGCATAGCTGTACAAATAGGATTTGTAATGCTAGTGTGAAAGTGGCTATGCTGAATGCTGTTAAGAGTCTGAGCATGTCCAGTGTGAAATAAGTATTTCCAGAAGCATGAGCAGAGTTACTCATGCAAGTGCTGATGCAGTTATACAAAAAAAAAAAAAAAAAAAAAAAAAAGGGCTGTAGATTCTTCCTTACAGGTCAGATTCCGCAGAGTATATTAAATACTACAGACAGTACCTGGAATCTCACTAGAAATTCTTTGCTTGTGAGATTTCCATCACAATTCTGCATATTCAGGAGGTTCAGATAAGGTCTGGTAAAACAGCCAAACTCTAAGCTTTTAGAGGTTTGCCTATTTTTATTATCATTTATTTAGACTGAGGTAGGACCCAAAATGTTTGAGTGTCTTCCAAGCACAAAGACGGTCTCTGCCCTGAAGAAGGTCTAAAATAAGGTTAGGTGGGATATGCAAATAAGCCTGGCCCTTTTAGCAATGCTCTGGTTTGCCATTGTGACATGACACATCTTTCAATAATTTAATTAAGGACCACCCACTGGAACCCAGATTTTGACAGTTACTGCGATAAATAACTGTAGGCTGCACATGTGTTAAATAACCTTAGGCTGCAAATGCTGCTTATCTGATTTTTATCTCATGTAAGAAAGAAATCCTAGTATAAAACTAACTACGTCCAGGCAGAGATATAACCCAGAGTGTGACAGGTAAAGACATACCTTTAAAATATATAAAAGGTAATTATGTGCAGATCATAGCCCATTATATAATGCCATCTCATGACTGTATGCTTGACTGTCACTCGAGTGCACAAAGCACTATCTACTGACTATTATGTGAAAGGCAGTCTTTCTTCATTATTCCCAATAAAGTGAATCTTTACTATAGAGCACTTAAGTTAATAGGACCTTATGACACTGTTTAAATCTTTCAATGAAACAAAAATGATATAAATTAAATAGAACTGCCTGTACTTTTACACAGATTACAGTACATATACAGTACATATACAGTAGATGTACTTGCGACATCCGTTGATATAAAGTATTCAAGCTTTTAAGTTAAAGGTTATTAGAAAAATTAAATTCAGTGAAAGATAGACTGATGAATCCAGCCTAGAATCACACGTCAATTTTTTCCAAAAGTTATAGAACACTAGACTTCATGGAGGATGATTGACTAGCAGCTTCTCACACACTCCCTTATCTCACACTACCCCAAAAATGTACCCCAGCCTTGACCTGTAGGCAACCACTTTAAAGATGTAAAAGATTTATTTACAGGGCTGTGCAGAGAAAGGTAATTCTGTTTCATGGAGGATTTCAATGTTTTGAAATTTGGTTTCATTCCTCCTGCCACCCAAAATTTCAAAATTCTGTATGAAAGGCAGGGGAGCCCCTTTCTGAGCTGTCCACGTAATGGACTGCTTTGGAGTCACAGACTGGGGAAGCTGTGGTCCCCAATGCTGAGGAAGTCCAGCAGGCAGGCTGGAACCCTGGCAGGTTCTGAAATCTGCCTGGCAGGCAGGTTCCATTGGCGCGTCGTAGAAGTCAAACCATCTCTGCTAAATGTTTCTGTTTTGACAAATCAACAGCTTCCAGTGAGAAAATGTTTGTCAGAATTTTTCTGACCAGATCTACTAAGTTGCCTTTGGCTAAGATGCCAACAAAGGCATGATACGTACACACTGGTTCATTAGTAACAGGATGGAGACTACCACTTCATTTCACATAATCCGCATCTTAATCGTTACATGGGGTAACCATTTTTGCCCCGTGACATCTTCTCCTGCTGTACTTGGCATTCTGAGGCTGAGTCTTTGGCAGGAGAGGGCAGGACCAGAGTATAATGCACTCTGGAAATTCTGGTTCAGAGAATGGCCTCTTGGGCACCATTCTCCAACAGTGAACTTTAGAGGAGCCCTAAGACTATGTGATGTCCTGGCTCTTGAAGCCAGGCCTGGGAGTCCCCAGAAAGCCACCACATCCTGGCCTCTCTGCAATGTCTACTGAAACCTGGTTGGCTGAGAAGATACTAGGGCTATAGCCCCAGCCAAGGCACCACCCATAGGAGCTCTGATTGGAGGATTGCCCAACCCTGTTCCTTTTTCCTTCTCCGCTTCTGGCTCCTGCCTAACCCCAACTTTCGCTCCTGTTCGCACTGTGCTCCTGGTCCTTGCTTGATCCTGGCCTGTCCTCATGCCCTTACCTTGTTTCCAATCTCAGTTACCCGTCCTGGTTCCAGCCTAGCCTCCGACTTCTGACCCTGACTCTGGCTTGACCCTTGGTTCTAGCATTTGGCATCTGACCTCCACTCTGACCCTTAGCTTTGATTCCTGATTCTGACTCTGGCTTGATCCCTGGCTCTGGTAACTGACAGTTGACTCTGGTGCTGACCCTTGGCTTCATTCCCCTACCTGGATGCCAGTTCTGCCTACTAGACCTGACTCCTGCTCTGGCTACTAGGCCAGACTGCCTACATCCTGGGCCATAATAGCCTGCTCTAACGTGTGCCAAGGGGATGGTTCAGATCCAGCAGCTGCCAGGTATGGGGATGGAAGGGGGAGAAAATTGAATAAAAGTCATCTATGTCCCCTTACCCCCTGCCAGCTGCACTGAGTATTGTTCTGTCACACTAGGGTTCTAGCCCAATAGTTTTTGCTTTGCGGCCATAGTTTCTGAATTGAAACATTTAGGACCAACCTAATGTAATGGTTTCCTATTTTGTGCCAGTGTATATATTTTTAAAATATTGTTTGATCATAAAGTATATTGATCTTGCATTACATAGAATGCAATACATTGACATCTGAACCAAACAGAACACTTGCAATTGCTCATCTTAATTAATTAGCCTCTTACAGTTTGTACGGCAACTTCCACCTTCTCTGTACGTGTGTGTGTGTGTGTGTGTATATATATATATATATATATATATATATATATGTATATATATTCTTACTATATGTTCCATTCTGTGAATCCAATGAAGTGGGCTGTAGCCCATGAAAGCTTATGCTCTAATAAATTTGTTAGTCTCTAAGGTGACAGAAGTACTCCTGTTCTTTTTGCGGATACAGACTAACACGGCTGCTACTCTGAAACCTGTCAATTTTCATCCAAGTACTCTAGTAGTGAACATCAGCTTTAACAATTTTTCATCTGAAAGATAGTTAAATGCTTGAAACTGAGTTTTCATGTTTCACATATCAAATCATAAAGAGCTTCCTGATATATATTTGAATTATAACTTTGTATTAAAATTTCCCACACAACTAGTACAGTGGAAATGAAACATTTTGATAATTTCCCATGAAAATTTTAATGAAATAGATGTTCCTGAAAAAAGTGTTGATTTTGTGAAATTAGCATTTACAAATGGAAAAATTTTGACATGCTCTTGTGGCTACTGAATTCTAGAGTTACATTGGGATCATATTAGCTCCATACTAGCTCAGTGGAATTTTTGAAACAATCTCAATTGATTTTAGAATTGTGTTTTTAGAGGGAGAGAGAGAGTGTGTGCGTACCATAATATAGACAACTGCTGCAAGTGCCACATTTAATGTTTCACGTAGGAGGAGCATCATGGCTTTATTTGGCAGCTAGCACATCTGGAGTCATGTTAATCAATATTCACTAGAGCGGCTTGCTAAAAGAAACAAATATGCAGAACAATAATTAGCTAGGATCCCACAGTTTGTTGCAGTTGTGTTGCAAAGTTGAATGTACTTGTTGCAATTATTGATTTGACCTGGGGAAGGAAATCAGGCTAGTTTGATTACCTGTGGAATCTGCCACAAGCTGCTCAGAGGTTTGAACACCAGCCCAAGAGGCTCACAATAAGGAGTGAGTGAAAGGCAAGCCATTGAGCCAACAGACCTTAGTCTAGCCTTAATCATCAGAGATATGGAGAATGGGAGTTTGGCTGAATTCCAAAATATCATTTTCTGTCAGAACTCTGGTTTGTTACAGTCTCCAGTGAGACTGTGCTTGGCAAGCTTTTTTCATCTAATGTTAGCTTGCCTGCCAGGTGAATCTTCTCAGCTTCTCACATCTGTAATTATGATTTAGTCTAAAAGAAGCTTAAACCAGCACAGGTTTTTATCCCAAATGAAATCCCACAAAAACCTGCTTAATACGGCTGGCATAGTAGGAAGCTCTGTAGTGCTACTGAATTTATCAGTGGGAAAGCTGCACAATCTTGTGCTCATACAAATTCCTTATAGACTAGAAGTGGGATAATATTTGCAAATTATACTCAAGTCTGGTTATATATAAGCACTTCATAGAAAAGTTGAGAGTTAATCAAACACAATTTACTGTGTCTACACTGTTACAGATTGTGGATAATTGCAGGTAAACATGAACCAAATACTCTCAGTTTTTGTGCCCATATAAAGTTAAGTGCTGATTGTGACAGATGTGGCAATTTCCTGTGGTGTTCTGGACAAGTGTTGTTGAATTGAGTTAGACCTCATTGGATTGGATTGGATCTTATTGAATTAAGTCTGATATATCTGGAGTCCATTGTATGAAATGAACGGTTTGTATATCCTTGTGGGACAGAGATTGTATGTATTTTCACGAGGAAGGGTGGCTACAGTTCCTCCAGGAATCGAGAACAGTGGGGGTTGTTTGGCAAATTTGCTCAGGTTGCAGCACCTCCAGAGAAGCACCATCACTTGCACAGGCTTGCATATACTAGTTCAAACTGCATTCTCCAGAGACTAATAGGCAAAGAAAGGATTTTTGGCTAAGTAGTCTGAGTTTAAACTAATGTGGGACCCTCTTTCCGATCCTACAAATGTACAGAATCTTCTGTCAAAGGAGGCCCGAATCCTTATGGAAGGGTTGGAAGAACTACGGCCCACCAAGGGGCCATAAGACTGAGTGTTTTTGTTTGGAGCAAAAGGCGTTATGAACTTGTAACTACAGGAAAATCTCTGTGTGGGATTTGAAGGACTGTTCACTTGCCAGAGCACTTGTTAAGGTTGGGGTGATCGCTGGTAAACTTATTGTCATGCAAGTAGATTCTTTTATTGTTTTTGGTATGTTTTCTCTGTAATGCTTTTACTTTAAGAATAAATGTGCTTGCTTAGAAAGAGCTGTGTGGTAACTAACTGTGACAGTTATGCTATTTAGAGCCTCCGATGAAGGAAGGCAAAATAGGCCTGCTGAGACAGTCTGCATTGTTGGGAAATTCATGGTGTAGGCAGGGAACTGTGCAATCTGGAAATAGCAGGGTTTGGATAGTGAGAAGTCGTATGGCCACGCATTGAATCATAGACTCATAGAAATGTAGGACTGGAAGGGACCTCGATACGTCATCTAGTCCAGTTCCCTGCACTGAGGCAGGGCTAAGTAGTATTTAGATCATCCCTGACGGGTGTTTGTCTAACCTGTTCTTAAAAACCTCTAAAGATGGAGATTCCATAACCTTCCTAGGTAATTTTGTTCCAGTGCTTAACTATTCTACAGTTAGAAAGTTTTCCCTAATATCTAACATAAATCTCCCTTGCTGCAGTTTAAGCCCATTACTTCTGTCCTGTTCTTAGTGGATAAAGAGAACAATTTATCACCCTCCTGTTTAGAAAAACCTTTCATGTACTTGATGACTGCTATCATGTCCCCCCCTTGGTCTTCTCTTCTCCAGATTAAACAAAACCAGTTTATTCAATCTTTCCTCGTGGGTCACATTGTCTAGACCTTTAATAATTTTTGTTGCTCTCTTCTGGACTTTCTCCAATTTGTCTAGATCTTTCGTGAAGCATGGTTCCCAGAACTGGACACACTACTCCAGTTCAAGCCTTTTTAGTGCTGAGGAGTGGAAGAATTACTTCTTGTAACAATGAGGATAAAACAAAAATATTGAATAGATGCTCATTAATTGAGCACTGTCCATTCTGTGCACTGAATGAAGCAAAGGTTCTGTGGAGAAAATAGTATGTGATCATGTAGTTTAAGACAGGACATATGTACAAGGGGGACAAATTAAGGTTGTATAGGCTAAAACCAAACAGACAAAAATTGACAATTGGTATGCAGTTCACAGCTAATTATTTTGTTAATTTGCTGGTATTAAAATAGATACTAATTTTGTAGTTGATTCCAAAATGGGAGGAACAATGAATGATCTCAGACAAAACAGGATTTAGGTAGAGTAAGTGGCTGGAATAGTGGGTGGCAAAAGCTAGATGAATGTAAAATATGTATTCAGAAAAGAATGGAATATTTCCCATATGGAAAACTGCTGCAGGATAACATGCTTTGCCCTTGTGTATGTAGGAAACTGGGTTTTATAATACATTGCTAGAGGAATATATCACATGCCCCTCACTGATTTAATAAAAAAAGGCATTAACTGAAGAGACCTAATTGAGTAAATCATCTACACATTGACCTGTCTGCACAACTCAGCTAGGCATTGGGTGGTTCTGTGAGAGGTAGAGGGAAAATAATCTAGTTTCCTGTGCAGGTGGGTGGGAGCAGAGCCACTCCAAAGAGATGATTCCAGCCTCACCACTGAAGAACCTGCAAAGGATTCTACGCTACCTGACTAATGAATTCAGCCCACTCCCTGTGCACGGTGGAACTGAACTCTGCACCCCATGCCCTTGAAAAAGGGGAGGTCAGCATTTTATCCCATTGCATCAAAGTTGTATTCTTTAAATAGGATTTATTAGAGAGTGTGGTGGGTGAGGACACTGGGTCCATTTTGGCGATGGGTTAAGGTTTGGGTCAGTTCTTATTTACTTATGAGTGAAGTACACATTTTTGGTCTAAACAGGCTGAACATTTACTGAGATAGTTCATTGCTGGTGTGTAAACAGGTTTGTAATTCAGTTGTGACTCTGTTGTTATGGTATCCTTAGCACTCCCAGCTGCCATATGATTCCTTGACTACTGTCTTACTTAAAACTCAAGGATTCAGTTCCCTCATCTCAGAGGCGGCTCTTGGGCTTGTTTTCTTTGACCATATTACTGACGGTCCTGCATTGTGTCATACTGAAATATGCTAGAATAAAAAAGTATTATGGCTGTTCTTGTGAAACTGTCCTAGAAATGAGAGATACATGTCATGATGCTGTCCCAGTGAGCAAAATATGAAAACACATATAATGGGCCAGATTCTGCTCTGTGTTACAATAGTGTAAATCAGGAGTCAATTTAAATCAGTCGACTCACCCCCGTGTGACAGAAGTGTTGTGTAGCCATATTTTTTCCTGTTCCCAGGTGGTCCTGTCTCTGACTTCCTTTGATTAGAGCAGTTGGTTTGAGGTTTTCCATTGATGTAGCTGGCGAATAGAACTTCAACATCTGTGCACTGGTTTTGTTCGTCCGTTCAGCTCCATGTGCGGCACACACCGATTTCACATTTGAAGGGAATTTGGGGTGAAGGATCCACTGAGGAAGGATTTTCAGCAGAATGAAGCAGCATTATTTTCCTTCTCGCTGCCCTCCTTTCATCTCCTCTCCTCCACATACAGTGCATCTCTGGGGGTTTTTCTTGGTTTCTTTTTAACTTAATTTTGTGGCACCAGTGTTGAATTGTAATGAGGGGATGCATATTCTATCCCCGCCTGATCATGTCTGAATGGTGATTGTTTCCCAAAGGCCTCGCCAAAATTTTAGTGGCAACGAGGTGGCTGGAAAACCTACAAGAAGCAGTCAAAAATTTAAGGGCCCTGAATCTGAGTAGGTCTTTGCTATTTTGATTGCAGCCAATCTCTATTTAAAATAGTCCAGGAAAATCAAATCAACTTCACATATGTAAGGTCAAATAATGACCAGAACATGATCCTGGCAGAAAGTTTCTATTACTGATGATGTAGACGCTCATTGTCAGGAAAGCCATTAAATTTAATTTATATGACAAGCACTTAGAGATTCATCGTAACAATTCCTTCAGGAGTATGTCAGCAATATAGCTTTTGACAAAAGTGTTTGTTTATAAAAGGTGCTGGCAATTTCTTACAATTCGTATATTTGGTGGTGGAGTGAGAAGAATGTAGAGTGACTGAATAATGAGGATTTGGAAATTACAGCTGCAATGAAAAGTGTCCATAAGAGTGTGAGAGGAAGGAGGAACAAACAGGCCAAAAACAGCATATGCAATTTTTTTAAAACCATGTTTTATAGACCAAGAAAGGAAGTTCAGAGAAAATAAACTGAAAATAGCATTTAAGCTACATCAAAATGCATCTGCAAAAGGAAGGAAGGTAGAGAAAGAAGGACCTAAAAAGAAGTGGGCTAAGCACAGACACTGATATTTATCTTAGATATGTATTTCAGCTTCTGATGTCACCCTTTCTACTGCACAGTGAAAATGGCACATAGGACCAAGCCCATTGTGGACCCAATGTTACAGTTCAGGGCAACTGCACCTGTATTTCCACTCAGTGGCTCAGCAAGAGCATCTAATCTCTGGCTTCTGGCTCCCCAGCTCTTGCCTCTTTTGGGTGGAGACCTGCATCTCTCTCCATTCTGACCAGGGTATGTCCAGGCTAAACAATTCCCTGCCTTCACCGTGTGTTTTCCAGCCACAGTCTGCCTAAATAGACCTGCTTGCTTTTTCTTCAGAGACTGATAAGATTGCTACAGATATAAGTTACCACACAGTTCTTTCTGTGCAAGCCTACTTTATTCTTAAGGTAAAGAGCATTAAACCACATTAAAAACAATAAAAGAACCTACATGCATGCTAATAATTTTACCAGAGTTCATTCTAATTCTCTAACATGGGCTTTGGCAGGAAAAGCCTTCAATACCCCACCCTAGGGATCTCCTTATGGTTACAAATTCCTCACAGTTTCAGCTCAGAACAAGCCCTCAGTCTTATGAGATCTCAGTAGGACAAGTGCTTCCAGTCCTTCCTTACAGATTGGGGGCTTCCATGAACCTGATGTCCTGTCCATTTTCTGGATCAGGAAGAAGGCCCTGAGTCAGTCTCAACACATGTTATTTATCAAAAAATCTTTCTGAGTCTGTGTTGGTCTTTGGAGAATCGATTTTGAACTAGTACATATGTACCTTCCCAGGTAGGGCTGGCTTCAAAGGGTTATAACCAGAGGAATTGTGGTCACTTTTCAGAGTAGAATCACACTATGCAACACTTTGCTGTGGGGAAATCTTAAAGTAACAAATATAGAAGGGAGAAAGTCTTAGCCTTTATGTGATATTAATTTAGAAGGGCAAAATATTTTTGTGAAGTGAAAGCAAAATATGCTGCTGCTGCTTGTTTTACATGATCAAAAACCTAGCAAATGAGAAACAATAAGGGGGATATTTTTCTAAGTCACAAAGGGCAGTTAGACCTCCAACTCCAGTTGAAAGTCAACACCCATTGAAACTCCTCTTAGTTGCCTTTGAGAATCTCCCCCTGACATGGCTCTGGAGGGTCATTTTTCCTGCATGAAAAGTCAGTGTTACAGCAACATTTTGTAACATAGACACAGCGGAGCATGCAACAGAGACATGCAATAAATAGGCCAGCCCGTTTGCTTTGCTAACACAGCCCTAGCAGCTGCTGATTTGAGGAGTATCTTTTTATTTAGAGGTGTGTTCAGCCCACAGGAGCGTGAACCAGGAACTCCTAACTTTCTGTAGCAATAGACTATTGGAACCTCCATTTCTTTGCAATATACAGATTGTTCACTGCAACAGCAGTCAGGCAGATTTTGCCATGTCTTCTCTTCTTGTGTTGTTCATAAACTGACATTGATTTTTGCAAATGTATTCATCATTGTTTGATTGTGTGAACATATTTCAGCCAATTGATTGCTCATGAACTATTTTTCATGTATCCGAGATTCTGTGCCACTTACTCAACTGGTGTGAATTGATGTCAGTGGAGCTGCTCTGATTTTCACCAGCTTAAGATCTAGCCCCGTCTGTTTGAGGTGCATGACTGGTCACTGTGGCACAGTGTATATGCTCTTTTCTTAGCTGTACCATGAAGGGGTTAAATCTAATAAAGGTGTGCAATCCCTTCGTGGTTCATCTGGGAAGAGCCCAGCCTCTAGGAACTGTCATGGCTAGCTTTGGTAAAATGAGCTGAGAACTGTGGTCTATCAGGAAGTTGCAGGGTGGAGCTGATGTCTAGGGAACGGAAAGCCATAAGACTTAGTGTTTCATTAAGACAAGAGGAATTGGTGTTCCTGGTGGGGAGGAGGAGTGGAGCTTCCTGAGATAACAGGGCTAGAGCCCTGAATTGAAAATCCCAGCCCCAGCGCTCTCTCCTCCTTTCCAGAACAGACTCTGACTACTTAGATCCCCTGCTATAAAAGGAACCTTATTGTTTTTAGCTAGGCCATTGTGCTGAAAAGGTAATGGAGTGATTCTTTGCCCTGTCACGATGGAGAACAAGGATTGCTCTGATGGCCTGACCAGGAAGTAGATCTGATTAAAAAGCAAGATGAAACTTCTGTGAAAATGTTATCCTGTGATCTGTGTTTTGTTAAAATCTAGAATTTTGACTCAATATTTTTGACCACCTTTACCAGGATGGGGAACCTCAAAGAGCTGCTTCTTGTACTACAGAGACTTGTTGCATAGGGGAAAAAGTGTGTTCTTAACTTGAATTATTATCCTAGTGTAGACAAGGCAGTTTGCTACAGAAGTTAACAGGTTGAGTTAGAGACTGTTGGGAAGCCTACTTTTTAACTCAATCTGCTAACTCATAATAGTAATCATTACATCTTGAACATTCATTTCAAGATGTTTTTGGAAATTTGTCAACTTGGCTGGGCATTAATACAGTGATCATGTTGAAATTTATTGGGTGCAATATTTTATTTTTCTGGGTAATTAGCAGCAGTAAGTTGATGCTACTAAAACAAGATTTGGCTTTTCATCTTCTATTATTTTGTACAGTAAGTAATTTGAAAGGCAGGATTAAACAAACATGCATGCATTATGCTGCATTAATTTCAGTGGTAGAGCTGTCAGACTTCATTGGACAGAGCTGTCTGATTCCATTTCTTGGTTTGGGTAGCCTTAAGAGTTTTCAGAAATGTACAATAAATAATGCAGTTGATTTATTTTCATGGGACAAATGTTAGTCAACAGATAAAAGATTAAAACCCTGAGAACAACATCTTCAGTATTTTACCGAGTGCATTAGAGAAAAACTCATTTTGCAGGCCACTTATACCTGAGTAGTTATTGTAGATTTGTTTTAATTTGAGTTCTTGGTGAGGAGTAAAACATTCTTATTCTGTGCAGTAATTCTATGTGTTTTGGTTGATTGGTTTTAGATTAGCCATTTAATGAAAATGGAATGTGTTTGGAGAGCTGTGATGCTGCTGTCAGTTTATCAAAGGCTTTGGAGTCACAAAAATGAAATCACTTTGTGGGTTCCTTTCCCTTAATAGGAAAGCCACTGCTACAGGCAACTCCTTTGGATAATAAAATGAACTGGATAGAAAATAAAAATGCGCTATTATATCTGCCTGTCTGATGCTTGTCTATTGCTCCAATTAGTTTGGTAATTTTGTACTAACATATGCATAAAATGTAGATAATTCAAAACAAATCTGACTGATACTTATTTGCTAGAAACATGTATTTAGATCATGGAAGCAGATACATTTCTGACTTTAAGCTAAATGACCGAAGTGACAAAGTTATTATGAAGCAGAATCAAACTTTTGTTCATCATGTCTTATCTCTCCTAGTCAAGAGCTCATTTATTGGAGCCTACTAGGTGATGTGAAATTCCTATATTCTGTATTATAAACAATATTTCTTCATCCTAGATGGCAAAGAACAAAGATAGAAATAGAAGGCAAATATAAAGAACAAGACAGTTCCACTGAAAGATCTGGGTGGCAATCATAACAGATAAAGGGAAGCAACTGGAGAGCTGGATTGACACTATGGAATGATATACTCAAGGGAGTCTGTAGTAGACCATCGTGTGCTAGACGAATTGCCTGGGTTTGAAGTTATGGCTTTGCTGGATGCCAAACCTGCACTAGAGGAACATGAACAAAGCATCCAAAAGATTCCCAAAACCAAAGCTTCAGGATCTAACTGTGTACCTGCTGAAATCTACAAATGTGCAAACAAAGACTTGCTGCAAAGATTGCGCAAGGTATTGTTACTCTGTTGGAAGGAAGAAACTGTTCCACAAGATTTTAAGGATGCTTGTTTCATCCAACTCAATAAAAAACAAAGAAGTGATTGTAATGATCAGAAAGGTATCTCTCTTCTTAACATTCTGAGAAAAATCTTAAGTATTCTTCTATCTAGACTTCAAACTTTAGTTGAGAGAATCTATCCCGAGAGCCAGTGTGGCTTCCGCTCTGGTCTTCTCTGAGACAGCTGCACAGAGAAGTGTATTCCACTGTACATGCCTTTTATAGATTTAACAAAAGTCTCTTACACGGTTAGTCGGTCAGAGCTTTACATTGTTCTGAAGAAGCTGAGTTGTCCACCTATATTGCTAAACCTTGTGAAATCCTTACAGGATAGCATGAAGGCAACTGTAATGTATTAAAACAAAGAGTCTGACTCGTTTAACATCATCAGTGGAGGGAAGCAGGGTTTCGTACTGGGTCCCACATTTTCATACTTAATTCTCATTCCTGCTTCAACATGTTTCAGAGTAACAGCCGTGTTAGTCTGTATTCGCAAAAAGAAAAGGAGTACTTGTGGCACCTTAGAGACTAACCAATTTATTTGAGCATAAGCTTTCGTGAGCTACAGCTCACTTCATCGGATGCATACTGATGCATACAGTATGCATCTGATGAAGTGAACTGTAGCTCACGAAAGCTTATGCTCAAATAAATTGGTTAGTCTCTAAGGTGCCACAAGTACTCCTTTTCTTTTTGCTTCAACATGTGTTCCTTGATGTTCAAGAGGGTGTCTATCTTAGCACTAGACATGATGGAGGTTTTTTTAATATTACAAGTTTCAGAGCTAAGATGAAGGTGAAGAAGGTGAAAGTAAGGGACCTGTTGTTTGCAGATGATGCAGCATCATGGTTCACAGTGTTGATGCCGCACAACATCTTGTTACCAAAATCTCTGACTCATGCACAATCTCTGAGCTAGCAATAAGCTTGAAGAAGACCTATCATGCACCAAGAGTCTTCAGAACCAGTTACAGATATCACTTTAGATGGTATTCATCTGGATGTTGTTGCTACCTTGGCTCTACTGTTATCAGCAATGTAGATCTTGATGCTGAGCTCACTAGTAGAATTGGTAAAGCAGCCAGGAACTTTGGTTTTTTGAAAGACAGAGTCTGGAACAATAACAAATTGTCAACTAAAGTGAAAATCTGTATTTATGAGACATGTGTTTTATCCATTTTTCTATATGGCTCAGAAACATGGATAAGTTAGTCAAACATATCAAAAGACTAAACAGCTTTCATATCAGATTCTTGCGTAAAATTCTTCAAATAAGATGGCAAGACAGAGTGGCAAATGTGGAAGTGTTAAATTGTGCTGGTATGTCATTCATGGGAATATTGATTAGTAAGAACAGGCATCTTGGATATGTCAAGCGAATGCTGGATTACAGGATCCCAAAGAGTGTACCGTACTCTGAAGCTTGCAAAGGGTCTAGAAAGAGAGAGACCGACCACTGCACAGATTTCGGGATATTTGCAAGGACTTAGTATCCTTTGGAATCTCTGTGGATGATTGGGAAAGGAGTGCAGAATGCTGCTCTGGTTGGCGGAGTCAGCTTGTAGATGGAGTGAGGCATTGTGAGGCGGACTGGATCAAGCTTTGTGATGACCAGTGTCAGAGGAGGAAAGAATCTGCTGCTTGGATTCAGAGCTTTGCTAGTGTGCGGGTATGCTCTACCTGTGGATGGGACTGTCACGTGCGCATTGAACTCAGCATCCATCAAAGAACTCAACGGTTCATACACCATGCCCTGTAAAGAGCAACACTGCCATTTCACCAGGTGATATGAAATTCCTATATTTTGTATTATAAAGAATATTTCAGCATAATAGAGGCAAACTGTATACTTACAATGTCTTATTAATTTGGGCTTAAAATTATTTGAATAAAAACTTCTTGATTATTTGTTTTCTAAAGACATAACTAAAATTCTCTGCCTCTAGAGATCCTGACACTCTCCACCATACGAAGACTTCAGACAAAGTAGGCAATTGCTTGGACTCCAGTATTTCCTTGCAAAATAAAAACAGGATTTATTGCTTACCTATGTTTCAGTCCTTGATCTCTGTGTTGATTCTGCCAACGATTGTGTCTAATATGATGCTGCTCAGTTATCCAGCACAGAATGTACTGAGACAGTCAAGTTATTTCACTGCCCTGGTTAGATGAATGTTTATTCAAAGTGACTCAGAACCAAAGCTGGATTGGAAACTGTTTTCCTGTCCTGTGAAAATTTTCCATCCCAAATAAGGACAAAAAGTGAATTTCAAATATTCACTACCCTAAAAATATCTTTTCCCCCCTGACCCCCACCCCTCAAAAAGGAAGTTATAGATCAGATCACTCCAAACATTTCATATTGATTTGATCATTTTGAATCTTTCCTTCTATAATTAGTTTACATTTCAAAATGAAAAGTGGTTTTGAATCACAAAAACCTGACTTTTTTGTTTAAAAAATATCAAAATGAAACATTTCAACAATTTCAAAACTTCCTTTTTTTCCAAAGATGTTGAGTAAAAAAAAATTGTCAAAACCAGCATTACCTACGAACAGTTTCTATTTGAACAAATTTGGCATTTTCCAACAACAAAATATCATTACATCGGAAAATTCCCAACAGTGCTATTCAGAACACGAAACCTATGTCTACACTCAAGTACTTGGATTGTGTACATAATCATGCATGCTCCTCATACGGCGCCAAGCATCCATGTATGCTGTGGTGGATACGAGTATTAGTGCTGTTCACATCTCTCCTCACTGTTATGCTGCAGAAGTGGGTGGAAAACATGGAGCAATGGGATGATGATCTGGGTCTGCTCTTGCTCCTTATTATGGGACAAATGGTTATGCAGTGGAAACCCTGTGACTCTCATAACCAAAACTGGATAAATGAATGGGTCCAAAAGAGGACAAATGCCATGCAGGCTTAAGACAAAGCAGTGAGTGTAGTCATAGTATGGTCAATCTGGCCATGGAGTTTGCTTGGTTGCAATGAAAGTTTTAGTTTATGTTCACATTTTTAGTGAATTTAATATTGATGAAAGGTTGGACTGACCGCTCTTGTCTACGCCATTAGAATGGGATGGGAAGTGGTGTAATGCAAACTTCTTCAGAGCATATTACCAGCGTACTTCAACTCTTTTTTGGTTAGACCACTTCTAGCGGTGAAAGAGCAAATCAGTCTTCATGTCTTTTCAGTCCTGGGCATCTCTGCCAATT